>NC_064618.1:487062154-488396737 GCF_023898315.1 Schistocerca nitens
GTATTATTAAGCAAGTAGCAGCAGCTAACGGATACAGGACACAAGATGTTACACGTATGTTTAACAAGATCAAAAACAAATCCGCGGGCATCAGTAGCGATTCTAGGAAAATTAAAGTTAAGAAGAAGTTTGTCATCCTGACATACAAAGGGCGTGTGTCGGAAAGAATTGCTAAATGCTTTCCAAAAAACATCGCAGTGGCATTTCAGAACGAAGGGCAAATGGCACATAGATTAAGACATAAACCAGCAACGACGAAACAAATGAAATACAATAATTCCGGAGTATATAAGATTAAATGTGCTGAATGTGACAGTTATTATATAGGACAAACAGGGCGGAATTTTGAAATTCGATACAGGGAACATTGCAGTCATAGCAATCGAACAGCATTTGGAACACATGTAAAAGAGAGTAGACATGAAGTGAGTAATATAAATGAACAAATGGAGGTGCTACATAAAGCTCCAAAAAGTCTATCTCAACGTGCTCGAAGAGATTGAAATATACGCACATCAAAGAAAAACCCCAGGCCTACTACTTAATGAGCAAAGTGATTTTATGCACAGGAATTATTATGAGATTTTTAAAGACCTGTTTTAGGCTTACTCTTGAATGCAACAGCACGCCCCAGTGAGAGACAGCTACAGCGGAGCGGCCCTCAGCGCACTGGCGGCGAGGTGAACTGGGCGCGGCGCAAGACAACTCGGCGTGGCGTTGTATACGTTCTGACGTAGGGAAATCCACTCCACCACCAATCAAAAACAAAGAAGAGCAAACGCACATTTTCGGAAGAATATCTACATTTTAATTATATTTTATGTTTCTTTATAAAGAAATTTTAAATTAATGGAAAAATTTTTCGTTTCATGGTCCACTCAAAAAGATTATTCATATGTTATTACCTTAAAAATTGTTTTATTAAAAAGAATATTCGCCATTAATATATACGGCGAAATAACAGATGCACAATTGTTATAGGTAGAGGGCACTTTTTACTGTTACCAATCAGGTTACTCTTAAATACTGCGATATAATGTTTTAACAGCTTGAAATTACTTTACTTATGACAGTGAACTTTGTGTTCTGTACGGACAAGTTACTCTGTAACTACAACATATGGTATGTTGGCATTTAATACGTTCCAAAATTTCTTTTTGTAAACTAAGATATTTTTATCACTAACTGTATCCCTCTTATTAATTACATTTTTAACATTGTTTAACAGATCTGAAGATGGGCAGCTAGCCCGAAACCGGTAATTGAAAATAAAGAATAGCGATCGAAGACTGAAACGCCATATTTTATTTAATGAACGATCGCGGAGTACCCAGTGAGACAACCATGTCTAGTTTTGATAAAGAAAGCATTTACTAATGTTTCACAGTATGCCTTGTCACGCCTATCACTAAAAAACTGTAATTTACCAGTTGTTTGTTGTATAATTAAAGTCTCCACCGATGATTACAGCATGGTGGAGAACTTAAGTACAAACGAACTGAGCTTTTCTCTGAACTTTTCGTTTACATGAGGAGGTGAGTCTGGTTGTCGACAGAAGAATTCAATTACGATATTATGCGCACCCACTACAATCTTTTACCCAAACAATCTCCAGTACCAGTGAATGAACTGTGCTAAATCCCCATTGGTCTAGCCCTTCCTCGTTTTCCTTCCTGGTCAAATTAAGATGCCGCATTTTCACATATCACTCAGCCTTCGAACTCTCTGGTTCAGTCCTTCCACTCAATTCAGAACCAGGGGGCCACAATCAGTTCTCGGGACAGTGCTGCAAATTGTGAGCTTCGTTGAAACTCCGTGCGCAAGTTTCATCTTCTCAATCTTTTCTGCTATTCGTTGGAATGATTCAAGTATAACCTCGGAACCTGACGACCGACATTCTTCGTTACAATGTGCACCGCATTCTTAGACCCCTACCCTTTTGCGTTTGCCTTCTCTTGATACAGGAGAAAGCAGGGTTCCCAACAGGTGAACTGAGTCCCTCTGGTTCAGTTTCAGTTTCAGTGAAAGACAGCACCTCGAGGTTGTTGGTTATGGGGATGGGTTCAACACCCAGTCCTCGCAAGCCCCTATCCACCATATGCAGGTCACCTAGACCAACCATTGACCCGCCAATCATAGTCAAGTGGAGGGTAATAACAGATCCCGTACTTCCCACAGACGAGACAGGATCCACAGGAGAGGACAGTACGTGAGGTGCCTTTGGTACTTCTGGTACACGTCCCTCGGATGTTCTTCCAACACACCGATTCGCGAAGCAGTCAATCGTTTGACAGAAGTAAGGGCGATTTCCAGCTGCTTACGAACGTCAGCTTACTCATCCCGTGTTTCGGAACAGCATTCACAATGGGGCTGAATTGTGGCTGGCGAAATGTTTTACAGGACAGTGAACAAATAACTTCAAACAAAGTTTTCTGAGCATCTTTTAATCTGTTGAGCTAAAAGTACAGGATGTCCTTCTCAAACCTCTCTGATTTCAAGGACCCAGGAGAGAAAAACCACAGTAGACATGACAATGAAAAATACACCACATTGTAGAGCATCTCAAAGAAAATATATTCCCACATCAGAAGTGCCAAGTATCGTCGCCAGAGTGCACCGTGGTCGCATGAAGTGAAAATGGCGACTCCACAGCAGCGCGCGCAAGCAGTAGTGTGGCTTGCAGAAACAAAATCGCCGATTACTGTGCAAGTAAATTATCATCGTATGTATGAACGTGATCCACCTGATGTGAAAACGATTAAGGAATGGTATCGGAAGTTTCTGGCAACAGGAAGTGTTCTGAAACATTCTGGCAGTGCACGTTACGGAGTTTCAGAAGAGACAGTGGAGGACATCAGACAAATGTTTCTCAGAAGCCCACGTAAGTCAACTCATCAAGCATCTAGGCAACTTGATGTACCTCGGTCAACATTGCATCGGGTAGTTCACCAGCGTCTTCGTATGTGTGCTTACAAAGTGCAAATTCTGCAACAGCTGACGCCGAACGACAAACCACGCCTACAACAATTTGCTGCGGATATGCTGCAGTGTATTGATATGGATGCCAGCTTCCTGGAAAGATGTTTTTTACTCTCTATGGGGCAACCTTTCGTCTATCAGGAAGGGTTAATAGGCGTAATGTTCGGATTTGGAGTTCGCAAAATCCGCACGTTGCCACTGAACATGTTCGTGATAGCTCTAAACTAAACGTCTGGTGCGGGCTAATGCACAACAGGATTTTTGGACCGTTTTTCTTTGCGGAATAAACAGTGAATGGGTCAGTATAACTGGATTTGTTGGAGCCGTTTGTGTACCGTCAGATACAAGGCTTGCAACTCAACATCATTTTTCAACAAGATGGAGCTCCGCCGCATTGATCAACGTCTATTCGCAAGTTTCTGGATAGGAAATTTCCCAGTCGTTGGACCGGACGCGGAAGACCCATTGCTTGGCCACCACATTCACCCGACATTACGTCGTTTGATTTCTTCGGGGATTCGTGAAACCAAAATGGATGATATCCCTACGTTGCGACATCGTATCACTAATGCGATTGCAACAATAACAGAAGAAATGTTACAAAGAACTTGGCAAGAAACTGAATGTAGACTCGATATTCTTTGTGCTACAAATAGTTCACATGTAGAGGTGTATTAATGATAAATAAATAAATTCTTTGAGATGCTCTAGAATGTGCTGCATTTTTCATTGTCGAATCTACTGTGTTTTTTTCCCAAGGTCTTTGAAATCAGGGAGGTTTGAGTGGGACACCCTGTATTACTAATTCCGTTTAAGAAATGAAGTCATTAGTACACAAAAGGAGGTTTCTATTAGGGCAAGAGAAAAACATATGGTAAAAATTACTAGTTTCGTAAAACTTTTTGAGGCTATAGTCGTCAACAAACTCGAAAATAGCATTGATTTCTGAAAAATGTAGATAATACACCCTTTGAAAGGGGCAGCTACATGTAACACGATATGTTAGCTATAATATGTGCTACGGTAACTACACAAACGACGATTTGCTGCGAAATTATTTATGCAAACAACAACAACGGTAACTTCCGAAAATTCACAAAATATACTTTCATTCGCATTCATTTACACTGAAATTCAAATCCATGACAGTAACCATAAGTCACAAACCCTGATTTTCAATGAATTCAGTTATCCACAACTCTCACAACTTACGAAAATTTTCAAAAATATCCGTTTTTAAGCGTCCGATAATTCTCAAAAATAAATCTTTTTCACACGTAATCTGCAGTGAAATTGGAAAGTGATTGTTTTTTAACGATAACAGGCCTGCTGTTGTCAGAAATTTCTGAAAGATCACAATTTAGACCTACAACTGACGATAGTAGTAGTATGAGTCTACTGCGGCACCCTCGAATGTTCGTAATTCCACAATATGACACAATACTTACGACTACTGACGTAATTAATGCAAGATTATGAAGAAGCCATGCGAACAGTAAAATATTAGGATCTAGAATTTCGAATTGGCACATGAGGTCTCACACAAAGGAAACTTTTGAAGTCAGCTTTTATATGTAAATAAACGTGTGAACTGCACGATTATTTTTACTTAGCTTATTCTGTGACATCTTCTACACTGGTGTGCCGAAGATGAGACTGCAGCGTCCGTTTATATCTGTCAAAGTTACGAAAATTGTAGACCACTAGAACAGAACATACTATGAAGCATTGAACATACTATAGCGTAAAGAAGAAAAACGGTTCTACTGATAATGAAAGAATAGCAAGGCAATAAAATTCAGTTGCACAGTGTGATATCAATGATTAATCCAAAAACTCTGTCATACATGCTTGGTGCGGTCAGTAACTAAATAATAAAGGAAATAAATCCCTAAATTAGTATGTGCAGCCTGCTCCATGAAATGAAGACGACAGTCATGATTACGAAGCGTCTGATACTGCCATTCTTACACCAAAACATAGAAATCATCAAATTCCTGTGTCAGTCACAATATAACTTAAGCCTAAGAAGAGCACCTGATGGCGGACGTCGAAATAAATAATATATGAAGTGAGCAAAGAAGGGAAAGCGGAAAGGTGGAAGGAGTATATTTAGGGTCTATACAAGGGCGATGTACTTGTGAACAATATTATGGAAATAGAAGAGGATGTAGATGAAGATGAAATGGGGAATATGATACTGCGCGAAGAGTTTGACAGAGCACTAAAAGACCTAATTCGAAACAAGGCACCGGGAGTAGACAACATTCCATTAGAATTACTGACAGCCTTGGGAGAGCCAGTCCTGACAAAACTCTACCATCTGGTGAGCAAAATGTATGAGACAGGCGAAATACCCTCAGACTTCAAGAAGAATATAATAATTCCAATCCCAAAGAAAGCAGGTGTTGACAGATGTGAAAATTACCGAACTATCAGTTTAATAAGTCACGGCTGCAAAATACTAACCCGAATTCTTTACAGACCAATGGAAAAAATAGAAGAAGCCGACCTCGGGAAAGATCAATTTGGATTCCGTAGAAATGTTGGAACACATGAGGCAATACTGACCCTACGACTTGTCTTAGAAGATATATGAAGGAATGGCAAACTGACGTTTCTAGCATTTGTAGACTTAGAGAAAGCTTTTGACAATGTTGACTGTAATACTCTCTTTCAAATTCTGAAGGTAGCAGGGGTAAAATACAGGGAGCGAAAGGCTATTTACAATTTGTACAGAAACCAGATGGCAGTTATAAGAGTCGAGTGGCATGAAAGGGAAGCAGTGATTGGGAAGGGAGTGAGACGGGGTTGTAGCCCATCCCCGATGTTATTCAATCTGTACATTGAGCAAGCAGCAAAGGAAACAAAAGAAAAATTAGAAGCAGGAATTAAAATCCATGGAGAAGAAATAAAAACTTTGAGGTTCGCCAATGACATTGTAATTCTGTCAGAGACAGCAAAGGACTTGGAAAAGCTGTTGAACGGAATGGACAGTGTCTTGAAAGGAGGATATAAGATGAACACCAACAAAAGCAAAACGAGGATAATGGAATGTAGTCGAATTAAGTCAGGTGATGCTGAGGGAATTAGATTAGGAAATGAGATGGTTCAAATGGCTCTGAGCACTATGGGACTTAACATCTTAGGTCATCAGTCCCCTAGAACTTAGAACTACTTAAACCTAACGAACCTAAGGACATCACACACATCCATGCCCGAGGCAGGATTCGAACCTGCGACCGTAGCAGCCCCGCGGTTCCGGACTGCAGCGCTAGAACCGCACGGCCACCGCGGCCGGCTAGGAAATGAGACACTTAAAGTAGTAAAGGAGTTTTGCTATTTGGGGAGGAAAGAAACTGATGATGGTCGAAGTAGAGAGGATATCAAATCTAGACTGGCAATGGCAAGGGAAGCGTTTCTGAAGAAGAGAAATTTGTTAACATCGAGTATAGATTTAAGTGTCAGGAAGTCGTTTCTGAAAGTATTTGTATGGAGTGTAGCCATGTATGGAAGTGAAACATGGACGATAAATAGTTTGGAATAGATGCTTTCGAAATGTGGTGCTACAGAAGAATGCTGAAGCTTAGATGGGCAGATCACATAACTAATGAGGAGGTATTGAATAGAATTGGAGAGAAGAGAAATTTGTGGCACAACTTTACTAGCAGAAAGGATCGGTTGCCAGGACATGTTCTGAGGCATCAAGGAATCACCAATTTAGTATTGAAGAGCAGCGTGAAGGGTAGAAATCGTAGAGGGAGACCAAGAGATGAATACACTAAGCATATTCAGAAGGATGTATGTTGCAGTAGGTACTGGGAGATGAAGAAGCTGGCACAGGATAGAGTAGCATGGAGAGCTGCATCAAACCAGTCTCTGGACTGAAGACTACAACAACAACATAAAGTGATTTACACCGCGCAACACAATTAAGGAATCATTTTTCGAAACCACGTAATTATCTACCATTGCTAGGAATAGGTTTGAAATTGTGCTGAAAGGTGCCTGAAACCTTCCTCTGGAATGGTACAAAAGCGTGGCACCCTATGACATCACCCTCGGGTTCGACGACGCTTCAAACAGGAAAGTGTCGACATGTGCGAAAAAAAGGCCTGGGCTCAGAAGTTCATGTGGAGGTGGGTTAATGAAGTCATATTGTCATCACATTTCACCGCGATTATGCCCGACGCCACCGTGACGTGTCACATGATGAAACAGGTGTCAGAAACCCTATTACCTGCGTTTGATTTTCTCTCCTGACGCCTCTGCAAATGGAGATCAGACCTAGGACTTTGATAAAATGACATATATCTATGTATTGATATTTTCCTCAGGGAACATAGATTTACATCGGCAATATTTCTTTTGAAACTTCCTGGCAGATTAAAACTGTGTGCCGGACCGAGACTCGATCTTGGGCCATTTGCCTTTTGCGGACAAGTGCTCTACCAACTGAGCTACCCAAGCACGACTCACGGCTCGTCCTCACAGCTCCACTTCTGCCAGTACCTCGTCTCCTACCTTCCAAACTTTACAGAAGCTCTCCTGGTATAGCGCTTGCACGCGAAAGGCAAAGGTCCCGAGTTCGAGTCTCGGTCCGGCACACAGTTTTAATCTGCCAGGAAGTTTCATATCAGCGCACACTCCGCTTCAGAGTGAAAATTTCATTCTGGAATATTTCTTTTACCAATACATCGACATATCGATACCGAAAGGGTAATATTGAGTGCTGATTTTTTATTTTTTATTATGTTGTTTCGCTATTTTCGTCAAATATTTGAAACTGTTCTTTTGAAATCGTTGTAGAACATATTTTTACTTTCACTGTATGCGGGAGACTTTCTATTCTTTGAACTTTCATCTCTTCCAGTCTTTTTCTTTGATTGTGTGAAGCAAGTATAGGTGGCACAAAGAAGAAGTACGATTGCACTGCGGGGATTGCATTCTTCAAAAACAGTTGCTGAAAATGATGAACAAAAATCTAAATGACAATATTGGTTTTTGCGGTGGGCAGAGACGTGTAAAGGGAAATGCTGACGTAATCGGCGCCCAGCGCTGCTAACAGAAACTTCAGCGTTTAACGTCACTACGCAATTTTGACACTACAGCTGCTAGGTCGCTGGCGTTTGCAGAAATGAAGAAACAGGGAAGTCGGCGTGAAGTGTTCTGGACAGATCCGATATGTGACGAAACCGACCGACGGATCCATCGGACACCTTTGATTGTGCCACTTACTTACAGTTATCACTGTTACGACCGAGCGAGGTGGCGCAGTGGTAGCACACTGGACTCGCGTTCGGGAGGACGACGGTACAATCCCGCGTCCGACCATCCTGATTTCCCTAAATCTCTGTGGTGTCACCGCCAGACACCACACTTGCTAGGTGGTAGCCTTTAAATCGGCCGCGGTCCAGTAGTATACATCGGACCCGCGTGTCGCCACTGTCAGCGATAGCAGACAGAGCGCCACCACACGGCAGGTCTAGAGAGACGTCCTGGCACTCGCCCCAGTTGTACAGCCGACTTTGCCTGAGATGGATTACTGACAAATACGCTCTCATTTGCCGAGACGATAGTTAGCATAGCCTTCAGCTACATTTGCTACGACCTAGCAAGGCGCCGTATTCAATTGATATTGAGATTCTATTAATGTATCATCAAGAGCGATGTTCTACAAATGTGGATTAAAGTTAGGTATTCCAGAAGCTACGTACTTTTCTTTATAGCATTCACTACGTATCCTGTTTCAGACCTCACGCCAGCCTGCGTGAGTGTAAGCGCGTGCCTTTTGGCTTCCTCTCATTGTGTCTAGGCTGTCTTGCCTAGACACAACAATCTCTCCAGGCAAATGCCGGGATGGTTCCTTTGAAAGGGCACGGCCGACTTCCTTCCCTAATCCGATGAGGCCGATGACCTCGCTGTCTGGTCTCTTCCCCTAAACAATCCAATCCAACCACTGCTACGTAGTCATCGCCAAGCGCGAACATGCATCGTTTTCCTATCAGTTCTTGTACTAAGGGGGATAAGCAGAGTGCTAGCTCGTTGATGTACAGAATATCTAATAATAAACGCCGCTGCTCAGAATCGACACGAAAAGACCTTAAGAGGTGGCATTAAGGGCGTCAGTGAAACCACCTCTTCCCTTGCGGCGTTGATTCCCACACATTTTGCGGTCGACGATGACATTTCGCAGTGGGCTGAGCACCAGGACGACGTTCTTGACAATCTTTGACGCTGCTGAGACCCCCAGACGGAGGAACCCTTCTCTAAGGGCATCGTGGGCCAGCAAACCCATTAGACGTGACCGCCCCCTTTCTGAGTGCATTGTGACTGCAAATTTCGCTGTGGTGTACAGGGTGCAACCACAAGGGACCGTTCAAAACCATTCGACGAAATGCGATAGCGATCCGAAGCACATGCTTATGCTTCTTTAGCCGTCATGTTTTGCGCCCTCCTCTGACGTGATGAAAAAGGGGTGTGACAGTGATATATGGATGAATAAAACGGCAAAGGATCCGTCTAACGCCCGCCGCTCCCTTGCCAGTTCAGCAACACCCACGGCGCCACCCACCCATCTTTGCTGAGCACTTTAGAAATGTTGCTAAACAGAGGCAACCTTTGACAAAGTCCTACCTTGCAATCCCTTCAACATCCTTGCGATTCCGTATGGCGTACTAGCAGGGCCTGTCTGCTGATGCCTAAGAGACTTGTCTCGGTCTCGACAGGTACGTTTTTAAGATGCTCAATAAATGTGGGCGGGCGGTATCGAGGGTATTGCCAGACTGGGTCGTCCTTTGCCATTTTATTCACACATGTGTCAATGTCGCACCCCTCCGTGATCACGCCGTAGGAAGGCGCGAAACAGGAGGGCTGAAACAGCACAAGGACCCATTGCTGCTTCGGATCTGTCTCACGTTTCGTTGACTGGTTTTGAACAGTGTCCTGTGATTCCATGCTGTACACCAGAGCACTATCTGCAGACACACGACACTCCAAAGGATTGCGATTCTGTTCGATGGCACTGTTGGCCAAGGTTGTCTTTAGAGTAAGGCTGAATAGTCCGGTGGTATCAGCAGCGTCAAAGGTTGTCAATAAAGTCGTCCTGGTGCTCAGCCCACTGTGAACTGTCGTTGTCGACCGCAAAATGTGTGGCAATCAACGCTCCAGTGGAAGTGGTGGTTTCATTGATGCCCTTCATGCCACCTCATAAGGTCTTCTCGTGTCGAAACTCAGCAGCAATGTGTTTGAAATGTTTTCTTCGGCCACCCATAAGAAAAGACGTGATTTTAACGCTGAACTCAGCGTTTTTCCCGAATGTCTCCACAATTTACTGTTTGAAGTGTCGCAGAGCCAAAGGGTTACGTCTCAGGGCGCCACGCTTTTGCTTCATTAGAGAGGTTCTCGGCACCTACACTATGTGATCAGAAGTAACCGGACACTTGGCTGAAAATGATTTACAAATTCGTGGCGTCCTACATCGGTAATGCTGGAATTCAATATGGTGTTGGCCCACCCTTAGCCTTGATGACAGCTTCCACTCTCGCAGGCATACGTTCAATCAGGTGCTGGAATGGTATCCCATTCTTCACGGAGGAGAGGTATCGGTGTCGGTTGGTGAGGCATGGCATGACGTCGGCCTTCCAAAACACCCCAAACGTGTTCTATAGGATTCAGGCCAGGACTCTTTGCAGGCCAGTCCATTACAGGGATGTAATTGTTCTGTAACCACTTCACCACAGGCCGTGCATTATGAACAGGAGCTCTATCGTGTTGAAAGATGCAATAGCCATCCCCGAATTGCTCTCCAACAGCGGGAAGGAAGAAGGTGCTTAAAACATCAAGGTAGGCCTGTGCTGTGATAGTGCCACACAAAACAACAAGAGGTGCATGCCCCCTCCATGAAAAACACGACCACACCATAACACCACCGCCTCCGAATTTTACTGTTGGCACTACACACGCTGGCAGATAACGTTCATCGGGCATTCGCCATGCCCATACCCTGCCATCGGATCGCCACATTGTGTGCCGTGATTCGTCACTCCACACAACGTTTTTTCCGCTGGTCAATGGTCCAATGTTTACGCTCCTTACACCAGGTGAGGCATCGTTTGGCATTTACCGGCGTGATGTGTGGCTTATGAGGAGCTGCTTGACCATGAAATCCAAGTTTTCTCACCTCCAGGCTACCTGTCATAGTAATTGCAGTGGATCCTGATGCAGTTTGGAATTGCTGTGTGATGGTTTGGATTGATGTGTGCCTATTACACATTACGACCCTCTTCAACTGTCGGCGGTCTCTGTCAGTCAACAGACGAGGTCGGCCTGCGCGGTTTTGTGCTGTACGAGTCCCTTCACGTTTCCACTCCACTATCAAAATGGTTCAAATGGCTCTGAGCACTATGGGACTCAACTGCTGAGGTCATTAGTCCCCTAGAACTTAGAACTAGTTAAACCTAACTAACCTAAGGACATCACAAACATCCATGCCCGAGGCAGGATTCGAACCTGCGACCGTAGCGGTCTTGCGGTTCCAGACTGCAGCGCCTTTAACCGCACGGCCACTTCGGCCGGCTCACTCCACTATCACAACGTTAACTGTGGACCTTGGGATGTTTAGGAGTGTGGAAATCTCGCGCACAGACGTATGACACAAGTGACACCCAATCACCTGGTCACATTGGAAGTCCTTAAGTTCAGCGGAGCGCCGCATTCTGCTCTCTCACAATGTCTAATGACTACTGAGGTCGCTGATATGGAGTAAAAATGGTTCAAATGGCTCTGAGCACTATGGGACTCAACTGCTGTGGTCATAAGTCCCCTAGAACTTAGAACTACTTAAACCTAACTAACCTAAGGACATCACACACATCCATGCCCGAGGCAGGATTCGAACCTGCGACCGTAGCAGTCGCACGGTTCCGGACTGCGCGCCTAGAACCGCGAGACCACCGCGGCCGGCTGATATGGAGTACCTGGCAGTAGGTGGCAGCATAATGCTTCTGATATGGAAAACCTTTGTTTTTGGCGGTGTCAAGATACTTTTGGCCATATAATGTATGAACCAAATTTCAAACTTACACGTAGCAATGGGAGTCGATTACGGAATTTATAAAAAGTGATCTTTTAAATGTGTTGCACTGTGTATATTGCTTTGTATTTTGTATGGAAATGGGGACCTAGAAACGACGGAGAGGCTTCGGCCCCGCCGTAGGCCGCAGTGTTACACAACCCCACAACAGGCTACAGCAGTCCACTCACCCCACCGCCGCCCCAGACCGAAACCAGGGTTATTGTGCATTCCCCCCTCACCTCCCGGGAACGTCTCGCACCAGACGAGTGTAGCCCCACTGTTTGCGTGGTAGAAGAATTATGGTGGACGCGTACGTGGAGAAAGTGTTTGCCCAGCAATTGCCGACATAGTGTAACTGAGGCGGAGTAAGAGGAACCAGCCCGCATTCGCCGACGCAGATGGAAAACTGGCCGGCACATCGGACCTCGACATTAATCCGCTAGACGGATTCGTGCCGGGGACCGGCACGCCTTCCCACCCGGAAAGCAGTACGTTAAACCGCACGGCTTACCGGGCGGGCTGTACATTGCTTTCCTTACAAATAATACTGTCTGTCTCCCTGTCCTGTGTGTCTGTGCACGCCGGGCAAATGACCGACGTCCTACGTAAACGTTTCGCTGTGGCCTGTCCTCAGAGGAAAGGAATTCCGTGTAAGAGCGACGTGTTGCACAACGCATGCGTACTCGCTTTAATTGCTCTGCCATGTCGGACTCGTGCGCTACGGGAAACGCAGTGCGTCGCTCGACGGCAGACAGGTTTAACCGGCACGAGTGACAGGTCGTATGCCACTCGTTTACCTTGAGACAAATCTAAGAAGCCTACACCATTTCCTACTATTATTTTGGCACAGAGTACCCTCAGTACAGGTGTTTGCTCCCTTCGAAAATTAACTTAAAAACCTAATTCAGTTCATTTTCTGCCACAGATATTCAGGTGCAAGATAACTTATCTCTCATCGGAATTATACTTTAGTTTACATGTTTATGTGTTTATGTGGCCTTGGCCAGCCAATCACTGAGCCACAAATGAGGCACACAAAGCGTTCCCGGTGACATGACTAATGTCAAGGCGAAGTATTGTATAACTCAGAAAATAGAGTACATACAGTTCCACTGCCTGACAAAGTGAAGCACCCAGAGAAGGAGGTGGAAACAAAATGAAACTTCACGGTTTGAGAGACTTATCTGATGCAATTCATTGATTATAGAAACGAGTGAAATTTGTAAAGAACTTGGCAGTACGAGCCCGCTTATCAGTATGACGTTGCACCCCCTCTGACGTGGATGCATGCACTGCTTTGGTTCGGGAGAGAGTCATGAAGCCATTATCTCCTCTGCTGAGGCAAGCTGGCCCACAACGATTGTAAATAGTCCTTTATGTCCTAGATACTAGTACTGGCACGGAGTTGACGTGCGACCTGGTCCCACACATGTTCTATCGGAGACACATCTGGGGATCTCTCTCGCCACAGCAGCACCTCAACAAGTTGCAGACAGTTCATAGACACACAATGTGTCGATCAGCATGACTCCCCGCCCTAGGCAGCTAGTAATAATACCGTTGTGCCTCTCCATAACATTGGAAGATAGGGACTTTTCTTAAGACCGTAGTAGAAATAGATTCAAGCGCCAAAGAAACTGGTACGGGCATGTTTATTCAAATACAGAGATATGTAAACAGGCGGAATACTGCACTGCGGTCGGAAACGCCTGTATAAGACAAGTGTCTGGCGCAGTTGTTAGATCGGTCACTGATGCTACAATTGCAGGTTATCATGATTTAAGTGAGTTTGAACGTGGTACTATAGTCGGCGCACGAGCGATGGGACACAGCATTTCCGAGGGAACGAAGAAGTGGGGATTTTCCCGTACGACCATTTCATGAGTCTACCGTGAATATCAGGAATCCGGTAAAACATCAAATCTCGGATGTCGCTGCGGCCGTAAAAACCAACGCCGATTTAAGAAAATCGTAGAGCCCTTCCGCAAATTGCTGAAGATTTCAATGCTAGACCAACAACAAGTGTCATTCAACGAAACATCATCTATATGGGCTTTCGTAGCAGAAGGCCCTCCCGTGAACACTTGATGACTGCACGACACAAAGCTTTACGACTCGCATGGGTTCGTCAGCATCGACATTGGACTGTTGATGACTGGAAACAAGCTGCCTGGTCGGATGAGTCTCGTTTCAAATGGTATTGAGCGGATGGACGTGTACGGGTATAGAGACAACCTCATGAATCAATGCACAGTGCATCTCAGCAGAGGACTGTTCAAGCTGGTGGATGCTCTGTAGTGGTGTGATGTGTGTGCAGTTGCAGTGATATGGGACCACTGATAGCTCTAGATATGACTCTGACAGGTGACACGTACGTAAACATCCTGTCTGATCTCCTACATCCATTGATGTCCATTGTGCATTCCTACCGACTTGGGCAATTACAGCAGGACAGTTCGACACCCCACACGTCCAGAATTGCTCAGAGTGGCTCCAGGAACACTCTTCTGAGTTTAAACACTTCCGCTGGCCACCAAACTTCCCAGACATGAACATTATCCAGCATATCTGGGATTCCTTGCAACGTGCTGTTCAGAAGAAATCTCAATCCCATCGTACTCTTACGGATTTGTGGACAGTCCGCAGCTCGTGGTCGTGCGGTAGCGTTCCCGGGTTCGATTCCCGGCGGGGTCAGGGATTTTCTCTGCCTCGTGATGACTGGGTGTTGTGTGCTGTCCTTAGGTTAGTTAGGTTTAAGTAGTTCTAAGTTCTAGGGGACTGATGACCATAGATGTTAAGTCCCATAGTGCTCAGAGCCATTTGAACCATTTGCCATTTGTGGACAGCCCTGCACGATTCATGGTGTCAGTTCCCTCCTGCACTACTTCAGATATTAGTCGAGTCCATGCCACGTCGTGTTACGGCACTTCATTGAATATACCATCAGATATTACTTTTGTGAATTTTACTTAGGCTACTAGTTTCGACATCTCAATTAGGCTACTAGTTTCGACGTCTCAGTAGCGTCTTGTTCTCGTTCAAAGATATCGAACGTCCGGAATATTCCAGTCGTACATGGACATACGTAATACAGGAACCACTCTAGTAACTGGATTCCGTAAAAGTCTTTCGAACAGTATGTGCTCTCCTTACAAGTACCCGACTAGAATCCTCAGGACGCTCGATGTAATGGGGCCTGAAGAAGACGCTAGTGAGACTTTGAAACTAGTAGCCTTAATTAAGTTCTAAAAAATAGCGGCTGATGGTACATATTTCTACAAGAGTTCGACTGGCCGCTGTTCCTCGCTCCATACTTTTATGGTGGATTTACGATTACTTCTTTCGGGTCGCCGCCATACTCACCGACGATAGTCATCCGGGATAATGCGATTCGTCGCTGTGCGCAGTGGAACGCCATTCACCGGCACTCAATGCTCACAGCACCACTGCACACTCAGCTGTTTGTGTTGGTGTATTATGGCTCAACAAAAGCCTACAATTGGGAGGCTAATTTCCTAGTCGGCTTTTGGTAGTCTCCGATCAGTGTTGTGGATGACAAACAATGCATCAGGGAGTCCCTTATAGCGGGGAATCCCTTACTTGCCATCGGATGGCAGGCACAGACGAGAAGGGGTTACAATGTGCTTGGTGCGCAATGCCGAGGTTCTCTCTTCAGGTGGTCGGACGAGTTCGACTGGAACCTTGATGACGGGCATGCATGCATTCAAGTTCCCATGCAGTCCAATACAGGGCCAACGTAGAGCTAATGTCACATCCGAATGTCACGCAAACTTCGGTGTTGCACGATTTGACCAGGTGGCCAAATGGAGACCCACAATGAGACCTCTTTCGAATACTGGCGGGTGATAACAACACTGTCTCACAAAAGCACGAGGTATCTCCGTGTTCTTCACTGCTATTACTCAACTTCTGACGCTGTTTCTGCTCCTTATATATCTTGTGCAGCCTAGTAAGAGCCCTAAACACGAAAACCAGTCATGCACTCGAATTGTAATTGTAATTATTTGCATACTCGCCGATGATGTGTACGTGTTCGAAGTTATATTGACATCCGGACATTTCTTTTGGGTACATAATTTTTTTTTTTTTTTTTGGCAGGCAGCGTATATAGATTAACATGACACAGTCACAATTTAATATTCGCAACAAAAATATATTCCAAAAGGACGCCGCATATTTGTAGAATGTTGCGACACAGGACAGATTGGATGGAAGTCGGTTAGTCAACGTCCATCTTCTCCAGTTTACGTAGAAATATTTCTCGTGTATTTTCTGCTAATAATGCAAAAATAATGAGGATGCTGTCTAACAGCGAACTGCTATCGCTGGAACAGTTGGCGAGAATTTAACAAATAAAGTCACTGCAGATCGGCTGTGGAACTATCATAATTGAATTCGACGCTAATAGTAGTAGATATTCTCTTTCTATGGTAATTAAAGGACTTGAACCATGGGTGCGATGGTAATTAGGTCTGACGTCTGCGAAATGCCTATCCCCGAACCTAGATGGAAGATACCATTCTACTTGTCACTCAGAGACCGCTCCCTTTCTTTTCTTTGGGGGGGGGGGGGATGTTGGGGGGAGGGGGATAATCAGTCTTCTGGCTGGTTTCACGCAGTCCTCCACTAATTCCTTTTATATGTCAATCTCGTGGGTAGCACTTGCTCCTAACATCCACAGTTATTTGTAGGATATGTTCCAATGTCTGTCTTCACTTAAAGTTTTTACCCACTACAGCTCCCACAAGTGCCATGGAAATTATTCGTTGTTTTCATACCATCCTGTCCCTTCTCCTCGTCAATGTTTACCACATGTAGTTCTCCTTGGCGTTTGCACGAAGAATCTCCTTGATACGCCCGCTAAACCCGCAGGGCAGAACAGGTGATTAGGATTGTGGAAAGGGCCAAATAAGGTGTTGGTCAGGTTCACTCAAAATTGTAATTTAATAACACCTTTGAACCAAAACGGCACATAGCCGAACCTTTACAACTATGGGACTTAACTTCTGAGGTTATCAGTCCCCTAGAACTTAGAGCTACTGAAACCTAACTAACTTAAGGACAGCACACACACCCATGCCCGAGGCAGGATTCGAACCTGCGATCGTAGCCGTCGCGCGGTTCCAGACTGTAGCGCCTAGAACCGCTCGGTCACCCCGGCCGGCCATATTACATTAAACTTAAAGTCATAAATGATATGTCAAATGAAAGAGCAACTCAAACAGTTTTACCAAGAACCTTATAAATGTTCAATGTTAGCACTATTTGTCACACGGCACACATCAAGTGTTTTTGTGCCGTATACCGACGGAAAGTTTATGGGCCTTTCTTTTTTGTGAACCTACTGTATCTGGCACTTCTTACCTTGATACACTAGAGCAATAGCTCTTCCCTCAGTTGGAAGAAGCCAGAGAACTTCATTTTCCAGCAAGATGGTGCGTCACCTCACTGGCATAGCGAAGTATGCCATTGGTTGAACTTCACTGTACCAAAGCGCCGCAAGGGGCCCAATGACATGGCTTGCTTTGCATGGCCTCCACGTTCACCCGACCTAACGCCATGCGATTTTTTCCTTTGAGGCTTCATCAAGGATCGTGTGTACGTGCCTCCGCTACCAGCAGACCTCACTGAATTAAGGAACCGGATTGAAGCAGCTGTTGCTAGAATCACTGAAGACACACTTATCAACGTTGAGGAAGAACTCGGCTATAGACTTGATGTGTGCCGTGTGACAAGTGGTGCTCACATTGAACATTTATAAGGTTCTTGGTAAAACTGTTTGAGTTGCTCTTTCATTTGACATGTCATT
The DNA here is from genome assembly GCF_023898315.1 of Schistocerca nitens. Classification (NCBI taxonomy): domain Eukaryota; kingdom Metazoa; phylum Arthropoda; class Insecta; order Orthoptera; family Acrididae; genus Schistocerca; species Schistocerca nitens. The sequence goes on from NC_064618.1 coordinate 487,080,040, forward strand.
TATAGCTGTAAGTTTAATATAATATTCATTTACAAACACCCTGTCTTGCTCCACTGGATGTCGCCGGAGTAATTATGGAAATCTGGCGACCAAATACTACTAAAAACGCGCTGCTGCTTGCAAATTGACGTCGTGTAGTTAACCAGTTCCGCGACTGAGAGTTAAATTTGGAATTTTGGACAAGATTGCACTAAATGCTAGCCTACAATGAGACCAGCTTGGCATCGTATAGTTCACATATTCACAATATCAAGAATGAAAGATCGTTTGCGAAATACAGATGCAAGTGAGCAGTTTCCGTAAAATTTTCGACACTGCACCACATCCTTTACACTAGTTAAGGTACGGTCATATGGAGTACGACAACATAGGTCTGAAGATGATCAACTTTGATCGAAACTATCCATGTCATAAAAATAAATGTGAAACTTAGGTGTAAAAATAAACGACATATCTTACATATGGAGTATTTTCATAAATATCCGATTGACATGAGGAATATCTAACTAACGAGACCCACTAGGTTATACTGGACGCCAATGTTCCACAGAAACGAAAGTAATTTCGGGTCTGCCATAAGTAATAGAAGTAGGGCCCTTAATGGGTTCAACATACATGAAAGATTTTGTCAGGCAGGATCATTAGCCCTGCAAGGCAGTTCGCTGATGATGCAGTTGTGTACAGCAAAGTGTGGTCGTTGATGACCGCAAGGAGGTGCAGAATGACTTGGACAACATTTCCGCTTGGTGTAATGAAAGGCAGCTGTCTTCAAAATTGGATAAATGTAAGATAATGTCTACAACAAAAGAACGGTATCGGATCTGATTACAAGATTAATGGTGAACATCTTCGGCACCTCACATCATAAAGATATTTAGGTCTAATACGAAGAAGCAGTAAAATAAATGATGAGTAGAAAGGATATAAAACACAGACTAGCAATGGTAAGAAAATCGTTGCCGAAATTTGTCAACGGAGAATATAAATTTAAGTCTTAGAAGTCTTCCCTGAGAGCATTTGTCTGGAGTGTAGCCTTGCACAGAAGTAAAACGTTGATGATGCGCAGTTCAGACAAGAAGAGAATAGAAGCTTTTGAAATGTGGTGGCCCGGAAGCGTCCTAAGGATTAGGTGGGTGGATGGCGTAACTAACGAAAAGATACTGAATAGAATCAGGGAGAAAAAAAATTGTAGCCTAACTTGACCAACAAGGGGTGGTCACGACGTTGGCACCACAGATTTACTCCAAACTTTGTAGACCTTTAGTAGGCCATTAAAACAACATAATGTGCAATTGGTAAGGCAATTCCGAGAAAATAACAAGAAAAGTTTTACACGTTTGTTTTGTGGCTTATGTATCTGTGCATCGGGGCCGAGTGTTAGAGTTCATGGTGGTCAAATGGTTAGCGTCCGAACTTCGTATAATTAACGTCTGTGCGGCGACGGTTTGACTCCCCTCTGTTTTTAATTTTCACTTTATTTTTTTTCATCACATCCGACGAGTAATTGTACATTACTCTTGTGGTCTGGCACATTTTGACTTACTATATTATTGAATAACGTCATTGGCATCATTATTTATCGAGGTTTGACTTTGGCTTTCCAAGCCTGTCCCTCGTTCTTGAAACTTTATTTAAAACAAGTAAATAGTCAAATATCACACGAAATTCACTGCCACTTCATGAAAATTCACGTGTTTTTTTCTATATATTACCTCTCAAATGTCATATAAATTAAATAATGCGACCGGGGATGAAAAAGGTATAGGTTAAAAAAATGAGATTTAGCGTGATTCGAACCGTCATCTCGTCGACGAGATTCCTGCAAACTGCGTACGTTAGCCACCTCACCACGCCACACAACCAACCCCTTTGCACACATACGTCACTTACATAATAGATTCGTAAAACTTCTGATGTGATTTTCTCGGATTTGCCAGAGTAGTGCACCCTTACTACTTGCGCATTATGGTGTTTTAATGGCCTACTAAAGACGTACAGAGTTTGTACTAAATTCTTGATCCCAACACCGTGGCCCCCCGTGTAAGAGTAGAGACCGGTTAATCGGGCACATTCTGAGACATCAACGAACTGGCAACTTAGTATTGTATGGACGTGTGTGATTTTGTGTGTGGGGGCAGGGGAGGGAGGGGACGGTAAAAATTGCAGAGGGATGCCAACAGATGAATGCAGTAAGCAAGTTCAAATGGATATGGGTTGCAGTTGTTATTCGGAGATGAAAAGGCTTGCACAGGATAGAGCAGTGTGGAGAGATTCATTAAATCAATCTTCGGACTGAAGACCACAACTACAACACTAAGAAGCAATACCAAATGGGAAGATTAGTTTAAAACCGTGTTAGGGAAGGCGAATGGAAGACTAGATTTCTCGGAAGATTCGTGGGAAAGTGCGAAGTCTGTGTGCATGTATACAAGAAATCGCATACAAGACGCTAGTGCGATCAGTTCTATAATATTGTCCTTGTGTTTGGAGTCCTTATTAAGTACGGATGAAAACAGACAATGAACAAATATAGAGACGTCCTGATAGGATCATAAAAGGTCGCTAAATCGCATACAAAAGGGCAGCAAACACTCTTGAAATTTAAAAGTGAATCCTTGGAAGTAAGACAACAGAGTTCACGCGAAACACTGTTGGTTAACGTTCTGCTCGTCGGATTACGTCTTTGTGTCTTCGGACGTCGTTCTGTTAGTGACTGTTCTGACGCTTCTCCAGCACTAGTGGCTAGAACTGTGAAAGATTCTAATGGCAGACTGGAATTGATCCCGCATCCGGAGGACCTTTCCCTTATCATTACCACTGTGATTCTCCACTTATTACCGGCATTGATCTTTCGCTGTAGCTCGGAATTCCATGATTCATATACTTTTAACAAGAAAGCAGAAAGCATCGAGGTAAACGGATCCTGGCCTCGTGTCTTGCAACGACTGACCGTTGCAGGTAACCAGGGGAGGTACAAAGCGATAACGACCACGGAAGAGCAGACTTTTGCGCCACAGGTAGTCTACGTATAATCTCTGGCCACCAGCAACCAGTCTTTCACAATGCCAGCCACTCATGCTGGCGAAACGTCCAAAAAGTCACTAACCGAAAGTCGGTCGAAGAGCCCGAGACGAAAGCAAACAGACCAGATGCCAACGAGTGGTAATGAATCCCCATCAGTCCTGTTGGTTACATTAGAAAACCTGCAGTCGAACATCACTTCACGACCATTATACTGCCACCAACGTGTATCTCACGTAGGAGTCATGAGACAAAGATAAGAGGGATTAGGGTGTGTACAGAGTCATGTAGTCACTTATTTTTCTCTCGCGCAATACGCGAGTGCAGTAGGAGGAAAATCGAAAAATGCATTGTACACGGGCCACCTGAGTATTCATGTAGATGTAGATTAGTGGCCACAATTATTGCTTACTACACGTCGTTATAGAGGCAACTCACTGACTGCGCTTATATTTTTTGACAAACTTTACGAAAGCAACTCTCGCATTATGTATCACTGCCAAGTAACACAGCTCGATAAAGCTTGGGCCATACATAGAAAGAACTGCTACAGTACAGTGCAGTACAGTACAGAACAGAAAGTAACTGAAAGAAATACACAATGAGACGATAAGAAATGACACCTTTATTCAATGACAATAACTACACTGAAGTTACCGCGATTCATTATGATCCCCTGGGTGCTACAAAAGGTGGGAGTCCTTAACAGGGAGTTCGATCACCACAGACGACAATGTGTGCGCCGCACGTGTTCCCATGATGCCACATGGTTGATAAGTTCTTGTTGTAGGGCTTTCTATTCTTCCAACAGCGCAGCTGATAATTGCTGGATAGTCGTTGCTGAAATACGTCTGCCCAACGCCTCCCACACGTGCCCGATGGGATTTAAGTCGAAAGAACGAGCAGGCCGTCGAATCGTCGAATAGCCTTTCGTTCCAACAACTCCTCTGTTCTGGCGTAACCATAAGCGCCAGAATGCAGAAGAAGAACGCAAGACCAGAAAAGGCGGTGAGGAAACGTCAGCCAATAGCCCGTTGACAAGGACTGCGCCGCACCAGAAGCTACTTAAAGTAGCCTGTTTATGTGTCTGTAGGTTGGCAGCGCTATGTAGCGCTCTGCATTAATAACTCTGACAGCGCTGTGCGCACTCTGTAAGTGGTAATGAATCCTCATCAGTCCTGTTGGTTACATTAGAAAACCTGCAATCGAACATCACTTCACGACCATTATACTGCCACCAACGTGTATCTCACGTAGGAGTCCTGAGACAAAGATAAGAGGGATTAGGGTGTGAACAGAGTCATGTAGTCACTTACTCACTTTGTACGAGACTCAGTTTGAGTCTCGTACAGATTCCCGTATGGAGGACATAGTGATAGACATCCCTGGGGTTGTGAAGCAGCTGAAAGGGTTGAAAATAAATAAATCGCCAGGTCCTGATGGGATTCCAATTCGGTTTCACAGCATTGGCTCCTTACTTAGCTTGCATTTATCGCGGATCTCTTGCCCAACGTAAAGCCCCGAGCGACTGGAAAAAAGCGCAGGTGACGCCTGTATATAAGAAGGGTAGAAGGACGGATCCTCAAAATTACAGACCAATATCCTTAACATCGGTTTTGCTGCAGGATTCTCGAACATATTCTCAGTTCGAATGTAATTAATTTCCTTGAGACAGAGAAGTTGCTGTCCATGCATCAGCACAGCTTTAGAAAGCATCGCTCCTGCGAAACGCAAATCGCCCTTTTTTCACATGATATCTTGCGAACTATGGATGAAGGGTGAAAGGGTACAGTACCACCCGACATTGAAAATAGGTACAACATTCTTCGTTATTCTTGTCAGAACAACATATTTTTTGTAATAATAACTCAATTTCACTTAACACACCGAAGCTGGATACCAGTGTAGGAAAGAATGACAATTTATTTACTTAATTGAAATTTGGTGAGATCTGCGAAATGAATGAATGTATGGTCGTCTGCTAACCGCAGATAGTGAATGTGCAATATATGATCATCTTTGAGACGGTCCTTTGGTCACCTTTGGTGGAATCAAAGAGATGAAATTTACCTGAGCTTTGAGCGCCTGAAATATGGCTGACCAATACGGTAACATGGTGCTCCCCCATCTCGACGGAGGTGCGAGCTGACCTGAAGGACGGCCATGTTTCAGCACTCTGGTGCTGGATCTTGTGTTGGTAAGACCTGTCTTAGGTGTGCTCCGTAAAGACAAAAGGGTGGAGAAAATGGTATGCATGTGAAATACTTAAGAGTAGTTTGGAATAATTATTTCTCTATTTCAGGAACTGTTTGGGGGGAGAATTAAATGTCAGGCAGGTAATATTAAGGGGATCGTTGTAATCTTCGGAAGTGACCAACGGTCACAGTGAAACCACGTGTAGCAATAAGTTGAAATACTTACGAGTGCTAGTACTAAGTTGGAATACTTGCGAGTGCTAAAGTTAAGCTGAATTACTAGCGTGTGTACTGTAAGTTGGAAATATTTAAGAAATGGCGGTGCAGGACTTGAAATTAGAGACGAGTGCTTCCACGTGGTGAGTACTGTGTGAGTCTCAATCTGCGTATGAGACAAAGCATAAAGAGAAGTACTCGTCCCTGGTATTAGTTGAGGACTCGCGTGTGTGACGAGTATGTTCTTACTATTACTTTGCGTGTTACGTTTCCGTGTGACGCTAGAATCAAACTCTAATACTGTGAGAGAGAAGCAAGGTGAGTCAGCCGTCTATCCAGCAACGCCACTTGGCTTGCATTGCACAGGAAGACGTGCATATATCCTCCAGAGTTCGTAGTAGGAAAGAAAAGTTACGAAGTGGGGCAGTGTCGTGTGAAACTGGGATGAATACTAGTTGAAGTGGGAAAGCTGAAAGTGATGTGATTCTAACGTTGTGACTATTGTTTGTGTTGTATTCTATGTTGCCAGTGTGATGTATTTCATGTAATTTAAGTATGTGTGGTTTGCATGGGAGAGTAGCAAGATAGCTTCAGAGGCAGTGGGTTATGCATGTTCATTTTTGTACCGCTCGGTCTGGAGGAAATTTTCGTGATGATTGGTGTGAGAGTCGAAGTGTGAGATATAGCAAAAGATCCACAATCCTATCCAGAAAGTGCACTGTAGCGTTAGATAATTACGAGACCATAAGACAAAGAATCACCAATGTGAAGCCATGCCCACTGGGCGGAGTTTCTCATGTGTAATTATTGTATAGAATGTAATAATAAAATAATAGAATTTATCGGAATAAAAAAGATAGTGAGAAGGAAAAGATTGGAGGCCTTGTTCTTCGAATAATGTGTAGTCATGATACCCAGAATTTATAATGTGTGCGCCATTCACATTCAGTGCGATGGCCACGTGTTGATCAAAGCCGTTGGTTCAAATGGCTCTGAGCACTATGGGACTTAAGATCTGTGGTCATCACTCCCCTAGAACTTAGAACTACTTAAACCTAACTAACCTAAGGACATCACACACAGCCATGCCCGAGGCAGGATTCGAACCTGCGAACGTAGCGGTCACGCGGTTCCAGACTGAAGCGCCTAGAACCGCGCGGCCACACCGGCCGGCTAAAAGCCGTTGAGTAAGAAAGAAAATGTGGTATTGCCAGAGCGTAGTGAACAATCAGAGTTATATAAATTACTAATAATCAGATGTGCGTTATCCGTTTCCGTTGCGTAATATTCAAACAGGAGAATAATTTGTAGCTTAATTGTGGGTACTAGAGCTCATAATCATTGATGTTACTTGGTAAATAAGAATAAATCCACTCGCTTGGCAGACCACTCATCTTCCAGGCCTGACTGCTTCATGCCACAGTATGAGAAACGCATGTGGGTGCCTCTCAAGGGTATCAGACGGGTGCCATATTCCTTGACTTCCGGAAAGCGTTTGACTCGGTGCCCCACTGCAGATTCCTAACTAAGGTACAAGCATATGGGATTGGTTCCCAAATATGTGAGTGGCTCGAAGACTTCTTAAGTAATAGAACCCAGTACGTTGTCCTCGATGGTGAGTGTTCATCGGAGGTGAGGGTATCATCTGGAGTGCCCCAGGGAAGTGGTAGGTCCGCTGTTGTTTTCTATCTGCATAAATGATCTTTTGGATAGGGTGGATAGCAATGTGCTGCTGTTTGTTGATGATGCTGTGGTGTACGGGAAGGTGTCGTCGTTGAGTGACTGTAGGAGGACACAAGATGACTTGGACAGGATTTGTAATTGGTGTAAAGAATGGCAGCTAACTCTAAATATAGATAAATGTAAATTAATGCAGACGAATAAGAAAAAGACTCCCGTAATGTTTGAATACTCCATTAGTAGTGTTGCACATGACACAGTCACGTCGATTAAATATTTGGGCGTAACATTGCAGAGCGATATGAAGTGGGACAAGCATGTAATGGCAGTTGTGGGGAAGGCGGATAGTCGTCTTCGGTTCATTGGTAGAATTTTGGAAAGATGTCGGTCATCTGTAAAGGAGACCGCTTATAAAACACTAATACGACCTATTCTTGAGTTCTGCTCGAGCGTTTGGGATCCCTATCAGGTCGGATTGAGGGAGGACATAGAAGCAATTCAGAGGCAGGGTGCTAGATTTTTTACTGGTAGGTTTGATCATCACGCGAATGTTACGGAAATGCTTCAGGAACTCGGGTGGGAGTCTCTGGAGGAAAGGAGGCGTTCTTTTCGTGAATCGCTACTGAGGAAATTTAGAGAACCAGCATTTGAGGCTGCCTGCAGTACAATTTTACTGCCGCCAACTTATATTTCGCGGAAAGACCACAACGATAAGATAAGAGGCTATAAACACTTACCCTAATGACCTAAAAATGATTATTCTGCAACAAGGTCCTAGTAATACTAGGTCCCTTGTTGCTGCAGAAGACCAGTTTGATTTTCTTTGATTTTCTACACGACTTCCTTATCAGAGCTCTTATCTCCATAAGAATAACACAGGCGGAAGTTGCGTAAGTTTGATTTTTGTGAAACAGGGACTAGTAAAAATATATAGACGCTCTCGCGCGCTCAACAACTCTAAGTCCGTCGTAACGGAAAAACTTAGAGTTGTTGAGCGCGCGAGAGCGTCTATATATTTTTACTAGTCCCTGTTTCACAAAAATCAAACTTACGCAACTTCCGCCTGTGTTATTCTTATGGAGATTCCCTCGTTCTGTTTGGGAGTGGAAAAGGGAGAGAAGATGCTAGTTGTGGTACGAGGCACCCTCCGTCACGCACCATATGGTGGATTGCGGAGAATGTATGTAGATGTAGATGTAAGAGACTCTGTGGCTGGTCAGACTAGCAGTTGGAAGTTAACAGCCAGGAGTGGTGGCAGTTGGGAGTGAGTAATTAGCAGTGTCGGAGGCTGGCAGTATTAGCACGAGCAGACGGTCTGAACATATATCCGTCGTTGAGACTTATTACTGATGATTATACAGGGTGGTCCACTGATCGTGACCGAGCCAAATATCTCACGAAATAAGCGTCAAACGAAAAAACTACAAAGAACGAAACTTGTCTAGCTTGAAGGGGGAAACCAGACGGAGCTACCGAGCGAGGTGGCGCAGTGGTTAGACACTGGACTCGCATTCGGGAGGACGACGGTTCAATCCCGCGTCCGGCCATCCTGATTTAGGTTTTCCGTGATTTCCCTAAATCGCTCCAGGTAAATGCCGGGATGGTTCCTTTCAAAGGGCACGGCCGACTTCCTTCCCCATCCTTCCCTAATCCGATGAGACCGATGACCTCGCTGTCTGGTCTCCTTCCCCAAACCAACCAACCAACCAACCAACCAACCAACCAGACGGAGCTATGGTTGGCAGGCTAGATGGCGCTGACATAGGTCAAACGGATAAGGCGCTGTAATAGTCACAAACATATGGCTACAATTTTAGACGAACAGTTGGTAACAGGTAGGCTTTTTAAATTAAAATACGGAACGTAGGTACGTTTGAACATTTTATTTCTGTTGTTCCAATGTGAAACATGTACCTTTGTGAACTTATCATTTCTGAGAACGCATGCTGTTACAGCGTGATTACCTGTAAATACCACATTAATGCAATAAATGCTCAAAAAGATGTACGCCAGCCTCAATGCATTTGGCAATACGTGTAACGACATTCCTCTCAACAGCGAGTAGTTCGCCTTCCGTAATGTTCGCACATGCATTGACAATGCGCTGACGCATGTTGTCGAGCGTTGTCGGTGGTTCACGATGGTAAATATCCTTCAAATTTCCACACAGAAAGAAATCCGGGGACGTCAGATCCGGTGAACGTGCGGGCCACGGTATGGTGCTTCGACGACCAGTGCACCTGTCATGAAATATGCTATTCAATACCGCTTCAACCGCACGCGAGCTATTTGCCGGACATCTATGATGTTGGAAGTACATCGCCATTCTGTCATGCAGTGAAACATCTTGTAGTAACCTCGGTAGAACATTAAATAGGAAATCAGCATATATTGCACCATTTAGATTGATATCGATAGAATGGGGCCAATTATCCTTCCTCCCATAATGCCGCACCATACATTAACCGGCCAAGGTCGCTGATGTTCCACTTGTCGCAGCCATCGTGGATTTTCCGTTGCCCAATAGTACATATTATGTCGGTTTACGTTACCGCTGTTGGTGAATGACGCTTCGTCGCTAAATAGAACGCGTGCAAAAAATCGGTCATCGTCCCATAATTTCTCTTGTGCCCAGTGGCAGAACTGTACACGACGTTCAAAGTCGTCACCATGCAAATCCTGGTGCACAGAAATATGATACGGGTGCAATCGATGTTGATGTAGGATTCTCAACACCGACTTTTTGAGATTCCCGATTCTCGCGCAATTTGCCTGCTATTGATGTGCGGATTAGCCGCGACAGCAGCTAAAACACCTACTTGGACATCATCATTTGTTGCAGGTCGTGGTTGACGTTTCACATGTGGCTGAACACTTCTTGTTTCCTTAAATAACGTTAACTATCCAGCGAACGGTCCGGACACTTGGATGATGTCGTCCATGATACCGAGCACCATACATAGCACACGCCCGTTGGGCATTTTGATCACAATAGCCATACATCAACACGATATCGACCTTTTCCGCAATTGGTAACGGTCCATTTTAACACGGGTAATGTATCACGAAGCAAATACCGTCCGCACTGGAGGAATGTTACGTGATACCACGTACTTATACGTTTGTGACTATTACAGTGCCATCTATCACAAAGCGATAAAAGTGGTCCAACTAAAACATTCATATTTCTTTACGTACTACACGAATATGTAATAAAAAATGGGGGTTCCTATTTTTAAAAAAACGCTGTTGATATCCGTTTGGTCTATGGCAGCTCCATCTAGCGGGCCAACCATAGCTCCATCTGCTTTCCCCCTTCAAGCTAGACGAGTTTCGTTCTTTGTAGTTTTTTCGTTTGACGTTTATTTCGTGAGATATTTGGCCCGGTCACTATCAATGGACCACCCTGTATAATTTTCTTGAATTCTTAAGGTAAATATACTGTTTGCTCTGCAAATAAATCTTTCCTTTGCTAACCACATGCCTATTAGTAGATAGAGTCTTCAGTAGTTAGAATCTTTTATTTAGCTGGCGCCGGGCGGGTTGGCCGAGCGGTTCTAGGAGCTGCAGTCTGGAACCGCGCGACCGCTACGGTGCAGGTTCGAATCCTGTCTCGGACACGGTTGTGTGTGATGTCCTTAGGTTAGTTAGGTTTAAGTAGTTCTAAGTTCTAGGGGACTGATGACCTCAGAAGTTAAGTCCCATAGTGCTCAGAGCCATTTGAACCATTTTTTTGTTGTATAGCATTCCGAGAACGCAGCATCCCTTAGGCACCCTATACGAGACGAGTGAGCAAGATTCAACAACGGCGATGAGAAGCCTTCGAACCCACTGCCCGAAGGCCACGAACTTTTCGTTTATATTGTGCTGACGCCTCAATTCTCTCTTCTCTTTACTTTGTAGGAGTGCTTCATTGCTTTAGCAGTTACTTGTCGTTCTTGCTAATCAGTGTTCAAAAATGGCTCTGAGCACTATGGGACTCAACTGCTGTGGTCATTAGTCCCCTAGAACTTAGAACTACTTAAACCTAACTAACCTAAGGACATCACAAACATCCATGCCCGAGGCAGGATTCGAACCTGCGACCGCAGCAGTCGCACGGTTCCGGACTGCGCGCCTAGAACCGCGAGACCACCGCGGCCGGCGCTAATCAGTGTTTTCAGGTGTGCGTTGCAGAACATTTATTTGCCTTTGTAGATATTTTTGTCTGTTTGTTGTTTGTTACAATAGCGTCTTCCAACATCCAACACGGCCCGGCCAGCCCCCCCCCCCCCCCCCCCCCTGCTCAGACGCCACAGCCACAAGCGCTAGATGCCACACAACTAATGCCGATGTTTCAGTTTCAGTTCAATGAACAAGACGTGGAATGGCTCGAGTGGTTGTCCCAGTTCGAATCACATCTCATCGCTCACAATGTACCAAGTACTATGAAACCTCCATATCTAGTATCCACGGCACGGTGTTAAGATTAATTCAAAAACTCTTTCCTGACGCCTATCTGAGTTAACGTTCTTTCGACGCAGTGGTAGACTCACTAACAAGCTATTAAGAACAAAAAGCGAATGTGGTAGCAGCTAGGTATCAGTTCTTTCATTACAAAAAAAAAAAAAAAAAAAACGGTCAGAACAAACTTATCGCGAGTGGGTCACAGATTGGCAGGTTATGACAAGGAAATGCAAATTCAAATATGCTTGCGTTCTTTGTATTCTGATGTTATATTGCGTGATGTGATCGTGTGCAATTACATGATGTCAAACTCAGAGAACAGATTTTGAAACAGTCCGATCCATCAAATACTAGATCAGTATGATTCCGGTGCTCTGTCAGCTGTTAAATTTGAGCAGTCAGTTATTTGTTGGATTGAGTCCCTTGCTTGCGATCGCCTCATTCCGCACCGGCGGCGTATGCTAGTCACGCCAAGTAAACAACGCTTAACCAAGCCACGTAAGGAGTTCGCTAACCTAGGTGTTATTTACGGCACAAACGCCAAGACTGCCCCTCCCGACAATCCGCTTGTGGCAGGAACGGACACGTGCAATCCGTATGTTTTCAATGGAACAAACGTAAGCATTCGGCCCACTCACAAAATTCTCGTCGTAAGTCCCATGTCATTAATGCAGTATATTCCAAGACTGCAACTAGCAAGCTTGCAGTTTCATCAGTGATACGTCAGTCAAACAAACTTTTTGTTCATTTACGTATTTGTAGGAAACGTGGGACATTTCAGTTGGACACGGGTGCCTCCGTCACATTGCTAAATCGTCACACATATGGACTGTTAGACTTCCCACGCTTCTCTAAAACTAGCACGCAACTGATGGCTTATAATGGACAAGACATTCCCGTTGTCGGAACATGTACTTTGCTTGCCATGTATCACTCGCATACGTGAACAGTGACTTCTAGAGTGCTACAATCAAGCGACTGTGGGAACATATTTGGTTTTGATTCTTTTGATTTGTTTGGCTTTAACATTCAGGACAATGTGTTGTCAGTGTTTGCAATCAATGCAAAAGACAGTGTAGCTAACTTACTAAAAAAATTCCCAGAACTCTTTTCTGATGGTTTAGGTAAAGCTAACAATTTTGTTGCACATTTTACTCTTTAAGACAATGCTCAGCCGAAATTTTGCCGGGCCAGAACTGTTCCCATTGCATTGCGGGACAAAGTCGCTGCTGAACTTAAAGAATTGGAAGATAGTGGAGTTATTGCGCCAATATCAGCAGAGTCAATGGGCTCCCTAAACCTTCAGGTCACATTCGCCTCTGTTTAAGTCTACAGTCAACTCACAAACTGTCATTGATACTTATCCGTTGCCACGCCCAAAGGATCTCTTGGACAAATTAGGGTCTGGACACTACTGTTCAAAAATTGATTTGCGCGACGTGTATCTTCAAATACCTCTCGATGAAGAATCTCAAAAAGTATGTGTAGTAGAAGTTCCCATTTAGGTTTGTTTAAATATTTGCGGTTATCTTTTGGCAGTGCTTCCGCACCCGCCATTTTCCAAGGATATTTGGAACAGCTGACTGCGCAAATGCCAAATTGTTCAACCTTTTCGGACGACATTGTCGCAGCAGGTCGTACACCTGAAGAACATATTGCAAATTTACGTGCTTTGTTTCGTGTATTATCTGGTGCAGGACTTAAGTGTAGACTGGACAAGTGTGATTTTTTTTAAACCTAAGTTGTAGTATCTTGGTCATGTCATAAACAGTCAAGGTGTACATCCTCTTCAGTCGCATTTGTCAGCTATACGAGACTTGCCAGTTCCTCGAAATGTCACAGAATTGAAGTCAGCTTTAGGGAAAAAGAACTATCATATTCGGTTCATACCGAATGCCGCACAAATCGCAGCTCCTTTGCATCGCTTGTGTCGCAAGAATGTTCCCTCTGTATTTACAGATGAGTGCCAAGTAGCTTTTCAAAGCCTTAAAGATGCATTTCTCAGTGGTCGATGCTTAATTCACTTTGATCCTGACAAACCAGTTGTATTTCAAGTTGACGCTTCCTCTTACGGAATCGGTGCAGTGCTTTCGCACAGAATGGGTGATAGAGACAGACCTATAGCTTTCGCATGAAAAGTGTTGTCCAAAGCTCAGTGTAACCATTCACAAGTTGAAAAAGAGGTAGTGGCTATTGTCTATGGTGCCGCCAAATTCCACCACTATTTGTATGGCAGAAAATTCTACTTAGTAACGGATCACAAGCCTTTGCAGTCCTTGTTTCATCCGACTAATCCGGTTCCTGTACAAACTGCCCAAAAATTGGAAAGATGGGCTTTGTTGTTGTCTCAATACCAGTACGAGATTGTGTATTGTCTGACGGCTGAACATGGTAATGCGGACGCACTTCTTCCGACTGGCCTGACACAGGCTTTGACGCTTCAGCTGCATCTTGTTGTCACATCGATGCTCAGGATTCTGAATTGCTTCAGTCTTTTCCGTTGAACTATAAGAAAATTGCACAGGCCGCGGAAGCTGATCCAGATTTGAACATTATGTTAACATACATTCGCACATCTTTTCCCTATTTCTTGCATAGCTTACAGAACCCTGTAGTGCGCCGATACTTTGCAAGTTGCCATAGCCTCGCTGTGCAGGAAGATGTAATTCTTGTTGAAAATGACAGTGGACAGTCACGTGTGTTGAACCCTAAAGCTTTGCATTAAGAAGTGTTGCAGCTACTTCACCAAGGACACTGAGGGATTGTTCGTACGAAACGGTTAGCGCAGCTGGCAGGGTATGGACGCCCAAATAGAACAGATGACTTCACAGTATCACGCATGTGCGGAAAATCAGTCCGCTCCGCCACAAAAATTCTCTGCATGGCCTAAGTCGCAATCGCCATGGCAACATGTGCACATAGACTTCGCAGGACCTTTTTCGAACACCCGTTGGTTGATCAGTGCCAATGAACTCGACAACGTCACGTAGCACAATTCAGGCGCTGTCATCGATATTTTGCCTAGAATGTTTATCTGAATTAATAGTGGCTGACAACGGACCTCAGTTCACGTCAAATAAATTTGAAACATTCTGTGAACGCAATGTTATACAGCATCTAATTAGTGCCCCGTTCCATCCACAGTCAGACGGCGAAGCAGAGCGTTTTGTTAGAACATTCACGCAGCAGATGGCCAAACTATGCTCCGCACACACCAGGGATCAAGCACTGCAACTGTTACTCGCCTCATATCGTTTGCACCCACGAGATGGACCATCGCTGGCGGAATTGCTTCGCGGCCGCCGCCATCGGACACTGCTCCATCTGCTCCACCCTCTTCAGCTTCCGGCGGCGAAGGAAGGCTGCAAGTATCGCTTCGCGCCGCTTGATACTGTCTTTTACAGGGTTTTTAGCGGTAGCAGACGGTGGGCGCGAGGTGAGGTCGTCCGTCGACTTGGCGCTTGCATGTATCTTCTTTCAGGTCCCGATGCTTGCAGCGCCGCCATCAAAATCAACTTCGCCTCTGTCATGTACATAATGGTCTTTCAGTCTCTCTTCCCCCAGAGTCACGGGTCCAAAGGGCAGCGCGGCCACAGCAGCCGCCAGAGGGAGTCATCACGACACCGCGGGACGACCCCTTGGAGCCTTAGTTTCCTCCGCCTCCTTTCGTCCTACCGATGGAGCTGGACCCGCCTACACCGCAGCAATCGCGGCCTTCTTCATCTGGTTCATAGCAGCAGAAGGTGGAAGCGAACCCTTCTGGTCGTTTTCCGGGGAACGTTTCTGCCCTCTGTGCATCCGTCGCTTTGGGAGAGAGGAGGAGGGATGTTCCGGAACAAAGAGGAAGAACGCAAGACCAGAGAAGGCTGTGAGGAAACGTCAGCCTATAGCCCGTTCACAAGGACCGCGCCGCGCCAGGAGCGACCGCTGCAAGAAGTGAATATAAGCGCCGCTCCTGCCACCCTCGGCCGGACATTAGTAGACAGGATTCGCAGAGTATTAGCACAGCGTAGTAGAGAGTTCTACGATATCAGATTGTAGTGATCCACATCCATTGCTGGCTTGAACATTGTGTATAGCAAGGACTCGGATTTATGTTGCATGTCACCCATCGCTTGCGACACCTTTGTACATTAAAGTTAATTACTGTCAATCTGCTATATAGAAATAAAACTACTAATGTTATTTGCCTGAATTATTGTATAGTATTCCGAGAACGCAGCATCCCTTAGGCATCCTATGCGAGACAAGTGGGCAAGACCCAACATCCTGCCGGCCTCTGCGGCCGAGCGGTTCTAGGCGCTTCAGTCCGGAACCACGCAGGTTCGAATCCTGCCTCCGCCATGGATGTGTGTGATGTCCTTAGGTTAGTTAGGTTTAAATAGTTTTAAATCTAGGGCACTGATGACCTCAGATGTTAAGTCCTATAGTGCTTAGAGCCACTTGAACCATTTGAACGCAAAATCCTCTACCTGTAAAATTGGATGCGGTCGCACGTTGTCATCCACCCTGAAAATCTGCACATGCGGAAGGAGTTCAGCGTCATAGTAACGTTGGCCGGTGAGTATAAAGTGTTTAAACATTTGGAGATCAGAACGCCCATGCTAGTACCACCTGGACCACCAATACGATAGTGTTCGCGAGAGTTCCTGAGTACATTGCGTGTTCCCATCTCTCGCCATATGAAGGTACGTCCAGATTTGTAGAATTGTGAACGTTATTGTAACACTGCACTCCTTCCCCATCTTCGTCTTTCCGGGAGTATATTCGACACTGACTTGACATTTTATGGATGACGATGCGCGACCGCATCCAACTGCGCGGGTGAAGGAGTTCTTGGAACGAGAGAATATCCGCCGAAAGGAGTATCTGCCGGTTCCCCCCGACTTAAATCCACCGAGCACGTCGGGAATGCGTTGGAAAGACGTATTACAGCACGTCCACATGAACTCACGGCCGTCCAGCTGTTGGCAACCGCGTTGGTAGAGAAATGGAACGCCCTACCCCAAGGACTCCTGACCAAACTTGTGATCACCATGGGAGCACGTTTCAGAGCATGCATTGCCGTCCATGGTCATTATGCACCTTATTAAGAACTGTGTTCTGCCTTTTGTAATGTTGAGAGGACCATAATAAACTGAAGTAACTGCAGAGTATTATTGTCTTTAAACAAAAGTTTCATTTCTATTCTTCTCACTCTGGCTATGGTCCAGGTTTCATCTAGCTCTGTTGTCCGCCCATGGTAGCTGAGTGCTCAGCGCGACGAAATGTCGTACCTAACGGCCCGGGTTCGATTCCCGGCTGGGTCGGAGATTTTCTCCTTACAGGGACTGGGTATTTTGTTGTCCGTATCATCATCATTTCATCCCTATCGACACGCAAGTCGCCGAAGTGGCGTCAACTCGAAAGACCTGCACCAAGCGAACGGTCTACATGGCGGAAGGCCCTAGCCACACGGCATCTACCTATGATACTTGGCAGTGACACATCATGCGGAAGTTACTTTCGACCTTAATTTTTGCACACCAGTGTAGTTTAACCAAAATTTGAGCGATATGAGTTTTACTTTTCCTACATAACACGAAGCGAGTACACAGCGAAGCCCGATATTCACATAGTCAGTTGCGACAGATGAGCAGCAGTCTCGCTGTGTTTGACCTCACAGTCTTTTGTCTGCATAAACACACAACGGTGTTGCAAGCACTACGAAAAAAAGCAAGGTCTGCAATAACGAAGCACAGCTCAAATAATCGCAAGTCTCTTGACATTAAAACAGCTGGATTTATGACAATACTGGTGACGGGTCCCCGAGGTGGTTTTTCACCATTTAATTGAAAGCATTTCGAACCTTTACTCATATTATATGATATTACCATTATGGTGGGAGCACAGAACAGATGCACTGTAGAGAGGGAAACCAGCGGGTAGACACTCAATGCGAACTGGAAGGCTAAAGGATCAATAATCCCAGACAGATACCCTGAACAACGGTTATGAGAACGAGGTTAGAGTATGCTTGTTGTACATGGATAACCTTGAGAAAGAGGCATGGGCTGTGAGGGGTTACAATTCGCCTAAGATTCTTGAGTTCCCAGGACGCTGTGTTTCAGTAGCGGAGCCAAGCGACGGTCGTGGGGAATAGAAGCTTACGCATTCTCGGGAGTGCATACTTTGACAACTGTGGAACTATGAATCGTGAGGCTTTCAATAAGAGAACAATACAATGAAAGGCATTGTTGCTTCTGCTTATCATCACTGTCAAACGTATGGTCGTTTCCAGCTGGCACCACCTAATTTACCAGCGTTGACTATTGAGATATTACTTTTACTAAATTTTATTCGCTGGAATGGAATTGGTGGGTAATACGGATGAAATCAACAGGATGTAAGAAAATGAAATTGTATCAGTGATCGACGATTGGAAATGTTGAACCTCCAGTCCACCGAATATGTGAGCACGAAGACAAAGGAATTCTGATACCTTGGAAGGAAAATAATCCATGACGGAAGAAACAAGGAGGACATAGGAAGCTAACTGGTACAGGCCAAAAAAAAAGTCTACTAGAGTCAAACACTGGTCTTAATTCGAGGAAGAAATCTCTGGGAATGTACGTTTGAAGCACAGAACTCTGTGGAAGCAAGTCATGGACAGTGGGAAAACCGGAAAAGAAGAGAACAGAAACAGTTTACTTGTGTGGCTATAGAAGGACGTTGAAATTTAGGTGTACTGACAAGGTAAAAGATGGGGAGGTTCTCTGCAGTACTGCTGAGAGGAACATATTGAATACATTGACAACAAGAGGGAAAGAGATAATAGATCTGTTACCCCATCAAGGAATAACTTGCACAGTAGATGAGGGAGGTGTAGAGTTTACAAACTGTAGGGAAGGGCAGAAATTCGAAAGTATCCAACAAATAACTGCGGCAGGTGACTGTAAATGGTTATCTGAGATTAAGAGGATGATAGTGGAGAGGATTTTGTGACGGATCGCATCAAACAAGTCAGAAAATCGAAGATAAAAAATAAAATAAAAACGGAAACTTATGCCAGACGGGAAATCGAAACCGGATTTCTTGTTTTTTTGAGCAGCGCGCCTTAGCAATTTTTTTCAGTATAAAAGCCGGTTTTTATTAGGAGTAAAAGGCGAGCACGTCTTCGTATCTTCTCACAGATAATTTAATGTTATAGAAAAGAAAACAACAGCAACCTAAAAAAATGACAGAGTGCTTAACTACCTAGAAATAAACAAAAATTAACTGAGGAAAAATTAACAGAACATACAAAATAGAGGTCTAGGTTAATGTTTTTCACTACCGAAGTCCACAGCCGCACGCATAGTCAGCTGTATCAGGCATTATTAAAGTCATCTGCAAAGTAGATGCTGTCTGTACGGTTCTCATATGGGTGAGCGATTACCTCTTTCGCATGAACTGACGCCAATACTGAAAATTCAGAAATATGTTCACATGTGTTCTCGTTGTTTGGTGCAAGACGTAATTAATAATCAAACTATATAACAGTTTATTTCTGAAGTAAAGTCTGTCAATCATCCAGAGTTTATTTCCAACTATAAACTAAACTGTAGCTGCCACAGTCTTCTGCTTAAGGTGTAAAACTGTAACTTAATGAACAAATCTAGCGGCATTTGGTTCAAACTTCTCTAGTTTTGGAACAGAACCGGATTTTCCAGCATCTGCAGCTGGACGTTCAGGAATTTCAGACAACACAGTTCCTGTTTCCAGGATTCTTGTCTGGAACCAAATGAAGTCTATGTCATACCGATTTTCAGTTGTATAGGAAATCTTAGTATGCATTTTGACAAAGCAGATCCCTTCGGTAAAGGGCTCAGAATCTAACATTACTGCACCTTTGCAAGCTTTCGTGTGTCCAATCCACTGGTAGTCAAATTTTTTTGTTCAAGAGCCAATGCTGACATTGTGGGGCGACACCTCGAGTCACATACGTACCGATCTTATTATTAATTGGTAACCTACATAAATTAGTACGTTATATCGAGTAGAGTACCTTCAATAAAGAGCGTGATAAGTTCGCCACTCAGTATTGATTGTTAAAAGTCGGCACCACTCCAACACTTCGTGTCGTTGTTCTGTTTTTCAGATTGCTGCTGCCATCAACGAAACCAAAGTTGTGACACTGTAGTAACGTGGTTACTTATTCTGTGATTGAGAACAACTGTGTAAGTTGAAATGACATGTTTAGTGTCGCAATTTTTGGGCACAAAGATACACGCATCTACACAGTTTTCAATTTGACAACGTAAAACCGTTGCCAGGATAACGCATCTCGCCAACATCAAGAAGTGAAATAATCCAAAACATAAAAATATTAAATACTAACTTTCAGAAAGAATATTAATCCTAATCACAACAATATTAAAGTTTATTAGAAGTTTCTTTACAAAATTGTTCCTACATATACATTATGATGTTGGTCAGTACCACGAAAATCGTCCGATTCCGGTTCCAATTTCGGTACTATTTATGTTGACAATCAAGTGTACGGTGGATGGTATGTTATGTGACAAATTGAGCGAAAGATTAGCCAAGGCCGCTCGAGTTTACAGTGGACGCAAGCTGGTGAACCAACAAGGTTTACGCCTCCGCACGCGGTATTGACCTTTAGCTGCGACGAGCTGCCGTCTGCTAGGCCGCTCTCTTCCGCTGAAATTCCTATAAAACTAATCAGGCCTTCACTGAACTTTCCAGCAGAAACTTTCCTTATGTTTTTCGTTATGCGAGAAAACATGTACTCAGTCCTAGTCTTTGTATGTGGCGATATACATTTTTTCGGGGAGGAGACCAGACAGGGAGGTTATCGGTCTCATCGGATTAGGGAAGGACAGGGAAGGAAGTCGGCCGTGTCCTTTGAAAGGAACCATCCCGGAATTTGCCTGGAGCGATTTAGGGAAATCACGGAAAACCTAAATCAGGATGGCCTGACGCGGGATTGAACCGTCGTCCTCCCGAAGGCGAGTCCAGTGTGCTAGCCACTGCGCCACCTCGCTCGGTGGCGATAGACACGCGCATGACTGGAGCAGCGTGCATGTTATAGTGCCCTCTCATTTCTCGCAAGAACAATTAACTAACTGGCTGGTTCATTTCTCCTCAGTTGGAGCTAAACGTTGCTACAGCTAATTTTTAGCTGGATTTCAGCCGCTGTGAACGCAGTGTCCACACAAATTTCTTCTCTGTGTCGTACAGAGCGTTAAGTGCTCCGTTCTGCACTTGACACCAGTTCAGAGAAGAGTCCCCGGAAATTTCTCTCTTGTCGTACTCATGCCCGAACTGCCTCCCCACCCCTGGGTTCATTCGTTCTTCACATCACGGCCTTTTTCTGCCAATAGAAGCGTTCCTCTTATTTTGTAGAAACTCTCTCTACCAATCGCAATGTCCCTTCTATTAAACTGCGTCGAAACTTCAGTTTTTTTCTCCTTCCTAGTGCGTTTCCGCCAATCGGACGTTTCGTGCCCATTCTAGATATCTAAAGTACATTGACCTTCACGTGTGTCGCACTCACTGGACACGTCATCAGAATGCATCACTAGTTTTGTTCTTATCCCTTTGTAATTCCGAAACGCAGCAATGCAGCTTTCTAAAGTGGTGTTTTTTTTTGTTTTTTTTTGTGCAGATGTGCCGCTACACACATTTCTTCCACCTGAATCACCTGGTTGGGTCGTTGACCTTCCACCTGCCACCCCTTTAAGTGGTTTCCGTGGTAGCCCCTGCCGCGTGCCTTCACTTCTGCCCTTGTCCCTCTGGCTTTCAAACTAAATCGCCTCGCGCTGCTTGTTCCACATTTTGCTCAAAGACATGCATTATAGAGGAACGGTGTGTTAATTACCTTCGACTGACTGTCATCCCTTTTTGCATTACATACTGATAGGCAAATTTGCTCATAACCGCCGAATTACGTTAGGTGTCATATTCACCATTTCGTTGTGATGTATAAACCTCTCATGTAAGGTGCGGATCTGACCTTCACTTATTCTGCCACATTACACTGTAATTGCCTGGCGAAGTGTTATTGTGCTGCATGTGTGAGCGGATGAGTAACTGACTAATAATATTAACTGTACTTACATTTAAATGTGGTATGCACGATCTCACAGATTTACTAATCTTTTTAAAGCAATTTTTCTACTACTCAATGAATTGTATTACAATACCCTTGCCCGCATCTCGTGGTCGTGCGGTAGCGTTCTCGCTTCCCACGCCCGGGTTCCCGGGTTCGATTCCCGGCGGGGTCAGGGATTTTCTCTGCCTCGTGATGGCTGGGTGTTGTGTGATGTCCTTAGGTTAGTTAGGTTTAAGTAGTTCTAAGTTCTAGGGGACTGATGACCATAGCTGTTAAGTCCCATAGTGCTCAGAGCCATTTGAACCATTTTTTTACAATACCCTTGATTTAATTTCATATTCTTTACTACTGATATATACTGCATTTGAAGATGCCTGTCTCTATAATGCTCTTTCACGAACCCGTAATACTTCCCCTGAAATGTATACCATAGCAGCTGATCGGCACAACTCGCATGCGCCCGTGAACTGTCAGAAGACAATACATTCCTCTCTCACATCCTGTGACTTCGCAGTGGACGGTGTACTACCCCTCTGCCCCTGAGGTAAGCGGCCAACTTTGTTTAGCTCACTGCCGAATTGACCAATGTCAGTTAAAATTAAGCGCATCTTAAAATGCTGCTGTCGTGAGTATTTTTGTGACTGAATTGGAAAACCAAACTGTAAAGAAGCTCGTAAAGTTTGTTGACGTTTTGGATTTGGCGGTTCGTATCTAATGCATGTTATTATAAAATACTGCTGAGAATCGCGCGCCGCAACAATATTTGTTTCAGACCGCATGTGACCCGCGGGCCGCAGTTCAACGGTCACTGGTCTGAGGTCAAATCATTTATGTGTTTATTTTTATTTTCTTATTTTTATTTTTACTTTTTTTGCTTGCCGCTGTCCATTCTTCCACGTCTTTTTGCGAAAGACAAAAGTTGTTGTTGTTGCTGCGTTCACTCCGAAGACTACTTTTATGCAGCTCTCCATGCTAGTCTATGCTGTGCAAGCCTCTTCATCTCTGCAGAACTACTGCAACCTACAGCCATTTGAATCTGTATACTGTAGTCCAGGCTTGGTCTCCCTCTGCAGTGTTTGCCCCCACACTTCCATGAACACCAACACTAACTAATCCTTAATGTCTCAGGATGCATCGTATCTACATAACACAGCTTTTACTCAAGCTGTGCCATAAACTCTTTTCTCTTCAGATCATTCCAGTACTTCTTCATTAGCAGAAATTGAAAATACCACTCGAGTTGCAAGGTTTCTTCTTTATTTTTCAGTGCTTAGACTATGACCTGTTTCGGGCTTTTACTTACCCAGACAAAGAATGGAGCTGACATGAATTTTTACACATGAGAAAACAAGAAAGGAGCACCGTAAAACAATTTTGGAAAACAGCGGTCAGACTAGGTGTGATAGAAAATGAGTCAGTGCCAAAGCGACACAAGACAATACAGCGGACGACTGCCTGGATAAAGAAACATGGAATGGACTTCAGGACACTTACAATTTGTGCTGTGACCCCGAACGCTACAATGGAGGGTATAGGATGCGAAGTACACCAGGGAGCAAAGAGCACGGTGTAGCGTACGCAAAGCAGGAAGCAAACTGATAAACCAGATTGGCAAAAGTACTGCCATCCGTCGACGGATGAACCAACTGTCCAGGACGTTCACAACTTGAAGCAGTGATTTACATACAAAGGGGAAAAACATTACAAAAATGTTGCATGAAAAGCATTGAGAGTACATTACGAGCGGTAAAGGAACGTATTGAAGAGGCAGTACAGAACTGTAGTAAAACCCCTAACTGGATGCTGGCGATTTAAAACTTACGCATAAATCGTAAAACCTAATGAATTTTTTTCCCTTTCCATGAGTGACATGCAAATTTTAATTTAATGGGGACGCCTTTGGAATAACGTGCCATAGTCATGAGCTAAAAGATCATACACATGTACTAATCCAAAACATCTTGGTACTAAGAAAAATGGAAGGTAGTTAAATTTTAAAGTCCACATTGTCAGAAACCTGTCCACAGTTTAATAGCTAGCAACAGTAGCAATGAAGGGAAACATTAAAAGTAGGAGCAATCGAAAAACTGCTAAATAAAAGTAGATTTACGTTAGATAAGACGTGAGACAATTAAATTTTACACCATGAATGACAGGCAAGTTTTAATTTAGTGGGGACGCAGATAATGACACACAATAACGCGCCGTAGTCGTAGGCTAAAAAACTAAAAATATGCAAACTTCTGTTAAAAGAGGACACTTTACAGCTATGAAAAATAGAAACTGGGTGGACCTTGAAGTCCTCACTATGGGAAAGAGGAATATGCCGTATAGTAACTAATCCTAATTAAGAGCCATCGAAGCAATGGCGAAAATACTGACGCAGTTAAGAAGTACACACGTGTACCGTTAAATAATTAGAAACCAGAAGAAGGAAATGACGCTGGATGATGCTTCGAACAATAAAAGTTGTTCAAAAGAGCTGCGTGCTTAAGTAAAGCGTGTTCATTCAGAGTGCTGCAGCTAATATCGATTTCTTCTAAAATATTTCAAACAGGGCCTGCACGTTCATTAGTTACTCTATCTATCGATATAACCTTCAGCGTTCTTCTGTAGCACCGCATTGGGATAGGTTCTATTCTCATCTTCTATGAACTGTTTATCGTTCACGTTTCACTTCCACGCAAGTCACTCTAGAGAAATACTTTCAGAAAAGACTTCCTAATAATTAAACTTATATTAGATGTTAATAAATGTATCGTGATAGAAACACTTTTTTTGCTGTAGCCAATCTGCATTTTATATCCTCTCTGCCTTGGTCATTCGCTGCCCAAATAGCAGAATTGTTTCACTTCCTAATCCAATTTCCCCAGCAGCGCCTGTTTTAAGTCGACCACATTCCATAATTCTTGTATTTTTTTGTTGATACTCATCTTTTAACCTCCTTTCAGCACCCTTTTCCATTCCGTTT
Organism: Schistocerca nitens; assembly: GCF_023898315.1. Classification (NCBI taxonomy): domain Eukaryota; kingdom Metazoa; phylum Arthropoda; class Insecta; order Orthoptera; family Acrididae; genus Schistocerca; species Schistocerca nitens. The sequence continues at coordinate 487,104,665 of NC_064618.1, forward strand.
TCTCTCTGAGAGTATGAACTTCTTTAAAACTGTTCCATCTGTTCGAACAATACTCTCTCCCAAACGAGAAGAGACATCCGTTCTAACAATTAGCCTACCTGGACAGGCCTACCTACTGTACCCGAAATCTAGTGTTTCTGGAATCAGCCATATGTTTCAGCTGGCTAATAAGATCAGAAAGGGAAGATTGGGAAGTACTGGGCAGCGTATTGTATAGGACGAGGGCTGTTTTGTTTTCGGGTAAGTAACGTTACATTTTTGGTGTTGGTTCTGAGCACTATGGGACTTAACATCTATGGTCATCAGTCCCCTAGAACTTAGAACTACTTAAAGCTAACTATCCTAAGGACATCACACAACACCCAGTCATCACGAGGCAGAGAAAATCCCTGACCCCGCCGGGAATCGAACCCGGGAACCCGGGCGCGGGACATTTTTGTTGTACCTTTCAGTACAGTGCGAGGTGCCGGGGCTAGTAGTGTATTTATCACTAAATTCTACTAGAATCCACATGTGTAAATCATGCTCTAAGCCCCCCCTATTCTAACTCCGACTTTTGCTGTTGCACAAGGATAAAACAAATACGCGAACTGACTCTAATCAACCCTGCTAGTGGAGTAGAAGAGAGTTTGGCACCTGCAATAATTTAATTTGATAAATAAGTTAAATAAACAAAGGTTTCATTAGCATAGTGAGGAATGATAGGGTTGCTCTATTGATTAACAGAAAGAAAGTTCTGTCCAAAATAACAATATGATTTATTAAGATTAAACGCAGAATAGTAAAAGAGACACAGGAAATATAAAACATCAAATTGGCTAAAATTGGAGATTCATACAAACACAGTAAAGGTGAAGTTGTCCCTAACTTAGATCGTGAGGTTTAAGACGAAGTGGTATGTGGAGCCAATTCCTTTCCACTCAAATCTCAAGAGAGACACACAGCTAACCCAATAGTAATTGCTGCTACTCGAAACTGAACAAAGTTAGAAAAGGATGAACAGGCGCGCTCTGCTGAGCTCTGATTATCACCTAGGAAAATCCCTATCTGCCGGTGCTGCGGACGTACATTACCAACAGTCTTCTTATCTCCCAGAACACGATCTGGCGTACCGCAGGCGAGGGCTGGTTGCTCCGATGTCCTCGACCGAAAGGCGACTGCCGACCACTCAGAGCACCCGCACAGGCCGAACACCGAACATTCCCGCCCCCACGACAGTGGCCGTGGTTACGTTCCAATCAGCAACTCGAAAACCGGCGGAAATTCCACTCCATTGCCGGAGCACTACCATTCCACCAATGGAGATTCTTGGCGCCAATTTCTGTGCTGATTTTGCAGAAAGTGCGGGAATTTTCCCGCCACAACTGCGTGGGTACACAAGTCATTCCCACGCCTCGCTGGTAGCCCGCCAGAAAGTGTTTTCGCAAAGTTTCTCCGAAGTAACGGAACCTCTAGCCCAGCCGCTACTTCACACCCCAGCGGGCGTGTCTCTTGACAATGTCGGCGTCTGCAAAGCATTCACTCGACTGCCTCACACACGTCGGCTTAACTCTCTCCCGTTCCACAGAGCCCGCCTGTCACCGGACCACCCGGGTGACGAGAGACGCTGCGTGGGAAGTACGCGTGTTAAGGAAAAGCAACCCTCCACCGCATGCAAATAGAGAGGAGAGTCGTAAGATAGAAATATGAGAGGGGGCTCATGCCACCTCTCATAGCCCCTACGCCATTTTAGATTGTAATTGGTGAGCGGTTGGCTCACTTAGGAGCAAGGTAGTGAGTCAATCGCCCAAGAACAATCTCGCAACTGGCTCCACATGCCGCATTCTATAAAGAAAATCACTGCAACTGAAAAATGCAGCTCATAGAGGGAGGATTATTTATGATGTAGCCAACTTCACCTTCTTAATATGGAACACTAACACTCACATCACACATCCATACCCAGGGAGCCCCTTCCAAACACCGATTCACGCAGACATTCACGCTCTAAATATGGCCCGGGCATCTGAGCCAAATCTGGAGCAGTTTATTCTTTACAATCAGAGTTGGAGTGCTCCGCAATTAAATGCCCAAGATGTTACAACAATTTTAATCATTAAACTAACCTGAACTCACTCACACATGATACTATATAAGTTAACAATCTCTTTGTGAGCTTTCAGAATCTAATTACAACCTCCGATTCATTCTGTCTCCCTGCAGCAAGAATAACCTTTACAAAATGTTCCCTGAACTGATGGTCCATTCACAATGACAGTGGTGGTATCTGCTTCAGTTTATGGGGACTTCAGGCACACTGTTTGCATACACACAACAATAAACACAAAATACAAAAAAAACATGGTGTGGAGAACAATACAGTAATCTGTAATAAGAATTACAGTGTAAAACACAAACGCATACAAGGTATAACATACATTACAAAAACAACATAAGAAAAAGAAATTTAAGAAAAAAAACAAGGTTCATGGGGCATCAAATTGTGCGTGCACATTGCACAAAGTTCACGACTGTGCTGAGAATGAGGCACTAAATCACATTGTTAGAAATATCCGTGGCACTTCACTGATTCCACTGTACTGACATCACATAAGGCTAAACGTCGGTTGTAGTTGCTACGTTGTGGCAACAGCAATAGGGAGTTCTGGAGTGTCTGCAGTACGCTGTTGAGATTGTAGTCAGACCCACGCATATGATCACGGCCGTATGGTAGGAAGACACAGTGATAGGCTCTCCTCACGTCGATTAATTGTCTCTGAGGTCTACTCGTTGGGATACATCACTAGTCTAGGTCTCTTCTCTCGCTGGACAGAACTTTATGTTTCCCAATATTGCAGTTCGACGAGGGATGATGGCACGTGGAGTGACTCCACAAGTGTGTGAGGTCATCCATACAGGATCGAACTAGGAGCGACTATTGTTAAAAACTGCTCTCTAATAGAGAGGAGAAGTAAGACATGAGACCATACATTTGTTAGTGTGGCACGATACTGCTTTGTGTATGCAGATCGGCCAATGCTAGTGAGTTGTAAAAACCCAAACAGGTGAGTATAGAGCGTCCCTTTCTGTCCTGAGGCACATGAGGCGCAGGTTCTGACACGATATGTGATCTTCTTCGTGTACTCACGACAACGTGGTCTGCCGCAGGGAATCCCTCCAATCGGCTGCCGCGTCCGGAGAGCTAGCAGGCTGTCGCGTGTCAGGGTCAACGGCCAGCCCCACTTTCGCTTGTGGCGGGGCAAGGGTCCCGTGTAATCCCTCAGGTAGGCAGCCGGGTGACTGTCAGCGTGTAGGACGGGACGCTCGCCCTCTAGCAGGTAGCCGAAGACCTCTTGTTTTTGCGCTGGCTGGCCTCTGCATTGCCACGTTCCTCGTCATCTGAACAATTCTTACAAAAGTCTTATGCCTAACTTTTTCCCATGACCTTCTATGTTATAATAAATTTACATAATGAAACATTGATGGTCTGTCATTTCAGACACTCTTATTTTACTTTTATAGTTATTAATCTATGGCAATCATTATAACATCTAATCTAGACATGGAAATAATTTATTTTGATATATGTGTAGAGACCGATCTCAGTATGTACATGGTGTGTGATAACTGATGCTTTGTAATGGATGAACAACTAAATGTGCGGGCCCGCACTAATATTACTATTAATTATATAGATCGACAGTAGACATGCTTCAAGAATTAACTACCATATCCCAACGATCTACATTCTACGTTTTTTAATTAAATTATGTTGTTATGCAGGTCTAAGTTTTTACTGTGCTATAAAGAACATGCAACTACGCTACTTTCGCTCGCCCGTCGTCCCTCCATCTCGGGTCTGTGGTTTGGTGACCTGAAAAATAGCAACTCAACAGGCGCGCGCCACACTTGTGGTAGAAAACCCCCACAATATTAATCTAGTTATTGTTAAATCCTACAGTTTAACTTATCCTAGTATCGTACTTTCCCTTTTATTTATTTATTTATTTATTTTATTTTATTTATTTATTTATTTATTTATTTATTTATTTATTTATTTTTTTTTTACCTTATACAATACCCTTACATAGTTCCTGTTACGCTGAGATGTCTTGCTGCTCGCCGCTATTGACGACAGTGATGTGCGCGCCGTACGACATGACCTCCGAGTTTTCATTACGCCTCACTGAAACTCCAGAGACTGGGTTAGCCATGGCTATACACGACAATAAATTTATAGTTGCAACTTCCTTCTCTATGTGAAGCGGTTTTCGCGATCGAAGTACACCTTTCCAGAAGCAATGTAGTATGACCAAGCCAGGACTGGTTCCTGTTGAGGATTCAGACACCCAACACACGCCAGCTACACAGTATGTCACGAATATCCAAGTACAATTCCTTGGTGATTCATCTGTGACAAAAACGAGCAGCACGCTAAATCCCCAACCAGCACATTAGCATGGTAGGCTTTTATGCCCTCATTTCTCTCGTCTAGGGCACCATTAGAGTCAAATGCTCACAGGTTCACCCCGACTTGCAAGACAACGATACCGGCGCAGCTCTGCAAAAACTATACTGCCCATATTCACCCTCGAAATCGCGCAATATACCACAATCGTGCAGTGCACTGACGCGTGCCTGCAAGCATTGGTATGAACGTCTCACGAACTGGTTGTGGCCGCTATGGAGCGTATCACGACCTCTCAGAACGCTTCTAAGAGCACGTTCTTGTATGCGCCCGTTTGTGCGACGTCTCGTCACTCATCCTTATCCCTTAACATGGACACCAGATAGGAAAGGACAAAAACATTGCTCATGAAAAGGTAGTGTCTCCTACTCCATCGACATTGGAGATTGCAAACATAAACAAAAAGAGGATAGCAGCAGTAAATTCTTATGCAAGACAACGCAGCGTGTTAATACTTTAGCAGTCTTAATCTATTAATGTAACGATTATTGTTCCCCGAACAAAGGTTCATATATTTGCCTATTCTACTATGTACATTTCTTACACTACTACTATTCTACGAACTCCTTTATGTGAGAGAAGTGGTGGAGTCCTATGGACTAGCGTCAATCCCTTCTTAGACTCCCCCTCCTCTGACGTGCATTAGGATTTGGAGGTCTAATTTCAATCTCCTGGTTCTCCTGTTGTCCTTGATTTCGCTCCCTCCAATTACGGTCGCTTTGCCGTTCGTCATTCCTCCTGTCCCAGATTGCTTGTCTGGATTGACCCTGTTCCCTGACGTTCTGGTTTCCGTGTCTCTGGTTTCCATAACCTTGAATAGCGTAACCTTGATCTCGGTAACCCTGGTTTCCTAACTGACCAGTGCGATTATGCGATCTGTTGTCGTCTTCCCTTGCTGGCCCGTGGTATTTGTTATTTTGCGCCTTCTTCCTGTCCTTTGCGTCTTGTTTATCGAAGACTACTTCGAGTTCGCGCAGTAGACTCTTGAATGCATCTATGTCAGATCCACACTTCCCGACAAGTGTCTGTTGATACCTAACTGGCAATTTCGAAAAGCAAAATTTAATAATTTCTCCGTTGCTGTATGGACTATCTAAAAACTGATTCTTCTTGAGTAAATCATCAAAAAATTTGGTTGCGCTCTTATGCCCGGACACTTCCAGTTCAGGACAAAATATTATTTCCTCTTTAATCCTGTCTTGCGTTTCCTTTGACCAGTAGGTCCGCAGGAATGCACCAACAAATTCCTGATAAGTCCGACACGTCGCTGCCACGCCCCGCATCTTTTCCGCGGCTTGGCCTTCGATGTGTCCACACATGAATTCTAATTTGGCCTGGGTTGGCCATGACGACGGTAATGAATTAGTAAATTGCATCACCCAGCTCTTCGGATGCATCGACCCTCCATTATCTTTGAACTTCTGGAATTTGAGTATCGACAGGAAGTGATTGTGATCAAAATTCTGTCCGATCCTCGCACTGGTGTTGTCAGACGTTTCCGATACTTGCACGTCTGCGGAGTGTCCTGATCTATCTTGCTGATAACTGTGATGTGCTACGTCTGTATCACAGTGGAAGTGGCATTCAGCATTCACTCTTCTAAGTGGGCTGCAATTATTGGAGCTATTACTCGCTGTTTCTGCGTGTGCATTGTTTGTTCCGCACGCTGTCACTGGGCTAGAGCACGGCGGGCTTTTCCTCGGAGACACAATCCTGTGTGCTCCATCATTGGTATCCGAACGCGCAGTGCTCGTGTGCCCATTTCGCTCTAGTTTTGCTATCCGACTCTCTACTTCTTTCATTCGTTTCGTGATGTTCGTAACCGCAATATTACCTTGAGTCTTTAAGGCCGCTAGGGATTTCGAGTGGACTTGTGTCGCACGTCGCAAGCGCCCTGCGAGTTTAAGAGTTACTCTTGCGATTTTCATTGCCCCTGTTGCTGCAGTTTTGGCTAGGCCTGCTACTTTTTGTGCTACCATTGACATTTGTTTTGCTTCTCCACATTCTTTCTTTATTGTTAATAATTCCCCACGAATTGCCCCTATATGCGAAATTATTGCCTCCGTGTCCTTCTTACGCTGTTCGTCAGCTTCTTCCTTCTCCTTCTTACGTTGTTTCTCCTCTTCTTCCTTCTCCTTCTTACGTTGTTTCTCCTCTTCTTCCTTCTCCTTCTTACGCTGTTCGTCAGCTTCTTCCTTCTCCTTCTTACGTTGTTTCTCCTCTTCTTCCTTCTCCCTCTTACGCTGTTCGTCAGCTTCTTCCTGCTTCTTACGCTGTTCGTCAGCTTCTTCTTTCATTGATCGTAGGAAGCTCAGTATTGGGTTTACGTCATCTTCTTGATCCTCTTCAAACATGGGCGATGTAACTCTGGACACCTGGGCGCTAGAGCTCTGACGTGACCGAGCTGGCCTCTGTCTGCACTCGTTCGTTTGACTATAAACTTCTGCTACCGTCACGACCTGTGTGCCTGTCTCTGTTTCATCCTCTACTTCACTATCATAATCACGGCCGCAACGCTGCTCTGAGATCGCGTCCAAATCACCTTCCTCATCAATGCCCCTGGCGTCCTGTCCTGCTAAAAATGTGCCCATCTCATCTCCGAACCTATTCCCGTCAGTAAACTGCCCCTTATCCATTATGCTATCCTCTTTTGTTTTAGCTTCGCCCGATAATAGTCGTGCCTTACTTCTCGTTATCATTCATAAAAACAAATTCATCTAAAATGCACAATAAAATTAATCTACTCCATATATTTTTTACACATAAACATAAAATTTCAACAACGCTGTTCCAACGCTGTAATCACAAACACAATTTGATGTGGTACAGAAACCGCACACAAATCCGACAAAGTGCGATGCGGTACAGACACCACATCAGCGAAACACAAAAAAAACAATGAACAAAAAATATATACACTGAAAACAAAAACTGTAGTCATGCGCCGCTACTTAAAACTAAACGCAGAACTACCAAAAAAAACTTGGGTATTAATCATTAAAAAAAATAGAGAGAAAAAAAAATTGAATGTTCCTACTAAGAATCCTGTTTGTTTATCAGAGATTCACAGGAAAGATCCGAGGCCAAGGGTCGCCATATTATGCGAGGTGCCGGGGCTAGTAGTGTATTTATCACTAAATTCTACTAGAATCCACATGTGTAAATCATGCTCTAAGCCCCCCCTATTCTAACTCCGACTTTTGCTGTTGCACAAGGATAAAACAAATACGCGAACTGACTCTAATCAACCCTGCTAGTGGAGTAGAAGAGAGTTTGGCACCTGCAATAATTTAATTTGATAAATAAGTTAAATAAACAAAGGTTTCATTAGCATAGTGAGGAATGATAGGGTTGCTCTATTGATTAACAGAAAGAAAGTTCTGTCCAAAATAACAATATGATTTATTAAGATTAAACGCAGAATAGTAAAAGAGACACAGGAAATATAAAACATCAAATTGGCTAAAATTGGAGATTCATACAAACACAGTAAAGGTGAAGTTGTCCCTAACTTAGATCGTGAGGTTTAAGACGAAGTGGTATGTGGAGCCAATTCCTTTCCACTCAAATCTCAAGAGAGACACACAGCTAACCCAATAGTAATTGCTGCTACTCGAAACTGAACAAAGTTAGAAAAGGATGAACAGGCGCGCTCTGCTGAGCTCTGATTATCACCTAGGAAAATCCCTATCTGCCGGTGCTGCGGACGTACATTACCAACAGTCTTCTTATCTCCCAGAACACGATCTGGCGTACCGCAGGCGAGGGCTGGTTGCTCCGATGTCCTCGACCGAAAGGCGACTGCCGACCACTCAGAGCACCCGCACAGGCCGAACACCGAACATTCCCGCCCCCACGACAGTGGCCGTGGTTACGTTCCAATCAGCAACTCGAAAACCGGCGGAAATTCCACTCCATTGCCGGAGCACTACCATTCCACCAATGGAGATTCTTGGCGCCAATTTCTGTGCTGATTTTGCAGAAAGTGCGGGAATTTTCCCGCCACAACTGCGTGGGTACACAAGTCATTCCCACGCCTCGCTGGTAGCCCGCCAGAAAGTGTTTTCGCAAAGTTTCTCCGAAGTAACGGAACCTCTAGCCCAGCCGCTACTTCACACCCCAGCGGGCGTGTCTCTTGACAATATCGGCGTCTGCAAAGCATTCACTCGACTGCCTCACACACGTCGGCTTAACTCTCTCCCGTTCCACAGAGCCCGCCTGTCACCGGACCACCCGGGTGACGAGAGACGCTGCGTGGGAAGTACGCGTGTTAAGGAAAAGCAACCCTCCACCGCATGCAAATAGAGAGGAGAGTCGTAAGATAGAAATATGAGAGGGGGCTCATGCCACCTCTCAACAGGAGATGTTATTCGCTATATTGTGACATGTCTAGCACAAGTAATAACAATGGATACATTAAACTGCTACAGCGGTACGTTCGGATTGTATTGGGTAAAACAATTTCTGGTTGTACCGGACAAAACAGATACCATAAAACTTAATTATCATTTACAAACTTCCAACATGCTGGAGTAGCTTGGGTCAGCAACTTCTGTTAATCAGTAGAACGAAAAACCAGGCCAAAGTTGCAAAATTTTATTTTTTATTCATTCGTTGACTAGTTTCGGGCCAAGATCCAGTTTCAAACCATCGTAACATAGTCGAAAATGGCGCTTACGACTATGTTATGATGATCTGAAAATGGGTCTCGGCCCGAAACTAATCAACGAATGAATAAATTGTAAAAATTTGTAACTTTGGACTGGTTTTTCTTTCTATTATTTATCACTGTTTTTTCTTTAATAGACAAATATTAAAAGGTCACGACATAAGTGGGACGAAAATAATAAGAAGGAAGCCGTAGAAAATGTCAGACTTTTCGAAATGACAATCAGCACATGAGTACGAAATAATCAGTTCCAAGAAGTACATAAGGCTATAAACTTAAAGCTTAATAATTGGCCACGAAACATGTTTTTGGAAACAACAAGTTTTTCCGAGAACTTTCAGGGATGAAAAAGAAACAATGCCATATGATCAATGAAACCTTCGAATGAGACTTGATTCAATGCCACATTTCCGAGTTTTAGACCGATGAGAATTGTGCCGATATCAAGGTGAACAGTACTGTACGTGCGATAAATGTTTCGCTAAAGTTTGAATTAAACTTTTTATTTAATCCTATTCTTTTCAAATCTTTAACTTAATAACTTTATTACGAATTTTTGCTTATTTGAGTCAACTTTCCCCTGACGTGTAAACTTAGTACTAACTCGGTATAAAATGTACCTGCTTTAATTATTGTTTATAGCCATTTATGGTTCAATTAAAACTTTTTTGTAAGAAAAATTTCTTTTTGACGCCTTACAATTTCACGTCACATACAACCTCCCCAAAATTTAAACGACCAAAATGCAAAGGGTGGAAAAATATTTAAAAAAATCAACGTACATATATTCTTACGACAAGGAGTATCATAATTTTTAATAATAGAACTGTTTAATGTGAAGAATGTAGCAACACAACCTTCAGAAAAAATTATACTATCGAAAAAGGTTACGTGTACGATACTACACGACCTTCGCCTGTAGGACCCCCGCTTCCGCTTCTTCGCAGTGAGACATTATCTATGTTGATACGATTCCCCCTGAGGTCATCAGTCCCCTAGAACTTGGAACTACTTAAACGTAGCTAACCTAAAGACATCACACACATCAACGCCCGAGGCAGGATTCAAACCTGCGACCGTAGCGGTCGCGCGGTTCCAGACTGAAGCGCCTAGAACCGGTCGGCCACACAGGCCGGCAGAGCATTGTCACAATGGGATAATCTCTCTTCTATAAATTTTCAGTGTCTAGGTGGGAGCATTTAATGACAATAGGAAATGGTTGACCTAGGGAAACGTACTTGAATAGACTACTTGAATAGACATCTACTCAATAAAAGCTGGAATTCCATGTACGAATCCTGGTCCTGTCACACATTTTCAGTCGCCACTTTAGATAGTATGCTTGTTCTTTCGTCAAACGTTTAAGATATGAGTTTAGCACTGGAAAGTTTAAATCGCATCATTAAGTCGACTCTTTTACTTGAAAAATTGATTTTCCAAAGTTATTACATTTCTGTTTTGTAAAGCAATGTACTGTAACTGAGCAGATGGTTGCGGTAGCGCGTAGCGCAGACGGGACAGGTGAGGCGCACGCTTACCCTTCTCCGCGAACCTGCTTGTGAATGGCAGTGGTCTCGTATGTGGGTCGCGGCGAACCTCACGCCTTGCCTGCCGAGGGTCGATCAGGGCTCAATTCGGGGAGGGGAGCGCCTGGCAGTCAGGCAGCCTGCCAAACCGACTAGGCCGAAGTGTTGCAGCGATAGCAGCGTTTTCAGCACTCCAGTGCTAACAGCAGCTCCACCTCCAATGTATGGGGCGTATCATTGCGTCATCAGAAATATGAAGTACAAGTGCAACTAGAAAAATCTGAATGAAGTTGTCTATCGTTTTAGTCCTTTTCTCAGTTTTTCGCTTTTTTTTTCTTTCTCGTTTTAGGTTATTTACTGCCTGATATGTGAACAAAGTTTCCCTTGTATAAAACGTACTCGGTTTTCTTGCCTCGCCAAATCTGAGTAAAACATCGAACTGTCGACGAAATCCCCACCATCTTCGTCAGTAACAACACACCGTCAGCTACTTCTCTCTAAGCCACTAGCCTAGTTGGTTGCATGTAGAGGCTTTTACCTTGCCATATTGCTCACTATTCTTTTGTCAATTTCGTCGTTTCTTTAGCTTAGCGAGTTTATGTGTGTGCTAGTGTGGTGCCATTTTATTTTGTTATAATCTTATGGAGGGGCTACTGGCGATCCAATAGAGCCACTGGCTGTATAATATCGTGTAATTTCCTCGCACGTACTGGAATATGTGAAGTAGTCGTTGTTCTCGTGTAGGTAATTGGTGAGAAAGTTCCGCGAAACGCGGAATATCCTCTTGAGTGCTCTAGTTTGCTGGGGTTGTCGCTTCTCTGGGTGTGTCTTGGGCGCCGTGCCCGAAAAGAAAAAGTACAGTACAAAACCGGCCTGTTGTATGTCCTGTACTTCTGTGGACCGCATTCTATAGGTAGAGTGGACTTTCCATTAATCAGTGGATATAACGCACACAGAGCACCAGAAATTTTCTTATAGGCCTCATCGATGTGTTGTCTCCAGGTCAGTTGGTGATCAAGGGTAACTCGTATTTTGCTGTTCGCGTCTGTTGTTTATTACCGAGGAGAGTACTGTTCCTGAAGTTCGGTGACCTTCGTGTGGGAAAGCAAACTGCAATGGATAACTAGCGACAGGTGTGAGGAAGCCGGAGAGAATGAACTGCCCCTACCCTTCATTCATTCTCTGCTGCTAAGCTAAGTGGGCAGACTGCCGTCTAACCGCACCTCCATGCTACCATACTATTGTCCAGTAGCGTATTAAAAAGAATTATAATTTTATATCATGTAATTTGCTTCCAAAATGTTTTATGTAAAAGTAATTAATGCTGAGTTTGAACATCATCAGATCAATGGTTACCCAAAATCTCAATATTTTGCGAAAGTTGTACATTTGATGGAATTTCAAGATACGAATTTGAATCTTAATTAGAGTTATGGTATAAAAACTTCACATAATTTTCTGTAAACTTATGTTAAATATTTTGAAAGTTATCGATATTTTACAGAAATGTTACACCTGCTGAAATAAGAAGCTGCAACGTTGAAATTTTACTAGTAAATGTGGTTTAGTGTAACAACGTGGTATGGAAGTTTGTGTGTGGTTACGTCCAATATTTTACAGCTTTTAAGAAATTTTAAGTTTTGGACGTGAATATAATAAAGTGCAACAAATTATTTCAAGAGAATTAATTATTATTAAATGGTATGGCGACGACGGAAATCGAAGTTCGGAGGACAAAGGTTACTAAAAGTTCTGTTCGAAAAATCGTACAAACCATTTATACTGAAATAGACAGACAAAATTTAGATAGTATGCTCTTGAAGCATTTGTCTATTTTAAAATTATATATATCAGGAAGTAATTATAACTCAAACTGGGAGAGTGACAAAGGACGTGCATTCCAAGCACATAGGTGCGCGGACGAGCAAGAAGCGAGCGGCTGTCCACACGAAGGGCATTTAAGCAACACCATTAACGAATTCAGTGTTAGTGTGTTGCAGTCGGTCAGGGAGCGAGTATCTGCCTGTTAGATTATCGCTATTTATTCCCTTGTGACGGTAGATGCAACCGTGAGCGCTGGCCTAGGACGGCTCCATGGGAAGGAACTTTATACTGTCATGACAGATACTGTGGTCGCTGTCGTTGTATAACATTGAACTTAAGTACGAATATTAGACAATTCATCTGCATCTATCGTTCCGGTTTAACGAGTTTTTGGGGGCCACCGGTATACAAACTCTGCGTGATGAGTGGATCACTAAACGATCTACTTTTAGGTGAGCAGAAGAGTATTTGACTAATATGGTCGATGTTTAACACAAACAGAATTTGTAAAAAATCGAACTGCGAACAAAATTTAGATTCTGATCTGTGCTGTGTTCTGAGGAAAGAAAACAATTTAGGTGAAAGGTTTGTAAGTTTTGATGCAAAGCAAATCTTTTCCCTTAAATATTGTTTAAATGATTTCAGTAACAAGGAAAAGTTTATTTCAGATGCAGAAGCTGAAAATGCGTGCAAGTGGAATGCAGATCACAGGTAACTCATTTGTGACTGTTTTTAGCTTACTTGCCTCAGTACTTTACAGGCCATTGTTGCGTGTGTGGATAATATATTGTAGGACAATATTATAGCAAAACCGAAAAGTAATAAAAGTTCAACGATTGCTCTGCTACAGATGCTTCGTTAGTGGGACCACAGGGCTGAACACACGATGACAATCTGCTGCCGATTGTTCAAGATCAGACAGGCGTCTTCAAGTCGTCTCTGTGTAATTTGGATCTATCTGCTTCTGATGATTAGCACTGCGTCGTCTATGTAAATGAGCTTGTGTACACTTTGGAACATTGGAACGTGGTGATCATTAAGCGCCTACAGAAGGCTTCTGATTCGTTGACATACATCATCATTACAGCATGCTAGTAGAGGATCATTGCCGTTTCTAGCTCAAATCACTGACATCTGCATCAGAATTCCAGGAATTCAGGGCATAAGCATCGCCGTTCTCGGAACTACTTTCTCAGAGAACTGGTGCTCAGGCAATGACATCATTCCTCCCCATCTCCCTGTAGCCAACAGAGTTACGCCATTGAGTCCCCAGAGCACTAATGGTGTGCAACCTCACCCCCCCCCCCTTCCTTTGAGCAATTTTAATTTTTATAATTCAAAATCATGAACGCCGTCACTTCTTTGCCGCATGTATGTATGTCCAGTATGAAGTGCCACCAGCAGCAACAGCGATTAGCTGGGAAGAAGAAGACTACTATTACATATTTCAGTCATCCATCCCTAATTACCATTATGTTTATTATTATTATGACACATGTGTTTCGTTATAATTAGGGCTTCGCTCTTATTGTTACAGATGAGGACACTCAGATGTTCTGGCCTGAAGCACTACAGCAGCAGCAGCAGTTACTGTTGGACCTTGTGCTGTTCAACTGTGCCATGGTACAGCCAGAGCTAGAACTAAGTGCTAGCAGAATACTGTTATTCACCATTACATACGATTTGGCTGCAAATTTGACTGAAAGTGAATCTAAAAGTGCGAATGTTGGCTTAGCAACCACAGTGACTTTGATGTGGCGATTGAAATAGAGAAAGTTCAACGTCTTAGCAGCATAGCGAAGTGTTTGTGGTGTGAAAAGGACATTGGGGTTATCTGTGCAGTATGACAGAAATCGTAGAGAGAAAAATGGCGAATGAAAATAACCAATCACACTAGTACGCTAAAAGGTACGGTATCAATTGTCGATATGTGTAGAGATACAGTGCTTGAGTTAAAATTGAGGATATAGTCATATACATTAAAGATACAAATGAAGTGAATTTAAACAACCTGTACAATGCTTTACTGATTGTGGCAGACAGACTGAGCTGCTGGCGTCCTTATATTAGACTGCATACTGTAACTTTATTGACTATTTGTACGTGTACAGTGTGAATATAAATCAATTACAGCAATAAGTAAATGGCTGTGTTAATCCAACACCAAGAGATGCGCATGAAAAATTATAAGCACAAAATTTGTGGAAGCTGAACTTGCTGAAGGAATGCTTGGATATTTAATTGGACGTATAGGTCTGAATATGGTTCAGTCCAATTCAAGACATATAGAAAAGAATTATTTGGACAGTACTATAAAACTTAGTGATTTTGTGTTATATATGTGTAACGTGTGTGTGTGTGTGTGTGTGTGTGTGTGTGTGTGTGTGTGTGTGTGTGTGTGACTAGAAATACGTCCTGTAAAAAACATTATTTGTATTTGTTTTCAATCCTACAATAACTTTCATGGTCCAACGATTGAGGTCTTTTGTAGATAATAACACTGCTGTAAGAAATTAACTTATGGTTTATTATACTTAATACTTTTTTCAATGTTATTTCCATTTTTAATAATTATTCTTTTTTCAAAAAGAGGTTGTTTATATCTAGGGACAAATAAGACTAATACAAGTTTGTTGCTTTTATACCTGGCTAGTAGTATCTGATTGCTTATATACAGAGATTTATCATACCAATACAATTCGTTGTTTTATGCATGACTAGCATGTGATTGCAGAAACACATCATAACAATACTAAGAGAACAGGAGAATGATTTTATATATAATATTTACTTAACTGCAATTTATTGCTTTGATACATCACTCTGCTGCCACTAATACTACTATGAATTTTCACACTTTTACTACTACTACTATTATTTATTTTTATGTAAAATATTTACACTGTATCGGGGCTAACAGCTGCAGGTGAAGAACAAAGAACCACACATACTCACACATTGTATGGATCACAGACTTTTACCCATTAGCTGTAACTGTGTGCATCCATATAAAGTAATTTATTATCAAAGAAGGTTTTACAGACAAGTAGTGGAATCGGTACATTTCGAGTCTGGAGAGGTTCAGAATACACATCATACCGACAGGCTTCATGAACTTCACTGAAACCTGACCCATCTCCACAGCGACTAGTCATTCATTGAAGATTGTGGCCTGCTTAAAATTTTCCCTGGCGAAGTAATCTCTTGCTCCACAATGTCCATCTCATCTGTTAACTAGACAAATTTCGCGATTGTTTTCTGGCATTCTCCATGGTTTTGGCGAAAAACTAAACTGTTCATTAATTTACAAGTATCTTTTCAAAATCACACATTCCGAGGGTACTCTTTCCGGTATTAACATGAATGTACTCCTTCAACTAGGGATGCTGCTTGAAGGAGGCACTGTGGCTGAATCTATCAAGTTTCATCCAAAACCTGGAAGATTGCCAGAGGTTTCTATAGTGTAGAATGTATCTCTGCTTATTCCCCAGCGTTGTCATCAGCTTGGGGATGGGACTAGATGCTGTGGACACAGCAGCATGTTGCTGTGTGTATCATGCAAATTGGTCAAATATTCCAGGTCTGCCTCCAGGTCATGTCCCACACCAGCGTGAGCAGCCTCATCTCTGATCTTTTTTATTCCAGTATGGTGATTTGATGTTCAGGCAGCCGTCGGAACCCTACAAACAGCAGAGATTGTTGCGTGGCATGCTTATAGAGATTGTTTACATCCAAGTAAAGCATGTAACTCAAATCGTCATATGGCCTTTACTCCTCCTTACTCATTCATGTTTTATTCGCCTTTGTGTGTACCTGTGCATACACTAACAAAGTCTACAGCTAATTCCACGTTTTAAAAAAAGCCAAGGTATCAACATTGATCAAAAGCTCGATGTTGATACGTTTCTTCTTAATTTTGCGCCCTACAAAAGCCCTAGTGTGGCATAATAGAAGTCAAGATCCAGAGTGGGCATGCGCAGGCATACACTCTGCAATTTCTCAAAAATGTCAAGGAGAAGGTGCAAATCTCTCTACATGTACAATTTAGTATGTTCCTCTAAATTAGAGATGTTGAACTCCTACCAAATATTCACCATGTGCCTATACTCCGCGTCCATTATGAGCAGTGCCTGTGAGTTTGCTGGCGAATGCTGTTACATCGGGCAGTATGGTTTCGTGGAATGTCTCCATCAAATACAGGTTCGTATTCAAGTTTTATGTTTCGGTGATTACGTACAGGAGGGGCGGAAGCAGCATGTGCTGCACTGCAACATCCCAGTTCATTGTAAGCAGGTCACAGCCACACATGCTGGTTCTTCGTTCCATAAAATTTTGCCTCTCTCCGCGTAATCTCCCGAAATGGCATCCAATAACATCTTCCTCTTCCTTATGATGAAGAAACTACTGCGTGCTAGTCATCTTCACAATGACGACGACGTAATTTTCGAGGTGGAACGTTCCTGTGCAACCAAATTGCCGACTTCTCCGCCAAGCCATTCAACGTTAAGAAAAACGTGTCGCAGTAAAGGATGAATATGTAGAGAAGGCCAACACCATCACCAAGGTTCATGGTCAAAACGCGCGAGTATGTGTTCACGTGGTTAGAAGGAGTCGGTGACACAACTGAGAGGAGTCGGCAGGAAGCCAGGAATGGGCGGCTGCTTCTAACTTGCCTCCACCCCCCCCCCCCTCCCCCCGTTGTTCCAATATCCAGGTGGCAGCCCAGCACGCAACCCTCAACCTAGCCTCTTCTACAGGAGAACCTTCTTTCTTCGCCTTGTACCGTACTCCCCACGGTAACATCGCTGACTCCGCCGCACAGCAAGCTGAGACGTTCTTCCCACACATTCTACACCCTCGGCTACAAGAATCCCTTAGCGGCTCATTCTCTTCCTCCTCACAAATATTTAAAGTCTTTGTCTATCCTATACATCCTACAGACTCGACTGCAACAACCGGTTTACACCTGCGCCCTCACCATATCTTCTCCCATCGCAAATTCAACAGACACCCTCTCTCGGAAAATGAAAATCTCCCCGACATTAATCCTGCTGCCAGATCTAAACAACACCTAATCATCCCGCACACAGGTCTCCTTCTTCCCTTCTCACACTGCTCCACTCTTTTCTTCTCATAACCACGACCAGACCTCCTTCCTACCACCCATCTTCTCACATTAAACCTAAGTGAAAAGTGGAAAGACGCTCTTCTTCGTTACAAGCTGAAATTTTGCATCATCGGGATGTGTGGCTCTGGTGGTACGCATATCCTCCTGACGCACTGTCTCAGGAAGTTTCTGAAGAGGTGTGTGCATGAATAGTAATGAATCCAGGCAGAGGAGCGCTGTTCTTGATGTGCTGAACATGAAGGTTTTCCTGGCGATATGTTTACATGTTGAATAATCAAGTCTTCTGCCGGTTGTTCGTGTCATTCTCACATGATATTTCGATGGTGTGACTCAGTGTCTTCTTCAGATGCTCCCTGAGACTGGTCCTTGGGTGTATCAGGTCCAGTATTTATGCCTGGATGGTTTAGGAGCTCTGTTATTGATCTGCACCACATCTGGCACTCCGTCCATGGTCCGCGTCACTTCAGGAACTTTGCCCATCATCCATACCACCCAGAGGCGGCTCTCGTTGTCCTCTCTTGCCGCTGGCTGGTGTTTCGACCGTCATCCGCATCTGACTTGGCCGGCCTCAGGCGTCGAGCCCATCATCTGAGGCTCTGTTTCTGGTCTGTGCCATGTCAGGCACTTCTATATTGTCATGTATGAAAATGATCTTACCATTCTCCATCTCGAAATCATCCAAGTGCTCAAGAAAAAAGTGAGCAATTATAGAAGAAGTTGGCTATGCATCATGACAGTTGGAATTTCAGGCTACGTGCAGTGTGAGCTGCACCATTGAACTTCCCCATTATATGACAGTGGTCTCTACATGGAGTTTCTGCTTTTCTGTACAATGGCATCCTGTAAATATGACATTCAAGGCATCATTATTCCGCGCTCTGTCCATTTGAATGATTTTCCCCTAAATAGCGTCAATACTCAACAATGGTTTTTCAAGCTCAGAGGGCAACCATCTCACAGGATTATCCCCGACGTGTGATTCGAATTTGTTGAGACTGGAATCATTTGAGCACACAACTAGATATACTGCCAAATCATCCTGGGAAAGTGTTATGAGAGGCTGTGAGGTTACCTTCACAAAGTGCCACAGGAACTAGTAAGCACACAATGTCATTGTATAAAACGAAGGGACGGTGTTCCTGGTGATGGGGTTTTTTAAACTTTAAGTTCTTATTCCCAGCGAGCCTTTTCACATGCACCAGTTCCTGTCTTCCCATATACTAACATGTAATGAAAGAGTTCAGACATCTATGGCAAAAATGCCTACAGGAAAGTAGGTGGAACATGCTCTTGGTCAAGATGTAATGAAACTTCTTACTTTCGAAGAATAGCAGTAAATCCATGTATTTGGGATGCTGATTGATTATTTTGGAGAAGTCTAATTACTTTATGCTTCACATCTCCTGACTTGCTTTTTTTATCTATGTCCAGACTACAGGTGTGTACCGAATAATTATGGTTCTGCACCTCGAATTTTGGTAGGTCTGGGATTTTGATGGGGACTGAGATTCCTTCCAAGTTATAATGCCCATAGACATTAGTTGTTTCATATGTTTTCATATGGCGCATTTTTGGATTATTTCCATCGCAAGCCAGAAGCAGTCATGTGAAGGAATACTTATCCACTTTTTCGGTATTCTCAACATTAATAGAGGCCTTTTTAGCGGTGATATCTTCTGATACGTTCGATGTATTATCATTATTCACCAATATTCGTGTTGCACATCCGTTAACCTTTACTGACAAAACTTGTGGTAAAGATGCTACAGCTTTGTTCTAGCACGAACTTGTTTCAAAATATTTTTCATACTTACGAATGAATTTTATAGATATACCGACGGTGTCGTCATGGGTAGCCCATTGTCGCTCTTGGTGATCAATTTACTTTTGGCGCACTTTGAGGAAAAGGCGCAGGAATCTGGAAGTTGGGACCGGAAATATTTTGGAATTATGTTTAAGACACCCTTTTAGAGTGGCTCCTTAGCGAGGATAAAGAACATAAAATTTTGAAACATCTAAATTCTATCAATGAAGGCATTCAGTTTGCTACATGTGTTCTCAGAATTCTAATGCACAGGAAATGCGATGTTTTTGATAAGGGCAGATGACAATATGAACTTATAAATCAAAGATTCTTTGAAGACAAGTGTACTCTCCAGAACAGTTTCGTAAGCTCAACAGCTACACAATCGAACGAGCATTCGTATACAATTCACCAACGAACACAATTATTCGCTTACAGCTGTGAACATGTTTTTACATTACAGTGCACAGAGAACACGAGTAAATGGGCATACAGCGCCATCCCTAAGAATTTTGTGTTTTTTCGCTATAAATCGCCGTGTAAGTTTCACTTTACCCCACTTATGGCTACGATCCAAAAGTCTAATATTCAGGCAGGATTACTTCTTACGGCGAGCGCGCTGTTTTGCCGAAGCAAACAAAATAGCATTGGAAAAGATGAGTGTAGATACCTGAATTCTAACGCAACTGTGAAACGCATGGAAAAATTGCCCTTGACACAGAATTGCAGCTCCAACTTCCCTCAGGCCCAATTCACACAGAAATGGCGTGGCGCGGACGCCTGGCGGTGGTGAGTCAGGGACGTGGAACGGTCGGGACGTGAGCAATACACATTAAGTGGCGCTGTCAGAGAGACACGAGAAGGTCCTACTAAAAGTGGGTACTGCCTTGTTACGATATGGCGACTCCATCAAAGACCTTCACGGTTTTCTAGCAAAGATGCCTTTGAGTAGCCTCTCCAGTTGATCTCAATGACTCTAAATAGCTCGAATCAGGGTAAACTGCTGCCAACTGAAATAATCCCTATGGCCAACAACGTGCTGATGTCGAGTGTCACAGTTGAATATCGCGGATTGTAAATGCGACCAGACGACCACACAGTTTTAGTTCTTCTGGAAACTCGTGACTCTGTATACTGCACTGCAAAGTGACAGATTTATAGCGGAAACAGTCCATCAGCTCCTGAAAAGACATTACTCGTGATCTACTTTCCTCCTAGCGCCACTAGTCAAGGAAAAACGACGTGGAAAGTAAGAGGCAAGTAATGACCAATTAAAATTTTGGGGTGAGTTCGGGTTGTGACTTAGTCAGTGAAAGTTCCTTATTAGTATAATGCTGCTGATCCAACATCAATTTGTAGCTAGCCGTCTTTTCAGTGGAAGTCAATGTCAACAGTTGCCTCCTGTGTGTGCGCTAATTCAAAAAATGGCTCTGAGCACTATGGGACTTAACATCTGAGATCATCAGTCCCCTAGAACTTAGAACTACTTAAACCTAACTAACCTACGGACATCACACACATCCATGCCCAAGGCAGGACTCGAACCTGCGACGGCAGCGGTCGCGCGGTTCCAGACTGCAGCGCCTAGAACCGCTCGGCCACCTGGCCGGCTGTGCGCTAATTGAATATGCTCAGTGACAGCACTGAAATTCTTGACAACAGGAGTTCCCTATATGCAGTAGATTCACAAAGTGCTAGTCAACCCTGGTAGAGATGAACCCTGCTTCCTTGTTTTGTTGCAGTAACTTGTCAATGGAAGATAAAGTTGTTCCTTCTACATCTTCTGACGTTTTCTTCCTGTGGAACAAGCATGGGATCTTCAGTTCCACTTCCTTTAGATGGTGGGTAGGTGAGAGTTGCAACCTCATCAACTACTTACCCAGAACATACTATTTAGACACGGAAAATATATCTTACTGCAATGAACGTTTGGGTATTAAAAGTGAAACGAAGCCTCCTCAGACAGAACAATAACAACTAAAAATGAATGGAAAGCTAAGTTATGTAGGAAGCATTGTGGAATAGAGTTGATCACAGTAAGAAAAGGAGCAGCTGTTAATAAAATAGGACAGAATACAGAAAACTATAGGTGAAAGTGGAGAGGAAGTGTAAAAAATTACTCAAGTTGGAAGGCAGGTGAAAGAAGGTAGAAGTCGAAAATTTTACAGATGTAATCGTTAAAGCTGGCCAAGATTTATGTTAGCGATGATTAAAGTTTGTAAAGGCTGACAGTGAAACGTGTTGTTAATAATGGCCACCAATAATGATATTAAAATTACACTTATCCACTGAACTGCTTAGTAGAAGATTTTTTTGTTGATCAAGTGTCTTTATTTTCCATTTCTCTTACATTTTACAAACTTTTCGATGATGTTTTATATATTGAGAGTCTTTACACCACAGAGCAGGTCTGAAAAATGCGAAATGGGACAAGGCAACTGCGCTCAGCAGCCAGCTATTCACAAAAGTATGCAGAATGGCAACGCACAAGAAATGAACTGTGGAGGTGTGGTTATAAGAACTGGTTGTCTTACAAAAGTTGGAATATAGTAACAACAATGGGGAACTAGTAACAATGAGGGATGTTCTTGGTAAAGGTCATGCCAGTATGGGACATTCTACACTCTGTTGGCATCTGAAAGGAAAGGAAAATTATCATGCAAACATATCAAGAAGTCAACATTTTATTTGCTTGAAAAACTGTGTAAATACCATCTCAGCTAGGTTATTTAGAAGGGAGTACATATTGTCTTTTTTATTTATTCTTTACATCTTCTATTTTATAATTGCTAAAAAGTGGAAAAATTGTCTTTGTCTCTCATAGACGAACTCACTTTCAATGTTGAAGCAGTTTTCAACTAAAAATGATCGATTTATTTCTTTTTTTGATTAGTATAGTCTTTTTCTTTGTCCAAGTACAGTGAAACCTAAATAATTTTCCTCTTTTAGACATTAGGTTCTTTAGATGGGGAACACTCGAATAAAAATACGGAGTCTTGATACAACCTCCACAATATGTCATAAAAAGCAAGCAGTCAACTAAAGTTTATAAAGATACAATAACACATAATCTACTATAACATAAAAAAACACAGTAAGAATAGATTAAATATCAATTCACAATGGATGTGATGTAAAACGTTGGAATATAGCATCAGAATTAGGGACCTAGCAGTGATAGAGCTTGTTAACGGCTAAAGCAAAACTTTCAGAAGTTCATCGATAAATTTGAAACCCTATTATATCACCCATCTCACTAAACGAGACCAATGACATGTTATCGTGATTTCAATATTAATTTTTTCAGGAGACTGACCAAAAGTACTATAGAAATGTTAATTAGGACTTACAGTGTAACTTCAGTT
Source organism: Schistocerca nitens (assembly GCF_023898315.1). NCBI lineage: Eukaryota > Metazoa > Arthropoda > Insecta > Orthoptera > Acrididae > Schistocerca > Schistocerca nitens. The sequence continues at coordinate 487,127,428 of NC_064618.1, forward strand.
GTAAACTTCCCCATCAGAAATGTGCATGACATTTGCACATCAATAGACAACATTTTTGTATGTGACAGCATAACCAATGAAGTTCATAGCAGCAGGAAGTGGACACGTACCCTTCTGGTCGTTTTCTGGAGAACGATTCCGCCAGAGCGCATGGTGGTTGGTGGGGTACGGCCAGAAGTTTGGCGTCTCCTGCAGCCACAGCTTCCGGCCCGACGTTGCGGCCACACTCCTGCATCGCCGCGCCACCTCTGCAAGAAGTGAATTTGAGCGCCGCTCCTGCCAGCTTCGGCCGGACATTAGTGGACAGGATTCGCAGAGTATTAGCACGGCCTAGTAGAGAGTGCTACGATATCAGATTGTAGTGATCCACATCCATTGCTGGGTTGAACAATTTGTATAGCAAGGACTCGGATTTATGTTGCATGTCACCCATCGCTTGCGATTAAGGTTAATTACTGTCAATATGCTTTATAGAAATAAAACTACTAATGTTATTTGCTTGAATTGTTGTATAGTATTCCGAGAACGCAGCATCCCTTAGGCATCCTATGCGAGACCAGTGGGCAAGACTCAACATCCTGCCGGCCGCTGCGGCCGAGCGGTTCTAGGCGCTTCAGTCCGGAACCACGCGGCTGCTACGGTCGCCTCGGGCATGGATGTGTGTGATGTCCTTAGGTTAGTTAGGTTTAAGTAGTTCTAAGTCTAGGGGACTGACTACCTCAGATGTTAAGTCCCATAGTGCTTAGAGCCATTTGAACCATTTGAACCCAGCATCTTATGCCTGTAAAATTGGATGCGGTCGCGCATTGTCATCCACCTGAAAAGCTGCACATGCGGAAGGAGTTCAGCGTCATAGTAACGTAGGCCGGTGAGTGTAAAGTGTTTAAAGATTTGGAGATAACGCCCGTGCTAGTACCACCTGGACCACCAAAACGATGGTGTTCGCTAGAATGCCTGAGTACACTGCGTGTTCCCACCACTCGCCATATGAAGGTACGTCCAGATTTGTAGAATTGTGAACGTTATTGTGACACTGTACTCCTTCCCCATCTGCGTCTTTCCGGGAGTATATTCGACACTGACTTGACTTTTTATGGATGACGATGCGCAACCGCATCCAACTGCGCAGGTGAAGGAGTTCTTTGAACGTGAGAATATCGGCCGAAAGGAGTATCTGCCGGTTCCCCCCGACTTAAATCCACCGAACACGTCGGGAATGCGTTGGGAAGACGTATTACAGCACGTCCACATGAACTCACGGCCGTCCAGCTGTTGGCAACCGCGTTGGTAGAGAAATGGAACGCCGTACTACAAGGACTCCTGACCAAACTTGTGACCAGAATCGCAGCACGTTGCAGAGCATGGGCTGCCGTCCATGGTCATTATGCACCTCATTAAGAACTGTGTTCTGCCTTTTGTAATGTTGAGAGGACCGTAATAAATCGAGTTGACTGCAGAGTAATTATTGTCTTTGAACAAAAGTTTCATTGCTATTCTTCACACTCTGTGTATGGTCCAGCTTTCATCTAGCTATGTTACTTGGCAGTGACAACATGTGAAAGTTACTTTCATCCTTAAGTTTTGCACACCAGTGTAGTTTAACCAAAATTTGAGGGAGATGAGTTTTACTTTTCCTGCATAACACGATGCGAGTACACAGTGAAGCCCTATATCCACGTCGTCAGTTGCGACAAATGTGCAGCAATCTCGCAGTGTCTGATCTTACAGTCCTCTATCGGCAGAAACACACAACCGTGTTGCAAACACTACGAAAAAAAAGCAAGGTCTGCAACAACGAAGCACAGTTCAAATAATCAAGTCTCTTGACGTAAAAACAGCTGGATTTATGACAATACGGGTGAAGGGGAGGTCCCTGACGATGTTTTCCACCGTCTAATTGAAAGCATTTCGAACCTTTACTCATATTGTATGACACTACCATTATGGTGGGAGCACAGAACAGATGCACTGTAGAGAGGGAAACCAGCGGGTAGACACTCAATGCGAACTGGAAGGCTAAAGGATCCATAATCCCAGACAGATACACTGAACAACGGTTATGAGAACGAGGTTAGAGTATGCTTGTTGTACATGGATAACCTTGAGAAAGAAGCATGGACTGTGAGGGGTTACAATTCGCCTAAGATTCTTGAGTTCCCAGGACGCTGTGTTTCAGTAGCGGAGCCAAGCGACGGTCGTGGAGAATAGAAGCTTACGCATTCTCGGGAGTGCAGACTTTGACAACTGTGGAACTATAAATCGTGAGGCTTTCAATAAGAGAACAATACAATGAAAGGCATTGTTGCTTCTGCTTATCATCACTGTCAAACTTATGGTCGTTTCCAGTTGGCACTACCTAATTTACCAACGTTGACTATTGAGATATTACGTTTACTAAACTTTATTCGCTGGAATGGAATTGGTGGGTAATACGGATGAAATCAACAGGATGTAATAATATGAAATTGTATCAGTGATCGACGATTGGAAATGTTGAACCTCCAGTCCAACGAATATGTGAGCACGAAGACAAAGGAATTCTACATCTACATCTACATCCATACTCCGCAAGCAACCTGACGGTGTGTGGCGGAGGGTACCCTGAGTACCTCTATCGGTTCTCCCTTCTATTCCAGTCTCGTTCGTGGAAAGAAGGATTGTATGATTCCGTGTGGGCTCTAATCTCTCTGATTTTATCCTCATGGTCTCTTCGCGAGATATACGTAGGAGGGAGCAATATACTGCTGGACTCTTCGGTGAAGGTATGTTCTCGAAACTTTAACAAAAGCCCGTACCGAGCTACTGAGCGTCTCTCCTGCAGAGTCTTCCACTGGAGTTTATCTATCATCTCCGTAACGCTTTCGCGATTACTAAATGATCCTGTAACGAAGCGCGCTGCTCTCCGCTGGATCTTCTCTATCTCTTCTTTCAACCCTATCTGGTACGGATCCCACACCGCTGAGCAGTATTCAAGCAGTGGGCGAACAAGCGTACTGTAACCTACTTCCTTTGTTTTCGGATTGCATTTCCTTAGGATTCTTCCAATGAATCTCAGTCTGGCATCTGCTTTACCGACGATCAACTTTATATGATCATTCCATTTTAAATCACTCATAATGCGTACTCCCAGATAATTTATGGAATTAACTGCTTCCAGTTGCTGACCTGCTATTTTGTAGCTAAATGATAAGGGATGTTTCTTTCTATGTATTCGCAGCACATTACACTTGTCTACATTGAGATTCAATAGCCATTCCCTGCATCATGCGTCAATTCGCTGGAGATCCTCCTGCATTTCAGTACAATTTTCCATTGTTACAACCTCTCGATACACCACAGCATCATCTGCAAAAAGCCTCAGTGAACTTCCGATGTCATCCACCAGGTCATTTATGTATATTGTGAACAGCAACGGTCCTATGACACTACCCTGCGGCACACCTGAAATCACTCTTACTTCGGAAGACTTCTCTCCATTGAGAATGACATGCTGCGTTCTGTTATCTAGGAACTCTTCAATCCACACAATTTGTCTGATAGTCCATATGCTCTTACTTTGTTCATTAAACGACTGTGGGGAACCGTATCGAACGCCTTGCGGAAGTCAAGGAACACAGCATCTACCTGTGAACCCGTGTCAATGGCCCTATGAGTCTCGTGGACGAATAGCGCGAGCTGGGTTTCACACGACCGTCTTTTTCGAAACCCATGCTGATTCCTACAGAGTAGATTTCTAGTCTCCAGGAAAGTCATTATACTCGAACATAATACGTGTTCCAAAATTCTACAACTGATCGACGTTAGAGATATAGGTCTATAGTTCTGCACATCTGTTCGACGTCCCTTCTTGAAAACTGGGATGACCTGTGCCCTTTTCCAATCCTTTGGAACGCTACGCTCTTCTAGAGACCTACGGTACACCGCTGCAAGAAGGGGGGCAAGTTCCTTCGCGTACTCTGTGTAAAATAGAACTGGTATCCCATCAGGTCCAGCGGCCTTTCCTCTTTTGAGCGATTTTAATTGTTTCTCTATCCCTCTGTAGTCTATTTCGATATCTACCATTTTGTCATCTGTGCGACAATCTAGATAAGGAACTACAGTGCAGTCTTCCTCTGTGAAACAGCTTTGGAAAATACATTTAGTATTTCGGCCTTTAGTCCGTCATCCTCTGTTTCAGTACCAATTTGGTCACAGAGTGTCTGGACATTTTGTTTTGATCCACCTACCGCTTTGACATAAGACCAGAATTCCTTAGGATTTTCTGCCAAGTCAGTACATAGAACTTTACTTTCGAATTCATTGAACGCCTCTCGCATAGCCCTCCTCACACTACATTTCGCTTCGCGTAATTTTTGTTGGTCTGCAAGGCTTTGGCTATGTTTATGTTTGCTGTGAAGTTCCCTTTGCTTCCGCAGCAGTTTTCTAACTCGGTTGTTGTACCACGGTGGCTCTTTTCCATCTCTTCGATCTTGCTTGGCACATACTCATCTAACGCATATTGTACGATGGTTTTGAACTTTGTCCACTGATCCTCAACACTATATGTACTTGAGACAATCTGCTTTTTGTCACTTTTGCTAAACAGAAAAATCTTCCTACCTTTTTTAATATTTCTATTTATGGCTGAAATCATCGATGCAGTAACCGCTTTATGATCGCTGATTCTCTGTTCTGCGTTAACTGTTTCAAATAGTTCGGGTCTGTTTGTCACCAGAAGGTCTAATATGTTATCGCCACGAGTCGGTTCTCTGTTTAACTGCTCAAGGTAGTTTTCAGATAAAGCACTTAAAAAAATTTCACTGGATTCTTTGTCCCTGCCACCCGTTATGAACGTTTGAGTCTCCCAGTCTATATCCGGCAAATTAAAATCTCCACTCAGAACTATAACATGGTGGGGAAATCTACTCGAAATATTTTCCAAATTATCCTTCAGGTGCTCAGCCACAACAGCTGCTGAGACAGGGGACTATAAAGACATCCAATTACCATGTCTGAGCCTGCTTTAACCGTGACCTTCACCCAAATCATTTCACATTTCGGATCTCCGTCAATTTCCTTCGATACTATTGCACTTCTTATCGCTATAAACACGCCTCTCCCTTCACTGTCCAGTCTGTCTCTGCGGTATACATTCCAATCTGAGTTTAGGATTTCATTACTGTTTACGTCTGGTTTCAGCCAACTTTCTGTCCCTAATACTATATGGGGGTTGTGACCGTTTATTAATGAGAGCAGTTCTGGGACCTTTCTATAGACGCTCCTGCAGCTTACTATTAGCACATTAATACTGTTATTCGCTGTTGCATTTTGCCTACTCCTACCTTGCCGCGTCTCAGGAGGCGTCTTGTCGGGCCTAGGGAGGGAATTCTCTAACCTAAAAAACCCCCATGTGCACTCCACACGTAATCCGCTACCCTTGTAGCTGCTTCCGGCGTGTAGTGCACGCCTGACCTATTCAGGGGGACCCTACATTTCTCCACCCGATAGCGGAGGTCGAGAAATTTGCACCCCAGATCTCCGCAGAATCGTCTGAGCCTCTGGTTTAAGCCTTCCACTCGGCTCCAAACCAGAGGACCGCGATCGGTTCTGGGAACGATACTACAAATAGTTAGCTCTGATTCCACCCCGCGAGCGAGGCTTTCCGCCTTCACCAATTCCGCCAACCGCCTGTACGAACTGAGGATGACCTCTGAACCCAGACGGCAGGAGTCATTGGTGCCGACATGAGCAACAATTTGCAGTCAGGTGCACCCAGTGCTCTCTATCGCCGCCGGTAGGGCCTCCTACACATCTCGGATGAGACCCCCCGGCAAGCAGACAGAGTGAACACTGGCCTTCTTCCCCGACCTTTTCGCTATTTCCCTAAGGGGCTCCATCACCCGCCTAACGTTGGAGCTCCCAATAACTAATAAACCTCTCCCCCCGTGTGCCTGCTCGGACCTTGCTGAAGGAGCAGTCACATGTCCACTCACAGGCAGAGCGGGCGATGCCACACGGCCAGCCTCCACATTTACCCTCCACCTCGTGCGCCACGAACGCCGCTGAACCCGCCACTCCCCTTGGGGAGAGGGTGGCCCAACCGCGCCCGGTACCCGCGAAGATGTGTCGACAGCAGGGACAGTGGGTGAAGCATGTAACACCTGGGGTGTACCTTGCAACACATCAGACTCCCCACTGGCGCTACACTCCGAGGCAGCAGCCTGAAGACGGCTTACCGCGGCCATCAACACGTTCAGCTGTTCGCGAACAGTGGCCAGTTCCTCCTGCGTCCGTACACAGCAGTCACACATCCTATCCATCCTAAGGAATCAATTTACTGAAGAGAGTTAATCAACTTTTAACTAGACTGCTAATTCACTAAAGGCGGCTGACTATTGACTAAACTGTGATTGCTAGCCACTTCTTGTAGAAAACAAAGAAAATAGCACTACCTGTCTCTGGACTGTATTGAAAACAAACACTAGCACTACTGGCACTATGGTTGACTAAAGGGACTCTCTCTGACTGTACTCAAAACAAACACGAAATCTATGGAACACTATTAATAGCACTCGACAAATAAAGCTTCCTAAAAGCAAAAACACACGGAAGAAGAAGTGACAAGTAAGAAAAATACAGTTAATACTTAAATTAAGGTAGCTCGCTGCACAGCAGACGTGAAGCAAAATAATCCATGACGGAAGAAACAAGGAGGACATAGGAAGCAAACTGGTACAGGCCAAAAATAGTCTACTAGAGTCAAACGCTGGTCTTAATTTGAGGAAGAAATCTCTGGGAATGTACGTTTGAAGCACAGAACTCTGTGGAAGCAAGTCATGGACAGTGGGAAAACAGGAAAAGAAGAGAACAGAAACAGTTTACTTGTGTGGCTATAGAAGGACGTTGAAATTTAGGTGTACTGACAAGGTAAAAGATGAGGAGGTTCTCTGCAGTACTGCTGAGAGGAACATATGGAATACATTGACAAGAAGAAGGAAAGAGATAATAGATCTGTTACCACATCAAGGAATAACTTGCACAGTAGATGAGGGAGGTGTAGAGTTTACAAACTGTAGGGAAAGGCAGAAATTCGAAAGTATCCAACAAATAACTGCGGCAGGTGACTGTAAATGGTTATCTGAGATTAAGAGGATGACAGTGGAGAGGATTTTGTGACGGATCGCATCAAACAAGTCAGAAAATCGAAGATAAAAAATAAAATAAAAACGGAAACTTATGTCAGACGGGAAATCGAAACCGGATTTCTTGTTTTTTTGAGCAGCGCGCCTTAGCAATTTTTTTCAGTACAAAAGCAGGTTTTTATTCGGAGTAAAAGGCGAGCACGTCTTCGTATCTTCTCACAGATAATTTAATGTTATAGAAAAGAAAACAACAGCAACCTAAAAAAATGACAGAGTGCTTAACTGCCTAAAAGTAAACAAAACTTAACTGAGGAAAAATTAACAGAACATACAAAATAGAGGTCTCGGTGAATGTTTTTCACTACCGTAGTCCACAGCCGCACGCATAGTCAGCTGTATTAGGCATTATTAAAGTCATCTGCAAAGTAGATGCTGTCTGAACGGTTCTCATATGGGTGAGCGATTACCTCTTTCGCATGCACTGACGCCAATATTGAAAATTCAGAAATATGTTCACATGTGTTCTCGTTGTTTGGTGCAAGACATAATTAATAATCAAAACTATATAACAGTTTATTTCTGAAGTAACGTCTGTCAATCATCCAGAGTTTATTTCCAACTATAAAATAAACTGTAGCTGCCGCAGTCTTCTGCTTAAGGTGTAAAACTGTAACTTAACGAACAAATCTAGCAGCATTTGGTTCAAACTTCTCTAGTTTTGGAACAGAACCGGCTTTTCCAGCATCTGCAGCTGGACGTTCAGGAATTTCAGACAACACAGTTCCTGTTTCCAGGATTCTTGTCTTGAACCAAATGAAGTCTATGTCATAGCGATTTTCAGTTGTATAGGAAATCTTAGTGTGCATTTTGACAAAGCAGATCCCTTCAGTAAAGGGCTCAGAATCTAACATTACTGCACCTTTGCAAGCTTTCGTGTGTCCAATCCACTGGTCGTCAAATTTTTTTGTTCAAGAGCCAATGCTGACATTGTAGGGCGATACCTCGAGTTACATACGTACCGATCTTATTATTAATTGGTAACCTACATAAATTAGTACGTTATGAGTATCGAGTAGAGTACCTTCAATAAAGAGCGTGATAAGTTCGCCACCTAGTATTGATTGTTAAACGTCGGCACCACTCCAACACTTCGTGTCGATGTTCTGTTTTTCAGATTGCTGCTGCCGCCATCGAACCCAAAGTTGTGACGCTGTAATTGCCTGGCGAAGTGTTGTTGTGTTGCATGTGTGAGAGATGAGTAACTGACAATGGTTCAAATGGCTCTGAGCACTATGGGACTTAACATCTGTGGTCATCAGTCCCATAGAATTTAGAACTACTTAAACCCAACTAATCTAAGGACATCACACACATCTATGCCCGAGGCAGGATTCGAATCTGCGACCGTAGCGGTCACGCGGTTCCAGACTGAAGCGCCTAGAACCGCTAGGCCACACCGGCCGGCTGAGTAACTGACTAATAATAGTCACTATACTTATATTTAAACGTGGTATGGACGATCTCACAGATTTACTAATCTTTTTAATACCGTTTTTCTTCTACTCATTGCGTTGAATTACAACAGCCTTAATTTAATTTCATATTATTTGCTACTGATATGTACTGCGTTTGAAGATGCTTGTCTCTATAACGCGCATTCACGAACCCATATTACTTCCCCTGAAACGTAATACCATAGCAGCTGATCGGCACGACTCGCGCGCGCCTGTGAACTGTCAGAAGACAAAACATGCCTGCTCTCACATCCTGTGACTCCGCAGTGGGCGGTCTACTGCCCCTCTGCCCTTGAGGTAAGCGGCCAGTTTTGTTTAGCTCACTGCCTAATTGACCAAGGTCAATTAAGGGCATCTTAAAATGCTTCTGTCGTAAGTATTTTTATGACTGAATAGGAAAACGAAACTGTAAAGAAGCTCATAAAGTTTGTTGACTTTTGTATTTGGCGGTTAGTGTCTAATGCATGTTATTATAAAATTATAAAATGCTGCAACAATATTTGGTTCGGACCACATGTGACCCGCGGGCCGCAGTTTAACGGTCACTGGTCTGAGGTGAAATCATATATGTATTTATTTTTATGTATGCAATTCTTCTCACATTGTACAAGGTACTGTTCTTTATTGATAACAGTTATAAGAAATTCAGAAAGCTTGCATGTCGTATATGAGATTAACAATTGTGAAAATAATATCAAAGCAATATGGACTGTAGAAGGGAAAGAGGAAGTTTATCAGAGCATAAGATGGCCTAGTAATTGAAGTAATATCCAAGTGGCTCATGACACTAACAGTATATGACACACTTATTTGACAATCACTTTCTAAATGTAACTGAGAAACTCACTACAACCATATTAACTGACCCCTCCATTGGTTCATGGTTGAACAACAAGCATTTCAGTAAGCTTTGCAGTATATGAAACATACAGTGCCACAAGCATTCAAGTGATTCAAGATCGACTTCTTCCAGAACACCCAGGAAAATAATTAACTCCATTAAATGCAAAAATTCTCAGTGGGTTAGTAACACATCAAGGAAAATATTAAAAGCTTTTTCTTCTGATATAGGCCTTGTACTCAGCTATACATTTAATGCATCATTTTCTCAAGATATATTTCCAGGCAGACTAAAATATACGAAGACAGTAACTTGTTCTCGAAAGAACAGTTACTGTTGATGACCGTGCAGCTTTTCCCTGGAATAAATGATGACTAACTGAAAACCTCAGCTGCCGACAGGTGTTGTTGATATACCTCGATGTGGACAGCTGAAAATGTGTGCCTCGACCGGGACTCGAACCCGGGATCTCCTGCTTACATGGCAGACGCTCTATCCATCTGAGCCACCGAGGACACAGATGAATAGCGCGACTGCAGGGACTTATCCCTTGCACGCTTCCCGTGAGACTCACATTCCCAACTATCCACAATTCTACATATGTATTGTGCCTTATAGACATTTGCTCAGCCACTCATTACTCGCGCACGCTTTGGCGATTCCCGTAAGAGTTTGCGCAACCTGTGCGCATTCGCACAGACGAAGGTCACTGGCTGGGTAGCCTTTAACTATATATACGAAGACAGTAACTTGTTCTCGAAAGAACAGTTACTGTTGATGACCGTGCAGCTTTTCCCCGGAATAAATGATGACTAACTGAAAACCACAGCTGCCGACAGGTGTTGTTGATATACCTCGATGTGGACAGCTGAAAATGTGTGCCCCGACCGGGACTCGAACCCGGGATCTCCTGCTTACATGGCAGACGCTCTATCCATCTGAGCCACCGAGGACACAGATGAATACAATGTACAATACATATGTAGAATTGTGGATAGTTGGGAATGTGAGTCTCACGGGAAGCGTGCAAGGGATAAGTCCCTGCAGTCGCGCTATTCATCTGTGTCCTCTATGGCTCAGATTACATCTTCTGCAGACAAAATGGAAGATACACCAGTTTCCGCTTCCACGGCGTGGCACGAGGAGGAGGTCGAGGAGCAGGACCCGTTACGGGACCCTGCGCCGTCACGGCCGCACCACTAATCATACTCTCCCCAGACTCCCCTGCGGGCCAGTGGGATAACGTTCCGCTGCGACGCCCACACCCTTGCGCGGACGGCGGAGTGGACCAGCCTCCAGCAATCCGACACCAGGCCTACCGGATAGCAACCATCAACACCAACAACATCCGTTCCAGGGTGAAAATCCGCCTCATGCAGGAGATGTTCTGGGCTTCGGATATTGATTTCGCCCTTCTGCAGGAAGTTCACTTAGCTAGTCTCCCGGATATCAATGGCTATACCGCCTATGCCTCCGCGAGTGATCCTATGGGCCGCGGAGTGGCCATCTACGTCCGCCACGGGATTTCTGTGACCGATGTCGCCTTCCTTCCATCAGCTCGGGGCATGGCACTCACTGCCATGGGGACACGTATCATTAATGTCTACGCTCCCTCAGGCACCGACCGACGGCATGAAAGAGCCCAGTTTTATTCCGAGGAAATCGCTTCCCTGTTTTTAGGGCGTTATGACCATTGCCTACTAGGAGGTGATTTTAACTGCGTTCTGCATCCTAAAGATCAGATTCCCCACTATACTACATGCCAGGAACTACGTATAGTGGTGCGAGACCTCCTGCTTCACGATACCTGGGAAGTTCAACACGGCGACCGTTCTGGCCATACCTTTCTTACCAGTCATTCCGCAAGCCGACTGGACAGGATATATGTCTCACAAACTCTTAGATCTGCGATACGGGGCGCCGAACGCTGGCCGCTGGCCTTTTCCGACCATTGCGCTTACATCTGTACGGTCCTCCTTCCGCCGCAATCAGTATGGCGCAGCCGTGCGCCGTGGAAACTCAATACTTCACACTTGCATGACCTGGAGTGTCGCCAACAAGTCACTAAAACGTGGACAGCCTGCGAACAACGCCTTCCCCGCTATCACTCGACATTGACATGGTGGTTGGACTGCGCCATGCCGGCGATCCGGAGGACACTGATGAGATACGGGAAGCACATGGCCGACTGGCATCGCACCACAATTGACTTCTATTATGCGATTCTCCGAGATCTGGACGCTCAACCGCCAACCCCGGACAACCAGTTGGAACGGCAAAGAACAAAGGCGAAGATAATTGCACTGGCATGCCGGAAACTGCAAGGGGTCGTGATACGTACGCGACGCCACGATCACGCGGATTTAGAAATTCCATCTATGCATCATATAGTGTCCGACAAACGACGGCATCGTCGACAGATCATCAGCACTCTGACCACGCCTCATGGCACGCAGGTGACCACTCAGAATGACATCGTCCACGCATTCGTCGAGCACTACCGTCGTACTTATAGTGAAGAAGACGCTGAAACTGTAGCAGACGACTCCATTTTGCATTACGTCACGCGCACCCTCCCCCACACGGAGGCGGATGCTTTGACAGTGGCGGTCACGCTAGACGAAGTCAACAACGCAATCGCCAAGGGTGCTGTCGACAGATCGCCCGGCACTGACGGCTTACCGATTGAGTTTTACCGTACCTTTCGGGACCTCATGGCACCACGGTGGACGACTATGTATCAAGAACTGATGACATCTGACCAAGCAATCCCACCCGCCTTTGCTGAGGGCATCATCATACCAGTCCACAAACCAGCCCGTGGTACGATGGTCACGAGTTACAGACCACTCACCCTACTCAATGCCGATTACAAGATTTTCGCGCGCTTACTGGCAATGCGGCTCCGAACAATAGTCCCTCATATCCTCTCGCCAGAGCAAACGACGCCTGGAGGACAGGTTAACATACAGACTGCCACAGGGGAATGCCGCGACTTAATTGCGATGGCGGCGGCCTGCAGACTCCGTGCAGCGGTCGTCGCTATAGACTTCGACAGCGCCTTCGATAAAGTGCGTCATCGTTTCCTGTTTTCGGTGGCAGCCCGAATGGGCATCCCCCCTCCGTTTCTCGACGTCATCCGGCGTCTTTACGACAGTGCCAGTTCACGTGTCCAAGTCAATGGACGTTTAGCAGGGCCGGTACCTATCTGCCGTTCGATACGGCAGGGGTGCCCCCTCTCTACCCTCCTGTATGCCATTGCCCTTGAGCCCCTTATTGGGGGCTTGACGGCCAAGCTCTCTGGCCTCACCCTACGCCAACACACTTTTCGATGTCGGGCATATGCTGATGACCTCCTCCTCCTCATTCGCTCCGGCTCTGAGGTTCGAGAAGTCCTCGAATTGATTACCCGTTATGGGGCTGCCGCTGGCAGTGCCATGAATGTCGCCAAATCTTCTGCAATGCACATTGGACGAGGCCTCCAGGAGGGTGAAGCGGCACCCCTGCCGCTTGTGCGGACTTTCCGGTACCTGGGCATTACCTTTACCCCCACGGTCACACGCACAGCGGCAACGAATTTCCGTCGCCTGTTACACGTCATCCGCAACGACGTCCGCCAGAACCTCTTGCGCCGCCAGGACACACTTCAACGGGTTGAGTTTCTTAATCTTTATGTGGCATCAAAATTGGTTCACATCGCGCAAGTTCTCCCTCTGCCAACTGCTATTGGGTGCAACCTTCAGGCGGCTTTTGGCTATTATCTCATGGCTGGTTCAATGTTTAAAGTCCGTTATGAGACACTTACCCGGCCCTCACGGTATGGTGGCGTCGGGCTCGTCAATGTCCGTATGCGAGCTGCAGCCTTGTACATGAGTACCATGAGAAAACAGTGGATGGGCCAGGGTACATCTCTAACACGCAGCTTGCTTGAGGTCCTCCTACCTGCTTCCACCTCACCACCGGTGTCTGTCGGCCATATCGTGCCTCATTTGTCCCATATTTCGGCCTTTTTCGTCGACTACAGTTACATACATACCAGTCTCCCAGATACACGTCCACGCAGGACTAAGGATTTTTACAGCCTGTTGCTGCGCTGTGTTCCCCGGAATGTGATGGAGACCAAACATCCCTCCATCCAGTGACCCATAGTGTGGACTACCGTCCACCAGCTCTTCCTCCCTACGAACGTCCGGGCACTGTGGTATCACATAGTCAACAGGAAATTTGCCACGAAGCAGCGCCTGCACAACATTGGCTTGTCAGAATCCCCTCTTTGTCTCCTTTGCCAGCAATTGGACACTGATGAACACCGTCTGACATGCGCCTCATCGCAAGATGTATGGCGCTTCGTGCAGCAAATCATTGCCTGCTATCTCCGGGTGCCACCAGACACAATCGAACCTCGAATGTTTCTATACCCGGAGGACAGACATTTTCCCGCCGCCAAATGTCATGCTATTACGTGGGTCAAAGGGTGGGCGGTCGCTTATCTCTTTCATGAGGGACCTAAATCCCGCCTCGACTTCTGAACCTATTTAGGAACAGCCCATGCAGCTCTAGAAAACACGCCACGTTACCGAACACTATTTGCTATCTTCGAGCGGTCTTTGTTAGACCTCCATTGAGTTGGGGGGTGCCTGGCTCAGAGGGCACCTACCCCTCCTCCCCCGGCGGTGTCTGAGTTTCAAACGCCTACGACCTATTCTACTTCTGACCGCCGCGAATGGGAGTGCGCGTCGCAGATTGCGCGGATTTATTTCCTTTTGCTTTTCCTTTTTCCTTTCTTTTTCTTTAACCAGAATTTATATTTCTTTTCTCTTTCGCCGATGTGTTCACATAATTCATGATATTAGTGAATATTACAAAAACACATGCAAATAAATAAAAACAACGCCTTCCACTACTGTTGATTCCTGTGTCTCCCATTTCCCTAAGCACCGCAGGCTCGGTGGTGGTGAGGAGGACACTGTGGCCAGGCCTCGGGTTTCGACCACTGCCCCCTTTGCCCCCCGAGCCCCCACCGGTCCACTACAAATATATAAAAAAAAGAAAAAGCGGTTCTAGGCGCTATAAAAAAAGAAAAAAGAAATAAATAATAAAAAAAGCAAAAAAACAAGATGGATAGAGCGTCTGCCATGTAAGCAGGAGATCCCGGGTTCGAGTCCCAGTCGGGGCACACATTTTCAGCTGTCCACGTCGAGGTATATCAACAACACTTGTCGGCAGCTGAGGTTTTCAGTTAGTCATCATTTAGACTAAAATATTCCATTTTAGACCCTTTCTAAGAAAGATAGTAGCACAGATATTAGTAGCCACTGACTCATTTCACAGTTAAAATCTTCCTCAAAAGCTCCGAGAAAGCTCATGTATTTGAGAATGGTTGAGCATATCTGCAAATGAGTCAAAATTTGGGTTCCAAAACATGGCAACTACCATTTTACTGATGGCGTATTAATGCACTTGAATCACAAGATTTCACCTACCACGATTTTTATGAGCTGTCAAAGGCATTTTGTCTGAACTAATCATAAGCTTCCTTTAGAGAAGCTTAAATTTTATAGTTCTTGAGGTATAATGAGGAAGGACAGGAAGCAAAAGTTCACGTTAGCTCACAGAACTCTCATGATCAAACTCCTTCTGAATGGGCACAAATTACTACTAGTATTCCACAAGGCTCAGTTCTGAGATCACTCCTACTCTTGCAGTATGTAAATGACCTTTCATATTAGACTGATGAAACAGGATGTTCCTTTTATTGATGATGAAAGCATCATAACTAAGCACAAAAATGTTGCAGAAAGAGAATGATCATGCCTTCAAAAATATTATTGACTGATTTGTGGTAAGTGGTCTACAAATCGGGGAAAATACAGTTCATTTGGTTACAGGACAAGGTATAACATTATCAATAGCGATCTGGCATGGGGTAAAGCAAATACATAAAAACTGATTATTTGAAACTCATTGGTGTACGTACTGATCGAACTTGGACTTGGAAATCAAACATTATAGATATTTTAAAATGTCTGGCATCAGAAACATTTACTCTACATATACAGGGTGTTTCAAAAATGACCGGTATATTTGAAACGGCAATAAAAACTAAACGAGCAGCGATAGAAATACACCGTTTGTTGCAATATGCTTGGGACAACAGTACATTTTCAGGCAGACAAACTTTCGAAATTACAGTAGTTACAATTTTCAACAACAGATGGCGCTGCGGTCTGGGAAACTCTATAGTACGATATTTTCCACATATCCACCATGCGTAGCAATAATATGGCGTAGTCTCTGAATGAAATTACCCGAAACCTTTGACAACGTGTCTGGCGGAATGGCTTCACATGCAGATGAGATGTACTGCTTCAGCTGTTCAATTGTTTCTGGATTCTGGCGGTACACCTGGTCTTTCAAGTGTCCCCACAGAAAGAAGTCACAGGGGTTCATGTCTGGCGAATAGGGAGGCCAATCCACGCCGCCTCCTGTATGTTTCGGATAGCCCAAAGCAATCACACGATCATCGAAATATTGATTCAGGAAATTAAAGACGTCGGCCGTGCGATGTGGCCGGGCACCATCTTGCATAAACCACGAGGTGTTCGCAGTGTCGTCTAAGGCAGTTTGTACCGCCACAAATTCACGAAGAATGTCCAGATAGCGTGATGCAGTAATCGTTTCGGATCTGAAAAATGGACCAATGATTCCTTTGGAAGAAATGGCGGCCCAGACCAGTACTTTTTGAGGATACAGGGACGATGGGACTGCAACATGGGGCTTTTCGGTTCCCCATATGCGCCAGTTCTGTTTATTGACGAAGCCGTCCAGGTAAAAATAAGCTTCGTCAGTAAACCAAATGCTGCCCACATGCATATCGCCGTCATCAATCCTGTGCACTATATCGTTAGCGAATGTCTCTCGTGCAGCAATGGTAGCGGCGCTGAGGGGTTGCCGCGTTTGAATTTTGTATGGATAGAGGTGTAAACTCTGGCGCATGAGATGATACGTGGACGTTGGCGTCATTTGGACCGCAGCTGCAACACGGCGAACGGAAACCCGAGGCCGCTGTTGGATCACCTGCTGCACTAGCTGCGCGTTGCCCTCTGTGGTTGCCGTATGCGGTCGCCCTACCTTTCCAGCACGTTCATCCGTCACGTTCCCAGTCCGTTGAAATTTTTCAAACAGATCCTTTATTGTATCGCTTTTCGGTCCTTTGGTTACATTAAACCTCCGTTGAAAACTTCGTCTTGTTGCAACAACGCTGTGTTCTAGGCGGTGGAATTCCAACACCAGAAAAATCCTCTGTTCTAAGGAATAAACCATGTTGTCTACAGCACACTTGCACGTTGTGAACAGCACACGCTTACAGCAGAAAGACGACGTACAGAATGGCGCACCCACAGACTGCGTTGTCTTCTATATCTTTCACATCACTTGCAGCGCCATCTGTTGTTGAAAATTGTAACTACTGTAATTTCGAAAGTTTGTCCGCCTGAAAATGTACTGTTGTCCCAAGCATATTGCAACAAACGGTGTATTTCTATCGCTGCTCGTTTAGTTTTTATTGCCGTTTCAAATATACCGGTCATTTTTGAAACACCCTGTAACTACTAGCTTTGATAATGAATGGATCTGAAAATTAGTTTACATACTTCCTTCATTGATATTACTTGGAATAAATTTCTTGGACAGTTCCACAGATAGAAACTGCACAGAAATGTGCTGTAAGGATAATATCTGATGCCAGTCCTTGAGCATCAAGTAGGTGACTGTTTACAAATATTAGGCATACTACCCACATCCTAACAATTCATTCATGCCTCTCACTGTGTTTACATGGGGCTATCAAAACCAGATTTCTTAAACCGATTTCACCGAGCGAGGTGGCGCAGTGGTTAGCACACTGGACTCGCATTCGGGAGGACGACGGTTCAATCCCGTCTCCGGCCATCCTGATTTAGGTTTTCCGTGATTTCCCTAAATCGCTTCAGGCAAATGCCGGGATGGTTCCTTTGAAAGGGCACGGCCGATTTCCTTCCCCATCCTTCCCCCACCCGAGCTTGTGCTCTGTCTCTAATGACCTCGTTGTCGACGGGACGTTAAACATTAATCTCCTCCTCCTCCTCTTAAACCGATTTCACAATACCACTTTTGGTTGGCCATATAAACACTCCAAAACCGTTTCTGGAAATCCGTTTCCAGTTGCCTTTTCCACTTCCACGATCGATTTTCGCTCGCACGTAAACACACAACCTTTTTTGAAACGTGCTTGGGTTATCAGATTTTCAAAGTATTCGGCCAATATGTACGGAGTGACTTACTGTGCAGAGAAGGAAAAGCAGAAATATTAGATTGAGTATAAGGGTGTCAACATCTAATATTTAAGCGCAGAGCAATAGCGATTGTGCTGACCAAATCTGAAATTGGAACAGCTGTTTTGCAGACGCCAGGCTTGACTGGGTTAGCAAATCCGATTCAGACCTTCACATGTAAACACAAAGCAACGAACTGTTTCTGAAATTTAGTTTTCGTCTTTCGGGACATGTTCCCCATGTAAATGTAGTTACTATGAAGTTTGTTGTGAAGAAACAAATACTATTTGAAAATAATAGAAGTAGTCATAGATGTAACACTAGGAACAAAAATAGCCTTAAGATTAGCCGTAACCCTTTCGCATGCCGTGAGGGATATACTTACCACTAAATGTATTTCCTTACAGTGTATAATGGAATATGTGTTTCCACTTCTGTACGCCCCTGGCACCTAGTGGCAGTCCGCTGCACCAACTGTAGTGTATTGTTTGTTGTGAAAAATAGCCATGAGGACCGTCTAAAGTGCATATCCCATCAAACAACGGTGTTATAATGGTTCTTGGGAAGTATGGTTACTACCGAATTAGTTCCTGGAAGGGGTTTGGGAAGTATATTTTCCACAAAATTAAACTGCCTTTTGTGGTCCTTAGGAAGCATACTTACCACCAACTTAGGGGTAACCCCAAAGCTTTTGGGATTACGTCTTACCACTCCTGTCTATGCCTGACATCTTCTGGTTTGTCGTAGGACCACTACTGTTATCGGAACACATTGCTTCATTTCTGCAATATACCTTATTGTGACCTGTATCAGCTTATACCATTATTGTGTGATAAAGTTTCTAGGACTCTTTCCACATTGTCGTAAGTAAACTTTAATATTGGTAACAAATATTTTTTAAATAAAAGAAAACATTAAATAAAAACAGAAAACACTAATCATAATTTTTTTACGTGTAATGGAAAACACATAACAGCACACAACAGGGAAGTGGGAAATCCATTTACCGCCATAGTTTTAAAACCTCACAAAGATGCCGTGGCGATATGTTCATCACCGTAGATTTTGGTTCTAAATCAAAAAAATAAAATTATAAAAAAATACATATAGTCAGTTGACCACAATTCTAATAGGATAGAAAAAAAAAATTATCTTCGCTGAGTTGTTACAAAAACTGAGCCCCTGAAATGGTAAACATTAACCTTATTATTAATATTAAAACAAAATGTCCAGCATGTAGCTACCTTTTGAAAGATAAAATGTATCTTACGTCAAATCTTTCTTCCTTCGATTCCTTGACGTTGAAGTTCTGTTTCTCCCTTCCGTTTATAAGATATGTCTGAACGTCGCCATTAGAAATGCGTTGGAACGTTTTATGTTCTGCTCAGTTCCATGACGGCCAGGATGCGTCGCTGCAGCCAAAGCCAAGCACCTTGGTCCAAACACATGTCTCGGATGAGAACAGCGTCCAACTTGGGAACACAGCAACTGTGTACTGCCATCTGTGGTCGGAATGGTTTCTTTTTTTTTTTTTTTACTTTATTGTTATTTTAATACCTGTACAAATCAGGTAGGCTGGCGGCGGCACACTACGCCGCTCTTCAGCCATAGTGTGTACAATAGTATAAGAACGGAGAATGATAATGAACACAGTGACGGGCAAAAGAGAGAGGTCACAGAGACACAAAAAACACGGAGTCGTTCACACGTGACGATAACAACACTGAAAACACGTTGGCATGGCGCACAGAACACTGATGAATCCGACGGCACAAGTGAACGTAGTAGTGGGACGGCGGACACCAAAAACACTAAACGACGTCACACACACGAGACACAGAAGGCGATGATCTCCGGCACGCGAATGTTCACTATGCGTGTGCGAGTCCGGGGACCTGCCAAGAGAGGAGGAGGAGGAAGGGGAGTGGGAGAGCGAGAGGGGAGAGCAGAGATGCCACGGGCAAGGGAGATAGGGGGGAGGGAGGAAGGGGGAGAGGAAGCCCGGGGGAAGAGGGGGGAGGGAGGGGACGGGGAAAAGGAAAAAGAAGGGAAGAGAAGAGAAGGGAGGGAGGGTGCCGAAAGGAAAGGACACCGGAAGTGGGGGGCGGGGCAGGGTCAAAGTTGATAGGAGGGGTAGATGGAGGGGACGAGGACATCATCAGGGAGAGGGAGCTGGCGGAAGCCACCTTGGGAGAGGGTAAGGAGGGTGGAGAGATGGAGACCGGGCGGGACGTGGGAATACAGGCGCGGCAGCGGGCGGGGGTGGGAGAGGATCGGGGATACGAGCGGGTGAGGAGGATCAAGTTTACGGGAGGTGTACAGGATCCGTATCCTTTCAAGGAAAAGGAGGAGGTGGGGGAAGGGGATGAGATCATACAGGATCCGCGTGGGGGAGGGGAGACGGATGCGATAGGCAAGGCGGAGAGCATGGCGTTCAAGGATTTGGAGGGATTTATAAAAGGTAGCGGGGGGGGGGGGGGCGGAGATCCAGGCTGGATGGGCGTAACAAAGGATAGGGCGGATGAGGGATGTATAGGTGTGTAGGATTGTGGAGGGGTCCAGACCCCACGGACGGCCGGAGTCGGAATGGCAGTTTATACTGTATTTATTGCATTTTGTGCACATGTTGACTAAACTGTCTAGTCGATTGCTTGAATGGAGCTGCGGTAAGGCGGTTGGTTTAAAATGTGTGTTCATATTTTATGCTTCTGTCTGTAATAAAGAGGACAGTCATTAGATTTTAATGCCTTCTTTTTATCCGCATCAACATTTCTGCGTGTAGCATTGATGGCTGAAGTATCGAGATTCACGTTTATAAAACAGTTCATTTTGCTACTGAATGTTGACGATGACGAATAACGTTTGCTCTTATTTACATGATAAACATAAATGAAATAGCAACTGACGAAGAAAAGTTGCAGCTACTAACAATAAAAAAACGAATAAAGAAAATATGCACGTCTGTACTTGAGAAAGACACTGTAACAGAAACGTGGAGTTGTCGATTCATCTACAAATATTATGAAATATTTTCCACAATTATTCACGAGGTATCTTCAAGAGAGACGATAGATGCAACCCTAGATCGCATTATTATTTCATGATCTGGGGTGCAGGTGAAGGCCATGGTAGAGCGCATTGCAAGCAGCGTCATGGTAACATACTTAGAGAATATTTCTTTCTCTAGCTACACATCTATTAAAATACTTAACATAATAGGTTCTTGTGTAAATTAAATACTAGAGAATAATTATAAAATTTTTTAAATTGTATTCCCTTGTTTGATTACTGATTGCAGACGCAGACGTTGCACTGTTGGTAGACATGACTTCCGAATGTTGTCTGTTTGTTAGCGTCTGCAAATGTTTGTAAAATATAAATGGTACAAAATTCATCAATTCCGACAGAAAACGTTGATACACACTGTTCAGAACGATGTTAAAGAATAAGAGGACTCGTCATGAATCTGTGATGCTAATAATTTTGAAGAAATAGATAGGTTATGTGCGATGTCATATTCTGTGTACATATGAAAATCAGGTTTTAATCGCCTGAAATGGAAGAAGTACTAACGAAGTGGGTGGACAAACAGATTAGTTTATTGGAATGGGAGCTTGCATTCGAACGACAAAGGGGAGACGCCGATGTAGGGAGGAGTACCTGCCCAGATAAGCCAGCGATTAAAGTTCTGGATGTGGTGTCTGTTACTCCTAGTAAAGGGCACTATGTCATCGACTGTGAACTTAATGTATCGAGCCAAGAGAATTACCAATACTTCTCAACAGGTAATGAACTACTAACATGTATCTCAGTTTGTACTGCACGAATTTGATACGTGTGTGTGCGATTTTTTTCAACTATTACGCTTCGCACTGGGTAAAGAAATCACTTTGCAACACACAGCAGTTACAAGAAATCATACAACCAGCCTCTAATTCGTACTTGTAATTTCGGAAGACCGATAACTTGTAGTTCGATACGAAATTGTTGATGGACTTGTATTTAATATGAACATTTGCCCCACGTATCATGCACAATTATATAGGATAGCAATATAATTATTTCTAACATTATTTTTGGCAAAAGCTTAGTATTTCCAATGCCCAAATAGCAACTGTTTCCAAATAACTCATTGACTCAAAACAGTATTGATAAAAGACACATATCTAAATGTTAACCCTTTAGCCCGATCAGTATTTCATCCTTTGGACCCTGACATCGTAAAACTCAAAGTTTATTTATTTTTTGTGATCTTCTGTGGTACAGAAAATGATTTTAATTTTCACAGTCACTTAAATTGGGAGCGTATGTAGCTAGATGGATTTCTGTTTGGGCCCATTATTGAATCACTCGTCTGTCATCATAATTTAAGTTGTATATAGCTCCCACAAATGAACAAAAGAATCACAAATCCATCCATGCACTTGATCATGGCTCTATTTCCACTATTATTGTATATTTTTGGAAGTGATCTTTGAAAGTATTCACCTTGTAGGGAAAATATGTTTTAGGTTTTTAAAAAAAACTTATACTTAGCTTTACACTCATCTGTGTGTGACTGACTATTGCACAAATTAATGTTAATTCATTATAGATCATTTGTTTTGTAGCAGTATCTTTCACTTGTTAAGGAGAGAGAGAGGGGGGGGGGGGAGCTATATTCCAAAACAACAATTTATGGGGCATTGTGTTTTCTTGCTGTCCCTTATGGATTATGTGCTTGCTCAATATGTCTACTTTATTAAAAATGGATTAGTATAAATAGCATGAAAATATATGTCCATTTGTTATTGGTATGTATAATTTATGTTGTGCAGTCAACCACAACACATCAACAAATAAAGTGCTCCAGTAAGGTATGTAAGGGACTGTCGTCCTTGTCTAGAGCAGAAGATGGCTAACAGGTTGACATCCTGATAATGTGAGAGTTTTTGTCAGAATTTGGTGAAAAAAATATCAATAAAGGAGAGGTGGCAGTCTAAAACTCTATGCGGATGCCCTCAGTTAATTTCTTTGGCTTTTTACTGTTTCTAGTGGAATGAAGATGTAGACACTGAATCATCATGTGTCAAAATAGGATATAAAATGGTCGCCACAATGATACTATTCAAGAGGTATTCGCTGAATGCTGCCATTGGGTTTTATGATCTCTCTTCGTTGCATTCTGTACAAGTCCATAGCAACACAGCCGTACTTTAATCATTGGTGGAGACTTTAATCATCCAACAATGAACTGTGAAAATTACAGTTTTGTTAGTGGTGGGCATGATAAGACATCCTGTGAAACCTAATTAAATGCCTTCTCTGAAAACTACCAAGAACAGGTAGTTAGGAACCCCACTCATGATGGAAATGTGTTGGAGCTAATGGCAGCATAAAGACTTAGCCTTTTTGAGGACGTCCACATCGAAACTGGTATCAGTGACCATGATACAGTTGTGTCAACAATGATACCAAAGTACAAAGGACAACTAAGACAAGCAGAAAGATATATATGTTCAGTAAACTAGACAAAAAATCATAATGCCATATCTCAGTGAGGAACTTGAAACTTTCAGTACAGGTCAGGAGCATGCAGAGGAATTCTGGCTCAAGTTTAAAAGAATAGTTGACCACTCACTGGATAGATAATAGGACAGTTCATAATGGGCAGGAACCTCTGTGGTATACAGTCACTGTTACATAACTTCAAAAGAAACGGAGATTACTGCATAATAGCTGTAAAATAAAGCATAGGACTATTGATAGGGAGATACTGAATGAAAGACATTTGACTGTCAAGAGAGCAATGTGTGACACCTTCAATGACTACCATAGCGGAATATTGTCACATGACATTTCACAAAATTGAAATAAATTCTGGTCATATGTGAAGGCTGCTGGTGGTACCAAAGTTGGTGTTGAGAAAGAGCTGAAGTCGTTGAAAACTGAACAAAATTCCATGCCCCGATGGAATCCCTGTCAGATTGTATACTGAATTTGCAGGTGAGTCCTCCCCTCTTCTAGCTATAATCTATCATAGATCTGTTGATACAGTAGAAGAAGGGATAAAGTAGTGAAGGCAGCAGAGGATCAAGTAGGTAAAAAGACGAGGGCTAGTAGAAATCCTTGGGCAACAGAAGAAATATTGAATTTAATTGATGAAAGGAGAAAATATAAAAACGCAGTAAATCAAGCAGGCAAGAGGGAATACAAATGTCTCAAAAATGAGATCGACAGGAAGTGCAAAATGGATAAGCAGGGATGGCTAGAGGACAAATGTAAGGATGTAGAGGCTTATCTCACTAGGGGTAAGATAGATACTGCCTATAGGAAAATTAAAGAGACCTTTCGAGATAAGAGAACCACTTGTATGAACATCAAGAGCTCAGATGGAAACCCAGTTCTAAGCAAAGAAGGGAAAGCAGAAAGGTGGAAGGAGTATATAGAGGGTCTACTATACAAGGGCGATGTACTTGAGGACAATATTATGGAAATGGAAGAGGATGTAGATGAAGATGAAATGGGAGATACGATACTGCGTGAAGTGTTTAACAGAGCACTGAAAGACCTGAGTTGAAACAAGGCCCCGGGAGTAGACAACATTCCATTGGAACTACTGACGGCCTTGGGAGAGCCAGTCCTGACAAAACTCTACCATCTGGTGAGCAAAGTGTATGAGACAGGTGAAATACCCTAAGACTTCAAGAATAATATAATAATTCCAATCCCAAAGAAAGCGGGTGTTGACAGATGTGAAAATTACCGAACTATCAGTTTAATAAGTCACAGCTGCAAAATACTAACACGAATTCTTTACAGACGAATGGAAAAACTGGTAGAAGCCGACCTCGGCGAAGATCAGTTTGGATTCCGCAGAATGTTGGAACACGTGAGGCAATACTGACCTTAAGACTTATCTTAGAAGAAAGATTAAGGAAAGCAAACCTACATTTCTAGCATTTGTAGACTTAGAGAAAGCTTTTGACAATGTTGACTGGAATACTCTCTTTCAAATTCTGAAGGTGGCGGGGGTAAAATACAGGGAGCGAAAGGCTATTTACAATTTGTACAGAAACCAGGTGGCAGTTATAAGAGTCGAGGGGCATGAAAGGGAAGCAGAGGTTGGGAAGGGAGTGAGACAGGGTTGTAGCCTGTCCCCGATGTTATTCAATCTGTATATTGAGCAAGCAGTAAAGGAAACAAAAGAAAAATTCGGAGTAGTTATTAAAGTCTATGGAGAAGAAAGAAAAACGTTGAGATTCGCTGATTACATTGTAATTCTGTCAGAGACAGCAAAGGACTTGGAAGAGCAGTTGAGCAGAATGGACAGTGTCTTGAAAGATGAACATCAACAAAAGCAAAACGAGGATATGGAATGTAGACGAATTAAGTCGGGTGATGCTGAGGGAATTAGATTAGGAAATGAGACACTTAAAGTAGTAAAGGAGTTTTGCTATTTCGGGAGCAAAATAACTGATGATGGTCGAAGTAGAGAGGATATAAAATGTAGACTGGCAATGGCAAGGAAAGCGTTTCTGAAGAAGAGAAATTTATTAACTTCGAGTATAGATTTAAGTGTCAGGAAGTCGTTTCTGAAAGTATTTGTATGGAGTGTAGCCATGTATGGAAGTGAAACATGGACGATAAATAGTTTGGGCAAGAAGAGAATAGAAGCTTTCGAAATGTGGTGCTACAGAAGAATGCTGAAGATTAGATGGGTAGATCACATAACTAATGAGGAGGTATTGAATAGAATTGGGGAGAAGAGGAGTTTGTGGCACAACTTGACAAGAAGAAGGGACCGGTTGGTAGGAAATCTTCTGAGGCATCAAGGGATCACAAATTTAGCATTGGAGGGCAGCGTGGAGGGTAAAAATCATAGAGGGAGACCAAGAGATGAATACACTAAGCAGATTCAGAAGGATGTAGGTTGCAGTAAGTACTGGGAGATGAAGAAGCTTGCACAGGATAGAGTAGCATGGAGAGCTGCATCAAACCAGTCTCCGGACTGAAGACAACAACAACAACAGATCTGTTGAACAAAAAATGTTCCCAGTTCTTGAAAAAAGGCACAGGTAATGCCCGTCTATAAGAAGCATAGTAGAAGTGAGCCACAAAACTACTGTCGAATATCCTTGACATCAATTTGTTGTTGAATCTTAAAACATATTCTGAGCTCAAACATATTGAGGTATCTCGAACAGAATGACCTCTTCTGTGCTGACCAGCTTGTGTTTTGAAAACATCAATCACGTGTAACCCAACGTGCACTTATCTCCATGACGTACTGAAAGCTTTGGATCAAGGCAACCACCCAGATTTCTTGATTTCCAAAAAGCATTTGTTTCAGTACTGCACCTAAGCTTATTGTCAAAAGTACAATCATATAGGGTATCAAGTGAAATATTTGACTGGACTGAGGACTTTGGTAGGGAGAACACAGCATGCTATATTGGATGGAGAGTCCTCATTAGATGCAGAAGTAACTTTGGGTGTGCCCCATGGAAGTGTGTTGGTACCTTTGCTGTTCATGTTGTATATTAATGATCTTGCAAACAATATTAATAGTAAAATCCTGCTATTTGCAGATGATGATGTTACCTGTAACGATGTACTATTTTAGAGAAGCTGCATAAATATTCAGTCAGAGAGTGTTAAGATTTCAACATAGTGCAGAGATTATTAACTTGCTCTAAATGTTCAGAAATGTAAAATTATGCATTTCACAAAACAAAAAACGGAGTGTCCCATGACCATAATATCAGTGTGTCACTGCTTGAATCGGCCAACTCATATAAATTCTAGCATGTAACACTTTGTAACGATATGAAGTGGAATGATCACATAGGTTCAGTTGTAAGTAAAGCAGTTTCAAAGACTTCGGTTTGTTGGTAGAATACTGGGGAAGTGCAATCGGTCTACAAAAGAGACTGCTTACAAATCACTTGTGTGACCCATCCTAGAATATTGCTCAAGTGTGTGGGACCCATACCAGATAGGACTAACATTGGATATTGAACTTCCATACATGAATGGAACAGGAAGAAATCCTAATAACTGGTACAATGGGATGTGCCCTCTACCATGCACCTCATGGGGGTTTGCAGTGTATAGATATAGGTGTAGATGCACAAGAACTTGTCAATCATATACAGCTTGTTATACAAACTCTACATTTCATAACAGGCTAAGCTCCACTAGAACTTTACCAACAGCATTAATAAGGATTTCCAGGCACAGATTCAGTGACTCATTGCCAAGCGAAGGATTGATTTTTACTTTGAGTGATTTTTGGTAGGGCTATGCACATCGCACACTGGCCAAAATCTTAAATTGTGTTTAACATTACACAACACCAAACAAACATAGTTTGTAAATGATTGTGACATTGGATTTTTTAAAGACTTGTAATGTCACTAGAATAATTGTAGAATTGGACAGTTTTTTCAACAGAGAACACTTTTCATCTGTCATGAGTTTTAATTGAATCTTCACCCAGCTGATGAGCTGCACATTGCAGTAACTAGATGTATGGATTTGAGAGTGACCTGTGACAAAGGCTCAAACAGGTCACCCTAACAAAACATACTAACTCACCTATACATTGTCTTTCTTTATCATAATTACAAATGGTCACAGCTCCCCAAGATGCCTTATCTTCATTTTCAAAGAGCTCGGTGTGCATTTGCAGTTCAATCAGCTTAGTCCTAATAGACAAAAGGCAACACAAACATTTTCCAGTGTGAGTTTTGAACAACTTTTCAGTGTCTTTTATAGAGAGTAACAGTGAAACAGTGCTTTGAGGAAATATCTCTTAGTACTTAGAAAACACACATTTTGTGTAGGTAGTGCTCCATATTCCGAGAGGAAAGCTATACCAATGATGATGAACAAAGTTAGAATCTCCTCTTGAATGTAGTGTGGGTTTGGGCAAAACACAAGTTACAGGGTAGTTTTTCCACAGCTGTGGGCTGAAATGGAGAAGGAGATCGAAGAAGATATAGTGCTATGCAAAAATACTGGACAAATCAGTCTGGTACTACAGTTATAGAGTGGTGATATGTATTTGATATGTGATGAGAGGTATTGAAGTGATGATTTAAGAAGGGGAAAATAAGTTGAAGATGTGAATTGAATTTGTGTTGGGTAGGACATTGGGCTGTGGTAGTTCATGCAGCAATGTTAGTTATAGTGCTGTGGTGGTGTAATGACTAGCATTACTGCGTAGTAAGCATGTAGACCCAGGTTCAAGTCCTGGCCATGGCACAGATTTTAATTCATTTTTTCAGCTTCCATCATTATTGAAGTAAACAGTGTAGGAAAGTCACATTGTCTGTCTGTTTTCTTGTATCCAAGCTAAGAGAGCACGGGAATGACTGATATGATCAAACAACCAAATATTGCCACAGATTTTCCACAATCATTCGTTAGGATCGAATCATCTGGAGCTTTCATTATTTCTACCATGTTAAGCTACATCACTGCAGTGAAATGATTGATCATATGGCATTATTGGCCAGGAAGCCCTGCCTTGTGTACTTCAGCCACCTAGTGCAGCTCTCTTTATTTGATGCCACTTTGGCAACTTGCATGTCGATGATGATGATGATGATGATGATGATGATGATGATGATGATGATGTGGAATGGTGAGGACAACATAAACACCCAGTCCCTGAGAGGAGAAAATCTCCTATCGGCTGGGAATTGAATGTGGGACATCAGGATTTAGAGGCAATAAAACTAACTACTAGACTGCGAGCTGTGCACACAGTTGTAAAGACAGGACTAAATTTTATTTAGTCTGAGGTAGAAATTTTTAATTTTTGGATCAGATATAGGCAGGAGAGAGATTCCTGCCAACCCACTTTACTTTGTTCTTTCCATTTTAAACAACACTCATCCAAGATTACGACAATGTCTTGTAATGTTTTTTTAAATGGTAATAGGAGAGCATCAAGAAGTATTGGAGGAGCTGTTTCAGGGAAAGTCGTTGATTAACTTTCAGTGTGAGGTGAATATGACTGCGACTGCTTAGAGTATGTTTTAAGACCTAGGTTTTATGCCCAAAGCTAGGTCTGGCACTTTAATACAACTTTATGTCATCAGCATATAAGTGCTGGCTGCAAGAATGAAGCATGTGTGAAATGTCATTGGCATAGAGTGAAAAAAGATATCTATTTTTGAGATAACTGTTGTTGTTGTTGTTGTTGTTTGGTTTGTGGGGCACTCAACTGCACAGGCATCAGTGCCCATACAGAGTCCGGATTTTTACACAATCCAGTTTTTTTACACAGCCCAATCTAGCCACTGTCACAGATGATGATGATGATGATGATGATGATGATGATGATAACACACACATCCAGTGCCGGGCAGAGAAAATCCCCAACCCGCCTGGGAATTGAACCCAGAGGCAGCAATGCTAGCCACTAGACCACGAGCTGTGAACGATAGCTGTTGAACCATAGTACTGCACTGTTAGAGAAATTTTGCTGTTTCGTTTTAATGAGTAGTGTATCAAAATGAACAGTATCAAAACTTCATTGAAATCATGGACTTTTTTTTTTACATGTGTCCATGGCATGTTAGATCTCGTCAGTCACTTTGATGAATGTAATTGCTGTGCTGCGGTGTTTTCAGAAGCCTGATTGATACTTGTCATGGATGTAAGTTTTAAGGAAATTCATCAGCTGTTCATGAGCATGCTGATTGGCCTGTAGTTGCCTGTTGTGTTTAGGTTATTATTCTAAGATGTTTATAAGGACTAGAATAATGGTATTGACAAGATCGGAATCATACCTACCAAAGAGATTGTCATGATTACTTTCTTTATTGAATGTGCAGAAACAAGTTTTAAGAAAACCATGTCTGTTGAGAATGTGGTATCTCGTGGCTGATGATAATGTACAAAATTGTTGAGGCTTTCATGGCAACATGTCGGCATATTGCTTGTTGGGTTCTGTCTCGGGGTCTTCAGGTGAGGTTTGACAATTTTCCTGATACTGATAAAAATTTGTTGCAGCTCTGGAGTTGACAGCTGCTGTGAAAGGATTGTTTAATTCATCTGCAGAGAGTTGAAAATGAGCATCATATTTTACCTTTCATGTGCTAAAAGTGCACAGTTTATTCCACACTGTGGTAGGACTCAACAGGCTGCATTCCATAAAGTAGCCGTGCTTGGTTTTGGGGTTGAGCACATTTTCTTTTGCATTGTTCCACAGCTTCATGTATATTTCGTATAGTTCCAGTGTCGGATTTCACTTGAATCTCATATGTGTAGAATACTGCTTATTTATTATCTAGTGTAATTCTGTAGTCAGTCAAGGAGAAGGAATTTTCTTTATTTTGACGGAATGTTTCGAGGCGTGTTTTATATATAATGTAGTAAGCCTGTGACAGAATTCCTGCTCTTTACCATCTAATGTCTGCTCATTGTTCTATTCTGCCATAGATTACTTCTAGGCCTATTGAAATCTTCTTGTTAGATACGTGTATTGTAAGAAACAAGAACTCTGGTGTTCTTCCATCATCTGCATCTGATGTATTTAGTATGTTATAGTTTAGATCATAGTGTTGGGGATAAATATCTATAATTTGTTTAGCCGTATTCAGTAACACCTCTTGCAACTTCGCAAAACATTTCTTGCCAATATCTTGAGAATTTTTAGTATAATTTAAAAAATAAATTTAAGATGTTCAAAGTCTTACAACCTTAGGGTACTCTTTTTATGCTGTTTGCAACATGCGTATTTACTTGTATAAGCAGTCTGTTGGAGGCATTTTTGGTCTGCTTGTTAGATATTGCTTTCTTTCTAATACTGCTGATCTTCATCTTTTGAACTGGCACACTTAAGTAATTTTGACTTGTATGTCCCCAGGTGATATTGTTGGATTTGTTGAAGGCCCAAAAACAATAGTGTTGTCTGGAATTATAGCAGATTTTACAGCTCCTCATATTTCAGTCAGTGTCAATAATGACCCATCAAACATAGTACTGCAGGAAGAAAAGAAATTTTCCATAATAAAATTAACAAGTGATGTTACCTTCAAACGCATGAAAAAGTAAGTATTTATATTCAGGTGAGGAGCCCAATCTATTATCTTATCTTTTAGAACATCCTGAAAACCTATATACAGGAACACTAAATGTAGATGTTTGAAGAGGAGGAAATTGGTTGTGTAAAAATAAAATGAAATGGCATTGTTTTGCAGAGTTTTAGTGAGGATATAAGACTGGGTGTGAAGAATACTGCATTTGCACTGGAGGGGTTTCACATTTATAAATTACTCAAAAATGTCTTTCACCTCCTCCTTGCACAGTTTGTTTTATTTTGATTGGTAACCTGTTTCTCAACACTCCTTTGACCACAGGAAATTGCTACCACTAATTTAAAAGTAAATTTACGTTTCTTATTGGAGTTCAGTAGTGTGTTCTGTGTCTCCAGTCACAAATGTGACAGTGCATCTTGTGCACACTATTCAGCAGTCAGTTTGCATTGAAGGATCATTTTAAGATAGGGCAATGTGCACATTGTCATTTTATGGCAGGAAGAGTCGTCAGCCTGGGAAATAGCATGCTGGATTGATATTTATCACAATGGCATCGTTCCAACATTCATCTGCTGTCATGAGACACAAAACATTGAGGTTTTGACTTGTAATGATCATCCATTGTCCTCAGCCTCAGGTAATGTCTGCTACCAATGCATTATGGCTCATCAGTCCTGCAGGGTGAATGGAACAGAGTTGGATGCTACCATTTTGGAGGTATATGTAAACCCACACATTTCTACAACTATCAATTTGAACTCAATACATCCATTATAAACAATTGTACAAACCCATCTAACATCATGCTGGGCAAAGAAAATGTGTAAGGAAACAACTAGAGTGAAACCAGGATCAGTGGTTTCAAATTCTCTTCACTGATGAGTGCAAGTTTTGTCTGTTATCTGATGATTGTTTTAAAGGAGCTCTAGTATCCATGTTCACCTGAGGCATGCAGCCCACAGACACAACAGGTAGGTGTGCCTGTCATGGCTGTTAGCATGTCTGGATGTTGGGACACTTCTCATTGCTATTTGGTGCGACATAAAGGCTGTGCAGTACTTAGACACGGTCCTCCAACATATTGTATGTCCATCCATCACTACAGTCAGCATCTTTCAAACTGATAATGCATGAGCACACTGCACTCACATCTTGAACACCCTCCTTCAGGAGGCACCGTCATGGGACCAGTTAAAAGCTGTGCTGTATCTTCACAGGAGCCTGCCTCACACACTGGATGACCTCAGGATGGCTGCCATCAAAAAATGGGACAGGCTTGAACATGAATGATTTGTCCACTTTGTGGACACATGCCAAGGAAGTCCCAAGCAGGTCACAGAGAATAGGGTGGAGCAACTTAGTACTGAAAGTTACCCAGCAGCAGATTTTGATTTTATAGCTTACTCTTTCATTCCCTGTTCCTTTTAAATTTGAGTTCACACATATTTTCAGACATGCAGGTGGTGGAAAACATAATCAGTTTTTGACAATATAATATAACTGGATGGATAAAACAATCTACTCACCAAGTGGCTGCAGAAGAACACACAAATAAAAGAAAGTTTTACATATGCAAGGTTTCGAAGCCAGTGGCTCCTTCTTCAACAGAAGGGCTGAAAGGGAAGGAAGAGTGGTGAAGGATAAGGACTGGAGAGATTTAGGAAAAAGGTTTGAGTTCAGAAAAGCCACTCAGAGCCCCGGGTCAAGGGAGACTTACCAGACAGGATGAGAAGGAAAGACTGACAGTTGGGGAGTGCACCAGGTCAGATTTGAAAACTATAGAGTTTAAAGGTTGAAGACAGGGTAATATGTAAGACAGAGATTACTGCTAAAACATTGTGCACGAGTCCTGAAGATGGTGAAAAATAGATCTATAGGTCAGAAAATGAAAGATTTAGAAAACTAAATTGCATTGAAGAAAGGAATAGTTTACTATGAAGAAATGCTGAGACAGAATAAATTAATGTTAATTAAGGCCAGATGGGTGGTGAGAACCATAGACATGTGGTAGCGCTAGCTCTCACTTGCTGAGTTATGGGTAACTGGTGCATGGGGAAAGAATCCAGATGGTGCGTGTGGTGAAACAGGCACCAAGATCATGATTGTCATGTTGTAGAGCATGCTTTGCAACATAATATTGTGTGTTGCTGGTATACACCCTCTGCCTATGCCCATTCATACTAACTGATAACTTGGTTGTAGTCATACCTATGTAAAAGGACAAACAGTGTTTACCCAACAATTGGTATATGAAGTTTCATTTCACATGTGGCTCTCTTTGATAGTATATATTTTGCCAGTTACAGGGCTGGTGTAAGTGGTGGCAGAATGGCGAATAGGGCAGTGGGGACGGTCACAGGGCCAGAAGCCACAATGTGGGGAGATGGGTGCAGAAGGAGCATAGTGTCTGACAAGGATATTGTGGAGATTGGGAGGGCAGCAAAAAGCTATTCTAGGTGTGGTGGACAAAATCTCAGACATGAAAGATGTCATTTCAGGGCATGATTTTAGGGAGTCGTGGCCTTTTTGAAATAGCTGATAATACATTCCAGACCAGGATAATACTGAGTGACTAGTCATGTGCTCCAAAGTTGTTTTTTTGAGGGATCAGCAGAATTGGATTTGATGGCATGGGAAATCTCCTTTTGAACTAGGCTGGTGGGGTAATTATGTACAGAGAAGGCTGAGGTGAGAATGATAGTGTGTTACTACAGAGTCTGCATCCGAACAAATATGTTTGCCTTGAATGCCAAGTCTGTATGGGAGGGAATGTTTGATGTGGAAAGGATGGCAACTGTCAAAAAGTAAGTGCTGTTGTGTGTCAGTAGGTTTAATGTGGATAGAAATGTGTAGCCGGCCTTCAGTGAGGATGAGATCAACATCAAGGGAAGTGACGTGAGGTTTGGAACAGGACCATGTGAAATTTAATTGGGAGAAGGTATTTAGAGGTTCCAGGTCAGCCTCACCATGAGTCCATATGGCAAAGATGTCATCAGTATATCTAACCCAAATGAGGGGCTGAAGGGCTATGGATCCCAGGAAAGCCCCCTCCAAGCAACCAATGAAAGGATTGGCATAGGAAGGAGCCATTCCGGTTCCCATGGTCGTACCCCTGATCTGTTTGTATGTCTGCCCCCCAAAAGTGAAGTAGTTGTTAGTAAGTATAAAGTTGATTAAGGTCAGCAGGATTGATGTCATAGGTGTGAAATGAAGTGGGCACTGACTGAGAAAATGTTCAGCAGCAGACAGGCCATGTACATGGGGTATGTTGGTATAGTAAGAGGCTGCATCAATGGTGACAAGCAACTTGTGTGGTGGGAGTGGGACAGGTAATGTTTTCAGGTAATCTAGGAAATGTTTGGTGTCTTTAATATGGGAGGGAAGTCTTTGTTCTATGTGTTGCAGGTGTTCATTGGGTTTGTGGATCTTAGGATGAAGGTAAAAGGTGGGTGGGGGGGGGGGGAGGGGTGGTTCAGTGGGGTAAGAAGTTCTATGGATTGAGGTGAAGGTCCTTGTGAGGGACCTGAGGTTTTAAAGAGGGACTGCAGGTCAGTTTGAATGACAGGGATGGGATCTTGATGGCAGATGCTGTATGTAAAGGTGTCAGACAGCTGGCGTAGACCTTCAATTAATTACTCCTGTCGGTCAAGTGCCACAGTGGCAGATCCTTTGTCTGCTGGGAGGATAATGATGGAGTCATCAGCTTTTAGGGAACATAGAGCCTGGAGTTGTGCAGATGACAGGTTAGAGTCATGTTGTAGGGACATGAGCAAGGGTTGCGAAGCAATGCTGCTTGTAAGGTATGATTTTGAGAAAGTGGTGGTGGATCAAGTTGAGATCACGGTCAGAACTGTTCAAGGCAGAGTACACTGTCCGATTTGCTGTTGGAAAGGTTTTGGGATTGGGCTGCAAAGCGATATCTCCAGTTGACATTACATGTGATGGAAAGTAAGTTCTTCACCAAGGCAGCATGATTAAAAGCAGGTTTAGGGCTGAAAGTGAGACCCTTGGATAATAGATAATTCAGGAGGGGAGAGTGCTTTAGACTGTTGTAACTGGTTGTTGTGATTATGAGCTATTATTGGTCTGGGAGGCAGTGGTGAAAGCTGTAGGATGTTAAAGGGGTTTTTCAGGCTTGGTTTGTAGGACAGGAGTGAGGGTTGATTGTGTGGCTGTTTAGGGAGCTGCAGGGGGACAGGAAGGGAAACACCACTGTTGAGGCGGTTTAGGAGAAGGTGGGATGGCTTTTTGAGGTGAAGTCTGGCATATTTTTGCAGTTGTAACTTGGCTTGGTGGATGATACCATTCAAGGAAACACGAGATAACTGCAGGATTTTGTAAAACCAGAGAAGTCTGGTGGAGTGTAAATTGGCAGATGAGGCATATTGGTCACAGATTAGCTGGTAAGTGCAAGAGGCTGCTGTATTTGAAACTGTAAGGGAGTTTGGTTTAGAATAGGATTACATCCAGAAACAGGGACTTTCAGTGTTAGGCCTTTGGGGGTAACTATAAGGAACAAGGAGGTTTCAAGAAACAGAATGTGGGACTTTACTTTTGATAGTGCAAAAAAAAATTTTTTTTTTAAAAAAAAAAAAGTGTAGTATGTGATGGGATTCATCATGGCAAAAAGGGACGGTTTGGAGTGTTAGAAATGTGGGAGTGGCAAAAAAGAGCAGCAGATGGTGGAAGAAGATAGAAAAATATAAGAAAAGCAAGGAAAAAATTGGAAAAATAAGAGAAACTCATACGAAAATCATGAGAACAGCCATTGGCTAAAAAGAGGTGAAGAGTTTGTGAGAATTTCTTTCCAGAAAAGTGGCCTGTATGATGTGAAAAATGATTGGAAAAGGAAAAAAAAAATCTATAGGGAAAGTCATGAAAAGAGAGAGAATTTTAAAAACTGGGTAAATGGAAAGAGAAAATCATAGGAGAAAATGTAAACTACTTTGATTGGCAAATAAGGTAATGTTGGAGATGGCAGAAAGTGAACACACAAAAACATGGAAATAATTGTGTATAAACAAGGTAAGTGGAGGAAGGGAAAGAAAATAGGTCTCAAATTTAAAACTAAATTGGCAACAGACAATCGAGAGAAGTTCCTGCAGTGTGGTGAACTGAAAACAAATTGTTACAGGCAAATTTGTAAATAACAATGGAATTGTTATATGCAAATTTGTATATAACAGTGGACCCATCTACATGTATGGAAATCAGTACTAGGAAAGAAGCAGGGGCAAAGTGGTAATTAATCTGGGTAATACAGACAAATAAACAAATGGACTAGCACATAAGGTAGAAAACAGATTACATTTTGAACAAGACAGATGGCAACAAAGACTGACAAGAGGGTTACATAAGAAGGAACGATGGCCACATGAGCTACTATAACAATGAATATAATCAATTTTTGAGAACGTGATACATTTGGTTGTGTAAAAGATCTACTCATCAAGTGCCGGTAGGAGAATGCACATTTAAAAAAAAGGTTTTACATATGCAACCTTTTGGAGATGGTAACTACTTCTGCTGGCAGAAGTGATGAAAGGGAAGGAAGAAGTTTGAAGGAAAAGGAGAGGTTTAGGAAAAGGGTTTGAGTTCGGAAAAGTCACCCAGAACCTCAGGTCAAGGGAGACTTACCGGATGGTATGAGGAGGAGAGACTGATTGTTGGGGGCTGCACCAGACCAGATTTTAAAAGCAGGGAGCTTAAAGGTGGAAGACAGGGTAATATGCGAGACAGAGGTTACTGCTAAAACATCGTGCATGACTTAATAAGAGTGAAAAGCTAAGTACATTGCGTGTAACAGAGGTGGGAGAGAGATGGTGAAAAATAGTCAGGTCAGAAAGTGAAAGAAGTAGAAAACTAAAACAGAGTGAAGAAAGGATTTGTTTACAGTTTTAAGTTGTGTTAACTAGATTACTTCAAATAATTCTTTCATAACTTCACACATTTGATAAATTAAAAAAAAATCTAGCCTAAAATTTCTCTTTAGTTTGTTCCATCTTCATTAATGTTAGTATTGAGCACAACATAGAACACAACTTCATGTTGTTACAAATGCAAAATTCATCATTGCACAGCAATATTTACATTCTGATTTCACTCGTCTTGGGTTGTTTTCTCCCAAGCAGCAACCATTGTGTTTCTAGCCAATCCTCCATTATTCTTCACTTTATAAGCTCACTGGACAAAAAATTTGTCACCTCAGTGTGCACACACTGATGAGTTTTTAAGGCTTTACAGTGAGGCAGAGTGATTGAGTCATGTGCTCAACTACACACACACTGCCTCTGTGTGAGCATAAGATGGGAGTGATCAGCGAGACAATGTTTCAAGTGGACACTGTCTGTAAATATGGGTAAATGGAAGAATGTGACAGAGTGGCAAAAAGGTCAATCTTGTTTGGCTGTGTGAATGGCCATACAGTATGTGAAGTTGCTGGATTTGTTGGTGTTTCGCATTGGGTCTTCCAACCAACCTACAAGCAGTGGTGTAAAACACTTTGCTACGAAACATGATGTCAGAATTGTGGTCAGAAAAAGATCCCAACTGAGAGGAACCAGAGACATCTTTCACAGCTTGTTAATCAAAATAGCTTCCAAACCTGACAGGAATTGCTGCAGACAGTGAATGAAGGTCCATTCCAATCTGTTAGTGAGATAGCATTGAGAAGGAAATTGCTGCAGTGAACATTTGGATGTGGGCACATCACAAATGGCCATTGCTCACACAGGCACATAAAGACAACAGGAAAGTTCAGTGGGTTGGATGAATATGTGACTTGTTCTCTGAACACTCCCCTACCTATTAAATCTCAGTTGGTCTCCAAAATCACCTGACTTGTGAACCCCCACAGAAAGTCCATGGGACGTGTTCGAACAGTGGGTAAAACAACAACAACAACATCGACACTATTTGGTGGATTGTGTGATCAAATCCTCAGTGAATTTCTTAATCTGGATGCGATGTATCTGCACAACAGTTTGGACTCACTTAATAACTGAATGTAGGCAGTTATCAGGTCCAGGAGCAGAATTACAGGATACTAGATGATGCTTGTAATGCTTTCTCTAAGGGTGAGCTTACCTCATCTTGTTTTCATTCCATGGGATATCTCGGTTGAAGTTGAAAATAAGTACAGTGCTGGTCACAGTAATTTTTCTACTGCAAATGTGCTATCAACACATCAATGTTATATTAATCAGTGTAGATTAATGCATTGGCATATGAGAGAACAGGCAGTATGTTGAGGCATTAATGTTAAAAAGCTTTCTATATTTTCTTGAAGTTTGTTGCTTTCTCTTTGACATCTGAAGGAATATGTACCGGTAATACTGCCCAAGATTCTGGCTATGTTGGGACGAGTGAACTTAGTTTAACCTGCAACCTTCACAGCAACTATTTTTTACATTTCTCAAGTAGCTGCAATCCAGAAAGGTCTTACAATTATACTGGAATATTTTGGGGAATAACATCCTTTCAAACTCAATATAGTCCCAGGCTGTAGTTCACTATGTAATGATTTCCCTGTTCACTCCACATAATTTACTCTGTCTACTTTTGACTTCAAATGATGACCATGTAGTGCAAAGTATGACGTATTTATGCCATTATATTAACAGTAGTTGAAGTTGAATTTCTGTGAAAGATTTATAACAGTACAAATCATAGTTTGAATGGCAAAACTGACTGACAGTTGCACTAAAGGAAAATTTAGTAAAAAAAAACTAACAAATTAGGAGACACAATTTCTGATCTTATTGACCGTCAGGGGGCAAAATGTGTAATACTGTATTCCATCATCCTTACTGTATGTGGGTCTCTCTCATCCTGAGATGTTGATGACATGCCCATCCTTTTAATCTTCCGCAATTTGTCCCTCTCTCCACTTCCCAAGGAAGGGACTGTTAGTTCTGGAAGGTAGGAAGTGTGTCACTTTTATATATATGTATTACAGATTTTGACTCTTGAGGATAAATACTGGCCAGAAATTCTGTCTTGTAATGTAAAAGTGAGTGATAACATCTTATGAAGCAAATAAGATCAGTTTTCTGACCAAATTCTGAAAAAGAAACAAATATTCACAGTAAAAACACTAGGAAAATAAGAATGTAAAATTTCGTGTTATTGGAACTTATTGAAATGTACTTCATGAGAAAAAGATGAGAAAAGATGTGCACTTTATTTTACCACATGTTGTGATTGTTTACTAAGTATTGCTGTTGTAGTAAGTACAATAGACAAAAATATAACTTTTCATTTATTTTTGTGCATTTATCTAGATAACCAAATCTTTTTTTGTTTACATAGCTTCACTCTTTCAATGACTAAGTTTTTTTTAGCCTCATACAGTACTGATTGCCAAATTAGAGAGGATGTAAAATGTAGACTGGCAATGGCATGAAAAGTGTTTCTGAAAATGAGAAACTTAACATTGAATATAAATTTAAGTGTTAGGAAGCCCTTTCTTAAGACACTTGTCTGGACTGTGTAGCCTTGTATGGAAGAGGAATGTGGACAAGGAACATACCAAGTGAATACAAACTTTTGAAATGTGTTGCTACAGAAGAATGCTTAAGATTGAATGGGTAGGTCATGTAATGAATGAGAACGTACTGAATAGAATTGAGGAGAAAAGAAATTTGTGGCATAACTTTACTAAAAGAAAGGATCAGTTGTTAGGACATATCCTGAGGGACCAGGGAATGACCAGTTTAGTATTTGAGCTAAAAACTGTAGAGGCATACCGAGAGTGAGTGCAGAAAGCAGGTTCAAATGTATGTAGGATGATGCGGTAGTTAATTGAAGATGAAGAGATTTGCACAGGATAGGGTAGCATGGAGAGCTGCATCAAACCAGTCTTTGGGCTGAAGACCATGACAGCATATAATGGGTGATCAGAAAGTTTCTGCTTGAGGGCAATGCTGCAGTGTGTGGTGTCACCGCCAGACACCACACTTGCTAGGTGGTAGCTTAAATCGGCTGCGGTCCATTAGTACATGTCGGACCCGCATGTCGCCATTGTCAGGATCGCAGACCGAGCGCCACCACAAGGCAGGTCTAGAGAGACGTACTAGCACTCGCCCCAGTTGTACGACGACTTTGCTAGCGACTAGACTGACGAAGCCTTTCTCTCATTTGCCGAGAGACAGTTAGAATAGCCTTCAGCTAAGTTAATGGCTACGACCTAGCAAGGCGCCATTAACCATTTGTAACGTTGCATGTACCTCCAGATAGAGTCTCACTTGTATCATCCAGAATGCTGTATACCAAAGGACAATATAAAAGTTAAGTGTTCTAGTAGCTACGTTCTTTTCTTTATCACATTCATTACGACTCCTGTTCCAGACTTAACGCCAGACGACGTGAGTTGACGCGTGCCCTTTCGGCTACTTCACTGTGGACTGGCTGCCTTAACAGTCCACTACACAGTGTATATGCAGTGTAATGCTACTTTGATGCAGGTATATAAGTACTGCCATGTAGGCATTGGATTAGTGTGGCATTTGTGTCTTTCCAATATGTGTGCATTAAATGCAGAAATGTGAACTGTGGTGATGATATTACCAAATGCGCTCAAACGGGAGCAATGTGCTGTTGTTCATTTCTTGGCTGCCAAAGGACAGACACTGGTAGTCATCCATTGGAGAATGAAGAATGTGTATGGGCAGCATGTCTGTTAAAAACTACTGTTGTGGAATGGAGTGCCAAGTTCCGTGGTGGTCGCAATTCAGCACAAGATGCCAGTTGATCTGAGAGGCCAGCCTTGTCCATTACAGACAATAAGAAGTGGTAGACACCCAAGTACCCACCCTATGGTCCTGTCTCTCATCATGTGACTATCACACTTTCGCTCCCTTGAAAGAGGCCTTGAAGGGCTGATGAGTGCTGTCAGACAAGGATGTGCAGCAGGCAGTTATGGATTTCTTCATGCATCAGGACACTGTGTTTTACCAAGTGGGTATCTTGAACCTGGTGCATCAGTCGGATGATTTCCTCTGTGCTCATGATGATTTTACTTGATAAGCATACTGATTCTGGACTGTACAGCCTTCGAACAGAAACACATTGATTGTACTATAAGAGCAATGTTGTAGAAGAATAGAGAACTTTGCTTTGTGTAAGCCTAGTTGCATTCCATTAACTACTAGCTCTACAGTATAAGAAATTTGTATTGTTTGTTGTTATTTTAGAAAATTTGTGAGGTTAATTAACATGTTTGACAAAATATTTCAGTGCTCTCCAGTATTTAAAATCACCTTCTGGATCTCCAGGAGATGCATTGATTCCATTATTGTTTGGTAATGCTCAACCTGTAGAGGTACCTGTGCCACCATCTCTCCTGAAGGATGGTGAGGTTGATTTTATCAGTGGTAAGCTTTTATATAAATTATACATTTCTTTGCCATATTCTTTATAAAGATACTGTAAATAACAATGAACACAAGACTAAAACCAAGTTAAAGTAAGTTTAACAAATGCTTTGTTTACTCTATTTTTGTCTACATTTTAGAAAAAATATTAATAATAAATGTTAAG
Source organism: Schistocerca nitens (assembly GCF_023898315.1). Lineage (NCBI taxonomy): Eukaryota > Metazoa > Arthropoda > Insecta > Orthoptera > Acrididae > Schistocerca > Schistocerca nitens. Next base: position 487,168,789 of record NC_064618.1, read on the forward strand.
CCTGCAAAAGATGAAGCTGTTGAGAACAGGAGGGGGGAGAGCCCTTAATTATAGCTTAGTGAGTATTAGGGTTACCAAGCAGGGTATATCCAATGTCCATTCCAGATGTTCATCCCATGCAGCTGTTAGTAATCGTAATGTATGTTGATGGAGCACTTTGTGCTAAACAGTATAAAACCACACTGCAAACAGTGTGATGGGTCAAAGTTTGTTACCATTTCAGCTATGTATGTGACAGATGCCATGGAGACTGCCTGTCAGATAATGTTGATTGGTGACTTGGAGCCTGTGCTGGCATGTGATCAGGATATAAACTGTTCACCTTGATTCCAGGTTCTGAGATTCAGAAGTTCTCATCCCTGAACTGAGACAACTACTAGCATAGCTCAGCTGAGGTATTGCATGGGTCGTATATCTTGTCAAACCCTTGAGGCCCTGGCAAGCTAGTGTATCATGGGTATGATCGCCAGAGACCGTACTGCCATGTGAGAGTTCATAGGATGCCGATTTCTGGCCCAGATGAAACAATATTTGCAGTAGAAGACTCCAGGAACTCGAGCAATAGCGCCAATGAGTATGTTCAGCAAGAAAAACAAAGCAGCAAAAAAGATTTAAATGGAGGCTTACTTGGAAACAAGAAAATCATAGAAATATCACAGATGAAACCTCATGACAGATTAAAACTGTGCACTGGACTGAACTTTGGAACTGTACCTTTCATGGACAAGTAATCTACTAACTGAGCTATCCAAGCACAACTCACACTCAGCACAAGGAGTACAGTCTCTAAAAACCCTTGAGAATTATCTGCATTCCTAGGATATCACATGTGGAATAGGCACCTGAAGTCATGGGGTTGAAGCAAGGGAAGACTACAATAAGAAATATCAGAATATTGTAGCAGTAAGTATAGTTACTTCACTGTTCAGTGCCATATTTGACAGACTAATAGGTTTTGCATGGTGGCAATATTTGGACTGAATTCCACTTTAGCAATTATTGTTGTTTTCCTGTGTTAATTTGTTTAATTTATAGAAAAATGAAATTTTAACAACAATTTAACAACAATTTACCCTCAAAATGGCATCACATGTGGTTTCTTTACCACTTAATATGTTATCCAAAGGGCAGCTCAGTAATTTCATTGACCATCTGCATCCTGTGAGGTGTCATCATTAGAGGTGTGAAGTGTCCACATCTACTGAGGAAGTTTTAGAAGTATATGGAAAGCGGTTGGGTGTAGTGGTCCATATAATACTAACACAAACGATGAGATGACTTGCTTAGTTTCATGTGTAAATGTCTGAAGATGGTGCCAGTGAGGCATCAAATCTGGTTAGCTAATTAAAGTTATGAAATAAAATTACAGCTGTTGGTATCTATTTTGTTCAAGTTACTAGAAGAGGGTCATTGCCAGAAAATGGATGTCAAGTAGCACTTGCTGTGGCCAGCTTCACTGAACTGCATGATCTCTCTCTTCCCCTAACACTTTTACGATGGTTACATTTTGAGGGCTCTTGCAATTAGTGTATTAAAGCATTTCAAAATTGGTGAGCTGTTGAGTGTAGCCTGCCATGGGCAGAATTCAGGGAATCATAAGAAAACCTCAGTGTTCATGCTACTGCTAATGTGTGGACTAAATAATCAGCTTTCGATAATCTTTGCCCTTCTAGTAGACCATGGTGGAAGCATTTTATTATCACTCCAGTGTTATTGTAATTTTTTGCTGTAGTTGTAGCCATCCCATATAAGTGGACTAATAGTAAATGTTGCTACCAGTTTTATCATACTTGTCTTGACAAGTGGCCCTTGATTTAAAGTGTAGAAAGTGTCACATCTGCTGGAGAAAATTAACTTTACATCATCTGGACATTTAGTATGTCTCTCTTTCAGCAGTTTGCAGAAAAGCCATAATGCCATCTTGTACTAGGTCTAGAATACATGGGGATTATTTTTGATTGATATTCGAAGTAATAATTCCTCTTCTGCATTTCTCAATGTAAGTCTGTAAAATGACATGTTGCATTTTAGTCTGGGCATTGCTGTACTGTATTTGTATTTGACCATTGCTATGATTTTCTGCTGCTACCTTTTTTGCTGTCAAATGTATGGTGGACAATTTGCAAGTCATGATTATAATTCTAGGAAGGGTAATGACTATGAATTATTGCTTTGAGTGTCATAGATTTTGAGAAAGCTTTACCTTTGGTTTCAATGAAATCTGTACTGACAGCCACTGAGAAATAAGGCAATAAATCAGTCTGTTTTATTCTGAAGAATATATCTGCAAACTCTACAGCTTCAATTATACTGCATCAGGATAGTGTGAAAAACTCAGAATTCAAAGAGGAGCCAGTAAGGAGATATTTCAAGATAACATGTTTTTCAGGGAATAAGTCGTGTTATTGAGGAAGGTCATTGGGACGAACAGGATTTACATATCCATCCACATACACGTTTTCCTTTGACTCCTTAATTTGATTAAGGAAAATGCTGGGATGTGTGCTTTGAAAATAATGAGGAAAATTTCCTACCTCATCTTTGACATATCCAAGTTGTTCCATCTCCATGACGTTGTCATTTATGGATCATTAAACCACTCAGAATTCTTCCTTCCTTCCATCCACATCAGTAGTGTTCATTATGGTGGCATGTAAATGAGCTGCACATTAGTGAGTCTGTCTTATCACCATGTACAGTGTGCTTGACCTTTTACATTGTGAGTTCACCGTAGCCTTTGACTTCTGGCTACAAGTTCATAAGTTCAGAAAGAATCAAAGAAGAAATTTCTCAGCATATTTACAATGGCCAGTGCTCATTTAAGATACACCTTTTGAGTCTGTCGTTACTCTTGTGGTGACTTCAGCTTCACTTGTGGTGATTACAACTTCATTATCTGTATTTAACAGTGTGTATAGAACTCTAACTTCTCACATATCCATAGCTTTATGTGCTAATAATTTATGTTGGTCATAAACAGGGATCATTTTAATACAAAATGGACAGTTACTAGCATTCTCTGTTATTTGAAGTTAAGTCTGTTATCTGCATAAAATACCCAACACCTTAACACTAGTGACATAATATCTAACATTGTGAGCTATATTTATATCACTTTACAGGTAACCTTCATGCAAGTCAGAAGGAAGCTGTTGCATACAGTCTGAAACAGAAGCATATTGCAATAATCCAGGGACCTCCTGGTACAGGAAAAACTACAACTCTTGTGGAAATAATTCTTCAGCTTGTGAAAGCCAAACAAAAGGTAATAAATTTCATGTATATAAATTAAATTTGAGATTGGTATTATATTTAAAGAAGTTAAATGTGCAGGTTATAAGAAAGTAGGATAAACTTTTATCAAATTTGGAAGGAAAAAAAAATGCATCCATGCAGCTTGTTATTATTGTTAATCAGTTTGAATTTTAACTTCATTTTCTGTGTGTGTGTGTGTTGTAATAACATTTCTGCCCATAGGTGATAGTGACAGCACCATCAAACATTGCAGTGGATAATGTTCTAGAACGCTTGGTACGAGCAAAATGTCGCGCCATTCGACTTGGACATCCTGCCCGTATGCCAGAAACATTTCAGCAATATTCATTGGATTCTGTTATTGCAAGTAGTGAGAATGCTCAGATATTATCAGAAATCAGGTCAGAAATTCGTGAAGTTTCTCGAAAGCTGCGCAGGAGCTCAGAAGAGACTAGGGATAGTGTTACCAGACGAGTGAAAGAGCTGAGAAATGAAATAAAAAGAAGAGAACTAAAAACTCAGAAGGATGTATTGTTTAAGGCAGAAGTTGTCTTGTGTACATTAACTACAGCAAATTATGATGGACCGTTAAAACTCCTTCCTCCCGACCATTTTGATGTTTTGGTCATTGATGAATGCTCGCAGGTAACCATACAGCTTGTGTTTGTTATTCATAAGTAATTAATATAAAATAATGATACAAAAAAATGTGGTCCAGAAGAAGAGCATATAATAACAAGCTACTCAAAACAAATTGATATAAGTTGGACACTGAAAAGAAAGGTCATTCTTTGTTGTCTAATCTTCAGTAATTTTAAATAACTCATTGATCCCATCAAAGGCATCCTTTAATGAAGAGCTTTGTTAGAGATATATGCAATTTCATCATGGAGTTTGTTTTTATGTCAATTTGACCATAGTTGTTACTGCTTCGCAGCTAGTAACAAGATGCTCCTCTTCTTTCTCAAACATCCTTATAATCATGTATGGTGTTTCAGTCCAACATAAACTCTTGATACAAATAAATAAAGAAAAACATTTATTGATCACATACTTTTATTTGTCTCCTGAGTGGAGGATGCTCGGAGTGAAAGCTTGTGATCAACTTGTAGCACATTAGTTACTGCGGCAAGACCCGCATCCTTCTCTCAGAGCAGACGGCTTATAACTTATAAAAGAAATGAACATGTAATGGATTAATTTGTTGCAGAAGTAAGAAAAAGTTAAGGAGGGTCAGATGGGCCAGGAACAGCCTCTTCACTAATTTTTGTAAATAATACTAACACTGATTTAGCACAACAACACACACAGATCCACATTATATTCACATGATGCTGTCACATAGCTAAGGTTGGCAGTGAAGGTAAACATTTTGGAGTGGCATGTTGTCAGCCAATTTCCACTGATCACAGAGGGGACAAGTAAAAAGTGTGAGACCAGTATCAGTAAAGTGAAAGTGTAATTGTACTCATTACTTTCTCTTTTCTCTTGTTCAAAGTATGATTTTTGTTTTTGCTGTTTTTCCAGATCTCAGTCATTTCACTGTTTAAATTCAAATCAAGATTCTTTGCTTGAGTTGTAAAACAATGTTTGCAAAGTATTTTATTTTCATGCAGGTAGGACTGATTTTAGGTTAAGCACTGTGTTATGTTTTGCAACTGACGCCAGCACTTTGTGTTTGGAATTGCGAATAAGATACTGATCTGCTAGCAGATCCAATACACAGACAACATGCTATCCCTTTTGTGACTGGATGTGTTTGTATATGATGACATGTGCAGATGAAAATCTATCTGTTCTGCTTATCTGTTTTGAAACTTCATTAACTTTAAGGGAATGGAGGCTGCCTGTTGGATTGCATTACCCCGAGCAAGCAAAGTAATAATGGCAGGTGACCATATGCAGCTGCCACCTACAGTTCTAAATCCAGAGAGTACAAATATATTGTCAGTTAGCCTCATGGAGCGGGCAGTAAAGAAATGGCCTTATCACATGCTAACGCACCAGTTCCGTATGAATGAGACAATTATGAAATGGGTATCGGAGAAAATTTATAATGGTCAGCTCACAGCTGATGCATCTGTAGCTAAACATCTTATGAAAGACTTACCTTGTGTCGCAGAAAATGATGAAACAGGTAAATATTTATTGAATAACAGGATGTAAATGCTTCCATTTTGCACTTTTTAAATGATTTTGACTTGATACTTTCCTGTTCGAAATACTCTGTACTCTGTAGAGAAACTTCCATCTCCAAAATCAATAAAAAGATCAGTGAAATATTTCAAGAGATAGAGAGAGAGAGAGAGAGAGAGAGAGAGAGAGAGAGAGAGAGAGAGAGAATGAATGATAGTTGCTGAAATGTATGGTTATATCTTCTTTCTTCAGAAAATTCTTGTAATTGCAGAAAACATATACATCTCTTTCATATGTTTTTGCTATCCCAAAATATTACAGGTATTTAATTGTCAGTATTTTACAATATTTTCATATGTAAAGAAAGCTTCAGATATTAAGTTTTTATTGCCTTTATCACACGTAGGTACACTTGATTACTAGTTTCGGTAGGACTAAGTTGTCATCTTCAGATCCTCAGTGTATGGGTTATGAAATCATGCTGTGCAATAAACTGCGTGTATAGCCAGCATTTAACACGGACATATGTGGCACTTCGTGGTGGGATACACCTGTGTGACCCTATGTTGCCATGAGGATGCAGTTGTATTTTTTAATGTTTCACTTTCTTTTCATTAGGAGCCCATTATGGTAGTACAAAAACAAACATACAGTTTATTTCACAGCATGTTTTCATATCCTGAGGATCTGAAGATGGCAGCTTAGCCCTATTGAAACTAGTAATCCACAGTACCTACATGTGATCAGTGCAATAAAAATGTGATATTTGAAGCTTTCTTTACATTGAATTCATGGTCACTCTCCAGCTGACAATGCCAGATATTTATAGTTTTCATTATGAGCTTATAACTTTTCTTTGCTGATCCTTAATTCCATTTAAAGGTGGCACCTTTGCAAAGAAATCCTAACTTAAGTCAATACGAATTAAATTTTGCAGCTGTGAGCACAAGTTAGTACAACAAATGTTTTATAAATAAGGAGGAAGTCAGTTTGTGGGAAAGTGATGGATATGACTGAATGTCTTACATTGTATATCAAGGATAAAACGTCCTGCAGACGAACATATTGTAAATTTACGGTATATTGATAATTTTTACTTATGGACCGTCTGACAGCAACTGAATAAAACACAATTTTAGTGCCATACGTGTTTCGCCTTTATTTTCTGCAAGGCATCATCAGTGGCCTGGAATATGTGCATATGATAGCTATTTTATTTACGTTTTTGTCACTGTGCCTATAGGTTATAAACAGTTCTGGTGGTTGCTATTTCCTATTAAGTAGTAATGTTTTGAACTGTACTTACAGGTTGTGTGGACAATTCATCCTACAAACATGGAACAAGAAATGAAAATAATGAGAATAAGCAACCATGACAAACATCTTATACAAACACAAGAAAACTTCCGCATCCAGAAAGCCATAGCAGAAAACAAACATGTGATAAATGAACAAACACACATCAGCACAGGCTGCCTACTACACTTAATAAAGGAAATGATAACATAAAACAAAAAAACTCTTCCCCACACTATCTGGACACACACACACACACACACACACACACACACACAAATGCATACACGAACAGACCACAGATACTTCAATAATTACACTCATAAGTTTCGATCTTTGGCAAAAACATTTGACAGTCGGCAACAGAAACCAAAACATTGCATTAAAACAAGCGTTCAGCGCATAGTGCTGTGGAATGTGGAAAAAAATGCAAATTGGCGTTCATAAGAAGAAGAACAACACCAAAAATGTAACAGGAGCGTAATATGTAAGAAATTGTCCACACAACCTGTAAGTACAGTTCAAAACATTACTACTTAATAGGAAATAGCAACCACCAGAACTGTTTATAACCTATAGGCACAGTGACAAAAATGTAAATAAAATAGCTATCATATGTACATATTCCAGGCCACTGATGATGCCTTGCAGAAAATAAAGGCGAAACGCGTATGGCACTAAAATTGTGTTTTATTCAGTTGCTGTCAGACGGTCCATAAGTAAAAATTATCAATATACCGTAATATTACATGCAACTGAGGAAGACAGGACTACAAAAGTTGAAGATGAACATATTGTAAATTGTTTACTTGTGATAGGTGTTGTGGAAATATTATTGTCTGGAGATTTTGTGCATTAGTTTATACTCTTGGCATAATTCACTGTATTTTGTCCTCTTCTTTTGTGTTAATAAACTCCCAGTAACTTCCTCCTCTCGTGGGCAGGCACTCCAATGCTATTCATTGACACAGCAGGCATGGACTATGAAGAATCTGTTGATGATGAGGGATCGTATTCGAATGAGGAAGAGGCCAATATTGTTGCTGCTCTGGTGAACCGCCTTTTAGAGGCAAATGTTCCAAATGAAGGAATTGCTGTCATAACACCCTATAGCAATCAGGTAAACTTTGAACTTACTGTTTATACTGCTTTTGAGTGGATCATGACTATTAGACACCCACTTCTGCCTCCATTGAGGAAGAAGGCATACCGGACTCGTGTTTGGGTGGATTGGGTCAAATCCGTGTGCAGCCATTCAGAGTGCATCTTGAATCTACACAACTCATGTCGTGTAGTTACTTGCAATACAAGTTTGAACAATAGCAGTGAAATATAATTTGTAGAGGAGGGTTGCAATTAAGATTGTTGAGTTATTAACATTCTCAGTACTGAACTTAGACTAAATAATGGAGTGCACATTTTAATTTATATTCAGATAGTGTCAAATAACATAATGTAAAATAATGTTTTAGAACATTTTACACAACTGCATATTTTGGGGAAACTGCAGAAAGCTGAATACATCTTGATTCAAGACAAAAGCGCAAGATACAAGATCACATTGTAAAGAGCTTCATCATGTTATGTCTTGTATTTTAAGGAACATACCTAACTTGCATTAAATGTCTGTTATATGCTGCAGGAAATTCCTCTGTGTTAATTTATCCTCTGTTTCCCCTGTGGACACAATGTGAAGTTATGCTAAGTGAGTTTGACTGCAAATATGGAAATTAGTATCCCAATATTGCTAAACACTATAATACTAAAGCAGTAATTCCTAACATGTGGGTAATTATTCCTGAGGCGTAGTATGAAATTTTGTGAAGGGTACAAGGGTTCGGTTGTGTAATGCTATTGTTGTTGTTGTTGTTGTTGTTGTTGATAGCAGTGGCCAGACACAAAGTGTTGGCAACCTGGAGTTCCAATTCCTGCCAGTTCAGCAGTAAGGACTCCAGCAATAAAGTGATTTACAAACTAAGCATAGTGCATACATTTTAACTTAGTTGATTGTAAACGGAGTGCACGGTGTGGTTGAAGCAATTGCTGCTCAGGATAGGTCTGGTGCAGAGGAAACATGTTTTGTAAAAAGTGTCTACCCTCAATATGAATAATTTCAATGTCTTCTTGTGTCCAGCGCCATTTTCAGAGCTTCTCCTTTGACAACACTTTCATTGTTTTGCTTTTGTCTCATATGTCACTGGCATTTACTGAGTGTCTGAGTGAATCTAATAACATGCCTACTCTTCTTTATTAAATGTCGTATATCAATAAGATACTACAAGTGTTTAACGACTCTTCATTTGTTAAGTTTATTTGACAAGATGTGTGAAAAACAGTAATTACTTGTATTACTTGTATCACATATCAGTAAAAATACTTTAAAAATAGAAGTATGAAAAACCAGTATATTGGAAAAATCTACTGATATTGTTGTGTATTGACAATGAATAAATATCAATATTCTAACCATGAAATATCAATATTTCTGAAATATTGATATGGTATAATAACATCATGAAAGGGGTAGTTGCTACTCACCATATAGCGGATAGGCACAACAAAAGGACTGTCACAAAATAAACTTTGACCAACAAGGCCTTTGTTGGGTGGGCGTAAGGAGGAGGCTTGGGCGGGGAGGGGGAGGAATAGCAGGGTATGGGTGGGGGATGGTGAAGTACTGCTGGGGAGTGTGCAGGGACGAGGTGGAGAGAGGATAGGGCGGCTAAGTGCTTAGATGGTGGGCAGGGAGGGGAGGGGGGGGGGGGGGGACAGGTTGCAGAAAAGGAAAGAAATAAAAAGACTGGGTGCGTTGGTGGAATAGAGGGGTGTGTAGTGCTGGAATGGGAACAGGGAAGAGGCTGGAAGGGTGAGGACAATGTCTAACAAAGTTTGAGGCTAGGAGGGTTATGGGAATGTAGCATATATTGCAGGGAGTGTTCCCACCTGCACAATTCAGAAAAGCTGGTGTTTGTGGAAAGGATCCAGATGGCATAGGCTGTGAAACAGTCATTGAAATGAAGAATGTCGTGTTGGGCGGCGTGCTCAGTAACAGGCGGGTCCAGTTGTTTCTTGGCCACTGTTGTTGGTGGCCATTCATGCGGACAGACAGGTTGTTGGTTGTCATACCCACATAGAATACAGCACCGTGACTGCATCTTAGGTTGTATATCACATGGCTGGTTTCACAGGTAGCCCTGCATTTGATGGTATAGGTGACCGGACTGGAGTAGGTGGTATTGGGAGGTTGTATGGGACAGATCTTGTATCTAAGTCTATTACAGGGATGTGAGCCATGAGGTGAGGGGTTAGGAGCAGGGTTTGTGTAGGGATATATGAGTATATTGTGTAGGTTAGATGGACAGCGGAACACCACTGTGGGAGGGGTGGGAATGATAGTGGGCAGGACATTTATCATTTCAGGGCATGACGAGAGGTAGTCAAAGTCCTGGCAGAGAATGTAATTCAGTTTTTCCAGTACTGGGTGGTTCTGAGTTTCAAGGGGAATGCTCCTCTGTGGCTGGGCTGTGAGACTTTGGGAGGTGGTGGGAGGCTAGAAAGATAAGACACGGGAGATTTGTTTTTGTACAAGGTTGGGAGGATAATTACAGTCTGTGAAGACCTCAGTGAGACCCTCAGTATATTTCGAGAGGGCCACTCGTCACTGCAGATACGACAACCACGGGTGGCTAGGCTGTATGGCAGAGACTTCTTGGTATGGAACAGTTAGCAGCTGTGGATGTTGAGGTATTGTTGTTGATTAGTAAGTTTGATATGGACAGAGGTACTGATGTAGCCATCTTTGAGGTGGAGGTCAACATCTAGGAAGGTGGCTGGTCGGGTTGAGTAGGAACAGGTGAAGCAAATGGGGAAGAAGCTGTTGAGATTCTGGAGGAATGTAGAATGTAGATAGAGTGTGCTCACCCTCAATCTAGATCATAAAGATGTTATCAATGAATTTGAACCAGGTGAGGGGTTTAGGATTCTGGGTGTTAAGGAAGGATACCTCTAGATGGCCCATGAACAGGTTGGCGTAGGATGGTGCCATGCAGGTGCCCATAGCCATACTGCTGATTTGTTTGTAGGTAATGCCTTCAAAGGGGAAGTAATTGTGCGTGAGGATATAATTGGTCATGGCAACTAGGCAGGAGGTTGTTGGTTTGGAATCTATTGGGCATTGTGAAAGGTAGTGTTCAATAGTGGTAAGGGCATGGGCATTAGGGATGTTAGTGTAATGGGAGGCAGCATCAACAGTGATGAGCTTGTCAGGGAACCTCTCCCTGGAGTCCATCTCTCTGCTCACCCCTGAGTCACTGCTGCCACCCTAACTGTCCCCTACCTCACTGCTACCTCCCCTCCCCCCACCTCTCTCCTGTCCTCCACCTAACCTCACAACTGCACCTAGCTGCCCTACCCTTTCTCCACCTCATCCTTGCACGCTCCCCAACAGCACTTCACCATCCCCCAACCCTATCCTGCTATCCCTCCTCCTCCCCGACCCCACCTCCTCCTTACCCCCGCCCAGGGGTGCTTCTCCTATCGTGCACTGCTGCTGCTGCTCGCAATGTGGCTTCAGCTGCCAGAGATTGAAGTCGTGTGTGTGTGTGTGTGTGTGTGTGTGTGTGTGTGTGTGTGTGTCTCGGTCGTCTATTTTTGACAAAGGCCATGTTGGCTGAAAGCTTATTTTGTGACAATCCTTTTGTTGTGCCTATCTGTGACAGCATCTCTGCTATATGGTGAGTAGCAACTACTGTATTTACTCGAATCTAAGCCGGACCTGAAAAATGAGACTTGAAATAAAGGAAAAAAAAATTCCTGAATCTAAGCCGCACCTGAAATTAGAGACTCGAAATTCAAGGGGAGAGAAAAGTTTTAGGCCGCACCTCCAAATCGACACAAAGTTGGTCCATTGTAATATGAGACACAATTTAGGTTGAATGAATGACAATACACCTACAGTAGTTTCGTTCGAGTCGTAATCTTAGCAGCTAAGCTTTACCAGGTAGCCATTGCTATGTGTCAGACGCTCTGTCCGTATTTATACGGGTACCCTTTCTTTTTCACGTGCTTCGTCTGGTTTGAATCGATTGCTTATTTTGCTTTGATCTGATAAGTGCCATTTTCTTTGTTATAGGTGTTTACGTCACTCTAAGCTGAAAATACATTACTGTACTGTGTCATGCATTGTTTGTCGCATTCTGATAGTGCGTGTTTACGGCCTGTCGCTGCTCGCGGCATGGCTTGCTTTTGTGCGCGCTACCGCCACTTACAATTAAAAAAAAAGAGAGAGAGAGAGAGGAATTGTCTGATTAGCGAAACAATAGCAAGAGAATGCTATTTGTTGTTATTTACACTGCTGCTTTCTTTGATAATGATCAACAAGAACCAAATAATAGACTGCGTATGATAGAACATGTTCTGAACGAGAGTTAGGCGAGAATTTTTCTCCATTTCAAAATCTTTGCGGCCACTTCTTTAGTACATCAAATTCTGCACAGAAATTAGAGTCATCTTAGATTTAAAAATCTAGTTAGTTGCCATGCTTCATTTCTGACTGTATCACTATTAGGCATAAGAATAATACGGATATAAACATGACACGATACGTATATTCTTCCGCGTTTGCTGTTGTCTCACTCTAGTTTCGTAGTTTATTGACAGGATTTAAATGAGATAGCAGCAAACACGAAAGAATACATGGCAAAATGTTTATATTCGTATTATTCTTATGCTGAAGAGAATACTGTATGTGATTCACATTTCATCAGGTTCCTATTAGCAACCATCTTTTCTCACAGGTAGAAAAAAATTGAGAACACAGAGTTGGCCATATTGACAAACATCCCAAACAGTCTTGCCAGTCGGATTTTCGTAGTACATTGAAATTCTGCTACATTCGAAGATGAACAGTACGGAATTTGTATTTACTTCGTTGGATAATGTATGAGAATGCAGTGGTCGAAACTCGGGGCGGAGAAAAAAAGTCCGTCTTCCACCTTTTTTTTTTTAAATTTATTTACTGACGCAGAGGTTTTGGCGCCAGTATTTATCTTTGTGCCTACAAAGCATGACTGTGTAGCGCTACATATATTCGACGGCAGAAGTTAGTTGTGGCAGCACCTACCAACATTTTTCAGAACTTCCGCTTGCTTTGCACTCGATTCTAAGCCACAGGCGGTTTTTTGGATTACAAAAACCGGAAAAAAAGTGTGGCTTAGATTCGAGTAAATACGGTATCCTTTTTATAATGTTGTTACATTCCATCCTGGATTTTCCATTGTTTGACACAGTGTAACGTAATATGTGACCTTAATGAAACCGTGCCACATTTTTTGTGTATGCTCCAATTGATGCTGCATGCATTGCACGTCATTCATCATTTTTATTGACACACTTAATTAAAAACATTTGGAAAAGATCTGGATTATTGTACTATTTCATGCATATTGATGCTTTCAATACTAGCCAAAATCTTTTATTTCATCATTGTCTTAATCTTATCAGTGGAATATCTATCGGATATTACAGCTGCCACATTTTGAAAGTCATCATTTCTCTTTGTACGGGTGTAATGAGAGTTCTAGCCTGTGTGCTATACTAGCTATACTTTGCCATTTGCCACAGTTCTTGGAATTACAGTCTCAGGTTGAAATTTCTGCCAGGGGCTCTAACAATATTGAAAAGTCCAGGATCTTTCTCACCTTGAATATTGTGGTAGTTTTCTATTCTCATTGGCTGTCGACTATCTTTCTGGCTGGTATAGATAGCAGCTTCTTCTTCTTGTTTATCGAGTTATGCAGCTTCAGATCTGCTTCCTGGAAACCAATGAATGTAAGCTCTTTGTGGACTTGTCTTCTCATCATCCTCTGACAGGAAGGATTGTCTACAGGTACTTTCTTAGTTCTGCACTACTTACTGACTGGAACTGGGACAACTAAGCTCGCTGCGAGGTTTCTAATGGCCTTGTAGTTAATGCCATTTGTCTACTTTTATTTTGGGTGCAAATTCATTATCAACAGACTTGACACTAAATTGGTGCAGTCCATCAGCTTCTGACAGTGCTCCTTCCAGTTCCTGTCCCTTCATCAGATGCACACAGGAGAAGTAGCTGTCTTCTAGACCCTATGAGCTTGGGGCTAATTGTCTGCTGTAGCCAGTCACTGGTTTGGATTTAGCTGACTGTGTCATTGCCCTCTTTGCAGAAAACTTTGTAAAAGGTCTTTTGCAAGAGTTTCCTCAGCTATATTCTGATTTGTGTAGATGATCAATCAAGCATAAGTCAAAATTGCCACCCAGTCAATTGCTCCTGTCAGTGAGAAGCACTCTGAGGAGCTCTTCAACTTCCTTTGCATGTTACATCTTCTTCACGTGCTCTTTCTATTCAGTGTACAATGACTGGGGACCAGAAAAATTTGCATTTTGTGATAAATGTGAAATAGATGGAAATTCTGTCTCAAAATGTGAGAAAGTGAAATTATATAATAGATGCTATTTTATAGCGAATTATGTCCAGATGAACTATTTTATCAGAGGTAGTTTGAAGTAGCTTTATTTTCTGCATATAAATATAAAAAAGTAACTAATTTTTAGTTATTGATAATATACATCATCTGGCAAAGCCCAGTTTGGAAATATAATGGGTTTTAAGAACCTCTTTGCGAAATAAAAAGTCCATGAATGCAATGGCTTATTAATGCGTTAAGCCCTCTGGTGTCACGCCAGTTGTGGGTGGTTGAATGATCTATCTAAGATAATGCTGCATAGAGCAATATTTTACGGAGCCCTGGGACCCATAGAGTATACATATCTATGGGAGGAGCATAGCTTGCTGTGCATGTTCTCAACATCAAACTGGCCTAGTCATGTGATTTTGGGACAACACTGCTTGTCTACAGTTTGCAATAATAGCAAAACTTGAATATTACATGTATTTGCCCTTTTTATATATGTTTCTGCACATTTGAGTTCTAGTAACAGCTATGGTGCAGTATTGTCATTACTATGAATGTAAAGAGAAGTATGTGAAAGCAGGACAAGTTTTTCATAGATATGTACAACAAATGTATAATTGTACATGTCATATTGATATGAGGCACTTTATATGTTGAGAAATATCAAGAGACTGTAGTATAAAGTCTCGTATTGTAGAGATAATTTCTGTGATTTTATGGCCATGTGTTTATGAGACAAGTGTTGGGTAAATTTGCAAGTGTGTTTGAGTAAACTGCCAGTCAGTGTATACAGATTAGTGCTATATTTATATGCAGATATAATTTATACATGACAGTCCAAATAATTTCCTCCAATTAATGCAGATTTTCAAATCCTTGTGTATATCTAAGTATCTCTCAATGAGATAGTGTCCTGTACAGTGTCATAATAACATAATTAATTAGAAAAGATTTGACTATATGAATCGGTGCAATAGAAAATTTAAAAAATATTGTTAGCTGTCACTTCTTATTCCATTAGCAAAAAACCACAAATAAAGTGATATCTGAGCTAAGATACTGTGCTCTTAACATATTTAAGCAAACAACAGTCCCTGGTATCGAATTGTTAAGATGTCTATAAAATGTGTATACAAAGTTTCTCAGTCCTTCTAAAGGTGATACATCTGTGGCACCAAAGTAATAACTCCCAAAATATGGTAACCACTATACAGGCTAAAACGCACAGTCCCAAAATTATGTAACTTGAGCTGTGGCAGATGTTGCGGCCGGAATTCTCATTCTATGCATCTGAATGCTCACTCCACAGATATTTATACTCTTTGGTGGGGCCTAGCATTTTATAACAAAAAGCACATACATTAGTTTATTAGCTAAAGTTGAAAAGTTGTTATTATATGGACATTTAATGCAGCAAATTAGGTAGCAGATGTTTTGCATCGAATAACACTACAGGTCAGGCCCACTCTTGTCACATGTATTTCGGCTAATCAACTTTCAGAATCTGCTAGAAAACAGCCAGAAAAAATACTTGTTTGAGGAAAATGGTTTCTTTACGTATTCAGAGATGCCAAAGGCCAGCACGAATTGTCAAGATAGATTTATCTTGATGTTCCCTATCCTGTTCCTATACAAACTTCGAGCAATATTCATTTCACTAAAACATCTCTCAACTGTTGCATTTTACCAAGGCAGCACTAGAAGTATCATAGCCAAATTGCAGAGTTCACTAAAAGACTTCTGTTCACTTGCATCTCATATTTTGATACTTCTAACTAAAATCCAATCATGTCTGTCACATTCTTCCATTCCAAAAGTTGATTTTCTGCCAGTACAGTTTTGCATCAGAAGGATGGCTGGTATGATAAATAATTTCAAAGCTGATGATGTGATGATGTGAGATTGTCCTTTACTCTTCTTAAACAGTTTTCTGGTGCTGTAGATGATACCTTGTGCAGCACTTCAGCATTCTACAGGAGAGAGGATTGGAGCTTATGGACATATTGTACAATAAAGTTACTGCAAACTTTCTGATTCCCATTTCAGTATCCACAGTCATTCTGGTATGCAAAATTCCTACTTGCTTTTCCAAAGTGGAATCCAAATGTGGCCTGAGATGAAGAAAATTCTTAACATTTGCAAACATCAGATCCTCTTGAGACCCTTTTATGATTCCCATTTGTACAGATTTTGATTAAAATAGTGAGATGTTGCAGCAGCTTGTAGGGGGTCAACAGATCCAGATTAGCATTGTATTAATTACATTGCACTGTTGCAGAATTGGTCATAGAAATATGAAAAGCAATTTGTTATTATCGTCTTTATGCATTTTGTATAGTGTCTGAGTGGTATAGCTCTTTTCATTCACTGATGCCTCCCTGAAGTACACCCCCCCCCCCCCTCCCACTGATTAAGTATGTGTTCACAGATGGGCTCAATTGAGATCCACCATGTTCTGGTGATTTGTTGTACCCTCAAAAGATCTTCATCATAAAGAGTATTATACGGATGATTGTAGGACTTTCACCTTCTCGAGGAGCGGCATATGTTTCTGAAAAGATGAATTGCAATTGGTTGAATTCTTCTTTACAAGAATGAGGAAAGGCCAACTGGTTGGAGTAACAAATACATGATATGAGGATTAGGTGTGAAACTTCTTGTTTAAGGAGAGCATAAACTCCGTTGTCTTTGCCAACTGTAAAAGATGCATTATCTGTCCTTATACCATGTATTTGCTGCAAATTCAGTTCCAAGTCAGCTAACATAGCTTTCATTCCTTCAACAATTGCTTTTGCATCATGGAGTCTATCCCAACAGTTTCAAATAAGTTGAAACTACGCACTCTTTGTTTCCTGAGAAGCCCAAAGAACAAACACTTAGCTGTTTCGTAATAATTATGTCGGTGCCATCAACGACAAGTACACTGTACGAACTGTCCCCAATGTAATTTTACAACGAAACATAAAATTATGGATATATTGCATTTTTATAACATCACTGCATTTTGTGCAATGTTATTTTCAGATAACTTATTTGGAAACATCATTTGTTCAGCTTGCTGAGATGATCAGCACAGTATATAACACAATACTTACTCACAAATAATGTCATTTTTGCCTCGGCTCTAGCTGTTGTGACTGATAGAACTTTTGGCTGAAGATTCTATTTAGGCTTTGTAGCACAAGAAAATGGTTTAGCTTTTTCACATGCTTGATGGATTTAAAATAGTCTCCCAGTCCCAAATACTTGCAGTTGAGAAGGCTTTGACAGAAATGACTTTGCATCTTTGTTTTACTGTTGGTACCTTCTGTATCTAGTCTTTCAAATTTACATCTTTTAATCATTCTTCTCTAAATTGTAGCATAATTATGTTTCTTCAGCACATTTTTAACAAAATGTACACATGTCTAAGGAAACTGACTCTTATTCAAAATGAAAGGAGTTAAATAAATGCCTAGAGACAGTTAAAGGTTGCTGCCTGTGTACTGTTGATAATAAAATGGCTGTAATAGCACTGCAGACTGTATTCAAGCAACCCACTGAGGCCCTGCTGCAGTCTGTTATAAGTCCGCGCAAAACGCCGTAGCCAGTAGATGTGCAGTCAGCAGGGCATGCATGAGGAGAGGGGTAGCAATGGGGGTTGCGGGAAAGTGCTGTAGGGGAAATGCTGAGCACTGGAGGGGAAGTGCTGCTCTAAACATTTTTGTAAATGTTAAGTGGAGCCCCTCCACACCAGCACTTCAATGGTGACCATCAAAAGGTCTGTCTCCATGCTGTGATTAGTGCCTAAACAGAATTTCATTGAAATTGCAGTGATTTATTTTCACTTGGCTTGCCAACCACTTGTAATTATCAGAGAAGCATCATTAGTGACAAATTTTGAGTAAAATTTTACACATTTTTCTGGTTGCCATTTTAAAATTTGCTTCTTTTGCCAAAACACAGTGGAGTATACACAGTATCACCTCTCTAACGTGTTGTGCAGACACAATTGCGAGAGAATTCTGAAACAGTGATTTCTTAAATGAGGAACTGAGGAAAAGAAAGGTCAATAACTTATTAAAAAAAGCACATCCCCAGAACAAAAATAAATGTAAATTGTTTAGTCAGTCTGTAGTTAGAGGATTACCATGGTAGATAATGAAGTTTTGCATAATAAGCTTATAGTAAAATAACCTCCTTTTTGTATGCTATCATTTGCCAAAATCTCATTTTGATATAAACTGTTTATGAAATACGAGGGATGTTGTGGATATTTCATTCTGGATTAATCACTGGTGCGGCGTGATCGCAAATGAGTGTGCTACATCAGATCAATTTTCTTGAGATTGGTGACAGATACCTTCACCCAAGTCTAAAGAAAAATTTTATACATTAGCTAAATTTCATATGCAGCAATGTATTGTGTAATTTGTACCAAACTCAAAATCATAGAAACACCCATTTTTCACTGCAAACATTTTCAATTTCACGCAGTATGTTACTTCCAAGTAAATATCACAATAACTATGATAATTAACAAAATAATGGGCAGAACATCATGGACCTGACACATGAAGCTATAAGTAACACAAAAGTGATTTTTTTTACCAAATAGTTTCTGTAAACTCGTTTGTGAAAGAAAAAACATCATTGCCGACTGGCCAAAACCACTTGTCATCATTACCTTCCAAACAAACAAATGAATTCTCCCAGAGCTTTGAATGAAAATGGACCACTGCACATTGGCCTCCTTATTGTTCCTGAACTGTACTGTGTCAGATGTCACGCAGCTGCCAACAGTAATCAAGATAGTCGTTGTTAAACAGTGTATTAGGCTATCTATTCTAAAAGTCCATCTCAAATATTATTAACTCAATGAAATTTTTTTAACTTTAATATTTTAATAATTGCATGAATTAAGTTAATTAAATGTAATTAATTAAATTATTTAATTGTGTCTAATTTATTAAAATATAGTATTACAAGAAATCTGCCAGAACAGCCAAAAATCAGCTGAGTTGGCAACACTGCCTAAACTATGCTGTTACACGGTGCCAACCTCAACAGGCAATTGCGTGGTAACCGTTCCTGAATGCTTTGTGTTGTTGTGCATTGCTTGTTGTTTTCTCTACTTGTTTTGAAATGAGTGAAACAATGAATCTGGGTCCATCATGGATTTTGATTAAGACACAAGAACAGAAGAGATCGATGATCCTTGTGGCAGTATCAGTTCTGCTTTCGCAGAAGATGGGTGTAGGCTGCTGCTCTGTGAAAGAGATGTGGGGTTCATTTCCCTGCACTGTTCCTCACCCCTGTGGTGGCCAAATACTAGTTTGTTTATGCTCATGGCCTGCCACTATATACTATAGTGCTCCCACTCTGCATGCTATAATGTTTGGAAAAGAAAGTCTGCATGTTTTTTGACTGCACAAAACCCTTTCCCAAATGTTAAAATAGTTACTTTTGGTTCAGCTTCTACACTAACTGCCTTGTCATTTCTGTCTGTAGCATTGTTAAGCATGGGTCCCTCAGCTATTAATGCCCACAAAATGTCAAAATTAATATTCTGCAGGTTTTGTAATCATTGAAGTGGGTGGGAAGAGATAAATAATGTTGAGAAACACCTCAAACCAGAGGCACATTCAGTCCACCTGTGGAAAAATGCTGCTACTTTTCAACAGACCAGTCATTTTTTTTAAAGCTTAAATACAGGCAAACAAAAAGCAGAGGCCACTTCAGAAAAAAAGGCTGTTGGAAGTTTTCACAGAAGCAAAAATTCCAGTCATAAGGGTCTCAATCAGCACTTTTTTTTTTTTAACAGTCAATTTGAAAGAACTAAGGCTTTTTTCATCCTCACTTACGTAGCATGACAATCTTACATTTTTATGTCTAATCATCTATTTTTTATTTACTATAGATGTGAATTTCAACAGAAACGGACCCGACTTTTGCTAAAAATAGATTCAAATTTTGCCAAAAATACATGCTATGTTTTCCAGTCTCTAACAATGACTATTGTTCTCAAGAATGTGAGAACAGCAATACACAACAGCTCACTTTGAGCATGCAGCATTGACATCCCCAGAAAACTGATCAGTGTGAAGAAAATGATAGATTATTAGATAACAAAAACTACATTGTTTCATAAATATAGTAAGAGAAAGTCCTTTGAGAAATGTAAATAAGGGAAACAGTGAAGTTAAAACTCACATTGTAATTCAGGCATTGAGTTGTTGATGGATACATAAATGAGACTGAAAACATTGCAGACCTTCTTAACAATATCATCCTTCAGATTTAATGACATAATACACAAGCAAACTGAACATGTACAGCAATTGTCCCAGCCGACTGCAATGTAAAGGCACTGCAGCAGTGGTGGGGTTTATGATTGTATTGAGTGAGAGGAGAAAGGAGGTCATGATAGAGGAAGGGAAGATGGGTTGGAGGAAAGGGTGGTTGATGGTTGGGAGAGAGAAGCACTAAGTGCACAGAATAGGAATGTGGCACTGGTGAGCTCACTCTGGTACATAAGGCCTTCCTGAGACCCACACAGACAGGGATAACCCTCCATAACTAGTTCGTAAACACACCTCCAGCACCATATACACATACCCCAAATCTTCTGAACCCACCCATGAACCAACTGCAAAGACCACTCCCTCTTTATTCAATATCACCCCAACCTCTCAAATGACATACTGAGAGGAATGAATCAAGGCAATCGGATAGAGGCAGTATTTCTTGATTTCTGAAAAGCATTTGACTCAGTACCATAACAACACTTATTATCAAAAGTATGATTGAATGGGATATCAAGTGGAATCTGTGACTGGACAGAAGGTTTTTTGATAGGGAGGACATAGCAAGTTATCTTGAATGGAGAGTCATTGACAGATGTAGAAGAAACTTAATGGGGTATCGCAGGTAAGTGTGTGTTGGGCCTGTAGCTAATGATGTATATTAATGATGTTGCAATATTAATAGTAACCTCAGACACTTCACAGATGATGTGATTATCTTTAACGAAGTACTATCTGAAAGAAGCTGCACAGTATTCAGTCGGATTCGCAGTAAGATTTCAAAGCAGTAGAAAGATTCACAACTTGCTTTAAATATTCAGAAATGTAAGATTGTGCACTTCACAGATCAAAAAAACATAGTATCTTATGACTCACAGTTGGAATTGGCCAACTCGTACAAATACCTATGGGTAACACTTTGTAGACACAGGAAACGGAATGATCAAATATGCTCAGTCATGGGTAAAGCAGGTAGCTGATTTCAGTTTATTGATAGAATACCATGGAAAGGCATTCAGTCTAAAATATAATTGTTTACATATCACATGTGCAACCCATCCTACAATACTGCTGAAGTGAGTGAGACCTGTACCAAGTGGGACTGAGAGGGGATATTGAATGTTTACAGGTGATCCGCATACGTGAATGGTCACAGGCTTGTCTGAACCCGAGGAGAATGTCACAGAAATGTTGAAAGAACTCTTGAAGTGAGACATAAATTAGCTCAAGAAAGCCTATGTACAAAACTTCAAGAACCACCTTTAATGATGACTCTAGGAATGTACTAGAGCGACATACATATTGCTCCCATAAGGGTCATGAGGACAGGTGTAAATTAATTACAGAATGCACAGAGTCTTTTAAACAGTTTTTCTTTCCACACTCCATACAGAAATAGTGGGGAAAAAAGCCTTCATAATTGGTATAATGGGTCACACTCTCTGCCTTATACTACACAGTGGTGTGCAGAATATGGATGTAGATGTAGACGTAGACGTATCCATTCCAGTGCTTTGGGTAGTTATTGTTACTTCCAGAAATGAGGAACATCCTGTGTACACTCCTTCCCACCTGCCCCAAAGTATTGTATGGTATTTCACCACCCAGCCAATCTACAAATATTCTGGTCCATTTTTATGTCATGCATACTCCCAACCCATTGATACATGTGAAAGATTGAGGCACAAGACCTGTCCTATGCATCCAAAGAGCACATCCTATGATAGCCCATCACAGGCAAAGCCTAGCCTAGCAGAGGCAGGGCCACCTGTGAAAGCAGTCATGTGGTGTCCTAGCTTTGCTGAACTTATGGATAGCCTTTCTTATGGGATTGATCACAGGCTACCCATCCACTCAAATGAATGGCCACTAGTAGAGTTGCAATCTACTAAAACTATGGTTCTGTAGTTTTGGTACACTACATAAATTATGTATTAAATGGTAGGATTACAGTAGTATTAGTAGAATTGGTATGAAAGTAAACATAAATGAATGTGTAAAAAGGAAAACGGGACCCGACAACTTCCTCTTTTTTTAAATTTGAACTGCACATCATTCAACATTACTTCACTGTATATTTTATACCCCTACAGAATATAAATTGCATTTGCTAAATAATAAAAATTAGTTGATTGCGTATCGTCTGCGTTTTTATGTAACCAAGGCAGTTACTTTTGGTGCAAGATACAGTTTACATATTATTGATAAATGCAAAAGGTGTGTATGAATAACAGTCTTGTGTTTTATGTAAGTTTGGTGAAGTATTGAATCAATGTTTGATGTATTTTTGTTTGTGTTTTTAGCTTTTTGTTTAGGCAATAGCGTTTTCTAGTACTACACAATAAATCTGTATTGCATCTTTTATTTTTGCTACATCCCTCTGTTTCATGTTACAAAATGACAATTTTTGAATAAAACCTGAATTAAACATTGTTAATTTAAGTTTTGTTGTAAATATTGTTTATTTTTAAGTAACAGACTGGAGGATAACTATGTAGAACATAAAAGTTCTATAGGTTACCTGACCTACTCAGTTTTTACCACTTCCGGTTTTTAGAGGAATTTAGTTAAGATACGGATCACATATGTAAAGAAAGCAATCGTTATGAGGTAATGCCCATAGGTATGCAACACACACAGTGTACAGGTAATGTGAGTATATGTGAGTATGACATTAACTGACCAAAGCTACAAGGAAAACTACTGTAGTCAACACTTGCTTATGACAGTCTACAGCAGTTACACAACTCTAGCCATCAGCAAGCTGTGGTCAGGAGCGGTGTTGACTGTCCAGTGGCAGAGCGCGTTGCTAAGAACTGTGTATTTTACTTCAGTGGCTGCTGCATAACCATGCTTTCTGAACCCTCCCCCTCCCTTCCCCCAATACCAGCCTCTCCAAACTATGTAGACAGAAACACATCTTTCAGTCCTGCAGTTGTCGTGGCCCCTGTTCCACACCCAACTCCACTCCTGTCCCCATGTCCGCTGCCCCCCCCCCCCCTCCTCTTACTTCACTCATTTTCCACGCCCTCTCTCATCTCTACTGTACTGTCTCTTTCTTTCTCTGTTCTAGCTCCCCCTCCCTGTCCACACCTCCACACCATTGTCACCACGTGCAAATCCCCCTGCCTGTACCAGAGTGAGCTCACCAGTACCACATCCCTGTCCTGTGTGCTTACTACCTCTCTCTGCCCACAGTCAGTAGTCCTTCCCTCCAAAACACCCTCCATCGATCTACCTTTCCACCTTATTTCTCTACTCACCCTCTCTAGGGGATACGTCGTCACCCCATTCAAGTTACAGCACCATTACAACAATATAGTGTGCTGTGATGATGTTTCGTCCACATGATTATTGTTTCAGTAATTCACAGTTCGAATTAGTCTGTAAAGTCATCTGTGACTTTCAAATACAGCTAGCATATGTTTAGATAGAAAATTATTCCGTAACCAAGTAATGAACCTGTGCAGTTAATATTTGTGGGAACTGACTCAACTGTCTGTTGACAGCTCTATTGTTGGAATGATTACAGACACTGCTATTCTCAGTTCACATAGTAATATATGCTTATTGACACTGATCATCACTGACACATCTTTGCAATGATGACTTGCCTTCTATCCTCATAGATGATAAAAAGTGTTATCTAGTTTGAGTTACTGCAGTCCAAGTAATAATTAGTGCAAGAACTTTCATTTTATACTCAGTGTCAGTGTTGTATGAGAGAAAAATTGCTGGTTTCATACATACCTATTTGCAACATGACCAAAATAATCTTTTTCACCCTTTAAATTGTCAAACATGTTTCATATTTAGCAGTTAGTCAATGTTGTTCTGATGACATTTATTTCAATATGCCCTTTATTACACTCGTTCTGAACTGATGAATGGCTCTGCAGAATTAAATGTTTAGATATCTTACTTCTGAAAGGAGAGGAAGGGGGGGGGGGGGGGCTCAAAATGGCTCTGAGCACTATGGGACTCAACATCTTAGGTCATAAGTCCCCTAGAACTTAGAACTATTTAAACCTAACTAACCTAAGGATATCACACACACCCATGCCCGAGGCAGGATTCGAACCTGCGACTGTAGCAGCCCCGCGGTTCCAGACTGCAGCGCCAGAACCGCACGGCCACTGCGGCCGGCGGGGGGGGGTGGGGGGGGGTGGGGGGGGGATCTCATTGATTTTTTTAACTTATGGAAAAAATGGAGAAAAGAATTTGCATTAAGTTTTGCTTTAAGACTAGAATAAAATGTGGCACCAAATGTAGTATTGTGAAATTTTTATTTTGGTAAGTTATCTGTGATGTACTTGCTTTTCTTTATTAGCAGTGAACAAAAATGCTATGACATTTGGAAAAACAAATCTGTTAAAAATATGCTTGGGTTTGGTGAAACAATTCAAGGCAATGCAGAACGATAAAGCACCTGCCCAAATTTCACTTAAAAATCGTCAGCATATGGTCAAATAAAACACCATTCTGATCCCTCAACCTCTGTATGTGCTGTACATGGGACTCTAGTGATATCTACCAATACTTATAGCTGGAAAGAATGATGAAATATGAAATTCTAGCAACATCGAAGAGAGAGCGTCAGAGTAGCTCAAGGAGCTAAATACTGTAATCAAAATTGTGTTTCAGAAATTCTCAAAGACTAGTGAAACCACTGGCACAAATGTGCTGTATGTTGTGCATAAGTACTTTTAACACAAGAAAGTTAATATCTGTGTGTAAATATTTGTGAAAAAAAATTAAAATTATATATAAGTTCTTCTCTAAACTCTTATTGCAAAAAATACTGCTGGCTTAATGATTTTCAGATATAAATTTCACTGTGCTGGGGCAGACAGTGGTTCATTTGAGAAAGACAGGGCCAAGTACTATCCCTCCCCAACCTCAAGCTTGTGCTCCA
The DNA here is from genome assembly GCF_023898315.1 of Schistocerca nitens. Classification (NCBI taxonomy): domain Eukaryota; kingdom Metazoa; phylum Arthropoda; class Insecta; order Orthoptera; family Acrididae; genus Schistocerca; species Schistocerca nitens. The sequence goes on from NC_064618.1 coordinate 487,194,123, forward strand.
CCTCTAATGACCTGCTAGTTGACAAGATGTTAACCCTAAGCTTTCTGTCTTCCTTGCACTTACTATTGTTTGTTATTTTCTGATGTGTAGGTACAGCTGTTGCGATCATTGTTGACTGGGAAGTCACATGTTGAAGTAAAGACTGTTGATGGATTTCAAGGAAGAGAGAAGGAAGCTGTTATTTTATCACTTGTCAGAACAAATCGTGAAGGCAACCTTGGTTTCTTGACAGACAAGAGAAGACTGAATGTGGCTGTCAGTCGTGCACGCAGGTTTCTTGGTGTGGTCGGAGATTCTGTTACTGTCAGTAATGATGAGACAATTAAGAGCCTTCTTGACTATATAGGAGAACATGGGATAGTATTAACACCAGATTTTTATACAGGTATGTTACAAAGAGTGGGTGGATGTCTTGTCTACCATGTATACATTTGTTGGAAATTTTTCTGACACCATGTTTGCAGAATTCTCACTTGTTTTTGCTGGCATCATCTCACCTCATGGCATCTTAATTGATTTATACCTATTGACTTCACATTAATTTCATTTCAGCAATTTCATGTTTATAAATGTGTTTAATGTGTCCAATTGCTTAAGGTTGTTGTTTTCTAAATTTAGTAATTATAGTCAGTACAACTTGGCCCTAAATGCTACAATGCTTGTGTGTAGTGGGATGGCAGTGAATATGTGTATTCTATATTCTGGATGTTTTCTATATAATGGATGTTTCAAAAAGGACTTCAAAAATTCATATAAATTTATTGAAAAAAGATAAACAGCTGGGTTTAGTGTTATTTTGTTTTATCCTTAAGCTAAAGATGTTGTATGTGGCTTCTGTTGGTTATCCTGCTCACATCCCATCAGAAGTCAATTTCTTCCCAAACTTGCTGTAGCATTGTAGGTGTAACTTGCTCAAATTCTTGCTCTAAGTTCAGGTAGAGAAGCTGGCACAGGAGGTACAAACATGATATCCTTGATGAATCCCCATTAAAAATAAAATTTAGTGGTGTCAGGTCTGGGGAACGTGGGGGCCATGCAATTGGCGAAGCATGGCCAATCCATTGACCTGGAAAGTGGTCACTAAGAAAATCCCGGACATCAGCCAGGTAGTCGGGTGGTGCATCATCTTGCATGAGGTAAACATTTCATTCTTGGTCATCCTCATTGATTTGTGGTATCAAAAATTGTTGTAACATATCCAGGTACACTATCCCATTGATGGTTCTCTCATGGGGAAAAAAAAGGGGGCTGTAAACTTTGTTATTGCTCAATGCACACCAGACTTACAGTTTAGGGCTATCATGAACATGTTGCAATGTTTGATGTGGATTTTCACTGCCACAAATCCTACAGTTATGTGTGTTAACCTTGCTACTTAAGTGAAAAGTCGACTCATGAGAAAAGATGATTTTGTCCAAGAAATGTTCATCCTCATGTAATCGATTTAACATATCTGCATAGAAGTTCTTGCAACCAATTTTATCAGTGTCTTTTATTGCTTGAACAATTGTCAATCTGTACGGTTTCAAATGCAAACGGTTTCTCAGCACACATCAAATAGATGTATGTGGGATTTGCAGTTCATGAGATGCACGCCGGGTCGATTTCATAGGGCTGTTGACAAAACGTTGTCTCACTCGCTCAATGATGTCGTTAGATGTGCTTGGATGACCTGGTGATTTCCCATGTCTTACCGAGCACCCTGTTTCTACAAAACATTTATGCCACTTGTAAATTGTAGGGCTACTAGAAGGATCTTTAGCATACTTGGTATGGAAATTACGCTGAACTGTTGTTGCTGACTTCAATTCTTCAAACCAAAACACACAGCCAGCACACTCGGGTCCAGTGAAGACAGCCATCTTTAATGCAACTGCCGCAAGTGCTCCTTATGCCGTGATTCGGTTGTAACAAACAATGCGAGACAAAATTTGTATATCCCTGCAAATTGACACTACAATCACCTCTTTAAGTACTTTGAATTAATTTATATCAATTTGTAAAGTTCGTTTTGAAACATCCTTTGTATTGAACGTATGATTTTGTTGTATGCTGGTTGTCCTGAGATGAAGAAAATATACCACTTTTAGTGGCAAAGTTTATGGTGCTTTTCAGTTTTGCCACTCATTCATTCTTTTATTCATTCATTCATGCGCTCAAGGATGTGGAACAAGTTGTACATTATTAGGCAAAAACCCATCGCTGGAACTTCTGTAATGCACACTAGGTGCTAACTATGACTAGTGATAATATACTCAAACTGGTGACAGTGGGGGAGGGGAGGGACGATACTGCTGCCTGCTCTTAGATTACTCAGCTTCTATTTTTATATCATATTTCAAACTAAGTGTTTATGTAACTGTACACACTATGTACTATCTACACACTGTCAGTGTTAAAACCTCTTTAATAAAATCATTAGAGTTAAGAAAAATGTACATCCATGAGTCCAAATAGTCTGATTAATTATACAGGGTGATTTCATGATGATGTTACAAACTTTCAGGAATGATGGACAAAGGAAAATATATCAATTTGAGGTAAGAGACTCTGATCCGGAAATGACGAAGTTGAAAGTTAAAAGCGAAAATCTTTCTGATATCTCTGTCAGTGGAATACATGTGCTGGTGAAATACATGTACAAGTACTGTTGTTGCTAGGATTGTAGGATAGGCAACTTTCAGAAGTGGCAGTATGGACCAAATAAGGAAAAAAATGTCTACAGGGTGTATCTGGAAAATAATATGTTGCAAATTTTTTATGTGACTGCCTCGCAGATTGATTGGACTGATTGGGAAGGGTGGAAGGATCCTTATCTTTTCACCGGTGGGTTATCCAGTTGCCTCTGTGCTCTTGAAAGGTTAGTACAGCTTCTTCTGTGAACCTCTACATAGTGATCACGTTGAACTAACGATGAAGAGAACTTTAGAACAACATTGTATGATGAAGTTTTGTGTGAAGCTCAACAAGATGCTGCCGGAAACTTTTGGAATGCTTAAGGATGTCTTTGGGGATGATTACCTATCTAGATCGCAGTTGGACAGGTGGTGCAAATTTTTTAGAGTAGGTCAGGAGGGGGTTGCCGACAAGACCCACACAGGATGTCCATCAGGATCTCAAACGGGTGCCCATGTGACTTTTTTGTGCCAGTTCCTGAATTGAGATGATCCATAATGAGTGTTCACGTGATGTTGGAATTATTAGACTTGGTGAAGAGATTGTATTGGATACTGGACCATGCAGAAGTTTTGCACGAAACTTGTTCCCAGAGTTTTGACCAATGCATAAAAGCAAGAGTGAGTGGAAGGGCATGAAGAATTCGAGCAACTCCAATTTCCTGGACATCATAATCACTGCGGATGAATAATAGGTCTTCCAGTACAGTTCAAGATGCAGAGAGGCAGAATGAGGAATGGCACATGATGTCGCTGCCATTGCAGAAGAAAGCTGGCATGAGGAAGTCCCAGGCGAAGACCACTCTCCCTCCCTCCCTCCCTCCCTCCCTCCCTCCCGCAAGGGGTATAGTGCATTATGAGTGCACACCTGGCTGGACCCTCTGTGCTCAGTTTTACAAGGAAGTGCTCCAGAGACTGAATCACAGGTTCACCTGCATCCAAAAGAAGTTCCATGTGTCGTGGAAACTGCACCATAACAATGTGCCAGCTCACACTGCCTTTGTTGTCTCAGCCATCAATTAAAAAAAAAAGTGATGCATTACTTTCTGAACAATCTCTGTAGTAAACATGGGCTCTAAAATGCTACGTTTAGAGCTATGAGCACTTATTCATCTTCAATCCTGTGAAATACATCCTTCTACTGCAAGCTCTTTGGTTTCTGTATTTTTAGATGAGGTAATAAGGACCAGAAAAGGAGAAAGAGTCCAGTAAATATGGTCTCTGAAATGTACAAACAACTATGGGCACTTATTCAGTAGAAGAGTTGTGTTTCACAGTAACGAAGGTGAACAAGTGCTCATAGCTCTTAAGGTACGTATTTTAGAGTCCATACTCATTAATTTTTTTTTCCTTATGTGGTCCATAATGCACCTCTGAAAGTTACCTACTGCACAGTCATAGCAACAACAAACCCCAGTACATGTATTCTATTGCCAGAGGTATCGGAGCAAATTTTTCTTTTAACTTTTGGCTTGATCAGTTATACAGTTACCCTTCTCCATTGCCCCTGAAAGTTTGTAACATCATTACAAAATCACCATGTAGAAGTAGTGGCTAATAAGGTATTTTGATTTTTGAACATCTGGGAATTTGAATTTCTTTCCTGATGTCTCCCAGCAACTTCCTTTAGACTTGCTTTATGAAACTTCGTTCCAAAACATAGATGGGAGGTGCACAGTCAATATGGAAATTACTTTTGCTTCTAGTATTGTGATTGTGAATTTTATGGTGTATCCTAAACTCTCTCTTATAAAGTATTATCCACATCTACAATTGTGGAGAAAATTTATTGGCATGTAAATGCAAGAATCTGTAAGCCCTTGAAGAGGCTTTTGTGAGGTGTTCAGATCTCATCTTAACATGGTATTCTTACTGCATGCTTCTGTAGAATAAATTATTTTTTAACCTTAGCTCCATTAGTCCAATTGATCATGCAGTAGGACAGTGCTGAATCAAAGTACACAAAGTATTCTAGCAATCTTGTTGGTGCAGGTAAAGGTTGTGAAAACTAGCTTTGTTGACATAATAAATTTCCAACACAAAATAGATTATGGAAAATTGTGTATCACAATTACAGCTGCAGTCTTTCCTTCATAATGTATTGTGGAAGCACTGTAATAATTCAGCAACTGAAAATCATAAAAAAGATTTATAATCACTGAGTGACTGTTGAAGTCTGTTTTGAAAGACTCCATATCATTAATAATAAAATCTCATGAGTGATTATATGAATAGGAATGCTAAAGTTAGAATTTTACATTTGAACACTGGTCTGCTCAAAGTTCGCAAACAGGGTCTGCAAATAATTTTGACTGCCCTTTTATGGGCTAAGAATATTCTTTGTTAACACACAGAATTGTCCCAAAATGTATCATAGTTTGTAATAGAGTGAAAGTATTATAATAAAAAAGCTTTCTCTCCATTGTCATAGATAGTGAATATTATTATAATGAAGATAGAAAAATTTAGCTTCTGCACTAGATCCTGAATAATATTCAAGAGACTTCTGGGGGGGGGGGGGGATGTAAATAAATTAGAAGTAAAGGACACCACTCCCTGAGTAGCAGAAGCATTGATTTGTCAACAAGGACACACAAAAGAAAAAGAAAAAACTTGCTAGCTTGCTGCCTTTGGATTAAAATGGTTAGAACTTTGCGTATGTTCTTATTAGTGAATGGATTTACTACATTATCGTTTTGAATTTAAAATGCTGTCATAATCTGGTCATTACATTTAGTAACTGTATTTGTGATTCTTCCACTTCTCCCTGCATAATTCAGGAAAAATGTCTCAGATGAACAACCGGATGTCAGTGTCCAATGGGTGCAATATTTCAGCAAACAAGAACTTTCCATCATCAAGTGCACTGATGAACTGAATGCCTTGGAGCTGGTGTGTGGCTTATGTCTTCTCCCCTCCACCCCTACCTTCTACTTGGCATTCTGTACGAGGTCTGCCCCCAGCTGCGGGGCATATGTCTAGCATCTCCTTCCCCTCCTCCTCCTCCTCCTCCTCCTGCCGCCAAGTTGATCCTTCCAAAGTATGCACCCAGGAATGCGTACTGGTGGCATCTCTGCTATTGCACTGACTGCCAATGAAGTCGGTTCATTGTGGGATATCTCCCTCCTCCTCTTCTTGATTGGACCCAGTGCATGTTCCCAGGACTTACTAAGGATGTAACCACTATTAATAATTTATCAGTGGCTCCCTTACTCAAATTTTGATAGATTCTTCAAGTACACAGTCCCAGAAATCGAATGTCTGTGTCAGAACCTCCATATGGTCGTAATGCATTCCACTTGATTCCAGTTGGCAATGTTCCGTGACTGCCAACTTGTTAGACTGCTGCAGTCTGATGTACTGTTGGTTTTCTTAATGATGACCTTAGACAGTATGCACAGTTTGGCCTATGTAAATGATGCCACACTGGCAGGGTAACTAATAGACCCCAGATTTCCAGAGTCCAAGGTTATCCTTGACACTAACAAGCAGTGTCTGTGTTTTAATTGATGGACAAAAGACACTTGATGTTTACAAAGAATTACTCCAATCTTCCCAGATAATGTGCCACAAAATGGAATAAATGCAATGGCTGCAGCCTCCTGAGGGTCCTCTTTTGTTAATGCTGATTGTACAGTCAGTGTAGGACATAGAGCTCTCTGAATCTGTCACTCTGTGTAGCCTTTTTCCCAAACACTGTCCTCAGAATGTTCAGGTTTGTGATTGAGGCTGTCATTGTCAAAGAGGGTATGAGCCGTATGTATCAATGTTTAGAGCATGCCATTCCTCTGTGCTGGGTGGTGGTAGCTGGCTGTATTTGGTATAAGTTGGTGTGCGTCATCTTGAAGTACATGCTTTGGTCCAACATGCTGTCCATTCTAATTTTTATCTGGACATCCAGAAGGGGAAGCACTCCATCCACTTCAACCTTCATGATAAAATTAATGTTCTGGTATGAGGAACTGAGAAGTCTGAGAATATCACTCTGTTTGTACCCTCCATGTGACCATATGATGAAGATTTCATTAGCGTAGTGGAAGAAACAAGTAGGTTTCCATTGAGCTGATTACAGGGCTTCCTTTTTATGACTATACTAAGGTTCTGACACATGTCTAATTTCTGGGACTGTGTAATTAAAGGATCTATCAAGATTAGAATGAGGAAGTCACTAATCAGTCATGATAGTGGCTACACCCTTAGAAAGGCCTAGGAATTCGAATTGAGTCTGATTAAGAAGAGGAAGGAGATATCCCACAATGAACTGACTTTAGAGACAAGCAGGGCAATGCCTAAGATGCATCCAGCACATGCCCATGGGTATAGACCTTGAATGGAATAGTTTGATGGTAGGAAGAGGGTGGGAGGATATACTGGATACGTGCCCATGCCTGGGTATGGATCTCACACAAACACCTGCTCCAAAGCATTCAGTTTGTCAGCGCACCTGATAGTAGCATTGTGGTCAATTGCTGAAACATTGTACCCATTGGACACTAACATCTGTCCATCCACCATAAACTACTTTGTCAGCTGTGTGTTTGTCTTGAGGCAGTGTAGCAGATGATGCACAAATCCTCAGACTGTATTTATCCTGTGTTTGATAATGAGAGCACTTAGTGACTTCCAACAAACTTTAAGCTAATTTCAAACCCCTCCTTAATCTTCTCTCACTTATGTGCTTAAAATCAAATATTCACCACATTAACTCATTTGTAAAGTAATGACATGTTTAAAGCAGTTTTATATATGGGAATTTGATTGTTTAAAGAATCACAGGTTTACTGGAATAAATTTATTAAGAAAAACAATGGATTCAGATTATAACGCAGTTACAACACTTCACCTCCTTTTACATCACCCCAGTGAGATTCAAATAGGTTCCCTGTTAGTTAACATCCTTCAATTACCTACTTTCGAGGTATGAAATATGCTTATGTTCAGTTCCTTACCTAAAAGTGTGTTGTGACCCACACAGTCAAATGCTTTTGTTAAATCAAAGGAGATACTTATTGTTATCCACTTACTGATTTGCCCTGCAAGAACCTCTCACCCATTTCCTGTTGTTGCTTTCTTCTGAAATCAGAGTGTAAGTCTGACAAAAAGTTATGTGCCTGATGTGTTACTTCTATCTTATATATTTTCTTCTCAAAAAAACTTTGAAAACATTGTTATCAGTGATACTGGCTTGTAATTGACTCCATTATTTCTTTCGCCTTTTTTATTCAGTGCTTCTGCTGACGAAGGCCATTCCAAAGCAGACCCATAGAACATGGGCACCAGTGGCCACCCCTCAGCTCGCTTGCAGGCAGAACAGCTAGTATAGGCTACTTGACAGGCAGCCCAGTTGCAATCATTCTGCACCTACATGAGGTGGTTGGTCACCCCTGCTTGCATCCTCTCGGCCGCTACAGTAGGATCGTGTAGGCTGCTGCCTGGCTACCTGATTGCCAGTGCAACAGCAGTTTAATCACCCCTACTCACATTACCGTGGGCACCCTGCCACCCATCAGCTGGCATATGAGCTGGAACACCCTTGCTAATGAGTGTTTTAATCTGTCTGCAAAGTGAACACACCTGAAAGATACATTGTACAGGTGACTAAGTAAATAATTAATGTGTATTGCATTGATCTTCATAAGTCTACTTGAAATTTCATCATACTCATACGAGCCTCCAGTGCCTTAACAATTGGTTCAATATCATTCTTGCTTGTTTCCAACAGGTGGATATGACATAATTGTGTTAGCTCACCAGCTTTTTTTAAACTTCCGCAAACTTGCTTGTGCAAATATAATTTTGATTTACCTTGCCAAGTATTGACAGCAAATGACTGTCAAAATTCCAGCTCTGATACATCATTAGAATTATCGTTCTCACACAGAAGAGATGTGATACATTGAACACCCACATTCTGGCTTGATTTTTTTTTAAACTGACCTATTTTGAAAGTTGCTTATTCTCTGTATGAACACATTGTTTTAATCTGTTTGATGACATCCTTCAACACTTTGCAGTATTGTTTGTAGTGAAACAAACGAAACTGATCCTATTTCCTGCATCATGATATTCTAATGTCATTAATTATCCAAACAGGTTGCTTATTACTACTGTGTTTCTGCACGCAAATCCTTATTCAAAAAGGACTTCAAAGGAAGTGATAGATTTTTTTATAAATGTATGTTTGATTAAACTTCTGTTTGGTGTGCATGTCTTATCAAGGGTGTTCTTTAAGATTAGCTTTAGATGTCTGCATTGCAAATGAAACCGTATCTCTAAATATTTTGTTTACTTCTTTGGATGTGACTCTGCCTTAATTCATTATAACTTTACTACACTCACATTCAGGAAAAACAGAACACATTGAATGAGTAGAAATAGGATGTTCATATTCACAGGGGGACATGTACATTAGTATATTCTACAGAAATGGTTAGCATTTCAGTCACGTCGGTTCAGCATGTGTGCTGTTGCCTAGTAGGCACAGGGCCCTGATAACTTGTTCCATGCATAATGGCATCGACATGTATAAGGCATAAATCGTGTCCAGTGGTATAGTCATCCATGCTGTATTCACCTGGTTCCAAAGTTCATATATGGTGGTTGGCATTGGATCACAGCGCTGCACCTGTCGTTTCACCATATCCCACACATTTTTGATTGGCGACAAGTCTGGTGAGCTGCCAGCCTAAGTCAAAAGACTGATGTCCTGTGATACCAAGAAGGCACATGTTCATGCAGCAACATGTGGTCGTGCATTGTCCTGCTGAAAAATGGCATCTGGGGCATTGTGCAGGAAGGGTATGGCTGTGGGTCACAGTATGTCATTCACGTAGTTCACACTGGTCACAGTGCCCTGAAAATGCACCAGTGGTGATTTGTCATTGTACCCAACAGCAGCAAACCAAAATTTGGCCATCATTTTCAAACAAACAGGACCTGGATTCATACAAAAACACTATCCAATGTCATTCCTGTCCCCAGTGATGTTGTTCCCCATACCATTGCTGTCTAACATGTTTCTGCACATTTGTCATAGGTAGGTGGAGAAGTGGATGACACACATGTAACCCATGCTGTAATAAATGATGAAGGGCTGTCATCCTTGATAGTGTACAATGTGTGACACTGTTCCACTGTTGTGCCAGAGCCAAGGAGGAAACAGATCCGTCCTGCAGTGCTGTTCGGATGAGGTGTTGATCATCTTGGGGGAGGGGGGTGGGGTGGGGTGGGGTGGTTGGTGCAACTTGACCCATCTCGTCATGTTCTACGGCCTTCCATGAACCATTCTGCCCACACCCATTGCACTGCCAAAATACTTTGTCCCACACTAGCAACAATTTCGTGGATTGGTACATCACATTCTATCATGCCAATAATGCATCTTCTTTCAAACTCTGATCTGATGGTATGGTTCATGCATACATCTGCAGGGCATTCTGCACATCTGTTCAAGACACACTGAGCCATTACCTTTGGTTTATAGTGACAACGAGAGCCTCGGGCACATTTCACCGGCAGGTGGAGTTGTGCCGCAATATCGATGTTGAGCATGAAGCCACAGGCTGATGTGGTTCAGATGCTAATTATTTCTGCAGAACATACTTGTGTACGTGTCCTGTGGATATGAATGTTCTGTCTCTGGTCATTCAAGATGTTCTGTTTTTTTCTGAAAATGAGTGTATTTATCCATTATAATCTGACCAGCCATTTGTAATTTTTCTCCCAATGTGTCTCAGCTTGAGAAAAATTATTTAAGTCATCATATGAAGCTGTGCTACTGTTTACTTGTAGTCTAACTAGTGAATGGTCCAATAAGACATGTTGAAACCTACCCTGAAATTTTTTACGCAGGAAGAAGATAATGAAAGGAATGCACTGCCAAAATTTTAGCTGCTAAGAGACACTGCAAGTGTTTTATAAAAAATGTTGAAGTTACACACTTTTTCTACACGAAGAATAGCTTATAACAGCGATATGTACAGCCCTGCCCACCTAGCGCGCGACTCGGCAAATCAATCATGCTGCGCCATGTAGCGGAATTACCTGTAGTTCACAGACACCAATTTTAAGCACCAAAATCCTGGTTTACAATGGAGCAAATGTGCTTTACAATGGAGCGAATGGAAGCGAACACATGGAAATGAACATTTGCAGAAAACTCACTACCATTCGCTTGTATATGGGTAGAATCTTTTATACTATAGGGAACGGAAGAGAACACGAGGTAGCGAACACTGCCTATGAACACTGTGTTATTAGTTTTTGGAGTGAATATTTGGCATACAGGCTATAATTCTATCTTGTTAGTGTCACAATACGAAACTTTGCTATTCAGTGAGGATTATTTTGCATCGCGAGAGCACTGTTCTTGACTGAGTATGCAAAATAGTGCAGGGATGGAAGAATTTAAGTGTCTCAATTTGAATGGAAGTGTGACATTTGTGGAGGTTGTACACCTTACATGGATTTGCATCTTCATCTCTCCTTAGCACTGGTCCAAAATTTTCTTTGTATGTCAGCTGCCATTTTTTCCAGGCTTCTCATTACCTTTGAGGGGAACTTTGGAAACAGAACACTAATTACTGATGTAAAACATCATCTTAAGAGCTAGCATTTCCCCTTCGCATGTAAGGTCTAATGGTCACATTAGTTTTTTTTTTTTTAAAACAAGAATGGTCTAGTGACAAAGTGTGCGCTTCGTGATCCATAGAGCGCGGGATCAAATCCCATTCAGACCACAACTTTTTCACTATGATTTTTAACAGAGCTGTCACTTCTCACAGATGTTGGAGTGGCCATGAAAGACGTGGTTTGGATTCCACGTTAAACTGCAGGTCTCCATTTTCTGATTAGGTAACTGGGGAATGTGAGGGACACCCAAGTAGCTGCAGTGGTTAAAAGACCTGCAAGAGGCCTACTGGGTACATCTGACAAAATTCTCTTTTGCTTTCCGCTGTTGAAAAAATTCCAGGCAGAATCCACATTACATCTACATATTTTTCTTTGTCCTCCACAAAAAGAGAGGCGTCGTTATGTCGAGCCTATGAATCCAAGAAAAGCAATGAATTAGTTTCTGTAGCTGGTAGGAATATGTTTCGAACAAAACGTTGAAAATTATTCTTTTCAATTTTTCCAGATTTTGATACTTTGATTACAAGATCTAAACAGTCCATTTTTTATTTTTGGTCCTAATTTGCCTTGCGGTTCTTGACGACAGGTATACAACTGTAGAAACAGTAAACCACTCATACTTATCACTGGCATTATCGTATGTGAGTGTGTCGCCACATTCATTGATTGAGCAACTGACTTTTTTCACCTTGAAATGATAAAGTGCAGTGTGCACGCAGTTCTTTCACCAAACATGACTGATCATCTTTATAAAGAGCAGTTGCAGTGATAACAGCAAGTTTTGTCTTTATGTCAGCTATGAATTTCTCTATAGCATTGTCTATCACTGGCAGCTTCTCTACACGTTTACATAACGTAAACTTGGTAATTTTGTGACTTCCTATTCTGTAATATTTCTTGAACTTGCGTAGCCTGTCGACAAAGCTTGGAAATTAACAATATTTGTGTCAGATGCAATTTGGGGGGCCCTGTCTCGTAGATCTCCATCATTAACGGTGCATAGCCTCTCACGAGCAGTCCTAAATCTTTCAAACAGTTTTTCATCAGATGGTTTCAGGTTTCTGTTTGGCACATATTTCTTACTTCATGTAATTCATTCTTCCATTTGTATATTTCACACTCTGATTTTATGGAACGAAAATGCCTTTGCACGCTGCATAACTTCTAGCGTTTTTTCCCTCCTTCATTTAACCAATATTTCACTGCCTTTTCTTTGTCAGCAAAAGCTGTTGTAGTACATTTTTTAAAAGGCTTGGAAGGTATTCTTCTTCAGAACTGTCACTGGCACAACTGTTGTCATCCAAACCACAATTAATGGAATTGTCATGGTTATTTCTTATTTCTTATTTCTTCTTATGTCTTCACAATTTCAAATGAAATGTCGATGACGTTTGAATGAATGTCAAGGCAACTAACTAACAAAGGACACATATGTACATCCTCAAGAGATGTATGTGATTTCGACTGGAAACCACGTTCTTCGTATTACATCATTGTTAAACTGATAACATTTATTGGATTCCGCATTACTGTGAAACTGGAAGAAACAAAAAAAAAAAGGTCCTATTAAGAGGGATGCCTTACGAAAGCACAATAAATATTAATTCAGCTTTACCTTTATTGTCAATACTCACCAGTACTGCAAAAAGCAACTGATAATTTGTAATGGATGTTACTACTGTGTATTGTAGTGTCAGAGAAACTATCAATGAACGGTAACCTGAAACGTCCTTTACAAATTATGATCGAGGTGTGTCATGTTTCTTGTTTAGAAATGTACCGCCAACCTCGGCTGTCTGTGTGTGCCTAGTTGCGCATGCGCAGTTGTTACAGCGCCAGTAGTCCATTTCTACCACTGCCTTGGAGTGCCTCTTAGCAGCTAAAATTTTGACAGTGCATTTCTTTTGTTGTCTTCTTTCTGTGTAAACAAATTTTAGGGAAGGTTTCAAAATGTCTCATTGGCCCGTTCTCTTGTAACTGGAAAGTACACTATTTGCATCAGGTTGTGAGACTCAAGCAGATCCATCAACATTCCTTTCCGTGGAGAAATTACCACAGAAAACTTGATGTCTTTCTTTAAGGACTGAGTCAACCTGGAGAGGAAAATCATGTAATGTGAACTGGAATATCTCTGGAGGACTATAATTAAAAGATTTTTCATGGAAATTTAAAACTCGTGCCGTACCTTCAACTATTCTGAACTTTTGTTTTTTACAATGCTTTGATGTATCAAATGTTGGTGGAATGCTACCTTTCAAGTACACAGTACTCCTATTTATATGTCACATGTAATGCATTTTATGTTTTTTTTTTGGGCCTGTTATTTTATTAATATGTTTGTTTTAATTTTCAGGCAATGAGGGTGCCCAGAAATCTGTTTCACAGAGCAGTCCAGCTATAAAAAAATTACCTGGTAGAACAAAAACAAAGCCTTCAAAAAAAGAGTCATCTTCTATGCCTGCTGCAAACAAGACCTGTAACAAAGATTTGTCAGCCCAATCTAGGTTACATAAATCTCAACAGCCTACAAAGCCAGACTCACATGTACAAGACAACAACAAAGAATTACATGAACGTGTAACCAATGAAGCTACAAGTAGGAGTGACATCAAAAGCACAGTCTCAGAAACTGAGAAGTGGAAATTAGAGCTTGAAAAAATATTTTTGGTACCTAATGGTGCTTCAGAACACCATTTCAAGAATCTTACATCATATGAAAGAATGTTGATACATGAAGCAGCTGAAAATCTGAACTTGGAGCATGAAAGTGTTGGTGAGGGAAAGAGTCGTTACATTGTGGTCAGGAAACCAGCAAGTAAAAAACAAAATTGTAGTGAACCAAGTGATATGCAGAAGTCTGATGAAAATAAGAATGAAAATATTTTGTGTAGAACTAAGTCTTCCAATAAAGGCAAAATAAAGGATGAGGATAGAGAAGCCAACATACCAGGCACTAGAAAAAGTGATAAGCCTGGTGTTAAGAAAAAAAATGTGAATGCATTAGATAAATTAAAGGATGATGATTTTGATTCTGTAATTAGCCATTTTCAAAAAATGAATACAAAGTGCAATTATGAAGACTGCAAGAAGTCTACAGAACTGATATCCAGTACTTGCATTCACTGCAGATTGCGTTTCTGTTTCGAGCATGCCCTTCCTGAAGTGCATGGTTGTGGTGAGGCAGCTCGTAAGCATGCACGACAAACATTTAAGCACCCACCTCCAGTGAAAAGTGATGATCATCATCGAAACCAAAAACTGAAAAAGCTTCATACCAAACTCAAGGAGAAAAATGATGAAAGAAAAGCAAAAACTAAAAACAAATAAGGAACTTTCTCCTTTATTAACAACACATTTTGTCCATGCTACTTATTCTGTGACATGCTGTGTTTAACCCTGACAAAAGATTTACTGGGTTGTGATTATCACATAAGTGTTTCCTACTTATGTTTAGGAAAGATAATTTTCTTGTATGCTGAAATGAAGTCAATTAAAAACCATTTTTGATAAGCTGTAGTTATTTTCATTGTTGGCATTATGACCGATATGAATAAATCAAGAAAAATCCTATTGATGATCTCTCCTGCTTTCCATTACTATTATGTTTCATTTGACATTTATGAAGGTTTGTTGAAGATATTTATCAGTTTCAGAAAAAAGTACTGTTGGAACGTTACTATGTCTGTAACAAACAGAAATTAACATTTTAAATAAAGCCAGGAAGTGATATTTACAGCTATGAATTGAAACAGCAGACAAGAATGTTCTTCTGTGTAATCTTCTATTAAATCCAGTCATTTGAAACCAATATCTCCCAATGATAGAGAACTACCGTATTTGCTAATGAGAACAAACAACATCGTAAATTATTTGTAAGGATTGTTTATAAATGATTTGATTAAAATATTAAAGACATATCATAAATTGTTGCCCCACATTCATTGCTACAGATAATGAGTGATAAGTGTGTTAATAAGAGTTTAATTTTGAGCAAAGAGTTAAATCTCACTGTATATCTGTAAAAGTATTAATGCAATACATTTCACTCAAATTATCAATTTATCCTTCATAAACTGTTTCATATAGTAGTAACACCTACATACATACTTCACAAGTCACCATACAGTGCTTGGTGGAAGGTAGCTTGTACCACTGCTAGTCATTTTCTTTTCATATTACATGTGCAAATGGAGGAAAGAGAAAACAGCTGTGTATGTGCTTCTGTACAAGTCTTGACTTTTCATGTCTTTTCTTCATGGTCCTTACGTAAGATATGTGTTAGTGGTAGTAGGATTTATTGGCAGTCTGTCACAAATACTGGTTCTCTAAACTTTCTCAGTAAACTCTTCCCTCCAGGGATTCCCATTTGTGTTCCCAGAGTGTTTCTGTAATACTCACTGGTAACAATTTTAGCAACATTCCTCTGAATTACTTTGAAGTCTTTGATCTATCCGACCTGGTGAGGATCACAAACACTTGAGTAGTATTTGAGAGCGAGTTGCACAGGTATTCTGTATGTGGTCTTCTTTATAGAATAACCCAAGTAAAAAGAAGTCAACCATTTATCTTCCCTACAACTAACATTAAGAGTTCATTCCATTTCCTGTCAATTTGCAATATTTTGCCTAGATACATAATTGATGTGACTGTTGAGCAGCATATCACTAATACTTTATTTGAACATTACGGGATTGTTTTTCCTGGTCATCTGCATAATACTCTCACTAATATTTTGTGTTAAGGGAGAGCCTCACCGAAAAGCAGAAGTTTGAGTCATCAACAGGGACCACCAAAAAGAAAAATAAAGAAAAAAAACTTGCTACCTCCTTTCCTTTCTTTTTGTGTATGACTGTCAGTGACTCAAAGTTTCTGCTTTTCAGTGAGTAGTCTCTTTTATTTCAAAAGTATTTCCAATTCTTGTTACAGCTGCTAGTTAAGTTGGCATGGCACTGTGGTTTAAATTGCCTTCCTATGTTCTTTGCTGTGGTATTATCATCCGTGATGTATTCTTTTCTGTGTGGACAAGGATGTAGTTAGTGAAATAAAGTGTGTGGTTTTTATATCCAGGTATTACTGAGCAATCCAGTACAAAAGCTAACCACTGGCAATGAGAAATTAAAGAACAACTTGATGTATGTGACTTTGTGTATAAATTTTTGCTGTAATAGTGTGTGTCAGAAAAATTATCCAAACTAACCATCGACTGCAGCATGTCAGATATTGACTGAACTTGAGGACAAGGAAACAGTGAAGAAGATTAAAGTGTCTGTAGGTAACTCTAGTGTCGTCACAATGCCCGAGTTTGCAAAATGAGTACAGTGGGCTCTGTATATCTACGTTATGAAAAATAAGTTCATTGTGCTCAAGATTCCAGACAACCTACAAATGACTATACACTGAGCCTCGTTGGATTTGAGTATGTAGATCTCATCATGGACCTAGCATATCCTTAGAAGCCAGAGGAAATGACTTTCAATGAAACAGTGAAACTAGTGAAAGACCACATAGAACCTGCACCTTCAATGATTTGGTGGCACAATAAATTTCAAATGAGAAACCAATTTCTGGAAGAATCTATTCCACACTACATATCTCAGTTGAAATCTTTGGCACAACACTGCTAGCTTAAAGATAATGTACAAGAAGTGCTACAAGACAGATTAGTGTGTAATTTAAGACAAGACAAACAATTCAGAATTTTTTTTTGAAGAACGCAAACTGATATCCATTAAATGTCTAGGAATTGCAGTGGCTTGGAGACTGCTGCAACTTACACTGCAATGCTTGGCAATTGATATAATCAGGCTTCTTCAAGAAGAGTGCATCAAGTGGGCTTGTAGTCTGAAAATGCACAATATTGGTTCTGGTTGTGGCAAACAAGGATACATGGAGCCACAATACTCACTAAAAGGTTCCACTTGTAAAACTTGTGACATCTAAGGATGTGTTCCAAAAAATGTGTTGCAAAAGGGCAAGCAGTCAACAAGTCTGATCCTAAAGGAAATCAGTGGGAGGAAAAGAAGTATGACAAGGTAGGGAACAGGAAGAAACCCAGGAAAAGTGTACAAGCTGGTATTGGAGGATTCTGACACTGATTCGGAGAAATCAAATTCAAACAATGGTGGAGAAGAGGAGCAAATAGTGTTAAAAATGTCATGCTTTCAAATTTTGCATTAAAACAAGTGTGTACCAAAAAGATGACCTAAATGAAGATATGTCAGTGTGTGCAAAGAGTGCCACAGTGCTGATGTGTGTTCCACTGTGGCAGGACAAGTTCCAGTGTATAAAATGGCCTCATTAAACCAATGGATAGTGAAGCCTGAGTTGTAGAGCTGGTTGTGGACGCAAAGAATATTCCTTTTGAATTGGGTGCAGGTGCACATAACATATAAAGAATGGTGCTAATATTTCCTGAAAGATAAGTTGTGCAAAGTCAATAGAAAAATTATTCAGTGTGATAACACACATCTTGTAGCGAAATTGAAGTAGATAGTCCCTTTGAGTTAGTATAGGCAGAGGTCATTCTTGGCAACCAGAATAAAATAATAATTGGATCTTTTTACTGACCTCCCAGCTCAGATGACACAACTGGTGAAAGGTTCAAAGAAAGCTTGAGTTTAATTTCAAACATGTACCCAACTCATACTGTTATAGTTCTAGTTAATTTACTCTCAATATGTTGGTGAAAAAACATGTTTAAATCTGGAGGTATGCATGAAAGATCATCCAAAATTGTGCTAAATGCATTCTCTGAAAATTATTTCGAGCAGTTAGTTTATGAACTCGTGTGAATAGTAAACAGTTGTGAAAACACACTTGATCTCTTTAACAAAAAATAATCCTGAGCTAATAACGAGCATCAAAACAGATACAGTGATTAGTGAACACAGGATTGTTGTAGCAAGACTGAAAATGTTGTAATCCTCAAATGCTCCAAAAATAAATGGAAAATATACTTATTAAAAAAAAAGCAGATAAAAATTAACTTGATGTCTTCCTGGGAGACAATCTCCACTCCTTCCAAATTAACAATGTAAGCGTAGACCAGATGTGATTTGAATTAAAAGAAATAGTATTGACAGCAATTGAGAGATTTATACCATATAAATTAACATACAACAGAGCTGATCCCCTTTTGGTACACAAAATGGGTTAAAACACTGTTGCAGAAGCAATGAAAAGAAGCATGCCAAATTTAAACACAGGCAAAATCTCCCAGATTGGTAATCTTTTACAGAAGCCCAAAATTTAGCATGGACTCCAATATGAGATGCTTATAATAGTTTCCACAATGAAACTGTATCTCAAAACCTGGCAGAAAATCCAAAGAGATTCTGGTCATATGTGAAGTTTGTTAGCAGCAAGACACAATCAGTGCCTTCTCTGCGTGATAGCAATGGAAATACTATTGCCGACAGTAGTGCCAAATCAGAGTTACTAAACACAGCCTTCCGAATTTCCTTCACCAAAGAAGTTGAAGGAAATATTCCAGAATTCAAATCAAGAACAGCTGCCAACATGAGTAACTTAGAAGTAGGTATTCTCAGAGTAGCGAAGCAATTTAAATCACTCAGTAAAAAAAAAAGAAGTCTTCCCCCAGTCTGTGTTCCTTTCAGAGTATGCTGATGCAATAACTCCATACTTAATAATCATATACAACCACTTGTTTGACAAAAGATCCATACCCAAAGACTGGAAAGTTGCACAGGTCACACCAATGTTCAAGAAAGGTAGTAGGAGTAATCCAGTAAATTATAGACCCATATAATTAACGTTGATATGCAGCAGGATTTTGGAACAAATATTGTGTTCAAACATTATGAATTACCATTAAGAGAACAGTCTGTTGACACACAGTTAATGCAGATTTAGAAAACATCATGCTTGTGAAACACAACTAGCTCTTTACTCACAGAAAGTGTTAAATGCTATTGACAAGCGATTTCAAATTGATTCCATATTTCTAGATGGCTTTTGACAATGTACTGCTTGTGTGGTACAGTAAAGCTTGTAGTGAAATTGCTTTCTTATGGAATATCTTCCCAGTTATGTGGCTAGATTCATGATTTCTTGTCACAGAGGTCACAGTTTGTTGTAATTGACAGAAAGTCATTGAGTAAAACAAAAGTGATTTCTGTCATTCTCCAATATAGTGTTATAGGCCCTCTGCTGTTCCTTATCTGTATAAACAATTTAGGAGACGATTGCAGCAGCCGTCTTAGGTTTTTTGCAGATGATGCTGTCATTTATCATCTAATAAAGTCATCAGAAGATCAAAACAAATTGCAAACTGATTTAGAAAAGATATCTGTAGGGTGCGAAAATTGGCAGTTGACCATAAATAATGGAAAGTGTGAGGTCATCCACCCGAGTTTTAAAAGGAAGCCATTAAACTTTGGTTACACGATAAATCAGTCAAATCTAAAGGCTGTGAATTCAACTAAATACCTAGGATTTACAGTTACAGACAACTTCAATTGGAAAGAACACACAGAAAATGTGTGTGGGAGGAAAACCAAACACTGTGTTTCATGGATTGGTCTTTAGTATATAGCCATGATGATGTTGATACTAAATTTAACTGTTTTATAAATGAATTCTGTGCTCTTTTTGAAGAAATATTTCCCAAGAAATGGGTCAGAAACAGTGCTTCCAAATCTGTAAGCAAGCCTTGGATTACAAAAGGTATAAAACAGTCATGTAAAAGCAAAAGGGAAACTTATGCTGCAATAAGATTCTGTAAAGATGTAGAAAAATGGGAACACTATAGAATATACTGTAAAATTTTGAAGAAACTAATACAGAAATCAAAAGCCCTTTATTATGAGAAGAAAATAGATAATTCTAATAATAAAATAAAAGCAATTTGGAGCATTGTAAAAAAAGAAACAGGAAGAGATACAACAAGTAAAGAAGATATAAATAATATCAGATATGAGGGTATCCTAGTAGGTAACCCCAAAACGGTGGCGGAGATTTTTAATAAACACTTCCTATCAGTAACCTAACAGATTGGTTGCAAGCCCGATGTTGATGAAGCTGTAACTCTTTGTCAAGCCGTATATTCAGACACAATTTCAGAAATGCACTTTAATCCTGTCACTGTAGAAGAAATTCAAAAAATCATTCATGTCTCTAAAAAGTACGAATTCTACAGGGGTTGATAATATATCTAGTAATTTATTGAAATATTCTTGTGTGTGGATAAGGGACATTCTCTGTCATATTTTCAATGCTTCCCTTCAGAAAGGTATTGTTCCCAGTAGACTTAAGTATGCCATTGTGAAACCCCTGTACAAAAAGGGTGATAAAGCTGAACTAACTAACTATCAACCTCTCTCTTTGCTGACAGCTTTCTCCAAAATTCTAGAAAAGCTAATACATGTAAGAATTACTGATCATCTCATGAAGAATGGAGTTCTCAGCAAGAGCCAATTTGGCTTTCAAAAGGGCCGTTCAACAGAAGACGCAGTCTACGCACTTGCAAATGAAGTCCTAGAAACCCTTAATGAAAAAATGCTAGCACTTGGTGTCTTCTGTGATTTATCCAAAGCGTTTGACTGTGTTCATCACCAGATTCTCTTGCAAAAAGCAAAATTAGTAGGAATAAGTGGTGTTGCAGGCAATTGGCTACAGTCGTACCTCCAAGACAGAAAACAAAAAGTTGTGTTGAATAGCTCGGGTGGAGTATGTGACACTTACTCAGATTCTGAATGGAGTTCCATTACATGTGGAGTGCCCCAGGACTCAATTCTTGGGCTACTATTATTCCTGATTTTTATAAATGATCTATCATCATGTACAAGCCTGCCGTGTAAATTTACATTATTTGCTGATGATACCACAATTTTTATGAGCAGTAAAACAGACAACAATCTTGAGGAACTCATTAATCACATACTCTCAGATATGGTTAATTGGTTCAAGGTGAATGGTCTCTCATTAAATTCCAGTAAGACCAGCTTTATTCAATTCTGTACAAAAACAGAAAAAGAGAGAGAGATAAGTGTGACATGTGGTAATCAACCAATAGTTAGAATGGAAACAACAAAATTTCTTGGAGTGCACATTGACAAGAAAATGAACTGGTCTTCACATATTATTGATCTCTGTAAGAAGCTTAGCTCTGCTACCTATGCTTTACTACATGTGTTGAACCTAACACTGCAAAAGTGGCATATTATGGCTATTTTCATTCTCTCATTGAGTACAGAATTATTTTTTGGGGCAACCAGCCATTAGCAAGGAAAGTGTTCATTGCACAGAAGCGAGCTTTAAGAATTATATGTGGATTGCGTCCAAGAGACTCTTGTAGAAATAGTTTTCGTAATCTTAAAATATACACAACTACATGCCAATATATTTTTTATCTCATGTGTTTTGTTTGTAAAAATATAGATATATTTCAACCAAACAGTAATTATCATGAGCATAACACACGGAGGAAGAATGACATACACAGTGAACTCAGAAATTTGAGCTTGTGCACAAAAGGGTGTCCACTACACTGGAGCAAAACTCTTCAATGCTCTTCCTCCCGAAATAAAGACAAAGATTCATAACAAGAGTGAGTTTAAGAAAGCACAAAAAATATTTCTGCTAGAAAAAGCTTTTTACAGTCTAGATGAATTTTTAACTAAATAAATTGTAATATTTTAATATTATATAATACAAGTTGACATAATGCCACTAAGAATTTTATTTAACCTGAGCTCTGTATCTGTGTGTGCTCCGTATCTGTTTTCTGTAGTGTTTTAATGATTCTAAGAAAATATGTATTTTCTTTTTCTGTATTGCTGCCCAAAGAATTTACTGTATAAATTTTTATATAATTATGTACTCAAATTTCTGTATATGCTATAAGATTTTCAGATTGTATTTGTAAAAAACTGACTCATTCCACGTCCTTGTGTATCCAACACAGTTGGACCTATGGAACACGAAATAAATCAAATCAAATCAAATCATTGGCAGAACAGTCAGAAAATGTAACAGATCTACTACACTATGCTTGTCCATCCTCTTTTCGAGTATTGCTGTGCAGTCTGGGATTATTACAAGATAGGATTAATGAAGTACATAGAGAAAGTTCAAAGAAGTGCAGCATATGTTTTTATTATTGTATTATCTTGAAATATGAGAGAGAGTGTGTGTCACGGACATGATACGGGATTTGGGGGTGGACATCATTAAACAAAGGCATTTTTTGCTATGGCAGGATCTTCTCACGAATTTTCAATTACCCACTTTCTCCACCAAATGGCGAAAATATTTTGTTGACACTGATCTACATAGGGAGAAATGATCACCATAATAAAATAAGGGAAAGCAGAGCTCACACCAAAAGATATAGGTATATGTTTTTTCCGCGGGTTGTTCAAGACTGGAATAATAGAGAATTATTGTGAAAATGGTTTGATGAACCCTCTGCTAGGCTCTTAAGTGTGATTCACAGAGTATCCATGTAGATGCAGATCTGTATATTGGGTTAATGTCACTGTTGAAGTTGACAAAGTAAGCTATTCATTGCCTCTACATGTTATATAGTCGTCAGCCAGCTCCACTGTACTGGCGAGAAAATGGCAAAGATCCATTCCACTTAACTGGGACAATATTATCAAAATACATCAAGTGAAACAATCAGAAGTTTTCTACCCATAAATAGAATGAGTAGAAAAACCTGTGAAGGCATATCCAGAGATTTTCACAAAAGGCCAGGGACCTCAAAAGGTGCCAAAGTTACCATAGTGCTAAAAGAAGGGGCTTAACGTATTGCCCTTCATATCAGGTCAATTCCCCTGGCTCACGAGCTTCTTGTAGAAAATAAAATACAGAATACGGCTGAGGAAAAACACCCTTGTCAAGTTGTCAGATGAAGAATCAGCCAAAGCCAGATGGATTAAGACTATTTTCCCAAACATTCAATGGGGTAAAGTCCAAACACATAAAGTTATAATTTGTGGGGATATTCAGATAAATGTGAACCCAAACTTTGTCATTCCTCAGTGTCCTTTATCAAAGATAGATGAGATTTTTGCTAAGCTAGGAGGAGGTGAGTCATTAATTGGACTTGACTTAAATAATGCCTTTTTAAAATTAGAAATGGATGAGCCATCCGAAGGTATGCAAACCATTGTTACTCATTGTGGGTCATACAGGTTTATTAGACTTGCTTTTGGAACTGCTTCTGCCCCGGCTGTAAGGCAAGCAAAACTGGATAACATTCATGTCAGTCTTAAGAAAGCAAGTTGCTATCTTGATGATACTATCATCACAGGCTTCTCCTCGGCAGATCATTGGTTCCATTTAATTGTATTAAAGGAAAGTTATAAGAACACAGAACTAACTATGAATAGTGAGAAGAGTGAGTTTTTTTCAAAATGAAGTGGAATATCATGGTCACATTATTGATAAAAATGGAATTGAACACTAGTGATAGAAAAATAGAATCTGTGCAGAAGGCCCCAATGACAACAACCCAAACTCAGATCTTGTCGTTCTCTGGTATGACAAACAATTATGAAAAATTTTTACCAAACTTGTCTAAAATTCTAAGTTCTCTGATTCATGTGCCACAAAATGAAGTTTGAATGGAATACAAAATGTGACAAAGCATTCAAAGAAGCTAAATGTGTATTTCTGTCACACAAAGTTTTGTGTCATTGTGACCCATCATTGCCACTGGTTTTAGCTTATGATACTACTGAGTCAGACATGGGTGCATGTCTTTCTCATATATTTTCTGATGGAACTGAAAGATGTTTGCTAGTTCCACTTAGAGCAAAGGAGAACAAAATTATTTTATCTTGGATAAGGAAGCTAGGGCCATTATATGGAGTGTACAAAAGTATGATCTGTACCTAACAAGGCATTACTTTACTGTGATAACATTTCATAGACCACTCCTCTATAATTTCAGTCCCAAAGCTTCACTTTCCTCAATTTGTGATTGGAGATGGCAAAGATGACCTGAAGTTTTAGCTCGGTGTGATCATGACCTTAAATATTATAAATTCGATGAAAATTGTAATACTGACTGTTTATCAAGATTATCATTACCCAGACAGATTTAACCTGATGATTATGCTGTGTGTGTAAATTTCTTAATGCTTGATAGTGCCTCTTTTACAACTAAAGAAATTTCCAAAGAGTCAGTCACAGATAGGATACTCTCTGTTGTGTCGAGCTGTGCCAGAAATAACCAGTGGCCAAATAAGGCGCCAGACATTCTGAAAGCATATTCAAGGCACTGCAGTGAGGACTCAGTTGATCATAACTGTATTATTATTATTATTATTATTATTATTATTATTATTGTTGTTGTTGTTGTTGTTGTTGGTGGTGGTGGTGGTGGTGGTGGTGGGGGGGGGGGGGGGGGAGGGGGAGGAGCTGTAATCTCAATTAGTCTAAGACCTTCTATTTTAAAAGAAACACACTCAGGCCATATGGGAATCACAAAAATGAAGTCTATAGCTTGAAGCCTGGATTGAGTAAAGAAATGGAACAAAATACAGCTGTTTGCTATGAGAGTTCTAAAGTCAGTAGGGATCCAGCCAAAGCCCCTTACCACCCATGAGAATGGCCTAGAGAGCCATGGGAGAGCTTCATGTCAGTTTTCACGAATTTTGTGAGACCACATATCTAACCATAGTGGATGCCAACAGCAAATGGTCAGAAGTAATCAAGATGCTCTCGATCACATCGTCTAGCAGATGCATTAATCCCTTTGTTTGCTCAGTTTGGTCTGGGTAAAGTGATTTGTGTCAGGTAATGGGTTCCAATTGGTTAGTAAAGACATTGCATCACTTTGTGTATAAACTGAAATTAGCCATTTAACCACTGCACCTCTCCATCCCAGTTTGAATGACCAAGTTGAGAGAGACGTCCAAAGTTTGAAGCATTCACTAAAAGGTAGTATTTTTGATGAAACATCCAACCTTGATAAATTGTATACATAGTTACTCATATATCAGAATGCAGAACATGCATTCAAAGGCCAGAGCCCAGTCATCTTATGTTTGTGAGGCATCTAGGGACCCAATTAGGCATTAAGAAGCATTACTTTCAAAGTAAATTTCCTTTTATGCTGGTTAAATTATGTTACATGTGAGAATGTGCAAAGAATTTCTTAAATCATAGGGTGTTAGACTCTCATTCAAATTTAACACTGAGGATCAGCCACTTAAAAGAATTATAGGCTCAGATGACCAGCCATTTACGGCGTTATTTAAAATTGTACTGGCACATTTTGTTTGATATATCTTTATGAGTAACACATACTAAAAAAGACCAGGCTGTAAGGTTAGTTTTTCATATTTATTGTAATTCTTTCATAGATTACAAATTATAAAATAATGATGGCAAAAATTATAATTATCCTTAAAAAAAATTTGATGACCAATATTATATGAGAAAGCTAACTATACATGTGGGTATACTGTATGTATATTAATTTAAACTAATAGCTTTTCCTGTTTGAGTGTTTGCACTATTTAACAATGATGTTGCTGTTGGCCAACTACGTCATGTGTACTATGCTCTGAATAACTGCTGTATTTGGATGGCAAGAGCACATGACGTGAACTTATTGGCTGACAAAAGTGCATCGCAATCTCAATTTCAGTGCTTCAGAAACTACCTCATTGTGTTTGGTGGAATTCGTATTTATACATTTGTAATACAAAAATATGCAGCATAAATGTTGCTGTGCATCAAAGATCTTTCCAATATGCATTGTTTCTTGCTGGGTTTCGTTCCCTGAGATGTAAGGAAGTTCTATGCTGATGTATAAAACTTCCACCATTAAAAAAATATTACTCAGTTTTACATCTGTGGGGATAAGTATATTGTCATTTAACTTGGGAAAAATGTACTTTCACCAGGTGTCTAAAGTATTTTCACCCCAAAAACGTGTATTCGCATATGAGACAAAGTGTTATTTTTAACTGTGGGAAATCTTTTTCTTTCCGTGTGTACACCCTGTTTTTACAATACATTACTATGTATAAAATAGCCTCAGCTAACAGAACTTTTCAATTCTTGAATACAGATAAGCAGATTTTTGTACAAAGAATTGCTGAAGAGTTGGTCTTTCCTTTTGACCTGACATATAGTTTCAATTTTACATTGTGATATATAAAGTAAGTCAACACTCTTTAAATCAACGCAATGAGTGATACTGCTAAAGGCAAAAGATGCTGAATTGAGCTTCTTGATTAGCATATATGTTGACTCTGTTTGAACATGTTTCCAAACTGGACTCTGAGGAATTCTTCAGAATGGGCTTAATTTAGTGTGTGACCTTTAATGTCTATTTCTGGTGCTAGCAGCCTATTTTGATTGTTTGAGATCACATAATGTGATTTAAATGAAGACTTAAACTGTTTTCTGTGAACCAGTTGTAGTCTTGTTCACAAATCATCTGGACAGTGTCTCATAAGTTTCTGTTTACACCATTCATTAGTGTCATCAGTAAATGTTAAGGTTTTTGAATTGTCTTTTAAACCTATTGGAAGATCACTGACCCATATCAATCATTGTAAGACCCTACAAGAGGTTCCCAAACAGGGGGCGCGCCCCGCTGGGGAGGGGGGGGGGGGGGGCGGGTGGAGTTAGCTGTATAAACCTAATATTTCTTTTTAATATCTATATTTTAATAAAAATGAATGTGCAGGTATTAATGATAGATTCTGGTAGTAAATGGAATCGTTTGGTGTCCCACTTCCCGCAATCCTATCTCAATAACCTATCCTAGAACATACAGCTTTTGAAGATCACGTTTAGAATGTCACACACAGAAACTCTCAAAATTACGAAGGTGATATGCGTTATTTCTAATACATCAGATTTGTAAATAACTTACTTCTGACAATTGGAAAACAGTAAAGTCAGGTATTAACTATTCCGTACATTTGTACACATGAACTGAACGTAATCATGTTATAACTTTCAGCCACAGTAGGCTATGTTCATCAGAGTAATAATCAACTGCAAAAATGCCGTTTTATTACCCTGTCAACCCACGGATCCCCATGTGATGCGATTACAGTGACTTTAATAGACTGTATACGCTTCCAATGAACTAGCGGGTTCGTAATTTGGACGCCAGGGTTATGCCCTTTGTCACCAGAAAAATGTGCACGTCGTGAATGCGAAACTAGCACAAGTGTTCGTTCTGAGCAGAGTACTTCACGCCATTCTGGAAACATTGTCGTTAACCCAGCTAGGTAGACACTAGACAATGAAGTCCATTAGTGAGGCTATTTTTTTTTTTTTTTCGAACGGTCAGTACTACAGCTATTTCAGTCGGATTACTTATCTGACAAAACAGTTATTTTTCTTCTGCCTTTTTGAAATACGGCATAATTTCGTTTGAAATTAATGTACGTTCTTTGCTGCGACAATGGCTTCTTTTGGTACGAGTACAGAGATAATTGCTTGGCACTGTGCAGTTTCCAGCGATGTGTGAGGTGTACCCATGACCTTACTTAATTACTGTGAAATTTGACAACCAATTCATTGATGTTATCTCAAAACTTATAACGTTTCGTTTATAAGTAACGAAAGAGGGGCACGAAAACGATTTTCGCATAAAACCCAGGCTGCACTGCTCAGAACGGCACCGCAGAACAGGTAGCAAATTCTTAGGGTGCCTGTAGGCTGTTTTCGCCCTAATCCGGGAAAAGCCCGTTTCTCCCAGCAAGAGTCCTGCTTGGCCACCAGGTCGCAGACAGACAGAGCGCTGACTAGTGATGGGGAGCTCGTGAATGAGTCGTTCAAATGAACGCTTCATTCCAGTGAAGTGTGAACTAACCACTAAATTTCAATGAACTGGTACTTCAAACTCTTCACAGATAGCTCACTCCACACTTTTTTCCAGTTCACTCACTCTCTTCCCCTCTCCCTCTCCCTCTCCCACTACATCGGTGCTACGTCACTCGTCCTCCCTTCACTTCAATCCTCCCTCTATTGCCTGTCGACAAATCGCGCGGTGTTTGTGGGGAACGATAGGTTTGCGAGGGTTGGGGAGGTGAGGGCGAGGGGAAAGCAGCGTCAGTTGCTTCCTGCAGTGCTGACATCATTACCCGTGACTATTTGTGCAGTTAAACTTGGCATCTACGGGTAGCCTACCGTTGGCAGCTTGCAGACAAATGAATATTAAAGATACAAACGAAGAGGCTGGCTGTGTGAGCATGCACAGCCAACATGAAAATAAAAGGTTTGTTAATAACATTGAAAGTGGGATTTTACCTGAAATCGTACCGACTACAGGTGACAGTTTACATTTTGAATCTGGAGGATTATTATTCTCAATAAAAATAAAATCTACAGGAAAACTTCTGAATAATTACTTAACGTAGGTATATAGACTTTGTGACAGTGGTAAACATACTCATTCTATTTTGCATTAAATTTTAAAAGCAACATAAAATTGGACTGCATTTCGTTGGTAGCTCTAGTTTTCAGTCCATGAATACAACAAATAATGTTTCATTTGAGAGATAAAGATTTTTTTGGGCGCTTCATGAGAAAATTTCGAACAAGATTAAATGTAATACCTTCTTTATATGTGACAGGCTTCTCTGTTTATCTTTCCTTTGTCCCCTTCGGCCATGCTGTATTTAAGTTAACTCAGACGCTGTAAGAGTGGAAAACGTTGCGTGCACGTTACTGTATAGCTCGGCCATCTGTTGGTAAAATTATGAAATATTACGAAGCTTTATTGTACGAGCGAGCGTAGCCGCGGCTGGGCTTCCCCGTTCTTCGGCCCATTCCTCACAGGCAGTCATCTGAGGTGCCGACAGACGACAGTAGCTTTCCTTTATTTCAGTTGGTTGCTTGCAGTTGTTGACACATCTGATGTACTGGATTTTGCTGAAATCGTGTTGAATCTTTCACAGTTGTGCCTCAGTAAAATCAGTGTTAGTGCCAAATTATACTGTTAACTTCTTGTTTTCTTTTTACTTCACCATGATTGTGAAAAAACGTAAATATAATGATGATTATATAAAATACGGTTTTGCTTCCACACAAAAAAAATGGTGTTGACCAGCCGCAACGTGTTACTTGCTATGAGGTATTGAGCAATGATTCCATGAGACCTCGTCTGGAACGCCATTTGTAGGCAAAGAATGGTGCATTGAAAGAGAAGTCGAAGGAATTTTTTGCTGCAAAATGTGATAATTTGAAATGGATGAAGTTGGATGCTGCTGGAACCTTCGCTCAGACATCAGAAAAGGTACTGCAAGCCTCGTATGAGTTATCGCTACTTATTTCAAGGACCAAGAAAAGTCATATTATCGGAGAGACACTAGTCAAACCCTGTTTGTTGAAAGCTGCTGATATTGTTCTTGATTCAGAAACTAAACAAAAACTTTCACAAATACCACTTTCTGACAATACTGTGAAACGTCGGATTGATGATATGGCCAAAGACATACAAAATCAGTTAAACGGCCGTCAAACAAATGCAGTTTTTCGCAATACAGTTAGACGAGAGTACCGATGTTGCGAATTGTTGCCAACTGCTAGCTTTCGTTCGCTGTATAGAAAATGAAGCAATTAAAGAAGAGTTGCTGTTTTCAACAGAGTTAAAGACAACTTCAAAAGCAATTCATATAACGGCAGCCGTCTCAGAATTCTTTTGTAAAAATGAGTTATCATGACAGAAACTGATAGGCGTATGCACAGACGGCGCCCCATCAATGATTGGATGTAGCGCAGGACTCGTGCAGATGGTCAGGGAAAAAATCCCTAGCGTTACTGCTATCCACTGTGTAATACACTGTCAAGCATTGGCAGCTAAGACACTTCCAAAGGAACTCAATGATGTCTTGAAATTGTGCATCAAAATCGTGAATCATATTAAAAAGAGTGCGTTAAATTCCAGGTTATTTACGGCTCTTTGTGAAGACTTGGGAGCAGAGTGTAAAACACTTTTATTTCATACAGAAGTACGCTGGCTCTCAAAAGGAAATATGCTAGGAAGATTATTTGAACTTCGAGACGAAGTGATGCAGTTTTTGGAAAATAACAAACAAACTGAATTGTATGTGGAATTTAGAAAGCCCAGAGTTCATGTTGCATTGGATTATCTGTCAGATATTTTCGAATCTTTAAACACATTGAATTTGAAATTACAAGGTGGAGAGTCAAACATAATTTTTCACTGGGATGCCATCAAGGCGTTTACTGATAAGTTGCAACTATGTGTGGTGTCACAAGGCTTAGGCCCGTACCACCCCTCATTAAAGTGACGAAGACTTATACGAATAATTGTAAGAACAGTTATTATTATTATTATGTTCTTTAAGTTTGTTTTTGGGTTTTCAGAAATACTGTGGGAAGAAAGTTTATTTATGTGGCAGGTAACGTGGAAGACGTTGCCCAACGATCACCACGAAAGTTCGATGTAGCGGCAAGTGGGCAAGGAATAAAACGAATGCTGTAGACTACCGCGAGCCATGGAAGAGCCTGGGCCGCGAGGGCGTCGAGCTTCCTGGAGGATGCTAAGTTCACCCAACCTGGATATGATGTAACGTCATTATGACGTTTATACGCTTTAGTCGATTAACACACCTATCGACTTTTACGAATGTTCGAGATTCTAAACTGTCGTCAGCTAGTGGTTTGTTTTGACACGTGCGATTCCGAAAACAGCTCAGTGTGGCAGCGTATATGTATTTCGCCAAAATAAAAGAGCTGGATACTAATAGAAATATTCCTGACCGTGGCCTTGAAAACACCACATAAAAAAGTGAAGTCTTCTTATGTCCCGACCAGATTAGATAGTGTGATTGTTGTATTGAATGCTTACGCCAAAAATAATATTTATTTATTATCAACATTTTAGTATGGTTTCATACAATTGGTCTTGTCAGTACATATTAGATTGTAGCAGCATACTCTTGCTAACTTTTTTCTTAATTTATATAGCTGAAAGAGAACTCGTGCAAGTTTATTAGCTAAGTAATTTATATGTCCACCCCAAGATAGTCTTTTATCAACCATAATTCCAAGTCATTTTACACTCGGACCGCACAGACAGGTACCTTAGTGTCCAGTAATGACTGATGTGTAGAATGATTGAATTTCGAACTTAAAAAGAAAAATACGAGGCATTGTTGAACAGAAATAGTCAACCGGAGATGAAATACGAGGAGAAATGGATTTCTCAATGTAATCTTAACCAAAGGTTAGTGTCTAGTACTGATTGACGTATGAAATGATTGAATGCAGTGTCAAAGCATTTCATGGTGGTATGATAGTGTCAAAGCATTCCATGGTGGTAAGGTCTCTCGAATGCTGAACACATAATTAGAGACGAGCAAACGAAAAACAACGCACAGGACACAAACACAGTACAATACATGATTTAAACGCAAGGAACGCAAAACACATTTAAACGAATGGCGCAGAGCACAGCGCTACCCTGTCACAATCTCTCGAAAGTTCACAAAGGTCGAATAGTCGATATGCGGTTTCCATCGTTTTCGATGTAGCGTGTATACGTCATAATGACGTCACATCGTATCGAAGTCCGGTGAACTTAGCATCCTCCGAGCTTCCTAGGTCGTTGTTGGACAACGTCAAAGGAAGAGATATTCTGCTTTCTCTTTGTAAACAGATCGAGCGAGTCTTGAAAGGTTCATGTAAAAACGTGTAGGTGGGTGACACATTAGGTGGGACCCGATGCCTGTAATACTTCCACAGTTATTAAAAAGGTGTTAAACGGCAAAACCAATAGTTAAACATTTATATAGATAAAAAGTAGTAAAGATATGGGAAAGGAAGAGTTGCGGCGTCAGAACGTAAAGTGATACATCGCTCAGCAACGAAGAAGGACGTAAACCGCGGGCGTTACGTGGTGAAAACAAATCAACTGATGAAACAGTAAGTCTGTAATTAAGCATAAAGTCACGTAACACTGCATATGGAAACGTAACATTTTAGCCTGCAATTATTCCTGCTTTCCCAGTTTGTTTGGAATCCTGGAAGAAGCCCGATTTCACGATTTTAAGGATACTGATACTAAGAGTAAAATATTGAACCATTTGCAGCATGTCGTTGATGAATTCGAACGATACTTCCCTAACAGTTGTGATGAAAAAATTTATTATAGGTTAGCGACGGATGCATTTCACGTTGACGTGGATGTGTTGCCAGACAGACTACAAGAGGAAGTCATAGAAATTAAAAATGATTCTGCAGCGAAGTATGACTTTGAGAAGATGGATAAGCCTTTATTTTGGGTGAAATATCTCACGGTGTATCTCAGCACAGCAGAACAAGCACTGAAACTGTATTTACCATTTTCAAGCCCTTATTTGTGCGAAAGAGCATTTTCAGTGGTAGTAGCGATAAAAAATAAGCTCAGAAGCAAACTCAGTATTGCCAATCATTTACGTTGAGCAGTTTCTACTATTCAGCCAAGAATTCAAAATCTTGTATAAAATATGCAAGCTCATCCTTCACATTGATTTATTTGTTTGTTTCTTGCCATATGTGTGTGGAAATAATATTTTTATAATAAATACGTCACATTATAAGAGAACTTGTTATTTTTCTCCTAACTAATACTGTAAAATCATAAAACACTATTTCGAAGAAACTATATAAAATAAACATAGTGAATCTGATTTAAATATAAATACTGCGTGTGATCCTTATGGATTATGATGTTACGTGTGGTATGTTATTTCAACTAATAATAATATTTCTTCTCGATGAAGACACAGCGAAAGTTTATCCTAGATATGGCAAGCGAAGAGTAGTCCTAAAATCGTTTACTAGAGAAGAAATGGTGTGCAGCAAGGGAATGTAATCAAGGTAAGGAAGTTGTTTTATTCATATTTTTTAATGTTCTGTGTAGTCTGCAAAATTATTTCGTAAAACTTATTTTTTATTCTTTGTCTGGTTCTGGGAACTGGGCCTTTGTCGCCGTTCGGTAACTGTCGTCGTTGACATAAATGCCAACCCATGCGCAATGGCAATGGGGAGCGCTATAGGCGTACAAATTAGTGATGTTCGTTAACACCGTGACTGTTTTTGATAATGAGTGAAAGTAATGAGCTACACTTAACTTAAAATAATGGCCCGCATCCACTAATCTGCAAATGTCGCAAATATTTTTCCTTGTTTACCAAGGACTTTCTTTAGGAGTGGCTTATAATCACTAGATTAGACTGATGACGTAATAACTGCGGCTCGATACATTAACAGCCCACCATGTTACATGACGTCACCATCACAATTTTTTCAATAGTTTCTTGATAATTAATAAAAATCTCTATATTTGTTAGGGGGGGGGGGCACGTAAGTTTTCTTTTCGGCAGATGGGGGATGTGACAAACAAAAGTTTGGGAACCTCTGCCCTACAGTATGTTGGCCCATTCTCCCTCCTTCTGAGATAAGTTTCATACCTGCAAGAGTCTGCCAGGGTGACACACTGTGTTTAGTTATGAAGGTAAGGCTCCATCCATGCAAAAGTGATGCCATTATGCTTTAATTTGCCACCAAGTATAATTTTGAAATCCATATAATCAAAGGTCTTAGCAATGTTACAAAATAAACCAACAAGACAATGTTTCATGTTAAGCTCTGCCAGGACATCATTTGAAACATATTATATTGTGTAGAATTCTTTATGAAAGCCAAACTGAAAAGCAGTTAATAAATTCTGCTCATAAAATGAGATCATATTCTGTGATATGTCACTTTCCGAAAAACGTCTGAAAATACTGGAAGGAATGAAATAGGTTTGTAAGTAGAGGTGATTTGCTTATGTCATATATTATGCAGAGTGGAGCAGAGGAAACATGTTTTTTAAGCCTCTAGTACTTGGTGACGAAGTGGGGTTACTTACCTAGAGTGATTGTTGGCAGTCAGCTCAGGCAGTGCAGTTTCAGTCACTTCGGAGTGTTGGAGTATAGAGCATTGTGTGTTCACAGTCGAGCAGTCTTGTAGAAACAGTGACTGTGGTCACAGTTCAACGTCTTTTAATACTAAAGTTTAATGTCAGACATCGAGATGCAGTCTGAGATCAAAACTCTGATGGGTTGCAGCATTTAGAAGTACTGGATCTGTGATGAAAAAGATACAGCCTGTACTTCCCCATTCAGTTCAAACTTCAGAAAACGTAGATAGTGTGAGAACAGCAGTTCTTGCTAGTACAAAACAATCTGCTATACAACATACTGTATTGCAGGGTTATGTCACGTCATTTATTTCATTTCAATTTACATGATGATCTGACTTCACCCAAACAAAATAATGTCTGTCCAGCTGCTAAGTGAAACGGATTTTGTGCAGCACAGAATTTTATTGGGGCATAATGGACGCTATTCTCACAGAAGATGCAGATGTCCCAGTATTCATGATTGATGAAGCCCATTTTTATCTGGATAGTTATGTTAATTTACAGAACTGTCACTACTGGATGTTGGAGAACCCACATGAACTATACCAAATACCTCTCCACAGCTCAAAAATAAAACAGTGGTGGAGTATCTCCAAGATAGGGAGTGTTAGACCTTATTTTTTTGAAGAGATAGGAACCACAATTACTGTGACATCATGCACTACATCAAAATGTTAAACAACTTTCTTCATCCAGAACTTGAAAGGCATCAAGTGAACATGATATAAATGTGGTTTCAACAGAATGGTACCACAGCTTACATGGCAAGAGCATCCGTGGAAGTGGTTCGACAAATATTCACAGGACATGTTCTTTCACAATATGATGATATTCTGTGGGCCACACATTCATCCGATCTATCGATCTATAACTTATTTTTGTGGGGCTACTTGAAATCAAGGGTGTACACGAAAAAGCCCCAAACCTACAGTATACCCTCGCCCATCCCTACACAACCCCTGCTCCCAACCCCTTGCCTCATGGCTCATATCCCTGTAGTAGACCTAGATGCAAGACCAGTCCCATACATCCTCCCACCAACATCTACTCTAGTCCAGTCCCAAGCATCACCTATTCCATCAGAGGCAGGGCAACCTGTGAAACCAGTCATGTGATCTACAAGCTAAGCTGCGACCACTGAGCTAAGTTCTAAATGGGCATGACAACCAACAAACTGTATGTCCACATGAATGGCCGCTGACAAACTGTGGCCTGGAAACAGCTGGACCACCCAGTTTCTGAGCACACTGTCTAACACAACATTCTCCATTTTAATTACTGCTTCACAGCCTATGAAATTAAATGATCATATGGCACTGTTGGGCAGGAGGCCCCATGCTAGGGAGTTTGACTGCCATATTGCAAGACTTCTTTAGTTGACGCCATATTGGCGACTTGCGAGTCAGTGATGATGAAAATGGTGATGAAGGACACACAACACCCAGTCCCCTGCCTGGAATGGAACCCAGGCTCCCTGCATGGTAGGCGGTAAGGCTACTGCTACGTATGGAGGCGGACAGCCTATGATAGCATCTGGATCCTTCCTACCAACACCACCTTTTCTGAACTGCTCCCTGCAGTGTATCCTACATTCCCGTAACTTTCCTAGCCTCAACTTTCGTTAGTCATTGTTCTGCTCACCTACCCCATTCCCTGTTCACATTCTGGCACTACACAGCCTTCTGTTCCAGCAATGCACCCACAGTCTTTTTACTTCTTTCCTTTTCCAACCCCCCCCCCCCCCCCCCCTCCAAGTTTTGACATGACAGATTGGACAGTTCCCTTGTGAGCTAATTGTAGTGTCATAGTTACTAGAATGACTTCCCAGTATTTTTAGGAAAACTGCTTTCAAAAATGGATACAAACTCGTCAAGAAATACATTGGATTTAAAGGTAGCTTTAGGCTCATTGCAAACTTCACCGGAGGCACAAGATTTTTTAAGTTTACTTTAAAATTTTCATGTGTTTTGTCTCTAATCAGAAGTAATATGTTGCTTGAATTTTCTTGGAACATAAGGTCGAGGAATTTAAGAAGTAAATATCTCCATGATGCAAAACACCTCTCTTGTAGTACCTGTCACTGGAAATTGTTGATCATCTCTGTAATGCTCTACCACATACAAAAGACCCTTCTCTCATCACTTCTATTAATCCAACATGATAAGGTTCTCAGACTGCTAAGCAATACTCATGAATCGACCTAAAGAATGTTTTTTAAAACATTTCTCTCCTGAATAAATTACATTTCCTTAAGATTATTCCTGTGTATCTCAGCCCGGCATCTGCTTTTCCAACAATTTTTTTACATGATAATTCTTCTTTAGGTGTCATTTGGAAGATTATGCCCACAAATTTTCTGATTGTTTTGTTTCTAGTAACTTATCACCCATAACATAATTCACCAGTAATGGATCTCTTTACCAATTTATTCACAATATGTTACATTTATTTATGGTGAGGATCAGCTGCCATTTCCTGCTGTTATCATTGATTTTTGTATTTTAATTTTATGATCAAGAGATTTATTAATTTTAAAAGGCAAGCTAACAGACCTTTTTGACTTGTGGCGGTACTCATCCAGCTATAAGTAATGTTACTGGGAACTGTGGTTCACTTCACCAATTGTGAGAACATGTTGTGTGTTATAAATGCAGTACTTTATATTTCTTATATGATTACAATATGATTATTTAATTTTTTTTTTTTTTTTTTTTTTTTTTTTTTTTGGCAGGAGAATGGTTGGCAGGTTGGCACTATGGGCCGAGGGCAACTGTCAGTTTACGTATTTTCTGGAAGTTGATTTCATTTCAAGAGTTAATAATGGATGTTTTATTTTATCATTTGCATCAGACCTGAGTCTGAGTCACTGACATAATTTTTTATTTAATATCAAATTGTTTTCTTCTTGTTTAGATTTGTTGAACATGTGACTTTAAAATATTAAATGTTGATTTCAAGAAGGGATTTGAGAGGATTGGCAGGACAATGGGATATTGCAGGAGGCACAGACAAATTCCTAATGAGAGTGGTGAGACACGTAAGATAAACTGCAGATGACAACACGCTCTTTTTCTTTACGAATTGTCTTATGAGTATGTTTTGTCTAAATACAATGAGTACCAGTAATAGTGAAATCTAGTGGTGGATCTTTGATTTATATGAACTACACTAACAGGGTGTATACGACTCGGGACAACCGGGAGATACGGGAAAAACCCGGGAATTTTTTCAGAAGAAATATAAATAAAACCGGGAACAATCCGGGAATTGTTTAGAATTCCAGGATTTTTCATTGTTTTAGTTTTCAGTTAAATATTTGTGATTTTGGCTGGTAAGAACGAATACTCTAACAAAGGATAATACTGTATGCTGCTACCGCAGAATAATACTGCAGCAACAAAACATGAACGAGAGAAAAAAAGAAAACGGAAATGAAAGTTAAGTTGCAAAGGAAATGCGCGATATACAACAACAAACCACAATGCTCATACAAGCATCTGCCAACAGCAAAGTGTGTCAAAGGCTTTAGAAAGACTATGCAATGCTTCATAACAATAAATTGCCTCCGATGAGCGTGACGTGACAACTGTTTAAATTAGATTCGTTTGAGCAGTTGCGGGCGGGCTCTTGGGCATGCGCTGTTGCTTCTGGTTGCAGAAGTGTGGCTGGGTGCCACTATCTAGTATTGCCCCGGTTCGGAAATATCGTAGATCCGGGTCTGATGCAAAGAGCAGTCTGAGTTGTGGTGGAGAGGTGGGTCGTCTCCGCGTGACCTTTGTTTACGTTCAGTGATTTTGTTGTTTCCTCTTTGTTTGTTGCTCTCACATTACATGACAACAAAACGGATTTTTGTAGCCAGGAGCTAGTAAATGAATTAAAATACGTTCGCATAATTGCGGAAGGCTAAAATATGTTATTAGTTTCAGATTTTATTTCCACCTTTCTGACAGTCAAACATTAATCGCCTTGTAGAACAATGAAGTTATTTTTGTCGGTTTGCTAAAGAGATTTGGCTTTTATTAATCTTTTCCGCGGAGGCAGTCAATTTATTTGAAACGAAGTGTTTAATTTACACTGTTGGCTAGTTTCAACTGTTCGCTGCATTTCAAATGCACATATGTCATTATGCCATAATAAAGAACCAAACATGATATAATGCAGCACTGGTACTATAAGAAAATTTACATCCGAATCTGGACATACGAATGTGCACTTAAGCCGAATTATGCATTTTAGTATGGTTCACGAAATTACGATGCTTCTGAAGTATCCTCTGATGTCTTGTTTCTTTTGTGACATAATGTAAGGTCTTTTAATGTTTTACACGTAGGATCATCGGGCTTCCTGCGTCATCATAGCTGCGCAAGTGCGGTGACACCTGTTATCTGGCGCTCTCTGGCGACTGCTAAAACGAACCTATTTCGAACAGGTCACGGGAAAATGTTGCGAATGGTGGTTTGAAAAGCGTTACATTCAAAGTAAATTTCCTTTTACGTAAGATGAACTAGTGCGAGAATATACGATGAATTTCTTAAATCACAAAGCGTTTGACTCTCATTTAAAAATAATCTTTCTGAGGAGACCATTTAGAAGAATTTCGAGCCCAGAAGTCCACATCTGTTTACTCTACCAAACATGATATTCCTATTTTCAGCAGATAAATAAAATACGTAGACTTTGATTCTGGACAGTGATAATGGAAAACCGACATAAAATTTGTAGATATTAGATTAGAAGTTTCGTTTTCAATAGAAATGAATTCCAACACTTTTTGATGTACCCCGCTTTTTGAAATGAAATATTTAAGTAACACTGGAAGAAACTTTGTGATTTGTGGTTACAGGTGTCAACGGATAAACTTACGCAATTTACTTTGTCAAAATATTTTTTTAGAAGTTGCTTGCAGCAAGGAGTCAATACATGGTTAACAATGGCTTTAGCTTTGTTTCGTTTACAACTAAAATTGACATCATGGAGTTTTTTAATGACATTTGCTGTGAAATCCATGGAACTGTAGCTACGATTATGATACAAGGTATAGTATGCAAAAGCTGCAGCCAATATAGCCTCTTCATTTCCTGGAATTTCAAAAATTACTCTTCTACTATTTACACATTCTGTCTTCATACAACTTCGAGCTCGTAACTGTAACGCGTGGTTCTCATTGTATAGAACCGACTTTAATCAAATGTCTTATAGCAATTCCGGTGAAGTATCAGGTCAATCTTCGACGGTAACATCATATATTTCGTTACTGTAATTAATGTAAAAGCTCTATGATCCTGAATATCAAGGATCTGATTTCATGGCAGACCGTTAATAAAGAAAGTTTATGCTGGCTGTGTTTTACATTTTGAAACGCATGTTTCATAGGAACAATGTAATCATAATTTCTTAGGATGTGTGAAACAAACGTACTCATTGGGTACTGTTTTGGTGAAGACTGATTTTAGTTCTTACAACAGCAATAGGAGAAGTCGCTTATATCTGTCTGATTCATCATACTAAACAATATCCCAGTTCCTACCAATATCCCAATTCCCACCAAAAATACGGCATTGCAAATTTTGCGGTGAACTTCATAACTAAGGTTTGTTATTTCTTGGAAAGTTTTTTTTTTTTCTTTTAAGTTGGAAGAAAAGCTGTATTTGCGTTTAGACATAATAGCTTAGTTCACGCATACACGACGCCGAGTGCTAACACACCAACACATGACTCAGCTAACTTATTCTGTCTTCATTGTTCATAGAACGCGCTAAACAATGACAAAAATAAGGGAGAGAAGCGCCGATCCAGCATTACTCGCAACAAGAAATATTAAAAATATTTTGGTTTTTAATTTAGAAAGGCTTTGTCAAGAAACTACATGACCTATTCGCGCCCTAACAAAAATTCTGGGGACGCGAGGGACAAGCAAAAACAGGCGACTGTCCCGCTTTTTACGGGACGGATGGCACGCGTATTTTCATGTCCATTGGCTGTTCTAAGTGCAGTCTAGTTTTTATGAAAAACCTTTTGCTCGCAGTATTTTATCCTAGCCACCTTCAAAATTTCTCTACATCTACAAATTACAAAAATATTGGTTTAGTCTTGGCGCGTTTAGTCTTGGGCAGAATAGGCGGCTGCCTATGGCGGCGGTTTTATGGGATTGTGAATTTTAAGCGGTGGCTTATAAGCTGCTGCTATTTTAAAAACGTTTTACTCGCAGCTCTTGAGAGGAAAATGCGAACTTAGCTCACAGTGAAATGGGTATGAATAATGTTGGTAACAACCAGCTTAAATTCCGTGAATGGAAAAAGGTATTCACCTGATTCAGCGTCGTACCTTCCAGGTGTTCGGTATTTTACCAAACTGCTCGGTATTTCAGCCCCATGTTCGGTGTTTGGTATTTTTAGAATTCCGTTCATCACTAACTTATTTACTGATTTGCAGAGTCTAAAGTATTTGTGAATTAATAATAATAATGAGCGTATGGCATTGGTGCGGCCGGCGCTCCACAAGTTCTTCAACGCCACTACGGCGACTTGGGAATGAATGAGGATGAAATGATAATGAATGACACACAACACCCAGTCACCACGAGGCAGAGAAAATCCCTGACCCCACCGGGAATCGAACCCGGGACCCCGCGCGCGGGAAGCGAGAACGCTACCGCAAGACCACGAGCCGCTGACATTTGTGAGTTAATGAAATATAATGGAAAGGAAGATTCCTACTGTTTTGTTAAGATTAGTGTATTACACGATCACTGTAATCGTATATAATCCTTGCTTTTTGGGCAATAATTTCTTTACTTATACCTACACCCTTTTCAGCTTGTTGTTGTGGAACATCACGATTACTATTTTGACTGTTACAGAAGTATAGGAAAGAATACTATGTATGGTGTCGTCCGAAGAACGAGGTCCCCTCGCAAAGTTGGTACCTCACGACGGAACCGCAAGTAGGGACAATAGCTGTCTCATGCAGCAACAAATGAGAGACGTCGGCATAGACACGCTCTGAAGAGGTTCCATACGCCACCACCGCTGCAGGAAGATTACTTACGTCAGAGCGTAGCGCCGCTCAGCCCACTGCAATTATCGCTTACGACGACAGTATCGCGAGGTGTTAGGAGTTTGAAATCAATTTTATATTGAGATGAAACTATCATTCTGTTTGGCGTCAAGTGATAAGTTATAGATTACAGCGACAGTAACAATTGCGTAAGTGAAATTCCTGTGGACGTGGATTGTTTGCAACTTAAATATTTCAGATTGTTCGAGTTTTAATAAAGTGATCTAATATTTCGTGTGTGTTGTACTATTTGCTCGGCCTCCTCTAGAGGCAAATATAGGCTTGATAGAACCCATTACAGTGCCATCGCGAATGTGTCCAATTGTTATTCGTCCGACACTCCGTTGTACATAAAATATGCATTAATTTATACGAAGAGATCCATTTGCAAAATAAAACTTTGGGACAAGCTTCTATGCCCACAAGCTCGTTTTCATGGAACACTTTTTCCAAAGGAGGAGAAAAGCATAACACAAAAAATCATCAGTAGGATAATGGCCGTTCCATACGGCGATGCCTTTGTGGAAAGAATCTTCAGACACATGGATCATTTATGGTCTGACGCCGAAACAAATAGAGTGTCGCTATGGTAAAAGCAGAACTATACATCCGCTGTAACTTGAAGGTTACAACATGCAACGACTTTTATCAAAAAATTAAAGGTAAACAAATTGTTGTAAGCTCTAAGCAGCAATAACAAATTTTTAATATATACTGTTTTATTGTGCTCACTCGCAGCCCCCAGCTGAGCCGTTCTTTCAGCCAGGCAAGAACGCCCATACCCGTGGACGAGATAGAGTGGATGGGGGGGTGGGGGTGGGGGAGGGGGAGATCTCAGTGGAAGGAAAAAATGTAGTGTAATC
Source organism: Schistocerca nitens (assembly GCF_023898315.1). Lineage (NCBI taxonomy): Eukaryota > Metazoa > Arthropoda > Insecta > Orthoptera > Acrididae > Schistocerca > Schistocerca nitens. The sequence goes on from NC_064618.1 coordinate 487,236,266, forward strand.
AACTATTTTTCTCAGGCAGTGTTCGGTAATTTTGTCAGTTTAATCTGGCAACCGAACTTCTCACATGGTATACGTTAATAAGGCAAATTTCGTTGCTCGCCGCGATTGAGTTTTGTGATGGGGACGCCGCTAATTCTGTCGCAGGAGTAGCCGGTGTCGCCAATTGAAACTTCGGATTTAAAGGAAATACTACAAAACAGTCTAACAACCGGCCACTTGGCTAGCAATTCAGTTTAATTTGAAACTGCAAGGAGTGCAGTTAAGTGTTTAGTTTGTGATTTATGTTTTAGTTGTAACTGAAATGGGTGTCAGCCGGAGTAGTGTAAGCGGTTCTCGGTATTGGGAAATCTCGAAAGATAAGGCAATAAACAAAGAGGAAAATGTGAGAAAGAGCGCGGAAATGGATTTGATATCTAAAAAATAAACATAGCCAGCTAGTTCCAGTACGAGCTCGAGTATAGAAACATCAGACTAACATAATAGTGTGAACAATATTGAAAATTGTGCAGTGTGTGTTTTATCTGAGAAAGCGGTTCCTATATTAGAAACAATAATAATGGCACGGAAACAATCCTTTCAGTTGGCCAAAATACAAAGCGAACGATAATAGTGATTCAGTTTCTGACGATCCTGCGAATTGGATAATAAATGAATTCCTTCGAGATGATATCGCTAAACAAGGTCATGTAGCACAGAATATGGACTACTTTCATAAGCTCATGTAGGCAATATACTAACTTTGCAAGATACTGAAAGCTTTGTTTTTCAGAACTATGAGGAATTGCGAACAAAAACAACAAAGAAATGGCGAACAACAACAAAGATTATTATTAGTATATCCTCAAAGCAAACGTAGTGTATTTTGTCCTATGTTTACTGTTTAATGGAGCATCAAATTTTGCAAAACCTAATGACGGATTTAATGATTCGAAAACGATCAATCCGATCAACTGCCCATGAAAATTCAGCTGAACATATGAAATGTGTGTTACTTTTGAAAGCTAGAGGACATTTCACGGGGAGAATAGATAAGAAACTAACATCTCAGCTTCTGTCAGAAATAAAATATTGGAGAGGCGTCTAAAATTGATTGTTGTTTGTGGTCAAAACCTTACCCATACAAGACCTCACCATCAAGGGTCGCAGCTACAGCTTTGGTTCAACATTTGGCGGAAATTTCCGGATAGCACTACAGGTAATAGCAGAATTCAGTCCTGTTCTAGCTCAACATACAGAACTTCGTGGAAACAAAGGGGAAGAGACCAGATATCTTTTTTTCAAACGTGTGAAGAGTTTATATCAATTTTGGCAGAAAAGTGGTGAAGTACACCACTGGCCATTAAAATTGCTACACCAAGAAGAAATGCAGATGATAAACAGGTATTCATTGGACAAATATATTATACTAGAACTAACATGTGATTACATTTTGCCGGCCGGAGTGGCCGTGCGTTTCTAGGCGCTACGGTCTGGAACCGAGCGACCGCTACGGTAGCAGGTTCGACTCCTGCCTCGGCCATGGATGTGTGTGATGTCCTTAGGTTAGTTCGGTTTAATTAGTTCTAAGTTCTAGGCGACTGATGACCTCAGAAGTTAAGTCGCGTAGTGCTCAGAGCCATTTGAACTATTTGAACTTTTGATTACATTTTCAAGCAATTTGGGTGCATAGATCCTGAGAAATCAGTACCCAGCACAACCACCTCTGGCCGTAATAACGGCCTTGATACGCCTGGGCATTGAGTCAAACAGAGCTTGGATGGCGTGTGCAGGTACAGCAGCCCATGCAGCTTCAACACGATACCACAGTTCATCAAGAGTAGTGACTGGCGTATTGTGACGAGCCAGTTGCTCGGCCACCATTAACCAGACGTTTTCAATTGGTGAGAGATCTGGAGGATGTGCTGGCCGGGGCAGCACTCCAACATCTTCTGTATCCAGAAAGGCCCGTACAGGACCTGCAACGTGCGGTCGTGCATTATCCTGCTGTAATGTAGGGTTTCGCAGGATCGAATGAATGGTAGAGCCACGGGTCGTAACAGATATTAAATGTAACGTCACTGTTCAAATTGCCGTCAATGCGAACAAGAGGTGACCGAGACGTGTAACCAATGGCATCCCATACCATCACGCCAGGTGATAAGCCAGTATGGCGATGACGAATACACGCTTCCAATGTGCGTTCACCTCGATGTCGCCGAACACGGATGCGACCATCATGATGCTGTAAACAGAACCTGGATTCATGACGTTTTGCCATTCGTGCACCCAGGTTCGTTGCTAAGTACACCATCACAGGCGCTCCTGTCTGTGATGCAGCGTCAAGGGTAACTGCAGCCATGGTCTCCGAGCTGATAGTCCATGCTGCTGCAAACGTCGTCGAACTGTTCGTGCAGATGGTTTTTGTCTTGCAAACGTCCCCATCTGTTGACTCAGGGATCGAGACGTGGATGCACGAGCCGTTACAGACATGCGGATAAGATGCCTGTCATCTCGACTACTAGTGATACGAGGCCGTTGGGATCCAGCACGGCGTTCCGTATTACCTTCCTGAACCCATCGATTCCATATTCTGCTAACAGCAATTGGATCTCGACCAACGCGAGCAGCAATGTCGCGATACGATAAACTGAAATCGCGATAGGCTACAATCCGACCTTTATCAAAGTCGGAAACGTGATGGTACGCATTTCTCCTCGTTACAAGAGGCATCACAACAACGTTTCACCAGGCAACGCCGGTCAATTGCTGTTTGTGTATGAGAAATCGGTTGGAAACTTTCCTCATGTCAACACGTTGTAGGTGTCGTTACCGGCGCCGACCTTGTGTAAATGCTCTGAAAAGCTAATCATTTGCATATCACAGCATCTTCTTCCTGTCGGTTAAATTTCGCGTCTGTAGCACGTCATCTTCGTGGTGTAGCAATTTTAATGGCCAGTAGTGCATGTTGTAGAAGGAAACTAAATATTTTTACAGAATATTAGATTCCACCTGTAGTATTACACATGTGATCAGCTGCCTTTTGCTATAACGTGTTTATCAAACAATGGATTTCCTATTGAAAGACTTATCTATATTGTTCGAAATTCAGGGCATAAATCAGGATAATTACATGATTCATTAATAAATTTATTACATAAACATGATTTGGGCATTCACTTATGCAGGGGTCAGCCATATGATAATTCAAGCACTATGGCTGGTAGTTATTATGGTCTCCGAGCTAAAATAAAACAAGCTCTCCGTGTGTATATTCTGTGTGCAGCTCATTCCTTTAGTTTAAGTGACAGCAGTATGTTTTACTCAAACGACTTCATTTTTCCGTTTGTCGCAAAAAATTTGAACTTTCTTCTCTGTAGTCTTTTATTCATCAGCAGCAGCTGCAGTTGTATACATCGAAATAATCAGCAACTAGTTATATGAAAGCCACTTTGTGCCCTTCTTCAGAAGATTATACCTATCACATTATTTGCGAGAGTCAAAAACAAGATACACGTAACATATTGCTGTGGTGGTTTGGTTCGTGGTGCCTATAACATTTTTTTACAGGCACTATTAGCCAAATGAAATCGGCAATACGCATGCATTCTACTGTTGGCGCAAATAATTCGATAGGTATAACCTTCTGATGAAGGGCACAAAGTAACTGAAACCGGTTAAGAAATTAAATTTCCTTTATGCAAATGGTTGCTGATTATTTGGATACATATTTTCTTCTCTGCTTCAGCGAGTCGATAGAATATTTTATAGTCAAAATTAAATAGTTCAGTCCATGTAAAAAGAACTTACAAAATACTCTGATCAAGGCGTCACGATCCCTGCTAAAATCTCAGTGTTAACTGGGTAGCAATAATATCAGCTTTGGAAGTTATCCAGGATGAAACTAAAAAGGCTCCACTAAGATGCGAGGCTGCTGCAGTACTGAGAAATCTGCAGAGTCCAGAAAGTATGATAATGATGACTTTTTGGTAGCGACGCTGAAGAGATTTAATGCAACAATTATTTGTTGAAAAGTGTTGATACCTGAAATGGTAGAAGTGGGATGGGAATGGTAAGATGTCAAGCCACTTTACAAACATACCTTAAAAGCAAATTTACTGTTAGTCTCTTCAAAACTTTTAACACTTGAACACAGATGGTAATTTCAGAAAATTTTAAACAAACGCTGTTAATCAGCATTGAATAAGGTTATTAACTTTACAACTCTGGTTTCTGACAGTAAAATAATATTGATAGTAAACAATATACGAGGTGGAATCCAAAATTTTCATGACTGGTGCTGCCATCTGGAAAGTAGGAGTAGTAGGTCTTTGCACCGCTAGGTGGTGAGAGCTGCATATCTGATGAGTCAGTGTGCGGAATGGCATTCAACTGGAAGGACGTGTTGTGTGTCCACAGTGATTTCCGTTATACTCTGTGTTTGATGTGTGGCGATTTTACGATGGATCAGCGAACAGAACAGTGCATGTGTATCAAATTCTGTGCGAATCTCGGGAAAAGTGCTACGGAGACTCTTGAAATGATTCAATAAGTGTTTGAGGGTCAGAACATGAGCTGTACACATGTGTTTGAGTGGCGTGCTCAGTTCAGGGCCAGCCATACAGACGTCGAAGATGATTCTCACACTGGAAGGCCCGTTAGCCACACGACGCCAGACATTGTTGCCAAACTTCAACAATTGGTTCGTGTGGATCGACGTCGAACCATTCAAGACCTTGCGGATTAAGTGGGTACTTGTTATGGGACATGTCAACAAATATTGACTGATGAATTGGGCATGCATCGTGTCGCTGCAAAATTTGTGTCAAGCATCTTGACTGCCGATCAGAAGGCACAGCGTGTTGAAGTGTGCACGGACCTTCGTGATACTGTATCTGATGATCCAACCTTCTTGTGACGGGTTATCACTGGTGACGAGAGCTGGATTTATGGTTATGACCCAGAGACAAAGCAACAATCGTCCCAGTGGAAGAGCCTGGGCTCTCCGAGACCCAGAAAATCGAGACAGGTCAAGAGCATGATGAAGAGCATGATCATCGTTTTCTTTGATACCAAGGGAACTGTGCACAAAGAATTCGTCCCACCCAACCAAACAGTGAATACCACATACTACTGTGACGTTTTGCGGCGGCTGAGTGTAAATATGCGGCGACGAAGGCCCGAATTTTGGCGTCGAGGGAACTGGCTGCTGCATCACGACAATGCGGCCTGTCACACGTCCTTGCTCACCAGGACCTTTCTTGGAAAAAAAAGACCATGGTGGTTGTACCCCACTCACTGTACTCGCCAGATTTGCAACCTTGTTACCTCGCGCTATTCCGAAAACTGTAACTCAAGTTGACAAGTTGAAAGGCCGTCGGTTCGACGCTCTAGACAGGATTGAAGAAGCATCGCTGGTGGTGATCAACACCCTCAAAGAACAGGGCTAGAAAACGTCTGACCAGTGGCAGAAGCGCTGGGACTGGTGTGTACGTGTGGATGGGAACTACTTCGAGAGTGATGGTGACCATTAGTCCAAAGGTAGGGTTTTCAACAGATGGCAACACCAATTTCGAAAATTTTGGATAGCACCTCATATACAACGAATTCCAAGAATCTCCAAGTGTGACCTTTTCTCCTTAAAACAAATAATTACAACTTGTAATTTCACAAATTGTTGACTCAACAACTCACTGGAGACAATTAGTTAAACAACAGATACAGTCCTTGCAAATCCACTATTGACCAAGAGATGAGCAACAGTACTTAACTTGTGTGTGTGGGGGTGGGGGAGGGGGGGAAGAGGGGGGAGGGGGGGTGTTATGCACCGCAGTGTAGATATTAGTTTTACAAATGACAGGCCCTTCAGTGCACCTGCTGGCCTTTATTTTTACAATAGTTCACGTCTTGGTCTTTCTGGTTAGAATAAACTTGGTACCTATAACATAAACCTATTAGCACCAGGCATAGACAAGAAGTCACAGTGCTTAATTAAGAAAAGACGTTTAATAACAGCAACAAACATACATAACCCTATGCACATAAATATGGAAAATTTGCAGTGAAAAGCAATTACAAGTATTAGAATTATTCCTTGGCATTAAACTCCACAAACCCATATAATTTTAAACTTCTAATTCAGATGCTCCCTCTCATACCAACTTAACAAATCAACAGTTTGAATGACTTCCAGACACTTCAAATAAGAAGTAACTATTTGACCAATGTAAACAAGAGCACTTGACTTTATGAAACAATTCTGGGTCAACAGCAGTGCAAACAGTTTAAGCCAGGTACTGGTATTCCACACACATTCAGTAAGTCAGCAACTAGTTCACAAACTATCCGCACTTTACGAGAAGCAACAGTGAAAAAATGCACAGCATACTAAATTACAGCCAACTGAAGTACAGATATTTCTTAACGGGCGAGGGAAACTTTATCTGTTTAACGTGGAAAATTACTAATTCAAAGCATTTAGACCAACCAGCTGTTTCATAACATATATGATCAGTAGTGTAATCCGGTCACAGAATAGTATACGAGGGTTGCCCGGAAAGTAATGCACCACATTGTTTTTCTTCAACACTTCTTTATTGAACATAATGAGAATTACACATGTGAGAGACTGGTGTTTTATCTACACACCCTGTTTTTCCATCCCATTCTACGGCCTTCCTCCAGGACGAAACAAGGGCGTGTATGCCCTGTCTGTACCAATACCTCACTGTGTGAATCACCTTCTCATCGTCCTCAAAAAGTCGTCAACAAATGGCATCCTTTAATGGCCAAAACAAGTGGAAGTCCGACGGGGCTAAGTCAGGGCTGTAGGGTGGATGGGGTAACACTGTCCAATCTATTTTGCTATGTGTTCAGCAGTCTTCAGACTTGTGTGGGGCCGAGCGTTATCGCGTTGCAGCAAAACATATCCTGGGCTGCTGTGGCAACCAAATCACCAGAAGCGCTTCTTGAGTTTTGTTAATGTGTTGACATATGCTCCTGCACTATAGGTACCGCCTTTTGGTATCAAATCAATGAGAATCACACCTTCAAAGTCCCACAACATGGTGATCGTGACCTTACTGGCGGGACCACTGCTCTGAATTGTTTTTCTGTGGGGATGGCGCCATTCCATCGACTGTCGTTTTGTTTCGGGCTGAAAATGGTAAACCCAGGCTTCATCACCTGTCACAATGCGGCACAAGAAGCCCCCCCCCCCTCGTCAGCTTTAAAACGTTGTAACAAATTAAGACAAATGTTTCTTCTGTGCGATTTGTGATTCACTGCAGGCCCATCCGCAAAACACTTTTGAATATATAAGAGTGCAGATAATTGCATCCACACTTCCTTTGCTGATTGACAGCTGCGGCGTCAGTTGACGGGTCGTAATGCGTCTGTCCTCGCGAATATCAGCTCGCTGCAGCATGTCAGCTGTGACAGCCGTGGATGGTCTCCCCGACAGCTGCAGATCGTGGAGCTCCACCGAACCGCCTTTTGATGACCTCGCCCCCCTTGCCCAGCGACTAACTGTACTTCTGTCGACAGCAGATGCTCCATAGACTTTGCACGAGTATTTGTGAATATTCCCCACAGTTTCTTTCTCTACTGCGAGAAATTCAATGATGGCACGTTGCTTGTAACGTGCATCACCTACAGCCGCCATTTTGAAACTGTCCTTCAGCTACGACACCTGTAGGAAGTGACGGCAACTTGGCGCGCTCACTCAGGAGATTTCAAATACGTAACGTTTCGCATTCCTAGCATTGTTTTCGGCTGAGAAAAAAAAATGCAGTCCATTATTTTCTGGGCAACCCTCGTATAATAGTGTACTTTTACTGGCTATGGAACATACTATTGCTTTAAACAGCCTTTGAGCCAGCAAACCAAGAAACGGTCACCGCTGTTTGTGAACACCAGTGCAAATTGGCCCCTCAGACTCTATTATAGTATATGAAGACGGTATATAATTAAATCAAGACCTTAAGCTGTCGACAGGTGTTGATATACATCAACGGGGATTGTTGAAAATGTGTGCCTCGACCGTGACTCTAACCTGGGTCCTCCTGCGTACATGGCAGATGCTCTGTCCATCTGAGCCACGGAGGGATGGTCAGCAAGGGTATCTGTTCTTTGGGACATGTCCGAAAGAACAGATACCGTCTTCATATAGTTAAGGCTAACCGGCCATTGAACTTCTTCTGTGCGGATGCACGCGCATTGCCCGAACTCTTACGGGACTCGGTAAAATTGTCTGCAGCGAGTAATGAGTGTAATTGGCAGGACATTAAGTTGGAAATGTGGATCGTATGGAGAGAGTGGAAGGGATAAGTCCTTGCAGTCACTCTATCCTCTGTGCCCTCGGTGGCTCAGGTGGACAGAGCTTCTACCACGTAAGCAGGAGATCCCGGGTTCGAGTCCCGGTCGGGGCACACATTTTCAACTGTCCCCGTTGGTGTATATCAACGCCTGTCGACAGCTTAAGGTATTGATTTAATTATCGTTTCTATTATAGTACTCTCGTCGGACTCAACGACCACACCAAACTACGGAGAGCCACAGGGATAACACGCCCCTCACTGCACCGTCCGCTCTCTCTATCTCTCTGCCACCAGCCGCGTGACCCGCCACCTTGCGGTGTATCTTCGCACTAACGCACAACCAAATTTTAAGGACTCAGGAGCAAACGACATGCCGCGCGTGCTTAAATAGTCTTCCAGTCAAAGACCTTCAGATTAGCGTCTGTGATCGGAAGACTACACCACGGACAACCAACGATACCCAGATTGGCAATAATCTGGGCTCGAAGCCAGCGCGCACCGCTCAGTACCGATACTGGGACTGTAATAAAGTTGTACGGATCGTTACTTGAATACGTTTGAGAGAATCGTTCTATCTACGACAAATGTGGAAATGCTGGCATCGAAAAAAGTAAAATAAATGTGTACAAATATGTACGCGAAAAGGAAAAAGTCAAGAAAACTAAAAGAGTACGAAACAGTGAAGTTTCATACTATTTTTAAAAGAAACAGAGGTTCCAAGGAGAATACGTTTTTGTGTGTTATAGACAAATTGATATCTGCCTTGGAGGAGTTCCTAAGTAATTTTCCAGGACTAGACAACACTGAACTATTGAAATATGCTATGAAACGGCAACAGCGTTACAAACATGATTTGGAAAAGTTTTTTGAGTGATAAGGTTATTCATTTTAAGACATACGTGAAGAGCGACGAGATTAAATCACCCTGCCTAAGTATCTGGTATTCGAGAACTATTTCCTAATTTGGATATTACTCAACGAATATTTGTGTCAACCGCTGTAACCAACTGTTAGGCCGAGCGCTCTTTTTCACTCCTCAAAAGACTCAAGAATAATTATTTGCGGTCATCCATCTCGCAGGAATTCGACAGTCTCGCCGTGCTATCCATGAATTGTGACATACCACTAAACGAAACTCCGTCCGAACAGGCCTCGGAAGACCCAACGGGACCGACCGGCCGTTGTGTCATCCACAGCCGATAGGCGTCACTTGACGCGGATATGGAGAGGCATGTATTGAGGTCACCGCTCTCCAGGCCGCTGTCAGGTTTCGTGACCGGAGCCACTACTTTTCAGCAAGTAGCTCCACAACTGGGCAAACAAGGGCTTTTCAACAGTACTCGGCGACTTGGACGGTGACCTATCCGAGTGTTAACTAAGCCCATGTTACCACTGCGGCAAGGCCATTGGCCTCTGACATATCATAGCAACTAGATTACGAAGATGTGATCGACGAATTTGTTACAGAGAAAGCATGCCATAAATAGCTTTGTCTGTTGAGTGTGGTAAGTTGAATACGCATGTACCGGGTGATCAAAAAGTCAGTATAAATTTGAAAACTTAATAAACCACGGAATAATGTAGATAGAGAGATAAAAATTGACACACATTTTTGGAATGACATGGGGTTTTATTAGAACGAAAAAAAAAACAAAGTTCACAAAATGTCCGACAGATGGCGCTGGACAGCAAAACGTCAGTGACTGCGCATGACAATCGCGTATAAAAGGAGCTGTAATGAGAGAGAGAATCCGATCTCCGGCGGTACTCCGCAAGGTTACCGCCCTTCGATTGTGCCATTCCAGCACTAATCGAAGTGCTAGGTTTTTCAGGTGCCAGCCAGCCAGCCAGCCAGCCAGCGGTCCAGCAGCAGCAGTTGCAGCAGCAGCAGTCGTCCCGGCCAGCAGCAGCGGTCCCGGCCAGCAGCAGAGGTCCAGCCGTCAGCAGCCAGTCCGCCCTCCAGCAACAGCAGCAGCGGTCCAGCCAGCAGCAGCAGCAGCAGCCAGCCAGCCCTCTAGCAGTAGCAGCGGTCCAACCAGCAGGCCTTCCAGCAGCAGCAGCGGCAGCGGCCCCGGCCCCGGCCCCGTCCGCGGCGGCAGCAGCAGCAGCAGCAGCATTCCTGCCACCCGTCGTCGAGTCAGCGCCAGCAGCGTGGGACTCTGGTCTTCGTCCGTCTTCGTCTTCCTCCGTCTTCGTCTTCATCCGTCATCATCTGTCCCCAGTTTTTGTCCCTTCTTTTTCGTTCTGTGCGTTTTTTCGCCCTGTCGTCATGTCCGCCCCCACCACCACTAACACCACTACCACCACAGCCATCGTTTATACTTCCCCCTCCGCTGCCACCACCACCATAACATGGTGTGCCCAGTCACACCCCCCTCTTTCCATCCCACCTCTTCTCACTCTCTCTTCGCCCTCGCTCTTTGTCGCCCCCTCTCCAGCTTCTTCCTCCCGCTCCTCTCCCTCTGATCCTTTCCACCCACTCCCCCAGCCTGTCACGGCAGCTCCAGCTAGGTTGCCCCATCGCCTTCGCCATCACCGCCGCCACCGTCACCGTCGCTGTCGCCTTTACCGTCACCATCTCCGGCGCCGACTGCTGCGTCCATGCCGGGACCTGTCCCTTCCCACCACCTCCCTATTGCTCCCGTCCCTCATATCACCACCTGCCCTTTTGCCGCCATTAAACGCCCTAGTGGCACCACCACCTCCTCCGCTCCCAAAAAGGCCCCGCCCCATCCTCCTTCCCCCCCCCCCCAGGGTGCCATGGATGTCTCCCCACCTGACCCTGCTCCCTCCGCCTCCTCCTCCTCCTCCTCCCCCCCTCTTTATACAAATACCTCCTCTCCCATCCCGATCCTTCCCTTCTCGAGACCTGGAATCTCTCCCTCCTCCTCCGCCAACAGTTCCCTGGTGCCCCCATCTCTCTCCTCACTCCCACACGGGATTCCGTTCTCATCTCCTCCCCCAGCCCCACCCTCCATACTGACATCCTCTCCCGCCTCCCCATCACCCGTTTTGGCCCCAACGCCTCCCTCACCCCTGCTCCTTCTCCATCTCCTACCCGCCAACCCCAACCCCCGCGTCGCCCGCCGACCCTCACCGCCGTGATCACACGGCTCAGTCCGTCGATCACGGAGGAGGAGGTGTTGGTGGAGCTCAAGGCGCATCCCACGCTGGAGGTGCAGGCGGTCCGCCGCATTTTCAACTCGGCCAGCCCCACCCGCCTTATGCGGGTTTTCTCCGAGGACGCCCCCTCCATTGACCGTCTCCTGAAGGAGGATGCCCTTCTCTTCAACCAGCGCTACAAGGTCGACCCCTCCTGTTCCCCTCCTCAATCCCTGCGCAGCCAGAGGTGTCTACGCTATAATGCGCACCCAAAAGCTGAGTACCGCATTGTAGGCAGGCGCACTTCCTCCGGCAGTGCCCTAACCTTCAATCCCCTCTCTCCTGCAATACCTGCAATCTCCCCCATTCCACCTACTCCCAAAAGTGTAAAGCCTGACCCCCTCTGATCACTCCTGAACTCACCGTCCCTGTCCGTCCGCTGGACGCCCCCACCCCTCCTGGAAATTCCCTTCGTCCCCCCCCCAACATCATCAGGTTCCCCTCCATTGTCCTTCAGAATGTTCATCCCTTTCAGCGCCCCCACACCCTCCAACAGATATCCCTCGCCGCCCGTTCCATTTTCCAACTCAAAATGTACGCCACCTACTCCAACAACCAGGCCCATTTCACCTTCTCCCATCTTGACACCCTCGTCTAATTCCCTGTCATGGCGCGACAGCTATCCTTTTCAACAATATCCGCTCCCTTCCCGCCAACAAGAACCTCTTCCTGCACACCCTTGCCACCCACCGCGTGGATGCCTTCCTCCTCAATGAAACCTTCCTCCAACCCCACCACTCCATCCACACTTTGCCCTATCTCCTCCACCGCTCCGATAATCCCCACTCAATTGCGCGTGGCGGAGTTGCCATTGGTCACCACCACCAGATCCCCGTTCAGCTCCAACCTCTCCTTCACGACCCCACCGAACACCCGATCCTTAGTCTCTTCTTCCCCGGCCTTACCATTACCTGCGCCACCATCTATGTCCGCCCCAACGCCCCTATTCCCTTCGACTTCCTCTCCCACATCGACCGTACCTTCTCCTCCTACGTGATCGCCGCCGACCTCAACAGCCATAGTCGTCCCGCTGCCCAGTTACGGCGGTGGCATCGGTTCCTCTCCTCCCTTCAAGGTGACCTCATCCCCATCCCCCAGCACACCCGTCCCGAATCCAACTCCACTCTCGATGTTATCCTTTCCTCCCCCAACCTCCTTGGCCGCATAACCATGGATGTCCTGGAGCCTATTGGTAGCGACCATCTCCCTGTCCTCCTCACCGTTTCAGATGGTCGTCGCCCCCGCCCCGACCCTCTTAATGACCCTCCCCCTAAGTACGTCCATGACTATTCCCGTGCCAACTGGAATGCGTACCGGGATACCCTCTCCACCCGGGACCCTCTCCACCCGGGTCGATAGCCACCCTTTCACCTACCACCACCCCGATGATGTCACCCATGCCACCTCCTTTCTCCAGCAGACCTTGTCTGAGGCCGTGGATGCCCACGTCCCTACTGTCGCCATCCAGCCCCACCATCCTACCTTACCCCCACAGGCCGTCCTCCTCCTCTGTGAATCCCGCCGTCTCTACCGTGCCTTCCTCTGCACGCGTGACCCGGACACTACGATGCCACCGGCAACTCCGGCGACACATTCGTAATTTGCTCACGGCTAAGAAACGCCGGGGCTGGCGACAGACATGCACCCGTTTCAATGCTACCCTACCTATCAACTCGTCCAAGTTCTGGTCAGCCTTCCATCGCCTTACCGGAACTAAACCCTCCCCCTACTATCCTCTTCTCCATGATGATCACCCCTTCCCTGACACCCTTAGTAAGGCCAATCACTTTGCCTCCTACCTCTCCATCCCCGATGATCCCCAGTTTGATTACTCCCCCTTCCCGGATATCCGCGATCGAACTGACACCTCTGTCCCTCCCCTCGCTCCTGGTTTCCAGTACTTGGACAACATTGCACACACGGAACTCAATGCCCCTATCACTACACAGGATCTCATTGCTACACTCCGCACCAAACGCAACACCACTCCTGGTCATGATTGTGTCACCTACCGTCACCTTCGTGCAGCTCCTGTCTCTTTCCTCTCCACCCTGGCCAGGCTCTACAATGTAGTCCTGTCCACCGGTTACTATCCCGACCTGTGGAAAACCTCCCGTATCCTCATGTTCCTTAAACCTGGCAAACCGCCGTCCGCCATCTCCTCCTACCATCCCATCAGCCTTACCTCAGTCTTCAGCAAGGTCCTGGAATCTATCCTCACCTGACGCATCCACCAGCATCTCCGCCAGCACCGCCTCCTTCCCGTTACACATTGTGGCTTTCGGCTGTCCTTCTCTTCCGACGACCTTCTCCTTCACCTCACCCATCTCCTTTCCGACCAGCTTAATTCCTGTCGCTCCGCAATCTTCCTCTCCCTGAACCTTGAACGTGCTTATGACCGCGTCTGGCATTCCGGTCTCCTCTTCAAGCTCCAAACCTTCGCCCTTCCCATTAACTACATCTGCCTGATTGGCTCCTTTCTCTCCCGCCGTCCTTCCTATGTCACAATCCATAACACAGATTCCTACACCTTTTTCCCCTCCGCTGGTGTGCCCCAAGGCTCCGTCCTCTCCCCCCTTCTGTACCTTTTGTACACGGCAAACATGCGGCCGCCGTCACCCCCCGTCCACCTTCTCCAGTTTGCCAATGACACCGCCTTCTTGCCCTTGCCCCCACCCTCCAGCGCTCCCAACACCTTCTCCAATCCCATCTTGACCGGTTCACTGCTTGGTGCAACCAGTGGTTGCTCAAGGTCAATCCCTCCAAAACCCAGGCGATCATTGTAGTCAAAACCACCCCTTCCTTCCGCCTCCTTGATTTCTATATCACCATCTATGGCCGTCCTATCGCCCTCACTCCCACCATTATAAATCCCTCCAAATCCTTGAACGCCATGCTCTCCGCCTCGCCTATTGCATCCGTCTCCCCTCCCCCATGCGGATCCTGTACGATCTCATCCCCTTCCCCCACCTCCTCCTTTTCCTTGAAAAGATACGGATCCTGTACACCTTCCGTTAACTCGATCCTCCTCACCCACTAGTCTCCCCGATTCTCTCCCACCCCCACCCGCTGCCGCACCTGTATTCCCACGTCCCACCCGGTCTCCATCTCTCCACCCTCCTTACCCTCTCCCAAGGTGGCTTCCGTCAGCTCCCCCTCCCTGATGATGTCCTCCTCCCCTCCATCTACCCCTCCTATCAACTTTGACCCTGCCCCACCCCCCCACTTCCGGTGTCCTTTCCTTTAGGCACCCTCCCACCCTTATCTTTCCTTTTCCCCCATCCCCTCCCTCCACCCCTCTTCCCCCGCGCTTCCCCTCCCCCTTCCTCCCTCCCCTATCTCCCCTGCCTGTGGCATCTCTGCTCTCCCCTCTCGCTCTCCCACTCCCCTTCCTCCTCCTCCTCTCTTGGCAGGTCCCCGGACTCGCACACGCACAGTGAACATTCGCGCGCCGGAGATCATCGCCATCAGTGTCTCTTGTGTGTGCCTTCGTTTGTGTTTAGTGTTTGTTCGCCGTCACGCCGCCACTGTTCCCGTGTACCGTCGCCATCATCCTTGTTATGTGCGCCGTGTCAACTAGTGTCAGTGATGTTTTCTCGTCCAGCGTGAACGGCTCCATGTGTTTTGTTTTTAAGTGTCTACATTGTTTTGCCCGAAGTTTTGATTGTATTTTCTGTGCCCCCTCTATGTATTACTTACTGTAAAACTCAAGGCTGAAGAGCGGCGTACTCTGCTGCTGACAGCCCGCCTTGTGTAAGGTGATAAAAATCACGATAAAGAAAAAAAAAAAAAAAGAGAGAGAGAATCAGATGTGCCAGCAGTCGCAGCATGTTGACATTACCTGAAAAGGCGCTTTTAGTGAAGCTGTATTATCAGAAAGGAGAATGTGCTAGTTCAGCGTTACGATCCTATCGTCATAGGAAGGGGATTCGAATGGGTAAAAGTCCGTTGACAAATGCAGCTGTTCGGGAATGATTTCGAAGTTCGAAGCCACGGGTTGTTTAGACGATAGACCCCGTAGTGGCCGACCGAGCACAAGGCGTAATGCTGCTGAGACAGTTCAGGAAGAAATGGAGACTGTAGCGGGTTCGTCTATGCACGGTGAAGTCAGCGCTCGTGCAGTCGCACGTCGCACCGGCATTCCATACACTACCGTTTGGTTGGCACTGAGGCGTACCCTCCGATGCTATCCGTACAAAATCCATCGACATCATGAACTGTTACCTGGCGATTTAGTGAAGAGGAGGGCATTTGCGGCGTGGGCGTTTCAAAAGATGGCGGAAGATGACGATTCGTTGAGTAACGTGCTGTGGACCGACGAAACTCATTTCACGCTCCGAGGGTCTGTCAACGCCCGCAACTACAGAATTTGGGCTACCGAAAATCCTAGAATTGTCGTGGAAACTCCATTGCACGACGAGAAAGTCGCGGTGTGGTTTGGATTTACCACATCTACCGTTATCGTACCTTTTTTCTTCGAGGAAATGCGTGATTCTGGTTTTGTAACTGCTACCGTGACGGGTGAGAGGTAGCCGATATGTTACAGAATCGCATCATCCCCAGCCTGGCTGATAAGCACCTGCCGGAACGTACGATGTTTATGCAGGATGGCGATCCACCCCACATTGCTAGACGCGTGAAAGATCTCTTGCGCGCGTCGTTTGGTGATGATCGTGTGCTCAGCCGCCACTTTCGTCATGCTTGGCCTCCCAGGTCCCCAGACCTCAGTCCGTGCGATTATTGGCTTTGGGGTTACCTGAAGTCGCAGGTGTATCGTAATCGACCGACATCTCTAGGGATGCTGAAAGACAACACCCGACGCGAATGCCTCACCATAACTCCAGAAATGCTGTACAGTGCTGTTCACAACATTATTCCTCGACTACAGCTATTGTTGAGGAATGATGGTGGACATATTGAGCATTTCCTGTAAAGAACACCATCTTTACTTTGTCTTACTTTGTTATGCTAATTATTGCTATTCTGATCAGATGAAGCGCCATCTGTCGGACGTTTTTTGAACTTTTGTATTTTTTTTGGTTCTAATAAAACCCCATGTCATTCCAAGTATGTGTGTCAATTTGTACCTCTCAATCTATATTATTCTGTGATGTATTCAGTTTTCAAATTTATACTGACTTTTTGATCACCCGGTATTTACTACTACTACAACTATTATTATTATTATTATTATTATTAGCTGCAGCAGCAGCCGTAGTATTCTGTACAGATGTAAGATACTTGGTGATACACTTATGTCGAAATGAGGGGCGGAAGTATTTTTCTCTGCGTAGGGGCGGCAAATGGCTAAATTCGCACCTTCTCTCAAGATCAGTTGTAGGGTCGGTACTGCCTCACATGTTCCTACATTTCTCCGGGATCTAAGCTGATCTTCCCCCAGGCCGGCTCCTACCAGCTTTTCCATTCTTCTACTGCATTTTTCTTGATGTCTGAGGCCATATGGCCAGCTTCGTATATCTTGCATAACAGGTGGTTAGATATGCCAAGGATCTCAGTAATTCTGAGTCACCGTCGTATTCTCCAGGGGTTCTGTTTCGACTTAGGTCTTTTAATGCTCTGTCAGATTATTCCCGTATTTCCATATGTCCTGTCCCATCTTTGTTTACTTCCTCTCCCCTTTCAATAATATTTTCTTCAAGTTCATTTGCCTTGCATAACGTATCTATATATTCTTCCGGCTCTTCAGCTTTCTTTCTTTAGTACTCACTTGTTATCAGAATTCTTAACATTATTACATCTACTTCGCTTTTTTACATAGTCTTCTTTAATTTTCCTAGAGGCGACATACATCTTTCCCCTCGTCATGCACGTAATATCCAGAAAAATATTATTTACTGACACATTAACTTTTTTGTATCATATGTCATTTGATTTGTGATTTACGTATCTGTGTACAATCATTTTGCAATTGTTCATGTCTCTTTAATTAGACTATCACTTGGGGAGGGGGCCAAATATATGTAAGAACTATTATTATTCCATCAACTTTCGGGTGGGGATCCGAGACAGCAATGTTTCTTGTTCCGATACTTCTGCTGTTAACCGTACACCATTTTCAAGGATGAAAAACAGTTTCCCAGAAACTTCGCTCATTGGAAGAGGAGTTAAAATGGGCGAACACGTTTCTCAGCTTATCAGCGGGTACTCGACCGTTTCTAAGAAAACGACGATCAAAGTTTTCGACGTAATTTCGATGCCTTTTGGCGCACGATAGTTTCAGCTGAATTGGTGGTGTGGTTAGCATTGGGGCCTCTCAGTTTTGCGGCCCGTGTTCGAAACCTGATTATTGTTTTTATTTATTTTATCTTATTTCTTTATATTTTTTCATCTTTGTTCCCCTAGTCATAGAAGGTTACTGCGCGAATGTTTCTTGTCATGTTATGGGATATAAGGGCGCTATATAAATTGTAAAATTACAAGTTGGTTTCACGATAAGAGTCGTACATTTACTGTATAATATATGTGTGTAGGGTATTTTCAGAGGTTACAATATTTTTAAATTATCATATTCTTATACAAGGTGCGACAATAAAGTAATGAGACTGATTTTATTTGCACGATGTGGCAACCCTGCAGGCTTGTGTAGGCACAATATCTTTGAAGTTAGTCCATAAGCTGCTTCTAGCCCAAACAGCACATCGATGCAACTGCTCAGTCATGAGTTGTGCTGTAATAAGTTAACACGGTTTTGTGTCTCTCGTCACGGAAATGGAACCGCATAAAATTGCGCAACGGTATGCCATTTCTTTTTGCATTAAATTGGGTGAAAACGCGACGACAGCTTACTGTAAGCTTCAGATGGCGTTTGGAGAGGTGGTTATGACAAGAGTTCAAGTTTTCGTTGGCATAAAATGTTTAGTGAAGGAAGAACGAATGTTGAAGGTGAAGACCGCAGTGGACGACCATCAGGCCCTCATGACGGATGTCAACTTGGCCAGGGTGCGTGAACTCGTACGATCTGATCGAAGATTATCCGTGAAAATGATTGCAAAAGAACTGAACATCAATCGAGAAGTGGTTCGTCTAATAATAACTGAGGATCTTGATATGAGAAAGATTTGTGTGAAAATGGTCCCATACTGCTCTGTCAGTACAGCAATTTTTAACCTTAAAACAAATTTTAGTAGTACCACAGCCATCTTGTTCACCAGATATCGCTCCATGCGACTTTTTTCTATTTCCAAGAGTCAAAACTGCGGTCAAGGGACACCATTTTCAAACAACACAAGACGACGAGGGTCTTGGAGGATATTCCAGAAAAGTTACCATCAAAGGCAGAAGCGCTGGAAAAAGTGTGTGCAATCAGAAGGGAACTACTTTGAAGGAGACAACACTAAACATGACTAAAACCGTAAGCAACATTTTTTTTACACCAGTCTCATTACTTTATTGTCGCACCTCGTATTTCACTATTATATCAGTTCTTATATTAATTCTTGTATTTTATTCTTATATTTATTCTCCTGGAAAATTTGGTCGATACCCTTGGATGATACCGATCGTAGAAACACTCAAAACACAGAAAGTCGGAACAACACGAGCATAGCGCATACCAGGTTTGAAACAGTGACATTTTTATGTATGAATCTCACGCGGAAAAGTAGTCAGTATTGCTGAAGGTTGGTAATAACGGATAATTTTACCGAAGTGATTTTAACCAACATGGTTGGGAGTGTCAGGGATTTTACTTGTGATAATTACTTACGAAGAAACAGCCACGATCGCGAAATATCATTTATTTAAAATGAACGGTTTCGGCATATACAGTAGGCCATCTTCAGATTGATTGCACAATTTGCTGGAGCTGGCGACGTGCTGAGCAGTTGCGTGTTATCGCCAGCTCCAGCAAATGGTGCAATCAATCTGAAGATGACCTACTGTGTACGCCGTAACCGGTCATTTTAAATAAATGATAGTTTTCGATCGTTACTGTTTCTCCATAAGTACGTTTAGCGAAAACTGGTGTTTGCAGTTGATTATGAATCAAGATATATTTCAGGAATTTCATTGAAAACAACTGCACGCAATTTGTTCATTAATTTTTTAAATTCATTTACCAGACGTACAATTTGTACAAGAGTAAGGACAATTTTATTTCAGTATACGTTAGAAAACATTCGTGTAGTAATCTTTTCAGGGCCGGCCGGGGTGGCCGAGCGGTTGTAGGCGCTACAGTCTGGAACCGTGCGACTGCTACGGTCGCAGGTTCGAATCCTGCCTCGGGCATGGATGTGTGTGATGTCCTTAGGTTAGTTAGGTTTAAGTAGTTCAAAGTTCTAGGGGACTGATGGCCTCAGCAGTTAAGTCCCATAGTGCTCAGAGCAATTTGAACCATTTGTAGTAATCTTTTACGGACTTGGGTGAACAAAAGTGTGCAGCCACAACGCTTGCCACTGTGCCACCGCTTAGGCTGAACTATTCACTCACTGAAAGGTGCCTAGAAAACTTTGACCGTGGAGTATCTGCCGATAAGCCGAGACGAGACACGTGTTCGCTTCTCTCTCTTCCACTGACCGTGGTTTCTGTGAAATCAGTGCATAGCAATTGCCATGTTCTCCTCGTAAGTGATGTTCCACCAGACGAATATCCTCTAGGACTCTTTAAAATTTTAAGGTTCCAAGTTGAGCACTGAACTTTAAATTCTGAGCCGGCACTGCCTTTCCTGTACATGATTTCTACCGCCATTCAAAGGCGCGTCAAATGTTTCTCTGAAGTGTTTTTTTTTGTTTTTGTTTTTGGTCATCAGTCTACTGACTGGTTTGATGCGGCCCGCTACGAATTCCTTTCCTGTGCTAACCTCTTCATCTCAGAGTGTTATACTTCAAAAAAGATTCACTCTTTTCTTTCCTAAAAATAATTTTTGTGTGGCGGTGCGATCGGCTTGCTAACCGTTTGGAGCGCTAGTGCCGTTGTAGGCCTCGTACAGTAACAACTTTTGCAGCGTCACGTGTGAGACGGAGGTTGGAGTTGATACGGACTGTGGCTCCACTCGCCGGTAGCAGCGCGGAGAAAGCGCGTGCCGAGAGATAAGGGAGACGCCGCCAATGGGCGTCCGGTAGCGGCCGGCGGCGGACGTGCCCGCTTATCGGCGGCCAGGTGATCAGTCCAGCCATGACGCTTCGCAAAGCTCTCAGCGCCAGCCTCCACAACCTGCGCATCTTCGACGAGGGCCACGTGAAGCGCTCTCGGCGCGATAGCGAAGAGCAGGTCAGCACCTCTGTTTCATCTCTTAGCCCACACTGTCCGTCAGCGCAAACCACTTCAACTGCGTGTGTGCAGTGGTTTGTTGTGGTCGCAGGAAATGCGGCTCGTTTCATTTTGTGGACTACTCTACGTTCGTTAACGGCTACTGATTTTGTCACCGCACATGCTTTTTATTAACATCGGTGTAAACGGTCTGCAATAATGCGAAGAACCATCATAAGCTACAGGGACGCACGACAATTGTAACGTAAAAAAAGCAGTGTGTTAGGCCACGGTTAAGTGCACTGCTTTTACTCTAGCTACAGTAAGATGAAACGAATGGTGTTTGACGTCGTAAGAATGTGTGTGTGTGTGTGTCTGTCTAGTTAGGTAGCTACGCGTCCCATAAATCATATGAACGATTTTTCTATCGACATGATGTGGAACGAGTGAGTTTGCACGATAGTATATACATGGCTAGCTTAGCGTCCGCTGCTTCGCTCACATAGACTGTATGGTCTGCACAGACTTTTTTGTTTTTCTTTAGTCGAATTTTTATGTTGCTCACAAATTGCAACACCTTCTAAGATTTTCACGCTAATAAGGCCATAGACGCTTAGTCTTTTCCGAATGTACTCGTACTTCTGACCAAAAAGAGATTGTGGTAGCTGGAGTCAAAGGTTTTTGTTAACCATGCCTTTTGCATTCTTGCGGTGATATTTCCATAAAAACTTTCGTCCCCTAACACACAGTTCTTTAAATCTAACCGAGAAGTGAAATACTAGTTTTTATAGATTTAGCTTTAAATATCTTATAATGTAATAAAATATTTTTTAAAAATTCTTATCCGGATTTTCATCCTTGTAGGGGCTGAATTTTCATAAAGAGTAATACACATATATTTTTTATTTCTACCATAGAAGCCAAATATAAATTTCCATAGATTGAACGTTTGATATCCTTTCACAATGAAATAGTTTCATAGAACTTTTCACCCTCTATTTCACTCCCTTAGGAGAATGGATTTCCAAAATCACTGAACACATTTTTTTTATTCCTAACCGAGAAGTCAAATAGCAATTTTCATAGAAACAGCTTTAAAATGATTTAGTAGTTCTTTAATAGTAATTTATTTAAAAACATCACCTGAAACGTCCCCTTTGAACAATTATACATGACTGTGCTTAAACTGACACACACTATTTTTTTTAGCGCAACGCAATCTGACTTTCAAAAATCCCTACAAAAGAATGGCCCTGACTAACATTAACCTATACCTTTCACAAATCGCTTACCTCACAAAAATCTTCGTTACTCGAACTACTGCAATACAGCGAGCGCCACTACTGTCAGCTAAATAAAAGATTCAAACTACTGAAGGCACTAACTACTGATAGGCATAGTTAGCAAATGAAAGATTTTGATAGGGAACAAACAATGTATTTACCTTAATAGTCATAATATATATAGCAGTTCATGACATCCAGTCTTCCAAATTTCAAAACTCCGCCATCTCTCTCCCCACATCCACCACTGCTGGCGGCTCACCTCCAACTGCGCAACGCTACGCGCTGTTAACATCCAGCTGCCGCTGCCCAACACTACAATGTCAGACCACAATGCAAACTAGCCACAGACTGCACACAGCACAGCCATTGGTTTTCATACAGAGCGCTACGCGGCGTTACCAATATAAGAACCTAAACAGCCTACTTACACACCCACTATTTTCCCCGCTTAGTGCTTGAATTTCCAAAAATGCTGAAACATGTATTTTTCTTATTTCTGACTGAGAAACAATAACCAATTTTCATAGTTCTAGCTTCAGAATAGTCTTAATAGCGTCATATTTTCAGTAAGCCTTTGTAAACTTACCCTCCCACACATTACTATTAAAATTCTCTGTCTCTGCACAAGTGTTGAAAGCTTCGTGAGGCGTAAGATATACAAAGGTAAAACTTTTTACTTATCTTCTTTTTCTCTTGTTGTTAGCTCCAGTTCTTGCGTCTAGGGGTATATTTTTGCGGCTGAAATTTTGACTTAGGGGGGTTCCAGATGACCAAATAACTGACGAAGTACTATCTGTTGCTATGATTTTCTGTTATTTTATCCCATTTTCTTTATCACACTGACTGCATAATCTCCATTTTCATACAACCATCAATTACATTGTTGAAGACAAAATTAAAGATAACACACGCATTTCCATCAGAGGCATGCCCACTACTACTAACATTCTGCAGTACTCACAATATTCCAAAGAGTTTACAAAATTTCTTGACAAAAGAACAATCATCATATATCATTATATAAATGAATCCAGAAATAAATTTAATAATTAGCATTAGGTTGTGCAGTTAATAATATGAAACAGCCGAGATAATGTTCACCTATACGAGATTCGAGATTAATCGTGGTATCGGCCACTTCTATAAAAATGTTGTGTTAGAAAAGGGTGTCCCATTACATCTTCCATCCCTTATTTCACCCCCTTAGGAGTTGGATCCCTTCTTAAACGCTGCCTACAGTACAAGATTAACACCCTGTCCAAAAGTCAGGCGTCTATCCTCAGCAGTTTGGGCTGGGTGATGTGAGTCAGTCAGTGAGCCCGCTAGTCAGTCAGTCAGGTCACCGCTTATATGTCAGTGGATGGCTATATGCTGACCATTTACAAGTTCCTAATAGACACACTTGCCTAAATTTATCATTAATGAAAACCTTATTTTTCAGTTCTTATCGTGAGAGTGAACTTAAAAGCTAGTCCGATTCACAGCTTACCAGTTTTAAAATAAAAATTGAACACATAACTCTTAAAGGAATAAATTCGACAGATGTAAAGGTAATTTCAAGAGTATCCTAAGGAACGTCTGATAGGGGCATTACTGTTTACAATATACGTGAATGGACTGGTGGATTACGTCGGGAGGTCCGTGGGGCTTTTAGCAGACCAAGCCGTGTATTGGGAGGTAGAAACGTAAGAAGTCTGTACATAATTCCAAGAATACTTGCAGAAGATCGATGATGGGTGCAGTGACTGGCAGCTGTCACTGAACGTAAAATACACTGAACAGCCAAAACATTATAACCACCGCAAACTCCGACGTTGGATGCCGCCTTGTGGCGTTGTGGTCGCGTCACGCGGTAGCAAAAGTATGTAAACGGGGCAAACACGGAAGGTTGATCACCTAGCGAAGATATGGGCTGCAAACAGGAAAATCGATTGAGATAAGCGACTTTGACAAAGGGCAGATTATTATTACGCAGAGCCTGTGAACGAATATCTCGAAAACGGCGAAGCTGGTCGAACGTTCACGTTCTGTGTCATGAGCACCTACGGAAAGAGGTAGAAGGATAGTGAAACTTCCACTAAGCGCTAAATGGTTGGACGTCCACGATTCCTCACAGACGACTTCCCCGATGTCGATGTCATCTTTCAGCAGCATAATTGTCCGTGCCTCGGGGACAGAACCATGCTACAGCGGTTTTTAGGAGCATTATAGTGAAGCCATATTGATGTCATGGCGACGGAATTCGTCTGATGTAAATCCTATGGAACCTATCTGGGTCCCTATTGGGCGCCATCATCGCGTGCGCAAATAAGCGGCCCGTTATTTACGAGAATGACAGGACTTGTGCGTAGACATCTAATGCCCCATACCTCCACAAAGCTACCAACAAACTGTCAGGTCCCTGATACGCAGAATCAGTGATGTGTTTCGTTCCAAAGACGGACTAACAAGCTATTAAGCAGGTGGTCATAATGTTTTGGCTCACCAGCGTAGATGTAACATAGCGCCCATAAACAAGTGAAGAAATCCACTGCTGTTCGATTAAACTATTGATGAAAAATCACTACAAACAATAACATCCGTAAGATACGTAGGAGTAACTATCCAGGACGACTTTAAGTGGTAAGACCACATACAACAAATTGTAGGAAAAACAGATGCCAGCGAGAAAATAATTTGGAAATGTAATTTATCCGTGAAAGAAGTGGCTTACAAAGCACGGTCTGGAACCCATAGCAGGTTGGATTGATAGAACAACTCAACAAACTCCAGTGGTAGAGGCTACGGGAGAATCGTTGAATTGTACAGAGACGTTTACTACTGCAATTTCGAGAGAGTACGTTTCGGAAAGGGTCGGGAAACATATTTTTCCTGTGGAATAGAAACAGTTGCTGAGAAAAAATGATTTTAGGTTAGATTTAAATCTAGCTTTACTACCTGACAAACATTAAATTTTATTGGGCAAATTATCAATAATTTTCGATGGTGTATATTCAACTCATATCTGAGCTACTAACAGCTTTAATAATGAGTATTTCTACTACTGTTCTAGGTGCAGACATCGTTTTCTTCTTAAATTGTGATGGATTATTTATGACGGGTTTCATTAGCGAATACACATGTTGTGAAGGTGGACTTTAAATACCTAACCACATGAAGAGATGACTTCAAATGGAAGCCACATACTATCAATACTTTCTCTATAAGGCAATTAACTACAACAGAAAATTATTCCATAAGATATTTCTGAGTGGAAATATGCAAAATATGGCAGGAGGTTGATTCGTTTATTTAAAAAACTAGCAAAGATACCAAGAGAAAAAGTAGCTGAATTTAATTATTTGATCATTTCAGTAACATATTTCTTCCAGTTTAAGTTTTCATGTGTATGTGGATCAAAATTATGAAAATTGTAACTCAGTACTGTCCACGTACTATATTAATTGTTGATATGATTATGTTTATTGTACATAACTGAATACAGAGAGTTTTCTCAATATTAATGGACAGTCCATTCTTAGAAAACCGCTTAAGTCATCGAAAAATATCATTGATAATTTCTTCTGCTACTTTGTTTCTTATGGTATTTATTGGAATGCTAGTATCGTCTACAAAAGAACCATTTCTGTTTAAATGAATGTTACATCGAAGGTCATTCGCATGTCTAAGGAAAAAGAGCGGATCCAAAACTGATCCCTGTGGTACTCCGTGATTGCTCCCCAATCACAATAATTTTCTCGCCAACATTCAGCACAAGTTATTGCATTCGTTTTTTTAAAGTATGATTCAAATCAGTTGTTTATAACGTCGTCAATTCCATGAAACCTATATTTAGCTAAGAGAGTAGCATGAAGTGCACAGTGAAACACCTTGGACGAATCAGTAATATTTAAGGCTCGTAGTATTTATACTGAATGTATAAAGAACATTCTCAGCCTTTGTGGAATACAAACTTTATTTATTTATACAAGTCCAAAGAACACTAAAACACAATGCAATGAATATTATCTAATATTAATTACAGAGTTCCCCACTGTAAGAGCCCAGTGATAAGCAGTCATAATGGCGTAGTTATTCATTGCAGGCAGGTTTTCCATGTCACAGGGTTCCCTCAGATTACTGCAAACCAATAAGTGTTCAAATTGCTGCCTCGTCACACATTCACAAAGTTCACCATCACTGATAGCCCGCTTCTTGCACCATGTCGCGCCTGTTCTTAACCTACTGAGTATCTTCAAGGTCCCGCATTGGAAATGGCAGCCCGCTGCTAACTGATACATCTTAGCTAGGCTTGCAATGGCTTAAGGAAAACATGGAAGGTGGACCCACACATTTGTCATGTGCTATTTCGCGTAATACATTTTTTTAGTTAGTGGAAATACGAACATTACAATTTAAAAACTTAATAAAAGAGACAGAAATCTGAGTAAAGCTTGAACAGGCTCAAATCTCAATTTTTTTTAAAGAACACCTTAACAATTACAGCATTAAAAACAGAACATGAAAAGCGGAAGTACAGAGTTCCCAGAACTAAAGGTTACATCAATTGAGCGTGGCAGAAGCAGGTTCAACAAACAATTTTATCAACCATATGAATTACAATAACAGCTGTGTACTAACATATTTCAAATCTAGCTGACTGTTACACAGTTGAACAACTTTCACCGAAATCCTGAGTTGCTCACAAGACACGCCACTGATAGAAGCTGTTGGAAGGCCGCTTAGCAATGCATAACCCTTAATAAAAATCTCATAAACTAAGTAAACAGTCCTTGAAACAGACCAACTATAAAGATATAAAAATTAAACATAAATGGCCAGCCATACATCGCAACCAAACATTAACAACAAGGCCTAATAAATATACAATTGCCCAAATTTGTAGACAAGTTGAAGTACATGCAATTGAAACGTATTTGAACTTGGTACAAACCAGCAGAAACTTTGACGCAGTCCTTAATAACTAAGCAAGTGCCCAAAATTCAAAGTAAGCTTGCAGCTACAGCAGACGGCTGTGACAGGAACGAGCAGCCAACTTTCGCAGCAAGTGTAGTAAGTAATGACTGCGGACCAACGTAAGGTTCACCCGTTTGTCTTCATAAGTAACAGGTCGTAAACTGCAGACGCTGAGAAACAGTGATAGGGGTGCCAACTTTAAAGAGTAGGAAATTTGGAAATTTGTGGTAAGGTGTTACGGGCCCAAACTGCTAAGGTCATCGGTCCGTAAGCTTATATACTATTTAATATAACTTTAACTTACGCTAAGGACGACACACACACCCATGCCCGAGGAAGGATTCGAACCTCCGACGGGGGAAGCCGCGCGGACCGTGCAAGGCGCCTCAGACCGCTCGGCAACCCCGGGTGGCTTAACCCTTTGTTTCCTGACATAAGAAAAAATTTAATTTTTAACATTTTCTTTGCAGAATTTATGCTATTGTGGCCTCAAATGACGGTAGGATTTTTTGTAAAATTTTATTTTATTTTTTACAACTTTTTTTACTGCTGGTACTCAGAAGTACCGTCAGACTCCATGGACAGAATCACAACATGCGCAGAAAAATGCTCCAATTTTTATAACTTGTACTTTATTCCACATAAATATTAAATATTTTTACATTAGAAAATTAATTAACAAAAATATGCTATTTCTGAATTTTTTTTTTAAATTCGCATAAATTTACCTTACTATGTGTTTGTCTCTCAACATTCTGTGTGTACGGTATTCACATTGTGGTGAAGGTGTAAACGGCAAAGAACACTCTGAGGCATCATTATTCGAACAAGTGGAGTTTGTTTCACAATGTGCCTCTTGCAAATCGGACGAAAAAGCTTTGTCAAAATTATTAACATTTTCGTCATCATCTTCGATGTCAGTATCCTCTGTAATATCAGAAGGAATGTCCTCATACAAAATTGCTTCAATCTCTGCATCACTCAAAGGTCGAAAGTAGTCACCAGTTTTACGATTTTCGTCCATCTGTGTGTGAAAAAGTGGACAGAACAACTAGTGAGAGGTAACGCACTGTTGCTACAATAAAGTGTTCGCACAACCTGACGGTACTAATAAGTCCGCTTTATATTTTCCATTTTATCTCATTCACTTGTAACGTAATGCTTCAAACTATTATAAAAAAACAAAGAAGGTAAGTACTTACAATGGAAAACTCAGCGGAAGTTTCAATAAATTGCGCACAAATTCCGACAACACCATGGAAACAAGCACATACAACCTTCTGTTTTCACAGCAGCGTGCGAAAAACAATTTCAAGCTCTGACAGACAGAGAGGTCTATGTATTGCATAATAACATCTATGAATCAGTAGAGCAGAGTTACTGTTACGTACCGACAGCCTCTCAGATCACGAAACTGCACCACGAGAAAGTAATGAGAGTAAAAACTTACTGGTACTTTTAAGTTCCATCAGGCAACAAAGGGTTAAAAGAATAATTACAGAGGTACAATGAGGAAAATCCTCAGGCTTGGCAAACACGCCTAAGCTCCTGAGCTCTTTAAATTCACAAAACAGATCTAACTACTGGTCCCCGCTCTAACGGCAACGCTCAGCCGTGGCACGTACGAAAGGATCAGCTTTACTTAACTCGAGCCACACGTATGCGGCTAGCAGGGGCGGCCGACTAACGACCAACCCAGGCGCCGTGCGACGACCGGAGAGCCGCCGCGCCAACAAACAAACACGCCTCTGCTCCGGAACCAGGGAACAGCAAACCGTCGTTTGCCGCTAAAGCTGCCCCGCCGACACAGCTGAAAAGATAACAGTAATCTGCGGAAATAAGGCATCACACTATAATGGCCGGGGAGTAAAAGGGAAATATATAGATTAATGACAAGGGGATACCAATAGGTCAAATTTAACACTCCTTAAAATTACTAATATTCACTACCAGTTATGTCAGCACCTGCTGATTCAATACCACAAACATACGCATATACCACCTTGCCTCCCATACAGATCGAGCCGCAAATTATTCCCTTCGCGGAAAACTATCACAGCGAATACTCTTACACTTGCATGAAATATGACCGAGAGCACAAATTGGAGTTAGTAACACTGACCGACGGTCATGCACTCAAACAGTGGTAGTCTGCGTTTACATAACAGGTCCCCTTTCCATAGAACACAGGCATGGCCTTACGATATCAAGCAGGCTGGCCGAACAGCCGGCTCGCTAACTCAGCGTGTTCGGTCAGAGGGTTAGCTGCCCTCTGTAATAAAAAAAAACTGAGTTAATGGATATGGATCAACAACGAACTGAAACGGGTGTCTTGCGACGTCCGCACCGAGCAGATACAACGAACGAAAACAAACAAAATGAGACAAAAAAAAAAGAAAAAAAAGAAATAGCTTTTGTAGGCGCTTCAGTCTGGAACCGCGCGACCGCTACGGTCGCAGGTTCGAATCCTGACTCGGGCATGGATGTGTGTGATGTCCTTAGGTTAGTTAGGTTTAAGTAGTTCTAACGTCTAGGGGACTGATGACCTTAGCTGTTAAGTCCCATAGTGCTCAGAGCCATTCTTTTTTTTTTTTTTTTTTTTTTTTTTTTACGATATCAAGTGGGGTCAGAATAAGAAAACAACACGTCACTCCACTTAGGTGAGAAGGAGCCCCGATTTGCATGATTCCAGCCAGGACGTTATTGCTTCCAATCCACACAGACGATCTTCGGGGGGATGTAAACCTTAAGTTTTCAGAGTAGGCCGGGAACTTGTTGACGAGGTTGTTTGATTTGATCTTAGTCTTTCCCCGAGAGCCGGGCCAGACAGTCAGAGTTCCCGAAAAGCCATAACTTGTCAGCCATTTATCCTTCAGCCAAATGGCCTCCACACAAACCAACTACACACGCACCTCGTCCAAAAACTTTAGTTGACGACGCATGATCCACTCCTCATTGGCAACCTAAGCAGCTAGTGGCGCAGTGGAAAGTCTTACCACGGTTCAGTAACTTATCTTTTTCTGTCCTAGTTCTCCAAGAGTCTTTGTTCTTCACAGCTCAGTTCGACGCGCTTCTGTTGAAGCTGGAGTGTGTGTGTGTGTGTGTGTGTGTGCGTGTGTGTGTGTGTACGTTGGAATTGGTGCTATTGTAGGAAGGGAGCTTTTTTCTGGATTTCAGTCGTGATGGTTAAGGGTGAGTTCACAACAATGGATGCCTTGGATATGTTTCTTGGTCTTCTTTTCATTCTCTGTGTTGCTTCTTGTCTTATGACAGATGGAGACCACTCCCACGAGTGGAAAGACATTGTTGACTGGAGTTAGTCTTAGGCGCCCTGTGACCGTGTGGCCTGTCTCATGGAGAGCAACATCAATTTAGTTAACGTGTGCAGAGTTCCTGCAGACTAATAGCAAAATTTGTGGCAAGTTCTATGGGACCAAACGTCTTAGGTCATCGGTCCCTAGCCTTACACACTACTTACTCTAACTTAAACTAACCTACGCTAAGGGCAACACACACACACGAATGTCCGAGGGAGGACTCGAACCTCCGACGGAGGGAGCCGCACGAACCATGGCAAGACGCCACAGACCGTGCGGCTCCTCCAGACTGGTGCGGCGTACTCCGCCGTAGAGAAAAACAGAACAAATGCGGATGTGCGGAAAACGCTGGACTGCGCTCCTCATATGTGTTTGTCAGTTTATGGATAAGAATGTTCCTGGTTCACACTTTCTGTCTGGTTGTTCGTGGGTTAAGGCGTGATCCAACCTTAACCCTAGATACTGAGGGTAGACACAGTGACTTAGATTGCATCCTTTCCAGGTGATGTTCAGATTTCTTCTTGCCGCCTTATTGCGTAGGTGTAACACATACACTTGAGTCTTACCCGGATTGGGTTTCAAGTGGTTGTCGTCATAGTAGATAGCAAGTTGTTCGAGAGCAGATGCTAGCTTGGATTCTACTTCTTCAAATATCACTCTTTGTGCCGCGACAGCTATGTCCTCTGCTTAGATGAAGGACTGGGTTCCAGTTTTGAGTGGATGATCATTGGTATATACACTGAGGCGCCAAAGAAATTGGTACATGCATGCGTCTTCAAATACAGAGATATTTAAACACGCAGAATACGCCGCTGCGGTTGGCAACGCCTTTATAAAACAAGTGTCTGGTGCAGTTGTCAGATCGCTCACTGCTGTTACAATGGCAGGTTATCAAGATTTCAGTGAGTTTGAACGTGGTGTTATAGACGACTTACGAGCCATGGGGGACAGCATCTCCGAGGCCGCGATGAAGTGGGGATTTTCCTGTACGACCATTTCACGAGTGTACCGTGAGTATCAGGAATCCGGTAACTCATCAAATTTCGATCGCTGCGGCCGGAAAAAGATTCTGCAAGAACGGGACCAACGACGACTGAACAGAACCGTTCAACGTGACAGAGGTGCGACCCTTCAGCAAACTGCTGCATATTTCAAAGTGGGCCATCAACAAATGTAAGCGTGCGAACCATTCAACGAAACATTCATCGATATGGGCTTTCGGAGTCGAAGACCCACTCGTGTACCCTTGATGACTGCATGACACAAAGCTTTACGCCTCGCCCGGGCACGTCAACAGCGACAATAGACTGGTGATGATTGGAGATACGTTGCCTGGTCGGACGAGTCTCGTTTCAAATTGTATACAGCGGATGAACGTGTACGGGTATGGAGACAACCTCATGAATCCATGAACCCTGCATGTCAGCAGGGGACTGTTCAAGCTGATGGAGGCTCTGTAATAGAGTGGCTCCAGGAACAGTCTTATGAGATTAAGTATTTCCACTAGCCTCCAAACTTCCCCAGACATGAACATTATTGAGCACATCTGGGATGCCTTGCAACGTGCTGTTCAGAAGAGATTTCCACTCCCTCGTACTCTCACGGATTTAGGGACAGCCCTGCAGTATTCATGGTGTCAGTTGCCTCCAGTACTACTTCAGACATTAGTGGAGTCCATGCCACGTCGTGTTGCACCAGTTTCTTTGGCTCTTCAGTGCATGTTGTATAATACTGGAAGCAACACACTTCCCTGTGTTAGACCATTCTTCTGCATTCTCCGTCGAATCTTTTTGTTATTTAGAGTAACAAAGAATCGTCGTTTCGCAGCAGACACTGAGTTAATCTAACTACTAGTCCTTAGTTCTTGTGTACAACTTCTTTGTTAATTTCTTATGATTCACGGTATCATAACCAGCCGTGAGATCGATAAAGGCTACTGCTTTCTTTCACACCCGTTCTCAATCTGCTGCGTTAAATTAAGTCTCTGAATAGCACGTAACTTTCTCTGTACTTTCTGTTTTTCTTCAATGAACTTGCTCCCAACAGACTCAAAAATTCGATGCAGAATCCACGAGTTTTAACAAATGGCACGGAAGTAATACAGGTTTCAAGCTCTTGGGGGGTATTCGGATCTTTGCCTGGTTTAAGCAATGTCACGACTTTTGCCTTGAGCCAGGTCTCTGGGATTATCATTCTAGCAACACAAGTGTTCATGATTCTCAAGTTACAGTCAATAATTACATGGCCAAGGTTGTTTATTTGCTCTGCTCTCAAGTCATCCAGGCCTGAAGTTTGTTACTTTTTATGCGATGGATAGCTGGTCTCAGCTCTTCATCTGTGAATGAAGTGCCAAAAAGATCCTCCTCTTACTTTGTTTCTTTTGTAGTTTTATTGTTCAACAGCAGTTGGTGTGCTGTTTGGTCAGGGGTGACCTTACTGACTGCTGAGGGTGAAACTACAGGATCTCCGTTAAGGTTTATCAATAATTTCCACCCTTGTCTGTTTTATGTCCAAAGTTTCGAGGAGACTGTGTCATGTCTCTGTTCGTGATGTTGATATGGTCAGGCAAATGCTGGGATGGTTCCTTTGAAAGGGCACGGCGACTTCCTTCCCCATCCTTCCCTAATCTGATTAGACCAATGAACTCGCAGTTCGGTCTCTTCCCCCCAAATCAACCCAACCCCAACCCAATCGTCTTCTATCTGCACAGTCAGATCTACTCTCATTCAGTCGTTGCCTGCTGGATGTCAGAGGAAAAGCTGCGAAGGTGCGGATTCTTAAGAAGAAAGAGCCCCACAAGAACTGATTTATACTCTGATGAGCCAAAACATTATGAGCGCAGCAATTCCGTTTTTCCGGAGGTGGATAGACTGGGGCAAGGATTGATTAGATTGATTGTTTTGGGGGAAGAGACCAAACTTCGAGGTCATCGGTCTCGTCGGATTAGGGAAGGACGGGGAAGGAAGCCGACCGTGCCCTTTCAAAGGAACCATCCTGGCATTCGCCTGGAGCAATTTAGTGAAATAACGGAAAACCTAAATCAGGATGGCCAGACGCGGGATTGAACCGTCGTCCTCCCGAATGCGAGTCCAGTGTGCTGACCACTGCGCCACCTCGCTCGGTGGGGCAAGGTTTTCTGATATTTTGACACGTTAGTGGCTCCAGTTGATGTCTTTCTTTCAGGTTCCAGGATCCGTGTTGAGGTGTAAATTTGCTGTGGTACTACTTTAATGGTGACAACACCGATGGCATTAGATTGCCCCCATCTTGTTCGTGTGGTATCCTCCAGAACAGCGGTGCTACACCAAAGACGGCAACGTGAATCATTGCCACAGACAGTAGCGAGGTTCTACTGCGAAATTGCAACGACGAATAGGAAGCGCCCCTGAAGACCACACGTCATTTCTCGGCATCTCGGCATAGCAGCACCCTTACGCTGAAGTCAATATAGTACAAGCATGCAAGAACTCAGCCCAGTTTGTGACTTCAGCTTCAGCAGCCAACAACATTGTGAAGGAACGTGATTGTAAAGTTTCAGGTAATCATGTACTTTAATTAATGTTGAGCGTTGTGCTTCAAGAAAACAGCTTGTGATTGTATGCATCAAGCGATACTGTCATAACCAACGCTCTCCTGTCGTAATCTTTTTATTCATTGACGTAATAAAGTATACTAATATTTCATCCAAAGTAGTGAAAAATAAACCACCTCCCAGAGCACTCAAAGAACCCACAGTCGTGGGCAGACGACTGTAGTTTCGTCTTGTCACAACAGTTAGGAAATATGGTGGAGTGGTATGGCGCCCCACTAAAGCCTCGTGTGTTTGCGCCGCGCAGTAGACATCGTCCACTGACGTTTGTAAGTCGTAAGTGTCGTGCGACATGTTTGGGCTTAATGCGCCAGCGATGAAAATCCTGTGATGTAAGCTGAGCTAGGCTTCGAAATCTCTGGGTACGGTGGGATGAACGAGATACATCCCACTGACGTATGGACGACGACGCCAGTGACCTCCACCGTTGCCAGAGATCGATGGATGCTGCTTCACACGTATCCTGCTGTATTGCCACCCACCGTTGGTCTGTCCATGCAGAAAGATGGATAGTTTGGCGAACTAAAATGTTCTCCAGGCTTAGACGTGTTTCACGCACCAGGCAAATGTCAGTAACATCATCTCGGGGATATTGACGAAGTTCACCAGCTTGAGTGCGAATGCTATTGGCGTTCTACGCAGCTGTTGTAAATCCATGAACGCTCCCCACAATGCGACCATTATGGTCAGATCCGGCGACTGCTTGCATGGCTGACACATACACCCACAAAACACTGATGGACCTTGCAAAATAACTTGTGATCCTTTGTTAGCAACTCTTACTTCCAGATCTTCTATGGCCTTATAAACAGTTTGACGGGAACGTCGATATCTTCTGCTGTAGCGAGGCATCTCGGAACATGCAGTTGCACGCGCTGCTGCAGTTGCAGTTGCAGTTGCAGTTGCAGTTGCAGTTGCACGCGCTGCTGCAGTAGTTACAGTCAGAGCCGACGTCAGTCGGCGAGCAGCAGCGCGTGCAACTGCATGTTCCGAGATGCCTCGCTACAGCAGAAGATATCGACGTTCCCGTCAAACTGTTTATAAGGCCATAGAAGATCTGGAAGTAAGAGTTGCTAACAAAGGATCACAAGTTATTTTGCAAGGTCCATCAGTGTTTTGTGTGTGTACTATTAATTTTACACTTACGCAATTAGACGCAGCTCAAGCTGGCAATGGTTGGATTACAGTTGCTGTTGTTCGTTTTGATGGTAATAAAGTGAAGAATGTTACTGGTTTGGAAGCATTTAATGCAAGAGATGTTATTGCTTACCGTACTTTTCATGTTGGAGAAGTGTATAATAGAGATTTGGGACTGTCATACTTTGTATCTAACCAGTCATTTTATTTAAGAACAAGAAATCATCGTCAAATAAGTGAACAAGAGAGTGTGTGTATATGGATGAAAGGTGCTGGAAGATGTGCTAAAGTCCAAGTGACTGGAGATGTAACACATTATTATAGAAATTGAAATAAATAATATTTTTGTCATTAGTAATGTCTTTTATTTCAAAACCATATTTCATATTTATTCTGATCTGTTGATACATTGATCATCGGACGTACGCTCCATTGACCGGAGGCCATAGAGTTGGAACAATGTGATGCAATATACTCTGAGCTGTGACGCATAGCGAGGCGTTATAATTTGATGAGAAGAGCATTTAGGCCTTCTGTTTTCAAAGTATGTAAGAGTATTAATTTGTCACCACAGCCAACCGCCGAGGCTTCTATGTTTCAAGGAGCACACAGATGGATGGGTTTTGTTGCCAGATTTTCTTTGGCTATGTCTGTGCAAGGAACTGGTAACGGTTGGATTACTATCGCTTTTGTACGTACGTCTGATGCCAAGAGGAGTTCCTTGGATTCATTTGCTTCAAGAGAGTCGTATGGAGGAAGTTATCTTTCAAGTGATGAACCTTTATTTTTAAGAAGTCGTGTATGTAGAAAAGTTGAAAGTTCTGAACATGTATATGTATGGTGTAAAAGTGGTGGTTCTATTGGTAATGTTTTATTATTGTAATGTTTGATTTTTAAATAAACTATAATCTTAAAAAAAGTTGTTTCATTTCAACAGTTATTGACCGGCTAGATTCTGAACGCAAGACGTACGCTACATAAAGTGCCAAAGCATGAAGTTGCAGCGGAATGAGCTCCATCAGGATTCTTACACTGTTCACCAGAGCTCTAATTTGCGCAATTAAGCAGCTGAGACCGTTGTTTGAGACAGCTATTGTGACACTGGCGCTGGTTCCAGTTTCCTCGTCTCCTTTTTTCTCGAGGATGGGCGAAGTTGAGTCGGGTGTTGCTTCTGGTCTTCAATCCTACTTCGAGCCGTGTTACGTCGAGACGCAGAGCTCGTCTGCACCAGTGGAGTGTCGATAGTAAATCGTTGCAATATTTCGCGAGGTTGCTGCTTAGGTGTGGCAGCATCTTCAGGCGTCTGCTGTGACGTGCTTGGGCGCTGCTGGGGAGACGCTTCTTCATTGGTTGGCGCCGTGGACGCGGTAGCTGCGGTGTAGTAGACGCCAGGACGAGTCTTGGCCGTCGTCTTTTATTGCAGCTCAGTAGTATGACCACGTTGGCGAGCTAAAGCGCACTTCCGCACTATACAGCCACAGTAGCGAGCCACATGTCCTACCTCGCCGCAGAGAGCGCATACGGGCGTCCAATAACATGGGAGAGGACAGTCACAACTTGTCTGGTTGCCAGCTCACTTGACACTCTTGTCTGATATGGAACAGTGCCGTACAACGTCCCTAATCCTCTGGTACCGGTAGCATTGTGCTGGGCCTCGCTTAGCTCTCAAATTTTCTACTTCCACCGTAAGGTTGACGAGGCTAGTCTGGTAGAAAAGCTTTCCGTCTTGCGGATGATCAGTTTCAATATCCGTGAATCGTGGAATATGCTCTATTATCTTCTGAAATTTAAGCTTTACGATCGTCCTTATAGAGAAGTCTAGAGCTTCAAGTTCTTCCTTCATGTGATCGGAATCCGCATTGAAGAACAGAATGCATATTACTACATTGATCGCTTTGTCAGGTGTGGACATATGAAATTTTTTTTTGTTTCTCATCGCAGTTCCAGTTGCGTGATGCTATGTAGTCGACAGAGGCCCAATGAGCTGTTCATCTTCCGAATCCAGAAGCGGAGCTGCCAAGGCGGCCTTGTCCAAGTCGTAATGCACTGCAGTGTCCGTTGTCAGAGTTTAGTCCGTTGTAGTTGGAACAACTGTCAGGACCGCCAGAGGGGCAAATCCGCCGGCCGGGGATCAGCCGACTCTGCACTCGCGTTAACCTCTACACGCATCCGCGTCGCTAACTCAAATGATAATACCACATTCTTTTTTTTTGTTTTTGTTTTTTCGTGTGTATTTGGACTTCCTGGGCAACTTCATTACATCGCTACGTGTAAGGAATGAGACTTATTTCACTTTAGTAAAGGGTTTTAATAGCAGCAGGGGCCCATAAGCCAACCTCTGACAATTTTGTTCCATAATTATTGCTACGTGGGCTAACGTCTTTGAATCGGTGCTAGTGATGCGGATTTGTTGTGCCTGTGCATTCCGTTGTTTGACGGTCCTACGGATCAGGTCCATCTCGTTATGTAGATTTATCACTTCTGAATTGCTACCTCTAGCATATCCATGTTAGACTCGTAGTGCAGATGATTCGCCATTCGTCTCTGCTGCGCTTATGCACTACTCGTTGTGAACTTACGCAGGCTCCACAATCAAGATAAAGATCCCACGTAGAACCACTTTATTTTTAATTCACAGATAATCGAACAAAAATATCTTATTGATCGTATCTGAATTCTCACTACAGCCTAGAAGCTAGTTGCCGAGCAGCCCCCCCCCCCCCCCCCTACCAAGTACTGCAGCTACCAAGCAGATGCACGAATTCTCACGATGGACATCCGGCACAGTGGGATCCCACTACAGAAGGTGTTGCTGCTGCAGCCGTGAATGGTCCAGCTCGGAAGTCGGGCGTGGGCACTCTGGAACAGAAAGACTGGTGGAATCGCTGGCAGAACTTCCTGGTACACTGTGAGGGTGAAACAGATTGATGAAATTGTCGGACCGCGTCCGGTGTTGCGGCTGGACTTCCGCCATGGCTCTGCCCAGGAGATGGGTGATCCACAGCGTGACCAACTAACGTTCACATCGTGTAAAGATTGTCGGTCACACCTCGTCGTGAAGTCGATAGCAACGCTGATGTGGCTGCAGCAAAGAGTTGTCAAGGGCCACCAATTTCACAAGGAAGAACACCCTGCTCTGCGGATGGAGGGGGGAAGGGGTGGCCATACAATTTTTCTGTTGGACTCGTCCCATCTTGTGGTCTCGAACGACAGTGCCACAAAAGACAGACTGTATCGTCGACGTGCTAGACTTGCTGTAACTTCGCCATTTAAGACTTGAAGATTCTTATCAAGCGTTGAAGCTGTCTGAAACGAGGCTGTTTGCTCATACTGAATACCACTGGACTCACAAAAGCTTTGGAATTCCGCAGATGTAAGCTGTGTTCCACTGTCAATAATGATTGTTTCAACGGTGAAAATTCTAGCCCATACTTGGAGAGTTTTGGGCATTGTAATAGAGTTCATATGAAAACATAGGGGAATTAACTAGAAGCATCCACTAACATGAGCCAATGGGACGCCATGAATGGGCCCACCAAATCTACATGGAGCCTGAGTCACATGTGCGTTGCTTGAGGCAACTGGAAATTTTTCCGTGCTCTAGCAGCTTGATTTTACTGGCACTGGTGACAACTAGGAACTGCACTTTTTGTATTTATCTATGCCTCTCCAAAAAACATGTTTGGGGGTCATATGTTTCGTCAGCACCATACCCCAAAAGTCTTGACGGAGTAAGTCCAAAACGTGGTACTGCAGAACGTTAGCCATGATTACTCTAATCTTCCCACTGTCACCCTGGAGGAGGAGGACCCGATTTAAACATTGAAATTTGGGGATGGCGGTGCCAGTAAGCAACCACATCTGGGTTTCAAATGGTTTTCTACACTCCTGGAAATTGAAATAAGAACACCGTGAATTCATTGTCCCAGGAAGGGGAAACTTTATTGACACATTCCTGGGGTCAGATACATCACATGATCACACTGACAGAACCACAGGCACATAGACACAGGCAACAGAGCATGCACAATGTCGGAACTAGTACAGTGTATATCCACCTTTCGCAGCAATGCAGGCTGCTATTCTCCCATGGAGACGATCGTAGAGATGCTGGATGTAGTCCTGTGGAACGGCTTGCCATGCCATTTCCACCTGGCGCCTCAGTTGGACCAGCGTTCGTGCTGGACGTGCAGACCGAGTGAGACGACGCTTCATCCAGTCCCAAACATGCTCAATGGGGGACAGATCCGGAGATCGTGCTGGCCAGGGTAGTTGACTTACACCTTCTAGAGCACGTTGGGTGGCACGGGATACATGCGGACGTGCATTGTCCTGTTGGAACAGCAAGTTCCCTTGCCGGTCTAGGAATGGTAGAACGATGGGTTCGATGACGGTTTGGATGTACCGTGCACTATTCAGTGTCCCCTCGACGATCACCAGTGGTGTACGGCCAGTGTAGGAGATCGCTCCCCACACCATGATGCCGGGTGTTGGCCCTGTGTGCCTCGGTCGTATGCAGTCCTGATTGTGGCGCTCACCTGCACGGCGCCAAACACGCATACGACCATCATTGGCACCAAGGCAGAAGCGACTCTCATCGCTGAAGACGACACGTCTCCATTCATCCCTCCATTCACGCCTGTCGCGACACCACTGGAGGCGGGCTGCACGATGTTGGGGCGTGAGCGGAAGACGGCCTAACGGTGTGCGGGACCGTAGCCCAGCTTCATGGAGACGGTTGCGAATGGTCCTCGCCGATACCCCAGGAGCAACAGTGTCCCTAATTTGCTGGGAAGTGGCGGTGCGGTCCCCTACGGCACTGCGTAGGATCCTACGGTCTTGGCGTGCATCCGTGCGTCGCTGCGGTCCGGTCCCAGGTCGACGGGCACGTGCACCTTCCGCCGACCACTGGCGACAACATCGATGTACTGTGGAGACCTCACGCCCCACGTGTTGAGCAATTCGGCGGTACGTCCATCCGGCGTCCCGCATGCCCACTATACGCCCTCGCTCAAAGTCCGTCAACTGCACATACGGTTCACGTCCACGCTGTCGCGGCATGCTACCAGTGTTAAAGACTGCGATGGAGCTCCGTATGCCACGGCAAACTGGCTGACACTGACGGCGGCGGTGCACAAATGCTGCGCAGCTAGCGCCATTCGACGGCCAACACCGCGGTTCCTGGTGTGTCCGCTGTGCCGTGCGTGTGATCATTGCTTGTACAGCCCTCTCGCAGTGTCCGGAGCAAGTATGGTGGGTCTGACACACCGGTGTCAATGTGTTCTTTTTTCCATTTCCAGGAGTGTATTTGTATGCCATCCGAGTTGAACATATAGCATCACCCTGGCTACTGAATTGACGTGGGTCTGGAATTCTATGACAACTGCCACGGATTCGTTGTCCATGTGGAAGCAAACTTCAGGCTCATCGTCGAAGTCCGTGTGTGATCCACCTGGTAGCTGAAAGAGCGCTTCAACAACGGCATGCTGCGATGTGGGGCGATATTGAATAAGCGGATAAAAACACAGCCTAACGCGGGATGCATCTTGCTGTTTTTAGAGGTATGCGTGCGTTACTGTTGAACAGGGACAGCAGTGGCTTGTGATCGGTGAATAGCACAAATTGCTGACCGTATACATAACCGTGAAGTATTTCAGGGCAGTCGCAAGTGGTATCGCCTCGAAGGTTTTTGGAGGTTATTAGTACTGTTATGAGTAAGAACGACAGTAAGTTAGACGACAGTACGATAGTCATTGTATGACGGTGAATGTTTTTCTATAAATCCGTTTTATCACCGTAAGTATGGTATGCATTAGCTTTATGTAATTACTTCCTCAGTCACCTACTTCTGCTCTACTTCCTTGCACATTAAGTGTAAAACTTTAAGAAGTCGTCCATTTTAGAACTTTACTAAGGTTTGAATGTTTATTTCTTTAAAAAAATCCCGTTATCAAATTCTCGTGCTGAAATCGACTGATCATACCCGGAAACTTAAAAATGTGTTCTAGCACGAAGCCAGTTTGACGTTGATAGTTTTGTGGATGCGAATTACTGCGCGAGTATATAGATAAACAGAATGCTGAAAATTCTAAATTATGACTTATTTACAAAACAAGGGGCAAGAAAAATCTGAAAAAAGACTACCAGTGTACACTGACATATTAAATATCATCGTGAGCATGCCGCGCGGTATTAGCCGAGCGGTCTAGGGCGCTGCAGCCATGGACTGTGCGGCTGGTCCCGGCGGAGGTTCGAGTCTTCCCTCGGGTATGGGTGTGTGTGTGTGTTTGTCCTTAGAATAATTTAGGTTAAGTAGTGTGTAAGCTTAGGGACTGATGACCTTAGCAGTTAAGTCCCGTAAGATTTCACACACATTTCAAAATCGTGAGCATATGTCGTGCTATTTCTCTCTAAGCATTATTTATGAATTAATGCTATCAGCTTCAGTGATTTCACTGTCGATATTTCACCCACGGTGGACATGTCTGAGCAAAAGGTAACGTATTGCTTACGATATCAGCACAAAATTTGTACTTCCACTTTCTCTTGACTGAGATAAGTTTTTCAACCATCATTTTGAAATATGCTAATTTATAAATGGTCGAACCTCCATACCCCGATGTGTGGATGTTACATCATGGTCAT
Source organism: Schistocerca nitens (assembly GCF_023898315.1). NCBI lineage: Eukaryota > Metazoa > Arthropoda > Insecta > Orthoptera > Acrididae > Schistocerca > Schistocerca nitens. The sequence continues at coordinate 487,277,859 of NC_064618.1, forward strand.
ACTGGGCATAACGACGCTACATTTTTCTCAAGGCCACCAACATCTCCGGACCTGATACCTATGGATTTTTATGGGGTTTTGTGAAAGGCCTTGTGCATGTATTTAAATGACAGAAAACATTTGCAGAACTCAAAATACGCGTCTCCAACGCGCTCGCATCAGTGACTCCACATATATTTCAGAATGTGTGGTGTGAAATGGATTATAGATTATAAGTTGTTCATACCACCAACGGAAGTGATGTGGAAGATTTATAAAGTATGTAAATAAATTGTGAACGTTCTTTTACATTCCCTGTAATTCTCATCGACGTGTCGCTACGCATTAAACAGTTATTTCCGTTTCTAATCGCTATACCGTATTCCTTTTGAATTTACTTGTACACTGAAATCATCCAAAAACTAAAGATGAGCGAGCGCTAATGACTTCAGCCATCCTACCACTAGCAATACCGCCACCATCACAACGGCGCACTCACGCTGATGCGATGAGACAGGAATAAAACATCGTGGGATTAAAAAGCCGCTAAGCTCAATAAATAGGGTGCAAGCCCCGGGACTTGATTGATTTCCCGTCAGATTGTATATTGATTACACGGCAGTAATGGTCCTAAAGTTAGCTGCTGCGCAGCATTGGCAGTTACGCCACTGGAGCACCGGAAATTATGGAAGAAAAGCGCTTCACACTCACTTCTTTCAGAAAAATAACGACTCGCAAAATTGCTTGTATCCATGACTACCGTCTGTACGCTACCGTCATATTCCGTCTCTCAATACCGTCGTCACTAATCTGCAGTAATATATTACTACACGGCTATTGTCACCCAAATACAGTTATACGTCGCCTAACTAACGGCTTCCAGGAGCAACAAAAATTTGATTGCAATTATTGACAGAATTTAAAACTTTGAAATGCTGGTATAATTTACTCAATAAGAGATATAATCACATGTTAAAAGTTTACCACAACAAACCAAGTGTTAAAATTTGAAACTGTATGTATCGAACAGCCACAACGTTCTGACCACTGTCGCATTCGGGAAGACGACGGTCAATCCCGCGTCCGGCTATCTTGATTTAGGTTTTCCGTGATTTCCCTAAATCGCTTCAGGAAAATGCGAGGATGGTTCCTTTGAAAGGGCACGGCCGACTTCCTTCCCGCTTGATTGCTCTGCAAAGTGGGATAGACGGTAATCTGTGGCAGCTTTGCCGGAAGAGCACAATGTTAGTGCACGGACAAGTGTTTCGGTGCACACCGTTCGTCGAAAATTGCTGAAAATAGAGCTCCGCAGCAGACTACCCATTCGTTATCACATGTTGACCCAACGACATCGTTAATTACAATTGCAGTGGGCACGGGACCATTAGCATTCGACCATCGATCAATGGAAGCATATCGAATCTTCGGGTGAATCACATTTTTGCTAGAGTAGGTCGATGATCGTTTCCGTAAACGCCGTCATCGAGGTAAACGGCGGCTCTAAACGTGCATCTCGCCACGAACACAGGCTGGAGGGAGTAGTACGAGGGCAGTTCAATAAGTAATGCAACACATTTTTTTTCTCGGCCAATTTTGGTTGAAGAAACCGGAAATTTCTTGTGGAATATTTTCAAACATTCCCGCTTCGTCTCGTATAGTTTCATTGACTTCCGACACGTGGCAGCGCTGTACGGAGCTGTTAAAATGGCCTCTGTAACGGATGTGCGTTGCAAACAACGGGCAGTGATCGAGTTTCTTTTGGCGGAAAACCAGGGCACCTCAGATATTCATAGGCGCTTGCAGAATGTCTACGGTGATCTGGCAGTGGACAAAAGCACGGTAAGTCGTTGGGCAAAGCGTGTGTCATCATCGCCGCAAGGTCAAGCAAGACTGTCTGATCTCCCGCGTGCGGGCCGGCCGTGCACAGCTGTGACTCCTGCAATGGCGGAGCGTGCGAACACACTCGTTCGAGATGATCGACGGATCACCATCAAACAACTCAGTGCTCAACTTGACATCTCTGTTGGTAGTGCTGTCACAATTGTTCACCAGTTGGGATATTCAAAGGTTTGTTCCCGCTGGGTCCCTCGTTGTCTAACCGAACACCATAAAGAGCAAAGGAGAACCATTTGTGCGGAGTTGCTTGCTCGTCATGTGGCTGGGGGTGACAATTTCTTGTCAAAGATTGTTACAGGCGATGAAACATGGGTTCATCACTTCGAACCTGAAACAAAACGGCAATCAATGGAGTGGCGCCACACCCACTCCCCTACCAAGAAAAAGTTTAAAGCCATACCCTCAGCGGTAAAGTCATGGTTACAGTCTTCTGGGACTCTGAAGGGGTTATTCTGTTCGATGACCTTCCCCATGGTCAAACGATCAACTCTGAAGTGTATTGTGCTACTCTTTAGAAATTGAAGAAACGACTTCAGCGTGTTCGTAGGCACAAAAATCAGAACGAACTTCTCCTTCTTCATGACAACGCAAGACCTCACACAAGTCTTCGCACCCGAGAGGAGCTCACAAAACTTCAGTGGACTGTTCTTCCTCATGCACCCTACAGCTCCGATCTCGCACCGTCGGATTTCCATATGTTTGGCCCAATGAAGGACGCAATCCGTGGGACGCACTACGCGGATGATGAAGAAGTTATTGATGCAGTACGACGTTGGCTCCGACATCGACCAGTGGAATGGTACCGTGCAGGCATACATGCCCTCATTTCAAGGTGGCGTAAGGCCGTAGCATTGAATGGAGATTACGTTGAAAAATAGTGTTGTGTAGCTAAAAGATTGGGGAATAACCTGGTGTATTTCAATGCTGAATAAAACAACCCCTGTTTCAGAAAAAAAATGTGTTGCATTACTTATTGAACTGCCCTCGTATTATGCTATGCGGACATTCCCCTGCGCTTGCATGGTGGGATCTGTGGTAGTAATCGAAGTCGCGCTGACAGCTGCGAACCAACTGCATCCCCTTCGTGCGTGATGTCTTCCCCGACAGCATTGCCATCTTTCAGCAGTATATTGGTCCGGGTCTCGGAGCCAGAACCGTGCTACATCCGTTTTAATAACATTATAGTGCACTCACGTTGATGTCTCGGTGACCAAATTCACCTGTTGTAAATCTTATCGAACCCATCTCGGTCGCCATCGGCGCCTTCACCGCGTGCGCAAATCAGCAGCCAATTATTTACGCGAATTACATGACCTGTGCGTAGACATTTAATGTCACATACCACCTCAAACATACGAACAAAGTGTCGGATCCCTGATACCCAGAATCAGCGTTGTATTTAGTTCCAAAGACAGATAAACAAGCTACTAAGCAGGTGGTTATAATGTTTGGGCTCATCGCTTTATGTCTTAAGGTAGCGTAATTCATGACGCGCAAATTACCCGGAATGAGAGGACTTTGAGTCTTCCAACAAACTTAACACATAATTACAAAAAATTCAATTTCGATTCTGTAATGGATCGAGGGAGGGGGGAATGGTGCAGATACTGGCATCTCATAATTATTGTATCACCAATTAGCCTTTTACACAGGCATGTGGATATGGATAACAATGGAAAAGAAAAACTGAATAAAAGGAATTCAGAATGAAGACGTATTATGAAGGGTTTGTGAAAAAAGACGAATTTTAGAGGAGATTACTACGCCGACTTAGAAGAAAATGCTTTAGCGGATGCTTTAGAAGGGATGCTAAAAAAAGGGGGGGGGGCGGATTGTTTCATTCCAAACTATACCTGATGACAGATAAAGTGGAAGCGCGAAACACTTACGCAAAGACAAAAAGGAAGGCAGAAGTGAGAGAAAAATGGAGAGCCAATTTATGTAACAACCTAACGGACAGAGCATTAAACGAGTGGGCAATTCGAAATGATAGTTGGTGGAAAGTAATAGGAGCCGATGAGCAGTCCTCCACATTGTATGACTGTGTTGTTATGTGATAGATCCCGGAGAATCTTAATGAATCGGATTCCTTACTTTCTACAGTGCAACTTTGAAGTCTCTCTGTGACACTTTACCGAAAAATTTCGTCTTATTTCATTTATTCGGTTCTTGCTCTCTAGTAATTCATTATGGGCAAGGATATTACGGACATGCTGAAATACATCTACATGATTACTCTGCAGGTCACTCGTAAATATTTGGCAGAGCGTCCAAGCAACCACTTTTAGACAGTTTCTCGACCGGTGCACTCTCGATAGTACGTGGGAAAACTTACCACTTAATTTTACGTGCAAGCTCTGATTTCTCTTATTTTATTACGAGCGTTGTTTCTCCATATGCTGGTCAGAGTCAATAAGATATTTTAGTATCAGAAGGAGAAAGTCTCTGGTTGAAAACTCGTGAGAAGATCTCCCCGCAACGAAAAGCGCCTTTTGTTTTAATGATTGACACCCCAACTGGATTATCAAATCCATGAGACTCAGTCCTCTACTTTGCGATAGTACAAAATTAACTGCACTTCTTTGGAATTTTTCGATATCCTCTTTCAACATAATCTGGTAAGGATCCCACACCACACAGCAGTACTACGAAAGAGGGCAGACGGGCGTAGTACAGGTAGTCTCTTTAGTCGTTTTATTATATCTTCTAAGCGCCCTACCAATAAATCACAGTCTTTTTTTGTCTTCCTCACAACAATTTATACGTGAGCATTCGAGTTTAAATTGTTTATAATAGTGATCCCCAGGTGTTTAGCTGAACCTAAAACGTTTAAATTTGTTTTATTTGCCATGTAACTGAGATTTAAATCGATTTTATTAGTAATTATGTGAAGGATTTTTTATTGTTCATGTCAAGTGCCACTATTCGCACCATGTAGATATCTTGTTTAAATCACTTCAAAATCGCTTCGATATTCTGATGATTTTACTAGATGGTAAACGACAGCATCACTCGCAAAAATCTAATAGGGCTGCTCACATTTTTCCTAAAATGTTTCTATAGACTGTGAACAGCAGAGAGCCCAAAACCTTTTCTTCGGTAACCCCAGACTTCAATTCGGTTTCGTAAGATAAATTCACGTCAGTTACTACGAACTGTGACTTTTTTGACAGGCAATCGCGAATTTAGTTGCACAACTGAAACGAAATTTCAGAGACAAGTAATTCGAAAAGAAGCCGCTTGTGAGGAACGATGTCAAAAACCCTGTGGAAGTATAAAAACGTGGAATTAACCTTTGTTGTCCTGTCAATAGCACTCATTACGTCGTGTGAAAGAAAGAGTTATTTGTGTTTCACAACAACAATGTTTTCTGAATCCATGCTGGTTACGTGTCAGTAGGTTGTTTTCTTCGAAGTGTCTCAAATGGTAGAACACAGTATATATTCTAAAATCATGCTACAAATCGGTACCATTATAACTGGCCGCTGTTGACTTTCAAGAAGCTGGGGATGCTATTCGCATAAGTGTTCAGGCGATGTTTCAAAATGTGGCTTTCCAAAACCGACCTGGTTCTACAAATCATCCGACTAGAATACTTATACAGACTGCAGCATCCGACTAGAACATTGTCTATATAGCATCCACATCCCTACCTCTGCGACGGTTCAATCCCGCGTCCGGCCATCCTGATTTAGGTTTTCCGTGATTTCCCTAAATCGCTCCAGGCAAATGCCGGGATGGTTTCTTTGAAAGGGCACGGCCGACTTCCTTCCCCGTCCTTCCCTAATCCGATGAGACCGATGATCTCGCTGTCTGGTCTCCCTCCCCAAAACAACCCAACCCAACCCCCCCTCCCCCTACCTCTGCGCTTCTGGTCTTCCACGTCAGTTGTGAATGTAATTGCTGCATTGCTTGATAGATGCTCATTCTATGTTTATATGCAGCTTCATAGGAGAATGAAAGTGACACAAAGTCGTAATAATAATTCCAAACAATCTGTTGCAGTTGCTAAGTTGAAGGCTGTATTTGAGTAAAAGGTTGCTGAAATGATGTCTCGGCCATTTTGGTTTGTATTTTCCGCAACGTCCCTAAATAACCTCAGGTCTGCTGTGTTTTTGTGCATTTTTATGGATCCCGAGTCGTGAACTGCAATAACTCATTAATTGCTCTCTTTAGCCTTTCTTTTTGAAAAATACAGAATTGCTGGGAAAGCGGGAAAATTACCAATTCCGTTTTTTCTCTTAGATCTGACTCAGGGACTGAGCGATGTGATACAGTATTAAGAAAATGGACTCTCATTCAGAAAGTCTGTGTTCCAAAAGAACGTTCGTTCTTCCAGACTTAGTCTTCCGTGGTTCTCATCTATCGAGGAAGACGATTGCTGGAACTGGTCCTTTGGAAGGAACGTTCAGAGCTATGCTCCAATAACATCGACACGACGGTATGTCGACCCCAAATGTTCCCGCCTTCCTTTTGTGACTGGAAATCTATTCGTAGTCTAACGTTTATCTTTACATCAGTATTGAAAGTTACCAACTACGAACAAAAAACAAACGAGAAAATAAATAATTTACGCTGAGGTGAAAGAAGTCGTGGGATACCTGTTAATATTATATTGGACTTCCCTTTACCCGCTCTAGTGCAGCAACTCGTCTTACCGTGAACTCCCCAAGTCGCCGGAAGTCCCCTGCAGATTACCCTCCATCATGTTGCATATCGGGCGATCTTGGTCGTCAAATCATTAACTCCAATTATCCAGAATGTTTCCAGAATGTAAGTTTCATCCAGAATGTTCTTCAAACCAGTCGCGAAAAATTGTGACCCAGTGACAAGGCACATTGTCATCCATAAAAGTCCACTCGTTGTTTGGGAACATGAACTCCATGAATGGCTGCAAATGGTCTCCAAGGACAATAACATTTCCTGTTAACAATCGGTTCAAAATGGTTGAAATGGCTCTAAGCACTATGGGACTTAACATATGAGGTCATCAGTCCCCTAGACTTAGAGCTACTTAAACCTTTCTAACCTAAGGACATCACACACAACCATGCCCGAGGCAGGATTCGAATCTGCGACCGTAGCAGTCACTTGCTTCCGGACTGAAGCGCCTAGAACCGCTCGACCAACAATCGGTTCAGTTGGACCAAAGGAATCAGTTCATTCCATGTAAATCCAGCCCACATGATTGTGGAGCCATCACCACGCTGTGCAGTGTGCTGTTGACGAGTTGTGTCCGCGGCTTCGTGGGGTCTGCGCCACACTCGATCTCTTCCATCAGCTTTTACCAACTGAAACTGGGACCATTCTGACCAGGCCACGGTTTTCCAGTCGTCTAGGGTCCAATCGATATGGTCACGAGCCTAGGAGAGTCGCTGCAGGCGATATCGTGCTGTTAGCAAAGGCACTCGCGTCGGTCGTCTGCTGCCATAGTCCTTTAACGCTGCGCTGCGCTGTCTTAACGGATACGTTCGTCATAGTCCCACACTGACCACTGCGCTCATTTCACGCAGTGTTGCTTGTCTGCTAGCACTGACGCATCTAAGCTAACTCCTCTGCTCTCGGTCGTTAATTGAACGCCGTCAGCGACTGCGTTGTCTGTGGTGAGAGGTAATGCCTGAAATTTGGTACTCTCGGCGCAGTGTTAACACTGCAGATCTCGGAATAATGAATTCCCCAACGATTTCCGGAACAGAATATGCTATGCCTGTAGCTCCAACTACCATTCCGCCCCCGAAATCTGTTAATTTCCATCTTGCAGCCATAATCACGTCGGAGTCCTTTTCACATGAGTTATCTGAGTACAAATGACATCTCCGGCAATGCACTGCCCTTTTATACCCTGTGTGCGCGACACTACCACCGTCTGTAAATGTGCATATCTCTATACCATGAATTTTGTCACTTTAGTGTATTAAGAAGGTTCGACATGCATGGTTATAAGTGCCGAGGAAACTTCTTGTTTGAAGTGCCGTTAATATTGAGGCACACGGTTTGGCTCTGAGCACTATGGGACTCAACTGCTGAGGTCATTAGTCCCCTAGAACTTAGAACTAGTTAAACCTAACTAACCTAAGGACATCACAAACATCCATGCCCAAGGCAGGATTCGAACCTGCGACCGTAGCGGTCTTGCGGTTCCAGACTGCAGCGCCTTTAACCGCACGGCCACTTCGGCCGGCTGGCACACGGTTTATTTGTGGTAATGTTATTACAGGAATACAACAGTAATTTTTAACTAGTAGGGCTGTAGTGCACAAAAACCATTTCTCATATGTTTTAATTTTTCTTACAAGAAAATAAAATTAAATTTATGAAAAAATCTCTTAGGATTGACTTTTACTTCTTACACAACTCCGGTCTTACGATCAGTTGCAAATTTTTCTGTAGATATTCTTTCGCTACTGAGGAAGAGACGGCAACACCATCGACAGTTCTTTCTGTCTTTCCAACTGATAAACATGGCTGGTATTTCAGATAATATTCGGCATGGCATACATCAGCCATAATCTTTCCTCTTTTCAATACGTTGACATTTTTCCATTCACCTTGTTGTATTCTCCTTTCGTACATGTAGGTGGACAAAGAGAACAGTCAGTTAAATTAAGTCAGACAATACAACTCTTTATTTAATGCGGGAATACAGTTATATTTGTAGCTCTCCACTGCCGTGACTGAGTTAAGCACGCGCGGATTTATGTACCCGATTATAGCTCTTGATTTCCAAGTAAACAAGGAAGCAGCCGATGATTCTGATATGCGTGATATGCCAGGTCTGTAGATATCGATATCAGAATGTCCTATCTGCAGTTACTACAAACACGTGTCCGTTGGACTCAATCAAGCACTCTGAACATACAAGTTTGAGAAAATCCCGGCAGAGCGATGACGCGACGGCTCTCTAGAACTCGAACCCCTCTCCAAACGGAATCCATGACCGAACTACCGCGACTGTCCCTTGCCGCCGTACTGTATAACCGCTATCAGGCGGTGGCGCCTCGCAATTCCCGGGAGACGTGGTCGAAGCCTCGTCCGGATGGTTGGTTGGTTGGTTGGTTTGGAGGAGGGAACCAAACAACGAGATCATCGGTCCCATCAGATTGGGGAAGGATGGGGAAGGAAATCGGCGGTGCCCTTTCAAAGGAACCATCCCGGCATTTGCCTGGAGTGATTTAAGGAAATCACTGTAAACCTAAATCAGCATGGCCGGACGCGTGTTTGAACCGTCACCTCCCGAATGCGAATCCAGCGGGCTAACCATTGCGCCACGTCGCTCGGTCGTCCGGATGGGTACGTTGATATGACATACAGCATCTTCGCGGTGGTCGACTGCTGGTGTCACGTTATGATCGACGACATCGGACTTCTGTTTCAGAGGAAGAAGTAATAGCTAGGTGAGATGGATGAGTGCAAGATACTTCGATCGTACTGCATTTGCAGATCTTACACCCATGTGTCGACAACAATATTTCAACAGGATCTTTAAAATGAAAAAAATCAGTTGGTCAAAATGTTCAAATGTGTGTGAAATCTTACGGGACTTAACTGCTAAGGTCATCAGTCCCTAAGCTTACACACTACTTAACCTAAATTATCCTAAGGACAAACACACACACCCATGCCCGAGGGAGGACTCGAACCTCCACCGGGACCAGCCGCACAGTCCATGACTGCAGCGCCTTAGACCGCTCGGAGAAATCAGTTGTGTGCATTGGAATTACTTATAGTGGGTTCGTAGTTTTAGCTGACTCAACAAGTTTTTGTAAATCTTGCAGAACAAAGACTTTTCCTAGCATTTTCCTCCAAATGTTTTATTGTTTTAGAAAACAAAAAAATGGTTCAAATGGCTCTGAGAACTATCGGACTTAACTTCTGAGGTCATAAGTCCCATAGAACTTAAATCTAACTAACCTAAGGACATCACACACATCCATGCCGAGGCAGGATTCGAACCTGCGACCGTAGCGGTCGTGCGGTTCCATACTGTAGAGCCTAGAACCGCTCGGCCACTCAGGCCGGCCGAAACTCAAATTATCTCCTTGATTACAAAGGTGTTTTAGTGGTACAGACGAAACAACTAAATGGAAGAGACCGTGACGCATGACACTTAAAATTCCAGAGGAAAGACTATGCAACATCTAGCACTGAATGTCTGAAAAATTTTCTCCACAATTTGGCACATGGTACAAGTCCAAGGACGTGCAACGGAGTACCGAGAACACAATAGCACTGAAAACGCATTGAGTGGAAAAATGGCACGAGTATAGCGTTTGGCATTTTCACTCGTCGGGTGTTTGCCGAGAATGCTGCGCAGCGGTTAGATCTCAGTTTTCTCATCCTGACTCGATTTGAGACCGGTTTACGCAACCTTTCAACTAGGGTAACTCGGCTTCTCGCAAACCCGAGTTGGCCCATCGCTACTCCCACTTCTGTTTTACTGTCTTTTTCTTCAGACATCTGAATGTGAATGCATGCTTCTTCAGAACAACGTTGTGGTTACTGGTGTACGGCGGTTCAGCTTTAGGTATCTTGTAGCGTCCCCGAATAGTGTAAGGCAAATGTCGGAATGGTTCTCTGGAACAGAAACACGATCTTTTTCCTTCTTCAACCTCCTCCCATTCCTAGCTAGTGCTCTCTCACTTTTCTCTCTCCATGGACGGGACGTTAAACCCTAATCGTCTTTCCCATAACAACTCTGTCTGCAAACCACAAATTCTACTTTATTATGATACTTTATTTTTTGTAGAAATGACGTATCAGCACTTACTGAGAAATAGCTGAAACCCATTTCGACGCTACATACCCGGTAACGAGGTTCATTAGAAATTTCATTTGCTTTCATACAATGAAGCTCCAAAGAAACTGGTATAGGCAGATACAGAGATATGTAAACAGGAAGAAAAAGGCGCTGCGGTCGGCAACGCCTATGTAAGACAACAAGGGTCTGGCGCAGTTGTTAGATCGGTAACCTTCTACAATGGCAGGTTATCAAGATTTAAGTGAGTTAGAAAGTAGTGTTATAGTCAGCACACGAGCGGTGGGACAAAGCACGAGCGATTAACGGGAGATTTTCCCGTACGAACATTTCACGAGTGTACCGTGAATATCAGGAATTCGATAACACACCAAATATCCTACATCGTTGCGGCCGGAGAAAGATCCTGCAAGAATGGGACCAACGACGACCGAAGAGAGTCGTTGATAGTGACAGAAGTGCAACCCTTTGGCAAACGGCTGCAGATTTCAGTGCTGAGCCATCAACAAGTATCAGAATGCGAACCATTCAACGAAACATCATCGATATGGGTTTTCGGAGCCGAAGGCCCGCTCGTGTACCGTTGATGAGTGCACGACACGAAGCTTTACTCCTCGCCTAGGCCCATCAACACCGACATTGGGCTATTGATGACTGGAAACATGACGCTCAAATTGTATCGAGCAGATGGACGTGTACGGGTATGGAGACAATTTCATGAATGCATGGACCCTGCATCTCAGCAGGGGCTATTCGAGCTGGTGGAGGCTCTGTAATGACGTGTGGCGTGTGCAGTTTGAGTGATATTGGACCCTTGATACGTCTAGATATGACTATGACAGGTGACACGTACGTAAGCATCCTGTCTGATCATCTGCGTCCATTCATGTGCATTGCGCATTCCGACCGACTTACGCAGTTCCAGCAGGACAGTGCGACACTCTACACGTCCAGAATTGCTACAGAGTGGCTCCAGGAACACTCTTCTGAAGCAAAACACTTCCGCTGGCTACCAAACTCCACAGACACAAACATTATTAAGCTTATCTGTGATGCCTTGCAACGTGCTGCTCAGAAGAGATCTCCACCCCTTCGTACTCTTACGGATTTTGGACAGCCCTGCAGGATCCATGGTGTTGGTTCCCTCCAGCACAACTTCACACTAGTCGAGTCCGTGCCACGTCGTGTTGCTGCACTTCTGCGTGCTTGCGGAGGCCGTACACGATATTAGGCAGGTATACCGGTTGCTTTGGCTCTTCAGTGTAGAATTTTATTCCGGACCTTGGATGCACGGTGCATGTGGCATTTATATTTATTTTTAATATTGTGGACCATAATTTCACAGTTGTTCCTGAATTCACTCCTGTGAAGTATATGAACTGGCACGTAAATGTAAGAATCTAAAGGTACATTAAAATCTTACGTTGATTTTTATATTGAATAAATACTTTTTGACCCTAGATGCATTGCGGCAGAGGATTTGTCCGGAAGATGGTACCGACTAAAGGAATAAAAGTATAAAATCGTATATGGCTTTTTAAAATATTAAATGAATGAAATATGCAATGAAAAAGTGTATTTAAAATTTATGTGGAAATGATAATAATTACTCCATACATTCCTTATATTATTATCCATAACTATTGTTGAAGTAGTGAACCTAGTTGTGGTAAAGAAGGGGGGATTGTCCTCCAGATCCAAACTACCTGCCTACGTAGTCATTCTGAACCTGGAGATGGTGCCAGTCGTGATTGTTAAGAAATTTTTATCGCCAATATTTGGTCGACAAGAGGAGGAGAGGCGGTGGAAAACATTTGCACGTCACCAAACTGTGCGCCATTGTTCTGGATCAAATCGCGAATCACTCCGCAGTGTCTCATGCAAAGAGTGGCATGTCGTACGTAAATGAGGATTTGTCCATCTCACGCAGATGCCCTGACACAAACCGAAAGCAACAAGTAAACCCCCTCCCCCGGTTCTTCAAAGAATTGAACTTCCTTCTGTAAAACGTCATATCTATTGTACTATAATTTTGCAGGTACGTCCCGTGTTATGTATGGATAGGCCACTGTGTGCAAAAAATGTGGCGAATAGAGTTCCTAGTGAAGAAGTAAAGAAGTGAAACATCATGCCTGAGACTGAAGTTTTGCTAATTGAACAGCGAAATTTTAGTAAGCGATAAGCTTTTTTCCCTTCATCATTCTGTGGGGAGTCCAATGTGAGAAGTTTCGTAAAGGTTTGAAATTGTGTGTAAAATACGTTGACAGTCGAGTCATGAGTTACACTGCCTGAAGACACACACTGAAGTGATGAAAGTCTTGGGATACCTCATCATATCGTGTCGGATCATATTTTTCCCCCCGTAATGCCGCAACTCGACGTGGCACGGACTCAAAATGTCGTTGGAAGTTCCCTGCAGATATATTGAGCCATGTTGCCTCACAGTCGTCCATAATTGCGAAAGTGTTGCCTGTGCAAGTTTTTGTGCACAAACTGACTCGATTACGTCCCATAAATATTCGATGGGTGTCATGTCCGGCGACCTGGGCGGCCAAATTATTCGCTCAAACCAGCAGCTGTGGCTTGGTGAAACGCGCATTGTCAACCATTAAAATTCCGTTACTGTTTGGGAACATAGCGTACATGTAAGGCTGCGAATGGTGTCCAAGCAGCCGAACACCCAGAGGACCCAGTCCATTCCATGCAAACAAAGCCACCATCGGCTTGCACTGTGTCTTGTTTACACTCGAAACCTGCCATCAGGTCTTAAAAAGTGATATCGAGAGTCATCTGACCAAGCCACGGTGTTCCAGACGTCTAGGGTCCAAGTCTGTCGTCTGCTGTCAAAGCCCATTAGCGCCAAATTTCGCTGCACTGTTCTAACGGATACCTTCGCCGTTCGTACCACATTGATTTCTGCAGTAATTTCGCGCAGTGTTGCTTGCCTGTTAGCAGTAACAACTCTACGCAAATGCTGCTGTCTCTCGGTCGTTACGTGAAGGCCATCGGCCACAGAATTGTCCGCAGTGAGAGGTAATGGTTGAAATATGGTATTTTCAGCTCGTTCTTGACACTATGGATCTCGGAACATTGAATTCCCTAACGATTTCCGAAATGAAGTGTTCCATGAGCCTAGCTCCAACTACCATACTGAGTTTAAAGTGAGTCTGCTATTTCCCTTCGTGTGGCCAAAATCGCGTCGGGAATCTTTGACCTGAATCGCCTGAGTACAAATGACAGCTCCGCGAAAACAAAATAATGGCACTGAGCACTATGGGACGCAACATCTGAGCTCATCAGTCCCCTCGAACTTAGACTACTTAAACCTAACTAATCTAAGGACATCACACACATCCATGCCCGAGGCAGGATTCGAACCTGCGCCCATTGCAGTCGTGCGGTTCCGGACTGAAGAACCTAGAACCGCTCGGTCACAACGGCCGGCTGTGTACGCGACACAACAACCACCTGTATATATCGCTATCCCAAGACTTTGGTCGCCTCAGCGTAAACACAGTTGCTGGCCGTAATGCTAGTCTTATTGTGTTAAACCTAAACATAATACTATAGCTCTTAATAAGAAGATTATGACAGCATTTTAATTTTTTGAAGTTGGTCGATAATTTATGAAAAACCGAAGAATCAATTTTTTTGCCCCCGGAAGCTGCTAGATGGGCAACCAGCAGGACTCACTGGGTTTGTTTAGTAATACTGAAATACTGATGGGTCCTATACTGAAACTGTATTTCACTCTCTCCCTTTTTACTGTTTATCATCGGCAATACCATTTGGTAACACACTTCCATACATTAACATCGCAGTGGTGAGCGAGATGACACATTACTTTAGGTGCAGAATCTGGCAAAAGCAGGGTTTAAATTCCTATTTGGCCATCCGAATTAAGGTTTCCCGTGGTTTGCCGAAATCGATCATCACAAATTCCGAAATGGTTTCTTTGAAAAATAAACTGTCGTTTCACTCCTGCATCCTTATCGAATGTGTCATTGTATCCATCTCTAATTGCAGGACATAAAAGACGTATTCGATGCTCTATATTTATGGAAGGCGAAAAGATGTCCAACGATGTATTGAAGATAAATCTAACGAACTAGTATTTAAGGTTTGTAATAGGCAAGAAAACGTTTTGAGCCTAATTTTCACTTGCTACCACTATTATAAATGATGATGTATTTTAGTAGTCAATAAAATAAGAACCAGCTGATGATGGCACAGATATGCAGAAACATGTTTGTGCAGAAGAACTAACGCAAGCCAAACTTCTTATGACGCAAAAACAGGCGGAAGTCATTTCTATAATAAACCGTAGTTTCTCTTTCTTTTCTATCGTTTCGTAACAGAGAAACAAGTGTTTTTTCACGTGCTGAAAAACAAATTACTCACGGAGTACAGTCACGTTTGATAGTGGTAGGTTTCTTAGACTCGGCTATCGAAAGTTGTTCACCAACAATGTCGATAAAGCAACGGTTATTCCCCTGATAGATATGTACAGCCACGTATCACGAACTTTTATTGCGCGACATCACAAGATTATGTCGATGAACGTGTTTGTTTGTGCTACTTTTTTGATTATGTAATCATTACGCCACACTTCCACACATTAACACTGTCAAACATAAAAATTTTAGGAAACAAGATTCACACTTTGCAGTGGTGAGCGAGACGGCACATTGCTTTAGGTGCAGAATCTGGCAGGAGCAGGGTTCATTTAAGAAGATGGAGTATTTTAAATAATGATCTGTTTATCGAGTATATACCGGTACAGTGGTAAGATGAAGTCTTCCACAGATTCCATCTGCGCCAGCCAAAATATATATCCTACAGAAATGAGCAACTAGAACATTGTGCAAAGTAAATAATCGGTCCTCATCAATCCAAAACTTTGGGACATCCTTTCTTAAATGTTTTCGGGTACAGCAGCTGTACAGGAAGTGGTGTGCAGGAAGTAACAGGGAAAAAACCGACGTCGACAATGATTACATTTAAATTCGGCTATCGTGGATCCCGGCACAGTCAGTTAGCAAGTGCACATTGAGCACTGCAGTACTACACTGTTGGCATTTGTTACGAGTGTAATGACATCCAGAAGAAGGAAGGTGGTAGTGTCCATAAACACAAAGTTAGATGCACTGCATAGGACAGATAGAGCAGAAGTGATGAAAAACAGTGGTGCAGAATGTGGTATTGAAACTCCATCGATGTAAGACTGGAAGAATGACGGAGAACCACTGGAAGGCTTTTGTTTCAAAATTATCACAAAGGGAACTTTAGAGAGACGTATGACAACCAAACAAACAATGAACGAAGCTGTAGGTATACTTTTCATGTTGCTTGGTGCAAAGAGGTAGGGTAACGTATCGATTTAATGCCTGATGTTGCAAGAAAAAGCTACAAGTTTAAACAAGAAACTTCCTAATGGTGGTCCCAGTCAGACTGGGAAGTTCGACATGGAATATGTCATCTCAGGGGATACAATAGTTGCTGAAAATTTCACAGAGGAATTCTTTTGACAAGTAGTAGATTCCAAATCAAGTTACTAGGATTTTTTATTGTTGGAATTTTCGATAACCCAGATGGCTTACGGTTTCACATAATCTTGATAAACCAGATTACACTGTACTTATAACTCCAGATTAGAGAGCGTGGATGAATGCTTGCTCATTGCTTTACGTACGTGTCGGGCCACTAAACGGTATGTCTCACCTAAGTATGGCATCTGCAAGGATTGTATTAATTTTGTTGTGACCAGGAAATGCTCGAGACAAAGTTATCTTGGTTCCAAAAGCCGTATGTACTAAGTCTATTAGCCGGCCGAAGTGGCCGTGCGGTTAAAGGCGCTGCAGTCTGGAACCGCAAGACCGCTACGGTCGCAGGTTCGAATCCTGCCTCGGGCATGGATGTTTGTGATGTCCTTGGGTTAGTTAGGTTTAACTAGTTCTAAGTTCTAGGGGACTAATGACCTCAGCAGTTGAGTCCCATAGTGCTCAGAGCCATTTTTTTTACTAAGTCTATCGAACGTCAGCTAAGTGACAGATTCTAAAAAAAAATACTATGGCCACTAGCATTCTTTTGAATGGGACCATGGTGTTTACCCAGAGTAACAAATATGAATGAGACAAATTCGGTGACGGAACTTTGTAATTCTGACACGAAATCACAGAATAGGAATGCACTGGACATAGGGATTCTATGCTGTTGTTGTGGCCATTTGAATGGTCGGCCGCCCGAAAGTCTGCACCACTCTCCTCGGAAACTAGTACCGCCGAGGCAAGCGACGCGTGGTGTTTACTTCACTATCACAGGGGAATTGAGTAAACTTCCGGGAGGCACATCCACAACAACAGCACAAAAATCACCAACCTCAGTGCATTACTACTCCGTAATTTTTTTGACAGGACTGCAATAGAGTCATAGTACTGAATTCTTCGCGTATAGAACTGCTATTGTGGTGGCAAACAGTACCGTAGAAACGTATTTTTTAGATTATATCATTCAACTAATTTTCCATAGTGTTAGCAGATAGAGAACCATATCTGTCCTCGGCCATTTCTCTCGTACTACAAACCATCATGCTATATTCTGACATCCGTTAGTACCTTAACGTCATGTCTGAATGCTAACACTAAATGTTTTAGTGTGTGTCGTTGCACCTGTCCCGAAGAGAGGGTAAACGTTTTGCGTGCGAACTGACACAAGAACGCGTCTTTAGTTCATTTACAAACAGATGCGCCAAAACTAATGAACGCATTAACCAGTCTGTAATATTTGGATGCTGTATATTTTTTTGAAAATTGTCTACCGAATAATATCATATAATGTCAACAGTACTGAACAACGTAAACTATATTATTCTTTTCACCGTCTTATATTAAATTGTGTGCTCCAGTGACACATATAATTCAAAATTGTATTTAAACTTTAGAATTAAGTTCAACATGTGCGACGAATGGGTATAATAACTAAAAAAAGAATGACTTGTGAAATGATGATAATTTCTTTCATCTCAGGCAGACGTTGTTTCGTCCAAAACATCCTGCGGTCACGTAGACAACGCAGTGTATCATGTATTTTTATCTTAAATTAGTTCGTGTTGGATAGAATTGAGGTCAGAGACTGTCTTATAAATTCATGAAATAATTTTTATTGCTACGGTCGCTTTTTGCTAACATTTATTGGAACAACGCGTTTTGTTAGCATACTGACTCATCAAAAATGGTTCTGAGCACTATGAGACTTAACTTCTGAGGTCATCAGTCCCCTAGAACTTAGAACTACTTAAACCTAACTAGCCTAAAGACATCACACACACCCATGCCCGAGGCAGGATTCGAACCTGCGACCGTAGCGGTCGCTGACTCATCAGTTGCACAAAATAAATGTACATTGCATCTACATCTACATCTACATCCATACTCCGCAAGGCACCTGACGGTGTGTGGCGGAGGGTACCTTGAGTACTTTTATCGGTTCTCCCTTCTATTCCAGTCTCGTATTGTTCGTGGAAAGAAGGATTGTCGGTATGCCTCTGTGTGGGCACTAATCTCTCTGATTTTATCCTCATGGATCTCTTCGCGAGATATACGTAGGAGGGAGCAATATACTGCTTGACTCCTCGGTGAAGGTATGTTCTCGAAACTTCAACAAAAGCCCGTACCGAGCTACTGAGCGTCTCTCCTGCAGTCTTCCACTGGAGTCTATCTGTCATCTCCGTAACGCTTTCGCGATTACCAAATGATCCTGTAACGAAGCGCGCTGCTCTCCGTTGGATCTTCTCTATCACTTCTATCAACACTATCTGGTACGGATCCCACACTGCTGAGCAGTATTCAAGCAGCGGGCGAACAAGCGTACTGTAACCTACTTCCTTTGTTTTCGGGTTGCATTTCCTTAGGATTCTTCCAATGAATCTCAGTCTGGCATCTGCTTTACCGACGATCAACTTTATATGATCATACCATTTTAAATTACTCCTAATGCGTACTGCCAGATAATTTATGGAATTAACTGCTTCCAGTTGCTGACCTGCTATATTGTAGGTAAATGATACAGGATCTTTCTTTCTATGTATTCGCAGCACATTACACTTGTCTACATTGAGATTCAATTTCCATTCCCTGCACCATGCGTCAATTCGCTGCAGATCCTTCTGCATTTCAGTACAATTTTCCATTGTTACAACCTCTCGATATACCACAACATCATCCGCAAAAAGCCTCAGTGAACTTCCGATGTCATCCACAAAGTCATTTATGTACATTGTGAATAGCAACGGTCCTACGACACTCCCCTGCGGCACACCTGAAATCACTCTTACTTCGGAAGACTTCTCTCCATTGAGAATGACATGTTGCGTTCTGTTATCTAGGAACTCTTCAATCCAATCACACAATTGGTCTGATAGTCCACATGCTCTTACTTTGTTCATTAAACAACTGTGGGGAACTGTATCGAACGCCTTGCGGAAGTCAAGAAACACGGCATCTACCTGGGGACCCGTGTCTATGGCACTTTGAGTCTCGTGGACGAATAGCGCGAGCTGGGTTTCACACTATCGTCTTTTTCGAAACCCATGCTGACTCCTACAGAGTAGATTTCGAGTGTGATGAAGGTTATTAGCTGGCACCGAAATTTAACCATTTTTTTCTAAAAAAATATCTGCAACACAGTGCACAATAATAATCATTATCATTAAACACTTTAACATTCAGATGTTTACGTGCGAGAGACTCCTAACTGCTAAGAGTCTTTACATCTCTTTGTTAAGATCATTCATTATGGAAAAAAGCGCTAGACTGGGATGAAGATGAACAAAAAGTTTATTGCAGAAGTATAATAAGTGACAGTTCCAGACTCGAAAAAGTCATTAAGTCAATATTTGAGAAACAGACGTAGATTACACAATATGTGAACCGCACAGTACGGCATCTTTACTACTCAACGAACCTAAGAAATAATATGTACATGGAGTTAACGCCACTGATAATAATTTCTTGGAAGTTTTAAGTAAATAGCGAATAAATAAATAGAGATATGCACATACTATGCAAACTTTTGAAGGCAACAAATCCAGAAGAATCTCCAACTAGGAAACGGTAGTAAGAGTAAAATTTGTTACATTTCATTCAGTCACATGGATGAAATAGTGTAGACTGAAATGAGAGATATTTTGAAAAAATCGTAAACTGGAAGTATTTTTATCAGAAGTCGTTTCACCATGGCACAAACTTATGAACAATGGAATCATTACCAAAGAATATCTGAACAGAACTGGGCTCAGTTGCAAATGTATGGCCATCGGGTTTGCTTCTGGATCATGTTGAGTTAATTACACAATATGTCCTCGACCTAACTGATCTATATTTTCGTGTGATTGTCGGTAGTTGTATTTCTCATAAGGCGTGCGGAAATAAACTATACCACAGAGATAGGGCGCTATCCTGACACGACGTATTACCTGACAGCGAAAAATAGCACGGTGAAGTCGATAAGCAGGAGTTATGTAATCTATATTGTTTACAGGAAACCCAGTTTCAAGCGCATCGGGCAGCACAACGTTTTGACAAACAGAGCAATGTGGGAGCCTAAAAAAATTTTCGTAACATGATATTTGAGAAAAAAGAATTACGACAAAAAATAATTTAACGCTCTTCATAACATGGCTCTGTAAATTGTGTGGATTGCTGCTATGAGTCGTGTTTCAAACAAATTTTATTTTCCGCAATTCCAAAAACAGACAGAACAAAACACATTTATACGAGAACACACGTACAAAATATAACAATTTTTTGCTTTTTGAATCGTTTAATAATAAATTATATTGAAACGTCCCCTTAGAAAAACTTATTAATTACTGTGCTGATAAACCTCTTACATTATTTGATTTTCAAACAGCTGAGCAGAACTGAACGCACTCAGACATTTCGCTCTTTACCTATTCTGATCAACACTAAACTGACACAGAATATTTTTAGCGCAACGCAATCTGACTTTCAAAAATCCCTACAAAAGAATGGCCCTGACTAACATTAACCTGTACGTTTCACAAATCACTTACCTCATAAAAATCTTCGTTACTCAAACTACTGCAATACAGCGTGCGCCAATACTGCTAGCTAAATAAAAGATTCAAACTACTGAAGGCACTAACTACTGATAGGCATAGTTAGCAAATGAAAGATTTTGATAGAGAACAATCAATGTATTTACCTTAATAGTGTTCAAACGTCATAATATATATAGCAGTTCATGACATCCAGTCTTACAAATTTCAAAACTCCGCCATTTCTCTCCCCACATCCACCACTGCTGGCGGCTCACCTCCAACTGCGCAACGCTATGCGCTGTTCACATCCAGCTGCCCAACACTACAATGGCCAACAACAATGCAAACCAGCCACAGACTGCACACAGCACAGCCAGTGATTTTCATACAGAGTGCTACGTGGTGTTACCAATATAAAAACCTAAACAGCCTATTTTCATAGACCCCAGGCTCCCCACAAAAAATTTACAAATTGTTTTTGGCAGTGGCCAATAAAGTTTTGAAAAAATTTTTCATAATCATAATTACAATAACAAAGAAATCAAATGCACACACCTATTGATACAATGTTGGTCAAAAGCTAAAATTTTCTCGTAGTCCATAAAGACAGTCCTGATCATTCATCACAGTAAAATTGCAGTGTTTTTTTTTCTCAAAGTCTGTGCAGTAAAAGAAAATGCACACGGAAGTAGTGGATTTCCATGCAGTCTTGAAGAAGTAGTGTTGTCCTTCCAACAGAAAGACAGTGCTGACTCTTGACATGCAGACAGGTAATGGGCCACACCAGAGCAAACCCACAGGAGAGTCAGTTGAAGTTATGAAGAATATTGGTAGGTAGGTCATCACAGAGTAGACCCACTGTAGTCCTGGTAGAGATTATGGTATTGGTGGTCCTTCAAAGATGCAGACTCACTATAGTCCTTGTAGAGATGGCTAGCACCCATACGTTGCGACTGTGCAGGTGCACAATCACCATTAAAGAGTCTTGTGGACAATATAGTAAGTCCATGAACCACCACTTGTGCACTCACAAAAAATTTTTTGGGATGTCCTTAGAACCAGCAATGCTGTTATCCAGTCCCTTGCTGAATTATTAACACATGTCCAAACACTATCAGTCCCTACTCCTCACATATTGTCCATATACTATGACCAACAGAAACGTGTGCAGTGAAATGATACTTAATTTGATGAACTGGTGTCAATTACAATTTTATAACATAAGAATACAATAACAAAGGTACAAAATACATCATTAAAGAACATAACAGTACAGATAACATTTGTAGTAACACAGACTTTACAAAAGAATAGAAATAAACATGCACATCAGTGTTACAAAAATTATGACGTAAGTACATACATAAAGATCAGAATGACTTTTGAAACATCAACTTCACATATGAGCAACAAAACAGAACAGATAAACAATGTCTAAACATCTTTACAAAGTAAATAACATAGTATTAGAAAAATTCTACAACATAACTCTCATCAGCTAAACACATAAAGACAGGAGAAACACAAATACACAAGCGTACACAAACACATAGCAGTATAACACAAGAGGAAAGGGCAGGATTTGTTTTCAGTGTAATATTTGGTACTACAGTCCAACCCAAAACTTCATTCCATAGATCTTTCATCTTATTTCAACATTTGTTTCCACCAAAAAAATCATATCGAAGCATGCTTTCTCTGTTTATGTGTTCACATATTTCTTACCTCATTATTTATTTTCCATTATCTTACCTCATCATTTATTTCGAGGAAAATCCTACCTAAACCTGTTATCCCTAAACCCTACTTTTTTGTTCATATCCTCTTTTAAATACTTTTTTGGCCAAACCATTTTCTTATAGCTTCTCAAAGCATTTCTTTCCATTTATCACAACTCGTTCTCTTATATAGCCTACCCCATCTTAAGCTAACTTAAATCTACTGAGCTCAGATGCTAAACTAAGGGACGAGGTAATGCAGCAGCGCAAAACAGTTAACATAAACAGCAATGACAAAAAAATGGAAATTGGCAAAGCAAGCTACAGAAAATCTAAATTACCAAGCAAATGCAACATTACAACTAATATGAGCCAATGTGCAGCAACAACAAAAATATATCAGTAGTAAAACTAGCTTAACAGAGTAATACAAAGTGAAATTTAGTAGCACTATGCCTGGCAAACAGCAGCAGCAAATGCAATAACTTATATCTAAACATGAAAAAGTTCAAGCAGAAAAAATATTACAGTAAAAATGGCCATGTTTAATACCTATGTCACATCTTAACACTAGAGTGATGCATCACGAGAACTTTTAGCAGACAAGTTACCAAATCGTTAAAAAAATTATTTATGCAGTTCCTGTGAAGGGAAACGTCTATTTGTGCTCTCTTTTCTAAGAAAGTACATCATATTCTTTACTGGGTCTGTAGACAGAAAATAGTGATATTAGTACATCTATTAAATTTTATTTTAACCAATGCTGCAGTGTAGCTAGAAACTAGATATTAAACGAAATGAGCAAATATATATATATAAAGCAACAAATGAAACGTCATTCACTAGGCAAATGGCGTCTCCAAAATCTCTCAACTAGAAAGACAATAGATGTAAAATGTTTCTCATCATTTCATTAGGCATTTTAGTAAATATCATAAATTAAGAGCTCCACAGTGTTATCATATATTTTCAAGTTTGAACGTGTCGTATTTACGATGCTTTCTACAAAGAAATGTCAATAGCGAGGATAATGGCCTCCTTTTTCCTCCACCTGTGCCTCTGAAAGGCACACACTAATGGTTTTTTTCCAGGCAACTGTCATGCAGCTGGGTGCTTACAGAGACCTACCTTCCTTCCCGAAATATTTACGACATCAGTTTCCGCTACAGTGACAGTTTGATAGAAATGAAATTTCACAGGTCGAAATATTTGCGTTACAAATCTGTAGAAACAAAATCCTATAAATATAACAGTGTCCAAACAATTTTCGTTGGCATTGTAATACATCCACGCATTTACACACATTTCATATCTCTTAAAGTACGATTCTTGGTTTCCAACATCCTTTTTCACAAGTCAGAGACCCTAACCACTACTCATTATTCGTATACATATTAACACGTAATCACATTCCTCATATACGTCAGCATCAGCTTATTGATCATAAACATACCTTAACAGCATAACACACATCGTCGTTGTAATACTATCATAACACCTCAGTCAAATCTCAAAAACGTCGTAGCTTTCTGCAATAATTTCAAAACCTAAAAAAATTCTCTGCTCATTTCAATAGTGTTATGTACCTCAAACGTACTTTAAAAATCATGATCCCATACCAAATACATCATTCAAAGCTCTCATAGTATCACAATGGTTGCGAAAAAATATGAACATTTCACAAAGTACAGACAAAATACAATTTCATAAGTGTGAAGTTATCCAACTGTGTAATTACGTAAACATCTGTCACTGATGTAGTAAAATAAATATTTGTCTCTCTCAGTTAGATAATCAGATAGCTGTGTAATTCTGTGTTAGAGAAACATGGTACCGATGTGTAAAGTTGTATAAGCAAATACCATATTAGCTAGGGCTCCTTGTGCTTGCCAAACACATGATACACAAAGTAAGCGTGTACCCCCCTGAGGATTAATGTAATTATACCCTCAGGTGTTACACATTACAACAATGGAATGAAATGTATCACGGCAAACCTTTGTATCACTGTACTTCAAATATCTTTACAAATAAATTTTTTAAGTACAAAATTAATCACTGAAATGCGTGTCCTGTAGCGCTAAATGTGCATCTTGCTGTAAGATAATTCTGTGGAAGTGTCGTAGTTATCGTCGTCTGTAAGCAAAGTTCTGCTGAAGTCAATGTACTCACCTCATCATAAACAAAAGTGAGATGCTTTGCGTATAGATCTCTTAGTTATTACGCTTATTGCCGTGATGAAGAAAATACTGTGCTGTAACGCATTGTCGTGCTACGGAAAGGGCTGTCTCACTGTAGCTATACCACAAAAGTTACTACTAAAACATGTTTTACTTTCCAGAATAATTCAAAAAAACTGTGCAGATATAAAACAGATACACCGCAAAAGCAACATTGTAAATTGTCACTCATTAGTAGCTTCGTGATAAAATCGTGTAGCTGTCACATAAACTAACCACTGTGTCATCTGGTATCTCACAGAAAGTACTTCAAATCCAGAATGTATTTTCAAGTAAACCAAAATGTTGCATTAAAATGTCATTAGCAGTACTGGTAAATGTTCTAAGTATGTGAGCCTTATAGTCGTTACGTAATCGTGCAACTAACAAGCAAGAATGTACATACACAATAACACTGTGTCGTCTGTTCACAATAACAATGCATTCGTAATTTCTGTTTAAATAAGTTCTCTTGGTTCTTGACTGGATATGTAACTTCAAACATTGTTGCATGTTAACAGATTCTAAGTCTGACAATGCATACTAGTAATGTAAAGTGAAAAGTTATATGGCAAAGACAAAGTTAAAAAGCAGGCTATCTTTCAATAAACGGTTTTACATGTGAAATGTGGTGTAAACCTTTACCCTCCCTAGTACGCAGAGTTTCAACTTGAACGCAATTGTCAATATCGGTAAGGAATACTGAAATTTTTCTCAAGGTTAGCGTCTACGATATTTTTCTCTGAGCCAGCCGGCGCACGTGACTGCCTGCGGTGCGAGTCATTGTCTGTCTTTTTGTTGGCACGCGTCGTTATTAGGATTAGGAGACCTAACTTCTACAAATTCACCTTGTCGACAGTGCCCTGCTCTGTTTGAATCTCGCCAGTTCTAATACAATTCAGGTCTGTCGTTACGATTATATCGTCTGTTGTCATGTCGGTAGATTCCATAATTTCTTTCTTGTTGGTCACATGGTGGAGAATGTCTCCCTGAATCGTAACTGCACACTAAACTGTTGGGTCTGAAGTTATTCTGTCTCCCATGATAATAATTGTTTTGGTTCCCATATTGTCTGTTTCTGTGGTTACCTCTGTCATATTCATTATTACGGAAATGCGATCTTTCTCTGTAACTATTATTCTGCCAACGGTTGTCATACGGGTGGTGTCTGTTTTGGTCACGATTTACGTTGTAAGAATAGCCTTGTCGTGTCCAGTTATTATTTCTTTCATCGCGGAATTGTGACGGATGTTACCTGTAATTGTTGTGTTCCTGTTTTCGCGCCCCGCGATTGTCAGTGTCGATTTCCAATTCTTGTAAGAGTCCCTGAAAAGCTTCAATGTCGTCTTTGCAACGTCCTGCCAAAATAATATGTCGTAAATGTTCAGGCAATTTGATTAAGCAAATGCGGATGAGTTCTGAGGGGCTGTATGGGTTTGAAAGATACTGATTCTTATGTAACATGTCTTCGAAATATTTGACAAGACTGGAAAATACAGATTGTTCGAAATGTTTCATCATTATAATGCTATGTTTTACCCGGTCTTGTGTAGCTTGAGACCAATATGCTGAGAGGAAGGCATGATAAAATTCTCCTTCACTGTGACAATCGTGAATGACCGATCGCATTCTTTCAGCTGGTTCATTCTCTGAGTACCCACACATAAATTCTAATCTGTACTCTAATGACCAGTTGGGAGAAAAACAATGAGAGAATTGATGGAGCCACGCTTGTGGATGAATGTCGTTGCCAGAATTATTAAGTGTTTTGAATTTACGTGTAGTTCAAATGGTTCAAATGGCTCTGAGCACTATGGGACTTAACATCTGTGGTCATCAGTCCCCTAGAACTTAGAACTACTTAAACCTAACTAACCTAAGGACATCACACACATCCATACCCGAGGCAGGATTCGAACCTGCGACCGTAGCAGTCGCGCGGCTCCGGACTGAGCGCCTAGAACCGCTAGACCACCGCGACAGGCTTACGTGTAGTAATGAACAGCTTATAGTCAAAATCATCGTGTCGGCGAGTAGCATATCGGTCATTGTTACGTCGTGTCGGTGGTTCCATCTCAAAATTCGGTGCACCTTGCCAATTTATTTCATAATTTCCGAAATGCCCTGTGTTATTATTTTGTGGCTTTTCCGTATTTCTAAGTCCCTCTTCCCGTGTTGGAGCGCGAGTGTCCTCTGAAATATGTAATTTTTGTATTACATGTGTCAACTGATCTTGTACTTCCCGGATTTCTCTTTTGTGTTGCGTATTAATTTGATTCTGATTTTGTCTGAATTTCTTAATTTGTTCATACTCTTCTGTGTCAGTGATGGCTATAGGTCTTGTGTCATTCAGATCATCATCTACCTATGCAGATAAGTTAGTGAACTGATCCGAAAGTTCGGCTACTTTCTACGATAGTGTACTTATTTCCTCAGTGTGTTTATCTGAACCAAGTTTCAGAGTGTCCATTTGTGTTGAAATCGTGTCTACTGTGTCCTTTAAGTTTTCCTGAGTTTTTGCAAGTAGCATAACCGAATCGGTAGATGCAACTGAGTCAATTTTAGCCCACAAGGTCTTATGATTTTCATGAACAATGGTTTTCAGTTCTTTTATGGCTGCTTCGTGATTCTGTAATGCATTTTCATGCCGCGAAAAAATAAGTTGAAAATGCTCACAAATTTGTGTTTTTACGTCATTACAGACTTTTTGACATTTCGATTCAATGTTATGTAACTCAGTAGTTAAATCTTCACGTGTTTGTTCAAGTGTGGTGTCTAACTTTTGAAGCTTTTGCTGTGTTTGTCTCTGGTGTTGTTCCATTGTGTCTAACTTTTGAAGATTGTGTTCCATTGTGTCTAACATTTGAAGGTTTTGTCCCATTTGTCGCATTAATTGTAATAACAATGCACTGGTGTCTGCAACATGTTCCTCAGTGCTGTTCAGCAATGCATTTGAACCGGCAATATTCGCATTTTGAAAAGCAGAAATTGTGTCTTGACTTATTTGAGAAAACGGCGAGGATGCAAAACCTGAATCTACAGTATTTGCAAGATTGTATCCTGTCATTTCGGATTCCTGAGGCAAGCTGTTGCCGACTGATCGATCGATAATGCTTTCCTGTTCACTAATTGTTTCACTGCCTACACCATTATTTGCAGCCCGCTCCATTTCCCTATGCACAGTTACCAAATTACTACTTTGAACATTAGTTAATTCATTACACGGTGGCGCTAAGACACTGCTTTCGTCTTCACTGTCATTTCTCAGTTTACTTTGGAGCCTAGTATTACGTTTTTCACACGCCATTATTGTCACAATATTTCACATGACAACACAGAAAAGCACATTTTGAAGAGCAAAATAAGAAAATACATTAACATAGCATTGAAAATAATATCTCATTAATTGCAAGCGCAGCTGCGAAATACTTGGTGCAAATCTACATGCATGCCACAACTGCTTTGCTGTACAAGAATGAAAACTACAACTACAAAGGAAATTCTCTCTATGATTATGTGCTAGCAATAAACAATACCTACACTAATTACACAAACTACAAGAACAAAATCAGAAGATTCCAGTGAGGTATCCTGGCAGGATCGCCATATGAAACGTCCCCTTAGAAAAATTTATTAATTACTGTGCTGATAAACCTCTTACATTATTTGATTTTCAAACAGCTGAGCAGAACTGAACGCACTCAGACATTTCGCTCTTTACCTATTCTGATCAACACTAAACTGACACAAAATATTTTTAGCGCAACACAATCTGACTTTCAAAAATCCCTACAAAAGAATGGCCCTGACTAACATTAACCTGTACGTTTCACAAATCACTTACCTCATAAAAATCTTCGTTACTCAAACTACTGCAATACAGCGAGTGCCAATACTGCTAGCTAAATAAAAGATTCAAACTACTGAAGGCACTAACTACTGATACTACTGCTCTGTACACTTTTAAATACTTCGTCCATAATGGATTGATTTTCCTCAGCTATGACTGATTACGTAACACCAAAATAACATAAGTTTATTACTACAAGAAGTCTTTATTTAAGTCCACTGCTCGGTTCGATGTTCATGCCATTATTACAAGGTACACGGGTTGGACAAAAATACGAAAACACCGCGAGAAATACATGCTTGAACATAAATACAGATGCTAGCCCAGCCTACAAATTGCTCTGTTTGATTTGACAACGAAAAGTACCTGTGAAATGTCCTCAGCATGTTGCAAACGCCAGTTGTGGTTATAATAGTGCTTAGAGCAGTGTTCTGCGTAGCAGTGAGTACACTACGACGGAGCTAAGTGGACTCGAATGTAAATTGTTGGTGCTGGTATCATGGATGTGCTTCCACAACCAACGTAGCCAAAGTGTTCGGTGTTCCAAAAGGCACCGTATCGAAGATTTATGCTACATACATGGATAGGGGAAAAACATCATCCGCTAAGTTACAACACTCTCAACGCGGACGAAAGTGTGAGTTGAGTCATCGTGACGAGCGGTCATTGACGAGGATTATGATGAAAAATAAGAGAATGACATCTGCAAAAGTCACTGCAGAATGTCACACTCGTGAACCCTATCAATACCCAAGCAACGCGAAGGGAGCTACAGAATCAGGGAATTGCAGGGAAAGCGCAATTCCAGACCACTCATCGGTGATGCAAATGGCCTTAACAGGAAGCGTGGTGCCATAGCAAAGAACTTGGACTATGGTGCAATGGAAGAATGAGATTTGGTCGGGTGTGTCATGTTTCACACTGTTTACAACTTCTTGCTGACCAAACGTCCCAAGAGTGAAACACGGCGGATCTTCGGTGATGATTTGCGCAGCCATATATGGTATTAAATAAATCCCATGGGCGCTATGAAAGATTGCATTACTGCCAAGGATTTCGGCTGATCAGGTCCTTCCTCTAGTACTACGTGAGTTCTCCAGTGGAGAACTGTGCTCCAAGACGGCACGGCCCCTGTTTACATAGCTCACATCGTCCAGCACTGGTTTTGTGAGCACCAGGATGGATTATCGCGTCTCTTCTGCCACCACAGTCACCATATAACAATTAATTGGACCTTTCTGGCCTACTTTGGAGAGAAGCATAAGTTTTCGCTATCCACCTCTGTCATCGTTGCATGAACATCCCACTATTTTTGAGGACGAATGGCACAAAATTCGCTTGGAAAACCTACAGAACGTGTATTTATCCTCTCCGAGACGAGTGGAAGCTGGTTTGAACGCCAACGAGTTTGTTATACAGTATTAGGTTCAAATGGATCAAATGGCTCTGAGCACTATGGGACTTAACATCTGAGGTCATTAGTCCCCTAGAACTTAGAACTACTCAAACCTAACTAACCTAAGGATATTACACACGTCCATGCCCGAGCAGGATTCGAACCTACGACCGTAGCGGTCGTGCTGTTCCAGACTGAAGCGCCTAGAACCTCCGGCACACTATTAGGCATGGTAATATGTTGCGTTTCTGCTGCTTCATATTTTTGTTCATCCCTGTAGATTTCGTTCTGTTTATATCTTGTACTGCATTAATGGCAGGCACATGTTTTTGGCAGACAGCAGTGAGACGAGGTTTTGTGTTGTTTTTCACTAGTGGCGAAGCAATAATTTCAACATCACAATGTATATTCACGTTTCAGAACGTATGCGAGAAATGAGCTTTACCTTCTCTTAAGTATTCGAAAAGGGAAGGTAACCTTTGGAGCTGGTCCAGCTAGACCGCAACGGTTCTGATGTGGTAAGCGGCTGAGCACAGAAGCCCAACATTTATTTGTTTACTCAGTTTACCCAGGCATACACAGGTATGTAGAGAATTCACGCGCTCTTTTTCTTAAAACATTAAAGCCAATAATCGTTAAAACATTAAAAATCATGCAATTTTTTCGAATGTAATATCATTCAAAATATTTAAAGGCAATTACTGAAATTCTAAATTACTCATAATTTCCTTTTGCTTTAATATTAGAACCAATAACCTTTAAAAGAAATTACAATGATCCAAGGCATTTAGAATAATCACTGAGGTTCTACACTGCCAAAGTTTCCAGTTTGCTTAAACATTAAAAACAATAACCTTAAAAATTTAAAATCTTTCAAGGTATTCTTTCTAAACCAAATAAGCTCAAGTTTAGAATCTCTTTCATGTTAGTGCACCTTAACGGAGGAGGAGGATATTAGTGTTTAACGTCCCGTCGACAACGAGGTCATTAGAGACGGAGCGCAAGCTCGGGTGAGGGAAGGATGGGGAAGGAAATCGGCCGTGCCCTTTCAAAGGAACCATCCCGGCATTTGCCTGAAGCGATTTAGGGAAATCACGGAAAACCTAAATCAGGATGGCCGGAGATGGGATTGAACCGTTGTCCTCCCGAATGCGAGTCCAGTGTGCTAACCACTGCGCCACCTCGCTCGGTGCACCTTAACGTTCCATAGCGATACTGACATGTGAATGACTTAACGTCAGTTCATCCAGTCCGGTTGTCAGAAAACCAATGTTACGGGAGTTACAGAAAAACCAATAACAAAATTTAATCACAAGTCACTGAAGCGTTACACGAGCTAATGCGGCCGCACACGAAGGGACCTTTCATCAGTATCAGATACATCAGGACATGGCTCACTTTACTACAGTCCCAGATTAAGGACAAACTCTGTAAATGAAAAATTATCACTGACATTTTGGAACATTACAGTTAAACTTTGATGGGGTTGATTGACAGATTTGTATTCCTAGAAATTTATTAACTCCCTTACATGAAAATTTCGGTCAGTGAAACTTGAGAACATGTATCCAGAATCACGAAGTGCCCTGAAACTGACATCACATCTCTAGAATATCATGCACATACTTCAACATAATTTACAAACACCCCAAAAAGTCTGCAACAGAAAGGCATCCGATTAGCCACACATACATGGAAATTCGCAGAATACTGCCAGGATACAATTTCGTGACACTGCACTCAATGATAAGCCCAACTGGCTTTTCGGCGCAGCTTCCAGTGTTACGAGGAACTAGGAAAAATGTTCCCGAGACTTGATACCCGAAAACAGTTAAATTTACAGCATGAACCTGCCACGAATTACCGTTCCACTCGAGGCGAATGACTCAGTTCAGATTCCAAACGGAAAGCTGATGCTCACCAAAATCAGTAGGAGTGCGAGGCACTAGTTCCGATGTGATGGGCTCCCGGCCATCCGCCGACTTACCAGCAACCTCCGGGCCGCTGATCCGTCACTCGGACGACACCGTAGCACTTCCCGCGCTTGCAGTCCACAACTAACAAGCACTCGGCCCTCGCTACGCGGCTTTAATACGTCCTCTGGCCCGGCACGCGCTTAACACTGCACTCCACGCCTGGCAACACTGACCACAGAACATTTTTTCTTTGCGTACAGGTGCGTTGACGCCAGAAATCGATATGGTAGCACGTATGCATCGCAGAAGTACGAACCGAAAATCATACGACCATGTCAATGTTCCACCACCGGTGCAAGACGACAGCTTCGTCTCGTCACTGTGTTTGAGAAACGTCATTTGTGTATGCCAAAAATGGTATCCATGATTTAAAAATAATCATAGTATGGCCGTTAAACGTGCAATATACTTTACTGTAGTACAAAACTGATATTATTCGTGTATATCCTTCGTTAGTGTGTCATAGGCATATTACATTTCTTATAAGGAAACACAATGAACTGCAAATCACAGCCCCGAATATTTATGTAATGCAGCAGCAAATTGTTAATGTTAAAGTGATATTGGGAAACACAACGTAATGTTTCGCAAATGAAGCCTTTGATAAATAAAAGCCAATGTCGGAGCCCAGGATGGTCACAAAAGAGTGCAGAGTTGCCGTTGAATGCCTTGCCGTGTTCGATGTTACTCAATGCTGTTGAATAAAGTGATAGTCAGACCGTGCAAAATGGTATTTTTTCGGTGGAACGAATAACTGAAGCATCTCAATATACGAATGCGACGTAAAACCTTTGTAATTTTCGAAAAAGAAAGACTAGATTAATTCTTTGTAGCAGAACTATGCTTAAGAGCGACACCTTTCGGTTGTGTAAAGGACTTTCTTGGACTGCATTAATCTGTAATGATAATTCTGCGTGGTCATGAAGTCTACGAAATGAAAATATCGGATAACATTCATATCTTCTCTTGAAATTTGTTGCCCCTCCTTATCTTCGTATTTGTATGCAAAATGCTAATAGTGATTGGTGGTCACTCTTGTACCGTCTGCATCGCGTGTAACTTGTATGTTTAGCGAACGCTACTCTCAGACCACCTTACCGTAGGCATTTGGCTCGGACGTGAACACCGTGGGCTCAATAGCCAGATATGAATACAAGCCCAACATTCTGTGGAGTGAAGGCACATGGCATTCTGCCAATTTTTTTCTGAGAAGCATCCTAGTCTCTATGGTTTTCGTAATATACGATTTTAAGAGTTCTTTTACATTATGACCGTACAACAAGAAAGAAAAATAGATCGATACGCACTTTGCACATCTCTCAAATTGTCGTTTATGTAAAATCTTTTTATAGTGAAAGCATAATGGCATTTTTTCCCGCTGGTCTGTGAACGCTGAATGGTGAGTTAGGTAATTCTGCATGCTCCGTAGAGCTGACAGCTGCACGAAATTTCCGTGCAGCCTTTAAAAAGTTCATTCAACGATGACATTTTAAACTGCACGAAAATATACACACGTAAACAAGTAACTGTGGTTAAAGAAGTTTCTCATTATAAATACTCATTTCATATTTGTGACTGTCTCGAAGCCATGGTTAGTTGGCAAGTATTACCATCTGCAGAGAAATGTGGCAGCTGCCCTATTCAGGGCATCGTGAGTCCGTACTTGCGCTGTTATTATGTTTAAACGTGTTCGAAATGCGTCTTGAGGAGGGATTTTCATTTTTAACGCAGTGTTAACAGTGAAGCTTCGTGGGCTGTTCTGCTGTAGCTTTTTGGTTTCATCAACGCTATGTATAAAGAAGAGGAGCTGTGATGTCGGATAAGCTGCGGAACCAATTACCCGGAGAGAGCACTCCGTGATTCATGAAAATTCATAGCCTGACTGAATTACCTCCAGGCTTAGCCGTAGCACAATGCGGGAATAAGCACTGCTGATATTGTAAAAGCAGATGAACTTCTTGGAAAGGATACAGGGCTCCGCCGGAACTCTCATATACGCAGCGCAATTCACTCATCGCTGTTGTGCCTTACTAATACGTCAGAGCTGACAATGACGAAACATTGTAAGCGGCCAAGCATCACTTCTACCCGTAACAGTATCAACAGAACAGAGCCTTTTATTGCAAATCTTTAGAAACTTAAAGTACTATATGCTAGGAAAGTAGGGAAACCAGTCAGCCTATCTTACCGATATGTCGCCCATTTCGGAAGCCGTCATGGAAGATCCAACTCAAATAGAAAGGGGGTCTTGTGATATCTGAAACATATACACAATTTCAAACCGGCCGGTGTGGCCGAGCGGTTCTAGGCACTTCAGTCTAGAGCCGCGCGACCGCTACGGTCGCAGGTTCGAATTCTGCCTCGGGCATGGATGTGTGTGATGTCCTCAGGTTAGTTAGGTTTAAGTAGTTCTAAGTTCTAGGGGACTGATGACCTCAGATGTTAAGTCGCATAGAGCTCAGAGCCATTTGAACCACAATTTCACCTCCGCCCAGCCAAAAAACGACTCCAGTTTGATAACCATTGCATCAATACTTCTCTCTATTACCAGGTGAGTGATGAATAATTAAAAAAAATGCACAGGAGTCTATTCCATGTTGGTCCTAATACTTTCACGGTCAAGGTGCATACCACTCGTGTAGAAGTTGAGCGTCACCTGGAAATGTCAAGCTGTAGCATGACTCTGTTTCCATGATGAACTCGAGATCAACCTCTCGGCCTGAGGCAGTGTGAGCTGATTCACATTTTGCGGGAAACATACACCTCACACAATTGGACTGTGTCAAGTCAAGAATTATTGTGCTGAAATGTGTCTTCAATTGTATAAATACTCTACCTTTTACGAGGAAGTAGTAAGTGTTATCTTCATTTACAAATGTAAACCAGGACCTCTTTTACAGAGTATTATCATGGGTACTTTACTACTATACTTCCCACGTGGTTTCCTATTCCATTCGCACAATGAGCAAGGGGAAAATGGTTCTGTATGCCTATATACCCTTACAAGTCTCCCTGTTATATTATCCTCACGATCCGTACGTCAGACATTTCGGATACACCAGACTGTCTTCCTCGAATTCATATACTTTACATTTACAAACAGCTTTTCGCAAGATCCTCGGCCTTATCCTCCAATAGATTCCTTTTTTTGTTTCCAGAGCATATCGTCTGCTACAGTTCAGTAGTAATTACACTGACCTGTTTCGAAGCTAGCAGCGCATTTCTGAGTTAGTTAGATGAAAGCCATCGTGTTTACTCGACAAGTTTCCAAATTCTGGGACAAAAATCTAGAATTGGTTGCGCTAGTATCTTGTATGCAGTTTTCTTTCCTAATGCATCACACTTTCTGAATATCCACCCAACAAGTCCAGTTCTTTGATTAGCGTTCACTGCTACTGATTTCATGTCTCCGTTATGCAGGGCGATTTAGGAGGAATGTCTTATAATTTTTGAGGTGATTCTGCATGTGAAAATAAACCAAAAAAGTAGTATGAACAAGTGTCCGATTTCGATAGTTACGGAGCTGGAGAGGGCTGAAAACTACACACATCCATGAATGAATATGAAGACAAGTGTGAATGTTATTTACCGAAGTGCTGTGTAGGCGCTGTGGTGAACAGGACAGTGTTGGGACATATGACTGACCCATACTACAAGAGGTGTAGGGGTTCTCCAACAGATGGCAGCACTGTGGCATCGCACCGAGGCAACAACTGCAAGAGTACACAGTAGAGTTGGGCAACACGATTCTTTTTCGCGATTCGATTACTACGATTCAATCTCACATTGCGAATCGATTCCTACGATTCGTTCACGATTCATTCTAGTCTGCGATGGCACGATTCTTACGGAATGCAAAAAGTTCTACATCTTACTCACAGATGGCAGGACATGCCTAAAATTGTCAATGGGGTTAGAATCGAACTGAGTCATGATAATATATGCCAGAAATAGTTTATTTATGAGTAAACATGCAAATAACGTTACAAGTGTGATTCTCGATTTATACGTGAATGCCTTAATTGGTGAAAGGTCACGTTTGATTTGATTGCATCTATTGTTTTATTTCAGTATGCCAGGAAAGAGGAGTCGATTTGTGCGGAAGGTGGTGCAAAATTACGTGGTATGCCAGTTTTGTTGTGTGGCTTGAACGTATCTAACTACAGACGTCTGTTTTATAGTAACAAAATCTAGCAGTGAGGCAGACGTGGTTTGCCTCATATCATCCTAAGTTTTTCTGTGCTAAATGTCTTTCCAACTCCACATCACCCTTGTAATTCATAACGCAGCTGACAGCCCTCCCACACAGGAAATTTAGCTTAACTTTCATTTCTTCTAAATACAAAGCATAGGTATTTTGCATTTAATTTGTCTGAGAACTTGCCGCTGTCACTGCTATTTACGTGAGAAGACGACATACTTCTAAACAATAGGATTCAATCGTATACAGCGACATTACTTCACTAAAATTTAATATGAATCTGAATACGATAACATTCGAAAACTCGAACTTTAAAGACGGTATTACACGGCGATCCGCCAAGAATGGTATTGGTTAGAGAGCCTACAGTCTCTCTATAGAGGCTCTGTAATATTGGTCTAGTGCGACAGCCATTTAGTAGCGGCACTGGTGGAACTAACAGAATTAGCAAAGTAGCAGTGAAGTAATGTCGCTGTATACGATTGTATCCTACACTTTAGAAGTATGTCGTCTTCTCACATAAATAGTAGTGGCAGAAGCAAGTTCTTAGACAAATTAAAAGAAAAATACCTATGCTTTGTAATTCGACGAAACAAAAGTTAAGCTAAATTTGCAGTGTGTGAGGGCTGACAGTTGCTTTATTGTGAATGTAAGGTGCTGTGGAATTGAAAAGAGCACAGAAAAACGTAGGATGATATGAATCCGCGCATGTGCACTAAATACGGATAGTAAACGGGAAATGCCTTTACGCTCGTTCCCGTCAGCCACCGCCAAGTGTCAGCTTGGTTTCCACGAGTAATATTACGGCCCACGAACTTCGTTTGTTCGTTCCGAGCTTCCTTTGTTCACACGCATCCTCCAGTTGACTGCCATCTGGCGGTCGTAATCATTCGGCACGACTCGGCATGATTCGGAAGTTGCCTTCGAAGCATAGCGTACTAAGAATCGATGAATCGTTGGAATTTGGAATCGTCACGACTCGGAAACACGCAATCGTTCTTAAGATTCTTTTGAACGACGATTCGTCCGTATCACGATTCGATTCTTACGATTCTTTATTTAGAGTCGTTCAAATGAACGACTCATTCACGAATCGCCACAACTCTAGTACACAGTACGCAGTCGTGAAGCCACGTGCGTGTCGTGTTTGAGTGCTGCTTAATTGAGCAAGTCCATTGTGTCCATGAATACCAACATGCCACACACGTACACCAACAAAGAATATGCAAACTTGTTGTTTGTGTACGGCTACTGTAATGTCAGTGCCTGTGCGACTTTGACAGAATACCAGAGATATTTAGTCCCGGCGGAGGTTCGAGTCCTCCCTCGGGCATGGGTGTGTGTGTTAGTCCTTAGGATGATTTAGGTTAGGTAGTGTGTGAGCTTAGGGACTGATGACCTTAGCAGTTAAGTCCCATAAGATTTCACACACAAAAACCAGAGATATTTCCCCGATTAACGAACACCCTGTGCCAGGGTATTTCCTAGGGTTTTCCAAGCAGTACGTGAATTCTGAACACCATTCAGAGTACAGAACGTGAGGCAGTCCAGTCATTTGAGGAAAGAGAAGACATTATTACAATGGTACAGTCGAGTCCCACCAGTACACAGCGCGTTAGCCGTCAGCTCAGTGTTCCACAAATGCGAGTGTGGAGTACGCTACAGTCCAAGTGCTTGTCCCCATTCGATTGCAGCACGTGCAACATCTACACCCAGGTGACTCAGTAAGCAGACAACAATTTTGTAAATGGTTCACTGTACACAGAGACGTCATGCAATACATTTTATTTACAGATGAGGCTACTTTTTCACGTAATGTGTCATGAACACCCACAGTTTTCATACAAGGGTGATGCAGAACCCACATGACACTAGGAAAACAAGATTCCAAGCTAAATTCTCAGTGAACGTCTCTTGTGGTATTATTGACGACCTGGTGATACGGGCCGTGTTCCTGCCAAATCGCATGACAGCTGCACATTTCCCTATAGAAGACCTACCTGCACTTTTGGAAGACGGCAAATGTACCTGCAACATGATGGATCACCGATTCACTGTACCAGAGAAGTATCCCACTATTAAACAAGTATCTCAGCATCTGAATAACACATTTCCTCAACGGTGGATTGGCCATGGTGGACCCAGGAAGTAGCCTGTCAGATCACATAATCTAACCCCATTAGACTTCCGTTTATCGGTCTGGTTAAAGGGGGATATGTACCGTACGAGATGGTTACACGTGAAGAACTTGTCTCTCGTATCACCGACGCTGTTGTCTGTGTTAAAGTCCGCCGAGGTGATGTTCGATGTGTAACACAACACAACGTCCAACGCGTTGCATTAAGATTGAATACCTCTTGTAGGATGGTTCCACCATTATTCTGTCCACCACAGCGCCTACACAGCATTTCGTCAAGTAATTAATATTCATACTTGTCTTCATAACCATTTATGGATGTGTAGTCTTCAACCTGATGCAGTTTCGTAACGATCGAAAATCTGATACATGTTTATATAGCTTTTTCGGTTTATTTTCACCTGTAGAATCACCTCCTGAATCACACTGTATTTCGTACAGCTTCTTGAGTCACTTTTACAAACTGACACAGCATGGCGGGCTACAGATGCATACATCAAACTTCTAATTGAATGTTATCAGGATCTTTCCCTTAGTTGTGGAAATTATTTTGCATCTGTTCATGTTTAAAGATAAATACTGTCTAAGTATTGCCTTACAGTCACCCTTTTCTGTAGTCATACTTTCCTGTAGACAAAAGTATTACATAAACACTGAGAATCTGTTGTTTAGGCTGTTTGATAAATCATTTATATACAATGAGAACATCAGTGGTTCCATTACACCTTTGTGGAACACATCTGGTAACCGAGCGAGGTGGCGCAATGGTTATCACACTGGACTCGCATTCGGGAAGACGACGGTTCAATCCCACGTCCGGCCATCCTGATTTAGGTTTTCCGTGATTTCCCTTAATCGCTTCAGGCAAATGCCGCGATGGTTCCTCTAAAGCCGCACGGCCGACTTCTTTCCCCATCCTTACGTAATCCAATGAGACCGATGACCTCGCAGTTTGGTCTTCTCCCCAAATAAACCCAACCCAACCAACACATCTGGTGGTACTTTTGGTTCTGCTCAATATTCACCGCACAGTATTATTTACTGCAAGTTAATAGAGTGTATCAGTCAAAAATTCTTCGAGCTCGTCTGTGTGTGTTTTCAACAAAGTTGTAAAGCTCCGAAAACCTGTCATAAATCTAGCTAGACGGTATTTACCCGTTCGCCTCGGTCCATTATTTGTAGGATACCTTACGTAAATACTCTGCTACATTTTTGCACCAAAATAAAATCACATAAAATACAACCAGTACTACAACTGTGGAACGATATAGATACTACGATGCGGAGCTGTTTCCCGTCTGGCAAAGGAAAGCTTCCACGGCGCGCGAAGAACTGCAAACAGAACGATATCGTACGAACTGTTGCCAAGATAACAAAATCTTAAATGCATCAAATCCGCTCTAATCTGTGCTGCTTGGTATAATCTCTGCATTTTATCGCTAGTACTACTACAAAGTTAAGAGGTTAACTGCATCCTTCAAGAATTTTTGTTGGAGCAGTGCTTGGAAATAAGAGCAAAGTAGCCACGAAGCGTTCCTAGGTTAACTGCTAAGCTGTTGTGCAAGCAGCACGGAGAGCGTTTAAGTCCCAAGTGAGCCTCCACAAATTCAGATTTCCTTTTTTCTCGGAAATAATTTTTCATTTTCGCGTAGTTTGGGCGTCAAATGCAATAGAAATATGCTGTGACTGTAATGATTATTTCACGAAGCGTGAACCACGGGTACCAAGATGCAAAATTAAAAATTTAGTGCAGTTTGTTTCTCCTATCACAATTTAGATCCACACTGATTGTCATTAATGCTTAATAGAGACACTACTTTCTCTTATAAACGAAATATTCTTGGGAATTGCAATACTGTGTTCGATTCTACAGTGATAGTGGTCTTAGAGTATCAAAACGACGACTGTAACAGTTAGTTACTTGCATCATAATATTCGAGATGAAAGTTACGATGTGGCATGCGTCAACTTAAAAAAATATTTATGTGGCTACATGCTAAAAACTTACAAATTAAAAATGACACATTATTTCTGTTAAACAATTACTCTGTGGTACAGAAGGAATTTTAAGCATAAACGTATTCAGTCTACACTGACAGGAAAAAAATCGAAACACCAAGAGAGAGTTGTGCGACATAAATGGAAGTTGGCAGGCGTTTCTACATCTGAAAGATGATGTCTCTTCAGTTTTCTCACCAGTTGCGGAAGAGTGGCTCTGGTCACGCCGCTATGAGGACGCACATTAGGTTTGCTTGAAATACACGCAGTAACAACGTGAGCGTCAGTTACATTTGAGACTGGATGTCGCGAGTTGATGCTAGTCAAGAATGCCTTTAAAGCGACAAAAACGCTATTACCAGCACCTCGCTGAGTTTAGCGAGGTCGTGCAATAGGTCAAGAAGCTGTGTGTTCCTTCTGAGATACTGCAAAAAGACTTGGCGGGAATGTAGCCACTGCACATGACTGCTGGCAGTGGTGGTCACAGGAAGGTACGGTGGCAAGAAGACCGGGTTCCGGACGGTCACGTGACACTACCGAGAGAGAAGACAATCGTCTTCGGTGTATGGTTCTGGCCCATCGTACTGCTTCTGTAGCAGGAATTTGAGCAGCAGTTGCCACCACAGTGACACAACGAACTATTGCTGGAAATAGAAAGGCCGTGTGGCTAGGGCCTCCGTCGGGTAGACCGTTCGCCTGGTGCAAGTCTTTCGAGTTGACGCCACTTCGGCGACTTGCGTGTCGATGGGGATGAAATTATGATGATGAGGACAAAATCTCCGACCCAGCCGGGAATCCAACCCGGGCCCTTAGGTACGACACTCCGTCGCTCTGACCCCTCAGCTACCAGGGACAGACAAACGAACTGTTACAAATCGATTACTTCAAGAACAGCTCCGATCTAGATGCCATGTAGCGTACATTCCACTGATCTCAAACCACTTCCATTTGCGACTTAAATGGAACCAAGGGAGAGCTCATTGGAGGGCGTGATGGAGGTCTGAAAGCTGGTTCTGCCTCGGTGCCAGTGGTGGCCATATGTTGGTTACAACGAGCCGTTGAGGGCCTGTAACCAAACTGTCTGTGTGCTAGACGCACTGGACCTACACCTGAAGTGGTCTGGGATGCGACTTCGGATGACATGGGAGCACTCTCGTGGTTATCCGACGCACTCTGGCTGCAAAATTATACGTCAGTCTGGTGATTCGACCTGTTGTGCTGCCTTTCGTGAACAGAATACCAGGGGATGTTTACTACAGGATAGCCTAACGCTTGCCCACATACGGCTGTTGTAACCCAACCTGCTGTATAGAGTGTCGACGTGTTACCTTGGCCTGCTCTATCAGCAGGTCAGTCTCAAATGGAATATCATTGGACGACAACCAAAACAGCGTTAACGGTCTTTGTATTGACCGATCAAGTGTAGCACACATGGAACTCCAGCCCACAAACTGACGACCAGCACCTGCGCAAGACAATGCACACACGTTTGCATGCTCGGATTCAACATTCTGTCGGTTACAACGGTTATTAGTGTACCAGCATTTCGCATTTTCAATGGCTTATCTCGTGCTTACATTAACCTTTGAGCTTGCAATGTTAATCACTTAAGTACAGGGTGATCAAAAAGTCAGTATAAATTTGAAAACTTAATAAACCACGGAATAATGTAGATAGAGAGGTAAAAATTGACACACATGCTTGGAAAGACATGGGGTTTTATTAGAACAAAAAAAAAGTATCGCTAGACGCGTGAAAGATCTCTTGTGCGCGTCGTTTGTTGATGATCGTGTGCTCAGCCGCCACTTTCGTCATGCTTGGCTTCCCAGGTCCCCAGACCTCAGTCCGTGCGATTATTGGCTTTGAGGTTACCTGAAGTCGCAAGTGTATCGCGATCGACCGACATCTCTAGAAATGCTGAAAGACAACATCCGACGCCAATGCCTCACCATTACCCCGGACATGCTTCACAGTGCTGTTCACAACATTATTCCTCAACTACAGCTATTGTTGAGGAATGATGGTGGACATATTGAGCATTTCCTGTAAAGAATATCATGTTTGCTTTGTCTTACTTTGTTATGCTAATTGTTGCTATTCTGATCAGACGTTTTTTGAACGTTTGTAATTTTTTGGTTCTAATAAAACTCCATGTCATTCCAAGCATGTGTGTCAATTTGTACCTCTCAATCTACATTATTCCGTGATTTATTTAGTTTTCAAATTTATACTGACTTTTTGATCACCCTGTATGTTACTAAGACAAACGTACTCCCGAAATTTTGTTACTCTCCATTAATTATTTTTTTGGTGTTGCGACTATTTTACGTCAGCGAATATCTGAAAAGAACTTTTGCTTTCCATCAGACATTTCATTTCCATGAGTAGTGTGTCAAAGAGTTTCGTAGCACCATTTTCCAACTCCTTCTATGACAAATTTGGATTCATTACAGATAATTTTTCCTTGTAGCGATATAGTGCTGTGTATCTCTCTTAATCTGAAGCTCGAGTCACAGTTGATATCAGATTTCCTAAGTGAATAAATGCACTATGAGGCCGTGGTTAATATTCACTTCTGCTTTAAGAGATGCCTGAAAGATGTACATGTTTGAATGTCATACATAATTCTAATTACTGTCTTTTGTGCAATGCATATTTTTGCCCAAGTGAGGAGTTACTCCAGAATTGTATCCTGTAAGACGTCAGTGAATGAAAATATGGAAAACTGATAATTTACTGACTTCTCTATGCCTAAAGTTGGTAGCTATTCTTAAGGCAAAATTAACGGAACCTAAACGTTTTAATAGGTCCACAATGCGATTTTTCAGCTTCAGTTCTCATCAATATGCACACAGAAGAACTTCTTACAACTTTCTGCCATGTTTGTTATTTATTGTTGGTATACTGGGTCAGTAGGCGGTGCGACATTTCCCATGGTATAAAATGAATGAACCATGTATTTTTCAAAGTTTGAAACAGCCGCAGGCAGTAACTTTCATCAAAGCATAGTTTACAACACCTATTGAAGAGGAAAGCTGGTCGAATGACTCCCTGTCGTTGTACCTGATTCTTATTCGTAACTACATTTCATCTCCAACCATTATTTTTCGACATAAGAATAAAAGTCATTGAAAGGAAGGAAAATTAAAGTTTAAGATTCCACTGGCAGTGACTTCATTAGAAATGGCTCTGAACACTATGGGACTCAACTACTGAGGTCATTAGTCCCCTAGAACTTAGAACTAGTTAAATCTAACTAACCTGAGGACATCACACACATCCATGCCCGAGGCAGGATTCGAACGTGCGACCGTAGCGGTCGCGCGGTTCCAGACTGCAGCGCCTAGAACCGCAGGGCCACTTCGGCCGGCGACTTCATTAGAGATGGAGCCCAAACTCGGATTAGGGAAAGATGGAGAAAGAAATCGGACATGACCTTTTCAAAGGAACCATCCCGCCATTTACTTTAAATGAGATATTTTTATTCATTTTATATTGCCTACTCTGCACCCCCAAAGAACAAGTAAGAGATGCTCAAAAAACAACTCAACCGTAGAAACTATATTTCCTGCTGATAATATAACTGAGATATGGCAACACACCAGATACGTTTGGCATCTCTATAATTCACGACTTTCTGGAGTAGCTGAGAATTATCCGACTGTATTCACTTGATATTTTCGGACATTTCGATTGAATCTTCTGGATGATTCTCACTTAAGAGGCGATGTCGAGTTATTGGGTTTATTATATGAATACGTGTTATCAGTTTTTTTGGACGTGTTCGAAAGAACAAACACCACGTGAAATCCACGGTTGTGATAC
Organism: Schistocerca nitens; assembly: GCF_023898315.1. Lineage (NCBI taxonomy): Eukaryota > Metazoa > Arthropoda > Insecta > Orthoptera > Acrididae > Schistocerca > Schistocerca nitens. The sequence goes on from NC_064618.1 coordinate 487,321,869, forward strand.
ATATTTTATAAACTGATGGTGAAGGAGGGGGGGGGGGGAGGAGTGGTGGTGGGGGGAAGGAAAGGGATGAAACTAATGATATCAATTGCATAGGGACTTTATGCGGAATCAGTGGCGGCGAGTGAAAATGCATACCGGGCTGGGACTTGCACCTGGGATCTTCCCACGGACTACCTCCTCACGGGCCCTGGCCAGCTCACATTCACACCTAGCGTCACCTACATGACCAAATGCAGTTAATTAACTATTCATAGCTAGAATATGAGGTGCAACAATAAAGTAATGAGTCTGATTTTCTTTGCAAGATGTGGCAACCCTGCAGGCTTGCGTAGGCACAATATCTTTGACCTTGGATATAAGCTGCTTCTAGTCCAAGCGGCACATCGATGCAACTGCTCAGTCATGAGTTGTGCTGTAATTAGTTAACAAAAAATTATTCAAATGCCTCTGAGCACTATGGGACTTAACATCTGTGGTCATCAGTCCCCAAGAACTTAGAACTACTTAAACCTAACTAACCTAAGGACATCACACACATCCATGCCCAAGGCAGGATTCGAACCTGCGACCGTAGCGGTCACGCGGTTCCAGACTGAAGCGCCTAGAACCGCACGGCCACACCGGCCGGCTAATTAGTTAACACATGTTTGTGTCTCTCGTCACGGAAATTGAACCGCATAATATCTGTTAGAGCAAACAGAAATCAATCCAGAATTGTTGAGCCATGTTATCACTATTGATGAAAGTTTGTTTTTTCAGTACGATCCAGAGACAAAACGCCAAAGTTCGCAATGGTGCTCAAAGCGATCACCCAGACCAAAAAAAGCTCGCATGTCTAAGTCAAAAGTGAAATGCATGCTTGTGTGCTTCTTTGATTCCAAGGGAATTGTTCACAAAGAGTGGATGCCTCCTGGACAAACAGTTAAGCAATATTACTACAAAGAAATTTTAGAAAGACTTCGTAAAAGAGTTCTTTGTGCCCGTGCCAACATTGCTGATAATTGGATTCTGCATCAGGATAGTGCGCCATCGCACACTGCTCTGTCAGTACAGCAATTTTTAACCTCAAAACAAATTTCAGTACTACCACAGCCACCTTATTCACCAGATATCGCCCCGTGCGACATTTTTCTATTACCAAGAGTCAAAACGGCGGTCAAAGGACACCATTTTCAAACAACACAAGAAGTCAAAAAGCTGTGACGAGGGTCTTGGAGGATATTACAAAAGATGAGTTCCAGAAATGTTACCATTAGTGGCAGAAGTGCTGTAAGAAGTGTGTGCAATCAGAAGGGAACAACCTTGAAGGAAACAACACTAAACTTGACTAAAACGGTAAGCAACATTTTTTTTTTCACGTCAGTCTGATTACTTTATTGTCGCACCTCGTATAATCAGTAAAATTGTGTACTCCAGAAACAAAAATTAACCTCAGTAGGAGCAGAAAGTTGCAGGCATTAACAAGTGTGCAATTCTGCACTGCAGCTTTTCATACTTTCGTGGTAGTCTTGTGATGACCGTGGACTGAACATAGACACTGACTGTTTTGAGGCCAAAAGTCCTTAATATCTTCCTAATTTATGGCAATTTGCTAACGCTCATATTAGGGATACTTTGTTTTAGAAAATTAGATCTTCATCGTAAAGAGATCATGATCAGGGATGGGAATTACGTAAAACGTTTTTTCAAAAAGCATTTTCTATTTTATTAGAAACACTTAAAATACAGTTATTTTGTATTTGTAAAATGCAAAATGCTTCTCTTGAATATTTTTATTTCATACTTCGTAGTTTTCATTCATTTAATGAGTCATTAGCTTAAGCAAAAATAGTTCCACAACGGATACATATGGCGCAATAAGCGCCAAAGATGTACCTTGTAAGTGGATATGACGATGACCCTAATAGTATTAGAAAAGGCACTAAGACTTGAGTACAAGAAATGGTTCAAACGGCTCTGAGCACTATGGGACTTAACTTCTAAGGTCATCAGTCCCCTAGAACTTAGAACTACTTAAAACTAAGTAACCTAAAGGCATCACACACATCCATCCCGAGGCAGGATTCGAACCTGCAACCGTAGCGGTCGCACGGTTTCCGACTGTAGCGCCTAGAACCGCTCGGCCACCCCGGCCGGCACTTGAGTACACATTGTATGTTTACCATTACTATTTGTTTAATGTAAAATGTACCGAAGTCATCTGATAACGCCTAGTGATCTTTTGGAAGAGAAGAAAGGATGGAGCGAGGTCACACAAATTACATTTAATAGCTTCACGAGATGTGTGTGAGGCCATAACTCATAATAGTTCATACAAAAAAGTATGGAATCTGTGTTCAAGGTCCCCAATATCTTGTGAAATATATTTACAATCAGCTGGAAAATCCAATACTTATCCATGTCTAAGACGATGGAATTCATATTATGGTTCTATTCAAGAACTACTCACAATTACGTATACTTTAAATGAAATATTAAAGAAACTCGGATTAGTAGGTTTTAAAGAAATTGAAATACAATTTCTTAATGAGTACATAAGCTGCTAAAAACCTATTGCTCACGGCTTAAAAAGTTTAGAAGGAGTCAAAGGTACATAATATTCATGTATTCTGCCAGAAATAATGAGAATCAAAAGAAAGTTAAGCAGGTTGTAAATGGATAAAACTACGTACTCTGATGTGCTGACAGGAGTTTCTAAAGAAAGTCTTAATAGTTGTTTTTAGAGATTCTATAAAGTAGAGGAACCAGAAGGGAAATATGGCATATTATCATCCACATCTTATTCTTTTTCCAATTCAATTGGGTACCGAAGGCTAGCGGAGAATAGATTAAAGAACTGTTCGTTTCAGAAATGTGGAAGATGAAACAAGAAGAAGAACATGGCAAAATCTTGCAGCATTCTGATAAAAAGAAGGACGAATCTTATTGTATGTTTGTTGAGGCAGTCGGACGGTCTGTCTGGCCAAATCATCCACCCCAGTTGTCCAGAACAATTGTGACCCACAAAGTTTCCATCGCTGTCATGGGAACATAACGCCCACGAATATCTGCAAATGGTCTGCAAGTCACCGAACAAAACCATTTTCAATCAATAGTCGGTTCAGTTTGACCAGAGGGCTCAGTCCATTCCATGTAAACACAGCCCACACCATTATGAAGCCACCACCAGCTTGCACAGTGCCGTGTCGACAACTTCAGTCTATGGCTTCGTGGGATCTGTGGCACACTCGGACACTACCATCAGCTCTCAACAACTGAAATCGAGATTCATCTGACCAGGTGACGGTTCTCCAGTCGTCTAGTGTTCAGACAATATGGTCGTGAGACCAGGAGAGTCGCTAAAAGCGATTTCGTGCTGTTATCAAAGGCACTCGCATCGGTCCTCTGCCGTCATAGCCCATTAACGCCAAACTTCGCCGCACTGTCGCAACGGACTGTTCGTCGTATGTCGCACGTTGATTTCTGCCGTTATTTTACACGCTGTTGCTTGTCTGTTAGTAATGACGGCACTATATAAACGTCGCTGCTCTCGGTCGTTAAGTGAAGGTCGTCGACCAATGCGTTGCTCCTGGTGAGAGATGATGCCTGAAATTTGCTGTTCACGGCATGCCCTTGGCTCTGTAGATCTCGGAATATTGAAGTCCCTAACGATTTCCAAAACGGAATGCCCCACGCGTCTAGCTCCAGCTACCATCCCACGTTCAGTATCTGTTAATTCGTGACGTACGGCCACAATCACGTCTGAAACCTCATCACATGAATCACCTGTGTACAAATGACAGCTCCGCCAATGCACTGCCTTATACCTTGAGACGTCGATACTATCGTCATATGTACATGTATGTGCAAATCGCTATCCCATGGCTTTTGTCCCAGCAGTGTACAGGGGATAGCGAAAATAATGTGGACAGTGGTAGTAATGGAATGGTTGTGTTTGACGGTCAATAACGTTGGTAAGGCACGTGTCGCGCTGGACTGTGCGTGTTTAGTACGGACTAGGCATCAGTGCAGGTTGTTTACGAGTAGTGCACACTTCTTATTTGCATTCAGAGGCCGAGATGGACGTGCAATGAAAGACCTAACAGTGTGTCAAAATAACACAAAACTACGGCTGCTAAAGTGACTGTAGAGCTCAAATTAAACGGCTCTAAGCACTATGGGACTTAACATCTGAGGTCATCAGTCCCCTAGAACTTAGAGCTACTTAAACATAACTAACCTAAGGGCATCACACACATCCATGTCCGAGGCAGGATTCGAACCTGCGACCGTAGCAGCAGCTCGGTCTCGGACTGAAGCGCCTAGAACCGCTCGGCCACATCGGCCGGCTGCAGGGCTCAATAGGCTTCTTCGAGACCCCATATCTATCGACAGTGTCCGCCAAGAACTCCATACAGCGAATATTCACGGACGAGCTGCTGTACCGAAACCATTAGTGACGGCAAGCAACGTAAAGAAGCGTAAAACATGCTGCCAGGAGCATAAATCCTGATCAGTGGAAACGCGTCAGATGGTTCGATGTGTCAACGTTTCCGTTATTTTCAACCTCGGGCCGGGTTTTCGTCTGGAGAACACCAAAAGAAGCCTACAATCCTGATTGCTTGATTCCAACGTTAAGCATGGAGGTTGAAGTGTGATAGTGTGGGCAGCCATGTCATGGTATCCCATCATTTGTATCAAAGGCCGTGTTACAGCCAACGATTATGTGAACAAATGTTCACAATGTAGGTGATCAACTGCACCCCATAATTCAAAAGTTGTTCCCCAACAATGATACCATATTTAAGGACTGTAATGGACCCATTCTCGCAGCCAAGACAGAACAATCGTTGTATGAGAAGCATGCAACTGAACTGCAGCATCTTCCCTGGCCAGCACAGTCCCCTCGTGGCCGGTATTGGAGCGCAGATTCGTCACTTCATGAGTTAGAAGAGGTTATGATTGAAGAGTGGCATAATATTCCACTGGAGACTACACAGTAATTATTTGCCAGTATTCCAAGAAGAATAGCAGCCGTATTACTGGCAAATGGGGGTAAAATCCCTTATTAATAAAACATTTCCAAGTAAGTACAGGTGTTCACATTGTTTTGCCTACCCCTGTATGTCCGAACTGCCAAGTTTGAGGTCTTACTGTTGTTTCCATTCACTGAAACTACGATGACAGTGAAGAAGAAAAGTGTGTCTCAGCGTGAAGATACTCATACACAGTGGGAAACAAAATTCCACATCAGTTAGTAATCCGTTTATGAGCTCTGCATGTCATGCAAAAAAAATGCACGTCACGAAGAATGTTGTTACTATTGGCTGTAATGACCATAGACAGGTATTTTCCTTCCACGTTTTATGTGTAGCACCACCACTATTTTTCCTCACTACTGCAGAGAATAGCAGCTCAGCCGCAGTACCTGGAGCCATAACCATCCCGCGGGTGCTAAGATATCAGAATGCCAGTTACAGCGAGAGGGCAGTATACACATCACGAGGTGGACTGCGCCAAGTATCGAATTACTGGCAGTGCAGAGGTAAGATAGGGCTCCCGCAGGACGAGCAAGCAGTTTCTACGCCACCAGGCCACGGATTTGCTGTCCCGAAGGCAGCTGCAGACAGCACATCGGCACAAGGAATCTAGCCCATATAAATAGCCGTCAATTTTAGCAGAAGCATCAGCATCCAGGCAGAGCCTATAGTGACGAGCGGGCTACGCCAGGCATGGGAGCGATATAGGACAGCAAGCAGTCGCCACGAGTGTGGGCCTGCTAGCACCAAGTCGTCTTTCCTAAACCCCTGCAAACACCACAGCAGTCATCCTTTGCACCCGAGGTACCGTCCGCAGGCAGCCGGGCAGCGACTAACTGGGACGTGCCACTAGCGAGCTTCTTGTGTCAACATTCCCCGGTACCGACGCCACGGCCCACTTTGGCCGATAGGAAACACAACCGCGCTCCATGCGCCATCTTCACCACGCGCTGAGAGGAGCGTGGCCACAGCAAAACAAAAATGGTTCAAATGGCTCTGAGCACTATGGGACTTAACATCTGAGGTCATCAGTCCCCTAGAACTTAGAACTACTTAAACCTAACTAACCTAAGGACATCACACACATCCATGCCCGAGGCAGGATTCGAACCTGCGACCGTAACAGTCACGCGGTTCCAGACTGAAGAGCCTAGAACCGCACGGCCACTCCGGTAGGCTGGCCGCAGCAACACGAAGCTATAAGCGTACTACAATAAGATAGGAATATGGGAATAGCTACTATGGACGCTATGATAATACTGAAATAGCCACAGGTATTTTTGTGACCACTGTTTTTAATGACACGTTTCGAAAACATCATCATCAGATTCAAATAAGGGAACAAACACCATACAATGTACTGAGTCAACTTGTTGTCTTTGGTGTGGCCTTCAGTCCAGAGACTGGTTTGATGCAGCTCTCCATACTACTCTATCCTGTGCAGGCCTCTTCATCTTCAAATGACTACTGCAACCTACATCCTTCTGAATCTGCTTAGTGTATTCATTTCTTGGTCTCCCTCTACGATTTTTGCCCTCCGCGCTTCCCTCCAATACTAAACTGGTGAGCCCTTGATGCCACAGAACGTGTCCTACCAACCGATCGCTTCTTCTAGTCAAGTTGTGCCAAAAATTCCTCTTCTCCCCAATTCTATTCAATATCTCCTCATTAGTTATGTGATCTACCCATCTAATCTTCAGCATTCTTCTGTAGCACCACATTTCGAAAGCTTCTATTCTCTACTTGTCTAAACTATTTATCGTCCATGTTTCACTTCCATACATGCCTACACTCCATACAAATACTTTCAGAAACGACTTCCTGACACTTAAATCAATACTCGATGTTAACAAATTTCTCTTCTTCAGAAACGCTTTCCTTGCCATCGCCAGTCTACATTTTATATTCTCTCTACCTCGACCAACGCCAGTTATCTTTCTCCCCAAATAGCAAAACTCATTTACTACTTTAAGTGTCTCATTCCCTAATCCAAACACTCAGCATCACCTGATTTAATTCGACTGCATGCCATTATCCTCGTTTTGCTCTTGTTGATGTTCGTCTTATATACTCCTTTCAAGACACTGTCCATTCGATTCAGATGCTTTGGTGCCTCTGATTCAACTTAAGAGTGCCTTATTGAATCATAATCATAATCATAATGAGCATACACCTCATTCTCGATTTTGCATCGCAAACGTGCTATAATTAGAGTTAATCAAATGTCTGACTTATGAAGCTGTTTATCCGAGCTGCCATCGGCATGCATCCTTGCCACGATCCACTGCTGCAACTCACCTCTGCACAGAAATGGCCCTTCACCCTGGGACGGAGCGAGGTGGCGCAGTGGTTAGACACTGGACTCGCATTCGGGAAGACGACGGTTCAGTCCCGCGTCCGGCCATCCTGATTTAAGTTTTCCGTGATTTCCCGAAATCGCTCCAGGCAAATGCTGGGATGGTTCCTTTCAAAGGGCACGGCCGACTTCGTTCCCCATCCTTCCCTAATCCGATGAGACCGATGACCTCGCTGTCTGGTCTCTTTCCCCAATACAACCCAACCCAACCCTTCACCCTGAGACCATTTCGTATGGTTTAAACAACATGTTGACAGCACTGTTTCTCCTTGCTTGTTATGTCGTGTAACAGACAGTAAAGTTTTTCATTTTGTAGAAGAAAAGGGCGACGGGTCTTGATATGATACCATTAATATAACATGTCACTATTTCTGATATTACGACGGGCGTTTGAAAAGTCCGTGCAAAGTCCGAGAGATGGCACCACCGGCGCGTATCGAGGTCATGTTTAGTTAGTAGCATCTTTGGAAAGAACGCACACCAAGTTTCAGGCATATTGGTCTATTTCTTTGTGTTTGGCATTCGTGTGAATCAAGGAAGTCGAGTAATTGTCAAAAAATGGACGAAAAAGAATTTCGTGTAGTGGTGAAACTTTACTTTATGAAAGACAAAACGCCTCAGGAGACTAAAGAGAAGCTTTATAAACATTACGGCGATTCTGCACCTTTGATTAGAACAGTTTATAAGTGGTTTCAAAATATCTGGAGTGGCCATATGGGCACCAGTGATGCTGAACGCCCTGTGGAGGTTACGACTCCAGAAATCACTGATAAAATCCATGATATAGTGATGGATGACAGGAGAGTTAAGGTGCGTGAGATTGCTAGTGCTGTGGGCATGTCGAATGAACGGGTACATAATATTTTGCATAAATATTTAGACGTGAGAAAGCGATCCGCAACATGAGTTGTCTTGTTTACCGTTGCGTCAGACGTGTGAAAACACTATTTAGCAGTCATTGTAGCTACGGCAACACACTGGCTGACACCTGAAGCCTTCTTTTTCGTAATGAAATAAATTAAAATGCGCCTGTAACTGTTAAAAGAGCGGTAGTGAACAAAGTATGTGTTTCAACACAACTAAAATATCGCTAAATAAAGAAAACAACAGTTCCACAGAGCCTGAACAGCCGTATAAAGTATGGTACATACAACAATATCAGAAAATTCTAATTGACAGCGTTATTATTCGCAGAATAAGAAACAAGAATGCTCTGAAGACATTAATCAAAGTATGAGGGTTATTACCTAAGCATGATGAGCATTAAGGTCTAAGCAACAGATCTCAGTAGACAAATGAAATATAAAGAGCGAACAAAAGTTTCCGTTCGAAAAATGAAGACTTGTTTCAAATGGCAGACGCGAGACGGAATGAGAGGAGGCAGAGGAGGGAAATGTAAAAGGACTTGGGGGAGAGAAGGGGGCAAAGAGAGGGGAGGTGTGGAAGAAAGAGGATGGAAGGGGGGGGGAGAGGGAGCCCGGGAAAAGGACAGAGGAAAGGAGGGGGAGTGAGGATCAGAGTTGATAGGAGTGATAAATGGAGGGAGAGAGGGCATCATCTGGGAGGGGGAGTTGATGGAAGCCACCTTGGGAAAGGAGATGTAGGGTGTAGAGATGGAGGGTAGGGGGGACACAACGGTGAAGACGTGGCAGGGGGCGGGGATCGGAGAGGAGTGGAGCAACCAGGGGGTGAGGGGGTTCAAGACGGCGGGAGGTGTAGAGGATGTGGATATGTTCGAGGAATAGGAGCAGATGGGGGAAAGGAATGAGATCATAGAGGATCCGCGTGGGGGACGGGAGGCGTATACGGAAGGCGAGGCAGAGTGCATGACGCTCAAGGATCTGGAGGGACTTATAGAATTTGGGGGGTGGGGGGGGGGCAGATATCCAGGCAGGACAGGCATAACAGAGGATGGGACGGATTAAGGATTTGTAGGTGTGGAGGATGGTAGAGGGGTGCAACCCCCATGTCCGGCCGGAGAGGAGTTTGAGGAGTCGGAGGTGGTTGTGGGCTTTGGATTGGATGAGATTGCTAGTGCAAGTCGCTCTATTTATACGTAAAAGTGCCGCCGGCGCGCATGCGCAAGTTACCGTAGCATGAGCGCCACCTGTCGATTCCAAGGCCCTCTACAATATTACTGCATCTATGGAGCGCAAACGAATGCGTGAAAAAAGTAAAACATATACGCAGATGTGTCCAAAACAATAAAATGCAAAATTTCAATATTAAAATTAAAATTACTTGTCGCTCGACATGTCAGAAGCCATAAAAAGTTTTCTTTTGGTTGAAATTAAAGAAATCAACGGATCCCAGGCCTTATTCAATAAAAAGCCGCCATCACGGTTAATGAGATTTTCCGCTAAACGTATTTCCACGGATTCCTTCACAACTGAATCCTAGAAAGATCTCGATGGGGCCAAGATTTTCGTGGCCGAATAATCCATAGTATGTCCTGTGAAAATACAATGTTAGGCTATGGTCGACTTACTGGGCTGTAAAAGGCGAGTGTGGCGCTCCTGTTCAACGCAGCGGTCGTGTACTGTGCGTGTGGTCTGACCAATGTAGGCTTTCCCACACTCGCAAGATATTTTATACATTCCAGCCTTCCGTAATCCCAGATCATCCTTGGCTGAGCCAGAAGAGCACGAGTCTTTGTAGGTGGCCGGATGATTGCTTTCAAACGATGTTTCTTTAAATTTCTGCCTACTTTCGATGAAATGTTCTCGACATATGGGAGAAATGCTCTGGCCTTAAACACCTCCTTTTCCGCTTGATATTGTGGGTGGTCACGTTTTTTCCTCCTTAAAGCAGTACTGACCTGATGTGCAGAATATCCATTATGTTGAAATACAGATTTCAAGTGCTCTAATTCGTCTGCAAGGCTGTCTTTATCAGACACGACATGTGCCCTATGCACCAACGTTTGAAGGACGCCCATAGTTTGTGACGGGTGATGACAGCTTGACGCCTGCAGGTACAGGTCCGTATGCGTGGGTTTTCGATAGACAGAATGCCCCAATGACCCATCCACCCTGCGTTTAACCATGACATCCAGAAATGGTAGGCAACCATCCTTTTCAACTTCCATCGTAAACTAAATGTTTGTGTGGATGGAATTCAGATGTTGTAAAAACCGTGAAAGCTCTTCTTCACCGCGAGGCCACACTACAAAGGTATCGTCCACGTACCGCCAGAAAACTGTTGGTTTCAACATCGCCGAATCGAGAGCCCTCTCCTCAAAGTCTTCCATATAAAAGTTTGCTACCAGAGGGGACAGAAGACTACCCATGGCAACACCGTCAAGTTGCTCAAAATATTCATTATTAAATAGAAAGTAAGTAGAGGACAGGGCATGGTGAAACAGCGCCGTTATATCGGCCGTAAAGTTATTGCTGATAAGTGACAATGAATCCATAAGAGGGACCCTCGTGAAGAGTGAAACGACATCGAAACTTACTAACAAGTCCGAATCCTTCAGATGTAGTGTTCTCGGTCTGTTGATAAAGTCCGCAGAGTTGCGAATATGGTGCGTACATTTGCCAACAAAAGGTCTCAGTAGCGAAGCCAGATGACTAGATAAATCATATGCTGGAGCACCGATGTTGCTCACTATGGGGCGTAAGGGCACATTATCCTTATGGATCTTTGGAAGACCATATAACCTCGGTGGAACAGAACTGTGAGGTCTCAATCTTTTCACAACTTCTTGCGGCAGAGAAGAGGAGTTTAGCAACTCTGACATTTTCCTTTCTACTTTCCGAGTAGGGTCTTTATCAAGCTTCCTGTACGTTGTCTCACTCAGCAAGCTATATATCTTCTGATCATACATATCACGTGGCAACAGCACAGTGGCATTCCCCTTATCCGCCGGAAGGACCACCGTCTGAGGATCTTCCCGTAACTTGCGCAGCGCAGCCCTTTCCATTGAAGAAATGTTGCTCTTCTGAGGCCGAGTTCTCGTAAGGGCGCGACATGTTTCCCGCCTGATTTCTTCTGCTGCTTCACTGGCTAGAGGCCTGACAGCTTCTTCAACAGCACTAATAAAATCTGTTAAAGGTAAGGTCCTAGGTGTCGGTGCGAAGTTCAGACCTTTCCCAAGTACAGACAGTGTCACGTTGTCTAAATCCTTGTCCGTGAAATTTACCACAGAGCGTCGAAAAACATCTTGTCGTGACGTTGCTGAGAGTCGGTCGAACTTCGATGACTGTCTTAAAGAATACTCCTGACGGACCTAGTTTGATTTGGCCCATGTTACACCATCGACCTATTCCCAGGAAAGGGAAGGAAGATTAGATGCAATCTCCATATGCAAATAAAACAGCTCTTTCGAAACCATGTCCAGTTCCCGGCGAGTGGAGCGTATCCTCTCCTTCACGAGGGCTAAACTTGCTTTACGAGTGATGAATTTCGCAGCGGCGGTCTTGATAAAATGTGTCACTCTGGCGAACTTTGGAATAAGGCCATTATCCCGGCATTTCAGTAAGAAACATAAAGCACTTAACAATCTCACACGTTTGTTTCGTAACTTATCCAACTTCTGGATGTTAGATGCCATCTCCTCCCCGAAGAGGTATTTGATGTGACTCTTGAAATTTTCCCGGCGTATCGAATATTCCGCAAGATTTCGGGATTGCAGCCGGATCTCATCGACTTCTTTCCACGATATTTCGGCTGACAACCTTACAGCCATCTTCAGGCGAGTGTTTGACACTGGAGATCGCTAGTGCAAGTCGCTCTATTTATACGTAAAAGTGCCGCCGGCGCGCATGCGCAAGTTACCGTAGCATGAGCGCCACCTGTCGATTCCAAGGCCCTCTACAATATTACTGCATCTATGGAGCGCAAACGAATGCGTGAAAAAAGTAAAACATACACGCAGATGTGTCCAAAACAATAAAATGCAAAATTTCAATATTAAAATTAAAATTACTTGTCGCTCGACATGCCAGAAGCCATAAAAAGTTTTCTTTTGGTTGAAATTAAAGAAATCAACGGGTCCCAGGCCTTATTCAATAAAAAGCCGCCATCACAGTTAATGAGATTTTCCGCTAAACGTATTTCCACGGATTCCTTCACAACTGAATCCCAGAAAGATCTCGATGGGGCCAGACCACACGCACAGTACACGACCGCTGCGTTGAACATGAGCGCCACACTCGCCTTTTACAGGCCAGTAAGTCGGCCATAGCCGAACATTGTATTTCCACAGGACATACTATGGATTATTCGGCCACGAAAATCTTGGCATATTTTTTAAAATGTTGTATCGAGAAACAAAGACGATGACGGAGAATTGCAGAAGAAAGATAAAAAAATGTTTGTTGAAGCTAATGTTGTTAGGTTTAGGATGTTGTATTTCACATAAAACTCGGACGGAAAGCTGAAAAAGTAGAAGTATATGTGGCCTTTCCTTCACGGTGTTCACTTTCTCCTATTGCATATTGCTTCATTTAATATGTCTTAAGGGGGATAGGGAGTCAAACGGGCCGACCTGGAGCAGGAGAGGCACCACAGAACATTTTAATTTCCACTGTCTATACTTTTACAAGAAAATTCATAAAACTTTGTCAGCATGACCAGGAAGGATTCAGGATTCACACTCACAGCAGCGGAAGTTCAAAAACGTAACAAAATAAATTTTTTTTACATGTCGAATTTTATCATTTTTTTCACTTGCTATTGGCTGCTCTTGTTGCTACAGGTACACTTTTCTTCAAAAGTAAGAGATATTTTTCGATGAATTTTGCACAGCATACAAACCATATTTACAGGTTTTTCACATGTAAAAAATGATTTTGTTATGTTTTTGAACTTCCACTCCTATAAGTGTGAATCCTGAATCCTTCCTGGTCATGCTGACAAAATTTTATGAATTTATTTGTAAAAGTATAGTCAGTGAAAATTAAAATGTTCTGTGGTGCCTTTCCTGCTCCAAGTCGGCCCCCGTTTGACGTCCTACCCCCTTAAAGGACTGAAACACTGAGAATGTGAATTGAGTATAATAACTCACATGTATGTAGCTGGGTGGTCACTAAGAAGAAGTAGACGAACTGTTCAGTCAGATTTCTATTTGGCTAATTTTTTGCAGACGAGACGCAAATCTCTAGACTGTCTAACAGACTAATACTGCTGTCTAACAGCAAGCAGTCACACTGTCGTGTGGTTGAGAGTATAAAACACAGTCGCTTATAATGTGGCGCACAGGTAGCGGCCAGTCATGGCGGTGGTACACCGTTGAGCCTTTCCGCCGGAGGGGGTGGTCGTACGTCTGTGGACGATCCCCTCGCGAAACCTGCTTAATACCGCTCACTCCCGCCGCACAGTCTTGAAAAATACGGTTTCCTTGGCTGGGCCATTGGCTTTATCGATCGCACTTCCGTATTCTCCGTTTCCAGCCATCCATTTTCTCACTGGCGCATAACTCTTCTCCTCGACAGCGCGATAATGTTATGCGGAGGAACATCACTTTGTGCCTAGGCGTGTCGCGCGAAAATTGGTCATTTCTATCTATTCCGTTATGTCATGTATATTTATGCAATACTTGAAGAATTACGTTAACCGAATAAAAAGGATTTCGTAAATTGAGAAAGAAATACAACCTATAAAATTTGACGTTTAAGAGCATGATAGTTCTGCGAGAATGTCAACAGACAATTCCAGGCATCGGTGCAATGTACCGAGCGACGGTGAAAAGTTCCCGGCCCGTCGCAGAGAGGTTTGATTTTTATCGTATTTTGCAGACTATGAGAAAAATTGCCTCCAAAATTCAGGTGCGTCTTATACTCGAAATTAATATAAAAATGTCCAATGTTTGATTTAAAATTCCCGCCATTCTTAAAAATGGTCATATATTCATTGCCATAGGAAACCTTTCTCTAAATGGCAACAAGCGACGGTGCCCCGATGCGACGAACTTGAGTTGCGGGAATTCCCAAGCTTGCTAACACTGTCTCCCTCACGCCCCGCCATCATAAAACCCAGAACGCTCTCTAGCTTATGATGAGTCATTGCAGTATATGGTTCCAGTGGACTTGAACTGAAAGTGATTTGTGTTATCGATAGCAGCACGGTATTTTTGTTAGTAACTAGTTTCGTAATGGAAAAAAAATAAAGGGTATTCACATGATGCGGTCTACAAATTGGAAGTAATAGCATTGTAGGAGAACATGGAAACAGAGCAGCTGAATGGCATTAGGCCCTCCACCAAGAGAAAAAATCATTTTCGATTGGCGGGCTAGTAAAGAAGACCTGAAAAAAATGAGGAAGACTGAATCCCAAAGGGCCAAAACTAGAAGACTGAATGCAAAATGGCCAAAACTAGAAGATGATGATTTCAAGGGTTGTAAAGGTCAGTTCTTGTGCTCATAGACAGCAGCCGCCACTGGGGGGGTCCAACTCACAGCCAGCATGGGACACAAAGCAAGTTCCAGTATTCACTTTGAAACTACAGCCACACGATGCCGTTCTCTCATTGGTACATTCTGTTTTTTGTCACAGATTGTTGTTAATGTTAAGTATATTACGTGCGGCCCAAAAATATTCGCCCTCTTCCAGTGTGGCACAGCTAAGTTTAAAGGTTGGTTACTACTGCTGCAGTGGAATATCGGGACTGGAATACATCCACCAAATAACTGAGGAAATAGGCTTTGCAATCTCATAATAAAAATGGTAGAATTGTTATTTTTTAAAAAGTTGCTTGAAAATTGAAGTGCGTCATGTAGTCCGTAAAATACAGTAATACATTTTTACACGTTGAACATTTTTTTTAATACAGATGTAAAAATAGTCGCGTTGAGTGTGTGTGCCACTCAAAGGGATACACTGGAATACATGGTTGTCTTAAAATTCCTTGTTTATCACGATTTATCGTTGTCTGAAGTCCTTCCTAGTTATATGAAGAATTATAAAGGATCTTCTCTTTCGCTTCCCAACGCTAGAACTAGGTGGAGAGTCAGCCATTACAGATATATAATACAGTTGACTCCGTAGCTCTGTCGGAAAAAAGAGCAAGCACCTGATGCAAAAACTCTGTCATAGGAATGTTGCGGTTTTCAGTCTAAAGACTGGTTTGATGCATGTCTCTGCGCTAGTATATCCTGTGCAAGTCTCTTCGTCTCTGCATAACCACATCAGTCTACACCCATTTCCGCCTGCTTACTTTAGTGAAGACTTTGTAACTCTCCACAATTTTTAACCTCCACATTTGCCTCCATTACGAAACTAGCGATTCGTCCATACCTCAGGATGTGTCCTATCGTCCGATCCCTTCTTTTATTTTATCCATTTCTGGAAGTCGATTACTTCCTTTGAATGCGCAGGGATGTATGTAAAGTTGGTCAAAAATGTTGCAATTTTTTGGCAGTAGATAGTTTTGTAACATGTTAGAAATACAGTTTACAATTTTCAGGGTTTAATTCGTGCTACAAATTGTGTAAAAGCGATCTTGTTCAACCAATGCGCAGTGACACAGCCTCTTTTCTACACGACTATGAGCTTTTTTGCGATATGTTATTATTTCCTACCGTCTGAGAAGACATCTGTAGAGTATAGAGGGCTGTGAGCCCATTTCCGATGTGATTTATTATTTATTATGATTAATAAAAAAAAATGCCCACACGTTGGAGCACAAAAGACGAAAGGAAGCTTTATTAACCTCATTTAGGAGAGACTTCCAAAGGCAACATTTTGCTCATCTACAGTTATTTAAAATTTTCTCATAAAACGCTTGTGTGGTGTTGAATGATGGTAGCACCGGAAGAATCAGGACCCATGCGAAACTAGTATCTGATACAGGTTGCTTCACTGAAAACCTATTGAAGGAAGTTAACGATTACGTATTGTCAGATCTTAAATGACAATTAAGGATATTGCCAAAGGGAATGCCAGAAGGATCAGACTGGAAGAAAACCTCTACATGAGTACCAAAAAGAACAAATGTATGGTAACAACCAGCATTAACGTACTTGTCTCTGGAATAAATGATAGTAAAATCATTTTCTGCATGGCCGGCCGAAGTGGCCGTGCGGTTAAAGGCGCTTCAGTTTGGAACCGCGTGACCGCTACGGTCGCAGGTTCGAAACCTGCCTCGGGCATGGATGTTTGTGATGTCCTTAGGTTAGTTAGGTTTAACTAGTTCTAAGTTCTAGGGGACTAATGACCTCAGCAGTTGAGTCCCATAGTGCTCAGAGCCATTTGAACCATATTCTGCATTCCCCGTAACTTCAGTAAATAAGGTACATTTTCTGCTGAACAACTGCAGATAAAAAGGTAAAATTTGCTACAGAATTCTTACATACTATAATACAACCTCCAGTCATACAAATTTATTGAAATTTATCTGAAATAAAAATTGCTATGTATCACACATATAAATTTAAAAAAATTTTTTGCGAGTGCTCTAAGACTGATATTAAAAAATTGTACATAAATCTGTTTATATAATTACAAAGAATAACCTACCACATTCTGAAAGTGCTAAGTAAGGCAACCTTTCAGAAAATGTTCCTCACGCGGTGGTATGTGCTCTAAAAGTATACATCAACGTCCTGATCAAATTGCTTGACTAAAAAATTAAAAAAAATTCAGATTATAGCCAGTGACGATAAATTTGGTTCAATTATCTTTCAAACACTAAAATTTACATTGGTTTGTATGTGCCCATGTACTTTCTCATTCGTTCCTCTTAAGTTTTCAGAAGGTTGAGTGAACAATCTAAGAAGCCTTTGTCCTTATTACACCAGCAGCTCATCACTGCCCTTCGTAAGATTAAACTCCACATAATTTGCGAGGGAAGATAATAAGTTCAAAATGGCTCTGAGCACTATGGGACTCAACTGCTGTGGTCATAAGTCCCCTAGAACTTAGAACTACTTAAACCTAACTAACCTAAGGACAGCACACAACACCCAGCCATCACGAGGCAGAGAAAATCCCTGACCCCGCCGGGAATCGAACCCGGGAACCCGGGCGTGGGAAGCGAGAACGCTACCACACGACCACGAGATGCGGGCAAAGATAATAAGCAACTGGATGCTGCAGTACACTTGAAAGTGACACAGACACATGACACTATTCTTCAACATAGTCACTAAGTGTCAGTAAGCAACGTTCTGAAGGTTCTACTAATCGTTCAGTTACTCGACGGTAGAAACCTGCTCCCTGGTCACAGAGCTATTCGGGAACCTCTGTGTAGACGCTCTCATCGTTGGAAAATCTCTTCATCTCAAACTGCCGACACCATTTTATTTCACTACGCCATTGCATTTGGTCCATATACCGCCAGAATTTCACTGTGACTCAGTGAGCAGTTTAGACGTTTCACTCACAAGAATCGTACTGCCCCGCGTACTTCAATTTTGGAGTAATTTTCCAGTTGCCGCGCCATATTACTTCCACATTGTGATGCAACTGTTGTTTGTGCTGCTGCAGAACCACGTCGGCAGAAAACCGGGAACGTCTGCTCTCGTCTGACAGTACGCTACTCTTGTTGTGCGATGGTCTCAGCGTGGGTTCAAATGTTCAAATGTGTGTTAGTTCCTAAGGGACTAAACTGCAGAGGTCATCGGTCCCTACACTTACACACTACTTAAACTAATTTATGCTAAGAACAACACACACACACACACCCATGCCCGAGGGAGGACTCGAACCTCCGGCGGGAGGGGCCGCGCAGTCCGTGACATGGCGCCTCAAACCGCACGGCCACTCCGCGCGGCTCTTAGTGTGGGACAAAATATGTAGCTCAGTATTAGAAGTAATGATACACCATCAGCTGAATGTCTGTATCTATTTAGTAAAATATGACCGGTTTGGGTGGTCCGCCTACAACAGGCCCCCAAGTACAGCAAACGTGACTACAGCATCAGTTATCCGAGAAATACAAGATCATGGCGTCAAAAGTAACTATTATCAAACAAATATCTTTTAAGAAACGGTTCACAAAACATATCGCTTATATCAGTGCACATTACCAGCCAATTCATGAAACTGTAAAGCGCCCATAATTAATTCTATTCGTAATAATACATTTACTGTTGAACCTTAAAATGGTACATGTGCATTGCTCAGTAAGAGCAACCAGTCGTATCTCTTGAGTAAGGTACAAACACGCAGTGAAATTTGTATAATAAGTCAGACGAAATGTATCTCACAGTAGACACATCCAACCAGGGTAACAATCGTATGCTAACTCAATGTTACACTGCCTTTCTAAGAAATTCTACCCACTGTGTCTAGTATAGGTAAAAATGTGAATAAAAAAAGTTCTTAATCGTACAATAAATGTAAAAACTACAATCCCCAAAAATTTACAGGGTACAATAAAATAATTCAAAGCGATGCTGCCTACCTCATGACAAATACATAAGTGAACTCTGGTCACAACGTGTCATGTAGAAGGTAATCTACAAAAAAATAAGTAATGGATCATGTGAAGTAATCAGTACTGTATAAACGGAAAAACGTGCAGTCAACAAAACAGAACCGAGAGGAATAAAACCGATCCACAAATGACCTTATGGTACCATCGGTTTTAGGTGCCAAGTACAAACCCTCACATGTTATTCACGGTAAATAAGAAAATTATACTCTGCGCAAGATCAGAACCCGCGTGTTATCGCAGTAAATAGGACACACTAGCAGCCAGATGATATGAGGTCGACAATTGACCTGTAGACAGCCATATATGTGATAAGTGCAAAACAGCGAATATACGTATAACACTTTGCAGCTCTACCGACAGGATGAAATACCGAAAAAAGCGTGTGCAATCGTGCAATTATGAGAAAATATCACTATAAGTAGCTGAGCGATCCATCATAAATGTACGTCAGATCTGACTTGCGTAAGAGTGAAAGTCTTCATTGCTTACTTAGGTCATGAACGAAACAACAGGAACAAATACGGAAATTTGGAAATTTCTGGTAAGGTCTTATGGGACCAAACTGCAGAGGTCATCGGTCCCAAGGCCTACACACTACTTAATCTAACTAATACTAACTTACTCTATGGACAACACACACACCCAAGCCCGAGGGAGGACTCGAACTTTCGACGGGGGGAACCGCAAGGACCGTGACAAGAGGCCTCAGACCGCACGGCTACCCCGCGCGGCCAAACAAATACGGCATTAGACGGGTAATAAATACAGTGTATAACAAGATAACAACAAAGTACAGTACAGGTCTCTCGCGGAACGTGTTGTTACGGACGATTTATAAAGAATAGATCGCACAAGACTAATCGCGCCATTCCTAACATACATTAAAGTAAGAATAGCTACAGATACGGAATCAAACAACACATTACGTCACAAAAACAGGACACTACCATTCCAAGACGTCGTTCTGGCAATCTTACACGTCTCTTTATGCTACTTATGATTTTATGGTCTTGTATTTCTTGGATAACCAATACTCTTACTTTATTTTGTTTCGATGCTGGGGCCACTGCTGTTTCTCATTTATATAAATGATATGCCTTCTAGTATTACAGGTGATTCAAAAATATTTCAGTTTGCTGATGACACCAGCTTGGTAGTGAAGGATCTTGTGTGTAATACTGAAACAGTATCAAATAATGTAGTTCATGAAATAAGTTCGTGGCTTGTGGAAAATAACTTGATGCTAAATCACAGTAAGACTCAGTTTTTACAGTTTCTAACTCACAATTCAACGAGAACCGTTATTTTGATCAGAAAGAATCGGCATATTATAAGTGAGACGGAACAGTTCAAGCTCCTAGGCGTTCGGATCGATAGTAAGCTGTTGTGGAAAGCCCATGTTCAGGATCTTGTTCAGAAACTAAATGCTGCTTTATTTACCATTAGAACAGTATCTGAAATAAACGACAGTTCAACACGAAAAGTAGTCTACTTCGCATATTTTCATACGCTTATGTCGTATGGTATTATTTTTTGGGGCAATTCTTCTGATTCAAAAAGGGTATTTTTGGCTCAAAAACGGGCTGTTCGATCTATATGTGGTGTAAGTTCGAGAACCTCTTGTGGACCCATATTCAATAGTCTGGGAATTCTGACATTGCCCTCACAGTATATATTTCTTTAATGTCGTTTGTTGTTAGCAATATTAGCTTATTCCCAAGAGTTAGCAGCTTTCACTCAGTTAATACTAGGCAGAAATCAAATGTGCATGTGGAATGAACTTCCTTGACTCTTATGCAGAAAGGAGTGCAGTATTTTGCTGCATCCATTTTCAATAAGCTACCACAAGAACTCAAAAATCGTAGCAGTAGCCCAAACACTTTTAAGTCTAAACTGAAGAGTTTCCTCATGGCTCACTCCTTCTATTCAGTCGAGAAGCTCCTGGGAGAGCTGAAAAATTAAGCAAATTCCAGTGTTACATTGTTGATTTTCTTTATTTAAACTTACGACTTGTCGCCTGAATATGTTTCTTATATTTCATCTGTTTCTACTATCGTGTTATAATTTCATGTATTGACTCATTCCATGACCATGGAGACTTCTCCTTAATTTGGTCACACGGACAATAAATAAACAAATAAATAAAAAATAAAAAATAAAATAAAATATTTTCTGTACAAGGCGGCCTGGTGACGATGGAGTTGGCCACCGAAACCGGTCGCATTTAAATAAATACATGCAGACACACAACTGACCGTGTGTCGTTACTTCTAATGTATTTTTCAGCTGTTGTGCCACTATCCATCTAGGGTTGAGGGTATATGCTCGAATATTATGTAACGTAACTCTTAATTTCTGAATTCCCTGCGTATAGCAAGTACATAATATTTTGAATAGGAATCCGTATCCGGAAACTTACCGTTTCCGTTCTATGACGGTTTCAGTTCAGATGTGTAACGCGTCCACGTATGCCGAGGGGAGAGAAAAGTCTCAGAGTTTCTTGTCCTGGTATGGAGTAGAGTAGACAGAATGACGTGTACTACGTCAATCGGTCACCTGGTGTCACTTAATGTCTGCCTTGGTGTGAGTCCTATTCAACCCCTGTGGTCCTCCGATACAGTAAACCAAGTTTTTTTTTTCTGAATACACAGACTTGCACCTTGTGTATGGCTAAGCAATACATAACGGAAGAGCTGCCAGTCGGCTGTATAATGAATGTTTTCTGCAACGCAGCACGCCACCATACAAACTTTTTGTCCAAGTTATTCTGTGACTCCGAGAAAGAGGTACCTTCACCGAGAGGAGGCAAGACTATGGTGTTCCAGGGCAAAGCCCGCATTTGAAGAAGATGAATTGCATCGCGTTAAAGGGAATCCGTCAACGGCGACTCGAACAATTGCGCCTGCAATGGGTGTTAGTCACAATATCGTCTTGCGCGTTCTGCGTGAGCGACAATCACATCCATATCACTTACACTCTGTGGGTCCAGCCGATTTTCCACGACGTGTTGCCTGTTGCAAGTGGTTGCTGCACCACTGCATCGCCACACCCCTGTCTTCAAGTCAAGTTTTGTTCACAGATGAATGTAAATTCACTAGAGACTGTATTCTAAATTCGCGAAACAGCCATTTCTGGGCAGATGAAAACCTTCATGTGACGCATGTTCAGGGATTTTAGCACCGGTTTGGTATTAACGTGTGGGCAGGTATTCTGGATGGTCATGTGATTGGGCCATGCTTCCTTCGACTCAAGCTAACTGGTCCTACACACCTGATCTTCTTACGAAAGGCATTGGACCCGTTCTTGGAAGCTGTGTCACTGAATGCCCGCCAGGAAATGCATGATGGTGGCCATCTCACTTCCCACGTGCGGTTCGGAGACATATAAAACTAACATTAAAACTTTACTTTCCCATGAGACATCCGAAATATTAGCGAAATTACAATTTTGTAAACGTGTTTTCTTGTCTGGAAACGCCTCGTTACAGTTAAGATATACATATATTTTTTGAATAACTTCGTTATGCCTTCAGCTGAGCTGCCATTCTCCTTATTTCATGTATAATTGTACAATTACGGCCTTAGGCCATTTTCATGTATCATACACTGGATGCGTTAATATCAGATATGATTTAGACGTAGCAGCAAGTCATACCTCAAGAAATACTAGGCGGATTTACTTTATGGACGATTGTTTAATTGTGTGTTATGCCTCGTACGTTGTTGTGCCTTGTTCCTGCGACAGCATGTAACTGTCACAATCTAAATTAGAAAGTGTTTTCGTTATTTTACGAGCATGTTACTTATGAGCAATTGTTGCAAAGTCTTATATATAAGGTCGATGTCTTTAACGTACCTACACTAGGTAGATTATAATTATTTTACAGAAATTTGTTAATAAGCTATATATATCTTAATTATATTCAATTATCGTTCACCACTGGCGTAAATGCGACTGTACGTAATTTCTTTAAAATAACTTGTAAATACTTGTTCTGTTATATGGTGCAAGACAGATAGGCCGAGTGGTCTACCCGCGTAGTCGCCGCGGTCGCCGGATTTAATTCCGATGGAGTACTTCTTGTGGGGTCATACGCAAAGTTTAATTGACCATTCTCTTGAGACAGAGGAAGATCTGCTGCCAAGACATCTGACCGCTGCACTAGAAACTGAAGAGACACCAGGTGGGATGGAGACTGCGTACCAGAATATGCTTCATAGTTACAATGTCCGTAACTGTAATGTATCGGTACTGTTCTGTACGTACAGTATGCTGCAACTTTTTTTTTGTTTTGGAATGATGTAAACACCTAATGTTTAAGTATTAATACAAAGAAATGCGTATAAACGATAAATTGATGTTTCGTCATGTTTCCTTTCGAACTGTTATCTAATAATTGTACTACGTTACGCCTAATTCAGTTCCTCAAGCATAAATGGATGCGTTAAACATCTGAACCGAAACCCCATACATGAGTGCTTATTCAAAACATTATGTACTTACTCGCCACGGCAAGTCCTAGAAGTTTGTAACTGAAATTTCCGAGCACCCTGTATAAAGATGAAAGGTTTCACACAGAAGAGGTATTCGTGGCGGGACGCATAAACCCAGTCAGAAAACTGATGAAGCAAAAACGTTGTTGTTGTTGTGGTCTTCAGTCCTGAGACTGGTTTGACGCAGCTCTCCATGCTACTCTATGCTGTGCAATCTTCTTCATCTCCCAGTAACTACTGCAACCTACATCCTGCTGAATCTGCTTAGTGTATTCATCTCTTGGTCTCTCTCTACGATTTTTACCGTCCACGCTGACCTACAATACTAAATTGGTGATCCCTTGATGCCTCAAAACACGTCCTACCAACCGATCTCTTCTTCTAGTCAAGTTGTGCCGCAGACATGTCTTCTCCCCAATCCTATTCAATACCTCCTCATTAGTTATGTGATCTAACCATCTAATCTTCAGCATTCTTCTGTAGCACCACATTTCGAAAGCTTCTATTCTCTTCTTGTCTAAACTATTTATCGTCCACGTTTCACTTCCATACATGGCTCCACTCCATAGAAATACTTTCAGAAACGACTTCCTGACACCTAAATCTATACTCGATGTTAACAAATTTCTCTTCTTCAGAAACGCTTTCCTTGCCATTACCAGTCCACATTTTATACCCTCTCTACTTCGACCATCATCAGTTATTTTACTCCCCAAATAGCAAAACTCCTTTACTACTTTAAGTGTCTCATTTCCTAATCTAATTCCCTCAGCATCATCCGACTTAATTCCATTATCCTCGTTTTGCTTTTGTTGATGTTCATCTTATATCCTCCTTTCAAGACACTATCCATTCCGTTGAACTGCTCTTTCAAGTCCTTTGCTGTCTCTGACAGAATTACAATGTCATCGGCGAACCTCAAAGTTTTGTATTTCTTCTCCATGGATTTTAATACCTACTCCGAATTTTTCTTTTGTTTCCTTTACTGTTTGCTCAATATACAGATTGAATAACATCGGGGAGAGGCTACAACCCTGTCTTACTCCCTTCCCAACCACTGCTTCCCTTTCGTGTCCCTCGAGTCTTATAACTGCCATCTGGCTTCTATACAAATTGTAAACTGCCTTTCGCTCCCTGTATTTTACCCCTGCCACCTTCAGATTTTGAAAGAGAGTATTCCAGTCAAGAAGCAAAAATAAATAGATTAATAAATAAGTAAATAAAGAGAAAAACGTATTACCGAATGTAACGCAGACGTATACACCTTAGTTCTACCCCAAGCGTCGACCGACATTCGTCCGTCGCGCCACAGAGAGTAGTTGATGCCCGCGAGCGGGGCCACGCATATAGAGGGCGGTGGACGTGGGTGTTTGGCGAGAAGGCGGTGCCCCGCCGTCAATACGGCGGCCGAATCAATACCGCGGCGGCGGCGGCGGTGGCGGCGGAGACGGCGGCGGCGGTTGTGGAGGCGGCAGCCAGTGCTGCGGAGGAGGCGCAGCAGCCACCATGCAGCCGCCCCCCAGGAAGGTGAGTACCCGCTGACCCTCCGAGGCCCGGGTTCGAATCCCGCCACAAAGCCCGCGCGCCTGTGTCGCTCCCCGGAGCAGCCGGCGACGCTGCGGCGTTCTGCTCTGCTACCTTGGCGACCGCGACCCGCGACGCCGACCTCTGCTCTAGCGTCCACCGTAGGCGGGTTACCGCATGTAAAGCGTCTTCGTACTATCGCTGTAGATCTGCAGCTGCGACCTCCCTGCCTCCTCTCCGAGTACAGTGTTGGAAACACTGTCACGCACGTTCGCCAACGTGACTTTTTACGATGAGAGGCAGCAGCGATCGCTCATTCAACTGTGACGCGTGGGCAGTGTATAGGAATCTATATCCTTGACCTCTGCGTCTGCCACTCTTATTGACTGCCTCGTGTATCACGACAGCAATCGAACAACTCTTGCACTATTGCCTGTTCGGGGGTCTACTACAACACGTGGCACCAGTGCTTAATCCTGTAATACCGCTTCTGCAGTTACTATATCCTAATATAATTTCAAGTTTTATGAACATTGCTCAAGCTGATATTCTGCAAGGACGCGCATGCAGAAAAGTTTGACACCCTGCAGAAATACGATGTTCCTATAAGGACCAATATACTATCCATATCTTCCACCGCATTATTTTTATTATGTACAGTTTTTACCAAGTCGAAAGGTCATCCTTTGATTCAGACTACAACTATGACTGCCACATATAGCTACGAACAGCTTTGAGGGTAGTTTGTTGAAAGTAGGGCTGTAGCATTTATTCTACAGTGGGACTTAAATGTTTAACAACTTTGCACATGTTTTGCTTTGACGTGATTCTCTCTTTCTCTGCTTCAAAGGGTAAATTTCTTTATTTTACTGTATAAGTAATGAATTGCTATTATTTAGGCCATCCGTACAAGCAATATCGATCAGCAGAACTGAACCTTACAAATTTCTCACTAAGCGGCTACATTGTGGTGAAACTTTTGAATACATTTCGTTTTCACTAATTGCCAGTGAGTCTGGGACTAGCAATAGCGGCAAATTATTAGCATCGTTCTCCAAATTCTGTGAAACAGTGAACTACAACACATAGGACAGTGGTTCTAAATTATGATCTGGAACTTTAGGCGCTAGTGAGTTGATACTACGAAAGAGTTCGAGAAACAAAATTCAGAACGAATTGTTTCAATGAGCTTTTTAACAAAAAGTGGTTGACGTGGTAATAGGAAACAAACTTCGCCGAATTTTGAACAGTATTTCAGCAAATTTAAGACCGTGCTTGTTAATAATTTTTGAAAGTACAAATTAGGCTAAAGTTTTTTAAGAAGTTGTAAGCAGGTCATCTTCAATAATAACCTTTTCAGCATTTCATCGCCTTTGCCAGGATTTTCATTTTTCTTTGTACAGTTCTTTATAGATTTTTCAATAGGCAATGGTGCTATATTATTGACATGGTGTTTATTGTAGGTGACGCGCTAAGGTTGCCCAAAAAGTATGAATGTACGTAATGACGGCTGCTAAAGAGTGCACAGCTATACACATGTGTAACTTTTTCGCTCACGGTCGATAATAATGTAAATTTCGATGAAATACAAGTAATTTCTTGAAGTTTCCTTGGCAGAATAGGTTTGGAAGTATATGGTACAGGAATTTCGTGATATAAAGTTAACTGTCGTCATGCTTATCGTGGTCATTATAGGGCCTGTTTCCCGTTTACAGCAGGGATTACACGTGTCCGTTAAGAGCGGTAACTATTGTCTTCGGGTAGCTTACTGCTGAAGTAGAGTAGACAGCTGAATTTAGCTCATTTGATCTCCGGAAATTGGTGAGTGAAGTCATGAAGAAGAATAATGTAACCGATAAGACATGCTAAATACTATGGAAACGTTATTGTCCACTGTTGCTATTAAGAGGTTCGAATTTCGATCTACTTTCCATACTTACGGAAGTTTTGTAAGCCCGCGTTGGAAGGTTGTTTATGTAGCATCCTGATTTCGTCTATGCTAGTTGCTTTACTGCAGATGGTTCCATGCTTGTCGATAGTCTTGAAACTGACTCATCAGTGGTAAGTTTAAATCATAACATTCTGATAACAATGGGTGCAAGGAGATATGGAAAAAAACATTACAACTATGCGTAATGGGCATTAGATTGCTGTAATGTTTGTGGCAGGATAAAGCCAAATTTTTTTTTATCCTTTTAGGAATACCGATTAGGGAACAATGGCTAGTCGTGTGATGTTCATGTTGTAGCTCAAATTTTCCTCGAATTACGAAGTGGTAATGAATACGTTTAATTACAATTTATCTTTGATGCTCTCCGAAAACGGTGCTTTAAAAGTCGTGTCGATTACTTGAAGATTGACCGTAAGACTTTTCAGCAGCTCTGTAACGCTTCCATGCGTACTGAACAAGAGGAGCAGAAGAGGAGATTAGTGTTTAAGGTCTCGTCGACAACGAGGTCATTAGAGACGGAGCTCAAGCTCGGATTAAGGAAGGATGGCGAAGGAAACAGGCCGTGCCCCTTCAAAGGAACGATCCCAGCATTTTCCTGAAACGATGTAGGAAAATTACGGTAAACCTAAATCAGGAATACCGAACGCGGGTTTGAAGTGTCGTCCTCCCGAATGTGAGTCCAGTGTGCTAACCACTGCGCCACCTCGCTCGGTATGTACTGAACACACTGATGGCTAACCCTGTTAGTGTATCACCGGAAATCGTCCATTACTTCTTAGCGAAGCCAAACGTGGATCACGATTAATCACACAGTATTGCTGGATAAGTCGTTCAAAGTTCCTTTGGAAGAAACAAGGAAAGATCTCAATTTACCTCTGAATCACTGTGAGAAGTTTCGTAGCGGAAGAACTCTGCAGCGCTGGTGGTTAAATGGAGACCAGTCTACCTGAGTGCAGAGGGCTCTGCCTGAATCGTCGTCGTCGTCATCATCATCATCATCATCAGCCATTTGAAAACTGCTGCTTGACAAAGACTTTCTTATGCATTACGAATCCACGTCGCCTCAGTTTGTTCCGTGGTGCCGTGTTTATACCTTCCATTTGGTCAAAGTCTCCACTTTTCCAAACTCTTTTCTAATCTTGGAATGGATATGGAGCCCTTAAATTGAACGGACCTTCAACCATTGGCATTCACTGAAATTCATTCAGGAGGGGGAGAGGACGTGGGGGAAGAGGGGGGGGAGGAAGAGTAAGTTGAAAGACTCCAAACTTGCCATTTATGATACAAATGATACAGCAACTACTACAACCATGTTATTGTCCCACTGTTATCAGTCACGTAATGCTACAGTTGGCTAAAAGAGAGATTTAGGGAAATGAGTTCTACAAGTTCATGAGACTCCTGTACTGAATAAGAACTCTGTACTCCATATTCCAGGGATTGGGGCGGGGGAGGGGGAGGAGGAGCAAGTGTTCACACCCCACTCCCCTCCCCAACGATTCCTCCCTTGCGTTGCGGACGCCTTTGTCATCAACTAGAAATCCGTCAGTGATCATTTGCGACGAAAGTAAGCTCGAACAGCGAAGTCTTTGTTTCTGAGATGCCACCCCAGCCTTTATGGTAAACCTTACAAAATATTTAGCTTCAATTTCGAGCTAAAATTTGACATCTGTCTCATGTTTCCCATCTTAATATGTCCCGGAACTCCTTTCCAATAGAATATAACGACGACAAACTTTCTTTCTTCCTTTTTTTCTTTCTTTTTCGAACCGGAGCAAAGCACAGAATATTTAATGTGCGACAAAACATTTGTTTACTATCGTAATCCTTTTTGTCTTAATGCTGGGAACGTTAATAACGGATGAGTCAATACCAGCATGCTCAGGCATCTAGGTGTCGCCAAGAGTCCCTGAGATTTGACACTTACAAGAAAGGGAAAAATTAGAGATTATAGTTGGACATATATTTTGAAACTTCAGAAGATTTGCATTTCTTCATCTCTAGTTCACAACTTTTTTCGTACGACTTAGTGAAATACTGAGGTACAGTCCCACTTACCTGCTACATATCTTTACTACATACGATCTGTCAAAATGGTTTCCGTCTTGTTTCGGCAAGTAGGATGAGTATATATGTAGCGTAACATCATTACGGGTGATTATGTAAATGGAAGAGAGTAGAGAGCTGAATCTTGGAACCAGCACAAAGCCTACTCATGGCTACTACAGCAGTGGGACAGCTGAGTTTAAGTGCGACGGTCAGATTGCTGTCAATAGACAGATATGCCACCAATACGCAATACGTTGCGGACAAGTTCGGAATCGAACCAAGGATGTTGGCACAAGGACTAACGATCTCCTCCCACTGCCATCTTAGACATCTTTGATCGTTTTCTTTCTCCACTAACCTGCGAACAATCTATCTCGGACGCTTTACCTACGTATTAACATTTCAGTGACGTTGGTTCCTGGGAGGGGTACACTTTGGATAGCAGTATAAAGATTTACAATAGAAGCATCGGTAAAAAAGTTAAATACAACTGCTGTACAAATTAATTCAGCCGTCATAAGCCTACAGCCATATAGTTTTCATGAATGCCAATAAATATCCAACAAATCCAACAAAAGCATAATAACGATTGAAATATACTTTTGTTCGATGTATTTCGTTTTGTGCTAGTTTTATAAATTTGGTTATGTCTGATTTTTTTTTGTAAAATCTAAAAATAATGTGAACTAAATATCGTTTCCTGATTTTACTCAACATAATATTCGATTAAACGTTAGAAGGTTGGTTTGCAGAGCACAATACTTCCCTCTGTGGTTCTGCTGGAGGTGATTATAACAGTGCCTTTCACCGACCGGAAAACTGACATGTTATGGAAGTACCTGCAATTTAACATCTAATACATATTAGTATACTCCTAACATTCAGTCACAAATGATTTTATCCTGCCAGGCACTTAAATGTGATTTGCAGGGTATCCATGTAGATATAAATTAGTGCACGTTAGCATCTGGCATCTTGATCATCTACTGGTATTTCAGTTTCTATATAGTGCAAATGCGTCGTTTCACATCTTTACTGATATTAACAACACTGTTTTATACGAGTATATAATGTATCCAACTTAAATGATGAAAAATAAGTGATCGTTAAACGAGGAATGGCTGATTATGAGTGTAGAAAATAATGATACAATGATAAGAACAGCCTTTATTCTGCTCCTACAGTTCAACCGCTAGGCATCTGCGTTGAGATACCATCTTCTTCCAGTTTTCTATACCTGCTTCATATTTCTGGTGTCTCACTGCTCATCCTGTTAACGTGTTCATTTTTTCTGTTTTCGTGTATTTTATTTTCGTACATAGAAATACAGATTTGGTCCTGATGCTGTAACTCTTAATCCCGTCTAACCTGCTCTGCTCACAGAAATCTCATTCCTGCTATATGAATTCTATTATCTTGTGTTTTTACTTGTGACCCATAATTTACTTCCGTACGGGACGAGGGAACGAGTGTGGTCTTACAAAGTTTCAGTCGTGCCGCCTACTTTTTTATTTTCACACACCTGTTGAGCATCGCATACATGTTTGCGATTTTTTCTGCTTCCTTCTCTGTATCTTTAACGGAGCGTGTTAATATTTTGTGTCTCAACCTACATAATTAAATTGTCTAACTTGTTGTATATCATTATGAACCACATTTTATGATCGTCTGCTTAATCAGGCACAATTTAAAGTAGCATGTCCAGCTGTTGAAATGCCACTATGAAATCAGGTTTTCCACGCTAGGAAAGTGTCGTCAAAATACACTGTTAAAAGAGTATGGATGTCAGACAACGCCCTTGTCTGACACCTTTAGACTGTAGAGTGTAGTCTGTTTTAATTCGCCATTTAAATCAATAATTGTAATGATATCTAGATACATGTTGCTCAGGGTCCCTATCAAATGCAACAGACAACCTCTTTCTTTCTTTTAAGTCTCCACAGGTTGCTTCTATAAATATTCACAAAACAACGAATACTAAAATTCGTTGTAGACAATAAAATGTTTCCCAAAGGACAGTGACTCATACAGGGACCTTAAATCAAAATGCGCCACAGATGCCAAAGATAAAAGCAGTCATAGGTACCCTCTGAATATCAAGTTGTAACCATTGTCGAGGAAAGCTAGGACCTTATTGTTAGAGATAACTATTAACGCCATACCAAATTTAGTTTGAGATAAGTCTCTTTAATTGGCGAGAAAAATGCTACGACGAATTGCTGTCGAACAGCGACTTTTAGATTACGTCAACTGCATTGTGGCGTCCACGATGCTGGAGTGATTCAGATACGTTTCTGGGAGTAAGAGTTATTTATAGGAAGCTGCACACAGCACAAGACGGCTTCAATGTCGTGAGCGGTAGTCAGCTGTGCTTAACCGTAATCTCAGTCGCTGCCTTACCGGCGGATAATGTTTGGCTCCCTAGATAAGGCACCACCTTTATCTCGCGGTTTCAAGCGCTGGTGCAGTGGAGCTGTTCGTGACCTTTGCAGACCGGACGCTTACCGGCATTACAGAGCGCTCCTGTGTGCGGCGTCACACACGCTAATTGCGTGTTGCTTGCCTTACCCCTGAGAGCGTTTCGCAGGGAAGAGCGTTGTTGTGTCGAGGCCGTGCTGCCGGCACAGCGGCTTTCAGTGTTTGTTTGTGTGTATGTGTGTGTGTGTGTTTGTGTGTGTGCGTTCAGCAAGTCTTGCGTTTTGACATGTAGCACGTACGTCTGTGCTTGGAAACATCACCCGTACTGTCTACTTTACCGCCCACACAGGCTTCGCTACTTCATTGTTACAGCACGCTCCGGAGAAAATTGCATTCGCAGTGAAGTCCGAGATTCAGTGCTGCCAAACTGCCTGTGGGAATCTACCAACTGAGCTACCCAAGCACGACTCACGCCCCGTCCTCCCAGCTATACTTCTACCAGTACCTCGTCTCCTACCTTCCAAACTGGCACTGGCAGAAGTATAGCTGTGAGTATCTGTGGGAATGTTTCCGAAGTTAAACCACTATCTGATTATTTCAGAGTAAAACAGTTTTGGTTGCGAAGTTATTTTTTGTCAATAACGCGTTTTACACTTTCGTGACATTATCAGGTTGTGTGAAAGTAGCTTCCATCATAAAGCCTTATTATGATGGATGGGTTACATATCGAGTTTCTTTTGTGACCTTTTCATATGGCTTTATCGCGGACAGGGTACATTTTCTGCTACTTTTACACAATCTGATGATGCTCCAAAAGGGTCAAACGCGTTACTGATAATTCTGCAACCAAGACTTCCCTTTTTTCTAAAATAATTCGAAACCGTTTGTTGTAGCGCGCTGCCACCATGGAATGGAAAATTTTTACACTACCTGATTCACAAATGGAACCAATGAAGCGGAGTTATTAAGCAGGGTTTTCCGAAAATCCTTCACTTCAGAAGATGTTGTAAATATTCCAGAATTAGGATTGAGAACAGCTGCTAACATGCGTGATTTGCAAGATAACATCTTCCTGTTTGTGTCGGCTAGTAAACGCAACCATGACTAATAGTCTATTGTTTTTATGCCACATAAGCACGGAAGCGGTATATTATAATGTAAACTGAAGCTGGAAGCTTAAGATAAGGGCTTGAAAATGACCAAAGATCGGCATTGACCAATCGCATGGATAATAAAAAATAATGCAGCTTACCTGGACCGTGTTTTCATTCACAAATCGCGTTGAGGCTACGGGTCCCATAAAAATATTTAAAAAAATTAAAACTGACGGGAGACATGGAAATCAAAGAAGGATAACCCTTTTGTAGTATCTCGAAGTAGCGGAGAGAGTCTCTCAGATATGATAAGCGAGCTGGGGTGCCAATCATTAAAACAAGGACTTTTTTCCTTGCGGCGAGTTCATTTCACGAAATTGCAATCAAAACTTTCTCCTCCGAAAGTAAAAATATTTTGCTGACCCGCACCTACATAGAGAGAAATTACGATCGTAATAAAATAAGGGAAATCAGAGGTCTCACGGAAAGAATTAGGAGTTCATTTTATCCAAGTGTTATTCGAGAGTAGAGCGGTCTAGAAATAATCTGGAAGAGAAACTTCCTGGCAGATTAAAACTGTGTGCCCTACCAAGACTCGAACTTGGGACCTTTGCCTTTCACGGGCAAGTGCTCTACCAACTGAGCTACCGAAGCACGACTCAGGCCCGGTACTCACAGCTTTACTTCCGCCAGTACCTCGTCTCCTACCTTCCAAACTTTACAGAAGCTCTCCTGCGAAGCTTCTGTAAAGCTTGGAAGGTAGGAGACGCGGTACTGGCGGAAGTAAAGCTGTGAGTACCGGGCGTGAGTCGTGCTTCGGTAGCTCAGTTGGTAGAGCACTTGCCCGCGAAAGGCAAAGGTCCCGAGTTCGAGTCTCGGTCGGGCACACAGTTCTAATCTGCCAGGAAGTTTCATATCAGCGCACACTCCGCTGCAGAGTGAAAATCTCATTCTGGAATCTGGAAGAGGTTTCATGAACGCTCTGCCAAAGATTTATGTGTGAATCTTTTAGTTGAAGATGTAGATCTGTTCATAAATCATAGCATGGAGACTTTCTTTGACTCCTTGCTGATTGTACTCTACATCTACGGTAACGTATACACTCTTTGAAACGAAAAAGGAAACGTTAAAGGACATATAGTTTGTTCACAACGATCTGAACGAGGGCTGGCTATTTATGGATCATTTATGCGAATGGGTGGTGTCTGTTCTTACGGACATGTCAGGAAGAAGTTAAGCACTGCGCCACCCGGACGCGGTGTTATCGCAATTGCGTGGACTATCTCGGCACGTCTTTCGGCCGACCCACATTCCCACCTAGTGCCATCTAAATGCAATCCCCGTCCATGTCTCCCATGCTCGTTTGAGATTACTAAAAATGGTTCAAATGGCTCTGAGCACTATGGGACTCAACTGCTGTGGTCATCAGTCCCCTAGAACTTAGAACTACTTAAACCTAACTAACCTAAGGACATTACACACATCCATGCCCGAGGCAGGATTCGAACCTGCGACCGTAGCAGTCGTACGGTTCCGGACTGCGCGCCTAGAACCGCGAGACCACCGCGGCCGGCTTTGAGATTACTGCGGAAGGTCGAACGTAGTTGTGTATTCGCCTTGAAGGTGGTGTATTCATTGCCCATCTTACGGATATGTCAGAAAGAACAGACACCTCGCGAAGTCCGCAGCTGAGATACATGTTATGTAAATTGAAGTTGGAGGGTAGAAAAAGAAAAGGAAGGGAACTATTGATGTCAGCTACATCGAGACTTCATGTGGGATCAGCGGTGACGGGTGCAAACAGGAGACCCCGGGTTCGAATCCCTGTCCGCCACACATTTTCACTAGTCGCCACTGATCCCGCATAAAGTCCTGATACAGCTGACATCAATAGTTCCTCTCCTCTCCTTTCATTTCACCATTCTCCACTTCACGTAATTTGTGGATCAGCTGCAGTCGGCAGAAGTCGGTCGACTTCAGGTCAAAAGTGTTTTCTGTTCGGCCACTGGCCACCAGGAATGATAATGTTCAGCCTTTCGACGTAAGAGTACCCTGTATGGCTCGATTACCGCTTTGGAAGGCAGACCACACTACACTGATTCTCCTGGTAGATTAACAATCTTCTATAGTAATGAGTCGGTTTTCGGTACCCTAGTACACACAGTTATGACAGTTTACTGTTCGTCAAGTTACCTTCCAGTAGGAATGTGGGTGCACTCAACGAATATGATATGACGTTCAAATGATAGAGCGCAGCAATCAGTCGTCCTTTTCTTTCAGGTTTTATTAGGCAAATCTAGATTTCGGCTAGTGCCTAGCCATTATTAATGCCCTATTTCATGCTATCAATGCATGCCCTAGTACGCCAGTACCCTGTTGTTCGGTTTTCTGTCACTGTGCTAGAAATCCGAACAACAGGGAACTGCCATACTAGAAAATGCATTGACAGCATGAAATAGCGCATGGATAATGGCTAGGCACTAGCCGAAATCTAGATTTGTCTGATAAAATCTGAAAGAAAAGGACGACTCATTGCTGTGAGTTTACTGTTCAGTTAAGTTTAAAGTTCGCTTCGTCCAGGCAAAGTATTAAGACTGACAAACCTGCCCTTTCTTAATATATGTTGATGAACCGCTCACAAAATTGAATTTGTTTATCGGGATCGTCCTAGTTTTGAGCATAAAGAAGTCTCGGAATGTGAGACTTCCATTTCTGATACAGCAATATTCTATGAACACTGAGTCTGCTGATCATAATCTGACAAGAACATTGCCCCCCAGATTTTCTTCGAGATTGTAAGAAACCCTGGAATACTAAGTCAACATTTTTGTTGTTCGCTGGACATATCTGCTTCTGCAGAGTATCTTACTAACTTCTTGAACCGTTACATCGACGTCATACTCGTGCTTGCCTCAGAATGTAGCAATCGTGAACCTTGTTGGTGACGCCATTCGAAATTCAACTCTCCAACATCGAAGATCCCTATTCACATTCTTTGTTTTCCAATAACACTTTGCTACTAACTTCCGTTGCGTAAACGATAACTATGTCCGCCATGTTTATTTACAATCTTGCAACATTTTTTTCTTTTTTTCCTAACCATGTTTAGAAGATTGTGATTCAGCTACCCTACCGGTGTTGCTTTATGCAACCTGCAATGTTATATCTGGTCTTCAAAAACCACGCTCGTGATCTTAATATTCTCTCGCGCGCGCAAACTATTAGTCTACAGAAAAAAATGAACGGGACCTTTTTGTTGGAATTCTAATGTAGCTAAATTTTGTTCTGGGATATGTTTTCGCTAGAGATCTTCAAAAGTACCTCCAACCCCACAGGCATCCCTCGCCAGTCAGAATTTCTTGTATCTTTTTCGTAGTACTCCCTCCTACCACTGCACAACAATTTACGACTACACGAAGTATTCCAAATATTCAACCTTTTTTGCTCTATATTGATTGGGGTATTACGCCACAAGCATAGTTGGATATTTCGTTAACATTATTACTTTAAACGTGTCTATGAGGGTATTGATAAGAAAAATGACTTTTGTAAACTTTACGTTGAAACTAATTGCGTTGATAATTCGAACTAAACTTAACCCTCGCAAGCACAATAGTTTCGTAATCAGAAGACCGGATGGACACAACGATGTCTGTTTTATGGTGATAAAATCTCAAAACTGCTAGGTAACATTCACACAAACGTCAGTTTTACAATTTGTAAGGGTTCGACTAAGCCGGTGGCGTAATAAGACCAGTCAATGAAGACCAAAACAGGTGGATCATGGAAAATAATTCGCGCAGTCGCAAATTTTTGTACAGTCATAGGCGGAAGTGCCACGAACAACATACTACAAATCCTGACCAGTGGGGGCTGTGTATGGGAGTGGGGTTGCGTTTTAAAGTCACTTTTCTGCCTTTTTCGTGAATATTTCGAAAACTGTAGCCTCCAGCGAAAACGTAACCCAGTACGGAATCTAATAATTTGCGCGAACCGAGCGAGAGAATATGAAAATCTCGCGTGTAGTTTTTGAAGCTTAGATGTAACATTGAGGGTTGTATAAAACGATAGCGGTAGGGGCAGCTGAGTGACCCTGCATACCGTATTTTGAGACATCCTGTATGTTCTACAGGCCATTGTATTCTGCATGGAGGAAGGTGCTTCGTACCAGCCACTTACGATACTATTCCGTTCTTGTACGGTATGAGGGAGAAACGATTGTGTGTATGATATAAAGCACGCCACAATCGCTCGTTTCTTTTCTGATAATTCACATGCGAGACATACGAAGAGTGAAATGTCAAACTATCTAAGAGCCACATTTGTCATTTTTTGTATCAAAAAAATTGAGAAGCTGTTCTGAAGCCACAGAATTATATTGCTCACCTCATAACTGCAAAAAATAACGAGACATATAAGAAAATAAATAGTTCATTGAGAACGTTCTAGGTGCCATCCCAGGGAACAGGGTGATTCTAAGTGCTAATAAGGAAGTTTTTGGGAAAGCGTCATTAATACTGAAGCATTGCGTTTTTTTGTGATGATAAGGGCACAGAAATACAGCAGCAATCTTTTAACTAGTAGAACCGTAGTCAAAAAAGCCATTTCTCATATTTTTTAATCTTCTTCATGAAAATAACAAAATTAAATTCAAGAAAAAAATTTGTCACTACTAACTTCCGCCTCTTACACAGCACCATTTGTGAGGATACGTTGCAAAGTTTACTGTAAAAAGCCCTGTGCTGTAGAGGTAAACATGCCTTTTCATATCATTTTACAGACACGTCGTTTTGTCTGTTAACTTCTCCAAATTGTTTTACTATTTCTGAAACCTTAATTATCTCCTTCCATTGCAAAGGTGTTTTACTGATACAAAGACAAGCTCACATGCACTTTGCTTACCACGCAAACTAAGCGTCAGTTAAATGGAGGAATCCTTGACGCATAATATTTTGAACTACGCAGGGAAGCACTTCTTCACACAAAAACCATGCGCCAACTAGTACAATAGGTGTGCAACATTTTCTCCATGATTTGGCTGTGAAATGAGCCTAGGATGATGCAACAGAGTACTGAGAACACAATAGCACTCAAATCGTGTTGTGTGAAAAAAATGACATAACATTTGACATTTTCACTCTTCGTATGATGAAGTTATCATAAATGTCTTCCATCGAATACCTGTTCGTTAAATAACTCATCCGGGAACTACCACATTTGTCGCGTGTTCAGGACTGTAAACGCCAAATTGTAGATATAATGATTACGCAGGCCAACGAAAAATTTTTGTAAAAACTTTTTTTTACTTTGCTAGCTGATCTTCATGGATTTTCATGAGCTGAATCCAAATCTAACCTTAGTTTTTTTGTATCACCCAGGGTTTTCGAGCAATATGCTTTTTGTTATATAGTATAAAAATCCCATGCTATACGGTAAACGGGGAAATTAATGAAACTCTTTGTTACAGCATAAGTATGGTTAGTATTTACAGTAAGCTACTTAAAACAATGATATGTGTTAATAGAGGTTTCACTTGTCAGCTGGAATTGTTTTGTATTTTCTTTCTCTTTTTTCTTTGAAGATTCTTGTGTAGCTTTTTCTACGATGAGTCACTTTCTGAACTTCTCAGTGAAGTAACCAACAGTAGTAGTCCCCCACCATGTTGATGTTCCAGCGGCCTTGGTAGCGTTTTTCTATCACTTAAAGTTCTGGTGAAACTGCTATCCTTGCTCCTCACTAACATCTCCCATTTTGTCCAGGAAGTAATCAAGGTGACTGTTCAAAAAGAGAACTTTCAGGCTCATTAAACATCCTAAAGTTTTTAACTTCTTTAACATTGCAGTTATAATAGAAACATATTCTGGGTCTTTTTCATCTCCTAAGAACTTTGTGACGACTTGCTTGAATGATAGCCATGCTTCTTTCTCATTTAAGGTCATTGTGGATTCAAAGTTAACATCAAACATAAATTTTCTAATGTCAGGTCCGACAAAGACGCCTTCTTTTAGTTTAGCTTCTGAAAAGTGTGGAAACTTTTGGCAGAGATACTTAAAACATGCTCCAACTTTAGGCAAAGCCTTTACAAACTGTTTCATTAGGCCTAAATTTATATGTAGAGGCTGTAGGAGTACTTTTTTTGGATCTACAACGTTTTTGCGTAGAATGCTCTTCTCACCAGGTTTTAAAGACTCCCTCATAAGCCAGTTCTTTCTGCACTACTGTTGAGTTGTCCCATTCTCACAAGAAACATGGAAATTTGGTAAAGCCACCTTGCTGAACAAGGAGCATGCCTGTTACTTTTAGATCGCCACATATCATCCAACCATGACAGAATAGCTTATTTTATTTAGCACTATTTCTAGGTTTTCATATCTTTCTTTCATATATACAGAATGTCCAACAAGTATAGATGCATACATGTTACCATTGTGTAATAAAACAGTCTTTAAACTAGTTTTAGATGAATCAATAAACAGCCTCCAGTCTTCCTTTTTGTATTCAACACCATTCATTAGACTGGGAATGTCTGAGCAGTACACTAGATCACCTTCTTGTTGAAAAAACTTGGAAAATTGCTGCTCTCGCTTTCTATACATGCATATGCTAGTTTCAACTGCCAATAAGCTCTTTTCTTATAATCTAGAGCCAAGCAATTCCGCTTTTTCTTTCGTTAAGCCCAGATCCCTAACCAAATCGTTAAGCTCGGTCTGAGTAAACAATTTCGGCTCTAGACGTTCTGTATTACAATGGAATTCATTATCATCTGGTTCATGCAAATCAGATTGTACATCAGAAAATACTTCTGTTGGGAGAGAATTTAAGTCATATGGTGGTTCAGGAACTGGCAAATCTGCACCATGCCCTACTGGTTGAATGGCGGACGGAAGGATAGGGTAGCTTATTACCTTCTCGTTTTTCGAATTATGACCAGTATTATCAACACTGCAAAAGTAGCAATCATTGGAATGGTTTCTTGGCTCCGTCCATATAATTGGAACAACAAATGTAAAGGCTTTTTTCTCCTTTTTGGATCATTTTCTCAGCTCTTCAACACATAACATACCTTATGTGGCGCCCAAGATTTATCTTGAACACCAAGTTTAGATACAAAGTATGATAGATAAACCTTTTTCACAAAGTCTGTAATGTTTCTTTGGGGTTTTTAATCTCAAATTCACCACAAATATAACAAAAACTGTCAGCAGAATTTTTACAACCACGGTTAGACATTGTACTGAGCACATATAAAGGAAATGGGAAAGTGAGGTTAGGTTAACAGTAAACAAAACGCCATCTGTTAACACAAAAATAGAATCGATCTTTTTTTGCCAGAAAATGATTTTTAGCAGTGCTACCAACATCATCCACATTCCTCACACTTCCTTTTTAAATTATTTCAACTTTACAAAAGCTGTTAAATTCTTTAAAAAATCGCTTAATTTAATAAATCTAACTGTAATATGTGAAGAAATGGTGGGTGATACTGTTTTTTAAGCATCATATTTGAATTTCCCAACCTAAAAACATGAGAATAAGGTATTTTCAGCAAAAACGTTTTTCCATCGTTGGCCTGTGTTACTTTTCTGTGTTCATATTTTCCATATTAAGCAGATTACATTGATAGTAAGGCGTTTCTCGCTCATTTGGCCTTTGTCGAGCTAACTCGATTAATGTTATTTGTGAGTCATTG
Organism: Schistocerca nitens; assembly: GCF_023898315.1. Lineage (NCBI taxonomy): Eukaryota > Metazoa > Arthropoda > Insecta > Orthoptera > Acrididae > Schistocerca > Schistocerca nitens. The sequence goes on from NC_064618.1 coordinate 487,361,842, forward strand.
TTTACCTTGAGCGGTCAGCATCTTTCTTACCCTGTCGATATGGTGCTACAACTGTAGTTTACAACTTTTTCTGGGGTACTAGTTGCTGTCCTAAGGAAAACAGTTACGTTTTCGATCTTGCATCACAAAAGCAAGCACAAAAAAGCGCAAGTAGTACTTTATTGCTGCTGTTTTACGGAGAGACGTGTCTGGGGCACAGTAACAGCAGCTAGAACAGTTGCGGCTGCACATACTCGACCGAGTTCTGGAAGCACCCAGGAATCCGCAGAACGCCGGCCGTGATGAATGGGGCGCCGTCATTGGCACGGCAGCTGTATCGACAATAAACACTGCGGGGAGTTATTGGTTCGCGAAAGCAGAGCTCTCTAGCGGCCAGGTCGAGAACTGCTGATGGCTCTTGCTCCCGTCTGCAAGTACTAGGTCACCGGGCGCTCCCCTCCCCTCCTCCCCCTCTCCCCCACCACAGCCCAATAGGGGCATCTCTGTTCAACAGAAAAATGCACAAGTGTCTGTGGAAACAGCACGAGAAAATAAAAATCCGAAAGCCACAAAACAAATAGCCTTTTGTTTGTTTCAGTAAGACTGCAACGGTGAAAATATCAGAAATTTTACGGTGATCGTGTTAACAATAATTCTAAATTACCTTTTTTCTCACTTAACAATTAAAAGAAACAGCGTGACCGTGTAAAATTGAAAAAAAATACCAGTAAGCAACTGAAAACCCCACGACACCGATATCGCTGATCGTGTGAAATAAATACAACTGACGTGAGATCGTAAGACAGCCAAATATTTCACCAGCAGACGACAGAAGTATTGCGGCTGTGAGTTCTGTTTTTTCAGTTATACTTATCGCAATATACTTCTCGCATTAATGATTTCAGAAGTAAAATTTGTGGAACACTTCATCATCATCGTTGTCATAAAAATGACAGTATTTGTGAGCCTTGGCCTTCTGTGGAAGGTAATTCCATTCTTTCCTATTCAGAGCCTAATTCCTCCAAATCTGAATTCCAATTTTTTATACGCCCTCTCTGACACCTTCCACCCACCATAGCTATGGTCTTCCAATTCTCCTGCGTCCTTCAGGCGCTGCGTTGCATATCTTCATTCTACCAACAGATCCTGCGCATTCCAGTTTTTTTAATCTTAATGCAGTTGACAACGTCTGGTCCATTATATAGAATATATAAATCGTTGTTCAATCTCCCCCGCCGACCAGAGTGGCCGAGCGCTTCTAGGCGCTACAGTCTGGAACCGCGCGACCGCTACGGTCGCAGGTTCGAATCCTGCCTCGGGCATGGGTGTGTGTGATGTTCTTAGGTTAGTTAGGTTTAAGTAGTTCTAAGTTCTAGGGGACTGATGACAGAAGATAAGTCCCATAGTGCTCAGAGCCATTTGAACCATTTCATCGGTCCCTGGATTTACACACCACTTAATCTAACGTATGCTAAGAACAACACACACATCCATGCCCGGGGGTGGACTCGAACCTCCGGCGTGAGGGACCGCGCAATCCGTGACATGGCGCCTCAAACAGTGGGGCCACTCCGCGCGGCGTCAACATGTAAATTCAAAAAGCAACATGCAACTACAAATATAAAATGACAATCGATGGATAAACCCATTGCAACCGGAATACCAACATGCAAAACAAAAATGCTGCGAACTTATACACCAAGCTGGTAGTTGTGGAAGAATAATAGTTTGAGTCGTCGGCTCGTCGTGGTTACTGGGTCTACAGGAGTGGGAGCTACACATGCGCCACGTCTGTGCTGAAGCGAGGCGAGTCCTGTTTCTTTCCACATCCTTCCCTACGTGGACGACAGGAAGTTAAATTCTAATCTTACTTCCATTTGTTGTGAAGCAGCAGACCCGTATACGCGGAAATGAAACATAGCCCGGCAGCGGCAGCAGAGTGACCGTGGGGGGGAGCTATTGCGACGCGCCGCCGTGCACTGAGAGGATTTACGGAGTCCCTGAGGACGACACGGCACTGCGCCTGATTTGCAGGTCGCAACTCGAAAAACAAGGCACACTGACTCCGTATAAACTACAAAAGCGAGCGAAGTTTCGAGTTCAGGTCTTTGGGCTGAGATCCCGTCCTCATATCTCACAGAGAAACAACCTTTATCCCCTGCGTGTTACTGAAAAGGAACGTCGCTCTACTAGTACACTACTGGCCATTAAAATTGCTACACCAAGAAGAAATGCAGATGATAAACGGGTATTCATTGGACAAATATGTTATACTAGAACTGACATGCGATTACATTTTCACGCAATTTGGGTGTATGGATCCTGAGAAATCAGTACCCAGAACAAACACCTCTGGCCGTAATAACGACCTTGATACGCATGGACATTGAGTCAGTGCTTGGATGGCGTGTACAGGTACAAATGCCCATGCAGCTTCAACACGATACCACAGTTCATCAAGAATAGTGACTGGCGTATTGTGACGAGCCAGTTGCTCGGCCACCATTGACCAGACGTTTTCAGTTGCTGAGAGATCTGGAGAATGTGCTGGCCAGGGCAGCAGTCGAACATTTTCTGTATCCAGAAAGGCCCGTACAGGACCTGCAACATGCGGTCGTGCATTATCCTGCTGAAATGTAGGGTTCGCAGGGATCGAATGAAGGGTAGAGCCACGGGTCGTAACACATCTGAAATGTAACGTCCACTGTTCAAAGTGCCGTCAATGCGAACAAGAGGTGACCGAGACGTGTAACCAGTGGCACCCCATACCATCACGCCGGGTGATACGCCAGTATGGCGAAGACGAATACAGGCTTCCAGTGTGCGTTCACCGTGATGTCGCCAAACACGGATGCGACCATCATGATGCTGTAAACAGAACCTGGATTCATCCGAAAAAATGACGTTTTGCTATTCGTGCACCCAGGTTCGTCGTTAAGTACACCATCGCAGGCGCTCCTGTCTGTGATGCAGCGTCAAGGGTAACCGCAGCCATGGTCTCCGAGCTGATAGTACATGCTGCTGCAAACATCGACAACTGTTCGTGCAGATGGCTGTTATCTTGCAAACGTCCCCATCTGTTGACTCAGGGATCGAGACGTGCCTGCACGATGCGTTACAGCCATGCGCATAAGATGCCTATCATCCCGAGTGCTAGTGATACGACGCCGTTGGGATCCAGCACGGCGTTCCGTATTACCCTCCTGAACCCACCGATTCCATATTCTGCTAACAGCCATTGGATCTCGACCAACGCGAGCAGCAATGTCGCGATACGATAAACCGCAATCGCGATGGGCTACAATCCGACCTTTCTCAAAGTCGGAAACGTGATGGTACTCATTTCTCCTCCTTACACGTGGCCTCCTTCACCAGGCAACGCCGGTCAACTGCTGTTTGTGTAGGAGAGATCGGTTGGAAACTTTCCTCATGTCAGCACGTTGTAGGTGTCGCCACCGGCGCCAACCTCGTGTGAATGTTCTGAAAAGCTAATCATTTGCATATCACACATCTTCTTCCTGTCGGTTAAATTTCGCGTCCGTAGCACGCCACCTTCATGGTGTAGCAATTTTAATGGCCAGTAGTGTATTAATCTTCCTATCTGCTCAAGCAATTCTTCCGTGACTCTAAAATAGTCTTCTATAGAAAAATTGGGGCTTAGCATGCCGTCGATGTCGGAATGGGAAGCGTGGCGATGGAAATCGTCCGTGTCCTTCCATCTACATCTACATAACTGCTCTGCAGTTCACTCTTATGTGTTTGACAGAAGGTTCGTAGCACCATCATTCAGACTATTTCTGGACAGTTCAACTCCTGAATAGTACGCTGTTACCGATATGTCCTACACAGATGCATGATAGAAAATTGGCAACAGGAACGGACGGAGGGGTAAAGGGGAGGGGTGCGGGCAACCACACTGCAAGAAATACGCAACAATTCACTCGTCAGTCCCCTATTCCACGAAATACCATACACGTTCAATTTCTAGATACTTCACCTCCCTTATAGCCAGACACCACGGTTGTTTTCGTAAACATCTTCACATGCTGCACATCGTAGACAAACATCTCTGCTCTTGTGGAGAAGGAGAGAACGCAAATCATATTTTCTTTGGGTGCCCCACTCTATTTGGGAGTACTAGAATCGTTTTACAAGAGCTTGTGGTGCTTGGTCATCCATTGTCAACTTTGGTGCTGGCTTTGTTAGCAACACAGAGCCGCACACTTTTTTATACGATGTACGGATTCACTGTTACCTCAAGTATCCGTATCTCAGACCTACTTACCACTGGCGGCGGTCTGCTTAAATGTGTTCTATAACATTTAATTTTACGCTGATTATACGGTATTGACCTGTCTGTAACTATGTATGTTCTGTCTAGAACGTGTGTGCGCTCAAACAATATTCTGAAACAAATTTTGTATCAGTACCTGTATATGTTGTGTCCTGAGCTGGCTATATGACCTAAGCTAAAGGCTCTTAAATTCAAATACAAAAAGATATTTATGTGCGTGTTCTGATTTGTCTTATTTTATTACAACGGTCGTTTCTCACGACGTGGGCAGGAGTAAAGATATTTTAGTATTTGAAGAAGAAAAGATCTCGCCACAACGGAACACGCCTATACTTTAACAATTGGCACTCCAACTCGCTTATCGTATCCGAGATACTCTCCCCTCTATTCCGAGATAATACAAAACGTGGTCTGTAGTTTGACCGCTTTCTATGTCCACCGTCAGACCTATGTGGTAAGGATCACATATCGCACGGCAATACTCCAGAAGAAGACGAAAAAGCGCCGTGTAGATTTGTTGCATGTTCTAAGTGTTCTTGCTAATAAAACGCAGTCTTTTGTTCTCCTTCAAATGGTTCAAATGGCTCTGAGCACTATGGGACTTAACATCTATGGTCATCAGTCCCCTAGAACTTAGAACTACTTAAACCTAACTAACCTAAGGACAGCTCACAACATCCAGTCATCACGAGGCAGAGAAAATCCCTGACCCCGTCGGGAATCGAACCCGGAAACCCGGACGTGGGAAGCGAGAACGCTACCGCACGACCACGAGCTGCGGAGAACATACTTTATATGGTGGTTCCGCACTAAGTTGTTTGTAATTATAATCCATAGATATTTATTTGAATCGACAATGTTTCAGTTTGTGTGTTTTATCGCGCAACCGAAGCTTAACGGCGTTTTTTTGGTAGTCATGTGTAGGACCTCACACATTTTTATTGTTTAAGGCCAAATCAATTTTCGCAGAGTGCAGATACCGTGTCTAAATAATTTTGCAGTTCTTTTTTATCTTCTTATGACTTTACTTACATGGTAAACGACAGCATCATTTGCAAAAATATCTAAGACAGCTGCTGAGACTGTCACCTAAAACGTTTATATGGGTTCAGAACAGCAGAAGGCCTATAACACTGCCTTGGCGAACATCAGCTATCACTTCGTTTTCATTAGATGACTTCCCGTCAATGACTATGAACTATGACATTTCTGACAGGAAATCACGAATCCAATCACTTGCTGTAAATTTAGAAAAATGTAAGTTAATGCAGAAGAGTAGGAAATACTATAGTGATCAAATACATTGTTCAGTGGTGTTCTGCTTGACACTGTCAAGTCGATGCCTACGTACAATGTTCCAACGCGATGTGAAAAGTGATAGAATATGTAAGGTCGCTATTAGGGAAGGTGACTAGTCGGCGTCGGTTTATTGGGCGCTTTCTAGGAAAACGTAGCTCATCTCTAAAGGAAAAGGGATGTAGAACACTAGTGCTACCCACAGTTGAGTAATGCTCGAGTAATTGAGATCCTCACCAGGTCGGATTAAAGGAAGACATCGAAGCAGTTCAGAGACGTGCTGCTAGATTTGTTACCGTTAAGTTCGATCAACATGCGAATATTATGGGAATGCTCCGTGAACTTAAATGGGAATCTCTGGAGTGAAGACGACTTTTGGTTCAGGGAACACTATTGAGAAAATACAGAGAGCCACAATTCGGGGCTGACTGCAGAACGTTTCTGTTGTCGCCAACGTAGATTTAGCTCAAGGGCGAGATGAATCAGGGCTCGTACGTAGGCGTATAGAGAGTCGTTTGTCCCTCGTTCCATTTGCCAGTGGAACAGAGTAGTGGTACAAGGAACCTTAGTCACGGACACCCCGTGTGGCAGCTTGCGGAGTATATATGTACATGTAAATGTAGATGTAGCCCTGAGACGATGCTCCGTGTGCACGCAGTTTTATCAGAAGCCGCTTGCGAGAAACGCTCTCAAAATCCATCTGGAAATGTAGGAATTTGGGTTTAATCTGAGAACCCCTATCGATAGCAGTCACTACTACGTGTGAATAAAGAGCCATCCAGTGTTTCTCAACAACGATATTTTCCGAATTAGTGCCGGCTATGTATCAATAGATAATTTCTTCAAGGTAATTCATAATGTTGGAATACAGTGCATGTTCCAAAATTTCAAAGAAACCATACGGGTAATCAGGTAAAGCAGTTTAAAGAAATATCGGACAACCTAAATCTGGATGACTGAACGAGGGCTTGAACCGCCGTCCTCCCGAATGTGCCTTCAGTATATCAGGCTGTGCAAAATACAGCTGATCCGAAAACTGCGCACCAGACTCCAACATTAACGTTATGCGACGCCATCCAACCTGCCGACGGGAATTTTCCGATGCCTAATGGGGCGAGCGATTTCAGATATCTCAGCAGGCTAAAACCAGGACTGCTTTAAACATGAAAACTGATGATCCAAACAGAACTTCACTTCATTGAGAAGCCACTGGCAGAAGTAAACTCCAGCAACTTTGTCTGGAATCCGTAAAGGCAGAGATATTGTTCCGATGTATTGAATTTTACCCTTAACCATCACTATAGGACCTAAGACCACAGCTGGCGCGGACATGCCTCGTCAGTTAGTCAGTAGGATGAACATTTGACAAATGAAGAAAAGGCCTGCAGGCAGTTAGTCTCTGAGATCGTTTCAAGGAGTGAACAAGTGTGAGTAAGGTGCGGGAACATTAGCAAATGGCTCTGAGCACTATGGGACTTAACATCTATGGTCATCAGTCCCCTAGAACTTAGAACTATTTAAACCTAACTAACCTAAGGACATCACACAACACCCAGTCATCACGAGGCAGAGAAAATCCCTGACCCCGCCGGGAATCGAACCCGGGAACTCGGGCGTGCGAAGCGAGAACGCTACCGCACGACCACGAGCTGCGGACAGCGGGAACATTAGCGAAGTATTTACTCTACTATTAATATTGTGTTATAAGGAACAATATACCTTTTTGTTTACGATGACCAAACGGAGTCTTAAAGGGGAATAGCTAACTGAAGATCTTAATACGGTGCATTAGGGATATAAGTGCAAAGATTTTTATTGATGACTTACAACAGTGTATTGAACAACATTACTGAACAATGTTATATCACTATTAACTTCATTTGCAGACTAATAATTATAGCCATTAAGAGTAGTATGTTTTTACATTGGTTAGTACCTCCAAGTCTGCATGGCACAAGTAAGCCATTAATGTTTATTTTCCCCTGGGCAGCAGGTCAGTTATTGTAGTTTGGACACGTGGATGTAAAATGGATAGCCTATACTGACAGGCAGAGTCCACAGTGCAGTTATGGCTGTGCAGAAAACATGAGGTAGCAAATTATGTGCCGTTTTGTGGGAAATTTGTTACAAACAGAGGAAAAGCATATAACACACTGATGTGGGTACATATTAAGGTACAAGTGATCACAATATACGTATCTATACCGAAAGCACCATGTAGTTGTTATGCACTCTGAGTGTACTTCGACGTAGCGACTTTTCATTAATTCAGGACACAATAAACTCAGTGTCAGGCATAAAATGTTTAATTTCAACATTCATTTCACCATAATATGTTCATGGAGTCATACTGAAGAGTGACAGTGGCAGACTGAGAGGACACTTGTCACAAAGGCAGACGATTATCGAATTATCATACTGGTAAGTCTACTGTGGGAGTAAGTTGTTCGGTAACGCTGTCTGCGAATAATCCATTGTAGAACACAAGAGGTCAAAAGTGCTAATGAAGCAATGAATAGTTTATAAAATCGTCGAATAGCGATGTAAAACTAAACAAACAATAGAAAATTTGTCAGAATAAATATACAGGTTATTTTTGATATCGTTCCACAGATAATCTGCGTTGGAATGTTTCAGGTTTTCCTGCTGGTTATCTTTCACTTTGCTCGTTTTCTGATATTTGGACTCGTTTCGTGCGGTTTTCAGATGATTCCTTTACTGTTTACATTACTTTGTTATGAAATTATTCTGACAAGTTTTATTTTCGGCGCCCATAGTTCTGCAATGTCGCCTTGTAAACAAAATGTATACATGTAGATTGGCGGCGCTGGCAGGAGATTCAGTTAAAGAAAACGTTAGTTAACAAACACAAAACAATATTTTCCAGAACGAATTTTCACTCTACATTGGAGTGCGCGCCGTTAAGAAGTGTGAAGTTTGGAAGGCAGGAAATGAGATACTGGCGGGAGTGGAGCTGTGACGGCACGTCGTGAATCATGCTTGGGCAGCTCAGTTGTTAGAGCACTTCCCCGCGAAGCACAGTTTTAGTCTGCACGGCGCAGCGTGCTTCGTAAATAAATTTAAGATATTGTGATATGAGAAGGGAGCATGGCGTGTAGCTCGTGGTAGTATCGTAGTCGCTGCACTATTCGCGATATGATGGGTAACACACGCAACGTTTGTTTCTTGGACGGTTCAAATTATGTGAATGAAGTCTCCAGCAAGTATAATGCACAAAGTCGTGAATATTTTGCTACATTGTTTATACTTTCAGGATAAGATATTTAAGCAACGTTTTCTCTAACTGAGTGATGTACTTAAATGGAATTCGGAAAAAGCAGTACAGTAATATCAAGAACATTGTATTAGCACTTGCTATGTTCATGACCAGATCTATCACGTTTATATTCTCGTGCTGAAATATATCTGACAATTGCCAAGAGTGCAGGAACGTCCGTCTGTACAATAGATGAAAATACTTATACTTGTTTTGTAAATAAAACTGCGTTTTCCTGCTGCTTATTTACAAAACAAGTATTGATATGCTGCGGAGGATGGTCACACAAAAACTCTTGAAAATACTTATCTTTGTGCTTGTGGCTTGCAGATTTGTAAGTCCACCGTTTCAACGTTTGAAAATTACAGCTTTGTTAGATGTAAACTCGTTAATGTAAAGAAACACTGTGGATTATTTCGTATTTATTTTTTAAGTAAAGGAAACTACACTCACTTATCAGACAAAGTGGCTAACAAGTTGCCAACCTGATTTCTAACAAAAATTAGCAATCAAACGTCGATAGCAAACAAACAGTGGATTGGTAAAAGAGCTCAACAAGGACAGTTCTGTCCGAAGCGGTTTTCTTCAAAACAGCTCTATCTACGTCATCATATATTGTTCGTGTTTGCCACGTCGGACAGAGATGTACAGCGAGAGCATCTTTTAGAGTTTTTTTTTTTTTTTTTTTTTTTTTTTTACGTCAGGGCGGTTGTAAATATTTCTGTGGCTTAAGTGGCATCATGGACAAAATTTGCGCAAAAAATAATGGAAAATCCAACTTAGATTGGTGTCATATCAAGTTATTATTTCAATCCACGGAGTCTATGAGTCTCATTTCTCTGGCTTAGTTATGGGTTCTAGAATGAATTTTCGCTCTGCAACGGAATGTGCGCTATTGTAAAACTTCCTGGCGGATTCAAACAGTGTGCCGGGCTGGGACTCTGATCCGGGTTCTGTGTTAATTTGACGCTACAGTAGAAATTGGAAGATAGGATAACACGTAGAATAGGCCGGTAATCCACTGCAGACCACGGAGAAGCTGCAGTTCGAACAGTTGCAACACAAACTACACGTCCATACTTCTGGTCTTTTTATAATGAAAGTTGTTCTGAAATTTCCTGATTACTAGCTGCACCATTAATTAAGCCATCCACGCAAAAATTTCCTAGACTGGTTTTGTGCCTGGCGCGTTCGAAACGTCAGCGCTGTAACTATGGTGACAGCTCGAACCAACAACTGTGACCAACAGGTGAGCATTCAACCAATCAGTTGCGAGTAGCCAGTGTTAAGTGGTGGACGTCCGGCCGTAGTTTGTCATTGTAGTTGTGACACAAATCGCAGTTGAGCAACGGCCGTGAATCAAGTGTTCAAGACATTTTACAGAATGTTCTGAAGAAGAGGAAAGCGTGTACAAGGTTTGTTCCACACACCTTGACTCCTGAACAAAAGCGACGGCGCATGCTTACCAGCCGTGTGTTGGCTGAAATGCAAAACGCGGATAATTATTTCTTGGAATAATCATCACTGATGACAAGACTTAGTGTTAGTGCTATGAACCTACCAAACAACGACAAAGTGCAGAAATACACATCAAGGGTAAACAGTTTGACGACATAATGGATGTACAACGAAACGTGAAGTATGCATTGAACAACATCTCAAAGGACGACACAGTTGAGCATGGTTGTATGAACGTTCTGTACATTGCACTCAAATGACAGGAGGCGGGGGGGGGGGGCTATGTAGAACTCTTGAAGTATTAGAAGCACCATCTTAACTCCTTTTGTCTTTTTTTTATTTACCCAGTCCCGAAACTTTTAGGACTGACGGTGTTTACATGTTACTGTTTTACGTTCGTTAACTGATTGACTGCAGAGACGTTCACTATGAACCGGAACTACGAGAGGCCCGAATAATGTCAATGTCTTGCTTCATCGGTATGAATACGTCGTTAAGATATAAATATTTTCTATGTGCAGCGTTTTCTGAATCAGTACAATGGACCAGAGTATGTAATTGAATTGTTTGTAATGCGGCACTGACATTTGTCTGATACGTGCGTTGTAGCACGTAATTGACTCAATAAGTCTACAAAAAAGATAAAAACAAATATTTTTCTTTGTTCTCTGATATAGCCTCGAAAGACTGAAATCAACATAAGAAACGGCACCCTATGTACTTCAAAGTTTCTCTACTTTAAAATATTGTGGTGTCTTCATTATTAAAATTACTTTTAAATAAGCTTCAAAACCTCACATGAGAAGTGCATCGACTCCTGTCTAATATATTATCATCATTTGTTAACAAATATTTTAATCCAACATTCTTCTTTACTTCTAATGTTACTCTGAAGAAGAAAAAATAAGTTAACATTCTCATGGAATATTAATGATACTTGCCATTGTCTAGGCTACTGAAAAATTTTATACGCGTGTTTACTAAGCAAATTAAGCTTTCACTTGAATGCTACGCAATATAGCCTTACATAAAATCGTCTTGAGGAAGAGGAATAGCGAAAAAAATGTCAGTTTTCTACGTTACAGAGTGAAAATTAAAGACGTTTATTTTATTACTCTGTCTAGAGGATAACTAAATTTTTGTACATGGGAAACATTTTAAAGTTCATTCAACAGTAGTCGTTTTTCATATTTAAGTTTTTTTTTCTAGCGTGGTTTTATTTTTAATATATTAACATTTCCCAGGATTTGAGTACCTCACAGATACAGCATTTACCGCTCTCTGTCACTTGACCGTTCTTCCTAGTTTATTGCGTATTAGAATGCGTCCTCGCACAGTTCTGGTTATAGGCTTCTTTGATCTGGTCAGCGATACGAAGGAAAGTCACTTGCATACATGTTACTGAGAAAATGAAATAAAACGAACATTCAATAATTTTCTGTTCATATAATAGCTGCCCTTAACTGAGAACCAACATACAAACTCCTCTCTTTAACATAAATTTAAATTAGCCAAGCTGAAAATAAGAACCACGGACAAAAACGAAAAGACCTTAAAACAGGACTTCCCAAGGCCACAAATCGAAATAGGACCTCACAACGTATAGGCCCTACACCACGAGCTACAGCTAAGAGCTTTGGAATTTAAATCAGGATATTTCCGCTCTGATGATCAGCAAATCTGCTCCATCGCTTTCCCCTCCATTTGCTGGCCGAATACTGGCGATGTAAATATCTTCCATCTTCAGGATTCGAACCACCCACCTCCTCGTATAAGTACAACTGCACAAGTGCGGCTCTACAAGAATTGTATAAAGTTATCGTGGAAAGCAGCAGTAAAACATGAGTTAGGTCGTTTGTGTACTCGTTTTTGGAGCACGAGCAATGTACAAAAAAGATGGTGTTTCTTGAGCTGTTTGTATAATTTCGTAGCTTCAAGTGTGATAGTCTCTGTACCGGCCAGAGTGGCCGAGCGGTTCTAGGCGCTACAGTCTGGAACCGCTCGACCGCTACGGTCGCAGGTTCGAATCCTGCCTCGGGCATGGATGTGTGTGATGTCCTTAGGTTAGTTAGGTTTAAGTAGTTCTAAGTTCTAGGGGACTGATGACCTCAGCAGTTAAGTCCCATAGTGCTCAGAGCTGTTTTTTTATTTTTAGTCTACCATAATTGAGCATCAGTCATCCTGTGCGGTGCTATACGGAGAGTCTGTGTAGCAGGCCACTGTAATGTCCTCGCGTGCGCCAGGGAGCGCTGTATCGCGTGTCGCTGGATGCCCGCACTTACAAGGATTCCACGCCGTCCACGTTGCTCCCACCCATTGCTTGTTGTTGTTACATTTGCCGCAGTAGCAGAGACGCCACGAGTGTGCTGGGCGGAGATACGTAAGTATTCAGAGTGGCCGCAATGTTGTCACTTAGTGCAAGACAACCATTACTAAATTGCGCCTCATCCGTAAGCTGTTTTTATTGATAATGCTCTTCACCGCGTTCAGTTTCACAGCTGACTGATACTGATATTAATGATTAATGAGGACCACCACAGCCGTATTTGTACACATTTATTGTGCCATGACCTGTTCGTTCTTTAGAATGTCATCAGATTGCCGAGGTTTTTTTTTTTTTTAAAAATTACAGCACTATGGGTCATCAGTCCCCTAGACGTAGACCTACTTAAACATAACTAACCTAAGGACATCACACACATCCATACCCGAGGCAGGATTCGAACCTGCGACCGTAGCAGCCGCGTGGTTCCGGACTGAAGCGCCTAGAACCGCTAGACCACAGCGGCCGGCGCCGGGTTGTGCAAATATCATGATGTAAGAAGACTTATTGTCTTATGTAACGTTATAGGTGAGATCTGCAAATGACGATCACGTAAACATTCTACCGATAGCACGTTTACATGATCATAATTTTCAGGTTCCGCCTCTAACATTACGTAAGGCGACGAGTACTCTTACATCATGAGATTGGTACAACTCGGCAACTTCATGATGTTCTAACGAACGAAACCGATCGTGACACAATAAATGTGTATTCATACGGGTGGTTCTCATTAATCATTAGTATTTTTATTTCCATTGTGTTACTGCGTGATGTGCGGGACAGACAAAAGTATGAAATTGGTAAAAATTAGAGTCGCTGGTACACCTGAAATTAAATTGCTACACCAAGAAGAAATGCAGATGATAAACGGGTATTCATTGGACAAATACACTCCTGGAAATGGAAAAAAGAACACATTGACACCGGTGTGTCAGACCCACCATACTTGCTCCGGACACTGCGAGAGGGCTGTACAAGCAATGATCACACGCACGGCACAGCGGACACACCAGGAACCGCGGTGTTGGCCGTCGAATGGCGCTAGCTGCGCAGCATTTGTGCACCGCCGCCGTCAGTGTCAGCCAGTTTGCCGTGGCATACGGAGCTCCATCGCAGTCTTTAACACTGGTAGCATGCCGCGACAGCGTAGACGTGAACCGTATGTGCAGTTGACGGACTTTGAGCGAGGGCGTATAGTGGGCATGCGGGAGGCCGGGTGGACGTACCGCCGAATTGCTCAACACGTGGGGCGTGAGGTCTCCACAGTACATCGATGTTGTCGCCAGTGGTCGGCGGAAGGTGCACGTGCCCGTCGACCTGGGACCGGACCGCAGCGACGCACGGATGCACGCCAAGACCGTAGGATCCTACGCAGTGCCGTAGGGGACCGCACCGCCACTTCCCAGCAAATTAGGGACACTGTTGCTCCTGGGGTATCGGCGAGGACCATTCGCAACCGTCTCCATGAAGCTGGGCTACGGTCCCGCACACCGTTAGGCCGTCTTCCGCTCACGCCCCAACACGCGATGAGAGTCGCTTCTGCCTTGGTGCCAATGATGGTCGTATGCGTGTTTGGCGCCGTGCAGGTGAGCGCCACAATCAGGACTGCATACGACCGAGGCACACAGGGCCAACACCCGGCATCATGGTGTGGGGAGCGATCTCCTACACTGGCCGTACACCACTGGTGATCGTCGAGGGGACACTGAATAGTGCACGGTACATCCAAACCGTCATCGAACCCATCGTTCTACCATTCCTAGACTGGCAAGGGAACTTGCTGTTCCAACAGGACAATGCACGTCCGCATGTATCCCGTGCCACCCAACGTGCTCTAGAAGGTGTAAGTCAACTACCCTGGCCAGCAAGATCTCCGGATCTGTCCCCCATTGAGCATGTTTGGGACTGGATGAAGCGTCGTCTCACGCGGTCTGCACGTCCAGCACGAACGCTGGTCCAACTGAGGCGCCAGGTGGAAATGGCATGGCAAGCCGTTCCACAGGACTACATCCAGCATCTCTACGATCGTCTCCATGGGAGAATAGCAGCCTGCATTGCTGCGAAAGGTGGATATACACTGTACTAGTGCCGACATTGTGCATGCTCTGTTGCCCGTGTCTATGTGCCTGTGGTTCTGTCAGTGTGATCATGTGATATATCTGACCCCAGGAATGTGTCAATAAAGTTTCCCCTTCCTGGGACAATGAATTCACGGTGTTCTTATTTCAATTTCCAGGAGTGTATATTATACTAGAACTGACATGTGATTACATTTTCACGCAATTTGGGTGCATAGATCCTGAGAAATCAGTACCCAGAGCAACCACCTCTGGCCGTAATAACGGCCTTGATACGCCTGGGCATTGAGTCAAACAGAGCTTGGATGGCGTGTACAGGTACAGCTGCCCATGCAGCTTCAACACGATATCACAGTTCATCAAGAGTAGTGACTGGCGTATTGTGACGAGCCAGTTGCTCGGCCACCATTGACCAGACGTTTTCAATTGGTGAGAGATCTGGAGAATATGCTGGCCAGGGCAGCAGTCGAACATTTTCTGTATCCAGAAAGGCCCGTACAGGACCTGCAACATGCGGTCGTGCATTATCCTGCTGAAATGTAGGGTTTCGCAGGGATCGGATGAAGGGTAGAGCCACGGGTCGTAACACATCTGACATGTTACGTCCGCTGTTCAAAGTTCCGTCAATGCGAACAAGAGGTGTCCGAGACGTGTAATGAATGTACGCTTCCAATGTGCGTTCACCGTGATGTCGCCAAACACGGATGCGACCATCATGAAGCTGTAAACAGAACCTGGATTCATCCGAAAAAACGACGTTTTGCCATTCGTGCACCCAGGTTCGTCGTTGAGTACACCATCGCAGGCGCTCCTGTCTGTGATGCAGCGTCAAGGGTAACCGCAGCCTTGGTCTCCGAGCTGATAGTCCATGCTGCTGCAAACGTCGTCGAACTGTTCCTGCAGATGGTTGTTGTCTTGCAAACATCCCCATCTGTTGACTCAGGGATCGAGACGTGGCTGCACGATCCGTTACAGCCATGCTGATACTGATGTTCGGCCGGAGATGGCTGCTTGTCCTGTTCCAGAGGTTGCCGCTCAGTCTGCAAGATCTGGGCAGTCGCAGAGGGTGGGCTTACTGGTAGTTGGGAGCTCAAACGTCAGGTGCGTAATGGGGCGCCATAGGGATATGGCAGCAAGAGAGGGGAAGAAAAGCAATGTGCACTCCGTGTGCATAACGGGGGGAGTCATTCCAGATGTTGAAAGGGTCCTTCCGGATGCCATGGATAAGCAGCTGCCAGCAGAAAGTCGTATACTCCTAGCTCACTCATTTGTTACATAGTTTAATTCTTAATTTCTTTGCGTGTTTTTGGTACTTGCATTGTTCAAATTCATAAATTTCGGGCGTATTATATTATTTGAGAGTTGTAGCATCGCGTTTTAGTACCTGAATAGTGTAAAATCGCGTAGTCTCCTTCCGCCGCCAAGCAGTGTGTCAGCAGTGCGTAAGTAACAGCATTAGTGCAGTTACTAGGCAATTTTAATAACCGTTTAAATTTTGTGTCGATTTTTTTGTGCTCTCTGTAGATTAGTTCAGACGTTCTTTGCACAACAGTTTTTAGCATGGATAGGGACTGCAACTGCTGTGTTCGGATGCAGGCTGAGTTGGCATCCCTTCGCTCCCAGCTTCAGGCAGTGTTGGCTTCGGTCACACAGCTTGAGGCTGTTGCCAATGGGCATCACTGTGGGGGTCCGGATGGGGGTTTGTCGGGGACGGCCAGCTCGTCCCACGCATCCCCCGATCGGACTACGACTGTGGCTGCCCGGGATACTGCCCACATTGAGGCTGATCCCTCAATTGTGGTAGAGTGGGAGGTCATCTCGAGGTGTGGCAGGGGGCGAAAGACATTCCGGAGGGCTGAACGGAAGGCCTCTCCAGCTTGTCTGACGAACCGGTTTCAGGCTCTGTATCCGGCTGATACTGATGTTCGGCCGGAGATGGCTGCTTGTCCTGTTCCAGAGGTTGCCCCTCAGTCTGCAAGATCCGGGCAGTCGCAGAGGGTGGGCTTACTGGTAGTCGGGAGCTCCAACGTCAGGCGCGTAATGGGGCCCCTTAGGGATATGGCAGCAAGAGAGGGGAAGAAAATCAATGTGCACTCCGTGTGCATACCGGGGGGAGTCATTCCAGATGTGGGAAGGGTCCTTCCGGATGCCATGAAGGGTACAGGGTGCACCCATCTGCAGGTGGCCGCTCCTGTCGGCACCAATGATGTGTGTCGCTAAGGATCGGAGGAAATCCTCTCTGGCTTCCGGCGGCTATCTGATTTGGTGAAGACTGCCAGTCTCGCTAGCGGGATGAAAGCAGAGCTCACCATCTGCAGCATCGTCGACAGGGCTGACTGCGGACCTTTGGTACAGAGCCGAATGGAGGGTCTGGATCAGAGGCTGAGACGGTTCTGCGACCGTGTGGGCTGCAGATTCCTCAAAAATGGTTCAAATGGCTCTGAGCACTACGGGACTCAACTGCTGAGGTCATAAGTCCCCTAGAACTTAGAACTACTTAAACCTAACCTAAGGACAACACACACATCCATGCCCGAGGCAGAATTCGAACCTGCGACCGTAGCGGTCGCGCGGTTCCAGACTGTAGCGCCAGAACCGCTCGGCCACCAGCGGCCGGCGCAGATTCCTCGACTTGTGCCATAGGGTGGTCGGGTTTCGGGTTCCGCTGGATAGGTCAGGAGTCCACTACACGCAGCAAGCGGCTACACGGGTAGCAGGGGTTGTGTGGCGTAGACTTTTTTAGGTTAGATGGCCTCGGGCAAGTACAGAAAGGGCAACAGCCTCAAAGGGTGTGGGGCAAAGTCAGGACATGCGGGGACCAAGCAGCAATCGGTATTGTAATTGTAAACTGTCGAAGCTGCATTGGTAAAGTACCGGAACTTCAAGTGCTGATAGAAAGCACCGAAGCTGAAATCGTTATAGGTACAGAAAGCTGGCTGAAGCCAGAGATAAATTCAGCCGAAATTTTTACAAAGGCCCAGACGGTGTTTAGAAAGGATAGATTGCATGCAACCGCTGGTGGCGTGTTTGTCGCTGTTAGTAGTAGTGTATCCTGTAGTAAAGTAGAAGTGGATAGTTCCTGTGAATTAATATGGGTGGAGGTTACTCTCAACAACCTAACTAGGTTAATAGTTGGCTCCTTTTACCGACCTCCCGACTCAGCAGCATTAGTGGCAGAACAACTGAGAGAAAATTTGGAATACATTTCACATAAATTTTCTCAGCATATTGTAGTCTTAGGTGAAGATTTCAATTTACCAGATATAGACTGGGACACTCAGATGTTTAGGACAGGTGGTAGGGACAGAGCATGGAGTGACATTATACTGAGTGCACTATCCGAAAATTACCTCGAGCAATTAAACAGAGAACCGACTCGCGGAGATAACATCCTGGACCTACTGATAACAAACAGACCCGAACTTTTCGACTCTGTAAGTGCAGAACAGGGAATCAGTGATCATAAGGCCGTTGCAGCATCCCTGAATATGGAAGTTAATAGGAATATGAAAAAATGGAGGAAGGTTTATCTGTTTAGCAAGAGTAATAGAAGGCAGATTTCAGGCTACCTAACAGATCAAAACGAAAATTTCTGTTCCGACACTGACAATGTTGTGTGTTTATGGAAAAAGTTTAAGGCAATTGTAAAATGCGTTTTAGACAGGTACGTGCCGAGTAAAACTGTGAGGGACGGGAAAAACCCATCGTGGTTCAACAACAAAGTTAGGAAGGTACTGCGAAAGCAAAGAGAACTTCACTCCAAGTTTAAACGCAGCCAAAACCTCTCAGACAAACAGAAGCTAAACGATGTCAAAGTTAGCATAAGGAGGGCTATGCGTGAAGCGTTCAGTGAATTCGAAAGAAAAATTCTATGTACCGACTTAACAGAAAATCCTAGGAAGTTCTGGTCTTACGTTAAATCAGTAAGTGGCTCGAAACAGCATATCCAGACACTCCGGGATGATGATGGCATCGAAACAGAGGATGACACGCGTAAAGCTGAAATACTAAACACCTTTTTCCAAAGCTGTTTCACAGAGGAAGACCGCACTGCAGTTCCTTCTCTAAATCCTCGCACAAACGAAAAAAAGGCTGACATCGAAATAAGTGTCCAAGGAATAGAAAAGCAACTGGAATCACTCAACAGAGGAAAGTCCACTGGACCTGACGGGATACCAATTCGTTTCTACACAGAGTACGCGAAAGAACTTGCCCCCCTTCTGACAGCCGTGTACCGCAAGTCTAGAGGAACGGAAGGTTCCAAATGATTGGAAAAGAGCACAGGTAGTCCCAGTCTTCAAGAAGGGTCGTCGAGCAGATGCGCAAAACTATAGACCTATATCTCTGACGTCGATCTGTTGTAGAATTTTAGAACATGTTTTTTGCTCGAGTATCATGTCGTTTTTGGAAACCCAGAATCTACTCTGTAGGAATCAACATGGATTCCGGAAACAGCGATCGTGTGAGATCCAACTCGTTTTATTTGTTCATGAGACCCAGAAAATATTAGATACAGGCTCCCAGGTAGATGCTATTTTCCTTGACTTCCGGAAGGCGTTCGATACAGTTCCGCACTGTCGCCTGATAAACAAAGTAAGAGCCTACGGAATATCAGACCAGCTGTGTGGCTGGATTGAAGAGTTTTTAGCAAACAGAACACAGCATGTTGTTATCAATGGAGAAACGTCTACAGACGTTAAAGTAACCTCTGGCGTGCCACAGGGGAGTGTTATGGGACCATTGCTTTTCACAATATATATATATATATATATATATATATATATATATATATATATATATATATATATATATATATATATATATATTAGTGTCGGAAGTTCCATGCGGCTTTTCGCTGATGATGCTGTAGTATACAGAGAAGTTGCACCATTAGAAAATTGTAGCGAAATGCAGGAAGATCTGCAGCGATTAGGCACTTGGTGCAGGGAGCGGCAACTGACCCTTAACATAGACAAATGTAATGTATTGTGAATACATATAAAGAAGGATCCTTTATTGTATGATTATATGATAGCGGAACAAACACTGGTAGCAGTTACTTCTGTAAATTATCTGGGAGTATGCGTGCGGAACGATTGGAAGTGGAATGATAATATAAAATTAATTTTTGGTAAGGCGGGTACCAGGTTGAGATTCATTGGGAGAGTCCTTAGAAAATGTAGTCCATCAACAAAAGAGGTGGCTTACAAAACACTCGTTCGACCTATACTTGAGTATTACTCAACAGTGTGGGATCCGTACCAGATCGGGTTGACGGAGTAGATAGAGAAGATCCAGAGAAGAGCGGCGCGTTTCGTCACAGGGTTATTTGGTAACCGTGATAGCATTACGGAGATGTTTAGCAAACTCAAGTGGCAGACTCTGCAAGAGAGGCGCTCTGCATCGCGGTGTAGCTTGCTGTCCAGGTTCGAGAGGGTGCGTTTGTGGATGAGGTATCGAATATATTGCTTCCCCCTACTTATACCTCCCGAGGAGATCACGAATGTAAAATTAGAGAGATTCGAGCGCGCACGGAGGCTTTCAGACAGTCGTTCTTCCCGCGAACCATACGCGACTGGAACAGGAAAGGGAGGTAATGACAGTGGCACGTAAAGTGCCCTCCGCCACTCACCGTTGGGTAGCTTGCGGAGTATAAATGTAGATGTAGATGTAGATCTTGCCTGCTAGTGATACGAGGCCGTCGGGATCCAGCACGGCGTTCCGTATTACCCTCCTGAACCCACCGGTTCCATACTCTGCTAACAGTCATTGGATCTCGACCAACGCGAGCAGCAATGTCGCGAAACGATAAACTGCAATCGCGATAGGCTACAATCCGACCTTTATCAAAGTCGGAAACGTAATGGTACCCATTTCTCCTCCTTACAAGAGGCATACCACAACGTTTCGCCAGGCAACGCCGGTCAACTGCTGTTTGTGTATGAGAAATCAGTTGGAAACTTCTCTCATGTCAGCACGTTGTAGGTGTCGCCACCGGCGCCAATCTTGTGTGAATGCTCTGAAAAGCTAATCATTTGCATATCACAGCTTCTTCTTCCTGTCGGGTAATATCGCGTCTGTAGCACGTCAGTTTTAATGGCCAGTAGTGTAGATGCCCTATCCGCTCCCTAGGCCATAGGAGTAGTCCAATACACACAGGCGTTTCAACGCAATGAATCTCGTTCCCATCTCCTTCATTTATTAATGCCTTAATTCACCAGTTTATTTAGAGAAGGGATGCACAGAACGTGGGCTGCTGACCGCATACGTCTCGTCAGTGATCTGAATGTGGTCTGCACCTCACCGTTCGTTCTCGTAATTTATTTTTCTCAGTTTTAAGTCCTTTCCGGAAAGGAAAGGGCGAGTCCTTGAAGAATTTAGTTCTTATGGTGTCTTGTTCTAAATGTACTTGTTAAATAAAGAGAATATTTGTGAAACAAATGATGTGAATTAATTATACGTATGGTTTTCCTTTTTTAAGTTTTTACTTGCAGCCGTTGCGTAGTCATCGGGAAGAGTTTGCGTCCCGCTGCAGTACGAAGTATGTACACGGCTGATTTAGAGTATCGCGTGATACAGCACACTTCATTGTGACTAGGTGGTACAGTCATTGAATCACTGTTCTCGTGTATGGGATAAACAACGGTCACATTGGTCCCCGACCATAATAATTTTAGTCTTACGCTGTTTACTTAAATTAATTTATCGGCTAATTGGGATGAGTTTTTCAAGAGGGTTTCGTTTGATTCCTTACTCATGACAGTTCTGTCGGAGTTAGTTCTCCAACTCTAATGATCTAGATGTCGATGGGACGTTAAACTCCACTCTTCCCTTTGACGCAGTCTCGTACAGTACGTCCTATAAATACGAGCAAATCGATATCACGAGTAGAGGTTCAAAGGCCGAAGGAAGAAGCAACTGCTTCAAGACTAAACTAGATTAAATGTTTCTAACTACATGTCGGTTAAAACATTACGTAACAATTACGTAAGACATATTAATATACGAGCTATATGTCACACGTTTTCATTTGATTACTGGTTCAATACATTTGCCCACATTTTCTATGTCCGATACCGTCTTCCGCTTCTCTCATCGTATCAGCCGTAGAGAACGATACACAAACAACAGTCATGACCCATAAAACTCAAATTGAAGCACAATAATTTATGTGAACTATTGTGCCTTATCTTTTGGAAACAGGAAATGTGCATGAAATGCCCTACGAGAGCAAATATTTTGATAAGAAAATTTATAGAACCTTAGAGAAATATTGATCACATCATATTGTTTCCTAATTTAATCGAATGAAACCTACCTTTGTTGCGGAAGAAGGTAGATTAAATTACATATTTAAAATTGAGGATCATTACAGTTATTTTCAGTTGATATCCCGTATTACAGTTAAGTTTCTCCATAATTGAACTATCCGAAGCTCTTGCGGTAGTTTTTTCGCCTCCCGCGCGCGTGTTCCCGGGTTCGATTCCCGACGGGGTCAGGGATTTTCCCTGCCTCGAGATGACTGGGTGTTGTGTCATCTTCATCATCATCAATAATCCCCATTACGGTCGGAGGAACCCTCCTCCGCTAGGACATTGCCTAGTACGGCGGTGCGGGTTTCCCTCATCGTCCCCTACGCTCATCGGAGTATGGGACATCATCATCATCGCAACTGAACTGTGGTGACAAAAGTCGTGTTGCAGTGATATTCACATATACAGATGGCTATGGAATCACGTATACAAGATATTAAAAGGCAATGAATTGGTGTAGCTGTCATTTGTACTTAGGTGTTACACGTGAAAAGGTTTCCGACGTGATTACAGCCATACAACAGGAATTAACAGATTTTGAAAGCGGAATGGTAGTTACAGCTAGACACATGGGACATTCCGTTTCGGAAATGGTCAGGCAATTGAATATTCAGAGTCCACAGTGTCAAAATGGTTCAAATGGCTCTGAGCCCTATGGGACTCAACATCTGTGGTCATCAGTCCCCTAGAACTTAGAACTACTTAAACCTAACTAACCTAAGGACATCATACACATCCATGCCCGAGGCAGGATTCGAACCTGCGACCGTAGCAGTCGCACGGTTCCGGACTGCGCGCCTAGAACCGCTAGACCACCGCAGCCGGATCCCACAGTGTCAAGAGTATGCCGAGAATACCAAATTTCAGGCATTACCTCTCACCATGGACAATGCAGTGGCCGACGGCTTTCACTTAACGACCGAGAGCAGCGCCGTTTCCGTGGAATTGTCGGTGCTAACAGACAAGCAACACTGTGTGAAATAACAGCAGAAATCAATGAGGGAAGTATGACGAACATACGCGGGGAATTTGGCGTTAATGGGCTATGGCAACAGACGTCGACGCGACTGACCTTACTAGCAGCACAAAAGTGCATGCAGCGCATTTTCTGGGCTCGAGACCGTATCAGTTAGCTCTAGACGACAGGAAGAGTGTGGCCTCGTCGGATGAGTCCCGAGTTTAGTTGTGAAGAGCTGATGGTAGGGTTCGATTCAATGGATCCACGGATCCAAGTAGTCAACAAGGCAATGAATAAGCTGGTTGTGACTCCACAATGGTGTGGGATGTGTTTCCCTGGAATGGATTGAGTCCTCCACTCCAGCTGGACCGACGACTGACAGAAAATGGTGTTATTCAACCATTCATGGACTTCATGTTCCCAAACAACGATGGAAGTTTTATGGGTGACAATGCGCCATGTTAGAGCATTCCGGATGACTCGAACGAATGATTTGCCCGCAGAGGTCACCCAATATGAATACCATCGAACATTTATTAAATGTAATCGAGAGGTCATTTTGTGCACAAAATCCAGCACCGGCAACACTTTCGCAATTATGGACGGCTGTAGACTCAGAATTGCTCACTGTTTCTGCAGGGAACTTCCAACGACTTGTTGAGTCCATGCCATGCCGAGTTGCTGTACTGCGGCTTTCAAAAGGAAGTCCGGCACGATATTAGGAGGTGTCCCGTGACTTTTGTGGCTGATTTTGAGGGCAGAAAGGAAGACTATTATTTAACATCTAGTCGACCGACAGAGACTCAGAGACGAATCACAACCTGAGTATGGCCGACGTTGGGGAAAAAGTAGATCGTATTCTTTTCAAAGGCTTGCAGGGTGGGGATTTGATCCCCGCTCCATCATAATGAAAGTCCTTCGTCTTACCACTGCGTCATCTCACTCGGTGCTGAAACTGAAACTGCGTAAATTTCTCAATACAGAAATACAGTTAATCTACAAGAAGCATCAATATGAAGATGAATAGTGTGGGTGTAAGCTAGGCTCGAATATATTTATTTTTCCCAAATATCAAATGAATTTGTTTCATCGTTGTCAATAATATATTACATTTATATGGGGCACGTAACGTTCTCAAAGTCCGTATTGAAAAAACTGACAATATTTCAGTTTAATGCCATTACTTTATATCAGTCAATGAGAGCGATTCCATAAGAATAGACGTCGTTGGGTCCTTAACTATCCTTGGGGAATCATGTATCATCGCCCTACTGTTGACTTGCTGCCTAAGTCAAAGAAGGTATCACAAAGTCATATTGTCTGTGTATAGCCCTTATACGGCATAAAATTATGGAGCACATGCTGAACTGAGAAATAAGAAACAATGATGTCCGGTTCTTCCTCTATATCGAAAAATCAGAGTCGGGAAAAGGCAGTTGTGATTATGCACCACTCGCAGAAATCGCTAATGACTTGTAAAGTGAAAGTCTGTGTTCCATGACTGTCGAACTGTACTCCGAAAATATTTGTTTACTCGTATTTATTTTACGCTCGTATATCTGAACTATTAGTTTAATCGAAACAAAGTGAGATCAGTTGCTACACCAGCTCTAGACTAAAACTATTGTGTCCACAATATAATCTCTGACCTATTTTCAAACAACTTACGGGAATTCGGCCAGGTAATATTTACAGCGACCGCCGATATTTCGGCTGGATTACACCCCTAGAACTTAGAACTACTTTAACTAACCTAAGGACATTACACACATCCATGCCCGAGGCAGGATTCGAACCTGCGACCGTAGCGG
The DNA here is from genome assembly GCF_023898315.1 of Schistocerca nitens. Lineage (NCBI taxonomy): Eukaryota > Metazoa > Arthropoda > Insecta > Orthoptera > Acrididae > Schistocerca > Schistocerca nitens. The sequence continues at coordinate 487,386,632 of NC_064618.1, forward strand.
TCGCGCGGTTCCAGATTGTAGCGCCTAGAACCGCTCGGCCACCCAAGGCCGGCAGGGACTGATGGTCTCAGCTGTTAGGTCCCATAGTGCTCAGAGCCATTTGAACCATTTTTGTACTTTTGTTCTAGCTAGTATGTTCAGCAGGATATCTTCACATTTTAAGTTGTTGTGTAATATGAGAATTTTTTACTACTGTCTGTTACACATGTTGTTGTTGTTGTTGTTGTTGTGGTCTTCAGTCCTGAGACTGGTTTGATGCAGCTCACCATGCTACTCTATTCTGTCCAAGCTTCTTCATCTCCCAGTACTTACTACAACCTACATCCTTATGAATCTGCTTAGTGTATTCATCTCTTGGTCTCCCTCTACGATTTTTAACCTTCACGCTGCCCTCCAATGCTAAATTTGTGATCCCTTGATGCCTCAGAACATGTCCTACCAAACGATTCCTTCTTCTACTCTAGTTGTGCCACAAACTATTCTTCTCCCCTATTCTATTCAATACCTCTTCATTAGTTACGTGATCTACCTATCTAATCTTCAGCATTCTTCTGTAGCACCACATTTCGAAAGCTTCTATTCTCTTCTTGTCCAAACTATTTATCGTCCATGTTTCACTTCCATACATCGCTACACTCCATACAAATACTTTCAGAAACGACTTCCTGACATTTAAATCTATACTCGATGTTAACAAATTTCTCTTCTTCAGAAACGCTTTCCTTGCCATTGCCAGTCTACATTTTATATCCTCTCTACTTCGTCCATCAGCAGTTATTTTGCTTCCCAAATAGCAAAACTCCTTTACTACTTTGTCTCGCTTCCTAATCTCCCTCAGCATCACCCGCCTTGATTCGACTACATTCCATTATCCTCGTTTTGCTTTTGTTGATGTTCATCTTATATCCTCCTTTCAAAGACCCTGTCCAATCCGTTCAACTGCTCCTTTGCTGTCTCTGACAGAACTACAATGTAATCAGCGAACCTCAACGTTTTTCTTTCTTCTCCATAGACTTTAATAACTACTCCGAATTTTTCTTTTGTTTCCTTTACTGCTTGCTCAATATACAGATTGAATAACATCGGGGACAGGCTACAACCCTGTCTCACTCCCTTCCCAACCTCTGCTTCCCTTTCATGACCCTCGACTCTTATAACTGTCATCTGGTTTCTGTACAAATTGTAAATAGTCTTCGCTCCCTGTGTTTTAGCCATGCCACCTTTAGAATTTGAAAGAGAGTATTCCAGTCAACATTGTCAAAAGCTTTCTCTAAGTCCACAACTGCTAAACTTAGCTTTGCCTTTCCTTAATCTTTCTTCTAAGATAAGGCGTAAGGTCAGTATTGCCTCACGTATTCCAACATTTCTACGGAATCCAAATCGATCTTCTCCGTGGTTGGCTTCTACCAGTTTTTGCATTCGTCTGTAAAGAATTCGCGTTAGTATTTTGCAGCTGTGGCTTATTAAACTGATAATTCGGTAACTTTCACATCTGTCAACACCTGCTTTCTTTGGGATTGGAATTATTATCTTCTTCTTGAAGTCTGAGGGTATTTCGCCTGTCTCAAACATCTTGCTCACCAGATGGTAGAGTTTTGTCATGACTGGCTCTCCCAAGGCCGTCAGTAGTTCTAATGGAATGTTGTCTACTCCTGGGGCCTTGTTTCGACTCAGGTCCTTGAGTGCTCTGTCAAACTCTTCATGCAGTATCGTATCTCCCATTTCATCTTCATCTACATCCTGTTCCATTTCCATAATATTGTCCTCAAGTACATCGCACTTGTATAGACCCTCTATATACTCCTTCCACCTTTCTGCTTTCCCTTCTTTGCTTAGAACTGGGTTTCCATCTGAGCTCTTGATATTCATGCAAGTGGTTCTCTTTTCTCCAAAGGTCTCTTTAATTTCCTGTAGGCAATATCTATCTTACCACTAGTGAGATAAGCCTCTACATCCATACATTTGTCCTCTAGCCATCCCTGCTTAGCAGTTTTGCACTTCCTGTCGATCTCATTTTTGAGACGTTTGTATTCCTTTTTGCCTGCTTCATTTACTGCATTTTTATATTTTCTCCTTTCATCAATTTAATTCAATATTTCTTCTGTTACTCAAGGATTTCTACTAGCACTCGTCTTTTTACCTACTTGATCCTCTGCTGCCTTCACTACTTCATCCCTCAGAGCTACCCATTCTTCTTCTACTGTATTTCTTTCCTCGATTCCTGTCAATTGTTCCCTTATGCTCTCCCTGAAACTCTCTACAATCTCTGGTTCAGTCAGTTTATCAAGGTCCCATCTCCTTAAATTTCTACCTTTTTGCAGTTTCTTCAGTTTTAATCTACAGTTCATAACCAATAGATCGTGGTCAGAGTCCACATTTGCCCCTGGAAATGTCTTACAATTTAAAACCTGGTTCCTAAATCTCTGTCTTACCATTATATAATCTATCTGATACCTTTTAGTATCTCCAGGCTTCTTCCGCGTATACAATCTTCTTTTATGATTCTTGAACCAAGCGTTAGCTCTGATTAAGTTATGCTCTGTACAAAATTCTACCAGACGGCTTCCTCTTTCATTCCCTACCCCCATTCCAAATTCACATACTATGTTTCCTTCTCTCCCTTTTCCTACTCTCGAATTCCAGTCACCCATGACTATTAAATTTTCGTCTCCCTTCACTACCTGAATAATTTCTTTTATTTCATCATACATTTCATCAATTTCTTCATCATCTGCAGAGCTATTTGGCATATAAACTTGTACTACTGTAGTAGGCGTGGGCTTCGTGTCTATCTTGGCCACAATAATGCGTTCACTATGCTGTTTGTAGTAGCTTACCCGCACTCCTATTTTTTTATTCGTTGTTAAACCTACTCCTGCATTACCCCTATTTGATTTTGTATTTCTGTTACACATAATAGGTGAAATTGTAACGTTGATTTCTATTTGATTGATATCAGAAGCTATGTAACTGAATAAAATAACTGTGGACCACCATGGCACGAGACTTATAGTTCTAGGATTTGCTTCATAAGCCACAAAACGCTTAGGAATATCCTGATGTATTAGAGCAGTAATCTAGACAACATAAAACCCGAATCCGTGGCTTTCATAGTAATACTCTTACAAACTTAGCTACTCAGACGCGCCTCAGCATCCATCTAATATCTTACAATCTGTCAGTAGACACCTGCCACCTTTCAGTCTCTTCAGAAGCTCTCGTACATACCTTGCTGGACTACCATTAGCATTCCAACAAGAAAAGATGTGGTGGGATGTCTGGAACCGCGCGACCGCTACGATCGCAGGTTCGAATCTTGCCTCGGGAATGGGTGTGTGTGATGACCTTAGGTTGGTTAGGTTTAAGTGATTCTAAGTTCTAGGGGACTGATGACCTCAGAAGTTAAGTCCCATAGTGCTCAGAGCCATTTTGTGGTGGGAAAATGGATGAGTGACAATGTAGCGGCTGTTTTCAGAATGAATATTCGATACTGTAGCAATGTATATTTCGTTAGCAAACTCTCAGACTGATAAAAATTATATGCCAGACTGGGAAACGAACCGGACACATTGGCTTTCGCGAGAAAAGAGTTTCAAAAGAAGGCGACACATACTGCGCCGGCCGTTTGGCCGTGCGGTTCTAGGCGCTTCAGTCCGGAACCGCGTGACTGCTATGGTCGCAGGTTCGAATCCTGCCTCGGGCATGGATGTGTGTGATGTCCTTAGGTTAGTTAGGTTTAACTAGTTCTAAGTTCTAGGGGACTGATGACCTCAGATGTTAAGTCCCATAGTGCTCAGAGCCATTTGAACAATTTTTTTGACTCATACTGCCAGATTAAATTTGAGGCCTACATATGTGCCTCGATTGCTCAACCGACGAACTCATCCCTTCGCAAAGTAAAGACATAGTTTTGGGTTGCGATATGGTGCATAGGCTGAGAGCCTCTCACCTTTTATTTGAACTGAGTTCATGAAATATGTGACTTCTGTGAAAATGTCCCGAAAATATACCCCTTTGTATGCATAATTTTGACCCAGTATAATTTTTAGCACTATTTGACCAATGTTTAGTTAAAATATTCAAGGGAGATTCTTTCATTGTGTAACTTGAGTATTAATAAATATTTGAATGACTCTAAGATCATGATTACTCGTGTTAGTATCCTAACATGACTTAAGACTGTAAATCTGACTTCCCGTGTGGGCAGATTATGTGCTATGACGATGTACGACCTAACACCATAATCTGACGACTATCCACAAAAAACAGGAGACGTAACAGTCACGTCGAACGTGATCCGGAATATCACGATGTCTCGTAATCCCGGCAATGCTGGTTCACCTTAAATGCCGTAAAGGTGTGCAAGGTATTCGAAATATTTCTCACTTTGACTAATAATTCCACTGAGGGCAGAATTCGGAAGCTTGTGTTCGAATAATGTACGGTCGCAAGACTGCATATAAGAGCACGTGCGTAATTCAATAGTTGCACTGATTTCATAAATGACTTGGGGAGAAAAATAAATGAAAGATATTTTAGTGAACTTTGTGAGTATTAAAAAGCAAGTCGGTAAATAACGACAAACAACAAATTTACACTTGTATAAAAGCTCCCAATACAGTTTTATTGTCGAGATCGCAGTTGATACATATCCAGATTACTGGTTTCAGCACAGTTACATCGCCGTCTTCAGATTATCGGCCACGTGACTTGTAAAGCCGCTACGTATCCGATGATCTGAAGACAACAATATAACTTTGCTGAAACTTGTAAACAGGATATGCATCAATGCGATCTGGTCAATAAAACTTCAACTTTGGAAGCTTTTTTACATTGATATAGAGGTCGCTCTCCTTCTACAGTGTCAGGTAATTACAAATTTGCACTTACGTTGTGATGCATCGCGTGGTATACAAGTGTAAGATATATGAAATCAGAACAAAGTAAACTTCTATACACACCATAATACTCTGTTTTTGTAATGGTCTTCGGTCCGAAGGCTTGTTTTATGCTGCTCTCCACTCTACTCTATCCTGTGCAAGCCTCTTCATCCCGGAATAACTACTGCAGCCTATATCCTTTTGAACCTACTTACAATATTCACCTCTTGGTCTCCATCTACAATTCCGCCCCCCCCTCCCGCCCACACACATACACACCTCCCTCCAGTACTAACCTGTTGATCTCTTGACGTCTCAGAACGCGTACAACAAACCGGTCTCTTCAAGTTATGCCACAAATTTCTTTTCTCCCCAATTCTGTTCCGTACTATCTCATTGGTTACATGATCTACCCTTCTAATGATCAGGATTATTCTGTAGCACAACATTTCAAAAGCTTCTATTGTCTTCTTGTCTGAACTGTTTATTTTCGAAGTCTCACCTGCAATACAAAGCTACACTCCCGACAAATACCTTCAGAAAACAATTTCTATCACGTGAATCTATATTCAGTGTTAACAAATTTCTCTTCTACAAAAACGCTATTCTCGCCATTGACAGTCTAAGGCTTCTTTGTTAAACAGTCTTGTGTGGGAGATGAAGACACCAAAACGAAAGCCGTAGTTTTAAATTTCACTTTCAAGAAATCGTTCACATAAGAGAATATTACAAACAGACCGTCATTTGACCATCGGACAGACTCCCGTAAGGACGACATAGTAATAAGTATCCCTGGCATAGAGAAACAGCTGAAAGATTTGAAAGCAAATAAATCCTAATTCGATTCTACAAAGAGTACTCTACGTTATTGGCCCCTTACCAACAGTGAATCTCTCGCCCAGCACGAAACCACAAACGACAGGAAAAAAGTGCAGGTGACTCCAGTGTAAAAGAAGGGTGAAGAACGGACCCGCAAAATGACAGACCAATACCGCTAACTTCGGTTTGCTGCAGAATCCTTGAACATATTCACAGTTCGAATATAATAAACTTCCTTGAGGCTGAGAAGATTATGTCCACGAGTCAGCATGGTTTTAGAAAGCATCGCTTGTATGAAACTCAACTTGCTCTTCCCTCACATTATATTTTGCGAACAATGGATGAAGGGCAACTGGTAGCTTACATATTTCTAGATTTCCGGAAAGCATTCGGCACGTTGCCCCATTGCAGGCTGTTAACGACAGTACGAGCATATGGAATAAGTTAACAGATATGTGAGTGGCTCGAAGGCTTCTTGAGTAATATAACCCAGTATGTTGTCCTGGCCAATGTTTATCAGAGACAAGGGTATCGTCAGGGGTGTCCCAGGGAAGTGTGACTGGACCGTTGTTGTTCTCTATATAAATATAAATGGTTTGGCGGACAGTGTGGACAGCAATCTGCGGTTGTTTTCTTATGATGCTGTCGTGTACGGTAAGGTGTCGAAGTTGACTGTAGGAAGATACTAGGCGACGTAGACAAAATTTCAGTTGGTCTGACGAATGACAACTAGCTCTAAATGGGGAAAAATGTAAGATAATCCAGATGAGGAGGAAGAACGAACCTGTAATATTCGGTTACAGTATTATTAGTGTCCTACTTGAAACAGTGAAGTCGTTCAAATGTCTGGGTGTAACGTTGCAGATCGATGTGAAGTGGAAGGACCGTTTAAGAAATGTGGTAGGAAGGGCGAGTGGTCGACTTAGGTTAATTGAGAGAATTTTCGGAAAGCGTGGTTCGCCTGTAAAAGAGACCGCATATAGGACGCTGGTGCGACCTATTCTTGAGTATGAGTATTTGGAATCTGTGCCAGGTCGAATTGAAGGAAGACATCGAAGCAACACAGAGGCGGGCTGCTAGATTTGTTAGTAGTAGGTGCGAACATCGGAAGACCCACCAGGATAGCTGAGAGCGCTAACGCCCTGCTTCCTGGACTCGGGTAGGCGCGCTGGCACCGGATCGAATACGCCCGGCGGATTAACGACAAGGGCCGGTGTGCCGGCCAGCGACGATGTGGTTTTTAGGCGGTTTTCCACATCCCACTAGGTGAATACTTGGCTGGTCCCCACGATCCGCCCCAGTTACACTACTCGTCGACATCTGAACACGTTCGCACTATTCCATGACTTAGACTAGACGCAGACCCGGGGGGTACGGTGTGGCGGCAAGAAGGGCATCCGGCCACCCCTTCATCCTAAACTTGCCAAATCCGTTCCTAACAATGCCGACCCTGCTTCAGTGCGGGATATGGCACCAGTGAAAGAAAGGTTCGAACAACGGAGGTCCTTCGGGAACTCAAAAGGGAATTCCTGGAGGGAAGGCGACGTTCTTTTCGAGAAACCCTGTTGAGAAAATTTATAGAACCGGCATTTGAAGCTGACTGCCGACCGATTCTACTGCCGCCAACATATACTGCACATAAGGACCACAATGATAAGATTCGAGAAATTAGGGTTCATATGGAGGCATATGGACAGTCGTTTTTCGCTCGCTCTGTTTGCGAGACGAACAGGAAAGGAAATGACTGGTAGGGTACAGGTATCCTCCGTCACGCAAAGTGCTGTGTCTTGCGGAGTATCTACGTAGACGTACATATATCGTCTCTGCGTCGGCTGTCATAAGTTATTTTACTGCCAAAATTGCACAACTCGTCTATAACTTTCAGTGTCTCGTTTACTAATCTAATTTTGTCAGCAACGACTGATTTAATTCTGCTACATTGCATTACCCTCGTTTTGCTTTTGTCGATGTTCATCTGACGTCCTCCTTTCAAGACACTCCCCATTTCGTTCAGCTGCTCTTCCAAGTCCATTCCTGTCTCTTACTGAATTACAATGTCATCGAAAAACCTCAAAGTTTTTATTTCTTCTCCTTGAACTTTGATTCCTCCTCATATTTTTCTTTGATTTCCTATACTGCTTGCTCAATATATAGACTACCACCGGGAATAGGCTACAACCCTGTGTCACTTCCTTCTAAATTACTGCTTCCCTTTAATGCCCCTCGACTCTTTTAACTACCTTCTGGTTCTGCACGAGCTGTATATAACCTTCCGTTCCCTGCTTCCTTCAGTATTTCAAAGAGTGTATGCCAGCCGACATTGTCAAAATCTTTCTCCAAAACCACAAAAGCTATGAACGTAGCTTTGTCTTTTCCTTTCTAAGGTAAGTCGTAGGGTCAATACTGTTTCGCATGTTCCTAGATTACTCTCGAATCCAAACTGATCTTTCTCGAGATTTGCTAGTACCCGTTTTTCCATTCTTCTGTAAATAATTCGTATTAATATTTTACAACCATCAATTAGTAAACTGCAAGTTCACCAATATCCACACAAGTCAGCATCTGCTTTCTTTGGAATCAGAATACTTTAAGCAATGTTAATTCAGTGGGAATGTAACGAAGCCAATAGGTTAACGTCACAGATGAACAAGGGAAACACTGATATCGCGAGCAAGAAACAAGAATAATCTCTCTGAACAACGGAAGTTTAGTCTGAATATGACTGAAGGTGTATCTGTAAACAAGAAAGCGTTGTAAACAAAATATTACGCCAAGCTTCACGAGTATGTCGCCATGTCACCGTGATCCTCATAGTGTGTTTCATGAGAACGTCAACTCAAATAACCAGCGTCCACAAAGCAGCTCTGGCAAGTGTCAAGAAATAGCAAGCTACAGTCTTTCGTAGAAAAGTGGAAACAGGATCAGAATGAATGCCTTTCCTCGCGCTGAAGTGGGCACGCTAACGTGGGAGTCTGCCGTGTGAGCCTCCTACTGGCCAACTCACTATAGCTTCAAAGTATCGCCTAGAGACACACTTTACCACCTTAAGACCGGAGTATATTTAGAAATCGATAACCTGGGTATAGAAAGTCTTTGAAACCGTTTAGCGACTCGGAACTCACCTACAGTGAATGACTTGAAAGGCGACTTTTTAATGAACAGCTTTCAAGATTCAGTTCAGCAGGAAGTTTCGCAACAGAGCACGTTCCGCTACTGTCTGAGAGATTTATTCTCCACACTAAATTCGTTATTGTAAACCTATGCCGGCCGCGGTGGTCTAGCGGTTCTAGGCGCTCAGTCCGGAACCGCGGGACTGCTACGGTCGCAGGTTCGAATCCTGCCTCGGGCATGGATGTGTGTGATGTCCTTAGGTTAGTTAGGTTTAAGTAGTTCTAAGTTCTAGGGGACTGATGACCACGGATGTTAAGTCCCATAATGCTCAGAGCCATTTGAACCATTTTTTTTGTAAACCTATTTTTATAAAAAGGAGTGTCGGACCCTGTGGGAGGAGTTAAGAATCAGGGAATGGCTGGAAATCCGAACTTGTTTTGTAGAGAGTTACTGGAGATTGCAAACAAGTCGTCAAAAGTGTCGTTTTAATCGGTCTCAGATAGGCCCATAATGGCATCGTTATCTCGGGAGTAGTATCACTTGATGCGAATGATACGCACGACGATAAGAGAGCTATTACCGACCTACATATTGAATTCTTTCCTTGAATGTGAACGCTGCGTTGGCGCTAAGGAATGTGGTACATTTCTCCAAGTTGAGGAAGTTTCACGTTGCTGTGAATGTTCGCGAACGACGTACAGTTACCTATGAGGGATCCGAAAAGATCACTGATGCTTTTAAAGTAATGCTTTCACGTTGCATTTACAGATAATGGCACCAGATCGGAATTCTCCAAAGTATTTACGCTGAAAATGTTCACGTGAGATATGTAAACGAATTTCCTCGGAAAAGAAATTGTACTTCCTTGAAGTTTTTTTTTACGCGAAGTATCACGCCAAGTCCATTAGGTCATTATGTATAGTGGTAGTATGTATGGAGAGTACGGGCGTAGAAGTCTCACGGCGTTGGATGTCTTTTTATACCAACTCTGTGTCAGTATCATAGCAGCTTGATTTATTGGGATATATTCGTAGGTTCCCTCGTTGATAATATGCTGCCATACGATCCACCTTCGAAACAGAAATTTTATGTTGTGTTAAGTCTTGAGCCATTTGTGTGAAGTCTAGCCGGTCCAATTATGTCATAAGATAGGTCAATTTCCAGATTCGTATGCACGTGCATCAGATGTGCTTTGTCGACCAACAGTCTCATTCAGCACATGACACTCACTACAGTGTGTACATGTGAGGACAAACAAGTGTAATGCCGATGTTCACAAAAGATGCACCCACTGCGGTTTTTCGCCTTGGGCTATAAATCAATCATACCTTTGATAAAAACAGCTTAAGGAATACGACAATCACAACAGGCGGATTATATGATTTAAGAGCTTGATCTGTTGGATTTATCCGCTGCACATTGAAAACTACTTATGTAGCAGTGTAGGCCATTAGGTAAACAATGGACATTAAAAATGAAACGAGAGTTAATAAACAGTTAAATCTGTGCGGTCAGGTTGAGCAGTTGCAGTCTCATAGACAGTTAGCCACCCAGAATGCAACACACTGAAAGAAGCATCCAGATCAAGTACAATTTGCAGCACGCGTTTGCGGCGACGACAGGTGAAGATGATTAACACTTCAGCGCGGGCGCACATCAGAGGCGCCAGTAGCGTCACCTGTAAGGACTATATAAAAGCGGAACAGACGGCCGTGTAATACTTACTGGAATTGTTCTTTCTTCGGTTGTTTTGCGTAAGCAGTTTCACTATGCGTCGTAGAAGAGCATCTTTCGAGCACGTTTTCGAGTCCGACTGAGGAAGAATAGTTGCTTATAGGAGCTGCAGATTGTCCTACAGAGAAATCGATGGTCGTGTCGGATGGAAAAAAGCAATCGTGATGCGGATGTGTAATCGATGGATGCAGGAGGGAATGACGGACCGACGAGATGGATTACACCCACATTGTTGCACCACTACATGTGATGACAGGCGTATTGTGCGCATGGCAGTGATGGATCACTCTGCAACATCACGAACTATATCACAACAATTTCGGTCTGTTACGCAACGTACAGCGTCCGCTCGTACCGTTCGACGTCGTTTGCAGCAGAGTGGACTGTCCACTGCGTTTATCACTGAGTCAACGCTACAGGCGTTTGCACCGGCAGTGGTGCGATATACGACGGATACGGACAACCGAAAGGAACGATATTTTTTACTGATGAATCACGATTCTGCCTGCACCACCACGATGATCGGATTAGAATCTGGAGACAGCGCGCTGAGAGACTGTTGAACTGTTGCCTGATGCATCGCCATACTGGTCCTGAACCCTGTATTATGGTTTTGGTCTGTATTTGATTCCACTCCCGCACTCATTAGTTCACATTGTTGGTACTCTAAGCAGCCAGCATTACATCTGTGAAAGTGTTGGAGCCTCTTGGCCTCCCATACATTCGGAGCTTGCCGACGACCATATTGGAACAGGATAATGCGCGACCACCTGTGGCACGCAATGTTCTAGATTTCTTCATCATCTATCAGACTGTATTGCTATTTTGGCCTCCCTGTTCTCTCGATCTCTCACCTATCGAAAACGTCTGGTCGATGACTGCAGAATGACTGGTCCGGCACACACCAACCGCTGCTACACCAGATCAACTTGGGCAATATGTGGAAGCAGCATGGACTGCTATACCCGAAACAACATATCAAGATCCTCTTTTATTCAATGCTGAGGAGTGTTGCAGCGGTTATAGCCAGCAATGGTGGCAACACTCGATACTGATTTCATTTTCTTCTTCACGTCCAATTGACCTGTATTTTCAGTCGTGTGATCTTTGTACAACGGGTTATCTCCCAAATCAGTTTCTTCTTTGTGCTGCATTTTCAATGGCCAGCAGTGTATATAAGGAGAAACTGACTGGCGAGTAGCGTAAATCGCTGGTCCTGGAGACAAGAAATTCGGATAAAGAATTCTTTGTGTGATATAGGCGCCCACTGAGAAAGGACTATTTAAAATTTAACCCATCAGGGTGCTAAATGTTGTTTCTAAGTTTGGTTGACTCTAGACTTTTAATAATAAAAACTTGAAACATTGAGGGATTGTATGTTACGTCACGTAGGGCGCCTTCTCTTGAGAACTACCCGCCAATGTGGGCTGCTTTGTGACCACGACTTTGTCAGTTACAGCATGACAACTAGATGGTGACGCAGAGCATTTAACAGATGAGATACTCCAATTTTTGAGCGTACACTTCGTATATGATTCTGTAGAATTACATACTCCTTTTCTCTCTATGTATTCATGACACACCAGGCAGTACTATTCCAATAGCCGATTCCCATTCATTAAAATGCGACGCTATGTAGAGGTCCATTTTTAACTTCCTTTCCAATGCACGGGCATTCAGCTAGTGAAATATAAAAAACAGAAAAAGGCATTGTAAAATAATTCGAATCAGTTGTCTGAACAAATAAGCCACCTCGGAATCGTTCACGAAGTCTTCTTTGAATGGGTCATTCACATGAACACTTTCGGGATAGTGCTGCATTCCACTACACGATTCCAATACATTGAAGGCTTTTAACGCTTCATTTACACCTAAATATTGCTCCAATCTTTTTCAAAATATTTGATCGCAAGTACTTGTGGAACCAGTTGAAAATATTCGGGGTTATTTTCTCTTTCTATTATGCCACACCATCGTTCGTTATCATTTCTATTTTTACTCGTCGAGATGTACGCTCGCTATTTTCATGTTTGCGTGCTTTCCCGCGTTAGCCGCAGCACCTGCTCTCTCTCTCTCTCTCTCTGTCTGTCTCTCTCTCTCTCTCTCTCTCTCTCTCTCTCTCTAACACACACACACACACACACACACACACACACACACACACACACACACACACACGAGCGCGCGCGCACCCGCGCGAGCGCGTTCCAGTAAACTCAGCAAGTGTTTACACGGGGTGCTGTTTACGCGTACGCACTGTGTCGATATTTTATTGAGATTTTCTCGGTGTTGTGTCCATGCGTTACAGTAATCTGGATGAGAGACTGTTTTATGAAACATTGACCAATTCCAGTGCTATCTGAGAGACTGAAAATTCCGTTTTGAGCATTTCGCTCTCATTAGACATGCGAACGCCATCACCTAATTACCTCTTAAGTAATAGAACCCAGTATGTTGTCCTCGATGGTGAGTGTTCATCGGAGGTGAGGGTATCATCTGGAGTGCCCCAGGGAAGTGTGGTAGGTCCGCTGTTGTTTTCTATCTACATAAATGATCTTTTGGATAGGGTGGATAGCAATGTGCGGCTGTTTGCTGATGATGCTGTGGTGTACGGGAAAGTGTCGTCGTTGAGTGACTGCGGGAGGATTCAAGATGACTTGGACAGGATTTGTGATTAGTGTAAAGAATGGCAGCTAACTCTAAATATAGATAAATGTAAATTAATGCAGATGAATAGGAAAAAGAATCCTGTAATGTTTCAATACTCCATTAGTAGTGTAGCGCTTGACACAGTCACGTCGATTAAAAATTTGGGCGTAACATTGCAGAGGGACATGAAGTGGGACAAGCATGTAATGGCAGTTGTGGGGAAGGCGGATAGTCGTCTTCGGTTCATTGGTAGAATTTTGGGAAGATGTGGTTCATCTGTAAAGGAGACCGCTTATAAAACACTAATACGACCTATTCTTGAGTACTGCTCGAGCGTTTGGGATCCCTATCAGGTCGGATTGAGGGAGGACATAGAAGCAATTCAGAGGCGGGCTGCTAGACTTGTTACTAATAGGTTTGATCATTTGATCATCACGCGAGTGTTACGGAAATACTTCAGGAACTCGGGTAGGAGTCTCCAGAGGAAAGGAGGCGTTCTTTTCGTGAATCGCTACTGAGGAAATTTAGAGAACCAGCATTTGAGGCTGACTGCAGTACAGTTTTACTGCCGCCAACTTACATTTCGCGGAAAGACCACAAAGATAAGATAAGAGAGATTAGGGCTCGTACAGAGACATATAGGCAGTCATTTTTCCCTCGTTCTGTTTGGGAGTGGAACAGGGAGAGAAGATGCTAGTTGTGGTACGACGTACCCTCCGCCACGCACCGGATGGTGGATTGCGGAGTATGTATGTAGATGTAGATGTAGCTATTTTTGGGCCGACACTTTATGGCTAAAAATGTTAAATGATCGGGGTCATTTGTTACTAACACACTTTTATTTTTTCTTGCAATGTGTAACTCGGTTGTAGGGATTTGCTATATAATTATCCTCTTCAGGCTGGAAAATTAACAGAAATTTTCACGTAATAATAATATTTTCTGTTGTGTCGATTCCCTAAGGTCTCGACACAATGAGTGGCTAGGTGCACGCGAAACTAACGCAGACGGGCGTAAATTCTGAAACAGGAGACTGGATGAAAACTATAAAGAAAAGAAGAGAGATTTTAATATACTTAACTTTAATGTAGTCTTGTTCTTGTTGAAATACATCTCTTGCATAGTAGTAAGCAATTAGCAATGATACACATGGTGCCTTGCTAGGTAGTAGCGATGGACTAGCTGAAGGCTATTTAATCTGTCTCTCGGCAAATGAGAGGAATACTTGGTAGGTCTAGTCGCAAGCTATGTCGTCCGTACAACTGGGGCGAGGTCAAGTCCGTGTCTTGTGACCTGCCATGTGGTGGCGCTAGGATTGCGAGTACACAGTGGCGACACGCGGGTCCGACATGTACTACAGGACCGCGGCCGATTTAAGTTACCACCTAGCAAGTGTGGTGTCTAGCGGTGACACCACATTTTCAAGTGATAATAATGTTTTTTATGTGCACAAAAGCGAGAAATGGAAATCAAAACGAGAGAAAACATTGACGATGGTTGGAAGGTTTACTTAGTCATTGCTAATGAAGTAATATATTGTAGCACTGAATCACCTAACGACAATATGGTTCAAATAGTTCAAATGGCTCTAAGCACTATGGGACTTAACATCTGAGGTCATAAGTCCCCTAAACTTAGAACTACTTAAACCTAACCAAAGGACATCACACACATCCATGTCCGAGGCAGGATTCGAGCCTGCGACCGTAGCAGCAGCGCGGTCCCAAACTGAAGCTCCTAGAACCTCTCGGCCACAGGCAATATGGCATCATAATAATAACTACTGATCTTGCACTAAACAACAGCGGATACTGTGCAGCTAATTAAATCTGCTTTGTGACGTCAAGGGTTAAAAAACTTTCGTGAAGCGACTTTACACGACTTTAAGTGCCAAACGTTAAGTAATCATCAAAACTACTTAATTATGATAGGCTGTAAAATTGTTAATAAAAAGTAAGTTCGTTAAATGGTTTTTAATGAAATTATTTCAAAAGAGGTACAGTATGGAAATAGTCATTGAGAAGCTGCACTTTACAACGAGACAGATGTTTCCCCATTTTCTCCCTCACTTTCCGTGGCAGGACGATATTAAATAATTCATAGTGGTAAACCTCTTCTGCTGACATCTCAACACGTTGTCATCGTATGACTATTATCCGCATACTTTCCTCGAAGCACCATAATGTATTTAATTGCGCTACCCCGCGCAATGACTGTCAGCCCCAGACTACATACTGCTACTCCTAACGATAATAAAATCTTTGGCTTGCTCCGTGCAGTTCTCTTTGACAAGTTCACAAAACTGTTTGTAGTACATATATTTTGTTTCGCTCTACAAATTCTACTTTTTGCAAGTTATTTGAGCTGTAAATAAAGGGATTCATATACGCAATAAGAAACAGACGAAAATACAAAAGCCTTTACAAAACTAGTTGTCCGTGCCACTAACAGATGGGATAACTTGGTACATTTTGGAACATTTGCCCATACATCGAAATACCCCAGACAGAGTTATTAAATGGAACTGAAAAGTAAACGAACGAAAATTTTGTTGTGCATTTATGCTTTGAAAGTGTGCTTTAGATGTATGTTAATGTCATGAATTAACTGTGTCGTTGCAAGCGCGTAGAACTTAAAGCTGATGTATTTTAGCGTCAAAACAGAATGCTTTTTTTTATCCGGAATTCCCCTCCCCCTCTTAAACAGATTATCCATTAACATCGTGTGTAACACCGTATTTTCAGTGATTACTGCATTGTTAACGCAAAACACTGCAATCAGCCAAATCGTTAACAGGTAATCAGGGGCCGAACGATTACAGTACGAGGTAACAGTTGAAAAGGCTTCTGGCATTACCGAAGCGCTCTGTTTCACCGGTCAGGCCTGAAAAAGCCTTTCATGAAGCAGTAGGCATCAGCATTGCACATTTTTATCTCTTTCACCCTTAGTATGACTACGTGTAATGCAAATGGAATAGTTTTACGTCTGTTGGACCTAAAGCCACGCGGACACTGTGGTCAGTTAAGTGATCGGCACTTCCCGTGCCTGTCATCCTTTTACGTATTATATAAAATGACAAAAAAAGAAGCACGCAGAAGGGGAGGAGCAAAATGAATGAAACTTCACGGATTGAGAAAGCAAGTGATATTATTACAGAAGCGAGTCAAATTTACTAAAAAACTTGGCAGTACGAGCCTGCTTATCAGTATGATATTGCACATTCTGTGGCCTCACTGCATGAACTGATTTAGTTGGGGAAGGTGTCATAAGGCTGCTGTGTCCTCTCCTGAGGCAAACTCGTCCACACCTGTTGTAACTCGTCCTTCATATTTTGGATATTGGCACTGAGACGGAGTTGACATCCTAGCAAGGCCACACGTGTTCTATCGGGGACAGATCTGGGAATCTTGCTGGCTACGGGAGTACCTCAACATGGCGCAGAAAGTTCACAGAGATACGTGCCGCGTGTGGACGAGCATTGTCGTGTTGAAAAATGACACTACCTTATTGTCATAGGAAAGGTAACACACGAGGACGCAGGATGTCCGTCCAGCCGTGGTCTGAAGCCGTACCCGACGGCTCCCCAAATGAACGCCAAGAGTAACAACGCTATGCCTTTCCGAAACATTGGAAGAATGGGACATCACTCCAGGTTGCAGCAATACTCGCAGACGACGGCGTTCCGGAGGGAACTGACACCATGAATCCTGCAGCGCTGTCCATAAATCCGTAAGAGTACGAGGGAGTGGAGGTCTCTTCTGAACAGCACGTTGCGAGGTATCCCACTTATGCTCAATAACGTTCATGTCCGGGGAGTTTAGTGGCTAGCGTAAGTGTTTAAACTCAGAACAGTGTTCTTGGAGCCACTCTGTAGCAATTCTGGATGTGTGGTGTGTCGCATTGTCCTGCTGGAATTGCCTAAGTGCGTCGGAATGTATAATGGACATGAATGGATACCTGTGATCAGACAGGATGCCTACGTAAGTGTCACCTGTCAGAGTCATATCTAGACGTATCAGGGGCCCCTCATTACTCCAACTGCACACGCTCCACGCCATTACAGAGCTTTCACCAGCTTGAACAGTTCCTGCTGACATGCAGAGTCGATGGATTCATGAGGTTGTTTCGATATCTGTACACGTCTGTACGCTCGATACAGTTGGAAACGAGACTCGTCCGACCAGGCAACATGTTTCCAGTCCTCAACAGTCCAATGTTGGTGTTGACGGGTCCAGGAGAGGCGTCAAGCTTTGTGTCGTGCTGTCATCAAGGGTACACAGGTGGCCTTCGGCTCCGAAAGCCCGTATCGATGATGCTTCGTTGAATGGTACGCACGCTGACACTTGCTGATGGCCCAGTATTGAAATATGCAGTAATTTGAGGAACGGCTTCATTCTGTCACGTTGAACGATTCTCTTCAGTCATCGTTGGTCCCGTTCTCGCTGGATCTTTCCGCCCGCAGTGATATCGGATACTTGATGTTTTATCGCATTCCTGATATTCACGTTGCACTCGTGAAATGGTCGTACGGTAGCGACGAAGTGGGGATTTATCAATCCCCACTTCGCCGCTACCTCGAAGATGCTGTGCCCAATCGCTCTTTCGTGGACTATAACACCAGGTTGAAACTCACTTAAATCTTGATAATCTGCCATTCTAGCAGCAGTAACCGATCTAACAACTGCATCAGACAATTGTTACTGACCGCAGTGCCGAATTCTGCCTGTTTACATATTTCAGTAGTTGAATACACATGCCTGTACAAGTTTCCTTGGCGCCTAAGTGTAGCAGAGACCTGTAGTTTATCGCTGGACACAATACGACGCGATTTATCGGCAGCCCATGCTTCCTGGTCATGGCATCACTCCAAACGCAGCCGGCCGCGCGGGGTAGCCGCGCTGTCTTAGGCGTCTTGTCACGGTCCGCGCGGCTGCCCCTGTCGGAGGTTCGAGTCCTCCCTGTGTCTGTGTGTGTGCGTGTGTGTGTGTGTGTCGTCCTTAGTGTAAGGTTAAGGTAGATTAAGTAGTGTGTAAGCTTAGGCACCGTTGACCTCAGCGGTTTGGTCCCATAAGACCTTACCACAAATTTCCAAATTTTCCAAACGAAGCCGTTGGAGTTGTGGCGTTAACGGCAGCCTATGCATGAGACGGTAGTTTCCAAGTCCGGCTGCTGCTAGTTTCCGATGTGTAGTGCGGGATGACAGGATATTTTAGGGTGTCCATTACTCGTTCTTGTATGATACACGCAGATGTGAAGGGTTACGATGTGGTTAGTGAACAGCGCGCTGACCGTCCCTCGTGATGGGCAGTCGTGGTCTACCGGAAACATGATGACGAGAATGCCTGCGCACACCGTACAGATTCGGGGCACTGTCACATCTGCATTCTCCAAAGATCTAAAAGCTGCACATTTCGTGCAACCGGGAGAATTTAGATCACAACGAGGGCCCTTTAAAATTTTGTCAGATGCTGATAACGTTGTATCACGGCATCTTCGTATCCTAACAGTTATCGCACAGAATCTGAGCTACTCATGCCCCTTATGTTCTCTCCCAGACCTAGTAATAACACTAACAAGGGAACCTCCCCATCGCACCCCCCTCAGATTTAGTTATAAGCTGGCACAGTGGATAGGTCTTGAAAAACTGAACACAGATCGATCGAGAAAACAGGAAGAAGTGTGGAACTATGAAATAATAAGCAAAATATACAAACTGAGTAGTCCATGTGCAAGATATGCTACATCAAGGATTGTGTGAGCTCAAGAGCGCCGTGGTCCCGTGGTTAGCGTGAGCAACTGCGAAACGTGAGGTCATTGATTCAAGTCTTTCCTCGAGTGAAAAATTTGCTTTCTTTGTTTTCGCAAAGTTATGATCTGTCCGTTCGATCATTGACGTCTCTGTTCACTGTAATAAGTTTAGTGTCTGTGTTTTGCGACCGCACCGCAAAACCGTGCGATTAGTAGACGAAAGGACGTGCCTCTCCAATGGGAACCGAAAACATTTGATCGCAGGGTCATAGGTCAACCGATTCCTCCACAGGAAAACACGTCTGATATATTCCATACGACACTGGTGACGGCATGTGCGTCACATGACAGGAATATGTTGTCGACCCACCTAACTTGTACACTTGGCGAATGGGTAAAAACATTCTTCTTTCCTTGCCCGATTTAGGTTTTCTTGTGGATGAGATAATCACTCCCAAGAAAGTGATGAAAACATAAGAGTTTGTCACATAAACTGAAAATAAAAAATTAAAATCTTCACTCGAGGGAAGACTTGGACCAAGGACTTCTCGTTCCGCAGTTCCTCACGCTAACCACGGGACCACAGTGCTGGGAACATGATGTTAACTATATCGCACATCAACTACTGAGTTTGTATATTTTGCTTATTTTTTCATAGTTCCACACGACTTCTTCCTGTTTTCTCGATTGAACTGTGTCAGTTTTTCAAGGCCTATCCACTGTGCCAACGTATAACTAAATCTGAGGGGGGTGCGATGGGGAGGTTCCCTTGTCAGCACGATCAATACTAATGCACTCTGGTGGCCGTTCTACCTGTCACAGGGAACTACAGACGTAATCATTTAAATATCCGTCTATAGTGTGTACGTGTCCAAAGTTACAGCGACATCCGACCGTGTTTTCTGGGTGCTTCACTACTTTTGTCTGCAAGCGCATGAGACACACGTGTAGTATTGGTACGCAAGTATACATCCGTGCTGCACAAGCCACTGTGCGGTGTGTGGCGGAGGGTACATGATGTATTTGTGTCACAACTGCCACCCCCACGGCCCTCTTTCCGCTCCATTTTCTTTTCAATCCACTAATAGTGTGCATGGAGAAAGGTTGTCGATGTGTCTGTTACATGAGATTTATGTTGGAAGAACGATTATGTTTCTTGTGTCGTTTTAGAAAGTCGGCATCGACAATTATTTGTGGATTTTTAGCCATAGGATACCTGAATAAACTGCCCAACATATACTGCATATACGAGCTGTTACACGTTAGTATTTATATGCGCTTTGTAAATGACTGATGGAAATGGAAATGCCGTGTGGCTAGGGCCTCCCGTCGGGTAGATCGTTCGCCTGGTGCAAGTCTTTCGATTTGCGCCACTTCGGCGACTTGCTTGTCGATGGGGATGAAATGATGATGATAAGGACAACACAACACCCAGTCCCTGAGCGGAGAAAATCTCCGACCCAGCCGGGAAACGATCTGGGGCCGTTAGGTATGACATTCCGTCGCGCTGACCACTCAGCTACCAGGGCGGAATAAATGACTGATGCTGTCGAAGCAATGTTTCGTAAAGCGATGGTACGCCAGTGACGAGAATTCCGGAGCGTTGTTATTGTTCGTAACATTTTTATCTATATAGACCATATACTTCTGTAACGCAACGATGTACGGGCGGCTGAAAGTGTTTAGATTCGTTATCCAGATGTCCAAGCCATTCAAATGGAAATGCGGGCTAAATTACGTTGTATCAGCAGCTTTTGTCAGTACATTTGGCATGTACCTCTGCTACGTTTGCGAGAGGAGTAACAGCACGCATTGCAATAGCGTTATAGCAATATACACTCCTGGAAATTGAAATAAGAACACCGTGAATTCATTGTCCCAGGAAGGGGAAACTTTATTGACACATTCCTGGGGTCAGATACATCACATGATCACACTGACAGAACCACAGGCACATAGACACAGGCAACAGAGCATGCACAATGTCGGCACTAGTACAGTGTATATCCACCTTTCGCAGCAATGCAGGCTGCTATTCTCCCATGGAGACGATCGTAGAGATGCTGGATGTAGTCCTGTGGAACGGCTTGCCATGCCATTTCCACCTGGCGCCTCAGTTGGACCAGCGTTTGTGCTGGATGTGCAGACCGCGTGAGACGACGCTTCATCCGGTCCCAAACATGCTCAATGGGGGACAGATCCGGAGATCTTGCTGGCCAGGGTAGTTGACTTACACCTTCTAGAGCACGTTGGGTGGCATGGGATACATGCGGACGTGCATTGTCTGTTGGAACAGCAAGTTCCCTTGCCGGTCTAGGAATGGTAGAACGATGGGTTCGATGGCGGTTTGGATGTACCGTGCACTATTCAGTGTCCCCTCGACGATCACCAGTGGTGTACGGCCAGTGTAGGAGATCGCTCCCCACACCATGATGCCGGGTGTTGGCCCTGTGTGCCTCGGTCGTATGCAGTCCTGATTGTGGCGCTCACCTGCACGGCGCCAAACACGCATACGACCATCATTGGCACCAAGGCAGAAGCGACTCTCATCGCTGAAGACGACACGTCTCCATTCGTCCCTCCATTCACGCCTGTCGCGACACCACTGCAGGCGGGCTGCACGATGTTGGGGCATGAGCGGAAGACGGTCTAACGGTGTGTGGGACCGTAGCCCAGCTTCATGGAGACGGTTGCGAATGGTCCTCGCCGATACCCCAGGAGCAACAGTGTCCCTAATTTGCTGGGAAGTGGCGGTGCGGTCCCCTACGGCACTGCGTAAGATCCTACGGTCTTGGCGTGCATCCGTGCGTCGCTGCGGTCCGGTCCCAGGTCGATGGGCACGTGCACCTTCCGCCGACCACTGGCGACAACATCGATGTACTGTGGAGACCTCACGCCCCACGTGTTGAGCAGTTCGGCGGTACGTCCACCCGGCCTCCCGCATGCCCACTATACGCCCTCGCTCAAAGTCCGTCAACTGCACATACGGTTCACGTCCACGCTGTCGTGGCATGCTACCAGTGTTAAAGACTGCGATGGAGCTCCGTATGCCACGGCAAACTGGCTGACACTGACGCCGGCGGTGCAAAAATGCTGCGCAGCTAGCGCCATTCGACGGCCAACACCGCGGTTCCTGGTGTGTCTGCTGTGCCGTGCGTGTGATCATTGCTTGTACAGCCCTCTCGCAGTGTCCGGAGCAAGTATGGTGGGTCTGACACACCGGTGTCAATGTGTTCTTTTTTCCATTTCCAGGAGTGTAGTTCTCACTGGTTTCACTTCACAGAAATCGGGAATGACCCGAGTGAGATGACGCGGGTGGTGAAACATTATACACCTACGTGCTACGAGTGTGTTCACTTCCCCGTATGGTCCATCAGTAGGGGCTGGATTTTTATATAATTACACATTCATTTCCTTCACTCATAGGCATGTGAAAATTGTAAATGTCCAGTTATGTGCGACACAATTACTATTACAGAATAAATTTGAAGTTGCCTGCCTCAGCTCTCATGGTGTACAATATGTAAGATTTAGTACCATAGTCACGTGGCTATATATTTACTCGTTCTGAATATGCAGTGAAGCGCCAAAGAAACTGATATAGGCATGCGCATTCGAATACACATATATGTAAACAGGTAGAATACGGCGCTGCGGTCGGCAACGCCTATAGAAGATAACAAATGTCTGGCGCAGTTGTTAGATCGGTTACTGCTCATACAATGGCAACTTATCAAGAGTTAAGTGAGTTTGAACATGGTGTTACAGTCCGCAAAAGAGCGATGGCACACAGCATCTCCGAGGTAGCGATGAAGTGGGGATTTTTATGAACGACTATTTTACGAGTGTACCGTGAATATTAGGAATCTGGTAGAATATCAAATCTCCGACATCGCTGTGGCCAGAAAAAGATCCTGCAAGAACAGGACCAACGAAGACTGAAGAGAATCGTTCAACGTGACAGAAGTGCAACCCTTCCACAAATTGCTGCAAATTTCAATGCTGAACCATCTACAAGTGTCAGCATGGGAACCATTCAACGAAACATCATCAATATGGGCTCTCAGAGCCGAAAGGCTCATTTGTGTATCCTTGATGACTGCACGTCACAAAGCTTTAAGCCTCGCCTGGATTGGAAACATGTTTCCTGGTCAGACGAGTCTCGCTTCAAATTTTATCGAGTGGATGGACGTGTACGGGTATGGAGACAAACTCATGAATCCATGGACCCTGCATGTCAGCAGGGAACTGTTCAAGCTGGTGGAGGCTCTGTACTGGTGTGGGGCGCGTGCAGTTGGAGTGATATGGGACCCCTGATACGTCTAGATACGACTCTGACGGGTGACACGTACGTTATCATCCTGTCTGATCAGCTGCATCGATTCATGTCCATTGTGCATTCCGACGGACTTGGGCAATTCCAGCAGAGCAATGTGACACCCTACACGTCCAGAATTGCTACAGAGTGGCTCCAAGAACACTATTCTGAGTTCAAACACTTCCGCTGGCCACCAAGCTTTCCAGATGTGAACAGTATTGAGCATATCTGTGATGCCTCGCAACGTGCTGTTCAGAAGAGATCTCCACCCCGTCGTACTCTTACGGATTTATGCACAGCCCTGCAGGATTCATGGTGTGAGCTCCCTCCAGCACTACTTCAGACATAAGTCGATTCCATAGCAGGTCTTGGGGCATCACTTCTGCGTGCTCGCGAGGGCTCTACACGATATTTGGCAAGTGTACCAGTTTCTTTGGCTCTTCAAAGTATTTGGTGATCAGCTGTCTTAGCTCTAAATCTATTTAACCTGTAAAATGTAGCATTATGGCCACATGGGGGCAGCTATAATGCTTTCTGGTGAACTCTCGAGTTGTCATTTACAATTCTAAGAATTTACATACACATCGATCGTACTCTATTGTACGGAATTGCTTGCAGATAGGACCATTCGTTGTGCTTGCGTACCTTTTTCTTTGTGAATGTTTTATTTCTTTGTTGCCTTTTCTGATATTGACCTTTGTCGCCATCGTTAACTGCTTTTAAACGAGTCCTGAATTCCGGAAGTCAGATAGATACGGTTTGTTGTATTTTCAGTGGCATGTAGGTCGAGTATCTTTGGACTTTTACAGCCGGTGATTCGACGTCGCGTCTGCGTACCATTGTGGAGCGCTTTTTGAGGAGAGTAGGGGAGGATTCTGTGATCACGGGCGACCATTGTGAGCGGATCCCCCGCCGCGGGCATCGCGTCGGCCGCCACAATGGAGGCTTCATACGCGCCGAGCCGGGCCGCGGTCCGTACGCTACGCACAACGACCGGCCGCGGGTCGCTGTCCGCTCTCGTTATCAGAGCTGGCGACGTAGCAGTCAGCTGGAACCACACACTCTGCGCTACGCTGACGCACGTAATGTCACAGCGCAGGTAACAGAGGACTATGATATACAACGTAATGCAACTGGCCATTTTCGTGTACTCTGAGCGACTCGAAAAAAACAGATGTTTGCAGGTGACAGTTCTTATGGAGAAGTGAAAATATGGCGCGATATGCTTTAAAGTAGCAGAAGCAAGAGGCGAAACTAGAAGTGCGGACTGTTATGGATGAACAAACGACACCAACGTGAGCCCTTTTCTGTGGATCCCACTGACTACAATACCATCCCAGAAACTAGGGATGAGACAAACCGATCGGTTAAAACCGATATCGGTATTTTATCTCTGAATAACCAGTAGTTTTCGGTATTTGTTTGGATCGGTTATAGAGGATTTTTTTATTTTTTACTAATAACCAGATTAAAAAAAACTTGTGTATCAATTTGCCACAACAGTGATGCTACAATTTTTTGTTTTTAAATTAAACATTTTTTTTAAAAAATGAATATTTATTCCTAAAATTTTCATTGTTTACAAATATTGGCTTAATGTTATGCAAAATAGGAAAATCGATCAGTGCTACTTTAATAACAACGGCCACAGTTATAGACGAGCAACAAACACATGACAAAAGAATCGGTACAGCGTTTTTGAGACATTAATTAAGACGTTGCTATCAAAGGACGAGCGTGCGCGTGCACGTGCAATATGCGGAACCTGCTAAGACAGTAATTCGTTCATATTTCAGGTAAAAATACGAGTAGAAAGTAGCTGATGTGCTGCATATATCTACATAATAGGCCTTTATCCGCTTGTAGTCCCTGACAACGAACAACTCAAAACGAAAAATATATGCTCCCTACCTCAGTTTTCACCCTTTACCACTGGTTGTTGGTAGAGCTCAAACAGTGGTATGATCTTGGATTACAACATGACTACTTTTGAGTACAGATGCAAGACAATTAGAATCGATAAGAGAATACTGGTGATCTGTACTACACTAAAGAGCCAAATAAACTGGTACACCTCCCGAGTATCGTGTAGGCCCCCCCCCCCCTCCTCGGGCACGCAGAAGTGTCGCAACACGAGGTGACATGGACTCGACTAATGTCTGAAGTATTGCTGGAGGGAACTGACGCCATTAATCATACAAGGCTGTCCATAAATCCATAAGAGTACAAGGGGGTGGAAATTTCTTCTGAACAGCACACTGCAAGGCGTCCCAAATATGCTCAATAACGTTCATGTCTGGAGAGTCTGGTGGCCAGCAGAAGTGTTTAAACTCAGAAGAGCATTCCTGGAGCCGCGCTGTAGCAATTCTGGACGTGTGGGGTGTCACATTGTCCTGCTGGAACTGCCCAAGTCCGTCACAATCCACACTGGTCATTAATGGATGCAGGTGATCAAACAGGATGCTTACGTACGTGTCACCTGTCAGTCGTATCTAGACATATCAGGGGTCCAAAATCACTCCAACTGTACACGCCTCACACCATTGTAGAGCCTCCACCAGCTTCAACAGTCCCCTGCTGACATGCAGGGTCCATGGATTCATGAGGTTGTCTCCATACACGTCCACGTCCATCAGCTTGATACAATTTGAAACGAGACTCGTCCGACCAGACAACATGTTTCCAGTCATCAACAGTCCAATGTCGGTGGTGACGGGTCCAGGTGAGGCGTAAAGCTTCGTGTTATGCAGTCATCAAGGGTACACGAATGGGCCTTCGGTTTCGAAAAGCCATGTCGATGATGTTCTGTTAAATGGTTCTCACACTGACGCTTGTTGATGGCCCACCACTGAAATCAGCAGCAATTTGCGGAAGGTATTGTTCTTCTGTCACGATGAACGATTCTCTTCGGTCGTCGTTGGTCCCGTTCTTGCAGGATCTTTTTCCGGCCGCAGCGATGTTGATGATTTGATGTTTTACCGGATTCCTGATACTCACGGTACACTCGTAAAATGGTCGTACGGGAAAATTCCCACTTCATCGCTGCCTCGGAGAAGCTGTGTTCCATCGCTCTTGCGCCGACTCTAACATCACGTTCCAACTCACTTAAATCTTGATAACCTGCCATTGTAGCAGCAGGAACCGATCTAAAAACTGCGCTAGACTCTTGTTGTCTTATATAGGCGTTGCAGACCGCAGCGCTTTATTCTGCCTGTTTACATATCTTTGAATACATATGCCTATACCAGTTTCTGGGGCGCTTCAGTGTTTGTATCTATTTTATTTGATGTTTTCATTATATATACCTTGAAACATACAATGCAGAAAGCGGTGTGGGAGTCCTAAAAATCTACGTTTATTACTGGAAATAACAGCAACAAAAAAACTGAAAATCTCATATATTAAATTGGAGGTGGAAAAAACCGGTACAACCGAAAACCGGTTGTTTCAGCGATAACCGTCATCCCTACCAGGAACTACCCAACTGGCTTGCCCGGCCAGAGGGACTGAAGACATCTGTCACCTTAAACAGTGAAACTCTGTTGGTTGCGTAAGAGCTCCCAGTGTCACAGTTGTATCAGGACCGCTGTAATCACGTGCTTGCTGGCTCCCACTCGTGCGAATTCATGACCCAGCATCTTCTGCGCTTGGGAATGCCGACCGAAGGCATTCAAGCAGCGAGTCCTCACGCTGGCAATGGAGACGGACCAACTGTGAAGTCTGTCCCTACCACATGCCATTCAGTAGACCATTATTAACAGTACTTATATAGAAAGATTGTAGACTTAGAGAAAGCTTTTGACAATGTTGACTGGAATACTCTCTTGCAAATTCTGAAGGTGGCAGCGGTAAAATACAGGGAGCGAAAGGCTATTTACAATTTGTACAGAAACCAGATGGCAGTTATAAGAGTCGAGGGACATGAAAGGGAAGGAGTGGTTGGGAAGGGAGTGAGACAGGGTTGTAGCCTCTCCCCAATGCTATTCAATATGTATATTGAGCAAGCAGTAAAGGAAACAAAAGAAAAGTTCGGAGTAGGTATTAAAATCCATGGAGAAGAAATAAAAACTTTGAGGTTCGCCGATGACATTGTAATTCTGTCAGAGACAGCAAAGGACTTGGAATAGCAGTTGAACGGAATGGACAGTGTCTTGAAAGGTGGGTATCAGATGAACATCAAAAAAAGCAAAACAAGGATAATGGAATGTAGTCGAATTAAGCCGGGTGATGCTGAGGGAATTAGATTAGGAAATGAGACACTTAAAGTAGTAAAGGAGTTTTGCTATTTGGGGAGCAAAATAACTGATGATGGTCGAAGTAGAGGGGATATAAAATGTAGACTGGCAACGGCAAGGAAAGCGTTTCTGTAGAAGAGAAATTTGTTAACATCGAGTATTGATTTAAGTGTGAGGAAGTCGTTTCTGAAAGTATTTATATGGAATGTAGCCATGTATGGAAGTGAAACATGGACGATAAATAGTTTGGACAAGAAGAGAATAGAAGCTTTCGAAATGTGGTGCTACAGAAGAATACTGAAGATTAGATGGGTAGATCACATAACTAATGAGGAGGTATTGAATAGAATTGGGGAGAAGAGGAGTTTGTGGCACAACTTGACCAGAAGAAGGGATCGGTTGGTAGAACATGTTCTCAGGCATCAAGGGATCACAAATTTAGTGCTGGAGGGCAGCGTGGAGGGTAAAAATCGTAGAGGGAGACCCAGAGATGAATAAACTAAGCAGATTCAGAAGGATGTAGGGTTCAGTAGGTACTGGGAGATGAAGAAGCTTGCACGGGATAGAGTAGCATGGAGAGCTGCATCAAACCAGTCTCGGGACTGAAGACAACAACAACATATAGAAAGATCGGCAAGGAGCCCTCGCTCGTGGCGACACGCGAAGGGAAACGAACACACTTCGGATACTTCCATGATATCTCAGTAATCTGTCACGTAGGAATGGCTGTCAGTTCCCTTGAAAGGAGAAGGTGGAGAAGCCTAACATTTTTTAAAGCAGTGTTCCATCGACGTCAGTTATTAGTGCGCCGAACCGGTCACAACCGATTTCCGACCAGTGACGTAGAATTTTTGGGTCAAATGGGTGTGAGCACTATGGGACTTAACATCTGTGGTCATCAGTCCCCTAGAACTTAGAACTACTTAAACCTAACTAACCTAAGGACATCACACACATCCATGCCCGAGGCAGGATTCGAACCTGCGACCGTAGCAAGCAAGCGGTTCCGGAGAATTTTTGATTTTCGCCCTCCGCATCTGGCGCCAGTAGGACTTGGAGGATTTGAATTTTTTCTTTGGTGCCTTTGTACTATCTACGGACTTTTTGTATAGCTGCTTCGCTAACACTACAACAACTCCAGACCGCCGCTCCAGCACGTGACACGACACCGGCGAGGCATACTGGCCACGCAAGGACGTCACAAAGTAAGAGTATATGGAGTATCAGACTAATTGTGTGATTGGATTGAAGAGTTACTAGATAACAGAACGCAGCATGTCATTCTCAATGGAGAGAAGTCTTCCGAAGTAAGAGTGATTTCAGGTGTGCCGCAGGGGAGTGTCGTAGGACCATTGCTTTTCACAATATACATAAATGTGGATAACATCGGAAGTTCACTGAGGCTTTTTGCGGATTATGCTGTGGTATATCGAGAGATTGTAATAATGGAAAATCGTACTGAAATGCAGGAGTATCTGCAACGAATTGACGCATGGTGCAGGGAATGGCAATTGAATCTCAATGTAGACAAATGTAATGTGCTGCGAATACATAGAAAGATCCTTTATCATTTAGCTACAATATAGCAGGTCAGCAACTGGAAGCAGTTAATTCCATAAATTATCTGGGAGTAGGCATTAGGAGTGATTTAAAATGGAATGATCCTATAAAGTTGGTCGTCGGTAAGGCAGATGTCAGACTGAGATTCATTGGAAGAATCCTAAGGAAATGCAATCCGAAAACAAAGGAAGTAGCTTACAGTACAATTGTTCGCCCACTGCTTGAATATTGTTCTCCAGTGTGGGATCCGTACGAGATAGGGTTGATAGAAGAGATAGAGAAGATCCAACGGAGAGCAGCGCGCTTCGTTTCAGGATCATTTAGTAATCGCGAAAGCGTTACGGAGATGATAGATAAACTCCAGTGGAAGACTCTGCAGGAGAGACGCTCAGTAGCTCGGTATGGGCTTTTGTTGAAGTTTCGAGAACATACCTTCACCGAGGAGTCAAGCAGTATACTGCTCCCTCATACTTATATCTCGCGAAGAGACCATGAGGATAAAATCAGAGAGATTAGAGCCCACACAGATGCATACCGACAATCTTTCTTTCCACGAACAATACGAGACTGGAATATAAGGGAGAACCGATAGAGGTACTCAAGGTACCCTCCGCCACACACCGTCAGGTGGCTTGCGGAGTACCGATGTACATGTAGAAGTAGATCCACGCCTTGTGTATCAGCTACCGGGCATTTACGAAAACACTCAGCTCGGACGTCTCTGGGTTCCACACCCACACCCAGTGCCTGCCAGGTGTGAATATGAGCTACAGACGCGAACTATTGTAAAGCAATAATAATTTTGTTAAAGCAAGGAAAAGACGTATCAAAAGATCTCAAAAAATTCTGTGTACAACACATAAAAAATCACCTAACCTCAACAGAGAGACATTTTAAGCAGAACAACGCAAAGGACTTTTATAAAATATTCAAAAATAGTTTAAAAAACTATGCGCCACCAAGTTAAAAATATATAGATCCAAAAACAGAAAAGACTGCCTATAATAACATACAGACCGGTGGAATACTTGTGGACTAGTTCAAAGAATTATGCAACTGCGATCCACCAAAAGAAGAATTTAATTTTGATAATGTAATACAAATACAACCTGACTCAGAGCCACAAAAAATAGAGGAAATAAGGAAATCATAAAACAATTTAAAACTAACAAAGGATCAGGAGAAGACAATACAGTTGCTGAATTGTGGAAACACTCTAGTGACAACATCTAACAGTAACCCTTAATGAAATTTCGACAACAAACAACTTACCATCAGTATGGACACTGGCAGTGATACGTGCACGACATAAAAAAGGAAAGAAAATTGATCCAAATAATTACAGAGGGATGTCCCTCTTATCAGTGACATATAAGATCTTGTCCTTGGCACTTCTAAAGAGAGCTGAAGGAATACTCGACCCACAACTAGGAGAATATGAAGCAGGATTTAGGATGGGAAAGTCTCGTGCAGTACAATCACTAAATCTAAAGAACATAACAGAAATGGGCAAAGTCAGAAACATGAAATACGTGATAACTTTCGTAGATTTTAAAAACAGGATGACTCAATTGATAGAAATGGACTGATGAATATTTTAAAGGAATTCGGACTTGACAATAAAACAACAGCTATAATTAAGGAAACCTTAACGAACATATAATCAAAAGTAAACAATGGAAAAACCAGGATGGAATGTAACAATATTATGGAAAGGATAGCTCCTACTCACCATACAGCGGAGATGCTGAGTCGCAGATAAAAAAAAAAAAAAAAAAAACTGTCAGAAAGTCAGCTTTCGGCCAACAAGGCCTTCGTCGGAAACAGACAAACACACACACACACACACACACACACACACACACATCACCACAGTTTCTGGTTAGCAGTGTGGTCTCAGCAGACAGACACTGTGGTCATGTGCGTGTAATTTACGCCATTTCTGCACCTCGACTGTCACGGCGACAGTCAATACAAAGTTTCGGAACGCACTGAGCTATTCTATTCGCCGTAACAGCGGTGCGCTTGTTTTTACAACACAGCTGTTTTGTTGTTGTGGTCTTCAGTCCAGAGACTGGTTTGAGGCAGGTCTCCATGCTACTCTACTGCTTACTTTATTCTTCTCTTGGCCTCCATCTACGATTTTAAACCCCCCACGATTCCCTCCAGTACTAAACTGGTGATCCCTTGATGCCTCAGAATGTGTTCTACCAACTGATACCATCCTTTAGTCAGCTTCTACCACAAATTTCTCTTCTCCCCAATTATATTCAGTAGCCCTTCTACCCATCTGATCCTCAGTATTCCTCTGTAACACCACATTTGAAAAGCTTCTATTTTCTCCTTGCCTAAAACGTTTATCGTCCATGTTTCACTTCCGTACATGGCTACATTCCATACAAGTGCTTCCAGAAAGGACTTCCTGACACATCACTCTATACTCGATGGTAACAAAGTTCATCAGAAACGCTTTTCTTGCCATTCCCAGTCTACCTGTTATATCCTCCCTACTTCGATCATCATCAGTTATTTTGCTTCCCGCCGGCCGCAGTGGCCGAGCGATTCTAGGCGCTTCAGTTTGGAACCGCGCGACCGCTACGGTCGCAGGTTCGAATCCTGCCTCCGGCATGGATGTGCGTGACGTCCTCAGGTTAGTAAGGTTTAAGTAGTTCTAAGTTCTAGGGGACTGATGTTAAGTCCCATAGTGCTAAGAGCCATTTAAACCATATTTTGCTTCCCAAATAGCGAAACTCATTTACTACTTTTAGTGTCTCATTTCCTAATCTAATTCTGTCATCATCGACTAATTTAATTCCACTACATTCCATTACCATCGTTTTGCTTTTGTCGATGAGTATCTGACGTCCCCGTTTCAAGACACTGCCCATTTCGTTCAACTGCTCTTCCAAGTCCTATCCTGTTTCTGACTGAACTTTGATTCTTTCTCATATGTTTCTTTGATTTCCTTTACTGTTTGCTCAATATATTGACTGACTCTCTCACTCCCTTCTCAAGCACTGCTTCTCTTTCGTGCCCCTCGACTCTTAGAACTACCATGCGGTTTCTGTACAAATTGTAAATAGCCATTCGCTCCCGGTATTTTACCCCTGCCACCTTTAGAATTTGAAAGAGAGTATTCCAGGCATCGTTGTCAAAAGCTGTCTCTAAGTCTACAAATGCTACAAACGTAGGTTTGCCTTTCCTTAATCTATCTTCTATGATAAGTCGTAAGGTCAGTATAGCCTCGCGTATTCTTACATTCATCCGAAATCCAAGCTGATTTTCCCCGAGGTTAGCTTATACCTGTTTTTCCATTCTTCTGTAAAGGATTCGCGTTATTTTTTTGCAGCCTTAACTTATTAAACTGATAGTTCGATAATTTTCACACGTGTCAGCCCCTGCTTTCTTTGGAATTGAGATTATTATAGTCTTCTTGGAATCAAAGGGTATTTCGCCTGTCTCATACATCCTGTACTCGAGCTGGAAGTGTTTTGTAATGGATGCCCCCCCCCCCCCCCATGGCTATCAGTAGCTCTAACAGAATGTTATCTACTCCAGGGACTTTGTTTCTACTTAAGTATTTTAGTGTTTTGTCAAATTCTTCACGCAGTATCAGATCTCCCTTCTCATCTTCATCTACGTCCTCTTCCATTCCATAATATTGCCTTTAAGTACATCTCCCATATAGCCCATCTGTATACAGTATTTCTTCCACTTTTCTGCTTTCCCTTCTTTGCTTAGGACTGGTTTTCCGTCTCAGCTCTTGGTATTCATAAAGGTGGATCTCTTTTCCCCAAAGGTCTCTTTAATTTTCCTGTATGCATCATATATCCTTACATTTGTTCTCTAGCTATTCCTGCTCAGGTATTTTGCACTTCCCATCGATCTCATTTTTAGACGTTTGCATTCTACTTCACGTGCCTCATTTATTGCGTTTTTATATTTTCTCCTTTCGTCTATTAAATTCAATACCTCTTGCGTTACCCAAGGATTTCTACAAGCCCTCGTCTTTTTATCTACTTGGTCCTCTTCTGCCTTCACTATTTCGTCTCTGAAAGCTACCCATTCTTGTTCTACTGTATTCCTTTCCCATGTTCTTTTCAGTCGTTCCCTAAAGCACCCTCTGAAACTCTCTACAACCTCGGTTTTTTCAGTTTATCGAGGTCCCATCTACTTAAATTACTGCGTCTTTGCAATTTCTTCAACTTTAATCTACAGTTCATAACCGATAAATTGTGGTTAGGGTCCACATATACCCCTGAAAATATCTTAAAATTTAAGATCTCTTTCCTAAATCTCTTTCTGTTATATAATCAATCTGAAGCCTTCCGGCGTCTCCAGGTCTCTTCCACATATACAGTCTTCTCTCATGATTCTTAAATCAAGTGTTAGGCGTGATTAAATTCTGCTCTGTGCAAAATTCTAGCAGGCGGCTTCCTCTTTCATCCCCTGCCCACATTCCAAATTGACCTAATACTTTTCCTTTTCTTCCTTTTCCTACTATCGAATTCCAATCTCCCATGACTATTAAAGTTTCGTCTCCCTTCACTATCTGAATAATTTCTTTTATCTCATCGTACATTTCTTCAAACTTTTCGTCGTCTGAGGAGGTAGTTGGCATTTAAACTTGTACTACTGTGGTAGATGTGGGCTCCGTGTCTATCTTTGTACAATTATGCGTTCACTATGCTGTTCATAGTAGCTTACCCGCGTTCCTTTATTTTTATTCATTATTAAACCTACTCCTGCATGACCCCTATTTGATTTTGTATTTGTAACCCTGTATTCACCTGACCAAAAGTCCTGTTCCTCTTGCCACCGAACTTCACTAACTCCCAGTATATCTAACTTTAGCCTGTCCATGTCCCTTTTCTAACTTGTCTGCCCGACTGAGGGATCTGACATTTTACGCCCCAATCCGTAGAACGCCAGTTTTGTTTCTCCTGATAACATCTTCTGAGCAGTCTCCGTCCTGAGATCCGAATGAGGAACTATTTTACCTCGAGAATATTTTACCCAAGAGGAAGCCATCATCATTTAACCATACAGTAAAGCTGCATGCCCTCGGGAAAAATTACGGCTGTAGTTCCTCCTTGCTTTCAGCCGTTGGCCGTACCAGCACAGCGATGCTGTTTTGCGTGATGTTACAATGCCAGTTCAGTCAGTCATCCAGACTGTTGCCCCTGCAACTACTGAAAAGGATGCTGCCCCTCTTCAGGAACCACAAGTATGTCTGGCCTCTCACCAGATACCCCTCCGTCGTGGTTGCACCTACGGTACGGCTGTCTGTGTCTGTATCTCCCCACCAACGGCAAGGTCCACGGTTCGTGGACGGAGCACAGCAGTTTCTGTAACAGAATTACTAACGAGTGTAATGATGCTTAGTGTTGAAGAGAATGTAGACGTAAGAAATTTTCGAGTTAGTTGTAATATTTTTACATTTACTATACATTTGGATTTTTTTGAGTGATGTGCGATGTGAGTCCGTACTGCTCGTAAGGCTTAACATGTAGCTCGATAACTTGTGTTACAGGGAAGTGGGCCAGATCCGACTCGAATCTGCACGACGCATCAGTGACCTTGGTCTGGTGTACTGCTCAGTTTCTGTGCGTGATTTTGAAGCGGTATACCACTCTCGTTTAGGCAGAGGCCGGCCTCTGATCTGTGACTCAGAAAATATTATACACAAATAGATAAATAGGAAGATCCACAGAACCAAGTTTACACGGCTTTCCTAGTTTAACTTACTTTTATCGCGATAAGAAGGGCATCCGACCACAAATTTAAAACAAAAATAATTCAGCAAATTTATCAGGGGTCCCCTTACAGTGGCATCAAGAGAGAAATGTGACACGAGTCCGCCTTCGCGGCTCGGGATTAGCCGAGCGGTCGAGGGCGATGCGGTCATGGACTGTGCGGCTGGTCCCGGCGGAGGTTCAAGTCCTCCCACGGGCATGGGTGTGTGTGTTTGTCCTTAGGATAATTTAGGTTAAGGAACTGATGACCTTAGCTGTTAAGCCCCATATGGATTTCACACACATTTGAACATTTTCTTCGCGGCTGAACGATATGCGTGATGTCTGTCGATGGAGGACCCAGGTTCAATTCCCGCAACTGCCAGTGGCTTTGCTTTTCCGATAGGGCTCAATGAGGCTGTTGAGGAAGTGCTTTGGCTAGTAGTGGCCCCAGTTTAGGAAAGCTGACGCTAAAGACCTGGGCAGTGTTCACTAACCATATGTCCCTCTATATACACTTAGAGTTCTGGGATAGCGATATGCGCATCTACAGATGGCTGTAGTACCGCGTTTTTTTTTTTTTTTTTTTGAGTCGTCATTGTTCTGATTGGTCTGATGCGACCCGCCACGAATTCCTCTCCTGTGCCAACCTCTTCATCTCAGAGTAACACTTGCAACCTACATACTCGATTATTTGCTTAATGTTTCCCACTCTCTGTCTTCCTCTACAGTTTCTGCCATCTAAAGCTCCTTCCAGTACCATGGAAGTTATTCCCTGATGTCTTAACACATGTCCTGTCCCTTCTTCTTGTCAGTGTTTTCACACATTCCTATCCTCTCCGATTATGCACAGAACCTCCTCATCCGTTATCAGTCCACCTAATTTGGAACATTCGTGGTGGTGGTAAGTTGCTATGGGACCAAACTGCTGAGGTCATCGGTCGCAAGGCTTACACACTACTTAATCTAACCTAAACTAACTTAAGCAAAGGACAACATGCACATCCACGCCCGAGGGAGGACTCGAATCTCCGAAGGGGGGAACTGCGCGAACCGTGTCAAGACGCCTAAGACTGCGCGGTAATCTCACGCGGCGCAACATTCGTCTGTAGCAGCACATCTCAAATGCTTCACTTCTCATCTGTTCCATTTTTCCACCAGTCCACGTTTCACTACCATAGAACGCTGTGCTCCAACCATTCACAGAAATATCTTCCTCAAATTAAGGCCTATTCTAATACTAGTAGCCTTCTCTTGGTCAGGAATGCCCCTTTTGCCATTGCTAATCTGCTTCTAATTTTCTCCTTGCTCCGTTCGTCACTGGTTATTCTGCTGCATAGGTGCTAGAATTTCTTAACCTCATATACTTCGTGACCATCAGTCCTGGTGTTAAGTTTTTCGCGTCTTTCTTCGATTTGCTCTTAATCTATATTAAGATCTCATTAGACTGTTCATTCCATTCAGAAGATCATGTAATTCTTCTTCACTTTCACTCAAGGTAGCAGTGTCATCAGCGAATCGTATGACTGATATCGTTTCACCTTGAAATTTAATTCCAATCCTGAATCTTTCTTTTATTTCCATCATTGCTTCTTCGATGTACAGATTAAACAGTAGGGCGCAAGACTAAATCCATGTCTCACACCCTCGTTAATCCAAGCACGTCGTTCTTGGTCTTCCACTCTTATTATTCCCTCTTGGCTGTTGTACACGTTTTATATTACCCGTCTCTCCCTATAGCTTACCCCTACTTTCCTCAGAATTTCAACATCTTGCATCATTTAACATTGTCGAACACTTTTTTCAGGTCGACAAATCCTATGAACGTGTCCTGATTTTTCTTTAGTGTTGCTTCCATAATCAAGAGCAACGTCAGAATGGCCTCTCTGGTGCCTTTACCTTTCCAAAAGCCAAACTGAGACTCATCTAACGGATCCTCAATTTTCTTTTCCTTTCTTCTGTATATAATTCTTGACGGCAACACGGATGCATGAGATGTTAATCTGATTGTGCGATAATTCTTGCGCCTGTCAACTCTTGCAGTCTTCGGAGTTGTGTGGATGATATTTTTCAGGAAGGTATGTGGTATATCGCCAGACTCGTACATTCTGCACACCAACGAAAATAGCCGTTTTCTTGCCACTCTTATATTTGTAATACTGGAACCCCTATTTCTTTCACGTCGACTCTTGTTTCGTCTTCTATCGTGTTATCCGACAAGTCTTCCCCCTCACAGAGGCTTCGAATGTACTTTTTCCACTCATCCGCTCTCTTGTCTGTATTTAACAGCGGAATTCCCATTGTACTCTCAATGTTATCACCCTTGCTTTTAATTTCACCGAAGATTGTTTTGACTTTTATATATGCTGAGTCAGCTCTTCCGACAAACATTTCTTTTTCGATTTCTTCTCATTTTTCACGCAGCCACTTCGCCTCAGCTTCCCTGCACTCCTATTTCTTTAATTGCTATGGGACTTGTAGTCTTTTTTCATCGATCAACTGAAGTATTTCTTCCGTTACGCATGGTTTTTTTCGCAGTTATTTTCATTGTATCTATGTTTTTCTTTCCAACTTCTGTGATTGTCCCTTTTAAAGATGCTCATTCCTCTTTAACCGAACTGCCTTCTGAGCTATTGCTTATCACAAAAGCTATAGCCTGAAAGAACTTCAAGAGTATCTTTTCCTTCCTTAATACTTCCATATCCCATATATTTGTGCATTGATTCTTCCTGACTAGTCTCTTAAACTTCAGCCTACTCTCATTGTGATCTGGGTCTATATCTGGTCCTGTGTAATTTTAACCATCCAGAATTTGACTTCGGTATCTCTGCCTTACCGCGATGGAATCCAACTGAAATCTCCCCGTACCTCTGGGTGTTTACCATTATACCTCCTCCTCTCGTGATTTTTGAACAGAGTATTCGCTATTACTAGCTGAAATTTATTGTACAATTCAGTTAGTCGTCCTCCTCTCTCTTTCCTACTACCAAGCCCATATCCTCCCCTCCTGTAACCCTTTGTTCTGTTCCTCCATACCCTGAGAGATATCGCCCAACATTCTATCCAATTGGCGAGTCAGATCGTCGAAATCCCGAGCTGTTTGGCGGACCCTGCCTATAATGGTCCAAACGTTCGCATTAGGGAGAGAACCGATGACCTTTCTGGGCAAGGTTTGGCGTGACAATCACGGAGCGAAGCAATAGAAACTCTTGCCATCTACAGTCGAGTATGACCTTGCTGAAATGTAATCGCAGGATGGCTTGCCATGACGGGCAAGAAAAAGGGCCGTAGACTGTCGCCAACGTACCACTGTACTGTAAGGGTGCCGCGGATGACAATCACAGGGGTCCTGCTACCAATTCAAATGGCACCCCAGACCATCACTTCAGTTTGTCGGGCTGTACGGCGAGCGACAGTCAGTTTGGTATCTCTTCGCCGTCTAGCGCGCGTCCAGACAGGTCTCCGCTGGTCGTCGGGGCTCAGTTCGAAGCAGGACTCATCACTGAAGACAATTCTGCTCCAGTCAATGAGATTCCAGGCCCAAACAGCGGCGGGATACCGACCTGACTGTTCCCCGCCATATAGCTCGACAACAGGAGTGACGCTCTGGGGTGCCATTTCTTTTCAGAGCGGGACTCCTTTGGTTGTCATCGGTGGCATCCTTTCAGCACAGCGATACGTCGAAGATATTCTACGTCCTTGTTTGTTGCCCTTCACGGCAGGCCATGAAGGAAGGGTCCCTGACAGAGGACAGAGCGTTATGGTCTGGGGAATGTTTTCGTGGCATTCCCTGAGTGATCCCGTCATTCTGAAAGGCACACTGGATCGTCACAAGTCCTTCAACACAAGTCTTTGGAGACGAAGTCCATTCCTAAAGGCAGTTTATTTTTCATTGGCGCGATGGCATCTACGAGCAGGACAATGCAACGTATTACACAGCTCGCAGTGTATGTCTGTGGTTCGAGGACGAGTTTACCATACTCCTCTAACCAACAGACTCCCCAGATTTAAACGCAATCGAAAATCCATGGGGCCACCTCGGACGGGCTGTTTGAGCCATGGATCATTAACCGAGAAAATCTAGCGCTGCTTGTCGTGGCACTGGAATCGGCATGGCTGGACATACATGTCGGTGCTTTCCGAAACGTCAAAAAAAAAAAAAAAAAGGTTCAAATGGCTCTGAGCACTATGGGACTCAACATCTTAGGTCATAAGTCCCCTAGAACTTAGAACTACTTAAACCTAACTAACCTAAGGACATCACACACACCCATGCCCGAGGCAGGATTCGAACCTGCGACCGTAGCAGTCCCGCGGTTCCGGACTGCAGCGCCAGAACCGCTAGACCACCGCGGCCGGCTCCGAAACGTCACTGGCGCTTTTCCTGCACATATATCAGAGATCCAGGCTACGAATGTGGTTATTGAGGCTTGTGACAGGTGATCAAGTTAATGTTACTGGACAGTGTAGATTAGCAAATGAGACACTAGAAGTAGTAGATGATTTTTGCCATTTGGGCAGAAAAACAACCAAAGAAGTCTGAAATAGAAAGGATATATGATACAGACAGGCAACAACAAGACTAGCGTTTCTGAAAGAGACCAGTTTGTTAATATCTAATATAAGTTTAAGTGTTAAGGAGGTTTTTCCAAAGATATTCGTCTGGAGAGTAGCCTTTTATGGAAGTGAAAAGTGCACTTAGACAGTTCAGATAAAAATACAACAGAAGCTTTTGATATGTAGCGCTATAGAAGAATGACGAAGATTTGTTCGGTAGATGAGGAAGTACTATATCGAACTGGAGAAAAAAAAGTTATGGCAGAACGTGATTAAAAGTTGGGATCGGTTGATAGGACACATCATGAGGGAGACAAGGGCTTGAATAGAACAAGCATGTTGAAATAGATGTAAGTTGCAGTAATTATACAGAGATGAAGAGGCTTGCACAGGATTTACTAGCATGGAGATTTGAATCACACCCGTCTACGCACAGTAGACCACGTGATCAACAGAAACTTCAGCAAAAACAATGACAGCGGCAGCAACAAAGGCATATGAAGAAGCGGGCAACGTACTATTTTCGCACATACTACTTACTCCCATAAACCTCACTCGAAACAATCACGACGAGAAAATCAGAAAAAACTGAATGTCATACGGAGTATGACCGACTGTCATTTGTCAAAGAAACGGAAAAGTACCAAAATTAAGTGGTACCAGAAGTACTCTCCACCACACACTAAGAGGTTGCTTGCGTTTTTCACTCCCTCCTAAAGTGTTCAGTGTTAAAAAGTATGCGTTTCCGGACCCATGTGTATTCATTTTGATTCTTTTACTTCTGCGCGTACTACCGCTCAAAATGTTCGACATATTTATATAAAAAAATACAATGACGTAGCAAAAGTTCAGATGGCTCAAATGGCTCTGAGCACTATGAGACTTGACATCTGAGGTCATCAGTCCCCTAGACTTAGAACTACTTAAACCTAAGGACAGCACACACTCCATGCCCGAGGCAGGATTCGAACCTGCGACGGTAGCAGCAGCGCGGTTCCGGACTGAAGTGCCTAGAACCGCTCGGCCACAGAGGCCGGCGTGGAAAAAGTCATGGGATAGCGATATGCACATATACATATGGCGGTAGTATTGCGGACACAAATTATAAAATGGCAATACATTGGCGCAGGTAATTCACGTGGAAAGGTTTTCGACGGGAACTAGCCAACGTTGAACGCGGGGTGGCTGTTGGAGTTAAGCGCATGGGGCATCCCATCTCGGATATCGTTAGGGAATTCAATATTCAAAGATCCAAAATGTCAAGAGTGTGCCGAGAATACCAAATTAATGTTATCTCTCACCACGGACAACGCAATGGCCGAAGGCCTTCCCTTAATGGCCGAGAGCAGCGGGGTTTGCGCAGAGTTATCATTGCTAAAAGACAAACAACACTGCGTGAAATAACCACAGAAATCAATGTCGTCGTATGACGAACGTATCCGTTAGGGCAGTGCGGCGAAATCTGGTGTTAATGGGCTACGGCAGCAGACGACAGAAGCGAGCGCCTGTCCTGGGTGCAGAGGTGAATAAACAAACAAAACCGCTCCCCCCCTTTTCCAGCGGCTGTAAGTACCTGCGGAGGGTGAAATGGCAAAAGCACTAAAACTGCTAGTATACTGGGACGCCACATACGTCTAAGACTCATGAAATGAGTTCAACAGACCCGTTTCACCAGCTTTTACATCTACATCTACATCTACATGGACACTCCGAAAGCCACCGCAAGGTGCGTGGCAGAGGATACCCTGTACCACTACTGGACATTTCCTTTCCTGTTCCACTCGCAAACATAGCGAGAGAAAAACGACTGTCTATATGCCTCAGTACAAGCCCTAATCTTTCTAGCCTGATCTTCGTTGCCATTACGCAAAATGAACGTTGGTGACAGTAGAACCGTTCTGCAGTCTGCCTCAAATGCAGTTGGACTATAGACGACTGGAAAACCGTGCCCTGGTCAGATTATTCCCGATGGTAATGGAAATGCCGTGTGGCGAGGGCCTCCCGTCGGGTAGACCGTTCGTCCGGTGCAAGTCTTTCGAGTTGACGCCACTTCGGCGGCTTGCGTGTCGATGGGGATGAAATGATGATGATAAGGACAACACGACACCCAGTCCCTGAGTGGAGAAAATTCACGACCCAGCCGGGAATCGAACCCGGGCCGTTAGGCATGACATTCCGTCGCGCTGACCATCAGCTACCAGAGACGGACATTTCAGCTGGTAATAGCTCATGGTAGGATTCGAACGTGGCGTAGACTCCAGTAAGCCAAGTTGTCAACAAGGCACTGTGAAAGTTGGGGGTCGCGCGATAATGGTGTGGACTGTGCATACACGGAATAGACTAGCCCTCTGGATATTCGGATAGTTGGAGACCATTTGAAGCGATTCGTGGACGATGTTCCCGAAAAACGATGGAATGTTTATGGATGACAATGCGCCATTTATCGGGCCACAGTTGTTCACGATTGGTTTGAAGAATATTCTGGACAGTCCGAAGAATGTCATGGCAGCCCACATCACCCGACATAAATCTCATAGGACATCTATGAGAATTATCGAGAGGTTAGGCGGTACACAAAATCCTGCACCAGCGACATTTACTCCATTATCGACATCTATAGGGACATTTCTGCAGGAGACTTCCAAGGATACATTGCGAAAGAAAGCCAGACAAGATACGGGGACGTGTCACATGACTTTGTCACCTCAGTGTGTCTCATTTACAAGGAAGTGTGCCCTGAATATGCCACGAATGTGGCGTGGAGTACGGCCACTGATTGAGTTTTACACTTTGAAGTCAGCAGTGACGCGTATTCGCAGGTGCTGTGCAGTGGGACTCTACCAAGCAGAGGAGTGCGTGTCGGTGGCGCGAGCAATCAGAGCTCGGAAAATCGCGGAGTCGGAATGCCGCCGTTGGGAACGCACCTCTGGGAGAGTAATTGCGGAGCGCCGGCACGCGAGCCGAAACCGGCGGTGCGTGTGGAGCGGGCCGCAGCCACGCACAGCGGTCGCGCGCCGCTGAATGGGCGGCGGCAGCGTGTGACCCTGGCGTGATCGATAGGCGCCGGCCGTGCTGACACAGCCGCCGACGAAGACTGCTGGCGCGCATGTCGCTCACGGTTTAGGGATGGCGGTTATCGTCGAAACAACCAGTTTTCCAATATACCTTTTTTTTAAGCCACTGTAACCTAACTGTTAAAACCGCTCGAAACAACCGGTTCCTGAAATAACTGATCTTCGGTTTTTGATTCCTATAATTTTTTATAATTAATGTAGAAATCGAACAAAGAATGAAAATTTGTGACTCAGTTTCGAGCTTCATAGAATCAAGATACAAGGCGTATTTTTTAAGTAAGCACCGTTTTGAAATTGAAAAAAAGATGTGCTAAGATACCCCAATAATTTTATTTTTACATGAAAGCCTGTACCTTAATCTACGCACTGACGCGATTACAGTCTGATTCTTCCTTGTTCACGTTGTATACTGAGTGTTTAAGACGCCTCTGATAATCGTGAGTCCCGCTGGCTGTGAAGTACGGGCTGTTATAAGATTTCTTAGTGCTAAAGGACTAAAAGCGATCGATATTCATCGTGAGATCTGTGCAGTTTACGGAGAAAACATTATGAGTGAAACATCCCGGCAGATTGACGGACCGAGACTCGAACTCGGGACCTTTGCCTTTCGTGGGCAAGTGCTCTACCAACTGAGCTACCCAAGCACGACTGACGCCCCTTCCCAAGTTCGAGTCTCGGTCCGGCACACAGTTTTAATCTGCCAGGAAGTTTCATATCAGCGCACACTCTGCTGTAGAGTGAAAATTTCACTCTAGAAACATCCCCCAGGCTGTGGCTAAGCCATGTCTCCGCAATAACCTTTCTGCCAGGAGTGCTAGTTCTGCAAGCTTCGCAGTAGAGCTTCTGTGAAATTTGGAAGGTAGCAGACGAGGTACTGCCAGAATTAAAGCTGTGAGGACGGGGCGTCAGTCGTGCTTGGGTAGCTCAGTTGGTAGAGAACTTGCCCGCGAAAGGCAAAGGTCCCGAGCTCGAGTCTCGATCCGGCACACAGTTTTAATCTGCCAGGAAGTTTCATATCGGTGCACACTCCACTGTAGAGTGAAAATTTCAACATTATGAATGATGGAATGGTAAGAAAGTGGGTGACAGCATATAAAGATGGCCGCACAAATGTGCATGATGAACAACGGAGTGGGCGTCGTTCGGTCGTTAATGAAAGTTT
Source organism: Schistocerca nitens (assembly GCF_023898315.1). NCBI lineage: Eukaryota > Metazoa > Arthropoda > Insecta > Orthoptera > Acrididae > Schistocerca > Schistocerca nitens. The sequence continues at coordinate 487,430,214 of NC_064618.1, forward strand.
GGTGCAGGAAGTGGACAATAAGGTGAGAGAAAACAGATGCTTTAGGACTTCCTCCTTGCGGGATGACTCTCCTAATGTTTCTCGTAGTGTTTTGTATGGCATTGAGACAGAGCACTTGAATTACCGAAAATTGTGCGCACGTTGGGTACCGAAAATGTAGACGGATGTGCACAAAACCAAACGTTTACACAGTGCATTGACTTTCCTTGAGCGGAACCAAAACGACGGTGATGATTTCTTAAGCCAAACTGTTACGGGCGATGAAACATGGGTGGCCTACGTCACACCAGAATCAAAGCAACGGTCCATGGAAGTTGAGCAACGGCATCGTTTTGCTGCAAGACAATGCCCGTCCGCATGTGACGAATCAGACCAAAGATCTCATCACATCTTTTCGATGGGAAACTCTAGATCATCCTCCGTACAGCCCCGATCTTGCGCCCAGTGTGTACCATCTGTTCCTGCACTTGAAGGAACACATGGCCGGTCAGCGTCTTCAAGAAGATGACGAAGTCAAAACAGTGGTGATGCAGTGGTTAACAAGTCAGGCAGCAGATGTCTATGAGGAGGGTATTCAAAAACTGGTACAACGTTATGACAAGTGCCTCAGTATTGACGGAAATTATGTAGAGAACTAGAATAAGGTACAGGCTTTCACATAAAAATAAAATTATTGAGATATCTTAGCACGTCTTTTTTTTAAATTTAAAAACGGTACTTACTTAAAAAACACGCCTGATATTAAATTAATCAGGAAAGTAAAAGAAAACTTAATCCGTCCACTGTTCACTGCTGGAAAAGTAACAAGTGGTTACAGCACCGCACAGGATGACTGATGCTCAATTATGGTAGACTAAAAATAAAAAAACGGCTCTGAGCACTATGGGACTTAACTGCTGAGGTCATCAGTCCCCTAGAACTTGGAACTACTTAAACCTAACTAACCTAAGGACATCACACACATCCATGCCCGAGGCAGGAGTCGAACCTGTGACCGTAGCGGTCGCGCGGTTCCAGACTGTAGCGCCTAGAACCGCTGGGCCACCGCGGCCGGCCAAGTCTTACACACTGTATGTATATGTGTTTCATATAAGAGGCCAAGCCACATGCTGTACCAGTTCTTAGGTCATGTTGTAAGGTGGCTATGATTTCCCACCTTACAAGTAATCATCTACATACGTTGCCGTGATTTACAACCGGAATTAGGTATCAATTGATAGGTTGTACATAGTATATATGAATATTTAAAGAAGACTGACATTGTTACGTAGAATCTTGTACATGGCCGCACGTTCAGAGGCAGTGAATAGTTACAATTGAAAGAAAATCAGCCCCCAGTCACTATTTTTAACAAATTAACTTGGTTTCGACACTGCTAGGAGTGTATTCCTCAGAATTTAAAACAAAGAATGGTCTATATTCTATAACATGGTCACGTAGACTTGTAAATAGTTGTTAACGCTTATTGCATGAAAGGTGATGGAGAGTCTTTATTATCAAAACGGCGTAATGAATGATTGCCTCTATTAGTAGAGGTTGGAACGCCAGTGGAAATGAAACGGCAGGCGTAACCCAGGCCCTAGGTGGCAAAGCCCTCACAGGTGTGTTGGTCCTGCTTAACAGAGGAAGTAGCCCTAGCCGGACGGTCGGGGCACCTGAGCGCTGAAGCACAACAGAATGGCGGCTGGCCGGTATAGTAGCTAGGCCGGAAGGATAACCGGAAACTCTGAAAATCTTGGACGCAGCAGAGAGGAACAAGGAAGCGTTACTTCGGAAATCATGCAGGACAGGTTATTTCCGAGGAGTTTTACTCTGAGAAGCGTGCCTTTGAATGAATTCCTAATTAACGGGGATAGGTATTTCCTCGCAAACTTTCCGCGCTGGAGGACCATAACCTAAAATATGGTTGGTCGGCGATCGGAAGAATCTGTAGAGAGGGAGAATATTCTGTGATTTCGCCGGCCGCTGGTGGCCGAGCGGTTCTGGCGCTACAGTCTGGAACCGCGCGACCGCTACGGTCGCAGGTTCGAATCCTGCCTCGGGCATGGATGTGTGTGTTGTCCTTAGGTTAGTTAGGTTTAAGTAGTTCTAAGTTCTAGGGGACTTATGACCTCAGCAGTTGAGTCCCATAGTGCTCAGAGCCATTTGAACCATTTTTTTTCTGTGATTTCGAGAATATGTTTCGCCTTCTGCAGTTACGAGGGAGCCAGCGGTAGAGAGAATGGTCTTCCGTTTTGAGCGCCCGTGTTTGACAGTCGCTCAGTATCAGCTTTTGTTGGTGCAGACGGACTTGCTGTCTTTGTTCTCAGGAGATTTTATAATTGGAACGATTAAGCATTGTACTGTTGCGAACTTATACGATTGTGGACCTCGCCCCCGTGTACGGAGTCGTCGTTGAATACGCAGTGTTCAGTGATTGAGAGCGTTTTTTCTTTCTATACTCACTAGAGACATCTGAATTCCGTCCTTGTGGCTGGGAGTCGACGTTTCTTGTCTGTAGAACACAGAGAGGAGAAGACAGTATTAGATTATACTAGTCAGAGGACCGCCTTTGCTGTCCTAGTATTTGAAAGAGTTTATTTTGTGGCTGGAATTCTTCCATCGTCGCAGACGTGTAGGAGAACCATCACTCCGACGCACCGAACGCAGTACATATGGTGATACTGCTAATTGCTTCGGCTTAGTAGGGCTATACGGCTAAACAGCTGTGATCACGTAAGTTTTATTTCCACTGAGGTTGTACACCACTATAGATCATCTTCGAAAGTAGTGTCTTCTAGTGTTTGGTACGTAGATGATGTCAGTCATCTCGTGTTATTTATATTAGATTGCATAGCTATAAAAAGAGACAGATTTGGGCAATTGATCAGTAATATTAGTTAGGAAATATGAACATTTGTAATATAAAGTGGTTTTTAATCTACAATAAATGTATAAACAGAAACAAGTTTTATCATTCAGTAGATACTAGTTCCCTTAATCATTCATTTATCTGTAGGTTGTAATTTATATGTTAAAGAGAAAAAAGGAGAAAATAATATCCCAATTAAGAGATCCTAAGATCTGCTTCAGGGGTTAGTTAGACAGGACCAAATCTTGATTTTCGCGTTCAGTATTTTCCGTTGCGCACATTAATTTTACACCCGCCTGGAGTAGCATCTTGGAATGTGTTTATTGCTAGTTTCTGTCGTCATTGCTATTAATATAGCACTGATAGCTTTTCGGTTATTTACTTGGTTATTAGAACAAATAAAAACCACTTGTTACAGCCGAGACCAAACAAATACCGAAAAACACCGGTTATTCAGAACTGAAATACCGGTATCGGTTTTAACCAATCGGTTTCTACCATCTCTATCATGGCTGCAGTGAAGCACGCAGCTGCAGTACGGCGGCGAACACAGTGCTACACTGCTTTCCACATGTAGCTGAAAAATTTCTTAAAACAGTCCATAACGAGAATGGACTCTAAAAGTGGAGTGACGGTTGTGGTAAAGCACAGATGTGAAAATCTAAACAGTGAACGGCAACAACAATATTAAAAGTTAATAAATTTCATAACGGCTTTGAGGAATACGTATCACTGTAAGGATTGCACTTTAAGCAGGAACTGCATTTTTCTACCCTAGAAATGTTCCAAAAGTTTGCCCGAAGTGAAAGAAAGAATTAAGAGGTCTTCTGTAGAATTCTGCTCGCTAAAACTGGTTCGCTTTATTACTTTCCTGTGCACTCATAGAAAGAGATGGCGAATTCTTTTTACTGACGTGAAGAAACGTTATCTGTATTAACTGATTTACCAATTCATACAGTACACGCGGGACACGCAAACAGGTGTTAAAACTCTTAAAATATAAACCTGAATGAAAAGTGCACTAGTCCCCAGGTGCTATTTTTACTGAAGTCGATTATGGACACACGCAACCGGTTTGGTAACTTCTAAGTTGTATCTTCTGGTCTATATCTGTATACAACATTTTATAAATTAATACTTTGATAATGGGGAAATAAAGTTATCTGAAACACACACAAGTGACAAAGAAACTGATAGAGGCACGTAAAGTTGTGACATCCTATCATCAAATATTAGAGACCCCTCTCCAGTGTAAGAGGATGGATGCATTCTGTGTCTTTTCATGCCGCGGTCCGTAGCATTTGTTGACAAGAGTGACAAACTAATGCCACCATTAGTAATGACCCGTCAGACTGAAAGGTAGCGCTGTTGCCCTCTCCTGAGGAAACAGCTGGAAGGAAGGAGCCGGTGCCCTTAGAGACATTTGCTCGGTGGGACAACGATGATGAAATGCGGGCGTCACCAATCCAGTGCTCACATAAAGTGATTTCAGAAAATTAATTCTTGATGACGAGATTGTATCTGAGCCATGCACCTATCGTACCTATTATATTAACTATTTCAACATCTTTATCATCTAGAAATAAGAAACCTACCAGATCAGCACTCTAACTGAGCCTCGTATTCTTCCGATTGTGCTTCAACGGTCCCCCCTAAGGTTCAACTTGCCCTCCGGACTTCTCTGTTCCTTACAACGGTTCGAATCCCGATTATACATACGTTTTTCACTTGTCACGCATCATCATCGCAAAAACTCTTTCTCGAAGAGCAATTCAATACTAATTTAGATTCTAAAGATTTTCTGATATTTGTGAAATACTCGTTCAACGCTGTTAAGAACGCTAAACCAAACGCTGAGGCAGTTCTACTCGTAAACGAAGAAATTCGTTACCTGTACAGCATTATCATTTTCTTAATTGGCAAACTTGATAAACAAAATAAATTTTTGCGGTTCTTATAAGTAGTGAGGCACGAGGTAACTAGGTCTGTCAGGAAACCACATAGGTGACGAAACATATTAAGCTCGTAAATGTATGGTTTCTTTGATGATGTACTAATGCTCTATAACTGTCTTTCGATCACTGGTGAAAGAAGGGTTTAATTTCTCGTTTTCAAAAAAGTTACTTTATTGAGCTGTGATAATTAGAAATTTTCACCTTGCAACTTTGGGAAGGCAGTATATCTATATTGCATTTTGAACTATTTTAGGAACATTCGGTGTTGTAGGAAGCGAGCTAACAAGCTTTATTTTACAGTGAGGCAATTGAAGTCAGACGCAGCTAATACGCTCCTCTCCAGATGCTACTCAGACTTTGAGTATTGGTTAATGTTGGTACTAAATAAGTAAGTGAAGCAAATCAAAAACGTGTGTGCTACGTATCTCCTTTAATGTATGAATGCGATGCTAAGGTTTACCAGCATTCATCAGTTACCAGAAATGAAATGAAATGTCGTGTGGCTAAGGCCTCCCGTCGGGTAGACCGTTCGCCTTGTGCAAGTCTTTCGATTTGACGCCACTTCGGCGACCTGCACGTCGATGGGGATGAAATGATGATGATTAGGCAACACAACACCCAGACCCTGAGCGGAGAAAATCTCCGACCCAGCCGGGAATCGAACCCGGGACCGTAGGATTGACATTCCGTCACGCTGACCACTCAGCTACCGGGGCCGGACATCAGTTACCAGAAAACGATAAATGGAAGCTAGCAAACTATACACAACTGGACGAGCGTTTCCTTATTTTGCTCCAATTTCCTTTGTTGTTATGACAAAAATATTTTATCTGGCGATGTGTGGACGCGCGTACGTCGCTATTGTGTTAGGATCAAAAGGTACTTTCCTTTCACTCATTTGGCGTTTCGCATAAACTATTCATTCCGTTTCACTCACGCCTGTCATCCACGTCACCTTTCTTGGGGGCACAAATTTCAGAGCTTCGGAATCTCTCTTCAGCTTGTACTGTTACTTCGTAGGGAAGTACTAGCTAAAGAAACAAAACATTCTCGTTCGGAACTGTTCAACAATATTCACAGATACATGTTATCTTTGAAATGTGTGTATGTTTTTCTTCGACTGTATATGTCTACGAAGGAGACATTTGTTGGATTGCCGTTGTATTGGCAGTGTGGTGGTAAGTTCCTATGGGACCAAACTGCTGAGGTCATCAGTCCCTCGACATAGAAGACTGCCGCCTGCACTTTTCGTCGATTCTCTACGCTGTCTGCAGTTCGTCGTCCGCGTCAAAACGTTGACTTGATAACCAGCGGTTCATGTCAGCAGACATGAAAATCAGAGGTAGCAAAGTCTGGGCTGTATGGAGGGCGATCAGACACTTCCCATCGAAAACGCTGCAGGGGCGTCCTCATTACCCCTGCAGAGTGCGGCCGAGAACTGTCGTGAAGAAGGAAATGCATGACAGTTATGTAGTGTGGGCTGCATCAAATCAGGCGAAATCTCTCACAGGCACTCATACTTGGCGGAACACACTGTTTTCTAGGCATCTTTGCGTCCTCATTGTGCGCTCAGAACTGAAACGACAGATGTGACGCGATCAACGGGCATACTAGAGACACTGTCCAACACAGCTATCCAAAGCTTTATCGGATTTTCATTCTGGTTTCTATTTCGCGACCGATCGAACCTTACTTTCGGAATACGTCTCGTATTTTGGTTACGTTTGGTGCGATGTTTCCGTCCCCTTCATCTGAGCAAAACCGATAGTTACCAATTACGTGCAGGTTATAGGTTCGCACACAACAGAAGCTTGCGGCTGGCTGTGGTTACACAGAGGCCAGAAAGTTTGAAATACTGCAAATCATTGTGTAAGGTTCAAGTCTGTTGTAATGATCTAAGAAATCTAGATACATATCAACGCCAAATATGGTCTGAGTTCGCAGCATAGGTCGTCGACAAACTGATAGTCGACTGTTGGTGATGTGACTGTGATGGTGAAAGTGGAAGTAACAACCACAGCTAAACCAAACCACGCAGGTGGACTGGCAGAGGAGGACTGTAAAGCATTGCAAAATGTAGTTGAAAAAATTGCATGAAATCAGCAGAAGGAATAACTTGTGACTTCCAAAGTGCTACCAGCAGTACAGCTCGCACGGTGACTTCACAGGGAGCCACAAAGTGTGGGGTAAAATGATCGAGCAGCTCTTCGTAAGCCACACATTACTATAGTAAATACTAAGCGACGACGCTTGAGGTGGTGTAAAGAGCGACGTCATTGGGTAGGTGGATGACTGGAAACGAGTGATTTGGTGTGTTATATGACGCTATATCGAGTGGTACTCCGACAGCAGCGTTTGCATTTGTCGAATGCCTGGAGGACGTTATCTGCTATCATATGCAGTGCCAACAGTGAAAGGCGGAGGAAATGGTATAACGGTATGGAGATGTTTTTCGTGATTATGGTGTGGTCCCATTACTGTGCTTAAGAAAAAAACTAAATTCGGAAGGATATGCTGGTAATGTAGAGGAACCGTTCGTATACGATGATTGTTAATATGGGCATGAACAATACACTCTGCCATAATGCAGCATCTGTGAGACAATAGTTTATGGGCTGACTTTACCCAGAGTCCCGAGATGAACCCAACCGAACACCTCTGGCATGAGTTAGGAGTTCGCTCCATATCCCAGCGTGCAATATCACTACCACTTCTACACTGAAGATCCAAAGAAAGTAGTATACCTGTTTAACATCGTTTAGGGATCCCTCGAGCACGCAGAAGTGCCGCAACACGACGTGGCATGGACTGGACCAATGTCTGAAGTAGTTCTGGAGGGAACTGACACCATGAATCCTGCAGGGCTGTCCATAAATCCGTAAGAGTACGAGGGGGTGAAGATCTCTTCTGAACAGAACTTTGCACCTTTATGTCTAGGAAGTTGTGGCCAGCGGAAGTGTTTAAACTCAGAAGAGTTTCCTGGAGCCACTCCGCAGCAATTCTGGTCGTGTGGGGTCTCGCATTGTCATGCTGGAATTGTTCAAGTCCGTCGGAAGACACAATGGACATGAATTGGTGCAGGTGATCAGGATGCTTACGTATGTGTCACCTTCCAGAGTCGTATCTAGACGTATCAGGGGCCCAATATCACCCCAACTACACACGCCCCACACCATTACAGAGCCTCCTTCAGAATGAACAGCCCTCTGCTGACATGAAAGGTCCATGCATTCATGAGGTGGTCTCCATGCCGGTACACGTCCATCCGCTTGATACAATTTGAAAAGAGACTCGTCCGACCAGGCAACATGTTTCCACTCTTCAACAGTCCAATGTCGGTGTTGGCTGGACCAGTCTAGGTGTAAAGTTCTGTGTCGTGCAGTCATCAAGGGTATACGAGTGAGCCTTCGACTTCTAAAGCCCATGTTGATGATGTTTCGTTACATGGTTGGCACGCTGACACTTGTTGATGGCCCAGCACAGAAAGCTACAGCAATTTGCGGAAGTGTTGCACTTGTGTCACGTTGAACGATTCTCTTTAGTCGTCGTTGGCCCGATTCTTACAGCATCTTTTTCCGGGCGGAACGACGTCGGAGAATTGATGTTTTACTGGATCCCTGACTTTCGCGGTACGCTTGTGAAATGGTCGTACGGGAAAATCCCTACTTCATTGCTACCTCGGAGATGCTGTGTCGCAACAGCCGTTCGCCGACCAAAACACCGTTTTCAAACTCACTTAAATCTTGATAACCTGGAATAGGAGCAGCAGTAACCGATCTAACAACAGTGCCAGACAGGTGTTTTCTTATATAAGCGTTGCCGACTGCAGTGCCATATTCTGTCTGTTTACATATCCCTGTATTTGAATACGAATTCCTGTATCTGTTTCTTTTGCGCTTCAGTGTAGTTTTGGCTCTTGAGTAAGAATGGGCTGCTATTCCTCCAAAGACATTCAGATATCTCACTGACAGTGAAGAAGCCGCCATTGATGGCACAAAAAGGAGTCTTCAAAAAGTTTATTAACAAAAATAAGAAACAATCTCCGTCTGCTCCGACGAATAACAATACAGGATTTACAAGTTCAACGGCATTGGCTCAACCCCGTAGTTTAGAAAACAAGTTTGTCACTTAAATGAAAAATCCCGCTGACACCGTCTTGAACGGAAGTTCAACTAAGAGTAAGTTCTTCCGTCTTAGCACGGTATTAAAAGCGCAGCGAACATATCAAGGGAATAAGTTCCCTTGAAGCACTCTACAGGCAAATTACCACAAGAATAATTCAGAAAAAGTTGTACAGCATCCACAGCCACGACGACAGGTCTGTCTGTGGTGGCTCAGAGACGCAGGAGACGGAGAGACTGTGGAGTCGGCTTGGAATTGGATGTCCGAACTGGAATCCTGGCTCGGAATGAGGTGCCGATGGACGGCTGTGCCACGGCCTAAATTCAGTCCAGCGGCAGGATATCTTGGATTCTATTTTCGGTCAAGTGGATTGCGGAAGAAAATAGTTTCCCGCGACTTGCGACCTCTCGTAGCGCGATTAGGGCCGCCTAGTGGAACACAGAAAATTTGCTATTCGGAGAGATCAGGTTGCCTGGCATGCAGGCAACCCTCGACACTGGGGTGTATGATGTTTTGTGGACCTCACAAGCGTACGTCGCGACATGTCAGAAAGTGTCCCCAACAGAGTTCAAGACGTCATAAAGGCGAAGAGTGGACCCACTAACAGGTATCCGGATATTTTTGATCAGGTGGTGTACGCTTAAACTTAAATTCGATGTAAAAAAATTTGTCTTTTTCAGAAATGTTTTTCTTGTTACCGCTAGTTTTCGGTAATCGTTAGTTATTTTGGTGCCTAAATTGCAAAACTCCTCTAGTTTTAGTGCCTCATTTTCGAATGCAATTCCCTCATCATAATCTGATTTAATTCAACTTCACCCTATTACCTTAGTTGTATTTTTGTTGATGTTCGTCCTGTAACTTCTTTTTAATAGACTATCCATTCCGCTCGACTGATCTTCCTAGTCTTTTGCCGTCTGTGTCAGAATTACAAAGTTTTTAGCGAACGCATGCATTGACCTGCAGGGGAACAGTGACCGTTATAAGTTAAAATGCAGAGCCGCCACAAGTCGCATGCAACTTCTTCTTTATATTAAATGTTTTACTCGACCAACGCGAGCATCTTCAGGACTGTGGAAATATTACAATGTGCTGCACTACCATGCAATAAGATAAATTAACAGCTTCAACTTACACGATAACTTACGTTACGGGACCGAGAGCCACTCGTTATAAATATCGGGCTGTGTATAGCACCGCTGTCATCATAAAATTGAGTAAGTTGGTTCCGTACGGTTAACATAAACTCTCTGCAAGATTAAACAGCAAGATATACAATTTCTTGCGAGTGAGTCGAAGTTGTATAGCTAGGCGCTTTCGTTGAAGCATTATATAATACAAAAAACATTAATAGCACTAAACTGCGGCAAACACCCGGTGCTTTTCGGGCGTTCACACATATGGGTACAAGTCAAGAAAACGTACCCGGTTTTTTGAATGCTTTTAAAGGAACTTTGTAAAATTCGAGATTAAAATTATAATTGCCACTTTTACAGGCGTAAGACACATGTCATGTGTATATCAGGTTATTAATGGCATTAAATCTAACTTGTATTAACGTAGGTTTAACACGCCACCCATACGTGTTGGCACGGCTCCTGTGTGCAGTGTACGGAGAGGATGGCGTTTACAGCATACATATTTATTTACAAAGTACATATTTCGAACACATACGCATTTGCTTATACCAATGAAGGTAGCAAATTTGAAATTGCACGTAATACCGTTAATAACATGCTACATACATGACGTGTACATTACGCCTGTATAAGTGACAATTATAATTTTAATTTATAATTTTATTATATGTCTTTCAAATTATTTTAGTAACCGGAAATGTTTTTTGGTCTTGTATGTCTGAACACTCGAGAAAGCGGCTAATATTTGTCACAGTTCAGAGATATTAGTGTTTTCCGTATTACATAGCTCAACGTAGAGCTTCATGAGGTCTTTTCAACGAAACCTCATACCGATAGAGCTTTGACTCGCTCGAAAAGAAATGTTATGTCTCGCTGTTACTTCTTAGAACGCACCTGACAAGAGAGCTTACGTTAATTGTACAGAACCGACTTACTCCATTTCATGTATGACCACGTAATGCAAGTTATCATATTGTAAGTTGGATATGTTAATTTATTTTATTGTATGATAGTGTAGCACGTTGTACGAGAGTGAGTCAAATGGAAACCTTAAGTATATCTTAAATATTATTTATTGTGCAGAAGTGGTACAAAGCTGTATCACTTTTCAACATAATCTCCCCCACGCTCAATGCAAGTCCTCCAGCGCTTACAAAGTGCATAAATTCCTTTAGCAAAAAACTCCTTTTGGTAGTCCGCGCAACCACTCATGCACCGCGTGGCGTACCTCTTCATCAGAATGGAACTTCTTTCCTCCCATTGCGTCTTTGTGGTCCAAACATATGGAAATCACTTGGTGCAAGGTCTGGTGAGTATGGTGGATAAGGAAGACACTCAAAATGCAGGTCTGTGATTCTTGCAACTGTTGTACGGGCAGTGTGGGGCCTTGCATTGTCATGTTGCAAAAGTACACCTGCTGATAGCAATCCACGTAGCTTTGATTTGATTGCAGGCCGCAGATGATTTTTTACGAGATCTGTGTATGATGCAGTGATGATAGTGGTCCCTGTAGGCATGTAATTCTCCAAAATGACGCCTTTTTCGTCCCAAAAGAGAGTCAGCCTAACCTTCCCTGCTGATAGTTCTGTTCTAAACTTCTTTGGTTTTGATTATGAGGAATGGCGCCATTCCTTGCTCGCTCCCTTCGTTTCCGGTTAGTGGAAGTGTACCCAGGTTTCGTTCCCAGTAACGATTCTTGCAAGGAAGCCATCACCTTCTCGTTCAAAGCGCCGAAGAGGTTCTTCACAAGCATCAACCCGTCGTTCTCTCATTTCAGGAGTCAGTTGCCGTGGCACCCATCTTGCAGACACTTTGTGAAACTGGAGCACATCATGCACAATGTGGTGTGCTGACCCATGACTAATCTGTAAATATGCTGCAATGTCATTCAGTGTCACTCGGCGGTTTTCCTTCTCTATGGCTTCAACTGATGCAATGTTCTGTGGAGTCACAACTCGTTGTGCCTGACCTGGACGAGGAGCATCTTCCACTGAAGTCACACAACTTCCTACTCAATTCGTAGACTTACTGCTGTGACAAACATGCATAACCGTACTGAATCTTCATTCGTAGATGAATTTCAATAGGTTTCACACCTTCACTACGCAAAAACCGAATAACAGAACGCTGTTCTTCCCTGGTGCATGTCGCAAGGGGGGCGGCCACCTTTATACTGATACTGCGACGGTATGTGTGCATCTGCACTATGCTGCCACCTTCTGGCCATTTTACACGCTGTTTGTAGCACGCTCACCAACTTACAGGATAACGGCGCGAAATTTCGATTTGTTATTACAAGTAAAGTCCTGAAGATGCTCCCGTTGGTCGACTGAAACATTTAAAATAAAGAGAAAGTTACAAGCGACTTGTGGCGGCTCTACAGTTTTAATTTTAAAGCCTTTATTTCTTTTCCCTTTCCAGATTTTTCCCAGGTTGCCTTTACTGTTTATTCAATATACAAACTGAATGCCGATCGAATGTCCTTTGGACCAGTCACGTACTTGCCTACATGTCCTTCGGTGCTGCAATTTCGGTCACGAGCAATTGGATTCGTTAAACGTCATTTTTATGCAGCTCCCAAACGTTTTTACGCTCTACTGACGAACACGTGTACGTAAGCGCGCCCACGTGCGTGCACGCACAAGACGGCCGCTGTCAAAGCGCTTGCTGTGACCGGCGCGGCGCGTGGTGTCGGATGAAAGTCGTGTTTCGTGCGGGCGCCGGACAAAGGCGCCGGACTGAGCCGCCGCATATTAATAGAGACGGGAGCAGATCAGAGGCGCGTGGCGCCTTGCTCGTTTGCATTTTCAGCCGGATCCGCGGTGGCCGAATTAGCCGCTAGCGGCGCCTGCCTTTGTCCGCCGTGGGCGCAATCGGTTCGGCTGATGAAAGCTTAACTCACGGGCTCGCGCAGCGAGGACTGCTGACGCAGTTGGTGCGGCGCGGTGATGGCATCTCGTGTTGGAAGAGGGCGTGGTGTGATTACAAGTACTCTGGCTGCGAAAGGAACTGGATAATTTCATTACATTTGCGTCGGTACTCCGCAAGCCACCGTGTGATTTGGACGAACAGAACAGAGTGTTCCAGCATTGTTTTATCTCCTTCTCAGTCCATCACCAATCATACGCTGGAAGAACGTGTGGTGGCACCTTCCGCTTAGCCTATAATTTATCTAATTTAACCGTTACGATCTATAAGTGAGATGTCTGTTGTGGAAAGTAATATACACTATCCGGAGACCTACACGAAGGGCCAAAGAAACTGGGCCTGCCTAATATTGTGTAGGACCCCTACGAGCACGCAAAAGTCCCGCAACATGACGTGGCATGGACTCAGGTCTGAAGTAGTGCTTGAGGGAACTGACACCATGAATCCTGCAGGGCTGTGGATAAATTCGTAAGAGTACGAGGGGGTGGTGATCTCTTCTGAACAGCACGTTCCAAGACATTCCATATATGCTCAGGAATGCTCATGTCTGGGGAGTCCGGTGGCCAGCGGAAGTGTTTAAACTCGGAAGAGTGTTCCTGGAGCCACTCTGTAGCAATTCTGGACGTGTGGCGTGTCACACTGTCCTGCTGGAATTGCCCAAGTCCGTCGAATGCATCATGGACATGAATGGATGCATGTGATCAGACAGGATGCTTACGTACGTGTGACCTGTCAGAGTCGTATCTAGACGTATCACGGGTCCCATATCACCACAACTACACACGCCCCCCACCATTACAGAATCTCTTGCAGCTTGAACAGCCCTCCACTGACATGCAGGGTCCATGGATCCCTGAGGATGTCTCCATACTCGTACACGTCCATTAGCTCTGTACAATTTGAAACGAGACTCGTCCGACCAGGCAGCATGTTTCCAGTCATCGAGATTACAATTTCGGTGTTAACGGGCCCAGTCGAGGCGTAAAGCTTTCTGTCGTGCAGTCATTAAGGTTACACGAATAGGTCTTCTGCTGCGAAAGCCCATATCGATGATGTTTCGTTGAATGGTTCGCACGCCGACACTTGTTGATGACCCAGCATTGAAATCTGCAGCAATTTGCGGAACGGTTGCACTTCTGTCAGGTTGATCGATTCTCTTGTCGTCTCTGGTCCCGTTCTTGCTGGATCGTCTTCTGCCCGCAGCGATATCGGAGATTTGATGTTTTACCGGATTCCTGATATTCATCGCACACTCGCGAAGCGGTCGTACGTGAAAATCCCCATTTCTTCGCTACCTGGGGGATGCTGTGTCCCATTGCTCGTGCGCCAAATATAACACCACGTCCAAACTCACTTAAATCTTGATAACTTGCCGTTGAAGCAGCAATAACCGATCTAAAAACTACGCCAGATATTTGTTGTCTTATATAGGCCTTGTCTGTATTTGAATAGGTATGCCTATACCAGTTTCTTTGGCGCCTCAGTGTATTAGTGAATGTTAATTTAGGATCTGTCCATCATTCCCCTTTATGACTGCTCATTTCTGCTGGGGACACTTTTAATGAGGTGTTGCAATGCCTGTGCAGAATTGGCTAGTCCATTCTACGGAAACCGAACACAGAGAAAGTAACGTTGGACGCTGGGGTCTGGAGCGGAGTCGATGTTTTAACTCATCCCAAATATATTCCACTACGCCACTCCTGAGGCCACTCCTTTTCATGAATGTTATCGTCCGCAAACCATTGCCGAACAGACGCTGCTTTATGGTGGGGTGTATTGCTATGCTGATACAATCATCGCCTCCGAATTGTTCCGCTGCTGTACACAGTATACAATGCTGAAATTGTGTTCATATCCTTCCATATCAGCACTGTCTTAACCTCAATAAGAGGGCAAACCGTAACTGTGAAAAAGACCTCTATACCGTAACACCACTTCTTTCGTACTTCACTGTTTGAACTATACATCATGGAAGGTATGCTCTGGACATTCACTAAAACCAAACCCTTTAATCGGATTGCCAGAAGGTATAAAAGGATTCATCACTACAAAATACTCATTTCAATCTTTACACCACCTTAACTGTCGCTTAGAACTGACTATAGATGTATGTGGCTTATGAGGAGCTGGTAATGAAATGTACTCGAATTAAATCAGGCGAGGGAATCAGATTAGCAAACAAGACAATGCAAGTAGTAGGCGGGTTTTGCTGTTTAAAGTAGCTGATGAGACCGAAGGAGAGAGGATATAAAGTCAGACCAACAATGTCAAGAAATGCGTTCCCGAAGAAGAGAAATTTGCTACCATCGATTATAAATTTAACTATTGGGAAGTATTTTATGAAGGTATTAGTCTGGAGAGCCTTGTACGAAAGTGAAAAGTGGACGATATGCAGTTCAGACAAGAAGAGAACAGAATCTTTTGAAGTGTGGTGCTATAAAAGGATTGGTACATCGCGTAAATAACGTGAAGATTGGAAGAAAAAGAATTTGTAACTAAATAAACTGATTGGTTCATAGTACACGTTATAAGACATCAAGGAATAGTCAGTTCAGTATTGGAGTGAAGTGTGGCGCGGGGTGGGGAAGTGGGAGTGGGGTGTGAACTGCAAAAGGGAGACCAAGAGACTACAGTAATCAGGTTCAAATGGATACGGATTGCTGTGGTTATTTGGAGATGAAGAAGCTTACGCAGATAGCGTAACGTGGAGAGCTGCATCAAACGTGTCTTCGGAGTGACGACCAAAGAACAACATGAGGATCTCTTCGACCGTTGTACCCCATTCTTTTGAACTGCGTACGCACAGCCACTGCGCTTTCTGGACTGCTAGTACCATGGCTGCTTGGAACTCGGGAGTGGTTCCTATTTCATGCGGGCTTTTTTAAAACCATCCTCCGCAATGCTCGACGGTCTTTGTTCATCAGTAGATGAGGTTTGCCTGGTCTTTGTTTAGCTGTGGTTGTTCCATCGCGTGCCGGCATGGGTGTGTGTGGTGTCCTTAGGTTAGTTAGGTTTAAGTAGCTCTAAGTTCTAGGGGACTGATGACCTCAGATGTTAAGTCCCATAGTGCTCAGAGCCATTTGAACAATTTTTGAGAACGGATGATATTTGAAAATGTTCTAAAACGACCTTTAGATATTTATTTCCCACGTTTGGTTGCCTTGGAATACTTTAAAAGTATGACGTGTAGTTTGTCTTTTATTTGTGTTGTTCAGTGCGTCGAAAACGTAGGGAGAATAAGTGCTGTAGTGAGCCAATAATTTTGTCAGCTTATTTCGGGGCCAGAGATGATACTTCACGGCTGAATAGCCCCAAATATATTCAAATTTCTCTCTGGAGTCGATTGGTGTAAAACAACGGAAATCATAAATGAAAATATATGCGACAAATGCATACGCCGACGACACCGCGAAAAAAAAGCTAGTCTTCCACGATTTACTTTGCGGAATGTACGAAGACGTGCTGGAAAGTGATGCCTCCGAGTTCTTACATGAAAACTGTTAAAGCTTTCTAAATAAAATAACGTTATTAACAATCTTCATGTCTACGTATTTGTAGCCCTCTGCCGCTAGAGGGCTCCGATTGTAAAGCGTAACGTGGCGGTGTATAACGTAACTACGTCGGTGAGTGAGAAACATTGTACCCCAATTGAGTTTCGAATTCGAAGAGTTTGTCCACACAAGGAGCACCCTGTCCTTCAACATGGTGCCAGACAACACACGAACGCTGCGACGTCTTCAACAGTCCGACGCCTGGAGTTCACTGTCATCCATCATTCTCCATATAATCCCAACTTTACTCCACCCAATTTTCAACTATTTCCGAAACTTAAGGCACATCTTCGAGGACTTCACTTTGATAGTGATAAAGCGATGCAAGAAGTGAGGAGGTTGTGGACCCGTCAACAAGTATCAACAAACTGGTCTCTTGTTGGGAAAAATGTGTTCGTCGTCAGGATGACTATGCTGAAAAATAAATATGTAGACATGAATAATAAAGATGTAGGATGTTAATAAAGTTCGTTTTATTTTAAAAAACTTTAAGATCTTTTACATAAAAATTTCGAAGGCAGCATGCTATCGTACACAGCCTCCGTTTAGATTCGTGAATAATTGTACCGCCAAGTTGCGAACTTTTTCCGGTCATGAACTATTTCTTTGAACATAAATATCACTGACACCTGCCTTGCACTCACTTGTCACCTCCGAAGCAAATGAACTCCAAAATTACTTCACTTCGTTTATTTCGTTCGGGAAGTGTGCACGTAATAGCAAACTGTTCTGCCGCAGCAATGATACGCGATATTGTCTGTTGCAATTCAAAACTTTAAATAAATCAGAGGTGAGTTGTTATTTCAATATTTGAAGAGTGGAAATAGAAAAGAGTCCAACAGGCAGCTCTGACATTTGTCATGTGAATGGAAAAGCAGTGTATCTCTGCTTGTATATACCCGATTTGTATCGAGAAACTAAAAAGCAATTCTGATACCACAAAACTATGCTGCTCATCGCATCACCACAACAAATACTGACTCAAATTAGAAAATAAATTCTGTATTAAAAACTTTCTAATCGCCATTGAAGAAAGTGACTGTTTCTAAGCGTCAGTAAGAAGGTTTTTACAATTTGATTACTGTAAAGAAGGAAATAGCAACCAACCACTGTTAACACTGCTCTTTATTTACGCAAATACCGCAGTTACCGGTTTCGAATTGCCAGCTTCTTTTTCAGTTGGCTGTTCACGTTTGAACGTAATATAAGAGTGAACGGCCGGCTGAAGACGTTCCTGTCGGTTCGATATCGGTAACGACGCTACTTGTCTAATTAAATAGCATTTTTAACAATGGCTGCTTGCTTTTTTCTTCTTTGGAAGAATCGTATTTTGGGACATATCCATGGTCTCAAAAGCGTCAGTTTTCGACAAAACAGCAGGAAGGAAGTTTCATTCCAAGTGCCATTGTTACTGAGGCACTTCGTCATATTTGTGATGATACAAGTGCACAATCAGAGCATTAGGTTGTTAACTAGTAGAACTGTAGTCAATAAAAGTCACTTCTCATATCTTTTACATTTTGGAACTCCAGTGGGAACTTGGCACAAAAACGATGCACCATGTACTACCGCAAGTTTGAAAGACTATCTCAGTGTATTGACACCTGGATTACGTCGAGAGACACGCAGCAGAGTACCGAGAACACATCAGCACTGAAAACGCGTCTTGTGAAAAAATGGTACTTAGAACATTTTCCATTTCCTCCCTTCATTTAATCTTTGCATTTGAGTATTATAGTGTTGGTTGTCTACGGCGCCATTTCCAAGAAGTCTAAATAACTCAGGTAGAAGTAAAACCAAGAAAAAGAGAAACAGAAAGAGAGAGAGATGGAGATAAAGAGACAAAGATAAGGAATTTTATAATTTACCTCTTTGTAGCAGCAGCAGATCATCCTCAGCATCTGCTAGGAGAGTTGCCATCTTCTTCGGATGTAGGAAGATTACTTCCATCAGGCTCCCGCTATTATTAAAAACCAATAAAGTCTGTAGATTGAACGTCATGCCTATCTCTTTCTTCTTTCTTCTCCCGTGTATGAGGTCGACTTGTGGCTTGCATGGCTTCATTCATTTCGCGTGGCGAAAACCCTTTTCTTCTAGAATACAGTCGTTGTGTGTGTCAGCTTGTCTTGGAGACTGTCAACATCTGGTACTGGAATTTTTGCGCTTTTTTGGCAGGGGATGGTGGCAGCTGAACTCCTGCAGATCTCAAATTTCCTATGGAATAGGAACCATTTTTGGGTGTGCATATTCGGCGCAAGGAGGATAGATGTTTAGATCATTCTATCTACTTTATATTTGCAGTCAAAAAATCGACTAGCTTTTTCCTTTGAACCCCTATTGTTTAATAGGTTTCGAGAAATGCTGCACGTTTTATTGAAGAACTCTCTGCTAGCTATTCAATAAATAGGCCAAGTGTTTAAAGTCGTTTTAATAAAATAGATAAGATTATTGTCAGTTTAGTCGTTCTTTCACCGAAATTCTGGAAACCAAAGCCATACAATTCATCGTGATTGTGAATCCGCTGTTTTATGCTGTACCAGTCTGCTCATTGCACTACCAACCTATTTACAAATAAGAGGCCACGCTAAATTCTTTTGATAACGGTGGATTCAGCATGAAAATACTGATTACTCTTCTTTATAAAAATGCAAGTTGCTGCAGCGTGCCTCAGCTTAATTGGAAATCTATTTCACTCCTGATGCGGCAGAATGTTTTGTTAGAGATTTTCTAACCGGTCATGTTTCACCACAACGAAGTCCTCATATTTCGAGGAATGTACGGCAAAAGCAAGCACAGGGAACAATTATTTTTCTGACTGCCCGTGGAAAACAATGCCGGGAAGGTGTTCCACTCGAGGCTGTTTGTTCTGGCGTACATGAATGTGCCGCTGAATAGGAGCGCTACAGCACGCGCCGTACCTGAATACTTGAGCTGCCCAGGGTGAGCAGAAAATCTTGCACAGCAGGTGGAGCGAAAACCAACAGAACAAAGCCACGTTCACAAAGAGGCATTTCCCCTCTCTGTTCTGCTTTCTCCTTCTTTTAATAAAACTTATTTTCTGACTCTAACCCAAATGGCAAAAGCTTATACCACGTTACAGATCATAGCAACCCGATTTTTAGACTTCTCCATAAAAGAACAACGTGTATCTCTCGAAAGTGACTTAGCACAGCATCTGTCCTCCATGTACATAAACGATATGTCTTATAGCAGGCAGAATCCGAGATCAGTTACGCTAATAATTAACAGCATATCATCTGCTGTGGTACACTCAAAGAAGTTACCAGCAGACTGAGAACTTATACCCCGCGTGAACCCGCGGTATCGTTCAGTAGTGGCTAGCGAAGGAACAGCGACGTTAAATTCGTTGCCGTTCGACAGGGATAAACTATTTGCCAGTACGTGAATATATTCGCAGAGTTAGTACTGTAACGCAAAGAGAAACACAACAAGAACCGCATGACATTCACCCGCGACTGTCTCCTCCACTTAGGAGCTGCACATTATGTATACGACACTGTCATCGATTTTAAGACTCACGTAGTGCTGAGTGCTCCTCATCATGTGGGTGAACCACCCCAACTACAAAACTAAGCAGCATCATTCAACGATGTTTTTCTTTGCTTCAACGAGTCACTCGTTGTATGTGATTATCTTTGACGCAAACTTTTCGGTTTCTGATTTTTTTTTACGAGAGCTTTAAAACACTGTACACTAAACAATAAGAATCTTCACCTTTCCTTTCCGTTTACAATTGACAGTTAAAAGCTTTGGATTTTGCAACCTGCAAAATATTGTGATTTTCAAATGTGTAGTATCAAACATGCAGTGAGTAATTATGCAGTAAATATAGCTTCTGCGTGTAGAAACGTGTAAAATACTTTCCAGTGCGTAATTGACTCTAACGTTTCTTCACTAATTCAAGTCGACTCATAACCATCTTGTCATATCGCCGTCTACTAAACGGATGTTAGACGTATATATTACGGATACGCTTGACGATGTAAAAAAGAAAAAATCCACATATGATGATGGCATAACCATCGAAATGCCTGGCAGATTTTTTATTTAAGTCACTGAAGCAATAAATAGATTTTTTTGTGTGCACTTATATACACCGTTAAGCGGGTAGAACCGATATTAGAGTGCACATTCCAAGTTACATGATGCCTGTTTAATGGCTTCCAGGAGCAACAAAAAATTAAATTTTAGTGTTTCGTATCATAACTGACCGATTTTAAAAATTTAAAATGCTTCGTAATCTACTCATTAAGAGGTTGAATCTTAGTTAAATGTTTAACACACTAAGACAATACTGAAGTTAGAAAATATGTATATACCTCAGGCAGCATAACCCACGCCATGCAGATATGTTCATCTAGCATTTAAGAATGAGAGCACTTAGCAACTTTCAGCATATTTTACACATAATTTCAAACTTTTTCGAAACTCGCCGGCCGCGGTGGCCTAGCGGTTCTAGGCGCTTCAGTCCGGAACCGCGCGACTGCTACGGTCGCAGGTTCGAATCCTGCCTCGGGCATGGATGTGTGTGCTGTCCTTAGGTTAGTGAGGTTTAAGTAGTTCTAAGTTATAGGGGACTGATGACCTCAGATATTAAGTCCCATAGAGCTCAGAGCCAGAGTAATCTCACTACATTTACGTTGTTCATGCCATAAAACTTCAGTATCAGAAATGATTTAATTTAGTACTTCTTTACTACGCGGTGTATTTGCAACATACCTTGAAGGTCCAAAGAAACTGGTATAGGCATGCGCATATAAATACAGAGATATGTAAACATGTAGAATACGGTGCTGCGGTCGGCAACACCTTTATAAGACAACAAGTGACTGGCGCAGTTGTTAGATCGGTTACTGCTGCTACAATGGCAGGATACTATGATTTTAGTGAGTTTTAACGTCGTGTTATAGTCGGCGCACGAGCGATGGGCTACTGCATCTCCGAGGTAGCGATGAAGTGGGGATTTTCCAGTACGACCATTACTCCCGTAAAACATCAAACCTCCGACATCGCTGCGGCCGGAAAAAGTGCAACCCTTCCGCAGATTTCGATGCTGGGCCGTCAACAAGTGTCAACGAAACGTCATCGATGGGCCCGTCAACACCGACGTTGGACTGCTGATGACTAGAAATACGTTGTCTGGTCGAACGAGAATCGTTTCAAATTGTATCGAGTGGCTGGACGGGTATGGCTATGGAGACAACCTCTGGAATCCATGAACCCTGCATATCAGCAGAGGACTGTTCAATCTGGTGGAGGCTCTGTACTGGTGTGGAGCGTGTGCGGTTGGATTGAGAAGGGACCCCTGATACGTCTAGATAAGACTGTGACAGGCGACACGTACTTAAGCATCCTGTCTCATCACCTGCATCCATTGATGTCCACTGTGCATTCCGACGGACTTGAGCAGTTCCAGAAGGACAATGCGACACCCCACAGGTTCAGAATCGCTACAGAGTGGCTCCAGGAATACTCTTCTGAGTTTAAATGCTTACGCTGGCCACCAGACTCCCCAGAAACGAACATTATTGATCATATCTGGGATGCCTTGCAAAGTGCTGTTCAGAAGAGACCTTCATCCCGGACAGCTCTGCACAATTCATGCTGTCAGTTCCCTCCAGCACTACTTCAGACAATAGTGTAGTCCATGGCACGTCGTGTTGCGGCATTTCTGCGTGCTTGCGCGGGGCCTACTTGTTTTTTTGGATCTTCAGTTTATCTGAAGACAGTGTGCATATATATCACTGGTCACTGAATGTCACTGAAACATTATATCATTGAAGGATCTGGTATATTATACATTGGAGTTTGATTCTTTAACTTTAACAATTGGGGCGGTGAGTTTACAGATATCGAGATTTCTCATTCGGAGGCACCTGTATTTGCAAGGCGGCAAGACTGCCCAGTCGCCACTGGAGGCCGCCTGTCTGTCATTCGCTATACAAACAGGAAAGGGCGTAACCGTAGTGGAGAGCAATCTTTAAGAACCAGGTGGAGTCGAGAACACCCACCACCATGTCTCTGCGATAAATAATGCGTCACTGTTGATTCGATTTCACACAAGAGGCACTGGTATGGCCGAGTGGTATGAAGACTGAACGTAGACTTAATATATGAAGACTTTCAGTCTGCAAGACACTCAGTCGACTGCTATGACGCATCCTGTCTAGAAAATTCTGCCGACATTGAAATCTGCTGTATCGTGTTATTAAAGTAGTATCCCAAAATACTGTGCCTTTCGCTAGTGGTGACTATCTGCTAAAGGCAGTCTTTAGCGTAAATCCAAGAACAAAGAAAGGCCAGTATTCTACGCTCTGATGAGGCCGAATTCATTAGAGACGGTGCATGAGCTCGGATCGAAAACAGAGCTCAGTGGGCACTTTAGATCACACCAGAAAAGCATTGCACAACCTGTAGACGTGAGAACGTATGTGATTTTGGATTTAAGGGGAATAGAGCAAAGAAAAGAAACTAGTTCTTTGTGGGTAGTAAAAACAAAACAATAACAAAAAAAGGCATTCTGTTGGAACATGCAAATTTGTGCGATGAAAATCTGCTGCTAGTCCACAGTCAAAACCGTATCGCACCCTGTCGTGTATTGCAACATGTCTGAAATTTTCTTCGTACTCTATCCACAAGGTAGTCTAGATGTTGCTGGTGCTGTCCCTCTCTTCAGTGGAGTTTCCTGTGTGAGGTGTGTTCCAAGCATGCTCAGTCGGATTCATACCACGACATAACGCAGGCCTTTCCATTCTCTCGATTTCTGCCCCCTGAACAAATAGACATAGTGTGCTCATGCATTATCTTCTTGAAAGATGAATCCATCGCCGGGGTGCTGAACGTAGGGTTGGAGAATAAGTTGAAGGATTCTTCCCGGAGACTGCATGGTCCTCAAATTACCCTCGACAGCGATGACGGGTGTCCGACATTCGTACTTTTCACCGGTCTAGAACATGACACCCACTATCCCGCTGCACCCATGAGACCATGGCCGAGGCGTGTGTTGGTACCTGGCAAGTCTACATTCGGGTACGACGAATATCAGGCGTGAAACATGTACTCGTCGTTGAAGAGAACCCTCCCAGAAGTTCTCAAAAACGCCGTGCATACTATTGTTGTACTCTCCTCGAGTAACCTTCGAACCAGCGTACATTAGCGGATGTTGCTGACCGCGGGGACCACTGGAAGGCAAATATCCAATGATTTGTGTCTCACACTAGTGGCTGAACGACACCTATGTGGTGTATGCCAGTTTGGTGGCCAACTTCTCGTAATGAGAACCTTTCTTCACTGCAAAGAGAGAGTGCCCACACTGTCTGAGCTTGAAATAACCTTTCCAAATATGTCTGCAAACTGAATATGTATACTAGTAAACGGCCAACCCAATGCACGGTGCAGGGTCCCAACTGCAACTTCTCTAGCTAACGACTTCCAGGGGCAACACAATTTGATTTTCAATTTGTCATGTAATTATTGACCGAAGAGAAAGATCAGTTTGGATTCCGGAGAAATGTAGGAACACACGAGACGATACTGACCCTACGACTACTCATAGAAGATAGGTTAAGGAAAGGCAAACCTACTGTTATAGGAGTTGTAAACTTAGAGAAAGCATTTGACAACTTTGAATGGAATACTCTCTCTCAAATTCTAAAGGTGGCAGCGGTAATATACAGGGAGCGAAAGGCTACTTACAATTTGTAGAGAAACCAGATGGCAGTTATAGGAGTCGAGGAGCGTGAAAGGGAAGCAGTGGTTGAGAAGGGAGTGAGACAGGGTTATATCCTATCCCCAATGTTATTCAATCTGTATATTGAGCAAGCAGCAAAGGAAACAAAAGAAAAATTTGAAGTAGGCGTTAAAGTCCATGGAGACGAAATGAAAACTTTGAGGTTTGCTGATGACATTGTAATTCAGTCAGACCTGGAAGAGTAGTTGAACGGACTGGATAGTATCTTGAAAGGAGTATATAACATGAATATAAACAAAAGCAAAACTAGGAGAATGGAATGCAGTCAAATTCAATCATTTGGTGCTGAGGGGACTAGATTAGGAAATGAGACACTTGAAGTAGTTAATGAGTCTTGCTATCTGGGAAGTAGACTAACTGATGGTGGTCGAAGGAGGGAGATATATAGAGTGGCAATGGCAAGAAAAGGGTTTCCGAAAAAGAGAATTTTGTTAACATCGACTATGTATTTGTCAGGAAATCCTTTCTGAAAGTATTTGTATGGGGTGTAGCCACGTGTGGAAGTGAAACATGGACGATAAACAGTTTAGACAAGAATAGAATAGAAGATTTTGAAATGTGGTGTAACAGAAGACTGCTGAAGATTAAATGGAGGTACTGAATAGAATTGGGGAGAAGAGAAATTTGTGGCACAAACTGATTAAAAGAAGGGATTGGTTGATAGGACATTCTGAGGGATCAAGAGATCACCAATTCAGTACTAGAGGGAAGAGGGCGGCAAAAATCGTAGAAGGAGACCAAGAGATGAATACAGTAAGCAGATTCAGAAGGATGTAGGTTGCAGTAGTTAATCGCACATGAAGAGACTTGCACAGGATAGGGTAGTATGGAGAGTTCCATCAAATCAGTCTTGGGACTGAAGAGCACAACAACAAAATATTGACCGAATTTTAAAAAACTTCGTTTACTGTCATAACCTGTTCATTAAACGAGCTCCTCGGAAGACCGCGAAGGCCCAATTCATGTCTGCCGTCCGCCGTGTCATCCTTTGCCTTGCGCCGTGGAGTGGCATTTGATCAGCACACCGCTCTCCCGGCCGTTTTGCAGACTTTTCAGACCATGGAGCTGCTACCTGTCGGTAGAGTAGTTCCTCACTTGGCATCAAGATGCTGAGAGCGCCCCGTACCAGTCCTATCATCAAGGAAAAGTCCTTGGCAGTGCTTGGAATCGAAACCGGATACTCTGCATGGCAGCCATCTGCTCTGACCACTCAGCAGCAGAGGCGGACAATCTACAGCATGTTCGGAAATTCACGTTATAAACTTGTAGGTTTTGTAGAGGGGAGTAAGTACCTAATATTTTGAATAGGAACCCAGGTCCGGAAACGTACCGTTTCCGGTCTACAACGATTCAATTCAGATGTTTAACTCAACCACTTCTGCTTGCGGAATTGAATTAAGAGTGACAGAGTACAATTACTAGGTAACAATTCGAAACCAAACATAATGAAACATCCATTATCACAGTTTATGTAAATTTTAATTTACGAGACTCCTGTAGAGACAGAGGAAGATCTGCTGGCACCAGTTCTGGAAGAAGCACTAGAAACTGAAGATACATCAGGTGGGATGGAGAGTGCATACCAGAACATGTTTCGTAGCTACAATATCTGTAACAACGTTAGTGGTCACCCCATCGACCCCCGGTTCTAATGCATTAGTACGGTTATGCACGTTCAGTGTCAGTCCCCGGTAGCTGAGTAGTCAGCGCGACAGAATGTCAATCCCAAGGGCCCGGGTTCGATTACCGGCTGGGTTGGAGATTTTCTCCACTCAGGGACTGGGTGTTGCGTTGTCCTCCTCATCATTATTTCATCCTCATTGACGCGCAAGTCGCCGAAGTGGCGTCAAATCGAAAGACTTGCACCTGGCGAACGGTCTACCCGACGGGAGGCCCTAGTCGCACGACATTTACATATTTTATGGTCAGTATGCTGGGTTCTTTCTTTTTCTGCAAAATGCAAACACGTAATGTTTAAGTGTTAATACAAACAAATGTGCTTAAGTGATGAGTGGATGCTTCGTTGTATTTCCTTTCGAATTGTTATCTGATAATTGTAATGTGTCACGCCTAATTCAGTTCGTCTAGCAGAAGTAGATGAGTTAGATATCTGAGTTGAAACAATAGCAGAACGGAACGATACGTTACGGACATGGGTTTCTATTCAAAATATTATGTACTCATTCCCCTCTACAAGTCCTAGAAGTCTGTAACGGGAATTTCCCAAAACCCTGTCATTAGTAGATATAATATTACGTTATGGGTTTAACACAGTAAGAATAGTCTTAAGGTTAAAAACTGTGTGTACCTCTCAGGCAGCCTAACTCACGGCGCACAAAGTATCCTAAATTTTTTATCCGGTATTTGCGAATGAGAGCATTTCGCGACATCCAACAAGCTGCACATATAATTTCAAACATTTATGGAAATTTTTGTCGTTGACACCCCCACAAAATGACGAAAGGGAAAAAAATTATCGCGTATTACATTTTCGTTATTCATGCAGTGGAATTTCACCTTCAGGCATGACGTCTTAATTTACTACTTTTTCATTGCTAACTCTATCCGCAACACATTTTGCAGGCAATGTTAACATATACCACTGGCGACTGAATGTACCAGCATAATTATATCAGTGTGAGACAAGCAGCTCAGGAGACATGACGTCATAAACACTGAGATGTATAAAGAACAAGCTTTTTCTTTAAATGATACGCAAATTACTCAGAATATACCACTGCAGCGTTCCATAATAAGAGTACTTAACGATTTTCAACGAACTGCTAATAAAATTTGAAACTTCTCCACACTTTTTCTCGTTCACATGCTTAAGTTAAAATATTTAACACATAAACTAATCTGTCAGATAACCAGACCTTTGAACCAGTTTTAAACATGGAAGTCCGATTCTATAAAGAGTCGAGAGTGGAGAGTTTACTGGTTGCACAATAATAGCTTTATATCGTTCATGTTTAGAAATCCAGCGTGCTCTGGTGAACTGTACTGAGAATACGTGTTTCGTTTTATCTCCATTACACAAGTGATTGTTCTCAAGTATTTCCTGCATTCAAAAAGAACTGTCCGAAAAAAACAGAAAAACAGCAAGTTGTGTAGGTGGAACACAATGTTTTAAGCAGTTTATATCGCTGCGTAAGGACAGTGGCTATCACTTCGGTTTTTGTAATGCAGAAGGATTACTTTCGCTCATTCGAAAGTAAACTGATTTTATTTAATGGAGGTAAACCAGCCTGACGCAATCGCAGTACGCCATGCGCTATTTGCTAAGCCGGTGTCATGAATCTCTTTCGTATAAGCGTTATCAGGCCGGTTTGCAGTTAAAAATAATCAAATTCATTTACCTTCCATGCTGAAAAATAATTTTGAAATGTTAACCAGTATTTTTGCGCGCGCACGTGCATATGTGTGTGAGTGTGTGTGTGTGTGTCTGTGTGTGTGTGTGTGTGTGTGTGTGTGTGTGCGATCGCGTATGCCGTCATGAGAGAGAGACTGTGGAGATGAGAATTTTCGTCGGAAAACATAACTTTTTCATTTTTATACAACTGAACGACTATTATTAATTTTAGAGTTATATGTAAACAGTGTCGCGTAAAAAAATATACGTTTACAAATGCGCTGGAAAGGGACCAACTGACAATTCGTTAGGCATGTATTGTTTCTTATCCGCTTGTCAGCACGAGGTTTTTCAGCAGAAGGACCTTTATTGACCGTTGAGTCTAGTCACTGCTCAGGCATTGTTTCAAAGCTGCTAGTCAATCTAAAAGCATGAAGGTGTTTACAGAAAACTGATAATTTTTAGATTAACAATTAATGGCAGTATCTCTTACCTCCATCGACATTGTGAAGTGATGCCATTAACATTCCAGTAAGGAAAACAGGATCGTGTTAAGAAACTTCCTGGCAAATTAAAACTGTGTGCTGGACCGAGACTCGAACTCGGAACCTTTGCCTTTCGCAGGCAAGTGCTCTACCATCTGAGTTACCCAAGCACGACTCACACCCCGTCCTCACAGATTTACTTCTGCCAGTATCTCGTCTCCTACCTTCCAAACTTCACAGAAGCTCTCCTGCGAACCTTACAGAACTAGCACTCCTGGAAGAAAGGATATTGCGGAGACATGGCTTAGTCACAGCCTGGGGGATGTTTCCAGAATGAGATTTTCACTCTGCGCTGATTGCATTTGTTCTTTAATTTATCTAAGTTTTATGTAACGATTTGGTCATTTCTGCAAGTACTGAATTAACACGTTCCTAGAATGAGATTTTCACTGTGCAGCGGAGTGTGCGCTGATATGAAACTTCCTGGCAGATTAAAACTGTGTGCCAGACCGAGACTCGAACTCGGAACCTTTGCCTTTCACAGGAGAGCTTCTGTGAAGTTTGGAAGGTAGGAGACGAGATACAGGCAGAAGTAAAGCTTTGAGGTCGAAGTGTGAGTCGTGCTTGGGTAGCTCAGATGGTAGAGCACTTGCTCGCGAAAGCCAAGGTCCCGAGTTCGAGTCTCGGTCCGGTACACAGTTTTAATCTGCCAGGAAGTTTCATATCAGCGCACACTCCGCTGCAGAGTGAAAATCTCATTCGAGGAACGTGTTAATTCAGTACTTGCAGAAATAGCCAAATCGTTGCATAAAACTTAGATAAATTAAAGAACAAACGCAATCAGTCATAATCGGAAACGCACGATATATTTGGAGCCCTGGTCCTGGCCTTTTTAATATACCAGTACGATAGTAATCTTACCAGGATCATAATCAAACTAAATATGAAGGAAAACTGATGTAGACTGTGAAGGCATCTGAAGATGTGCCCTCAGAGCTCGAAATTCGTAGTGTATTGACATAAAATCACGAGTGAGAGGCCGCGGGAGGTAGCCGCGCGGTCTAGTCGCCTTGCCACGGTTCGCGCGGCTTCCCCCGTCAGAGGTTCGAGTCCTCCCTCGGGCATGGGTGTGTGTGTTGTCCTTAGCGTAAGTTAGTTTAAGTTAGATTAGGCTGTGTGTAAGACTAGGGACCGATGGCCTCAGCAGTTTGGTCTCATAGGAACTTACCACCACCTTCATCGACGATTGTGACTGAAGATGGATGTACTTTATTTTACGAATGTGATACAACCACAGAAGGAACACTGACAATAATGGCTAAAATTAAGGTAAAACAGATTGCTGATGTTGCATTAAAATTACGGGAGGGAAGTAGCATGTCGTGTTAGAAACGTGATGACTCAACCTTCGGTGTTCCTTAGAAGTGAAAGTTCAGTAATTTCAGATGGTTCTCTCGCAAGTCAAAAGTCGCCTCTGTCATTGCCAACAGAATTGACACAAGCCAGACTTTCGAGCTCATCTTTCAAACATCTCCACGTAATCACAGGAAACGATCGCAGTAGTACAGCCACCACAACATTGTTAAGTAATTCAAAGAAGCCTTAACGTCTATGTTAACGTCTGCTGGAGTACTCTGTGTTGCCGTTCCCCTTGCTTCTCTCTGCCTCTCTTTCTTGGACGTAAAGGCGACGGCGCTGCCACTCCCAGTAGTCTCATAACTAGCCTTCCCTAGTGACATACACACAGGACAGTGCTCCTGTTGCCTAGGAGTAGCGTATTTAAGCGGCAATGCGGTTCTTTGTTACTCCCTAGGGAGTAATCTCAGAAATTCTCTCTTCACTTTCCGCGGAGCGCCTTCGGACTTATATCTGAAGATATAGAAGTGCTGCTGTTTATCGTTAGCAGAGCTCCAATAAACAGTAAATATTCCGCGAGAGTTTAATGTTGTTAGGCGTCTCCAAATCGCTTACATGTATCCTGCGTGAGACGCTCAGGCAACCTTACACAACAATTTATTACCGAAATAATGTTATGAGTCAGCGGAAGGTTACTTTCGGCGTACTGAAATAACGTACAAGACATGAAAAAAAAATCATATTCACTCATTATCCCTTGTCTTCATTTCTGATTAAAGCAGAGCCAGTTTTGATCTTAAGAAGAGTGTCGCAATAACCCACTGACCTGATTTTCAAGAATAACTGTCGTCATTGTACCTACTTTTTCGTTCTTGTGATTTTCCAACAAAATATTTACGTTAATACAATAACATCGGCGTTTCAGTTTGTAATATTTAATGAAGTATACCCCATAGAGATGAGCCTTAATTACAAAGTTTTAAAAACCGAAGAAGAGCCCTTCTTAGCGTGCTTCAGGGCGTTCAGCCGGAAGATAAATATTAATCAATCACGCCGGGGAACCTGAGAGAACAAAGAAAAGCCCTGACTAGGCCTTTTACTGCTATTTCACTGAGCTGTCCCAGCTATTTACATTGATCCGTGGTTTTGGCATGTACATTTGTGTGGACGGCAGCTTAAAGAGAATGTCACTTTCAGAGACCGGAGCCGCTACTTCTCAATCAAGTAATTGCACAGTTTGCCTCACAAGGGCTGAGTGCACCCCGCGTGTCAACAGCGGTCGGTAGATCGGATTGTCACCCATCCAAGTGCTAGCCCAGCGCCTCAGCGCTTAACTTCGGTGATCTGACGGGAAGCGGTGTAACCACTGCGGCAAGGCCGTTGGCACGAACAGGTCTAATAGCTTTGCCAAATTCCACCAGAAGCGGAAAAAAGGGTCACATCTTGATTGAGGGTAAGTACTTGTCAGTGGAAATAACTGAACTCATAAATAGCTTCTGAACTTGAATTTTGAACTACCAAACTGCCCGAAAACATTGCTGATTGGCAGAGACGTACAAACGTCACAAGCACTTTCGAGCAATAGTGGAATTGATGTGTAACGGGAAACGTTGTATGTTACATGTGTTACAAAATAATCACATTACGCGACGTAATAAATCTTTTCAGGACAAGCCCCTCCATCATGCAGAGACTAGAATGAGGGATTACTTTTGCCTCCATTACTCAGAAGGCTGTACGTAATGATTTACTGTGGACAAAAAAGTACTGATAAAGAGATTCCCGATAAGAAAATACAAATAATGAGCGTGGTGAAAAGCTACTTTTGAGGAGTCTGTACCAGTACTGGCAGTTAAACTAGACAACGCATGAAATTTTTATATCGTGTAACGCTGCAACATCCACAAAACCAAATCACAGCCACAATTTCGCAGACATGTCGATGGAAGTACAAAACTAAAAGGAGGTAGTTGCTACGTGGCTTCCCTATCCATTAACACAAACAGTTTGTCAGAATGATATTGGCAGATTGTTCCCATATCGTCGTCGGGTTAGGGCACTTAACAACAGCCATTACCGATCGAATTTGATTGCTTCTTTACAATAGAAACTCACAGAAACACAGCTGGAAACTTTAACACTGATAAGTAGAATGTAAATAAAATTTTTCAATTTCTAAGTAGAAGTTAAGTTTGTTTTATACTGGTTTCAACTGCATGCATTGGCCTTCAGCGGAACTACCGCGGTCCGCTAGACGTTCATTAGCTTACGATTCCTAAAGTAGAAAATAATCTAAAATCTCACTTTAAGGCACTTAAGCAGAAGAATGTGCTGATACGAACAATGAAAACGAGTTTCGTTGAATGTAAGAGGAAACCACTCGAAGTCACAAGGAAAAAATACAGTTTCACAATTCTAGTTGGAAGCTGTTTTTTGTGTACGGTTTTAAAACTCTCCCACGAAGTTCCCCATGTCAATCATTATCAAACTTTGTAGCTTGTTTGATCTACTGCAGAATTTTAGTTCTGAGTAACAAGCTCCGAACTCCATAATAGTGCAATTAAGTAGAGGACAGTTATAAGTTACATGATGAAACATAAATACCGACGTTAGCCGCGTGAGGGCACTGAAATATTTCAATGGTGAGAAGCGCAAATTTTTGCCGGAGCGGGACTCAATCCGGATTTCCCACTTCAGGCAGCGGTCACTTTAGCAGCTTTGGCTCAAACTCTCAAATTTCGCCCATTACTTTCGTGCCCCCCCCCCCCCCCACCCCCACCTCCCTCCACCGCCTCACCCTCTTTTCCATCATCTACACACCTCGTAGAAGCGAGCGGTTAAAGCTACCGCTCGCGTGAAGCGGTAAATACAGGCTCGAGTCCTGTTCCGGCACAAATTTTCACTTGTCGCTATTGAATTATTTCAGTTCTCTCATTCGACTGACGTCGGTATTCCTCTTTCATCATGTATATATACAGCCGCGGGATCATGAATGTATGGTGTCTGTTTATTCGGATAGGTCCGAAAAAACGGACACAACACATAAAGTAATAAGAAATTTGCAACTTCGTGTCACAATTTATATTTTGATTAAACAAAACGAGGAAACGCTTCTAAACTGTGGTCTGTATGTAGTGAAATGTCATGCATTCGTCCAGTCGCTACCATGTGTGTGCGTGCGCGCGCGCGCGCGTGCGTGTGTGTGTGTGTGTGTGTGTGTGTGCTCGGATTGTTTTCTGGTTGCCTGATATGTCAGATCACTTCTTGCGCATCTTCGGATATCTAGTGACTCAGTCTCGGTCGAGTAGGAATTTTCTTCCTCCAATGATAAGAGACTGAACATTACGCCATTTTTTTTGGGATGCATTGCAGCGTCGGAATACCTTGACCATAACCCACTGCGAGACTGAATGCCGCCTACAGGCACATCTCGGGTAAAGAGTACGTAAGTGGAGCACAGACGAATGAGGAACCATTCTAGCGATGAAACTCTCCACGAAAATAAACTGACATAAGTGACTTTGACAAAGAGTAGATTGTGATGGCTCGGCGTCTGGGAACGAGCGTCTTGGAAACGGCGAAGCTGGTGGCCTGTTCACGTGTTACTGCCGTGAGCCTGTATGGAAAGTGGCTGAAAGACTTTAAAACAATAAGTAGGGAGCAAGGTATCAGACTTCCTCGCCTCATGACAGAACGTGGAAGTCCTAGGCTTGTACCATCTGTAAAGCAGCGTAGACGGTGATCTATGGCAGATCTGATGAGATAGTACAATGTTTCTGGGCAAACTGTCAGGCAGGCGTATTGAACATCTCTGGTAATCCACCAAGGAAAGTGGGACTGCAGCCGGACTCAAAGTACTTGAATGATGATAACATAACCAGGGGCTGTACTTGAATCCACATCGTTTATTCTGTTTAACACATGCAACCAGTTTCGACACCACATGGTGTCATCTTCAGGTCCCAAGCGCAACCTACCATCCACAACCGTTTCCACGTGCATTGAACAGAATCATATTGAGCGGATCAAAATTAACTTGATTCCGTACTTTCGGTGCCAATAAGCCCAGCATGGTCAGATGTCGTCCGCTGCATACGATTCTGTTCATTGCACATGAAAACGATTGTGGATGACAGGTTACACAAACTCGTAGCATGTGTTAAAACGAATAAACGACGTGGATTCAAATACAGTTCCTGGTTTTGTTATCATCAGTCAAGTACTATCGTTGAACATGGGCCTCAACAGTGAACGACTCCTACGTGTTCTCATGTTGACCAGACGACATCTTCAATAAGACTGCAGTGGCCACTGGATCATCGAGATGGACCGTGCACCGCTGGAAACGTGTCGCCTGGTCGAATGGATCACAAATCGCCTTACACCAAGTCGATTGTTGTGTCCGGATATGCCGTTATTCAGGCTCGAAACATACACAGCACCACGCCCTCAGGACGGTGGACACAGTATTATGCCAGTATCATGCTACAGTGGTTTTAGGATCGTGACGGTGGAGTTGCGTTGATGTCCGGGTCACCAAATTCGCATCAGCTGAAGGCGATAAAGCACATCGGGGACACTATCGGCACCAGCTGCGGGCCCACAAACCACCGGTATGTAGTTTATGGGGACTGCATGACATTCTTAGTAGACTTCTGGTTCTACATACTGCCGGAAACCTACAGAGGAGTTGGCGAATTCAATGTACGCGCAATCGTGCTGTGTTGCGTTCCAGGATGTACCAACACGCATTTATGCAAAATGCAAAAGAAAGCAAAATCCCAAAGACTGGCAAAGTTTTACAGAAGCTCGAAATTTAGCGTGGATATCAGTGCGAGATGCTTTTAGTAAGCCGACCGGAGTGGCCGAGCGATTCTAGGCGCTACAGTCTGGAACCGCGCGACCCCTACGGTCGCAGGTTCGAATCCTGCCCCGGGAATGGATGTGTGTGATGTCCTTAGGTTAGTTAGGTTCAAGTAGTTCTAGGGGACTGATGACCCTAGAAATTAAGTCCCATAGTGCTCAGAACCATTTGAACCATTTTTTTGCTTTTAGTAAACTGACGGAAAAAGAAGTCGCAACACCAAGAAGGAGTTGTATGACATAAATGCAGTTTGTTAGACATTTTTCTACACCTGAAAGATGACGTCTGTTCAAATGTCACGCCAGTCGCTGAAGAGTGGTGCTAGGTACGCCACTTTGAGGGTGCAAAGCAGGTTTGGTTCTTAACACGCGTTGTAGCGGTCGTGCACGTTAGTTACCTTTGAGATTCGACGTAGTGAGATGATGTTAGGCAAGACGCTTCAAGATGACGAAGATACCATTATCACCCGCTCACTGAGTTTGAACGAGGTCGTGTAATAGGGCTCCGAGAAGCTGGATTTTTCTTCTGCGATGCTGCAGAAAGACTTGGCAGGAATGCAGCAACTGTACATGATTTTGGGCAGCGATGGTCACAAGAATGTACAGTCGCAAGAAGACCGGTATCCGGACGGTCACGTGGCACAATGGAAAAGGAAGCCATCGTGTTCGACGTAAGACTCTGGTGCATCGTAACTACGACTACAGCTCTAACTCGAACAGCAGTTGGCATCACCGTGACGCAAAGAACTGTTGCAACTCGATTACTTCAAGGACAGCTCCGAGCCAGATGCGCTTTAGCGGGCGTTCCGCTGACCCCAAATCACCGTAATTTGCGAATTCAGTGGTGTAAAGCGACAACTCATTGGAGGGCAGAGTGGAGGTCTGTTGTGTTTTCTGATGAAAGCTTGTTCTGCCTCGGTGCCAGTGATGGCAGTCTATCGGCTATAAGGAGGCCAGTTCAAGGCCTGCAACCAACATTTCTGCATGCTAGACGCGTTGGCCCTACACCTAGAGTTAAGGTCTAGGGTGTGATTTCGTATGACAGCAGGAGCACCCTCATGGTTATCCCATCAAGCCTAACAGCAACTTAGTACGTCAGTCTGGTGATTCGACTTGTATTCCAGGGGGTGCTTTCCAACACGATAACGCTCGACCACATAGCGCTGTTTTAAACCAACATGCTCTACAGAGTGTCGACATATTTTCTTGACATGCTCGGTCACCAGGTCTGTCTCCAATCGAGCACATACGGGACATCATTTGACGATGACTCTAGTGTCATTCACAAACAGCATTAACTCTCTCTGTATTGATCGACCAAGCGCATCAAGCATGGACCCCCAGCCTACAAACTGACCTCTACAGTAATTATTTCTTTGTGCTGGGATTTTATGTCCTCAGAATAGTTTTCACAAAAAAATCCCAGCCTCGAAGTCTGGCAGAAAATCCAAAGAGATTCCGGTCGTATGTAAAGTACAAAAGCAGCAAGAAGCAATCAATACCTCCACTGCACGGTAGCAATGGTAATGTAACTTGTGGCAATGCCACTAAAGCAGAGTTACTAAAGACTGTTTTCGTAAGTTCCTTCACCAAAGTCCGCAGCTCGTGGTCGTGCGGTAGCGTTCACGCTTCCCGCGCCCGGGTTCCCGGGTTCGATTCCCGGCGGGGTCAGGGATTTTCTCTGCCTCGTGATGACTGGGTGTTGTGTGATGTCCTAGGTTAGTTAGGTTTAAGTAGTTCTAAGTTCTAGGGGACTGATGACCATAGATGTTAAGTCCCATAGTGCTCAGAGCGATTTGACCCTTCACCAAAGAATACGAGGCAAACATTCCAGAATTCGAATCAAAAACAACTGCTAACCTGAGTATCGTAGTAGTAGATATCCTCGGTGTAACTAAGCAGTTTATATCAGTTAATAAAGGCAAGACCACTAGCTCAGATTGTATACAAATTAGGTACCTTACAGAATATGCTGATACAATAACTCCATACTCAGCGATCGTATACAGCAGCTCTCTAGCCTAAAGATCCGTTCCTGAAGACTGGAAAGTTACACAGGTTACAACAGTACTCAGGAAAGGAAATAGGAATAACTGCTAAATTACACACCCGCATTACAGACGTCGATATGCAGTACGATACTGGAATTCGAACATTATGAATCATCCCGATGAAAACGATTTATTGACAAAAACCAACACGGGTTCAGAAACACAATTAGTTCTTTCTCCTCAGGAAGTAATGAGCGTTATCTACAGGGGATGTCACACTGATTCCACATTTTTCAGTTTCGAGAAGGCTTTTTACACTGTTCTTCAGCAGCGGCCGTTAATCAAATTGCGTGGCTATGGACTATCGTCTCATTTACGTGACTGGTTTCATGGCTTCCTGTCAGAAAGATCACAGGGCGTTGTAATTGACGGAAAGTCATCGAGTGAAACAGAAGTGGCTATATCTAGCGTCCCAGAAGGATTTTGGAGACAATTTGAGCAGTCCTCTAGGACTATTTGCAGATGATGCTGTCATCTACCGTATTGTAAAGTCATCAGAAGGTCAAAATCAATCTATCCGCAGGACACTTAGAAGTTGTAACAGTACCACTAAAGTGACTGCTTACACTACGACTGTGAGACGTCGTCTGGAGTACTGCTGCGCGATGTTGGATCTGCATCAGATGGGATTGACGGAGGACATAAAAAAAGTTATAAGAAAGACAGCATGTTTTGCACTATCGCGATGTAAGGTAGTGGATGCCACCGATATGATAAGCAAATTCGGGTGGTAATCATAAAAACAAAGGCGTTTTTCGTGTGGCGGGATCTTCTCGTGAAAGTTCAGCCACTTTCCACTCAGAATGTGAAAATATTTCATTGGTGCCCAGTTATATAGGGAAAATGATCATCAACATAAAATAAGAGAAATCAGAGCTAGCACAGAAAGATTTAACTGTTATTTTTTCCGTCTACTGTTCGAGAGTAGAACGGTAGGGAAATATCTTTGATTCGCTGAAACCACTGCCAGGAACTTAATTGTGAATTCCAGAGTAATCATGTAGTTGTAGATGTAGAGGTTTATAATGTTTTGGCTTATCAGTGTTGCTTGCGAACAGCAGCTGTTTGCGTAATTGGCCAAGGCTGGAGTTAAAGGAAACATTTACATAGCTTCACTGCACGCCAGTTTCAGTGTCTTCGCATTACTCCATCTGCAGACGCTGCTGCGATCTCCATGTCACGGTGAAGAGACGTATCAGCAATCTCCCGGGATAGCAGCGCAGAAGTTAGCAACTTTAGGAAAGGGCGACTTCTTGAATACAACGAGACTTGAGCTCCGCTCGATGTCGATATCGGTTACGAAGTTTCGAGTGATCGTCCCTTTGGTAATACCTTCAGAAGAGGCAAGCAGTTTGCAGAGGTAATCTTCTAGTCTTCTCACATATTTTTCCTCCAATGTTCTTGTTCGCTTCGTTCCTGAGGAACGCGAAAACTTGACTGGAGATTCTGTGTGGGATGTGGGGCAGCTATCAGTAAAACCTTAGCCTGAAAAGTCGGACAACTCTGGAAGGCATCCTGTTGCAGAACTGTTCGACAAGAAAGGCCGCAAAGCGACTAAAAATTAAAATCTCGAGATAAGACGAGTTATGAAGCGAGAGGAATTACACTGTGTTGACAAAAGTAATGCGAGACGTCCTAATATCGTGTCGGCGCTCGTTTTGCCCTGCGTAGTGCAGCAACTCGACGTGGCATAGGGTCAACAAGTCATTGGAAGTCCCTGGCAGAAATAATGAGCAGTGCTGGCTGTATAGTCGCCCATAACTGCTAATGTGTTGCCGGTGCAGGGCGTTATGCACGAACTGAACTCTCAATTATGTCCCGTAAATGTTCGATGGGATTCATGTGGAGCGATCTGGACGGCCAAAGCATTCGCTTGCATTGTGCAGAACGTTCGTCAAACCAATCGCAAACAATTAAGGCCATCGACATTGCGCGTCTTTTGTTGGGAACATGAAGTGCATGAATGGCTGTAAATGGTCTCCAAATAGCCGGACACGACCAATGAAGTCAATTATCGGTTGAGTTGGACAAAAGTCATGGATTGAGTTGGACGTCCACTGCACATAGAAACAGCCTATACCATTATGGAGCCACTACCAGCTAGCACAGTGGCTTCTTGGGGCCTGTGGCACAGACCAGGACGACGGTATTCCAGTTGTCTAGGGTCCAACCGATATAGTCACGAGCCAAGGAGAGGAGCTGCAGGCGATGCCGTGTTGTTAGCTAAGGTACTCGTGTCGGTCGCCTGCTGCCATAGTCCAATAACGCTAAATTCCGTCGCACTGTCCTAAGGGACACGTTCGTCGTACGTCACACAGTGGTGTCTGCGTTTATTTCACGCAGTGTTGTTTTTATGTTAGTACTGACTACGCAAACGCTGCTGCTCTCGAAAAATGGTTCAAATGGCTCTGAGCACTATGGGACTCAACTGCCGAGGTCATTAGTCCCCTAGAACTTAGAACTAGTTAAACCTAACTAACCTAAGGACATCACACACATCCATGCCCGAGGCAGGATTCGAACCTGCGACCGTAGCGGTCTCGCGGTTCCAGACTGCAGCGCCAGAACCGCGCGGCCACTTCGGCCGGCTGCTGCTCTCGGTCGTTAAGTGAAGGCTCTCGGCCATTGCGTCGTCCGTGGTGAGAGGTATTGTCTGAAATTTGGTATTGTCGGCACATTTTTGACACCGTGGATCTCGGAATATTGCCGAAATGGAATGTCCCATGCGTCTAGCTGAAATTACCATTCCGCGTTCAGAGTCTCTTAATTCCCGTTGAGCGGTCATAATCACCTCGGAAACTTTTTCATTTGATTCATCTGAGTACACCGCCCTTTTATGCTTTATGTATGCTATACTACCGCCATCTGTATATGTGCATATCGCTATCCCATGACTTTTGCCACCACACTGTAATTATTGGTAGAAGATTTGATTGGTACAATCAATTAACTGAACCATGAAACAGAAACGTAAACAACATGCTGGTCTCAAATGGAATACTGA
The DNA here is from genome assembly GCF_023898315.1 of Schistocerca nitens. Lineage (NCBI taxonomy): Eukaryota > Metazoa > Arthropoda > Insecta > Orthoptera > Acrididae > Schistocerca > Schistocerca nitens. The sequence continues at coordinate 487,469,639 of NC_064618.1, forward strand.
CCGTAGATATGTTCGGAAAGAATACGATAGAGTAGAACGTACTAGCAAAAGTATTTCAGCCGAGACTAGCTGAAACACCGTATCTTGAACGACTTTCTCCAAAGCTATTCCATTTTCATGTTTTTATGTGGTAAGGAATGGGATGGTAATTTACCATTTCTTCAACATCGAGAATGATACAAAGCAACAGCTCTGCTGAGCAGGATTGGGGAAGAAATTCAGTCTCGCTCTTGTTGAGAAAAATCTCCCAGGAAGCTGTTATGGGAGATAAGGTAGGAAGCTGTTTCTTTGAGTCAGTCCACAAGACCCGTCTACAATATGAATCCAGCAATCTGACCACTGCACTGATCCTCTACACTGAGCCCGGTCATCACGAATTTAGTACAGTTCTCCTGCATGAACTTGAAGATGTCAATTTTTAATTGTGATAAAAAAAGAAAATTGCTGAACGACATAATCATTATACGCTGCCTGAAATTTGAGAGACCAAGTGTAGTTCAATCCCTTATCGTTTACCATACGTTTCGTTGCATAATATACGCAGTTCGATATGAGTGAGTGTTGCATCTTGTAGTATACCGACTGGATGGTAACCAGATAGGTATTGGCAGCAGCAAAGACGCCACAACGTAGTATAAAAGCTTTGTGCATTCATTATTTCCATTGTGGATGAACAACCGCTAATGTGATTTAATATGGAATTTTATGTAGCTATAATATGCAGTCAGTTTTGATGTTGGTTGGTTTATTTGGAGGACGAGACCACTTAGCGAGGTCATCGGTCCAATCGGGTTAGGGAAGGATGGAGAAGGAAGTCGACCGTGCCATTTCAATTGAACCATCTCGACATCTGCCTGAAGCGATTTAGGGAAATCACGGAAAACTTAAGTCAGGGTGTCTGGACAGGGTTTGAACCGTCGACCTCCCGCGTGTGAGTCCAGTGTGCTAACAACTGCGCCAGCTCGCTCGGTTTTTGAATTTGATACTATTTCTTGCTCTATACCGATGAGACTGCAGTGGCTCGAAAAATAGTTGATGGTACAATAAACCGTATCAAATTCAAAAAGCGTCTGGTTGCGTATTATAGCTACATAGACGTCTATAAAGATTGTGTGATTTTCATCTTTGTTTACGACGCAACAGGCAGTACGTGCAGTGGCAGTGTGTTGGACTAACTCACGATGCAGCTCCTTCATTGTCGGTCCTCAGCTTGTTTCGTTTTCGTGCACTGATTTGCATCTGGTGTTAAGATATGCAACAGAAAGCATGCGGGTGATCTTGAGTAAAGAATAGATAACTGAGCATTATTGACTTGTTAGGACAAACACGCCACGCATATGTTCTGATATAACAGAGCAGAACAACGGGTATAACTAGAGGGCAATCATTAAAATTGGCGCTCGTTAAAATTCCTGTGAAAATATAGCTATTTTGTCTGTGAATACGCATACAATTTTAAGGATAACTGCGCACATTATTGGCCTGAAAGCATAAGCAGAGTTAAGTACTGTAGTTGACATGTTCACCACTGGATTCATTCTTATTTTGATTACAATATACATTAGCGTAGTGGTATAGAGTACAGCAAATTGTTAGTGTTCATAAAATCACATTTACTGTTATCGCACTCACAACACATTTGTCTATTAATTCTGTTGATCTTCGTATAGCTATAGTTCTTACAGCTATCATGAACGTCTATATCTTTAGAGCAAGAGTGATAAACGAATGTGACAGAGCGAGGGGGGAAGATGTGAGAACTACGGTTGTCTGAAGATATGTAATACTAATCGAAACACAAAAGTGTACTGAAATGTCGTTGTAATACTGTGACAGTAATTTTATTGTCATACTAATATTTAATTGCATTAGCAAGTCATCTTACTTGTTTTGACATAACTGATGTTCTAATTATTTTCAGTACCCAAATGGGACACGTTTTTGTTTCATCTACGCCTGACCGAAGTGGAAATCACACTTGTTCGTATATTCGTTGCCATTTTCTCTTTCTCAGTTCTTTTGTATATATTACTATGTGTTATGGTAATTTGTCTGTTTGTATTGTTTTCCCCTTTTTGTTGCTACGAATATCCTCTTCCATCGACGATAGGAACAATTCACAAAATTTTCAAAGGTCTCTTATTTGAGGTTTTATTTTTCGTTTTCGATGGCGATAGCGTTGCATAAAATAATTGTGTGTCTCACGTTTCCATGGCGTTCGCACACGTTGTTCAAATGCTTATTAAAATATGTGAAAACGGATAAAAAGCCACTGTATTATATTTACTCACAGCGGAAGCCTAAGATGTATTAATTAATACAGATATAAAACAGAATTACGAATTCAGTATGCATAGTGTTACATTTCAACATATAAAGTTCTTCATAACGATGTAGGCAAGTAATAATGTAGAGCACCTGAGCACGCGAACGTCGAGAAATGCCTTAAAAATGACATCGGAAATAAGACTTTTGATATTTATTTGGAGGTCCAATAGTGTTACATATTTACCAAAAAGAAATATGGTTTTAATACTTGATCTCTTAATTTCTGTCTTTTGGATATGCATGAAAAAACTTGCTTAGAGCGCGTCTTTGTCTCGATTTACTTCAGCTGTTCAAGAAATTAAAGATGAGAGCACTGTTTCACATACTTGCATGAAATGATTTGGATAAGCGATACAAATGGCGCGATTCTGCGGTCTCAACTATAAATATACAATGAGTGAAAATTCTTCGCTGTCAAACTGAAGGATTTTCTTGATCAGAAGACAAAGAAACAATTTAAATACAGGGTACGCGACCTTTCTATTGTTCAGTATCATGTTCATTACTGCAAGCGTTTCCGATAGTTCGCAAGAACTGTAGGCCCTCAATGATGGAAGAACAAGTTGCAGGTTTTTTCTCTCGGTTAACACCTTTCACGCCTTTAAAACTTCCGATGTTCTAAAGCATATAATATATACAATCGTAAACGATAACGGTCCAGTAACAATCCCTTGGGATACTTCTGAACGTACTTTTACATCTGTCGATTACATCCCGTTAAGAACAACCTGTTGAGTCCTATCTGCTGAGAAGTGCTGAGAGTTTCCGTCGATCTCTCTTTTAAAAGTCCATTTAGATTTTAAGAGAGCGTTAAACATGTTCTATAATTTCTACAAAAGACTGGGGCCGGTGATACAATTCTAAGATTATGCGCATCTGTCCGAAGACTCTTCTTGGAAACAGATATGCTCTGTGCCCTTTTTTCCAATTGCTCCAGTTACCTGCGATAACCGCTTGCTGGAAGAGAAGGAAGGTCTTTCGTATAACCTGGGTGGTATCTCATGAGGAAGCATAAATAAAGTGACTGGCTGCAAAAATTTCTTTGCTTCAAACGGCTTCCTGAGTAGGCGCTGAATTTACCTGTATGGAAGTTATTGTAATAGGAAATGAAATTTAAAGCCCAGATGTAGCTTTATCCCTTTCTGTGGTCACCAATGTGCTGAGGATATCCAAGAAGGCAATGTAGTTTTGCGTATTTATTGTTTTTGGTTGATACGGCACATTTCGTGAAAGATTTGGCATTACGTGACCCTAAGAGAAATGTGAGCGGTTGTTTTGTTACCCATTCGCCCTCCCCCCCCCCTCCCGCCCCACCACACACACACACACACACACACACACACACGATTAACATTCGCCCTTCCCCCCCCTCCCCCGCCCCGCCACACACACACACACACACACACATACACACACACACACACACACACGATTCTTTAAGGAATTTGTGTGAGTCATAAAACAAAGCACCTCAATGTTCATGACGTCATATCTCCTGACATATGTATCATACAAGGGCAAAACCCCGAATTTTTTTATGTAAAAATTCTTAAAGCTCTTTAAATAAAACAAACGTTATTAAAATTCTGTACTTTATTCTTCGTGTTTGCATATTTACACCTTTCGAGAAGCTACGAATTGTAGCTTGTCTAATATGGCGGTGTGTAATGTAACTATGTGGGTGCGTGCGAAACAGCGTGCTGTAGTCGAACTTCGAATTCGAAAAGTTCATCTAGATATGCAGCACCCTCTCCTTCACCATAACAATGCTAAACTACAAACGAGCGCTGCGACATCTGCAACAATCGATGGCTCGGTTCCATTGTCATCAATTATCCTCCATACAGTCCCGACGTGACTCCTTCCCATCTGTTACCTTCTACGACTTCATTCTGATGGTGGCGGAGCGGTGGAAGCAGAGGTGAGGTTGTGACTCCGCCAACGAAGTCCAACTTTCTACAGTGACAGTGTCAGCAAACTGGTCTCTCGTTGGAAGAAATGTGATGGTCCCCAGGTTGATGATGTTGACGAATATGTTGTTGTTGTTGCGGTCTTCAGTCCTGAGACTGGTTTGATGCAGCTCTCCATGCTACTCTATCCTGTGCAAGCTTCTTCATCTCCCAGTACTTACTGCAACCTACATCCTTCTGAATCTGCTTAGTGTATTCATCTCTTGGTCTCCCCCTACGATTTTTACCCTCCACGCTGCCCTCCAATACTAAATTGGTGATCCCTTGATGCCTCAGAACATGTCCTACCAACCGATCCCTTCTTCTGGTCAAGTTGTGCCACAAACTCCTCTTCTCCCCAATCCTATTCAGTACCTCCTCATTAGTTATGTGGTCTACCCATCTAATCTTCAGCATTCTTCTGTAGCACCACATTTCGAAAGCTTCTATTCTCTTCTTGTCCAAACTATTTACCGTCCATGTTTCACTTCCATACATGGCTAGACTCCATACAAATACTTTCAGAAATGACTTCCTGACACTTAAATCTATACTCGATGTTAACAAATTTCTCTTCTTCAGAAACGCTTTCCTTGCTATTGCCAGTCTACATTTTATATCCTCTCTACTTCGACCATCATCAGTTATTTTGCTCCCCAAATAGCAAAACTCCTTTACTACTTTAAGTGTCTCATTTCCTAATCTAATACCCTCAACATCACCCGACTTAATTCGACTACATTCCATTATCCTCGTTTTGCTCCGAATTTTTCTTTTGTTTCCTTTACTGCTTGCTCAATATACAGATTGAATAACATCGGGGAGAGGCTACAACCCTGTCTTACTCCCTTCCCAACCACTGCTTCCCTTTCATGTCCCTCGACTCTTATAACTGCCATCTGGTTTCTGTACAAATTGTAAATAGCCTTTCGCTCCCTGTATTTTACCCCTGCCACCTTTAGAATTTGAAAGAGAGTATTCCAGTCAACATTGTCAAAAGCATTCTCTAAGTCTACAAATGCTAGAAACGTAGGTTTGCCTTTCCTTAATCTTTCTTCTAAGATAAGTCGTAAGGTCAGTATTGCCTCACGTGTTCCAGTATTTCTACGGAATCCAAACTGATCTTCCCCGAGGTCGGCTTCTACTAGTTTTTCCATTCGTCTGTAAAGAATTCGAGTTAGTATTTTGCAGCTGTGGCTTATTAAACTGATTGTTCGGTAATTCTCACATCTGTCAACACCTGCTTTCTTTGGGATTGGAATTATTATATTCTTCTTGAAGTCTGAGGGTATTTCGCCTGTTTCATACATCTTGCTCACCAGATGGTAGAGTTTCGTCAGGACTGGCTCCCCAAGGCCGTCAGTAGTTCCAATGGAATGTTGTCTACTCTGGGGGCCTTGTTTCGACTCAGGTCTTTCAGTGCTCTGTCAAACTCTTCACGCAGTATCGTATCTCCCATTTCATCTTCATCTACATCCTCTTCCATTTCCATAATATTGTCCTCAAGTACATCGCCCTTGTATAGACCCTCTATATACTCCTTCCACCTTTCTGACTTCCCTTCTTTGCTTAGAACTGGGTTGCCATCTGAGCTCTTGATATTCATACAAGTGGTTCTCTTCTCTCCAAAGGTCTCTTTAATTTTCCTGTAGGCAGTATCTATCTTACCCCTAGTGAGACAAGCCTCTACATCCTTACATTTGTCCTCTAGCCATCCATGCTTAGCCATTTTGCACTTCCTGTCGATCTCATTTTTGAGACGTTTGTATTCCTTTTTGCCTGCTTCATTTACTACATTTTTATATTTTCTCCTTTCATCAATTAAATTCAATATTTCTTCTGTTACCCAATGATTTCTACTAGCCCTCGTCTTTTTACCTACTTGATCCTCTGCTGCCTTCACTACTTCATCCCTCAAAGCTACCCATTCTTCTTCTACTGTATTTCTTTCCCCCATTCCTGTCAATTGTTCCCTTATGCTCTCCCTGAAACTCTGTACAACCTTTGGTTCTTTCAGTTTATCCAGGTCCCATCTCCTTAAATTCCCACCTTTTTGCAGTTTCTTCAGTTTTAATCTACAGGTCATAACCAATAGATTGTGGTCAGAGTCCACATCTGCCCCTGGAAATGTCTTACAATTTAAAACCTGGTTCCTAAATCTCTGTCTTACCATTATATAATCTATCTGATACCTTTTAGTATCTCCAGGGTTCTTCCATGTATACAACCTTCTATCATGATTCTTAAACCAAGTGTTAGCTATGATTAAGTTGTGCTCTGTGCAAAATTCTACGAGGCGGCTTCCTCTTTCATTTCTTAGCCCCAATCCATATTCACCTACTACGTTTCCTTCTCTCCCTTTTCCTACACTCGAATTCCAGTCACCCATGACTATTAAATTTTCGTCTCCCTTCACTATCTGAATAATTTCTTTTATTTCATCATACATTTCTTCAATTTCTTCGTCATCTGCAGAGCTAGTTGGCATATAAACTTGTACTACTGTAGTAGGTGTGGGCTTCGTATCTATCTTGGCCACAATAATGCGTTCACTAAGCTGTTTGTAGTAGCTTACCCGCGTTCCTATTTTCCTATTCATTATTAAACCTACTCCTGCATTACCCCTATTTGACTTTGTGTTTATAACCCTGTGGTCACCTGACCAGAAGTCTTGTTCCTCCTGCCACCGAACTTCACTAATTCCCACTATATCTAACTTTAACCTATCCATTTCCCTTTTCAAATTTTCTAACCTACCTGCCCGATTAAGGGATCTGAGATTCCACGCTCCGATCCGTAGAATGCCAGTTTTCTTTCTCCTGATAACGACATCCTCTTGAGTAGTTCCCGCCCGGAGATGCGAATGGGGGACTATTTTACCTCCGGAATATTTTACCCAAGAGGACGCCATCATCATTTAATCATACAGTAAAGCTGCATGCTCTCGGGAAAAATATGTAGACATGAACAATAAAGATGTAAAACGTTAATAAAATGTGTATTATTTGAAAAGCTATAAGAGTCTTTAAATAAAAACTCAGAAGCATTACGCTTGAGAACGTCCTCGTACAGTGATATCTTTTTTCAGATATATCAGTGGCATATGTAGATACTATCTGCAAAACGTATTTCGAATAGATTTAATAGTGTAGAAGTAACAAATTAAGTTTACTGCGTGAATAGGAAAAATGTAGTAACTGCTGAACTTTACTCCTTTCATCATTTTTCGTGGGTGTCAGCGGAAAATTTTTGTAAAGGTTTGAAATTATGCATAAGTTTGCAGGAGTTTGCTAAGAGCTCGATAAATATAGTGGGAGTATTTGCGTGAGTTATGCCGCCTAAGACAAACACAGTTGATAACTCTGCGTAATATATATCTTAGTGTTAAACCTTTCCACGTAAGATTGTACCACTTTTTTAGTAAATTGTAACAGGAGTTTAAATTTTTAAATTCCCGCACATTATTAGGTCTGCAGAAACAGATGGATAGACAATCAAAACTGCGATCGTGCCACGGGTTAGTCGTTTAGCAGTACAGTCAAAGAGAAAAGGTAAAAATGAAATAAGACAATGTTGGATGTGCACATGACAACTTGGCGTGAAGTACAGCTTAATATCAACACGTTTCACAACAAAAAGAAATTTTTTAAGACCTGAAAATGACAGCAAAGCTTATCGAAATCGATTATTTTAAATAAGGAAACATTTGTGTGATTTTGGCATTGTAAAGTTTCTATCAAGTTAACTACACTGAAGCGCCAAAGGAACTGGTATAGGCATGCGTATTCAAATACAGAGATATGTAAACAGCCAGAATGAGGCGCTGCGGTCGGCAGCGCCTATATAAGACAACAAGCGTCCGGAGAAGCTGTTAGATCGATTGTTGCTGCTACAATGGTAGGTTATCAAGATTTAAGTGAGTTTGAAGATGGTGTTAATAGTCGGAGACCGAGCGGTGGGACCCAGAATCTCCGAGGTGGCGATGAAGTGGGGATTTCCCCGCACGATCATTTCACGAGTGTACTGTGAATATCAGGAATCCGGTAAAACATCAATATCCGGCATCGCTGCAACTGGAAAAATATCCTGCAAGAACGGGATAACGGCGACTGATAATGCATCGTTCAATGTGACAGAAGTGCAACCCTTCCGCAGATTGCTGCAGATTTCGATGCTGGACCATCAACACGTGTCAGGGTGTGAACCATTCAACGAAACACCATCGATACGGCCTTTTGGATCCAAAGGCCTACTCGTGAACACTTAATGACTACACAAAAAAGCTTTACGCCTCTCCTGGGCCCCTTCAACACCGACATTGGACTGTTGATGACTGGAAACATGTTGCCTGGTCGGACGAGTCTCGTTTGAAATTTTATCGAGCGAATGTATGTACTCGGGTATGGAGACAACCTCATGAATCCATGGACCCAAGATGTCAGCAGGGAACTGTTCAAGCTGGTGGAAGCTCTGTAATGGTGTGGGGCGTGTGCAGTTGGAGTAATGTGGTAGCCCTGATACATCTAGATACGACTCTGACAGGTGACACGTACTTAAGCATGCTGTCTGATCACCTGCATCCATTCATGTTCATTGTGCATTCAGACGGACTTGGGCAATTCCAGCAGGACAATGCGGGATCCCACAGGTCCAGAATTGCTACAGAGTGGCTCCTGGAACACTCTACAGAGTTTAAACACTTCCGCTGGCCACCAAACTCCCCAGACGTGAACATTATTGAGCATATCTGGGATGCCTTGCAACGTGCTGTTCAGAAGAGATCTCCACGCCCTGGTACTCTTACGGATTTATTGACAGCCTTGCAGGATTCATGGTGTCCACTCCAGCACTACTTCAGACATTAGTCGAGTCCATGCCACGTCGTGTTGCGGCACTTCTGCGTGCTTGCGGTGGCCCTACACGATATTAGTCCGGTGTACCAGCTTCTTTGGCTCTTCACTCTTCTCAGAATGAAAAAATTGAATCAAGTGGTGGCTTTGTACACAGAATAATGCTAAAAAGGAAGCTTAGTGTTCAACAATCTGTCGAAAAAGAGGTCAATCTTTCGAAAAGGAGGTCATTAGATACAGTGTATAACTTAGAATCGGGAAATAGTGGGCACGATCCCGGCCTTTGCCTTAAGAATTTTACGGAAATCGCCGAAAATCTGCATCTCGGCCGTCGGTTGGAGTATAAAATCTCGTGCTGGCGAATATATGCCTGTGTCTTACCACTGCACTGATTAATATCAATGTCGTTTTAGGTTTCCTACCAATATTAGTAGCAAATGTATTTAGGATTGTCGAGCTTGTTTGATGATTCGTTTTTGTTGGAGTCCAGGCTGTAGTGTCATCCAAGACCAAATCTAGAAGGCGACTAGACCAGACGTTGAAATATCGTACAGAGAAATGTCACTTACATGTATGTGTTCTGTTATAAGAGTGGTTTTCCAACACTCCTGTCACCGGCGACGTCATTGTGTTTTTCCGAAATTCCTTAACCAGGGAAGACGAATCGAATATTCCAGAATTTGAAACACGAACAGCTGCTAGCATGAGTTTCTTAGAAGTAGATACCTTAGGGGTTGCGAAGCAACTCAAATCGCTTGATACAGGCAAGTCTTCAGGTCCAGATTGTATACCGATTAGGTTCCTTTCAGATTACGCTGATACAATAGCTTCCTACTTAGCAATCATATACAACCGCTCGCTCACCGATAGATCTGTACCTACAGATTAGAAAATTGCGCAGGTCGCACCAGTGTTTAAGAAGGGTAGAACGAGTAATCCATCGAACTACAGACCTATATCATTGACGTCGGTTTGCAGTAGGGTTTTGGAGCATATACTGTATTCAAACATTATGAATCACCTCGAAGGGAATGATCTACGAGGTGCATTAAAGTTCTAAGGCCACCGATTTTTTTTCACCGGACTGGAAAGAGATAGGAACATGCGCATTGTTTTAAAATGAGGTCGCGTTCATTGTCAATACGTCCCAGAGATGGCAGCACCGTACGGCAGATGGAATTTTACCGCCAGCGGCGAGAATGAGAACTGTTTTAAGTACTTAAGATGGCGACGTTTTCCTTACTTGAACAGCGTGCAATCATTCGTTGTCTGAATTTGCGTGGTGTGAAACTAATTGAAATTCATTGACAGTTGAAGGAGACATGTGGTGATGAAGTTAGGGATGTGTCGAAAGTGCGTTCGTGGGTGCGACAGTTTAATGAAGGCAGAACATCATGTGACAACAAACCGAAACAACCTCGGGCTCGCACAAGCCGGTCTGACGACATGATCGAGAAAGTGGAGAGAATTGTTTTGGGGGACCGCCGAATGACTGTCGAACAGATCGCCTCCAGAGTTGGCATTTCTGTGGGTTCTGTGCACACAATCCTGCATGACGACCTGAAAATGCGAAAAGTGTCATCCAGGTGTGTGCCACGAATGCTGACGGACGACCACACGGCTGCCCGTGTGGCATGTTGCCAAGCAATGTTGATACGCAACGACAGTATGAATGGGACTTTCTTTTCGTCGGTTGTGACAATGGATGAGACGTGGATGCCATTTTTCAATCCAGAAACAAAGCGCCAGTCAGCTCAATGAAAGCACACAGATTCACCGCCACCAAAAAATTTCGGGTAACCGCCAGTGTTGAAAAAATGATGGTGTCCATGTTCTGGGACAGCGAGGGCGTAATCCTTACCCATTGCGTTCCAAAGGGCACTACGGTAACAGGTGCATCCTACGAAAATGTTTTGAAGAACAAATTCCTTCCTGCACAGCAACAAAAACGTCCGGGAAGGGCGGCGCGTGTGCTGTTTCACCAAGACGACGCACCCGCACATCGAGCTAACGTTACGCAACAGTTTCTTCGTGATAACAACTTTGAAGTGATTCCTCATGCTCCCTACTCACCTGACCTGGCTCCTAGTGATTTTTGGCTTTTTACAACAATGAAAGACACTCTCCATGGCCGCACATTCATCAGCCGTGCAGCTATTGCCTCAGCGATTATCCAGTGGTCAAAACAGACTCCTAAAGAAGCCTTCGCCGCTGCCATGGAATCATGGCGTCAGCGTTGTGAAAAATGTGTACGTCTGCAAGGCGATTACGTCGAGAAGTAACGCCAGTTTCATCGATTTCGGGTGAGTAGTTAATTAGAAAAAAAATCGGAGGCTTTAGAACTTGAATGCACCTCGTATTGAAACGTAATCAGCATCGTTTCAGAAAACATCGTTCTTGTGGAACCCGCAGCTAACTCTTTATTCGCACGAAGTAATGGCTGCTATCGACAGGGGATCTCAAGTTGATTCCGTATTTATAGATTTCCGGAAAGCTTTTGACACCGTTCCTCACAAGCGACTTTTAATCAAGCTGCGGGCCTATGTGGTATCGTCTCAGTTGTGCGACAGGATTCGTGATTTCCTGTCAGGAAGGTCGCAGTTTGTAGTAACAGACGGAAAATCGTCGAGTAAAACTGAAGTGATATCAGGTGTTCCCCAGGGAAGTGTCCTGGGACCTCTGCTGTTCCTGATCTATATAAATGACCTGGGTGACAATTTGAGCAGTTCTCTTAGGTTGTTCGCGGATTATGCTGTAATTTACCGTCTAGTAAGGTCTTCCGAAGACCAGTATCAGTTGCAAAGCGATTTAGAAAAGATTGCTGTATTGTGTGGCAGGTGGCAGTTGACTCCTAAATAACGAAAAGTGTGAGGTGATCCACATGAGTTCCAAAAGAAATCCGTTGGAATTCGATTACTCGATAAATAGTACATTTCTCAAGGCTGTCAATTCAACTAAGTACCTGAGTGTAAAAATTACGAACAACTTCAGTTAATAATATTGTTGGGAAGGCGAGCCAAAGGTTGCGTTTTATTGGCAGGACACTTAGAAGATGCAACAAGTCCACTAAAGAGACAGCTTACACTACACTCCTTCGTCCTCTGTTAGAATATTGCTGCGCGGTGTGGAATCCTTACCAGGTGGGATTGACGGAGGACATCGAAAGGGTGCAAAAAAGGGCAGCTCGTTTTGTATCATCACGTAATAGGGGAGAGAGTGTGGCAGATATGATACGCGAGTTGGGATGGAAGTCATTAAAGCAAAGACGTTTTTCGTCGCGGCGAGATCTATTTACGAAATTTCAGTCACCAACTTTCTCTTCCGAATGCGAAAATATTTTGTTGAGCCCAACCAACGTAGGTAGGAATGAGCATCAAAATAAAATAAGAGAAATCAGAACTCGAACAGAAAGGTTTAGGTGTTCGTTTTTCCCGCGCGCTGTTCGGGTGTGGAATGGTAGAGAGATAGTATGATTGTGGTTCGATGAACCCTCTGCCAAGCACTTAAATGTGAATTGCAGAGTAGTGATGTAGATGTAGATGTAGATTGTGTCCTTGACCCGGCTGATAGAGTTACCCACCGAACTAGCCTTGCGGCTGACGGTCACGTGAGGAGCTGGGCGCACTCCGGTGTTCGCTATCGCTATCGACTGGTAGCCTCTCTGACGTCACTCGTGCTGTCCGCCCAGATGACGGACCGGATACGTCGAGACTGGCTGGCACGCCACACGAGGCTTCAGAAACGGATTTTTCGGGTAACTGCCTGCGACGTCCAGCGGATACCGGACACTCCAAGGATACGGCGCAGGTAGGGGGAGAGAACAGGGATGATTTATTTTTCACTGATAGCTGATTTAAAGGAAACTGAACAGCGCAAATGGGAAACGTCCTTTGTGCCTCGGTATCTGTTGCATTTCCCTTGACTTGTTCCCAGTTTCAAATCACAGCGAAAATTTTTCAAACATTTATCACTAAATGACGCAAGGCCTTCGTTCCAAGCTGGGCTTCACTCTGGAGTTCCACCTGCCATGCGTCAAAGTCTCCTCTCTTTAGCTTTGGATGGTATTAAGAGAGTTTTCAGTGAGTGGGCACAGGTTTTTGAGCTGCGACAGAGATTTGACCGTTATAGGGAAACTAAGAAAGGTAAGCAACGCCCTTGTTCCTCAAGGCTTAACACAGCATTGTTTAGGCAGCTACAGCTACGAATCCATTCCATGTATTTACAGTGAATACAACAGACTTCTTTGAGTTTAGAGATTCTACTGAAATATTATTGTCAATGCAGGCATGTAAGATTCCCAAATACAGTATGACCCAAGTGCCTCAAACTAATTCGTCTCACATGCCTGTTAAAAATATTTGCTCTGAAACAGAAAATGGAAACAGTATGCTATGCTGTACTTCATCTGAAAGACCAGCCATGTGTATCAGTTGCAAAACAGAAAGAACTGTACCGATGTCGAAATTTCTTCTTCGACAGCACAGGGAATTTTACGATATACTTTACGACATCTGGTCCCAAGTTGTGCCATAAACGGATGTCAATAATGGGCGTTTTATTCTTGAATTTAATTTTGTTATTATCTTCTAAAAAATTAAAAGGAAATGAGAAATGGATTTTGTTGACTACAGTTCTACTGGATACAAAATCTTTGGAGCGAAAATGGTTCAAATGGCTCTGAGGACTATGCGACTTAACTTCTGAGGTCATCAGTCGCCTAGAACTTAGAACTAATAAACCTAACTAACCTAAGGACATCACACACATCCATGCCCATGGCAGGATTCGAACCAGCGACCGTAGCGGTCGCTCGGCTCCAGACTGTAGCGCCTAGAACCGCACGGCCACTCCAGCCGGCCTTTGAAGCGAAAATGCAGGCAGATGATATGGAATTAAATCCATACTTCCATACTATATATACGAAGTGCCTCAGTGTTACAATGGACGTGAAACAAAAACTGCTTATTGGCGCTTAGAACTGATCAATTTCCTGGTATGTCACTTAGAACGTTCTTAATTAATGATTTATTTTCAAATTTTCCTCATTTTTTTCAGTGATGAGATGGGCAGCACATTTCTGTACTATCAGAATACCTCCTCAAGTTTCTGCACACAAATAAGTTATGTGAAAAAAGATATGCATTTTTTTATTCTCTCTCCAAATGTGAGGTGTGGCACTTAGAGCGTTCTCCATTTCCACGCTTGAGTCATCGACGCAGCAGGTGCAACAAGGAAATATGAACGGCGGTGAGCGTGTTATAACGTAACTTCGTAGTTACTGCTGTGCAGACATACCGGTCGGTCAACAAAATCAGCCTTTAGCTATTCGGCTTTCCTGCGTGGACATCATTTTCGGCAGCCAATACTAATTTCATGCCGCTGGTTTTCCTGAGAATGTTTGCAAAAGTACTGGGCGGGGGCATCTCATCCGGACTATGTCGTGACACTGAGAGGAGTACACAGTTGTCCTCGGGTTATAACGTCTGTTTGTCCTCAGAGGTTCTCTTGACTTATTCGTGTGGCTGTCCAATATTTTGATGATGTGAAGCTTGTGCTACCTTTTGTTTACGCTATTGGCTGTAGTAAATGCATTCAAAGAAAAAAAAAGACACATTGCCAATCGAGATTTGTGATTGATTAAATTATTTTATTTCATTACGGCATAATCACAACATCAATGCGAAATACTTTTATCATTTTATCGTAAGAAAATAAAAGAAGAAGAAAAGTGCGTTCAAGTGTGCTTATATGTCGACAAGATTCTTACAGGTACGAGCTTTTAAAACACGGTATGACGTCAAAAATTTTCCAGTAGGCAGTACATTAATTAATTACCTTAAAAGTGAATGAAAACGTGATAATGACGGTAACTAAGGGAAAGAAGGAGACAGTATCATATTACAGCTTTTGCAGATAATTATTGGAGCTTGTGACATCGTTTCAATACCTAGCGACAACGTTACAAAGCACTATGTAGCTCAATGAATACGTGAAGTCTGCAGTAGGGGAGGTAGAAGGAAAACGGGTTTGTAGGATGAATTAAGGAAAAGTGTAGTGGATGCATTAGAGAAAGCACATATAAGGTTCGAGAAAGACTAGAGGAAAAAGTCCCATTGACAACGAACCCTTTAGAGACGAAGTGCTAACTCGGATTGCGGAACGCGGGAAGGAGATCGAGAGTGCCAAGGTAACAGCGATTTACGGAAACCACGGAGAATGTAAATTTGGGTGATATGACGGCGATTGGAACCGCACTGCTTTCGATTACGTCTCGGTATTATTGACAGTACTGCTCGAATTAATGTATTCTTTATCAAGTATCACAGATGGAAGATGGTCAAGGAATTCCAGAGAAGTTCCGTTACATTCATAAGGCGTCGGTATAGACCATACGGTACACTGACAAATATGGTCAGAGAACATTAACGAGAATTGTTGGTAGAAAGTTAATATACAGAAACGGTAGCTTTTAAAATGATTACGTTGTGCTGCGTAAACTTTTACGTTTGAGCATAGTAACGTCGTGAAGCATGAGTTGATATTTCGCAATTGAAGCTCACGGTATTTTTTTTCTTTTCTTTTTTTACGTAATATATTGATTTCCGGTAGCAATCTTCACATCTCAAAGGGTGTGGTTTGTATATTCTTCTCTGCCACTGCCATAGTTTAAACTTATTAAATGTTTCTTTGAATATTTGTGATTTAATTTCTGTCTCGATATAGTAGTAGAAGATAACATTACTTATGTAGTATCATTGCTGTCGCGGGATCTCCACTTGTACGTATCACTAGTGCTGTCCTTCATCTACATTATATAAGGACTATTCCGTTGACAACTTTTCTTTGAGTTTTTGTTTTCAGTGTGACATAAATTTGATGTTTGTCATCTTTATCTTGCTCTCCATACGCCGTTCGTTTTATTAGTTCGTCTGTTTTCTTATTAGCTTGACTGCCGTTTCCAGTCTCTTGCAACTCTTCAGAGAGTCCAGTCATAAGGGTTTTGCGGTTACTGTTTTTTTATATTGCAGGAATAACGCTAATAAATTTTGATTTTACCACTATGGCTTTCGAAGCTTCGTCTGTGCGTCCAAGTGCCTCTTTCGTCATCTGCGATGACAGCCACCAGTATTAATGTGGGAGAAACTGTAAAGCGAAACCAGAAGCGCGAACTGATACGGATGAGCAAACAGCAGAAAAGAAAACGCTTTTCTGTGGGTGCTACCGAAAATGGTTCAATCCCAGGCTGGATCTTCCGGCCGGAGCTGCTGAAGACAGCTGTTACAAGGGAAACTCCAATGAAAACGAGACAGGCGGAAAAAAGTAGCTAAACAGTTTATTGTTTCAAAAATAATCTCCATGACGGTTAGTACATTTATTTCAATGTGAGACAAAACGGTCAGTGTTTTCATGGAACGATTTTTGCGGCTGCGTAAGGAACAATGATTTTACCCAGGAGTGCACATCCTCATCCGAAGCAAATTCACGGCCACGAATATCTTTCTTCAGGGCTCCAAAGGTATGGGAATCACACGGGAAGAGATGGGGATTGTATGGAGGCATCATAATCGATAGCGTGCAAACGCCTGGACTTTATTCATCCTGTATTTGAGAATGAGGACATGTGCGACATCCAACAAACTTTACACACAATTTCAAACCTTTTCGAAACGTTTTCTCGCTCACACCGAATTTTTGTAATTATTAATATTTACGGCAGGTGAAGTTCAGAACTCAAATGTTAATATTCCAAAACAATTCCATTCAACTGTCAAATATTGTCGAGAGAATCAACTGCTAAGTTTTCCGAGCGCCTTTAATACCCACAACAAAGACTGCACGTATAACAGATTGTGTGGTTCAGTAATGGAATGATCGCCTGCTGCGTGGGCGGTCTGGTTTCGAGCCCTGGCTGTGATAAGTTTATAAACAAAGCTGCATGTTTGATGAGCATTTAAATTAAGTGTAAGACAAATAAACAAGAAATAATGCTCAGAGTTTTCCAGAAATCGCTAAGTGCTCTTATTCTGAAAAATAGATGAACATAAAGTGCGTCATTTACACTGAATTCTAAGCAAAAGTAATTTTATTACACATTCCACTGTTAGAGACATCGCGCTTCCTGAGCTAAGTGTCGCACGATGACATAATTTTGTCGGTACATCCAGTGACATATGTAGCTACCGTACGCAAAGTGTGTTGCGAATATCGATGGCAGTATAGAAGTAATAAATTAAAACGTCATGCGTGACGTAGAAGTTTTACGATGCTCTAGTTTAAGGAGAAGCTAATTTTTCACCCATCTAAAAATTTACAATGCTATGTCTCCTGAACTGTGAGTTGAACAATTACAAAGGGTGTATTACATAGAATCATCCGATTTAAAAAAATCATAACTATTTGTTAAGTGAGGTATGTGCATGAACAACGTACTATTGGAAAGAGCAAATAAGCCGGCTGGAGTGGCCGGGCGGTTCTAGGCGCTACAGTCTGGAGCCGAGCGACCGCTACGATCGCAGGTTCGAATCCTGCCTCGGGCATGGATGTGTGTGATGTCCTTAGGTTAGTTAGGTTTAAGTAGTTCTAAGTTCTAGGCGACTGATGACCTCAGAAGTTAAGTCGCATAGTGCTGAGAGCTATTTGAACCATTTGAACCAAAGAGCAAACTCTCGAGTTTTACAGGGTTCCCGCTAAGTACCAGCAGTGTGCGCCCACTTCAATTCTAGTAAAAATGGTGTCGGGACAACAGAAAACGTTTTGTGTTCTAAGTTTTGAGCAGTGCGGGTCAGTAATACCTGTTCAGCGTGACTTTCGTACTAGGTATGGTGTGGATCCTCCTACAGCACAGAGCATTAGACGATGGCATGAACAATTTCGAGGAACAGGTTGCTTGTGTAAAGGCAAATCGTCAGGTCTTCCCCGTGCTTGGATAGCTCAGATGGTAGAGCACTTGCCCGCGAAAGGCAAAGGTCCTGAGTTCGAGTCTCCGTCCGGCACACGGTTTTGATCTGCCAGGAAACATTGATATTATTTGTGTACTGTAGCTGCAGCCTCTAATAATAATAATAATATCAACAATAATGACAATAATTGTAACAGTATTAACAAGAATGACAGTGGCAGATAAGAAAAGAATTTATAGGTCTACAAAATAGATGCTTTCTGGGAAAATGAAATTTAAGGAGACTACATCGGCTAAGAATACTGGGAAACAAGGAAGATCAGGTTGGGTAGAGGTATGTACAAGGGTAACGAGTGTGTACAGGGACAATGATAATGTTATTGTTGCTCGAGTAGGTATATCATTACCTGTCTGCTAAAGCTTGAGATGTTATTTAGTTCTCTAATATAATGACGGGGGTTGTTCCAGCTACTGGGCTGAGTGGTGGAGTGCAACAGAAAGGATTTTGCTGTGATGGGAACGGGTGTTGTTCAGACAAGAGCGTTAAGGTCGTGGAGAGATGTGAGGGACAGTGTTCACTGATAAGACAGTAGAGAAGACAGAGGGTACATATCACAGATGTGACGAAAAAAAGCATTCATAACCAGTTTCAGACGCCATGAACTTTCCTGAGGAAGATCTTGCAGGATAACATCGCCGTAATCAATAATTGGAAGAATAAGTGTCTGTAAAAGTTTCTTTTTCAGATCATCCGAATTAAATAACATTTCTCTACATTTGCAGAAAGCTGACACTCACCACATAGAATATAAATTCTGTGTAAGTCACTCTGTTTCATCCCAAAGTCATTGAACGACGACACATTTCCATACACTGCAGCGTCGTCAACAAGCAGTCACAGATCGCTGCTCTACCGATCAGTTGGGTCCTGTATGTGTATACAGCAGAAGAACGGTCCTGTCACACGTCCCTGGGGCACTCCCGATGACACACCTGTCTCTCATGATCACTCACCGTCCAGGATAATGTACTAGGTTCTATTACTTAAGAAGTATTCGAGGCAGTCACATACCAGGGAGCGTATTCTGTATCTGGTAATCCATCAAGAGGGACTGCAGCCGGACACGTAGTACTTGAATAGTAACAACACCGGTGGCTGTTCAAAAATGGTTCAAATGGCTCTGAGCACTATGGGACTTAACTTCTGAGGTCATCAGTCCCCTAGAACTTAGAACTACTTAAACCTAACTAACCTAAGGACATCACACACATCCATGCCCGAGGCAGGATTCGAGTCTGCGACCGTAGCGGTCGCGCGGTTCCAGACTGAAGCGCCTAGAACCGCTCGGCCGGCCCGGTAACTGTATTTGAATCTAACGTCGTTTATTCTTACCAAACATGCTACCAGTTTCGACACCACATGGTTTCATCTTCAGGCTCCTGCATATGGAAACAACATAACATGACAGAAGAATAGGAGGGCACAGAGAACATAAATCGTAGTTTATGATTCAAAAGAGATAAATCACATCATAAAATTACATAATAAAAATATGGCATTGTTATCCATACAAATCAAAATTAGCATCTAACTTAAATAGAATTTTTTTACACGAATGACGTAATGGACTTGAGGGGAACCCACACGTACAAAGAGTTACACCAGCAAAGCGGTCGCAGTCACATACTTGTATATCCCTAACAGCCACCATCAATATGTGCACAAAGGGTTAGAAGTAGCATACATGATACATGTCGACAAACTATTACCGAGGAACACCTCATGTGCCAAATCCACTATATAGCAATAGGCTATTATGAGTAACATAGTAAAAGACAACCATTAAAGCCAGTAGGCACATATGTGCAACTACACATACCGGACCCTTAACTAAGAAATGCCCGTATGGAAACCCAGAGAATGAAACCAAGAACTTGTACATATTAACATACAACAACAAGACAAATAACTCCAAGGATTCCATACTAATGGGAACCCAGGTAATCACTTACGCAAATGGCCAAAGGTCGTGCGCATCAGTACACGTCCCAGACGAAACGTATAATTCGTATTTTATACTCTGCACACGCAGGTATGGCTCGGCAATAGTTTGTCAAAAAATGGCTCTGAGAACTATGCGACTTAACTCCTGAGGTCATCAGTCGCCTAGAACTTAGAACTAATTAAACCTAAACTAACCTAAGGACATCACACACATCCATGCCCGAGGCAGGATTCGAACCTGCAACCGTAGCGGTCGCTCGGCTCCAGACTGCAGCGCCTGGAACCGCACGGCCAATAGTTTGTCGACATTTATCATGTATGCTACTTTTAAACCTGTGGATACACATTGACGGTGGCTGTTAGGGATATATATGGCTGCGATCCTTTGCTGGGATAACTCTTTGTACGTGTACACATCTGTGTGTGCAGAGGTATAAGATGTGAATTATGCATCTCGTCTGGGACGTATATGGATGCGATCGACGTTTGTCACGTTTGCGTAAGCTATTACCTGGTTTCCCGTTATTGTGGAGTCTTTGGAGTTTTTGTGTTGTTCTTGTATGTCAATACGTACATGTTCTTGGTTTTATTTTGCTGGGTTTCCATATGGACTTTCTTGGTTTATAGTCAAGTACGTGTAGCTGCGCATATGTGACAACTGGTTTTACTGATTAATTTTTACTAGGTTACTCATTAGAGCCTATTGTTACATGTAAATAGTGAATTTGACACAGATAGTCGCATGTATGCTACTCTTGACCCTCTGGGTACATATTGACGGTGGCTATTAGGCATAATATATGACTGCGATCGCTTTGTTGGTGTAACTCTTCGTACGTGTGGGTTCCCCTCAAGTTCATTCCGTCATTGATGTACAAAAATTGCAGTTTAAGTTAGATGCTAATTTAGTTTTGTATGCATAACTATGCCGTATTTTTATTATGTAATTTTATGATGTGATTTATAAGAGATAGGATAGTCATAAACTATGATTTATGCTCTCATACTCCTCTGTCTTATTATGTTGTTTCCATATGCAGGGGCCTGAAGATGACGCCATGTGGTCTCGAAACTGGTAGCATGATTTAAAAAGAATAAACGACGTTAGATTCGAATACAGCCGCTGGTGTTATTATTCAAGTACTACATACTCTGTACGGTCAGACTTTCGTTAACAGTCCGCAATGCGGCTTTGTGTCAAAGGCCTTCAGGAAACCTAAGAACATGGAATCTCTTCGTAACTCTTCATCCGTGCAAGGCACAGGTGTAGGTTCGAGTCTGCTGGGAAGACACTTGCTGGCAGTTGCGGCCGCCAACTAGCGTCAGGGGACAGGGATTTTGTTAACCGCCTCGGGCGGCCACGTGGCCCATTTTTCGGACTGTCCCCGGGGGCGCGGCAACGACCATCGCGGTGTCCGCTGCTCTCACAGGTAGTCTGTTGTACTCGCCACAACATGGCTGCTGGTTTCAGCTCCTTCCTCAACTTCTGTCCGTAATTTCCCCGACTGTTTTGACACTGTATTCGTCTTTCCCTATCCTGTGCAAAAGTGTTGTCTTCAAAAGTATATTTTTTAAATTTATTTATAATTTACGTTCTACTTATTGTGAACGGACTAATTATCGCTCTCCAGCCTTTGATTTGGAAACGTAGTTACATCTACTTGTTATGTATGAGCTGGAACTATGGGCCTTATGGAAAAAGGGTGACCCGGGTGAGTCACGCAATTTTAATCTGATCACGAGGTGTGGCCATTAATTGCACGCGTTGATCACGTAGGCTGACGTGAGGATCAATGAACTTTACTTGACGGGATGCATCTGGAACACAAGGGAACTTCCCCATCGCACCCCCCTCAGATTTAGTTATAAGTTGGCACAGTGGATAGGCCTTAAAAAACTGAACACAGATCAATCGAGAAAACAGGAAGTAGTTGTGTGGAACTGTGAAAAAAATAAGCAAAATATACAAACTGAGTAGTCCATGCGCAAGATAGGCAAAATCAAGGAGAGTATGAGCTCAGGAGCGCCGTGGTCCCGTGGCTAGCGTGAGCAGCTGCGGAACGAGATGTACTTGGTTCAAGGCTTCCCTCGAGTGAAAAGTTTAATTTTTTGTTTTCAGACAATTATTATCTGTCCGTCCGTCCGTCCGATGCGAGGTAACTGCGCCGTAGTATGGGTACGCTACACCTAAACAAACATCGAAACACACGACATCAGTCGACTACAGCGCACGGAAGAGAGAGTATTCCTGCTACCGAGGCTCCCTGGCTGGCAGTTGACTGTTCACTACTTTGGACGAGAGTGCATTAAATATACGTGAGATGTATTTCGTGGGCAATATGAATCCAGCAAATATAGCTCACGACTTCAATAACAAGGTCAATGAATATTTTCCGAACTGCAAGTTTGCGGTGCGGTCGCAAAACACGGACACTAAACTTATTACAGTGAACAGAGACGTCAATGAACGAACGGACAGATAATAATTGTCTGAACATAAAGATTTAAATTTTTCACTCGACTTGAACCAAGGACCTCTCGTTCCGCAGCTGCTCACGCTAACCACGGGACCACGGCGCTCCTGAGTTCAAACTATCCTTGAAGTTGCCTATCTCCACATGGACTACTCAGTTTGTATATTTTGCTTATTTCTTTCATAGTTCCACACAACTTCTTCCTGTTTTCTCCATTGATCTGTTTTTTAAGGCCTATCCACTGTGCCAACTTATAACTAGATTTGACGGGGGTGCGATGGGGAGGTTCCCTTGTTAGGTGATTAGAAAGTTAGTAGACAGGAATACAATTAAATATTTAGCTTTAATTCACCATCAGCCGTGAACGTCGATCTTGACTTTGTACAACAATATTTACGAGTGCAGTTATAGACTGAACTGCGAATACTTCTTTACAATTCTGATTGCTTCACATATATAGATCAGTTGTCAATACATAAACTGTATGTGGCGCCTGGCTAGGTCGTAGCTAATGACTTAGCTGAAGGCTATGCTAACTAGCGTCTCTGCAAATGAGATCTCTGAAGCTATAACAAGTGAACCATTCCCATTAAAGTCGGCTGTAGAACTGGCCAGTGCGCTAGCTTGTCTCGTAAGACCAGCCGAGTGGCGGCGCTCGGTCTGCTAGCGTCGACAGTGGCGACTCGCGGGTCCGATGTGTACTGACGGACCGCGGCCGATTTGAAGCCTACAACCTAGCAACTGTGGTGCCTTGCGGTGACACCACACTACTTCGATACCAATAATTTTCTGTCTTGTTCCATTTGCTTGCTGAGCAAGGAAAAAATAGTTGTGTGTATTCCTCCACATGCGCCCTACTCTCTCTTATTCTCAGGACACTTACAAGAGAGATGTGATAGTGAGAGCCTAATTGTTACGGAGTTTGTCTCGGGTACGGGTTCCCTAAATTTACCTAAAGGGTTTTTCGAGATCGAGAACACCCATTTTCTCTTAATATTGCAATTTATTATTTTATCCATGATGGCTTGAGAACACAGCGGCCGTTTTTGTAAATATCACTGAAGAAATAACTTCACCCAACCACACTTTTTCAATGAATGATTTGTTTCACCAGAGCCTCGGCCCTTCGTCAGATGGATAGCGATGATTTCTCGTACAGATGTCACATTATTGTCCTAGAACATAACAATGTATTCACTATTTTCTTGTTTCCAAAACTTTTGCGCAATTCAGAGATGTTTCGTTGAATGGTTGGCACGCTGAAATTTGTTGATGGCCCAATACTGAAATCTGCAGCAATTTGCTGAAGGGTTACACTTGTGTCACGTTGAAAGATTCTCTTCGGTCGTCGTTGATCCAGTTCTTGCAGGATCTTTTTCCGGCCGCAGCGATGTCGGAGATCGATGTTTTACCGGATTCCTGATATTCACGGTACACTCATGAAATGGTCGTACGGGAAAATCCCCACTTCATTGCTACCTCGGAGATGCTGTGTCCCATCGCTTGTGCGCCGACTATAACACCACGTTCAAACTCACTTAATTGTTGATAACCTGCCATTGCAGCAGCAGTAGCCGATCTAACAACTGCGCCAGACACTTCTTTCTTATAGCATTGCCGACCACCTGTTTACATATCTCTGATTTAAATACGCATGGCTATACGAGTTTCTTTGTTGCATTAGTATATGTACTTTCAACATCCGTTTGTATTTTCCAAGGTGGGTCGAAAATTATTTTCTCCCACATACTTTTTGTCTAATTATGATTATTTGTAATGTCCGCTGACTGGACACCAAAGGAGTAATATGATGCGGAGATTAGATATCTACCGGCACATACCGTACCCTGGTTTGCAAACGACAAATGTAAATGTAGAAGTTTATTCGTCCACAATTTAGAGACGGCTTAGGGAAAAGAGTTGTCGTTAGTACAGTGGCTGAATCATGCAGGATAACGTGCTTGAGTACAGAATATATGTTATGTGGTGGCATGCGGAGGCTGAAATGGTACGCCTTTTCATCGAATTAGCTTTTTGGGAACGGAGAGCTATGATTCGAACGTATGATTCAGTGTTCGATGTTCCCTGCACAAACACCAAAACCGGAGCCGCTGTGAATGTTATCCCTGTGGTCTCTGAGATTACTGACGTAGACGCGGTGGATGGCCTTTCCCATGGTCGACGCTACGTGCCAACGACTCGAGGCACACATTTGTTCCTGTCACTGAACACAATGGCTCACCGTTCTTTCCTCGCGGAAGTTCTTTCCCAACGTCGCTGACGGTGCTATATTGTCACGAGACGATGAAAAGGAAGCATAGCGGAGTTCGTGACCGCAGATCAACTTGAAGGGAATGTTGTACTTGTCGCTATGTACACTGTCTCTGCTACGCCTCACTGACGGTGTCGATGCTACGTCTACGACCGTATCTCGGTGTTGTTGCCCTCTTTTATGAGCGCCAAAAACCCTGGAAACTAGGTTACGGTTTAGCGTCCCTTCGACGGCGAGATCATTAGAACGAAGCACAGGTTGGATTGGGGAATGATAGGGAAGGAAATAGGTATTTTTTTAAAGGAATCATCCCGGCATTTGCCTTCGAATTACGATTTGAAATCCAAACCGCAATCAGGGCAGACGCGGTATTTGATGTGAACATACTCGAAAAAGTTCAAACAAACACAAACGTCACTGACAGTTTCGGTAACTAGATTCCGTATACAATAAGGTGCACTCTTAGTGAAATTAAAGGAGACGAAATAATCAAAATTCTCTATATTCTGTACAATATTTTAGAATTTTTTAGAATTTTTGTCACCTTGCTTTCGGCTATTGCAATTTTACTTTACGATTGCAATTTCGGCATTAAACCATTCTCAAGCATCTACAAAACATAATAAAACCCAATGAGAACATTTTTCATCGGGATTAACAGTAGGTACAACCAGTTTTGTAGTCCATACCACCCACAAAATCTTTTCTCGCTACATGGCCAAGGCATAATTAACCTCCCATTAAAACATAACGAAATTACCGAAGAGTTGTGTATACTAAAACCTATAGCAACAAATAGCGGCTACCATACTGATAGGGCAGACGAAATGTAGACAACCAGGTTATGTAACAGAAGCAGCAACATAGATAAAGAAATAACATCAACAACTAATATACGGATCGTTTTCCCCAGCAAAAACAAAGTTCGAACATTAATCTGACACACAACCCACAAAACAAAATCATTTACACAATCAACGGTTTATGAAATCAAATGTGGTGAATGAAAATTTGTATGTGGGGCAAACAGGTAGACGTTTTTACACCAGTTTGTGAGAGGACGGAAACGTAAACGCTAGCTGTAAATTTTCAAATAGTACACATCTGAGAAACTACAATCATAACACTAACAGTATCGAGAAATCTTGAAAGGTACTACAAAGGATAGAGGAAAGCAGATTAATGGACTTTCTAGGTGAGTTCTAGATGAAATTCAAATTTATACCGCCTCCAAACAACTATCACAGTACATACTCAATGAACAAAGAGGCCTCAAAAATAATTTTTTTTTCGATTGTTGCAGACATTTACTCTAATGTGTTCTAAGTACACACTTTTAGATTGTAGACATATATTGTTTCTGAAGTGATGGTCAATATTGGGGGAAATGACAGGAATGATCATTCGAAACAAAAAGGTCAAGTAAACATGGGCTCTAAACGCATACCTTAAGAGCTAACAATTCTTGATGTTCGAGACTTAGAAACAAATCTCTTCTACTGCAAGCTCTTTGCCTCTCATATTTTTGGAAATGATAGTATGGACCAAAACAAGAAAAAATGTCCAGTAGACAAGTGCTCTAAAATGCTCACCTAAAATGTTATGAGCGCTTGTTGATTAGAAGAGTTGTGTTTCAAAGTAGCGAAGATGAACAAGTGCTCACAGATCTTAAGGTATGCATTTTAAAGCGCATGTTTGCTGGACATCTTTTCTTGTTTTGGTCCATACTAGCACTTCCTAAAATATATAAAGCAAAGAGCTTGCAATGGAAGAAATTTGTCTCATAGTATCGAAGATCAAGAATTGCTCATAGCTCTTAAGGTATGCGTTTTAAAGCCCATTTCACTTGACTTTTTTGTTTCGAAAGATCATTCCTGTCATATCCCTGTATATTGACCATCGCTTCTGAAACACCTTGTATACAGTCCACTTAAAATAGCAGTACATAAAATGGATTATTGACTAGTGTCGTTCACTCGTTTTTCTTTGACGTGCGTATTACGTTGTTATCTCTGCCTAACGTAAACCTGCACGTCAAAATCTTGTAAGGCAGATGAATGTCAACAAACTACCAAATTTGTTCCACCTACAGTTAAGCTTACTGTGGATTGTTCTCATTACGTCGTATTACATTTTACAGAAGCTTGAAAATGGCAATAAGCCGAAATTGCAATCGTAAAATAAAATTCTAGCAGCTGAAAGTAAGATACAACATTTAAAAAGTTAATAGAAGCTGTAGTCCCATACTACAAGGAAATAATTGCCTTAATAAACTGATGCGTACCATTCAGAGCGTATGTCTTGGAAAGGCGGGACTTGCAGTTCTTCTGACAGGCGTCAAGGCATGTCTACACAGGACCTTCCGCACCACACAAAACAGTGCTTTTTCTCTTGTTTCCTGCTCTAGCAAGGCCTGGTAAGTATATTAGAGTCAAGAACAGCGTCAGATGTTGAGTGACCACTGTGAAGGACATGCAAGCCGCCCGGTGTGGCCGAGCGGTTCTAGGCGCTTCAGTCTGGAACTGCGCGACCGCTATGGTCGCAGGTTCGAATCCTGCCTGGGGCATGGATGTGTGTGATGCCCTTAGGTTAGTTAGGTTTAAGTAGTTCTAAGTTCTAGGGGACTGATGACCTCAGCAGTTAAGTCCCATAGTGTTCAGAACCATTTGAACCATTTTGAAGGACATGCAAATGGCGCGTGGGACAGCACTATCAGCATCTGACAGAGTTTGAAATGGGTGTCATTGTGGATCTCCATTTGGCCGGCTGATCGAATCGTGCAATATACAAGTTTCTAGGGCATTCATACGCGACAGTGGTCCAAAGTTAGGCAGCACAGGAACTTGAAGGCGAGCTTACTCGACGTCAAGGTTCCGATCGACCGCGTTTGACCACTACAGTGGAGGATCGCCGTATTGTGCAGCCAGCACTTCGTAAACGCTTCACAGCTACTCCTGCAATCCGAGAAGAAGTGATAGACTCCTTACAGCATTCTGTGCCATCCCTCACTGTTGGTCGGAGACTAGCAGCAGCCGCACTAATAAATTGGCCACCCGTGAGTTGGCTGCCGTTGACACTAACGGCTGCGTTTGAAGTGCTGCCATGACCGTGAGGCATGGAATATGGCCACTGTACACGGGTACTGAGACAACCTCATTAATGCATGGACTCTGCATGTCAGCAGCGGACTATTGAAGCTGTTCGAAGCTCTGTAATGGTGTGGGGCGTGTGCAGTTGGAGTGATATGGGACCCGTGATACTTCTAGATACGACTAAATGGCTCTGAGCACTATGGGACTTAACATCTATGGTCATCAGTCCCCTAGAACTTAGAACTACTTAAACCTAACTAACCTGAGGACAGCACACAACACCCAGCCATCACGAGGCAGAGAAAATCTCTGACCCCGCCGGGAATCGAACCCGGGAACCCGG
This sequence comes from Schistocerca nitens, assembly GCF_023898315.1. Lineage (NCBI taxonomy): Eukaryota > Metazoa > Arthropoda > Insecta > Orthoptera > Acrididae > Schistocerca > Schistocerca nitens. The sequence goes on from NC_064618.1 coordinate 487,497,851, forward strand.
GCGTGGGAAGCGAGAACGCTACCGCACGACCACGAGATGCGGGCTCTAGATACGACTCAGGCAAGTGACATGTACGGAAGCATCCCTTCTGATCACCTACATCCATTCATGTCCATTGTGCATCCCGACGCACTTGCACAATTCCAGCAGGACCATGTGACATCCCACACGTCCAGAATTGCTACAGAGTGGCTGCAGGAACACTCCTCTTCCGCTGGCCACGAAACTCTCCACACGTGAACATTATTTAGCATATCTGGGATGTCTTGCAACGTGGTGTTCAGAAGAGATCTCCACTTCCTCGTATTCTTTGGATTTATGGGCAGCCTTGCAGGATTCATGGTGTCACTTTCCTCTAACACTACTTCAGACATTAGTCGAGTCCATGCCACGTATCGTTGCGGCACTTTTTCGTGCTCACGGAGGCCCTACACGATATTAGGCAGGTGTACTGGATTCTCTGGCTCTTCTGTGTATATATGTGATGTCCGTTTTATCGGATGTGTTCGAAAGAAAAGACACTGCTTTGATCCTGATCCCTTCACTGTAGATACACACCAAAATTGAACACTTACACGGATCGGCGAGATGCCGCGAGTAATGAGGCAACGTCAGTAGTGTGTGGTATAAGTTAAGAATTTGGTTATGACGGGAGGGGTGCTGCGGTAGTTCATGCAGTTGTGGTAAACACTGTGTCCGGACAGCGTAATGGTCAGGGCAACGGCCTGGTAAGCAGGAGACCCGGGTTCAAATCCTGGTTCGGCACAAATTTTCGACTTGCCCTATTGATATAAATCAATGCGCATTGGCAGCTAATGTCTTCAATTCCTTGGGTCTTGATTCATAGTTGCTACAGGATGAAAATGGTGTCTTTCCTTTGAGACATGTCCAAAAGAAAAGACACCACATATACCGGGTGGTCCATTGATCGTGACCGGGCCAAATATCTCACGAATTAAGCGTCAAACGAAAAAACTACAAAGAAAGAAACTTGTCTAGCTTGAAGGGGGAAACCAGATGGCGCTATGGTTGGCCCGCTAGATGGCGCTGCCATAGATCAAACGGATATCAACTGCATTTTTTAAAATAGGAACCCCCATTTTTATTACATATTCGTGTAATACGTAAAGAAATATGAATGTTCCAGTTGGACCACTTTCTTCGCTTTGTGATAGATGGCGCTGTAATAGTCACAAACATCGGTAGAACATTACGTAGGAAATCAGCATACATTGCACCATTTAGATTGCCAATTTTAGACGAACAGATGGTAACAGGTAGGTTCTTTTAAATTAAAATACAGAACGTAGGTACGTTTGAAGATTTTATTTCGGTTGTTCCAATGTGATACGTGTACCTTTGTGAACTTATCATTTCTGAGAACGCATGCTGTTACAGCGTGATTACCTGTAAATACCACATTAATGCAATAAATGTTCAAAATGATGTCCGTCAACCTCAATGCATTTGGCAATACGTGTAACGACATTCCTCTCAACAGCGAGTAGTTCGCCTTCCGTAATGTTCGCACATGCATTGACAATGCGCTGACGCATGTTATCAGGCGTTGTCGGTGGATCACGATTGCAAATATCCTTCAACTTGCCCCACAGAAAGAAATCCGGGGACGTCAGATCCGGTGAACGTGCGGGCCATGGTATGGTGCTTCGACGAGCGATCCACCTGTCATGAAATATGCTATTCAATACCGCTTCCACCGCTCGCGAGTTATGTGCCGGACATCCATCATGTTGGAAGTACATCGCCATTCTGTCATGCAGTGAAACATCTTGTAGTAACATCCGTAGAACATTACGTAGGAAATCAGCATACATTGCACCATTTAGATTGCCATCGATAAAATGGGGGCCAATTATCCTTCCTCCCATAATGTCGCACCATAAATTAACCCGCCAAGGTCGCTGATGTTCAACTTGTCGCAGCCATCGTGGATTTTCCGTTGCCCAATAGAGCATATTATCCCGGTTTACGTTTCCGCTGTTGGTGAATGACGCTTCGTCGCTAACTAGAACGCGTGCAAAAAATCTGTCATCGTCCCGTAATTTCTCTTGTGTCCAGTGGCAGAACGTTCAAAGTCGTCGCCATGCAATTCCTGGTGCATAGAAATATGGTACGGGTGCAATCGATGTTGATGTAGCATTGTCAACACCGACGTTTTTGATATTCCCGATTCTCGCTCAATTTGTCTGCTACTGATGTGCGGATTAGCCGCGACAGCAGCTAAAACATCTACTTGGGCATAATCATTTGTTGCAGGTCGTGATTGACGTTTCACATGTGGCTGAACACTTCCTGTTTCCTTAAATAACGTAACTATCCAGCGAACGGTCCGGACACTTGGATGATGTCGCCCAGGATACATAGCACACATAGGACACGCCCGTTGGGCATTTTGATCACAATAGCCATAAATCAACACGATATCGACCTTTTCCGCAGTTGGTAAACGGTCCATTTTAACACGAGTAATGTATCACGAAGCAAATACGGACCTCACTGGCGGAATGTTACGTGATATCACGTACTTATACGTTTGTGACTATTACAGCGCCATCTATCACAAAGCGAAAAAAGTGGTCCAACTAAAACATTCATATTTCCTTACGTACTACACGAATATGTAGTAAATACGGGGTTCCTATTTAAAAAAAATGCAGTTGATATCCGTTTGACCTATGGCAGCGCGCTCTAGCGGGCCAACCATAGCGCCATCTGGTTTCCCCCTCGAAGCTGGACGAGTCTCGTTCTTTGTAGTTTTTTCGTTTGATGCTTATTTCGTGAGATATTTGGCCCGTTCACTATCAGTGGACCAGTCTGTATATGCGGTTTCGGATGTGTTCGAAAGAAAAGACACTGCTTTGATTCTGATCTCTTCACTGCAGATACACACCAAAACCGAACACTTACGGGGATCGACGAGGTGCCGCGAGTAATGAGGCTAATGAGCGAGCTCACTACGTCAGTAGTGTGTGGTATAAGTTGAGAATTGGTTTGAACGGGAGGTGTGCTGGGGTAGTCCACGCAGCTGTGGTGAACGCTGTGGCCGGACAGCGTAGTGGTCAGCGCAACAGCCTGTTAAGCATGAGACCCGGGTTCAAATCCTCGTCCGGTACAGATTTTCAACACCCCATTGATGTAAATCAATGCGCATTGGCAGCTAATGTCTTCAATCCTTGATTCATAGTTGGTGCAGGATGAAAATGGTGTCTTTCCTTTGAGATATGTCCAAAAGAAAAGACACCACATATATATGCAAAGATTGATTAGCGATGGCAATAAAATTTGTTAAAGAAGGAACTGTCCCGGAAACAGCGGGCAGATAGAAACCCTACTCATGGGCTGCTGGTGTCGCGGGGGTCAGCAGTGAACGTGCTAAGACTGCCACGTGGGGTGACAGGTGATGTTGACAGATGGGAAGCCGGAATTGCAGGGGAGGACGTGGGAGCGATGCTCGGGTCAGCCGGTGTGGGAGGAGGGGAGTGTCGCCAAAAACCGCGGCGACAGCGGCAGTGGGCGCGCCACGCGGCGATCAATAGGCGCGCCTCGCACAGTGGCTGGTGGCTGGTGGCTGGTGGCGGGCGCAATCTGGAGCAGCGGGCCGCGTCTGCGTCTCGCTCTCCAGCTCTGGCTGGCAAAGCCGCTCAGCGGACGCTTCCTTCCGAATCCCCGTGCTGTGGTGCGGGCTCGAGCTGCGTCCGCCGCGCGGCTTACTTCGGCTTACTTCCCAGCTGTCTAGCAAACAGGCTCAGGCTGTCCGACGAAATGACAGCAGCAAGACCGCCGCTGGCAGCGGCAGGCACTGGTACGATGCGGAGCCTTCCAAAATGTGCTCAGCATTACGACAGTACGAGCCACCGTGACTAGTCTGCGGAAGTTTCTTTCGAATACAACCTGAAATGCCACCCACATCTACATGCAGTAATCGCTCCTGAACATATGATGATAAATTCCGAAATGCGTCATATACGACCAATAAAGTCATTCCTTGCTGATGTTTGATTTTTGCCATTACGACCCACTCATCCTGGACGCAGAATTACTGATCGTTTTAATTTCAAATTTGACGTCGGATAACAAATGACAACAGAAATATTTTTTTCGTGTGATGATTGCAGTTTAACAGTTTCGGAATTTTTCGTTCGCTATTGCAGTAGCTAGCCAGTGGGTGTGTTGGACCTTCCATCGAGCTACGGACCCCCTTGAAGATGTCTCCCGCAGTCGGAGACGAAACGTTGGGAATTGACATAAATTCATCAACCGACCACGGCATAACAGCCCGGATAATTATAATGGACATGATATTTCCGTCAGTGAAAGCCTACATTTTTGTACACCAGTGTGTCACATGGCTTTGTCGGCGGTTCCAGTGCTAAGAGGAACGGTGCGCTACAGCGAGAGAGAGTGACTTGGCGGGGCGAGTCACCCTCTGTGGGTCCGCAGCAGCGCTGATCCGCGCTAGCGGGCAGGCGCCGTTGCTGTTAGCGTCACGCACGGCAGCCACGGACGCCGGTCTGGGGCGGGTCGCGTGCAACACGCCACCAGTGTGGCCGCCGTAACGATGGCCGGCCGCTGCATCAGGCGCCTCCTACACAGATGCTCTTCTTCAGATAACACTGGCAAAAAATTACCCCCACCCCAGTCTCCTGCAATTTTGTTCCCACTGCGGAAGCTCAGCAGCTTGTAAACAGTACGGTCAGATATGCTCGTTGCTGAACAGACGTTCACTATACACTATCTGGCCGAAAGCCTCTGGACACCTGTGTAATGAAGAACTGAGCACTATACATCACGAGAGGCGGACCCGAAAGTATAAAAGGAGGCGGCGGTCATCGTCTTGTCAGTAGAAAATCTGTAACACCAGAATGGGTCGGTTGGAAGAGCTCAGTGACTTCCAAATGTGGGCTGCTCATTGGATGTCACCTGAGTAGGAAATTCATCGCGGACGTTTCAGCCCTTCTAAAGCTACCTGCGTCGACACTTAGAGACCAGACTGTGGCGTGGAAGCGTGAATCAGCGGCTACATTTCAACCAAGACTAGACCTCATGTGCTGACAGGAGCGGCAAGCTTTCTCATACAATATTGCAGTGCCTGTGTTGTTAAGAAAAAAAAAAGTGTGTGAAATCTTATGGGAATTAACTGATAAGGTCATCAGTTCCTAAGCTTACACACTACTTAGCCTAAATTATCCTAAGGACAAACAAACACACATCCATGCCCGAGGGAGGACTCGAACCTCCGCCGGGACCGTCCGCACAGTCCGTGACTGCAGCGCCTTAGACCGCTCGGCTAATCCCGCGCGGCTATTGTTAAGAAGAACGATACAATATTCTTTCGATCATGCATGCATGTCCGAAGGAAAATTCCATCATACTTCCGAACAACACATGCACTGAAATATCCTGTTTGTCCGCCGATACCGGGCAGCAACTTTCAGTTAAAATGTCCTCCCCTGTACGGAAATTATATAATGTGGGCAGGAACGACGACATATGGAAATTCGAGTCTGGCCATGATTCATCCCAGGACAGATTGTGTGACTGTTAGACGATGCAAGACGAGTTTGACATAATTTCTAGTTGGTGTGATGAACGGCAGCTAGCTTTGAATATAGAAAAATTTAAGTTACTGCGGCTGAGTAGGAGAAACCAACCTGTAGTGTTCGAATATTCTTTACAGACGAATGGAAAAACTGGTAGAAGCCGACTGGAATACTCTCTTTCAAATTCTGAAGGTGGTAGGGGTAAAAGGCTATTTACAAACTGTACAGAAACCACATGGCAGTTATGAGAGTCGAGGGGCATGAAAAGGAAGCAGTGGTAGGGAAGGCAGTGAGACAGGGTTGTAGCCTATCCCCGATGTTATTCAATATGTATATTGAGCAAGCAGTAAAGCAAAGAAAAGAAAAATTCGGAGTAGGTATTAAAATCCATGGAGAAGAAATGAAAACTTCGACGTTCGCCGATGACATTGTAATTCTGTCAGAAACAGCAAAGGACCTGGAAGAGCAGCTGAACGGAATGCTAAGTGTCTTGAAAGGAAGATATAAGATGAACATCAACAAAAGCAAAACGCGGATAATGGAATGCAGTCGAATTAAGTCAGGTGATACTGAGGGTATTAGATTAGCAAATGAGACGCTTAAAGTAGTAAATGAGTTTTGCTATTTGGGGAGCAAAATAACTGATGATGGTCGAAGTAGAGAGGATATAAAATGTAGACTGGCAATGACAAGGAAAGGGTTTCTGAAGAAGAGAAATTTGCTAACATCAAGTATAGATTTAAGTGTCAGGAAGTCGTGTCTGAAAGTATTTGTATGGAGTGTGGCCATGTATGGAAGTGAAACGTGGACGACAAATAGTTTGGACAAAAAGAGAATAGGAGCCTTCGAAATGTGGTGCTACAGAAGAATGCTGAAGATTAGATGGGTAGACCACATAACTAATGAGGAGGTATTGAATAGGATTGGGGAGAAGAGAAGTTTGTGGCACAACTTGACTAGAAGAAGGGATCGGTTGGTAGGACATGTTCTGAGGCATCAAGAGATCGCAAAATTAGCATTGGAGGGCAGCATGAAGGGTAAAAATCGTGTAGGGAGACCAAGAGATGAATACACTAAGCAGATTCAGAAGGATGTAGGTTGCAGTAGGTACTGGAAGGTGAAGAAGCTTGCACAGGATAGAGTAGCATGGAAAGCTGCATCACACCAGTCTCAGGACTGAAGACCACAACAACAACAGCGTTCGAATAAAGCATTAGTGTCCCACTTGACAAAGTTACGTCGTTTAAATATCTGGACGTAACGTTGCATAACGATATGAAGTGGAACGACCATCTGAGGAAAGGCGAATGGTCGACTTCGGTTTATTGGGAGAGTTCTAGGAAAATATGGTTCACCTGTAAAGGAGACCTCACACGGGACGCTAGTGCGGCCTATTCTTGAGTACCGCTCCAGTGTTTGGAATCCTTACCAGGTCGGATTAAGATTAAAAGAAGACACTGAAGTGTGTCAGAAGCGGCCTGATAGATCTGTTTCTGGTAGGTTCGCACAACATGCAACTGTTACGGAGATGCTTCGGGAACTCAAATGGGGATCCCTTGAGAGAAGGCGACGTTCTTTTTGAGGAATTCTATTGAGGAAATTTAGAAAAACGGCATTTGAAACTGACTGCAGAACAATTCTGTTGCCTCGAACATACATTGCGCGTAAGGACCACGAAGATCAGATACATTAGGGCTCATGCGAAGGCATATATACAGTCGCTTTTCCCTCATTGTATTTTGGAGTGTGGAAAGGAAATGACGGCGTACAGTCCGCCATGCACCGTAACGTGGTCGCGGAGTATTGACGTAGATGCAGATATAGATAATCAAAGTAATTAACGCGACCGCTCGTGTAGAGCATGGAATTCGGTTTCGAATCCCAGCCTGGTACAGAATTTCACTGCCTTGGTTCCCTTATACAGCTGATGGTTGTTCGTATTCACAACCACGAATACATTTCATGCAGCTTTCTCTTAAGTTCCCTAGAGCAGCAACACGTTCTTTAGGTGAAGGCCATCAATTCAAGTACTTCTTCAGCTAGTTCACAGACTGTGTTCGAGAACCTAGGACATTTCTCCCTAATGCATCTGTCTGCAAAAACGAGCGAATAGGCCGTTTTAAATGAAACATTGTTACATGCGCCACTCACATTGATTAAAATGCTGATTAATAAATGGTGATAGTCTTCCGCCTGAAATTCAGCATCCAGGATTACATAGTAACCCTCCTCGCTGTATTAACTGCTGCGAAGCATTCGTATCCGAGGTGCCGGCACGGTAGCTCAGTATGTTCGGTCAGAGGGATAGCTGCTCTCTGTAATAAAACAAAATCTGAGTGAACGGATGAGTCCTAGTCCTGCAAGGTTCGCAGGAGAGCTTCTGTAAAGCTTGGAAGGTAGGAGACGAGGTACTGGCGGAAGTAAAGATGTGAGGACGGGCCGTGAGTCTTGCTTGGGTATCTCAGTTGGTATACTTGCCCGCGAAAGGCAAAGGTCCCGAGTTCGAGTCTCGCTCCGGCACACAGTTTTAGTCTGCCAGGACGTTTCAAGTGAAACTTTGTTTGTCAGCTGCCAAAGCCAACGAATATGAAAGCAAAACATCCTGGTCGTGGTGACAAGCTGATCTGTAGCTTAGTTCGTGGGCTGGCTTAGGTTGGAATGTGATAGTTTAGTTGTGTTAAACCATCTGAAGTATATTACATCTCTGCAGAAGTGTCACTCGCCACAGCTCTGTTCCGACACGGAACAGTAAGGGGTGGGAACTTAAAAATTCTTATTAAAACTCGTTAACGTTGCCACAAGCAAAATCAGGTCGCGCCAGAGACATAGGTGGAAGTAGAAAGCATGTCAGTGTGTCGCGAGTGGGTTAGCCCTTCGACAAATTACGACGCCGTCCGCCGAGTGAGAATACGCGTTCAGAAGAAAGGAGACTGCGACAGAAACCAAAAGAAGCGAGATAAGCATGTTCTTTAACTCTGTCTCTTTCACAAACGCACATAGTAATGAACCGACACAGCAGCTAACGGTTTGTTACGCGAATAGGGCAGAATAAGGAGGATAAATGCGGCCATTAAGAACCGATCCTCACCGTAGCTCCGTTTAAATACTCTAGAGATTCAGCTCTCGTCATGAGTTGATCATTGGGATCGATGGCCTTCACAGTAATAGCACTCGATTGCATGATTATATTGCTGTAGTGAATTTACGTCCTAGGTGCTCGAGCACAGTCTATGAATGATCTGAAGTAGCATTTGAGATGATGGTCTTCACCTGAAGAATTTCTTGCTGCTCGCCGCCCACCATGTACTGATGGAGACACTAGCTGTCTTCTGACAACACTACATTGCGGAGAACTGCCAGCACTGAACTTCAATGCGGGAGCCAGCAAAAGGGCCTCTTGGGGTCCATGTTCCACAGGTCTCTGGATGGGGAACCCACCATGCTTGTAGGGAGGAGGTCAATCGACCACACGACTGCCACACCAGATACACTGCTGATGGGTCATCAAGAGTCATCGTAGAATTCGGAGTGAGAGCAAATGACATGCCTGGACATGCTGAGCTGACTAAAATCCAACACGCAGCTGCATGAAGCGTCATCCGAGGCTGGTGCGGGAGAACGACGACTTCTAAACGCTGTGCACAAATGATTGAGCTCCAATAATGGTTTACTATAGTTCAATTCTTTTATCTTGGCAGTTCGCGCATGCCCGCCCAGACGCGGGAGATTGCTGCGTTGCCAGTTGTACGCGCCAAGAGAAGCAGCGCCATAGTATAGTTCGCAAACATACGTTTAGGGGGGAGCGCGCAGTTTATGAAGTAAAGCCACCACGGCCGCATTAAATCTTTCGCTGCTACAGAGACGTGCTCCCCGCATTCCGCGATGTGCGCGATTTTGTCAGCATTGCATTGCTCACCTGTGCAGACACATGGTGTTTCGACTGCTTTGACACACTTTATCATTCGATTTCATAAAAACTACTTGGCCCAAAAATTTGATTTTTACACATCTTCTTCACTGATACCTTCCCCCCGTAAATGACTTAATTTTGTTTCGATGTTCAACGCAGTTATTGTGCAGCATTAGGTGTAGTAAACCATTGCACGAAATTTTGAAGAGTTTGCAGAGGTAAAAGTCCATAGCGTATACTTTCCATATGGTCGATTTTAGTTGCCACTAGAAATTTCAAAAAATTACTTTCAAACGAATAAAATTCATGAAGTAAGACACTTCTATATTGTTTTTAAATAAAGAAAATATTAAGCACTAAAGAAGGTTTGAACTCAGAACCTTTCACTTAGTAGCCATACACTTTAACAATTACGCTAACATAGCTCATTATTCAACACATCTCCTAGAAGACATTAAAATATCATTCAAAATACCGAGAAACACTGCTGGTGTGACTATGAATTACTCACGTTTCGTCGAAGTACAATAGGAAACAACAATTACCGCTGTTCTTCTTTGCGAAAAAGCGGTTAGTGAGAATGATACAAGCACCTTTCCTTGCTATCGCCTGAATTAGGAGGCTTATTGCTTGTTTGGTTTAATTAATTAATAGAATATGAAGCAATTGGTATAAAGCATGCTTTTTCCAAACTTTCTATAAAAGGAAGACTGCTATCAGGACATTGCTTTTGTTCAATTACTTTATTTATGACTGAACGTTTCTAAAACTGAAGACACTCGTCCGTGCTCTGCACTGCAATCGAGCTCGGGCAACGTCGTTCTCTGTTCATTGGCTGACTGTGTTTTGTGACGTCAGATGCGCAGAACGAACCCAAACTCTGCCGCCGTCATAAATGACGCGCACTTTAGCGTCGAAGAGGCTCCCAGCAGCTATTCTGACTTCAGGCACAGGTGTCTGTGGTCAGCTCATTTGTGACTAAAACTGGAAAATATGCCTCGACGGCTAGCAACTAAAGGAGAAGGGGATAGGGATGGGGGATGTGAGGGGGGGGGAGGGGGTAGAAAGACTACAAGGAAAAAAGTAAAAGGGCTCTCATTACGAGACAAAGAAATTGTCAGAGGGGAAAATACGTTAAAAAATGTTGGACTAAATTCTATGACAGTCGAATATTCCAGAATGGGATATCGAGTATTGCATTTTAGGCGTTTCTGAACTCGAGAAAGCCCCCTCGCGGATATGCCAGGGAGAATGTGCGCCTTCGCTCGCGACCGCGGGACGCTGTTAGATGGCCCTCTGCGTAGAGCGCACAAAAGACGATCGCTTGGCCAGTTAACAAGGGCCGCCGCTGTGCAATTATTTTTAATGGCGCCAGCGGTCAGGGACGCCGGTGCCCTCGCTCCGAACCTTCGTCTTAATTTGGCAGGGGACTTCTGAGTGATGATTTTGAGGTTTTTAATAAACTGTTGAGTGCCCGCCTCTTGCCATGACAAATTAACGAGCCTCCTGATTCGTGGTTTGATAAAGATTTCAGAGCAGATGAGGGTCAAACCGGAGCTCCAGTTTTCAGAGGTAGACGTCCGCAGGGAGTGGCACTGCACACTAATTTGAAAGCAAAGCGAAGTTTCTGTCAAGATACTATCGTTCAAAGCAAAATTAGGAGCCGTAAGAAAAATTATGTGTGCAGCTAGGACAAACCAACAAGAAATAAAAGTAGAGAACTTGTAAGCTGCCCTATCGTTTGACGACTTTATAAACTATTCATTGAATCATAAACACTTTTGACCTGATATTTGCTGTATATTGAATCGCTATCGAAATATTTGTAGATAGCATTACCGGACAACTTACTCCCAAGGTCCATGTATCACTGTTGGTACGTGGCCGCTTTAATACGACCTTGCACAATCCATACCGCAACTATTATAAGGACGGGAAACGGGATGGCGAATCATGGTTGGTAGTCATACTTTGATTTTCACATAATTTATTAACATAAGGTTTCTTCAGATAATTCCTCACAATCTTCAGTACAATGCAGCAGTTACTTAGTGTAAGTTCTTACTGAAACAAGACAGTTATCAGAACCAAACAAGTATAACCATAAAATCCATATAAACAACTAGCAAATACAGTATTGCCGTGGCTTCGCCACACTTAACAAAAGCCTACAACTGACAGTACAATTCCTATCAGAGTGGGCCAGCCACTTAATTGCATTTGATTACTACACGGCCCAACAGGGCCCAAAGAACACTTAAAACTCAAGTAGTTAACCACAATTCACTAGAACATGAATATGTAACAGAAGCAAGAAAGATTGTCATGAAACAAACCCAGATTACAATTTACGTGGCTACACACTGTAACTTAAATAGAGATGTGACATCGACTAAACAAGCACTGTGGACTGTCTGTTACTACAGAGACAGATCACTGCGCCGGCCGCTGTGGCCGAGCGGTTCTAGGCGCTACAGTCTGGAACCGCGCAACCACTACGGTCGCAGTTTCGAATCCTGCCTCGGGCATGGATGCGTGTGGTGTCCTTAGGTTAGTTAGGTTTAAGTAGTTCTAAATTCTAGGGGACTGATGACCTCAGAAGTTAAGTACCATAGTGCTCAGAGCCATTTGAACAGACCACTGCTATTAGCCCAAAATTACATGACCATCGATAGAGAGAATTTAATTACTTTACACCTGCTCTATTTGTTAACGTTTACTTAGTTGAGGTCTATCTTTATGTAACAAAAAAAAACATTTGTTTAAACATAAGAAAATCATAAACACAGCAGGACCTAGGCTGCGGGTTACACCTGACTCCCCGCCAGTGCATTGGCACTTACAGCAGCTTTTGACAAACACAGGACAATTGCATCTCTCTGAAACACACATAAAAATACAGGGCAGAATCCTTGTACCAGATATACGTGCATCAGTCTACGGGATGTTTCGTCCACAGCAATCATTGACCTTTAAATTGAAACCATTTAAGGACGGTTCAACGATAATAGGAATAGCACTTAGGTGCAATTTTCAATCACTTAATACCCTTAATGATCAATCAGGGAACAACCAGTACAGTTATAATTAAGACTTCTCTGCGAAGCCTACACTTAACCAGCTCACACAGAGCTCATTCACATAATTTTTGATTAACGGCTGTGTAAGTTCCACAATCATCTAGCGAGTGAAACGCCTCTTAATACGTCGCTCACAAGGGGAGGCCGCCAATTGTGAAATTCAGATTCGATTCATACTGCGCATAATAAAAGCTCATGGCCAGAGGTGTAATGTGGCAAAGCACCAAGATGCACTTCTCAGCCGTTGTCGAGAAAATCGACAGTTAAAAGAAACCGTTGCGGTGAAATTCTCTCTACGATTTATAATATCCTACATCGTCATGGCGCAGCGGTAAGCGCTCGGGTTCGTAATCCGAAGGTCGCCGGATCGCACCTCGCACGATGCAACCTTTTTTTTAATATTTGTTTTTTGTAATTCAAATATATATATATATATATATATATATATATATATATATATATATATATATATATATATATATCGTGGGGTCTCTAATTCGAACGTTTGACTTACACTATACGTATTCGTTTCGGAATATCGTTTCTACGCCTTCCGTTAACGACACGTGTAAACATTATGAATACAATTAATAACATTTGTGAAACACAACTTTGTTTGCGGATAATATAATCATGTTCGAAGTCGCCAGTTTTTCCACGACAAACGACTTTCAACAACTTATTATATGCATAATTGTTGCAACTGATTGCCGGGAATTATATATATATATATATTTGAATTACAAAAACAAATACTAAAAAAAATTTGCATGGCGCGAGATCCGATCCGGCGACCTTCGGATTACGAACCCGAGCGCTTACCGCTGCGCCACGACGCTGCAGGAATGTATGAAGCGTAGAGAGTATTTCACCGCAACGGTTTCTTTTAACTGTCGATTTTCTCGACAACGGCTGAGAAGTGCATCTTGGTGCTTTGCCACATTACACCTCTGGCCATGAGCTTTTATTATGCGCAGTATGAATCGAATCTGAATTTCACAATTGGCGGCCTCCCCTTGTCAGCCACATACACTAACGGCCAACGTACTTGGTGTTTGCACACAGCGCAACTCAGCGGCTCATGCAGCTTAACCACTTTACTTCAGGGACCTTACCCTTGATAGAAATCACGAAACTTGGATCTCCGAGCTGCCTCAAAACACAGACTTGCCGACCAACATAATTCCGCGACGCCCGCCAACCCGGAAGAAAGCCACACGATATCCAAAGATCACATATAACATCCAAAATCGATCGCAACGATAATAATCGTGTGTCTATGTGACACGTGTCCTCTCAACCTGATGCTGTGACTATATTGCACGAAATATGTATTTCACACCCTGTTAGCAACAACCTTTCCAAACACTGACTCTTAGTGGTTTACTACATTAACGGATCCTGAACATTATCTGCTTACGCGTCTTTTCTGTAGACGCCAAAAGCTCACCCACTCCCTAGATGATCATGAATACCTGCACCAACTGTGGTCTTGGGCTCAACAGAAATGGGTAGGGTTAAGTTTCGATACATCACATCGACGTCTCTACCCTTACAAAGTACAGTCTGCATGTTCACGTCCTTCACACCGAGTTCATTGTTAGTAGGGAAGGGCAATACTCAAGACATGAGATTTCTAAGAAGATTGGAAGGATGTAGAAGAGAAGATCGAGAAAAATGTGATAACAGGGCGTAACAATACGTAAAGTGAAGAAGAAGATTAAAATAACACTCTCACTGAGACATGCCAACGGCCTTGCCGCAGTGGTAACACCTGTTCTCGTCAGATCACCGAATTTAAGCGCTGTCGGGCTGGGCTAGCATTTGGATGGGTGACCTTCGGATTGCCGAGTGCTGTTGGCACGCGGGGTGCACTCAGCCCTTGTGAGGCAAACTGAGGAGCTACTTGAGAAGCAGCGGCTCCGGTCTCGGAAAGTGACATACGGGCGGGAGAGTGGTGTGTTGACCACATGCCCCTCATTATCCGCGTCCAGTGACGCCTGTGGGCTGCGGCTGGCATGGCAGCCGGTCGGTACAGTTGGGCCTTCACCGCCTGTTCGGGAGGAGTTTTTTTTTTAGTTACTGAGTCATACCTCCAAGCAAATAATACATTCCACGCTGGACCCTATTATATTTGTGGTATAATAGGATTCACCAGGAGAAATACAACTTTTCAGGATTATCCTTATTTTTGGTTAGGAATTAGAATTACTCAATTTTTGCTATAATGTTTTTCTTCTTAACGTCAAAATTTCGGTCATTTTGGAAATTTGTGATAAGTTCCTATGAGACCAAACTGCTAAGGTCATCGGTCCCTAGGCTTACACACTACTTAGTCTATCTTAAGCTAATTTACACTAACAGAAGCACACACACCCGGGGGGGGGGGGGGGGGGAGGCGCGCGAACCGTGGCAAGGCGCCTCAATCAGCATGGCTACACCGCGCGGCTCGGTCATTTAGCTTCAGAACACTAGGGGGAAAGGGAGGAAATGTTACATTGCTACTCTACATTTTATTCGAAGGAACTCATAATTTATAGTTTATACATTAGTTAATTACAATTATTACGTCTCCAATTGTAATTGCTGTCCAATTAAGAACAAAAATGTCCTGCTTTACACCCTACTGCAGTCTTCAAATTTACGAAGGGTTAGTAACCTAGGGTAAACAAATCAATAGGCAGAACATGATGTTTCCTGGTAACAGTTAACAGAGACGAACCGCCGTGTACCGAGTCATTCCTCTGGTAAAGCAGTACCGCTATTTGAACGCCAAAATGGCGACACGTTCGGAGCTCCAAGTGTTTTGTACGTTCTCGACTTCGTGTATTATTTCATTGGACTGGAAACTAACAGGCGCTGATATACTGGAAAGATGCGGTCCGTAGTTGGACGCCCTCAAGTCGCATGTTGTACCAATGCGTGAATCAGTCGCAGTAGCCGTCGATAATTATCCGCTGCTGTACGTCATATGTTTCCACGGAATACCACACCCAAACACTTGAGTGTGGGGACTTTGGTGATGCCCACTTCCATACAGCGGGTATTTCGTAGGTTGATGACATAGTGCAAGTTCAAGAGCGGCTGCAAATAAGATGGCTGTAAAGGGGCAACCTTGCCGCACTGAGCGTAGGATCGTGAAAGGTTCGGAGCTAACACCATTCACCAAGACTCTCGAGTTTGTACCATTGATCAACCCCATGATCGTGTCCACAAACTGGAGGGGGATTCCCACTCGCTCGAAAACGTGATCGAAATCCACTGGCACGAGGGCTTCTCGTAATACTGCTGGAGCCATTCCAGCGCCGCCTAGATTTCGTCTTCTGACTTGACCAAAAGAACGATCGCGTCAAAGGCCGGTAGTCTTGTGGTCTACGACCACCACTTGGTTCTGGAATGGGTATCATGATACCCTCTGTGAACTCGTTAGGGACACGTAAGGTAGGTGTTAACAGTTCATTGTACATCTGTACCCACGTCGGTCCCACCAACGAAGCAAAGGTGCGATAGAACCCAAGACGGAGCCCATCCGGTCCAGGGGATTTGTTTAACGCACCACACTTTAGGACAGCGTCCAGATCATCTACGGTGGTTTCAGCCATAACGCCGGCCACTTCAGCGGGATGTTCTTCCGTTGGCATTTCGCGAAGCACATTTGCCAGTCCTGCTCTGTCCAGCTGGTCCTCCGAACAGAAACTGCGGTAGTAGTGAGCAAAAGCACGTGCAATATGCTTCTGTAACGTGGCCCACGATCCATCGGACATTTCGACATCCTGTATAATTGTACGTCGCCGCTGCCTTCTTTCTCTCAGTATGTAGTGGAATGACGGCCGTTCGTTGCGTAATCCGTCGAGCATCCTCGCACGTTCTTTAACTCCCTCTATCTTCACTTCCCTAAGACGCAGCAGTTTTGCTCTGATACGTTGGACAGCCTGCTGACTGTCGGGAGACGGTGGTTGTTTCGCAAAGTCACGTAGGGCTGTGAAATAAAATTCGGAAGTCGCCCGTTGCCAATGTGACTTATATTGGCAATATAGTGCGAGCGTTCTGCGGAAAGCCTGTTTGACGCAGCAGAGCCACCACTTAACGGTTGAATCGTACGAACGTTGACGCCGTTGACACTGTCGCCATGTGAGTTCAACCGCCCGTAAACAGTTTTCATCCTGCAGGTGGGTTACGTTCAGCTTCCATGGGCCCCGACTGCGCCATGTCTTCTGTCGTGGCAGAGCGATGGTGGAGATGTAAGCCTGGTGCTCTGTAAAGACCGTAGGCGACACATCGGCGTCAATCGTCGCCTTCGTTGCCCACGTGACACATACACCCTGTACAGTGGACGAGCTGAGTGGCTTGTAAACTACATATATCCGCTGCTGTCGCCGTGCGTCATTTACCAGGTGTCATGCAGTGCAAGATCCCGGACCAGTGTCTGTAACACCGGGCAAGGAACGAAGCGTGGTCGTTGGCCCTCGGGCCGAAGAACGCAATTGAGGTCACCGGCGACAATATAATTCTCCTGACGTCCTCGAAATAGCGGCGACACTTCCCGTGTGTAAAAGGTTGTGCGTTCGTGTCTCTTGGTCGAGCCAGACGGTGCGTAAACATACACCAATCGTACATCCCTCACACTCAGGGTAAGTATTCCACATCTTCCGCCACTATTCCTTCTCGTAACAGTATGGCTGTGCCAACGCTACCGTGGTAACCTGTTAAACGATAGACGTCATAACCGTAAAACTCAACAAGGACATCGTTTCGTACCTTCTGTAGAAAAACTATATCGACGTCCGCTGCCCGCAGCATATCTTGCAGCATTTACATCTTTACTGAGGTGCTAACTCTACCTGTACGATAAAGACCCTTACGGTCTCAGGTTCGAATGTGTGATGTCCTTAGGTTAGTTAGGTTTAAGTAGTTCTAAGTTCTAGGGGACTGATGACCTCAGATGTTAAGTCCCATAGTGCTCAGAGCCATTTTGTGGTGTGCGTACTGTAAGACCTTCGGTACACACACCATCAGATTATTTGACCTGTCACTCTAACGAAGTAGGCGAGTGTCAGAAATATGTCTCGTGGTCTTATCGTGGCGTGTTTATCTTCTGCCGTTAGGTCGACGATAGAAATGCCAGTTGCATGCTTAGAGTAGCAGATTGACGGTGACCAACTTTGAACAGAACAGGATTAATTTTCACAGACATTTATTAAAATAATAAAAAGCATAGAAATTACTTATCTTGATTCTGGATGCTGTTTACAATTGACAATCTGAAGTTCCTTTGGTCTTCGTACGTTAATCTTATTCTCACAAATCTCTGATACTTGACAAAGTGTCTATTCATTTATCTTCATGGCTATGTACAGGAATATGATAATCTTATTAGGCGCAGACTGAAACTTGACTATGGACTGGTATAGACTAATTCAGACTAATGCAGACTGACTAATCGGAGGTCTGTACACTCGTTGTAATACTTCATGTGTCACTGCGCGAGTGTGATCCGCGAGGAGAAAAGGTTCTACGTTAGCAGCAATCTCATTGGCTGCGTTACATATTAATACGCGGATCGGCGGAAGCAGAATTTGGTCCGTCTCTAAGACAGCGCCATCTCGTAGTGCGGAGACGGACGAGCGCTGCGCCTGCGCTGTTGTGCTTAGCGGGGCGCGCGCTATTGGGAAAGTTGTGTACGCGCCGACTACGTGGAACTATGTACACAACACATTTGAACCATTTGAGTACGATAGACGAGTGACATCTGTTGTGCACTGCTGGAATTCACGCATCTACTGATCGGCCGTCGACGGAGCGTTGTTCCTGGACCGGGACCTCAGACACTTCCTCATTGGCCGCCATGGGCAAAGTTCCGTCCCGATTCATTATCGGTGGGAGCCAATGATTGAACGTCGGCCTCCTGCATCTCATCAGTTTGTTCCATTTCTTGTGCTCAATCTCCTAATGCATTGGTGAGGACTCTCGCTGTTGACGGGCGTTCATCTGCAGGTGGGATCTCATCCTGTTGTACATCTGTATCCATCGCGTCTCGTTGATGTGGTGGGTTCTCCACATTTTGTAGCACCGACGCTTTGGATGTGACGTCGTCCTGGCCTGGCGGTGGAAACGAATCTTGATCGTTCCCACTGTCTTGTTCGTCGCCTCGGCTGTGGTGCTCGTCTTCTGTGGACAGCTGTCTCTTCTTTCGTTTCTTCGACCGCTGTTTTCGTGGTGGAGCTTCCTCGTCTGCTGAGAGATGCTGTTCAGTGTGAGCTTCTTGCGGATCCGCTTCCATATCTGAAGATGGGTTCGACTGGAGCGCGGTAGGACCGTGGCTCCGCTGCTGTTGTGGGGCGCCTGGTTGTTGGTGTGACGAGACCACATGCGCGCGTCAGTGACGTGGAATCGGGGGCGATACTCTCAGATTCTACGGGCAACGGCTTGTCATGCGCAAGGCCCACCTCGTTCCGTAGCGCTTCCACCTAGGTAACAGGCATCGACGCCATCTGCTGTGGCGGCTGCTGGGTGTCCCGAAGTAGCTGTACAGGACGTCGCTGAAGACAGTCAGTTCGGACATGGCCTTCCTATCCGCAGCCAGAGCAGGTTTTCGGTTGACCATCTTATATAACAATGGCTCGGCAGCCACCTATTGCCACATAAGATGGTATGTGCTTTTACAGTTCAATTCTTATTTGGCGCACTCCGTTAAGTACGGGATACGTCTCGAAGCTGGTCCATTTCTCCGCAGCATGGTTAAAGACCGTGCCGTGAGGGCGAAGTGCTGCGATAACCATGTCCGCAGGGACTTCGAACGGAAGTTCGAATACGCATACCGTTCTCACTACGAGACCGACATGATCAACAGAAACCACACCCACGTTCCCGTCGGCGTGGCAAAAGCGGTAACCTTCGGTGGGTCGACGGATAAGTCTGTTGCACGCTGCCTCGTCTATGATTTTTACGTATGCGACGCTGGCCACTACTGATAGGTGAATTCCTATCAGTTCCTGGGGGTCTAGTTTTACCACTTCGCGCGTGGAACGTTCGATTTCGTGTGCGTCGAACGTGAATTCGATAGTCGCCTTCCGGTACGAAAGAACCATCGTGATCTTTAGTAATCAATACACCGCTATGCGAAGCCTCACGGATGTAAACAAAGCTCGCGCTAAACGGGTCGCGGCCGGTGCGCTAGGCACGTCCGAGCCGCTAAAGCCCCGAAGGCGGACTACTTTCAGCAGGTCGTAACTGTGTGCTATTAGAATTATGGCCCAAATTTTCACGTCAGATCGATTGCTGGGGCTATCAAGCGTATGTGGTGTTTTCTCCTTAAAATATGTCGAGTTGGTGATGTTTCCTTGGTAGACGAAGAAGTCATTATGTTGAAATATAAAAGACACATAATTCGCAATTCCATTATAGGTCAAGTCATTACCGTAATAATAATTAAATCATACAGAAAAATTGTTATATGATTACAAGAGCATATTATATTGCGGGAGAATAGAGATTACTTTCAGAAATGATAGCGTACCAAGAAAAGAAATTGTCACAGATGATTCTTACCACGACCTCGTCAGAAATGAGCTCGCAATTAATCTGTAACGAGTTTGCTATTGAGAGGAAGCTAAGCCCTACAAAAGTAACCTCTTATCAGTTGTTATAATGGACTGATTTTCACCCCAAATGATCTGCAATAACTCAGTGAGTTGACTACTCTCTACCACTGATTCAGGACCCAAGGGAAAACTGTATTTTCATCATTGCAGTTTTGAGACCATTTGAGTCTTACACCTCACCTCCAGAGAAAATTCTGTATTATGTGCAACAATAACACTATATACATTTATGTAGAAATATTAGAACTTACGTTATAATCAATTTGATGAGGTACGCCACCTGTTTCTTTTCTTGACACGCTGTCATTTCTGAAAGTTGTATCTATTCTTGAGAAATATAATGTGCTGTTGTAATCATTCATGATTTTTTGTGTATGCTTTAAACTATTACTGTAATAACTTGACCTATATTGGAACTGCGAATTATGTGTCTTTCATATTTCGTAAAGCATTTTTGTTTACTGAGAACATGAGTTCTTCGTCTAACAAGGAAACAACGCCAAGTTGACCTCATATTTTAAAATCAAAAGCACGTATGCTAGATATCCCCAGCAATCGATCTGACGCGGAAATTTGGGCCATAATTCTGACAGCACGCAGTTACGACCTGCTGAAAGTACAGATTTTGAACCTGTGCGCACACCAGATGTTTGTCACTCGCTCTGTACTGTACCATGGAGTGAATAACAGGTTTCGAATTACTGTTTTCGCATTGTTCGCATGCTTTGTGCGTGGTGTCACCGTGTGTGGTTTCTCATATTGTAGCTGGTAGCAGAGATATCTTTGCTCTGAACATCTTTTTGTTGCGATTGATAAAAGCAGTGTAAATGAATGAAACGAATTATTGTCTCGTTAAGGAAGTATCTTAGCGCTATTCGATCCTGAACATCGTTGTTGTGTGTTCTTTTGATTTTAAAGCGAGCGCCTATAAACTGAAATACATTGATGCGCCATACTTAAACGTTATTGACTTGATAGACTTGTACACAGAAAAATCATTAACTTGATTTCATAATAATTTTCTGTCGCTTAGGTTTATTCATTTTTGGGTTGTTCAATAGCTGCAGAACATCAATACGAGAATATCGTTATAATAATAATGAACATACATATGCGTGAGGTTCACATATTACATACTCATATTACTTACTATTTTTCGTGCAGAGCATCGCGTTCTCAAAACAAAAAAAAAAAAAAAATTTAAAATTCGTTGCCCAGACGTGGTCCCTTCGTTCCTCTACTTCTCTCGCTATCGAGATTCTGCGAACAGGAGGGCTCTGGTTGTCACTCCGCAGTACGGTACTGTACAGCACTCCGGCATTAGGCGGGTGCGGTGGTGCGGAGATAATGACGAAGAACCGGTGCGTGCAAAAGTTTAAAAGCTGTACTTTCAGAAGGTCGTAACTGCGTACTATTAGAATTATAACACAAATTTTCTGGGCCTGACACTTGCAGGAGTGCTTTCTTTTTCTTAAAATAAGAGTTCAAGTAGGTGATGTTTCCTTCTAAGTCTCATTGCAGACGTTCTCTTCAATAAGTGGCTTCTTTTTAAAAGTATTCACTTTACTGCTGAAAATAACGTAATATGTTACGCTATGGAAGAGGTAGAGTATGCATTAACCTTCATGTAGTTAAAAGCCCAAAGGGATTCTATTTCCACTGTCCTTGACAGAATTCATAAAAGATCTACGTAAATTCACTGAATATCATATCGTATCGCTCTTCTTGTGTCAGATGAACGGAAACTGCCCAGCTTAGGATCGAAGCGCTCTGAAGCGCCTCCAGATGCTGAAAAGTAAGGCTTTTATTTCATATCAGTCCATGCGAACTTTGTGTGTGTGTGTGTGTGTGTGTGTGTGTAAATGATATCCTTTACCGTCGTCTTGCGTGGGCTGTGTCAGATCATGCAGGCGAACTTCTATCAGTATACGCCTGAGTGAGCTACTCACAATCGAATTACCTGTCTCCGTCCGAGGGGTGCAAAGGGAACGGGGATCTGAGCAGCAGCAGCAACAAAACACATTTTGTATAAACAGAGTTGTAGAACTACCGTAGACTGTCACAAGTAAACGTAGAATACGGTAGTTCTCTTAGTAGCTTTGGCCAGTTAAGATTGCAATCGCGTTACCAGTATGTTATATGTGTTGCATACGTATCAGGCGTTACCTCATAACGATCACTTTGTTCGATCACTTTGTTTGCATATACGACTGGTGTCTTACTATATTCCCGTTGCAACGTAACCTACGGAACATTTTTGTGGAAGAGGTACGTAGTTATCGTCCTGTCTGTTACTTGAAAATAAACAGTATTTATAGCAAACTTGAAATTGTGATTATTTAATTCAGATTTCATTCGAAAATTGATGCTTTGTAACGAGAAACAGAGGACTGTTGTAGTAAAGAAAAAAATAGCGCTTGAAAACAATTTTTCCAAAAAAAGATATAATTAAAGAACGCAATACAAAAAAATTTCAAACACCACAACAGTAATTTGTCGAACTTATATAAAGTGTGTTTCTGTTATTCATAAACAACTGTCTCACGTATCAGTAATAACAGGAAACTATTGCCTTTGATCAAGATGAAGAACGGTCTATTGAGTACAATAACAATATAGATTTTTTGTGATTTTGTATAAACTGTACTTGCAACATAAGTAATTTCCTTGGTTACTTAAAAGTGCAGAAGTTATACGATCAACAAATTTTTATTACTCATAAGGGTATAGAGTACGTAGTGGACTAACACTGAACGATATGCGGTTCTAATTATGTGCGAAACAAACAACTAACAGAGAGAAGTAGTCGGCTCCCAGTTTCCCTCTCACACAAGCATTTAGGTTTCATTCCCTTCCATGCTTCCAATACTATCGGTAATCCTACTACTTACTACGTCTTTTATATATTACATCTAAACCATCAAACTAAAAGCTCTTCTGCAGAAAATGACAGTTACAAAGCATAACATCGAACTGTGTCTTTGGCATACTTTGCAAAAGAGGAACATACATACTGTGGTCTGTTTCTTGACGTGCGGAAGATGGTTCAAATGGCTCTGAGCACTATGGGACTCAACTGCTGAGGTCATTAGTCCCCTAGAACTTAGAACTAGTTAAACCTAACTAACCTAAGGACATCACAAACATCCATGCCCGAGGCAGGATTCGAACCTGCGACCGTAGCGGTCTTGCGGTTCCAGACTGCAGCGCCTTTAACCGCACGCCCACTTCGGCCGGCGTGCGGAAGACTATGTTGATTAACTTTCAGCTGGAAATTGGGTTGACGGTTTCAAATACTTTAAACTATAGAATTTCAGATAGCTTCTGATAATGAGAAGGGTAAAATAATTGTTGCACAGAATTAATGATCAATATCAATGCCAATGAACCATGGACGTTGCTGTGGTGAAGTAGCTTGAGAGTCTGGACGATGCTGTGTAGTCCTACATTTACTTGCCTGAGGGATGTCATTTCTAGCTTACAGCAGAAGCATACTTGGAATTTTGTAGAATACGGGTTCGCAGACTTTTTGGCACTGTGTACCACTTAACATTTTTAGAAATTTGGATATACTACTTTAGCTTGTTCACTTTTTAACAAATCTTGAGTTGGGGGAGGGTGGGAGAGGGTGGGAAGGGTACAGCAGGGTGAGCTACGACTGCTGTAGGGTTGAGGAACGATACAGGGCGAATAATGTTAGCCATTTTGCTCAGTGGTGACAACAGATGTACAAGTTTTGCATCATACTGATCAACTACAGTGGTAGATATATGAGACACACAACTAATAAGGCTTTACGGAAGCACTTTTTTACAGAGGCATTCATGTTGACATGTGGTACTTATTTGAAGCAAATAATATTAAATTAAATCAAGCCGTTTGAGATACAAATATTCAATGACTACGAAAGGAATGATCTTTACGATATTTATGAAACGTTTATATCGTAAATCATATAAACCAGCTGTGCAAGAGAGTAATAAACTGAAATGAACTGAACTGAAATTAGAGACCAAACAGCTAACGAATTCAGAGTCAAATAGAACATCGACGATAAATCATACTTCAAATTAAACAAGTGGTAAATTCAAAAAATGGTTGAAATGGCTCTGAACAGTATGGGACTTAACATCTGAGGTCATCAGTCCCCTAGAACTTAGAACTACTTAAACGTAACTAACCTAAGGACATCACACACATCCATGCCCGAGGCAGGATTCGAATCCTGCCTCGGGCATGGATGTGTGTGATGTGATCGTAGCGGTCGCGCGGTTCCAGACTGAAGCGCCTAGAACCGCTCGGGCACCAGCGGCCGGCCAAGTGGTTAGTTTTCAAATGTAGATTCTGATGATTATCTTTAATCAGAGCTTCAAAGTCCAGCTTGATGGAGCTCAGTCTTCTTCACCACTAAGTCTACTTCTGTATTTACTTTTAATGTACAACAACTCTGAGGAACCTCTGTCACACATGTAAGCAGTAACAAATGGCATCAAAAATTGGAAGGAATGTTTGAAAGAAGGGTACTCTGTTTTTGTTCCAGTCTAAAAAGGGAGCAATTTTTTTAAGCGTCTTTCATTGAACTGTTGCTATTCTTGTTGACGAAACTTTCTTTCGTGATTACTTCTTCTGGCACTTTTTACAAAAATGTATTTCTTATCCAGTTGTCTTTTGAGTAAATTTTGGTGAAACACTTTCCAAAAAGTTTTTGATATGGCTCTAAATTTGTAACAAAGCAATAGTTTTATCCACCAGTTTTGTCACTATTAGTTTGCTTAAAAATGAAGTAACGTAATAGAATAATTTACATATATCAGTACATATTTTGTTTACTTGTATGCATACAACCTTAAATGTCCTTATGTATAAGAATGGTACGCCTACCATCATGTGGAAACCCCTGTTCTAGAATTTGGTTCAAATGTCTCTGAGCACTATGGGACTTAACATCTGAGGTCATCATTCCCCTAGAACTTAGAACTACTTAAACCTAATTAATCTAAGGACATCACACACACCCATGCCCGAGGCAGGATTAGAACCTGCGACCGTAGCAGTCGCGCGGTTCCGCACTAAAACGCCTAGAACCGCTCGGTCACCACGGCCGGCCCCTGTTCTAGAGCATTCTCGAAGATCATGTAGGCGCTGCGCGTGGTCACCTTCCAATCACGCGCCGACTGCGTGTCTCTCTCTCCTCCGAAGATTCACCTCTTATGTCATACTCAGACGTCTGTCGTACGATACAAAAATGGCTTTCTGCGCACTTACTGCATTACGGTGTCTTGGGTGTTTACTCAAAATTAATTCTCGGACAGTTTCTAACGTTATACTTAAAAATAGTCACATAAATCGACTGAGAAATAATTATTTAAATAAAAATAATTTCTTAATATAACACATTTTTAATTGGGCAAAAAGGTATAAAATAATTTACTCCAGCTCCATACAGATTCCTAATCCCATACAGATAACTCTGAAAATTTGTTACTGTGAATTTTTAATACTTGTGAAAATACTTGGAACAAAAACGTGGGGTACATGCAATACGTAATTGATGAATGAATATTTTACCTCTGAAAATTTGTTACTGTGAATTTTTAATTATTATTATTATTATTATTAAGCATTACAATCCATGAAGGCTTTTTGCTGCAGAATGGACAATGTTGAACCACTTTGCTCTGTCTTTACAAGTAATTTGCCACTGTCTGTCATGTCCTAGTTTTCTGAGATCGTCTTGAATATTGTCCAAGTATCTCATGCGTGGGCGTCCAAGAGGTCGTCTTCCGGTGGGAATCTCTTCAGTCACTTTCTTGATGGTCCTGTTTGGTGGTGCTCTGATGACATGCCCTATCCATTTCAGTCTTTTGGCTTTAATTTTGGCCACTACATCGGAGTCTTTATATAATTTGTAAATTTCATTGTTATTTAGCAATCTCCATTCATCACTGATCCTATCTCTTATGGGTCCAAATATTTTTCTCAAAATTTTTCGTTCAAATACTCTTAATCTGTTTTCCTCTTTTTTTGTGAGAGTCCAGGTTTCAGATCCATAGGTGAGTACTGGTATAATCAATGATTTGTATACTTGTAGTTTGGTGTTCCTAGAAATTAACTTGCTTTTGAAAACTGTCAAGAGACTATAGTAGCATTTGTTAGCCTTCTGAATTCGTGATTCTATTTCAATTTTTATGGAGTTGTCAGAGGTTACTATTGTACCAAGGTAATTAAATTCATTTGTCTTTGTGAAAGCTGTGTTATTAATTTGCAGTACATTATTATTTGATGGATAGCGGGATAAGATAAAGTACATTGTTTTGTCTGTATTCAGCTGGAGGCCTGTGCCATTTGTGGCTTTAATTAATTGTGCTGTAAGAAGCTTCAAATCATTCTCACTGTCAGATAATAATGCAATGTCATCAGCGTATGCTACAATATTAATTTTGCTTTCCAGTTGTGCTCCAATTTGTAGTAGCTTTACTTTTTGAATTATTCTATTGATTACTATGTTAAAAAGAACTGGTGAGAGTGAATCCCCTTGTTTGACTCCAGTTTTAACCTCAAAGTCTTCAGAAAGTTTGCTGGCTACTTTTATTTTGTATTTTGAGTTTAAAGTGCAAGATTTTATTAAATTTATCAATTTGTTAGGGATGCCAATCTGCCTCATGCACTTCCATAAATATTCCCTGTTGATACTGTCAAAAGCTTTTTTAAATTCAATGAAAAGCATATGTACATTTTGATTGAATTCATATTTCTTTTCACCCAACATCCTTAGGACATATATATTGTCAATAGTCGATCTGTTAGGTCTAAATCCACATTGGGCATCATCTAGGGAGTCTTCAACGTAAGGGCTTATCCTTGCTAACAGTATATTTGTCAGAATTTTATATGTTGTGTTTAGTAATGCAATTCCTCTGTAGTTTGAACAATTTGTTGGGTCCCCCTTCTTGTATATAGGGCACACAACTACTTCTTTCCAATCATGTGGAACCTGTTCCTGCTTCCAGATGTTGGTGATGATTTTGTGTAAGCAGTTTACAAAAGGAAATTTACTGAGCTTCCATATATCTGTGTCTATACCATCACTTCCAGGAGCTTTATGTATCTTCAGCTTCTTGATGCTTTCTTTAATTTCTGCTAAGCTGGGCTCTTCGTCCGATGGGTCGGCAGTAAGATATTCATTGTCATCTTCCTGAGAGACGTTTATAGTTGGAGCATTTAGTAACTCATTAAAATATTCCTTCCATCTGTTAGCAATGTCACTTCTTTCTGTTAGCAAGGAGCCATCTAGGTCTGTTATGAACTGTCCATAATTTTTTATATTCCCACTTTTAAACATATTTATGCTCTTGAAAAATCCTCTGGAGTCTGTGGTACGGTCATTCTCAGCTCTTTTTAATTTGTAATTCATAAAATCCCTTTTCTTTTTCCTAATGAGTTTCCTGGCAAGTTTCTGTTTCTCTTCAAAAATAAGTTTGTTTTGTGTTATTGGTTTTTGTAGGAATTTTTCCCTTGCTAATTTTCTATCTTCGATAGCGTTCGAGCACTCGGCATCAAACCAGGGGTTCTTAGTTGTAGTAAAATGTCCCAAAACTGAGGTAGTTGCTCGTATGATATTTTATTTCAGAGCGTTCCAAGCTTGATTAGTATCATCATTGTTAATTTTACTTTCCACTTCAGGTTTGTGTGTTTCTAATTCTCTAATGTACTGGTTGAGAATGTTTGGGTTTTTCAGTTTCATTGTATTAAACCTAGGAACACCATTTAATTTAGACCATTTATGTCTTGAGAGTGAGATCTTGAACTTGGCTTTTACAAGAAAGTGATCCGAATCACAGTCTGCTCCCCTTTGACTTCTGATATCATGTATGCATTTATGATGTTGTTTTTCGATTAATACATGATCAATTTGATTTTTTGTGATGCCATCTCTTGAAGCCCATGTTTGTTTATGTATATCTTTATGTGCAAAATATGTACTTTTGATCAACATGTTTTTGGAAGTGGCAAAGCTAATAAGTTTTGTTCCGTTTTCATTACTCTGCTGATGTAGACTATGAGGTCCAATTGTAGGTCTATAATGAGTTTCATGTCCTAACTTGGCATTGAAATCTCCTAGAATTATTTTAATTGAATTTTTCGAGAATGTATCATATACCTGTTCCAATTTGTTGTAAAATTCTTCTTTAATATTGTCCTCTTTATCCTCTGTTGGAGCATGGCAATTTATAACATTTAAAGTCTTATATTTGCATTGAATCGTAATGTGAGATATCCTTTCATTCACTGCCTCAAATTTCCTAATAAAAGGTAACAATTTGTTGTTTATTATAAATCCTGTCCCTAGTGCTTGTATTTGTGTATCATTTCCCCCATACATTATTGTATATTTTTAATACTTGTGAAAATACTTGGAACAAAAACGTGGGGTACATGCAATACGTAATTGATGAATGAATATTTTACCTCCTAGTTATTGTCTGTTGCATGCATCTTAATTTTTTCTTATAAATCTTACAAATATTTTTGTAAGTACTAAAATTCACTATCACAAATTTTCAAAACTATCTGTATGGAATAGGAAATTACTTTACGCTTTCTGTCTGTTTTAAAAAAAATTATACTAAAATTTTAGTTTTATTTAAATAATTATTTTCCGCTTTTCAGTCTTGTGTGTTTGAAATTTAACAATGGATTTGAAACATTTTGATTAGATTATAAGAGAGACGTGATAAATTTTAGGTTTATCTCGTTTTCTTTTCACAGGGTCATGCCTGAATTAAAATAGCGTTATACCTGTCTATTAATAACGTATCAGTGTGTTTAACTGTTATTTTCCTAAAAAATAAAATAAAGAAGCAAGCGAAATTAGGTTTAACTATTTTTATTTTACTGTTGAAAACTATTGTGACCGGAATCTGACGAGGATGGGGAACGACTCGAAGAAACAGCAGGGACTGCCTGACACATCAAGTACTGTTAACAGAGGTTAGCCACTTGTGAAACGGAGGAAAACACCATGAGGGAAATGGACAACGGAGAAGTCACGGGAGAGTTACAAAGCTTAAAAGAGTAATCCAAGAGCGAAAACTGAAGGTCTATTGAAACCTGAGCCTGAACCAACCATGTGTAATGAGAACGGTATACGTAACGGAAGGCAGTGATAACTATACACGGTGGTCCATTGATCGTGACCGGGCCAAATATCTAACGAAATAAGCGTCAAACGAAAAAACTACAAAGAACGAAACTTGTCTAGCTTGAAGGGGGAAACCAGATGGCGCTATGGTTGGCCCGATAGATGGCGCTACCATAGGTCAAACGGATATCAACTGCGTTTTTTTAATAGGATCCCCATTATTTATTACACATTCGTGTAGTACGTAAAGAAATATGAATGTTTTAGTTAGACCACTTTTTTCGCTTTGTGATAGATGGCGCTGTAATAGTCACAACCGTATACGTACGTGGTATCACGTAACATTCCGCCAGTGCGGACGGTATTTGCTTCGTGATACATTACCTTTTTAAAATGGACCGTTTACCAACAGAGGAAAAGGTCGATATCGTGTTGATGTATGGCTATTGTGATCAAAATGCCCAACGGGCGTGTGCTACGTATGCTGCTCGGTATCCTGGACGACATCATCCGAGTGTCCGGACCGTTCGCTGGATAGTTACGTTATTTAAGGAAACAGGAAGTGTTCAGCCACATGTGAAACGTCAACCACGACCTGCAACAAATGATTATGCCCAAGTAGATGTTTTAGCTGCTGTCGCGGCTAATCCGCACATCAGTAGCAACAAAATTGAGCGAGAATCGGGAATATCAAAAACGTCGGTGTTGAGAATGCTACATCAACATCGATTGCACCCGTACCATATTTCTATGCACCAGGAATTGCATGGCGACGACTTTGAACGTCGTGTACAGTTCTGCCACTGGACACAAGAGAAATTACGGGACGATGAGAGATTTTTTGCACGCGTTCTATTTAGCGACGAAGCGTCATTCATCAACAACGGTAACGTAAACCGGCATAATATGCACTATTGGACAACAGAAAATCCACGATGGCTGCGACAAGTGGAACTTCAGCGACCTTGGCGGGTTAATGTATGTTGCAGCATTATGGGAGGAAGGATAATTGGCCCCCATTTTATCGATGGCAATGTAAATAGTGCAATGTATCCTGATTTCCTACGTAATGTTCTACCGATGTTACTAAAAGATGTTTGACTGCATGACAGAATGGCGATGTACTTCCAACATGATGGATGTCCGGCACGTAGCTCGCCTGCGGTTGAAGCGGTATTGGCTGGTTCAAATGGATCTGAGCACTATGGGACTTAACATCTGTGGTCATCAGTCCCCTAGAACTTAGAACTACTTAAACCTAACTAACCTAAGGACATCACACACTTCCATGCCCGAGGCAGGATTAGAACCTGCGACCGTAGCAGTCCCGCGGTTCCGGACTGAGCGCCTAGACAGGTGGATTGCTCGTGGAAGCTCCATCCCCTGGCCCGAACGTTCAGTCTAGGTGACTGATGACCTCAGATGTTAATGCCCATAGTGCTTAGAGCCATTTGAACATGGCCAGTGATGTAGAAGTATTCTAGCGGTTGCAGATGTAATTGTACCGTCTAGTGCATATCACATACCTCCTGTCAGACATTCTGATACTACCCATACAACACTCTAGGCTTGCAGGGCAGTCGAGATGTCAGGCGTGAACAATCCTTTTTCACCCTGCCCCACCCATATAGGAGCCATATGGAACAGACAGACAGGAAAGTGAATTAATATTGCATTGTCATTCATTTCTGAGACGTGTTTAAAATTTCAAGTGTCTAGCTCGTCGATATTCTACATCTACATCTACATGATTACTCTGCAATTCACATTTAAATGCTTGGCAGAGAGTTCATCGAACCACAATCATACTATCTCTCTACCATTCCATTCCCGAACAGCGCGCGGGAAAAACGAACACCTAAACCTTTCTGTTCGAGCTCTGACTTCTCTTATTTTATTTTGATGATCATTCCTACCTATGTAGGTTGGGCTCAACAAAATATTTTCGCATTCGGAAGAGAAAGTTGGTGACTGAAATTTCGTAAATAGATCTCGCCGCGACGAAAAAGTCTTTGCTTTAATGACTTCCATCCCAACTCGCGTATCATATCTGCCACACTCTCTCCTCTATTACGTGATAATACAAAACGAGCTGCCCTTTATTGCACCCTTTCGATGTCCTCCGTCAATCCCACCTGGTAAGGATCCCGCACCGCGCAGCAATATTCTAACAGAGGACGAACGAGTGTAGTGTAAGCTGTCTCTTTAGTGGACTTGTTGCATCTTCTAAGTGTCCTGCCAATGAAACGCAACCTTTGGCTCGCCTTCTCCACAATATTATCTATGTAGTCTTTCCAACTGAAGTTGTTCGTAATTTTTACACCCAGGTACTTAGTTGAATTGCCAGCCTTGAGAATTGTACTATTTATCGAGTAATCGAATTCCAACGGATTTCTTTTGGAACTCACCTCACACTTTTCGTTGCTTAGTGTCAACTGCCACCCGCCGCACCATACAACAATCTTTTCTAAATCGCTCTGCAACTGATGCTGGTCTTCGGATGACCTTACTAGACGGTAAATTACAGCATCATCTGCGAACAACCTGAGAGAACTGCTCAGATTGTCACCCAGGTCATTTATATAGATCAGGAACAGCAGAGGTCCCAGGACGCTTCCCTGGGGAACACCTGATATCACTTCAGTTTTACTCGGTGATTTGCCGTCTATTACTACAAACTGCGACCTTCCTGACAGGAAATCACGAATCCAGTCGCACAACTGAGACGATACCCCGTAGGCCCGCAGCTTGATTAGAAGTCGCTTATGAGGAACGGTGTCAAAAGCTTTCCGGAAATCTATAAATACGGAATCAACTTGAGATCCCCTGTCGATAGCGGCCATTACCTCGTGCGAATAAAGAGCTAGCTGGGTTGCACAAGAACGATGTTTTCTGAAACCATGCTGATTACGTATCAATTGATCGTTCCATTCGAGATGATTCATAATGTTTGAGTACAGTATATGCTCCGAGCCCCTGCTGCAGACCGACGTCAATGATATAGGTCTGTAGTTCGATGGATTACTCCTATTACCCTTTTTAATCACTGGTGCGTCCTGCGCAATTTTCCAATCTGTAGGTACAGATTTATTTTAGTTAAAGTCACTTGCATAATTTGTACTGAGCAGATAGGCAAGAAAGTGACCTAATAGAAACGTGTTAAATTTTCTTCTTGCACAAAGAAGCGTAATTCCCCCTATTACATTTACAATGAATATTAACACCAATACGAATAGGATGGAGTGTGGACACCAACTTAAGGAAACACTCGAGATCCCACGTTTCACGGAGAGCACAGTTACGTAGAACGTAAAGTGGGACGCGAGGTGACTATAGAGCGGTCTGCGTCGACGTGAGTGGAGCGTTAAGCCTGTCGATGGCAGCTCCCACACTGGGCGTAGGTCGCGGCGCGTCCCTAATTTTTGCAGCGTTGTCAGCGCCGCCCCACGCACAGTATTTCACAGCGGCCGTACGGAGCGTTAACTTTTACGACCGCAGAGCTTTATGAAGCCCGGTTTTTCCGTTTAGCCCCCATTTGCTTCTAGCGGCGTGCGAGTGCCCCGGAATGTCCGCTCTTTCGCGTCTGCAAATATTTCCGCTGAATATGGCACTCGTCATATGTGCGTGTGTGTCCTGCTACGCTGGACTAACAGGAGGACGCTTTCTGTGGATAATCTGTTGGCAACTTAATCCATTTTTTCGTGTCACCGCAAATGCTATTTGACCACAACTGTTCTCTGACAAACGATTGTGGTTGCAATCGAAGATTTGATACATGGTTTAATTCTACAGAGATGGGAATTTTGTGCTCTAAAATTGATAACTATATTTTTATATTTGTTATTTAGTAACTTTCTGAATATGTTATTACATTTTGCTAATCGTTGTATCTGAAGAAAACAGTATTTATTTACTTGAGTAGAAGCATACAAATTCTATAAACTTATACTTATACACACACACACACACACACACACACACACACATAAAAGCTGAAATCAAAGAGCAACTGTTACATAATTTTCTTGTGCATTAAACAAATCCTTCTGACGGCCTTGCTATGGGCTCACCCATTTCGCCAGTTGCAGTTGACGTATTGATGCAACATTTTGAGCAACAAGCGTTAAGTAGTGCTCCTTTGAAGCCTTCTTGCTGGCTCCGCTATGTGGACGATGCATTTGTTATATGGCCACACGGCGAAGAACAACTTCATGCGTTCCACAGTTTCTTAAATGGAATTCACCCCAAAATCAAATTCACCCAGGAGGTTGAGAATGAGGTCGGTCTCCCGTTCCTAGACGTGTTGGTGTACAGAAGATCTGATAACACTCCAGGCCACAGAGTGTATAGAAAGCCGACTAACACAAACAGGTATTTAGATGCCACTTCGCACCACCACCCAGCCCAGAAGCAAGCAGTACTCAACACTCTGTCTTCACGTGCCTTCCGTATCAGTGATGACGACAACTTGCAATCGGAGTTGAATTTTTTAAAGAGGACATTGAAGGCAAATGGGTATGATATTCAATCGACAGAGCTTTCAGGCGGAATATTTATACCGTTAATAAAAATGACGAGGAGCCGCCTTCTCACTCCGTCAGGTTACCGTTCGTTTCTGGGGTCACTGATCGCATAAGCAGAATTTTAAAGAAAAATGGTATTCAGACATCTTTCTTTAGTCAGATCAAAATAAAAGACTTTTTCCGACGGAAAACGGATGCACCTGATTGCCTCCACAATGCAGGCGTCTATCTAGTGATATGTGGCTGCGGAAAAGTGTATACAGGCGAAACGGGAAGAACTGTTAAAGAACGCATTAAGGAACAGGACCGACACATACGGCTGAAACAAAGTGCAAAATCGGCAGTAGCGAAACATCATGAGAACTGTGGCTCTGAAACCGACTTTAAAAACGTACGTTTATAGAAGAAAGGTTCGAGAAGCGATTGAAATTTCTAAAAATGCATCTAATTTCAATAGAGAGGACGGCTATAGGCTTCCGGAATCGTGGCTCCCCGCCATCAAGGAAGTAAATACGCGGCCGCGGTGTGTGAGCGGTATAAACAACGCGCTGCAAGTCACCTCGGAGGACAATAATATTTTGGGTAAACATTCCCCCTCTGTAGCTCTGTCCGTTTCGAATCTAGCCACTGATGACGACCAACCAATAGCGGAAGCAGGCATTTCAACCAATAACCCTTCTCCAGCATAAGTGTGGAATAGTGCCTTTCTATCCAATGACGATGGGCCGCCAATGGTATCCACAGGAGATGAGCTACCAACGCCCCTTCTTCTGCATCAGAGCGGGAATATTAGCCAATGACTATGGCCCATCAATGGTAGCCATATGAATTTTAACCAATACCATCACTTCTCCAACACGAACGCGTGAAAACTCCCCTTTTATAAGAGGACGCGACACTCGTCTCTGACAGTGTTCTAGCAGTAATGGACACCAGAAGATCCTGAGGAAGATCCCAGTAGAGGGGTCGAAACGTCGATCATTTTAGAAGAAACATGACCCGGCCTAATATCCCAGAAGATTTTAACTTCAAATACTTCTCTTTGCATGAATCAGAGAAACATAAACATTGATACAGTTGTTTCGTTGTCTGTACTTTGTACGTATCGCCAATTCATTAGGTTGTTTTTGGATATGCCAACGCCCATGCATAACTTGTTCAGAGATCCCTACGTGGTCCAGTCTATATTGTATCTGGATGGCAAGCAAGAAAACAGTTAGATGCATAAATAAATGGACTGCAGTCCAAAAAGCGAGAAAATGTAATAAATACCAGTGCTTGACGTTAAGCTTAGCCACGACTCTTATAGTCTGTTATAGACAAATTACTCTTATATGCTAGATTAAATCTGTCTAGTTTGCAGTAATTTGTATTTTTAGTTGAAAATGTAGGCTAATAATTTACTTTAGCCCTTTTCTTCTTTTCAAATAAAAAGAAGTTAAATAAGATCCAGTCATACTGCAGAAAATGCTTTCACACAAAGCATTTGCAGGCACATGCACATTTACATTCATTCCCTCATGCAGATATAAGCACGAATGCATGGTTTCAAGGCGATATATACTGATAAAATTTTCTCGAACTTCGAGCTGCGTTAGGCAGCTGAAACTCACGAGCTTTCGATCGACTGCATCTTGGCCATTGTCAAGTGATGACTCTCACGTGGTTGCTGCTTCCTCCTGCGACGTCACTGGTGCCCAGTCCAGCGCCGTTTTAGGTAATGTTGTAAGACCATCGCACTTGCTTCAACATTCCGATGTCCGGCTCCCAGTTGCAGTCCGCCGTCTTTTTTTTTTCAGGAATTATCTGAAGATACTAATTTAGATGGCGGTTTCTAGCTTAGCACAGCTTTGGACCCAGTCATTCGAAGGTAGAAGCGGTTGCGGTAGTCTTGCTACGAAAACATTACCTTGTATGTGTGACCCTAGACTGGGCACCTTAGAAGTCATAGGAGGAGCAAAAATCACACGACAGTCATCACCTGGCAATAGCTGAAGAAGTCATTTAGTTGACTAGCTAGTTTGTTCGCTAGTTACATGAACTGAACGATTCTTTTATCGAAATGAAGTGGAACAACTCAGTTTTGCAGGTATACGTGATACGTGATTAGTGTTAACATTAATGAAGGCACTCACGCCACTTCTGTTTTATTTTATTTTATTTTTTTGTAGATATAAAGTATTTGAATAGAAGTTGTGCATGGAATAGAAGCAGTAGTGCGGGAGATACGGTTTTAGGTTAGATTTAAAATTGGGTTCTCTACTTGTCACACATTTCATGGTATTGGGGAAATGATCAAAAATTTTTTGTTGCCGCCAATCGAACACCTCTCCTAGCCGCTGACAGCTTTAATAATGGGTTCTGTGACGCGCTCTCATGGATCAAATAACACTCTCATCATTCGTGCCGCTCTTTTTTGTATGTATTCTGTATGATGTGTTAGTCTTATTTGGTACAGGTGCCACATATTCGAACAACATTCTAGGACAGTTGGCACAAGTGTTTTGCAAGGAATTTCTTTTGCACACTGATCACGTTTCCCCAGTAATCTACATTACCTGCGACTGTGCCTACGGAATCGTTCCATTTCACATACCTACAAATAGTTGCACCCACCATTTCTAAGAGTTGACAGATTGCAACTGTGAATCACTGAAATTGTTGTCATGGATCAATGCCTTTCTTTCGTTTTGTGAAGTACACAAATTTATATTCTGATTGGTTAAAGCTAGTTGAAAATCTCTACACCACTTTGAAATCTTATCCAGAACTGGCATATTATTTGTGCAACATTTCTCAGACGATACTTCATTCTAAATTACTGCATCGTCTGCGAAAAGTCTGATGTTACTATTAATACTGTATGCAAGGTCATTAATGTAAAACGTGAATAGCAAGGGTCCAAACACATTTTCCAGGAGTACACCCGAGGTAACTTCTACGTCTGTCAATCACTCTCCATCCAAAGTAACTTGCTGCGTCCTCCCTGCCAAGGAATTCCCGATCAAATCACAAATTGATAACACATATCATCATTCTTTCGTTAAAAACCGTTTGAAACGTGGAACTTAGGGAAAGCAGGAAAAGGTGCGGACAGGGCCTAATCAGTTACCGTTGGTTGCAAAGTAAACACGTACACTTTATTTAAGGAAATATTTTTTTAAAAAACAATCATTTACAAAAAAATTGACTGTAACACAAGCTACACTGACGGCTGAAGGCATTATTAAGAAGAATTCATGTTATCTGTCGGCTGAAGGCCACGAGCCATAGGAATAATTTAAACAAATATTATTTTTAAATAACTGACACAATCAGATCAAATAAGGAAAGGGAGCGATCCACAGACAGTGCTGCAAGGATCGACATCAGAAATGTTCCTACAGCTGCGAAAGCGGTGAGACAGGCAGCCAAGAGTTATGCTCACCTAACAGGATGGCAACTCAAACTAGGGACAGTTTAAACGCCGGTCAATCCTCTTACCAACTCCACCTAACGTGTGATAACCAGTACAATGACGGAATAATTCAAGCGAGGGCAAAGTGAGAGACAGCACTGCGTCTTTAGAATCCGGTGTTTAAAACGACGAAAGGCAGAGGGAACCATTACAACCAAGGTAGACAAAAATAACCACAGTCCACACCACAATCAAGGAGGCTGTCGAACTACACGTCATGCCGGACAGCATCGGCATGACGAGGAAAAGTACACTGCCACAAAAGTACGCTAACCTCCAGGGCAGGTAACTGGGGCGTCAGCGGCCACTAGGCAGTAAAATACCACTGGTTGCACTTCGCCAAATCACAACACAAAATTAAAAAACTAACAACAGGCAGCAGAAGACAGCTAATACACTACTGGCCATTTAAATTGCTAGGTAAAGAAGAAATGCAGATGATAAACGGGTATTCATTGGACAAATATATTATACTAGAACTGACATGTGATTACATTTTCACGAAATTTGGGTGCATAGATCCTGAGAAATCAGTAGCAAGAACAACCACCTCTAGCCGTAACAACGGCCTAGATACGCCTGGGCATTGAATCAAACAGAGCTTGGATGGCTTGTACAGGTACAGCTGCCCATGCAACTTCAACACGATACCACAGTTCACTAAGAGCAGTGACTGGCGTATTGTGACGAGCCAGTTGCTCGGCCACCAATCACCAGACTTTTTCGATTGGTGAGAGATCTGGAGAATGTGCAGGCCAGGGCAGCAGTCGAACATTTTCTGTATCCATAAAGGCCCGTACAGGACCTGCAACATGTGGTCTGCATTATCCTACTGAAATGTAGGGTTTCGCAAGGATCGAATGAAGGGTAGAACCACGGGTCGTAACACATCTGAAATGTAACGTCCACTGTTCAAAGTGCCGTCAATGCGAACAAGCGGTGACCGAGACATGTAAGCAATGGCGCCCCATACCATCACGCCGGGTGATACGCCAGTGTGGCGATGACGAATACACGCTTTCAATGTGCGTTCACCGCGATGACGCCCAACACGGATGCAACCATCATGATGCTGAAAACAGAACCTGGATTCATCCGAAAAATTAGCGTTTTGCCATTCGAGCACCCAGGTACATCGTTGAGTGCGCCATCGCAGGCGCTCCTGTCTGTGATGCAGCGTCAAGGTTAGCCGCATCCATGGTCTCCGAGCTAATAGTCCATGCTGCTGCAAACGTCGCCGAACAGTTCGTCAGATGGTTGTTGTCTTGCAAACGTCCCCATTTGTTGACTCAGGGATCGAGACGTGGCTGCACGATCTGTTACAGCCATGTGGATAAGATGCCTGTCACCTCGACTGCTAGTGATACGAGGCCGTTGGGATCCAGCACGGCGTTCCGTATTACCCTCCTGAACCCACCGATTCCATATTCTACTAACAGTCATAGGATCTCGACCAACGCGAGCAGCAATGTCGCGATACGGTAAACCGCAATCGCGATAGGCTACAATCCGACCTTTATCAAAGGCGGAAACGTGATGGTACGCATTTGTCCTCCTTACACGAGGCATCACAACAACGTTTCACCAGGCAACGCCGGTCAACTGCTGTTTGTGTATGTGAAATCGGTTGGAAACTTTCCTCATGTCGCCGGCCGTTGTGGCCGTGCGGTTCTAGGCGCTTCAGTTTGGAACCGCGTGACCGATACGGTCGCAGGTTCGAATCCTGCCTCGAGCATGGATGTGTGTGATGTCCTTAGGTTAGTTAGGTTTAAGTAGTTCTAAGTTCTAGGGGACTGATGACCACAGATGTTAAGTCCCGTAGTGCTCAGAGCCATTTGAACCATTTTTCCTCATGTCAGCACGTTGTAGGTGTCGCCACTGGCGCCAACCTTGTGTGAATGGTATGAAAAGCTAATCATTTGCATATCACAGCATCTTCTTCATGTCGGTTAAATTTCGCGACTGTAGCACGTCATATTCGTGGTGTAGAAATTTTAATGGCCAATTGTGTAGATTCCGCTAACTCGACACGCTCCACTTGCTGCTGTTTATCTCACGGCGAACCTCGAGCAGCAATGCACGAAGAAATGGCGCGATCACAAAATAGTGGAGGTTTCACTACTGGATTAATGTTGAGTCACCTCAACGTGCTGGGTCCGGTGGACAACGAGGTTATGGCCTTCGCAACTACAGCCCCTCGATCCGACAGTGCCTGAGTGCCGCCAGCGGGCCCAGCATGTCGTAGCGCTGTCGCACCTCTCTGCTCTCCGTCCCAACCGAACTACAGACACACCCAACCCGGAAAACACTTCACGTCCTTCCAAAGATAGTACAGGTACTAGATATCGATTAACGCTGCTGCTGCCACTCGCGGACAGACAACGCTACGAAACATAGTGGCTCCAGTAAACAGAAGAATAAAACGAGACGCCACTATCGCTATTACTCGATGCAAACCTTCCAACGGCACCAACGCGAATCTCACACGGCTCACCGTTGATATGGTTCCGAATCCAGTGCTCTTCGGAAGTTAAGAAATACTCCATCTGCCTGATTGCCTCGACCCTTTCAAGATGCCACATGATGCAAGCGCGAGTCGGGATTCACGTGATCGATGTTTTCAGAATCCATGCTTGCTCGCACGGAGGAGATCATTCTGTTCTAGCTACTTCATTACATTTGAACTCAATTTGTGACCAAAGATTCTACAACAAACGGATTTCAAGGGTATTGGGCGATAGTTATTTGCAGCAGTTCTGCTTGTAAAGACAAATAAGAGTCAGCAGAGTCTACATTCTTTTCAGTGTACTATCAGATCATGAGAAGCAAGCTACCCGCATGCATATGATGAAAATTCTTATCCCTGACATCATAGTTTTCAGTCTACAATAACCAATATTACAATATAGTTCTAGAGAGTGAGCGAGCTTAAAAAATCTGTAGGATAGAGAAACAGCGAAATCATGCGAACTGATAACTAATTTTAACAGGACTACTTTTCACTCTGCGGGGTAATATGTGATTATTTGAAACTTCCTGGCATATTAAAACCTTGCGCTTGGCCGGAAATCGTACTTGGGACAATTTCGCGGGCAACTGTTACACCAGTGGAGTACTTTCCCAGGAAATGCAGAGGTCCCACGTCACAGTGCAGGTCCGAGAGAGAGTTTTAATCTGCCAGGCAACTTTAATAACTAAATGTGTTTGCTGCAGTGCACAGACTGCTATATCGTTCATCATGCCAAAATCGGAAAACTTGTTAACACATTGAGTTTAGAAGATAGTTTCAGTTTGTGAGCCCAGTGTTAAGTGTAGTTACTGTAACAGCATTAATTTACTGAGAAAATAATGAGCTACAATCTTTCATGAAATTTTTTTATGCATTGAGACAGATTATATAAATATGCCATCCGCAGATGTTAAGAACAGCCATTTACTGGGAAAATCGCTTCAAGAATTCACATCTTTGCAATTGATGCGCTCCTTTTTTATTTTTATTTTTATTTTTATTTTTTTACAGCTTACGATGTTGCTATTTCTTCCATATAACGGCCACATGATTCGGATGATTTATTCATATATAAGAGCTTTAAATTGCTTACAGTGATGAGAAAGAGGCCAGCGTAAAATAAGAATATTTTAACCAAGACATTAAAAGCTATTTTTTCAAGAACATAGGGTCAGGGTGAAAGTTTGATTTCCGTAAAATAATAGAGAACTTAACAGGTGCGGAACCAGAAAAGTTTGGAAAGAAGTTTGTGGAATATGAAACTTGGAAGAGACGAAGTAGGTAAATATCTTAAAATTCAGGGAGACAGAAGGTTGTGGCAGGTAATAAGAGGAACTCATCAATAGCGCGTGCGGTGAAAGACATCTGAAGGCAGTGCGGAGAACGCACCAATAGAACGAACGATGAAAGGCTTCTGCAGGAGCGCATTAATAGGAAGGGAGATGAAAGACCCCCAGAACATCTTTCACAATTAGAAACTGAAAGTACGAAGAGGAAATAGAACCTGTGAGACGAAGCAGAGGCTTTTACAGGCGTCTCTATTCCAAAACTCCATCGTGAGTGGCTTCGAAATTGAATTCGTAAACGCTATTTTAAGAGATTCCTCTTTTTAATGCACGTCTAGGAAATAAAAGTTCTTGGTAAGAAAGATTTTCTTTGCTGTCTGTGGCGTCTATATATCGAAATTTGCGCTCTTCAGTTCACCTGTTATGTAAGCCTATTTGAAAAGGAATTGCCCTTACTGACGCTTTTTCGTTGTGAAAAACAGACAGCTTAAGTTACAAATGCATCGCCACGTTCAGTGGACACTACACGTTGTACCGCTTGGTGCATTTACAAGCTAATTATCAACTAGTGATAACATTTACTGGAAGAAAAAGAAGGCTACATGTCGATCAGAATTACATGAGCGTGTATTTTACGTTATTTTTGCACAAACATTTACATTAGGTACCCTATTAGCTTAAAAATAAACTTTATACTGTTCAGTTCGTGTTTAATTATCTGTACAGGAAACTGTTATCTTTAGACAATGCACTGAAAGAAGTGTTTTCCCAGAAAGCACATGGTGTTCGTAGATGGTTTGTTCAAAAGAATTTGTGGTAAGAGATTAAAACAGGTATAGCACCTAAATAATATTTTACAAATATGATTCTCTTACGTTAGAACGTTAGGTTTGGAGGTAAGGGTGTGTACAGCTCTGAAGGCATACTATTCCGGAACAATTCTGAAACTACTGGCAGCAATCATTATCCTACAGGATGTAGTGACCCGGAAATATTTCATGGGCTTTAAGATAGACAACCCAACTCACTTCATCCACAACCATAGCAGATGAAAGTTGTGTGACCTATCTAAAGGTCCATGGAATAATAAATGAAAAGCATCAGTTTGCTTTTGTTCTACAAAATTATTTTTGTTGCTAACCGGTTTTTACTATTTCATTGCAAAGATGTTACTCACTGTATGTTTCTACTACACTCTATATGTATTACTTCTCTTCCAATGTTGTCTGCTAACATTTAACTTCTTTGGTGATAATACTCAGTAAATGTCTGAAGATGGCCTTGTAAGCCGAAAACCGGTTAGCAATAAAAATAATATTGTAGAACAAAAGCAAACTGGTGCTTTTCATTTATTATTATAATGTTGTTCTACTAAGAACCGACGGAAGATTCTGTTAATATGTCCATGGAATACTTCCGCCGCGTTTCTAATTTTACCCACGCTGACATTTGAGTATGGAGCTGTCATTGATCACTTAATGGCTCAGAAATGAATGTAATTTACAGTAGATAAACAATGGCCATTAAAATTGCTACACCAAGAAGAAATTCAGATGATAAACGGGTATTAATTGGACAAATATATTATACGACAACTGACATGTGATTACAATTTTCACGCAATTTGGGTGGATCCTGATAAATCAGTACCAAGAACAATAACGGGCTTGAATCGCCTGGGCATTGAGTCAAACACAGCTTGGATGGCGTGTACAGGTACAGCTGCCCATGCAGCTTCAACACGATACCACAGTTCATGAAGAGTAGTGACTGGCGTACTGTGACGAGCCAGTTGCTCGGCCACCGTTGACCAGACGTTTTCAATCGGTGAGAGATCTGGAGAATCTGCTGGTCAGGGCAGCAGTTGAACATTTTCTGTATCCAGAAAGGCCCGTACAGCACCTGCAACATGCGGTCGTGCATTATCCTGCTGAAATGTAGGGTTTCGCAGGGATCGAATGAAGGGTAGAGCCACGG
The DNA here is from genome assembly GCF_023898315.1 of Schistocerca nitens. Taxonomy (NCBI): domain Eukaryota; kingdom Metazoa; phylum Arthropoda; class Insecta; order Orthoptera; family Acrididae; genus Schistocerca; species Schistocerca nitens. The sequence continues at coordinate 487,540,897 of NC_064618.1, forward strand.
GTCGTAACACATCTGAAATGTAACGTCCACTGTTCAAAGTGTCGTCAGTGCGAACAAGAGGTGACCGAGACGTGTAACCAATGGCACCCCATACCATCACGCCGGGTGATACGCCAGTGTGGCGATGACGAATACACGCTTCCAATGTGCGTTCACCGCGATGTCGCCCAACACGGATGCGACCATTATGATACTGTAAACAGAACCTGGATTCATCCGAAAAAATGACCTTTTGCCGTTCGTGCACCCAGGTTCGTCGTTGAGAACACTATCGCAGGCGCTCCTGTCTGTGATGCAGCGTCAAGGGTAACCGTAGCCATCGTCTCCGAACTGATAGTCCATGCTGCTGCAAACGTCGTCGAAATGTTCGTGCAGATGGTTGTTGTCTTGCAAACGTCCCCAACTGTTGACTCAGGGATCGAGACGTGGCTGCACGATCCCTTACAGCCATGCGGATAAGGTGCCTGTCATCTCAACTGCTAGTGACACGAGGCCGTTGGGATCCAGCACGGCGTTCCGTATTACTCTCCTGAACCCACCGATGCCATATTCTGCTGACATTCATTGGATCTCGACCAGCGCGAGAAGCAATGTCGCGATACAATAAACCGCAATCGCGATAGGCTACAATACGACCTTTATCAAAGTCGTAAACGTAATGGTACGCATTTTTCCTCCTTACACGAGGCATCACAACAACGTTTCACCAGGCAACGCCGGTCAACTGCTGTTTGTGTATGAGAAATCGGTTGGAAACTTTCCTCATGTCAGACGATGTAGGTGTCGTCACCGGCGCCAACTTTGTGTGAATGCTCAGAAAAGCTAACCATTTGCATATCACAGCATCATCTTCCTGTCAGTTAAATTTCGCATCTGTAGCACATCTTCGTGGTGTAGTAATTTTAATGTCCAGTAGTGTACATTTATTGCGACAGTATCTCTAAATCATATTTACTTCTGCTTTATTGATTAGGAAGCGGCAGATACAATTAGGTTAAGCCCGTTAAATATACATCAGTGAAAACAATCAGAATAGATATGTGACCTCATTGCTAGCTTCTTATCAGACGCATGGTGAGTGAAGGTCTCCTCACGTTTATTTCCTAATCCCATGTATTTACAGACAAAAACTGAAACTGAAAATAAATATAATCACTGAATAAGCCAGGAAGAGCTGATACAGCTTTACCAAATAACCAAGTCGATCCGTTCCACTTGATATTAGCCACATAATCAACACCTTAGTGCCCGCATCTCGTGGTCGTGCGGTAGCGTTCTCGCTTCCCACGCCCGGGTTCCCGGGTTCGATTCCCGGCGGGGTCAGGGATTTTCTCTGCCTCGTGATGGCTGGGTGTTGTGTGCTGTCCTTAGGTTAGTTAGGTTTAAGTAGTTCTAAGTTCTAGGGGACTTATGACCACAGCAGTTGAGTCCCATAGTGCTCAGAGCCATTTGAACCAAGACCTTAGTGGAACTGATCTCAGGAGCGCAGCTAATGAGTGTGGAGTCCACGTGAATGGTGTCACTGTCTCCGATCATACTCAGCCAAAGGCCGCCTTCGTATTTATTACATTTAACTACCACAATTTAAAATATTATTTAGACTGTCTGACATGTGAGTCGTTGTCATTGTTTGTATTTACAATACGTATTCCAGTTACCTGATCTTCAGTCACTTTCTTTAATACCTATTCGCTGATCAGGCTGCGCGCTGAAGTTCTTTATATCGTGACGATCGGAAAATATTTTGAATTGTCCTCTTCAGTGACATTCCGTTGGATGAACTCTGTACCGCACCTTTCCAGCCATATATTTTACTTAGCTGTATTTGATTTTTGTTGGGTTCGAATGTACAGTCGAAGACAACAGTTTGGACAACCACCTCGTGTGCAACAGATAGAGTATCAAATACCTCGTCTCACATGACCAAAAGGAAAGAAAAAAAGAAAAAAAAACACCTTCAGTATCCACATTTCTCAGTAAATCGCCAAATCAATCGCTCTTATATATGGTCATCTTACAATACTATTCAATGAAAAATGTACTTCATACCGTGAATGTCCATTTTCTAAAGTTAATTAAACATTGAACAGTATTGTACAAGAGTTTCTATGATTTTTAACACGATACGAATATGCAATAAAATGATATGTCCTTTACTCCATTCCTTCCAAAAAAAAAAATCCTTTGGTTGAATAACTAGAAATTTACCTCAGTTATCAAAATAACCTACAGAATACTTAATGAAAAAATAAGAATTCAGGACTTTTTGATGCATTTTACCGCTTCACACCCATGGTAAATATAGGGTGACGAACGATGCCATCCAAGTGGCAATGTCTTTACTCTTTCGAATCGATACGGACACAGTTCTTGGAATTTCTGGGGCCTCTGCCGTAATGTAGGCACTAGAACTCGCTCATCATTTCCGTCACAGATTCCTAAGACTTGCACATGGAATTGAGTACATGATTATTTGAATAGGAGCCCATGTCCAGAAACAAAATATTCTCGACTGACATCTAAATCTGTTCTCCATAAGCCAACGTACGGTGTGCAGCAGACGGCACAATAAAATAACCTACGCTCTTCCTCTTCCACTCGGAGAAGGTTATGCACGAAGAAAGAGTGTCGTGACTCTGTCTGTATGAAATTGAATTTCTTTACTTTTTGCGTCGTGGTTATTACACGGGACATACATCGAAGAGCCAAAGAACCTGGTACCCTGCCTAATATCGTGTAGGACCTACGCGAGCGCTCAGAAGTGCCGCAACACGACATAGCGTGGACTCGACTAATGTCTGAAGTAGTTCTGGAGGGAATTGACACCATCAATGCTGCAGGGCTGTCCATAAATCCGTACTGGGGGAGGGGGGGAAGGGCGCGGCGGGGGGGGGGGGGGGGCACAGCACTTTGCAAGGCATCCCAGACATGCTAAGTAGATTTAATGTCTGGAGAGTTTGTTGGCCAGTGGAAGTGTTTAAACTCAGAAGAGTGTTCCTGAAGCCACTCTGCTGCAATTCAGGACGTGTGGGGAGTCGCATTGTCCTGCTGGAATTGCCCAAGTCCGTCGGAATGCACAGTGGACATGAATGGATGCAGGTGATCAGACAAGCTTCTACAAAAAGGTATGAGCCATACCAACATGTAGTCGATATGGCGAGTTATCTCCTCTAGCAGTATATTACAGGCCATCGTTTGGTTAAGATTTTATTTATTTTTGTTTCTTCATTTCCGCGGTTTCCCACACTCGTCTAGGACTAGCTCCCCCAATACAGCTGAAAAACGATAATAACAAAACATTTAAAACACGACAAGACCAGTAACATATGAACTAAGTTTACACTAGTCGCACGTACTTCTCCTCCGACTGTTAAGGACTGGAGATATACGTACGGGAGTGAATTCCGGCCACAGTCAGTGGTTCCGAAAATCAAGTTTGGCGCTTTGCTCTTCAGGTGAGGACTCCGAGAACAGGAGGAAACAGAGGTATTTGCCTGAAATCAAGTCACCATCAGGACTCGCAGTAAAACCTATTAATGAAAAACGAATTCTGCAATTTCGGTATCACAAAGCTGAAGTGGACAATAAAAAAAAACGTTTTCTGATAATATTAATAATCAGAATTATCAGGTTAATTACTGATCTCTAAATAAATATTTGTCCATGTTGTGAGCTCGAGGGCAGTGCATTAGAACTCCTCCTGGATCTGTTGAGTTGTGAATATGAAACGTGTTACGGAAATAATTAATTTACGAGTAATCAGTACTGTTGATGGGTTCCGCAGCCCAACCTGCAAACTGGGAGAAACCAGGTATTTTAATTACTAAAGCTGCTACACTGCAAATATCTGAAGGAGACTTTCGCTAATTAACTCCTTGTTTTGTGCGGTAGCGTTCTCGCTTCCCACGCCCGGGTTCCCGGGTTCGATTCCCGGCGGGGTCAGGGATTTTCTCTGCCTCGTGATGGCTGGGTGTTGTGTGCTGTCCTTAGGTTAGTTAGGTTTAAGTAGTTCTAAGTTCTAGGGGACTTATGACCACAGCAGTTGAGTCCCATAGTGCTCAGAGCCATTTTTGAACTCCTTGTTTTCCTTTGCTATGATTTATTGGGAGGATCACTTGAGACTAACACAGTTGCGACAAGACGAGGGGATACGTGAAGAGAGGTAGTAATGTTTTAGCTGTGCGGTCTTCCCATCCGCCTCACGTGAGCAAGAAAACCACAGAGGTGTAAATTATGATTGTTGACCAGGTGTTTGGTCCATAATATTAATGTACGCAGTCAATGGAAATAATTTGTTTTTCAGGTTAAAACAACGACTATTACGTCCCAGTTCTCTATTGCTCGAAGATGCTACAGCGTAGCGCTTAACCACTTGTCAGTGCAATAGGTCCAGTTTCTTAGTTATTAATATTTGTTTCCAACCTTATTGCCTCTTGTCGTTGTAATACCCAAGAGCAAATCGGTTCGAAGAAATTGGGAAGGTTACTGGCTCTAAAGATGAGAGTATTTTTTCCTTTTCACTATACGTTGTTTACTCTTGAACTTTTACCTTAAGCGGAAAGCGAAGTCGTAAATCAGAGCAGCCGCGTCTGACGTCCTTCCCACGGCCACAATAAATATCGGTCGTGACGGCGAGGCTTCATGTCTTTTGAAGTACGACCTTCATTTTATTAACTCGCAGGGAAGACCGATAGGCTTTCCGGATTCTTCCACTATGACTTCGTATGAGGAACGCAGGCTTTAGATGTGGTGTCCTAAACTCAGGTGATTGCAATAAATCATATCTTTCGATAAGCACCTTTCTAGGAATACTTAATGAGTAACAAATTGACCAGTTGATATTTTCTTCGATAAATTCATTCACTTCCTGCTTACCACAAGAACAAGCAGATAAATCATAAAATTGGTAAAACGGCCGGCCGGGGTGGCCGGGCGGTTCTAGGCGCTACCGTCTGGAACCAGGTGACCGCCACGGTCGCAGGTTCGAATCCCGCCTCGGGCATGGATGTGTGTGATGTCCTTAGGTTAGTTAGGTTTAAGTAGTTCTAAGTTCTAGGGGACTGATGACCTCAGAAGTTAAGTCCCATACTGCTCAGAGCCATTTCAACCATTTGATAAAACCTGAATGCAATAATCATCCTTTGGTTTTCTGTACTCATCGATAGTACACCACATATTTCATCGACAGAAGTACTGTTATATTACACGTGATAGCTATAGCTGGAATGGGTGAACTGTTTGAAAACACAGCAAGGAATAGAACAATTATAGCCACAAACATTTAAAATAAGCGCAGATACAAAGAGACTAGATATCTTACGTCGAGAAACGTTATAATATACACACTGATGAGCCAAAACATTATGATTCCTGTTTAACAACTTGTCTGTCTGTCTTTGGAACGAAATACATCACTGATTCTGCGTATCAGGTTGAATGGTTCAAATGGCTCTGAGCACTATGGGACTTAACATCTGTGGTCATCAGTCCCCTAGAACTTAGAACTACTTAAACATAACTAACCTAAGGACATCACACACATCCATGCCCGAGGTAGAATTCGAATCTGCGACCGTATCGGTGACGCGGTTCCAGACTGAAGCGCCTAGAACCGCACGGCCACACCGGCCGGCGCATATCAGGGATCCGACAGTAGTTTGGTAGGCTTGCGGAGGTGTGTGTCTTTAGATGTCTCCGCTCAGGTCATGTAATTCGAGTAAATAACTGACCGCTGCTTTGCGAACATGGTGATGGTATCCGATAGCGACCCATAAGGGTGCCATAGGATTTACAGCAGGCGAATTTGGTTGCCGAAACATCTACGTGAGTTCACCATAACGCTCCTCAAGCACGGTTTTGGCTTCGAGACACTGACAATTACACTGCTAGACGATGACATTGCCGTCGGGGAAGACATCAAGCATGAAAGGATGCAGGTGCTTCGCAGCTGTCAGCGAGTCTTCAACTACTACCACAGTCCCATGCAAACGCAGGAGAATCTCTCCCACAGCATAATACTGCTACCACCTATTTGCGTTCGTGGCGCGCTGCACCTTTAGATCGGCTGTTCATCTCGATGACGGCTTTTGTGGAAACGACCATAGACCTAGTGTAGTAAAAATGTGTTTCACCCGAAGAGCCGACAAATTTCCATTGATCGACGGTCGAATCCCGATGGTCCCGTGCTCACTGCAATTGTAATTGACGATGTCGTTGGGTCAGCATATGAAGACGTAGCTGTGGTCACCTACGGAGTTCCATGTTCAATAATGTACGATGAATGGCGGACTCCGAAACACTTGTGCGTGCACCAGCGTTTCACTCTCTTAGCAGGGATGCCACAGATCACCATCTATCCTATTTTACAGAGCAGACCAGTCTCCGAACCCACGTTCTGTGAGGAGTCGTTGACGTCCAAACATGTAGTGGTAGTTTCTCCACCATTCTACCTCTTTCCGTAGATGCTCTCGACAGTAGCACGTGAACATTCGATCAGCTTCGCCGTTTTCGAGATACTCGTTCTCATCAAAAGATGACTCTAATGATCTGCCCTTTGTCAAAGTTGCTTATCTCAATGGGTTTCCCATTTGTAGCCCATATCTTCGCTAGGGTGATCCCCCGTCGGTATCTGCTCCGCTTACATACGGGAGTCACTCCAAAAGATATGCACACTGTTTTTTTTTTTAATCCATCTTTTATTCTACATGTTTGGAAGTTTTACAGTGTGTAGATACATCCTTTAGGAACAATATTTTCATTTCTCCACATAATTTCCATTCCTCTCAACTGCCTTACACCATCTTGGAAGCAGCGCCTGTATACACACACGGTAAAATTCTGGACCAACCTGTTGGAGCCACTGTTTGGCAGCGTGCCCAGGGAGTCATCATCTTCAAATTTTGTTCCACGAAGAGAATCTTTCAGTTTCCCAAAGAGATGATAGTCACATGGAGCCAGGTCAGGATGTAAGCCGGGTGTTTCAGTGTTGTCCATCCAAGTTTTGTGATCGCTTCCATGGTTTTTTGACTGACATGTGGCCGTGCATTGTCGTGCAACAGCAAAACATCCTGCTTTTGCCGATGTGGTCGAACACGACTCAGTCGAGCTTGAAGTTTCACGGTCAATGGAGTGGCATCATGCAAATTCAGTGACGTCACATATGCATCAGAATTTATGGTGGTTCCGCTTGGCATGATGTCCACAAGCAAGGGTGCTTCGGAATCGAAAAACACCGTAGCCATAACTTTTCCAGCTGAAGGTGTGGTTTTGAAATTTTTTTCTTGGGTGAATTTGCATGATGTCACTCCATTGATTACCTCTTCATCTCCGGTGAAAAATGATGGAGCCTTGTTTCATCATCTATCACAATTCTTCCAAGAAATTCATCTCCACCATTCTCGTACTGTTCCAAAAGTTCGCTGCATACCGTTTTTCTTGTTTCTTTGTGAGCCACTGTCAACATTCTGGGAACCCACCTGGCAAAAACCTTTTCTTAACGCCAACATTTTCAGTATTCTCCAAACACTTCCTTCCCCTAACCCAATGTAGCGTGACAATTCGTTCACTGTGATGCGTCTATCAGCAGTCACCAATTCGTTAACTCTCTGCACATTGTCTGGAGTGTGTGCAGTACGAGGCCTGCCGCTGCGAAGACAATCTTCAATAGTGCCGTGCCCGCTTTCATCACGTAACCTGCTTGCCCACCGATTAACCGTTCTGCAATCGACAGCAGCATCTCCATACACCTTTTTCAACCCCTTGTGGATGTTTCCCACTATCTCGTTTTCACAGTACAGGTATTCTATGACGGCACGTTGCTTGTGACGAACGTCGACTGTAGCAGCCTCTTAAAGACATGCTGTGACGGCGCCATTCGAGGGAACAGGTTGAACTAAGTTTGAAAACAAGCGGGAAAGATGTATCTACACACAGTAAAACTTTCACACATGCAGAATGAAAACTGTATTTTTACAAAAATAGTGTGCATTTCTTTTGGAGTGACCCTCGTACATTTGTTACCGTGTCCCGTGTCCGCAACGCCAGCAAGCGACTTCCAACGTCGCGGTGGGCAGTGGTCATAATGTTCTGGCTTAGCAGTGTGACGATAAGGAATTATTCATAATGTTAATTGATGAAGAAGTTAGGAATGTTTCTGGTGTTATTAAATAAGGTAAAGTTGTCAGGCCTTGCGTCGTATAGTCTAATGAAAATTGCAGAATATTACAGTGAGGTTCCTGCTTGTCATCTTCGCGCACCTGAAGATGATGAACAGCAGTCTCGTTTATGTAGTGTACAGATTCCGCAACACCATATGACGCAACACCATCTGACGCAACACCTGAGAGCTTTGCCGATAGTTAACATGGCGAGGAAGGCCTCAGAAAGCACAAGCCTTCGAATCAATAGGCCACTCAAGCAAGATTTAAAATACGCAAACCACGCACTGAACAAGAATTGATCAGTCTCAGTGTGTAATCATTTTGTTTCTTTATATTAAAAACTTGCCTTCAAAAGATGACTCTGCTAAGAAATACGCGGAGAACCTTTAATTATATCCTAGTGAGTATTGATGGAAAGGACCAATGTAGGTCCCAAAGTACAATCCAGACATTCAGTAGAGCGTCATTTGAAACTCTGCCATGGTACAGCACAGTTGAAGTATTTCGCTGAAGTATTCAATCTCTGGCAGAGTGCATCAAACTACAGACCGATTTCACTGTTGCCAGCATTCTCAAAAATTTTAGAAAAAGTAATTTACAGGCAGCTTCTCAACCATCTGACCACAAATAACATATTATCAAGAACACAGTTTGGATTTCTTAAGGGTTTTGATATCGAGAAGGCTATTTACACCTACAGTGAAAATGTACTTAACTCATTAAATAACAAATTACAAGCAGCAGGTATTTTCTGTGATTTGTCAAAGGCATTTGATTGTGTAAACCACAACATCCTTTTAAATAAATTAGAATTCTACGGTGTCACGGGCAGTGCTGCAAAATCGTTCAAGTCATACCTCGCTAACAGGAAACAAAGGGTGTCAGTTCACGGGATTAGTGAATTAAGTCATCAGTCATCATTAGAATGGGAAGGAAATTACATGTGGTGACCCACAAGGATCCATCTTAGGGCCATTGCTTTTTCTTGTGTACATTAATGATCTCTCATCAGTTACACTGCCAGAAGCAGAGTTCTTCGTTTGCAGATGACACAAGTATTCATTAAATAGTATGTCGAGTATAGTTCTAGAAATATCTCCTAATGATGTTTTCATGGATATTAATAAATGGTTTAAAGCCAACTCACTGACATTAAACTTCGAAAAGACTCATTATATGCAAATCAGAACTTGTAAGAGGTTTCCACCCAGCATATGCATAAAGTATGAAAAAGAGCAGATAGAAGAGGTTGACAGTCTTAAATTCCTGGAATTACAACTTAATAATACATTCAATTGAGAGGAACACACCACAGAACTGCAGAAACGCCTTAACAAATCTGTATTTACAATTCGAGTGTTAGCTGACATAGGCAACATAACAATGAAAAAGCTTGCATACTTTGCCTACTTTCATCCCATAATGTCATATGGTATAATATTTTGGGGTAACTCTTCAAGTCAAGCAAAAGTTTTCGGAGTCCAAAAGCGTGTAATACGTATTATTTGTGGAGTAAATTCACGGACGCCCTGTAGAAACCTCTTCAAAGAACTAGGTATACTAACTACTGCATCTAAGTATATTCACTCCTTAATGAAATTTGTCCTAAATAATATATCTCTTTTTCCAACAAACAGCTCAGTTCAAACATACAATACCAGGAACAAAAATGATCTGCACAAGGACTTAAAAGCACTTACTTTAGTTCAAAATGGGTCTACTACTAAGGAACACTCATCTTCAATAATTTGTCAGCAAACATAAAAAATTTAGTTACAAATAAAGTTCAGTGTAAAAGGAGCCTGAAAGACTTACTAGTGGCCAACTCCTTCTACTCCACTGACGAATTTTTTAATAGAAACAAATGATGTATATATTCATACTATTAGTATTGTTATTTCAGCTTTAAAAAAAATTGACAAGTTCCACATCCACGAGGATCTCCTCAGCACGGATCTGTGGAACGAAAAACTAAATCTAGGTAAAAATAACGTTGGGATTGACGTTTCGGCGATTCAAGTGTTAACGCGCCAGCTGCCAGCGGATGGTAGTTCTTCCTCGAGCACCACAGTCTCGCTGTATCGCCTGGTTTGTGTGCAGTCTTGTCAGGTGAGGCTTGTTACAAGCCTGCAACCCTGCCCACCCTCCTATCCCCACCCTCACCCCTCCATCCCGCAACATGCCATGCAATGTCAGTCACAAATATTTCATTCGAGTAATAGGGCATGATGGACAGAATTGCTGATATTTTCACATCTTTTTGCGACTTTCTGGGATATCAGTATTTCGACTCGGGTAAAACAAAATGTCTAAAGTCATCCTCTCACGGTACTTGAAAGCGGTGGTCATGATTAGTAGAGTGGAATTTCACGTTCCACTACATTGCTTGAAAGAAAGAACTTGAAAAGCCGGATATTTGCCATGCGGAAATGATTGCATAGTAACAATGAAAAGAAGGATAGGTCCGTCTTTTTGCAAGTACAGAAATTAGTTTTTTGTTTTATCACTCGAACATGTTTCACTGGCGGAACTCAAGATCTAAGTCAAAACCACAAAGGATCGTACTGTACCAACGTCGCGATGCCGCTGATGTATGGCGCAAAATTGCTTGAGCGAACCAATTGACCACTACAGCAAGAATTAGGTACAGTTTTTGTATTGACAGTCGTTGCTATGACTGCGGATCGCTATCCGATCACAGAAGATTCCAGTAGTAGCCGAGCAAACAGTAGCTGCAAACAGTTGAAGCCTAGCTTGTACAGTAGTTGCACTCTTTGACAACAAACTGAGGACAGATCAACCCTTTGGTGATTAGCAACTGCAACGATAATAAACAGTGACGAGACGACAGACTCATAATCCAGATAATAACAATCAGAATTTTTACTATACGCAAAATTCGAGGTCGTATAGTTATGCTCCTACACCACAAATAGATACACCGATATATTCAAATGACCCTGATAATCGCTGTCTACCAGCAACGACGAGACTAGCAGAATACAGCGACAACACACGTTATCTCCCTATCGACCAAAACAAGACACCAAAATTATTTCAGTACGATACCTGCTTATATTACGTCAAGCTAAAACGGAAATCCAGCTTGCAATTGTCCTCACAAGCAACGACTTCCTTCCAATGCAGAACAATCTCTCTGGAACCACCCCGTAATCTTTTAATAACTTATAACATTCATCTCAAATATGAAGTGAGTGCAAAGATCGATTCATATTAAACTCGTATTTGGGCAACGTTAATACCGAGATAAAGATAACTGAAGCGATAATTCTATTTCTTTCTATGTAGTCTAACGTTGCTACATCTTTGTGAGTATGACCGCTGACTTTTCGTAACAACTTCAAATAACTTCAATTCTGATTTTCACTCACTTAGAACTTTTCTTACGTAAATGTAATCTTGTTAGCTTTTATTAGTATCGGACTCTTCTGTATTTTGCGTGTACCAACGCAATTAAGTGATTGTTCATTGAAACCAAAACTTTCTAACACAAACTCGAGATTATGTTACGCAAGGAGGTAGCAATATCACTGAAACTTAAATCTTTGCTTTCGTCGTTTTGTAAGAGTTTCTACTGATTCACCTTTCCGTAATAATACTGTTTCCAGAGATTATTCATCACTCAATTTCAGCCAAAATAAGTTTGCCTTGCACTTTGAAATTAAATATCTTTCAAACACATGACTTTTAGGGAGACACTTAAACTTGCGATTACAGCACAATGAATTAAACGCAACTACTAAGTAGCCATACATAAAGGTTTCTTTTGACTAAAGAAAACTTGTCTTTACTTGGGATAGGTATCTCAATACAAGTTCAGATCTGGTAAGTGATCAGTGCCAGAAAAGACTACACATCCCCTCCCCCCAACACCCACAGAAACGGGAATTCAAGAACAAACAAAAGTATAAAAACAAAAAACCTAGGTGCCACCGCCTCTTTTGCCATAAACTGAGCCTCTTCAGGAGTTAGCACAACGCTAAAGTTCCTTAAATTAAATCAGGCCACTCGTCATTTCTACTAACCAAGTTTTTGTTTGGTTACGTGTTGCTTGTAAATTGTTCCTTTCTATTGCCGTCGCTTACCAACTCAACCTACTGGTACGATCTCTCATGTAAAGGTGAAACAGTTCGAATATACACGAGCCAATACTAGATCCGCTGTACGATCGTGGCATCAAACAACAACAAAAAATGTGTTCGAGGCTTTCCCTTCTCGATACATACTACGCACTACTAAACCACTCCCAATAACGACTATCGACCCAATTACCGTGGACAATCCGCAGCCACTAACCATACAACACGGACAGGATATCGGGTTCTACCTATTCCCTAAAAATCATCAAATGCAAATCTCTCTGTAAGACGGCTCACGCTGTGTCTACCATAGCAAAACAACCCCTCCTTCCTCCCGAACTATCCACAGGACGACAACCAAGCGACCGCCCAGAAACACAATTTTGCCAAACCAGTATCTAATCCGTGACTGCTTCAAAATCCCGGAACCTACTATATTCCGTAGCTCGGCATTGGGAGGAGAACTACAGTCGCAGCTACGTCTGTCAACAGGGGCCTAAACCACAAAGTTGCCACACTATCTCCGTGTACTGCACAAAATACTACACTGGCCTCACCACCCAAACTCCTTCACCCCTCCCAATCCTTAAACACCAAGTGCGGTGCCTCTATAGAACGCGCAACTGGTCAGTACTATATCCGACCTAGACCTACCCCGAGGTCTATTGGGAACTATTTTCTAATGTCATGCAATGGGAACCATCTACATGAACAAACACGCAACGCCAAGCCAACTTTTGACAAATTATTAAATTATTATTCCTTTTGGCCGTCGGGTACTGTCTGGAATGAGCGATGGCGAGTTGTTACATCGCTGAAGCCGCGCGAATTCACCACCTGTTTTCTCTGAGGCGCTCTCGGATCATCTACAACGTATCGCCTTTTAATACATCATACACGTATGATTATTGTATTCACCAGGTGTCATTGGCCATTTACCGGATCGAACGCTCAGCAATTGTAATGGCGAACGAAATCAGTGCTTCTGACACAGCACATTAGTGACATCCTCAGTAGGTTTTTTACTGTTTTCCTGAAATACATAAGTACTGGTTATTTTTAGGTTAAGGAAAATGATACATCACATTTTATTGTCATTTCTATTGTATGTGCTCAAATCGTTCGAATGGCTCTAACAACTGTGGGACGTAATATCTGAGGTCATCAGTCCCCTAGACTTAGAACTACTTAAACCTAATTAATCTAAGGGCATCACACACATCCATGCCAGAGGCCGGATTCGAACCTGCGACAGTAGCAGAAGCGCTGTTCCGGACTGAACCGCCTAGAACCACTCGGCCGGCTGTATGTGCTCTTTACCTTTTATTTTACATTGTGTGTGTACCGTGGGTGCCAACCAAAATCAGCCACAGGTCCAAATTAGTACACCATGCCATCTGCAAGCATGAGGGATGTTAGAAAATCGTCTGCATTCAATTTTTCGCTTATTATCCAATCTTTAAAATGTATGTACTGGTAAGATTCGCGGCATATGCACATTTCTGACCTTACCACTGTATTATTTTGCTAGTCCTTAGCTGTGGCAAATTTGTTTTCATTTACTAAACGTATTTTTGTGTAGCTGAGCTGAACACGTGATTATCGATAAAAGTTTTGTGAAACTTAGGTATGGCGGACTATGACGTGTAGTTTATTATTCATGGATTATGTTCCATATTTTGACGATCTTTACTCACCGTTTCTCCTGCTCGTTTGTACTCGTAAATACTGCGTCCTGTTATGCTGCTGCCGCTTGGGCACGCGTTTTAGTGCAACTATTCACGTCTCTGATGCGCTTTCTACTGCATCTACATCTACATCTACATGATTACTCTGCAATTCACATTTAAGTGCTTGGCAGAGGGTTCATCGAACCACAATCATACTATCTCTCTACCATTCCACTCCCGAACAGCGCGCGGGAAAAACGAACACCTAAACCTTTCTGTTCAAGCTCTGATTTCTCTTATTTTATTCATTCGCTTACTGCTGTTCTTTAGTTTGACCTCGGCGAACTTTGAATCTGTTCCGTTTGTTTCCATTCTATGTTGTGTGTGTGTTTTATTTTGTGTTGTTCGACACTTCATTTAGAATGTTGATCATCTGAAGATTTGGTTGTAATGCCTCGAAACCGGTCCTGAGCCCAGCAGAAAGGATTATCCTACAGCGGAAGCGGTTTTCTATTTTCCAAGATGTGTGTATGGGTGTGAAATTCCAAGATGTGTGTATGGGTGTGAAATTGCACGCAAAAAGCTAGTATATAATTTTAAAAATTGGTTGTTAAACGGTTATTGGCCACACATGTGCCAAGTCCAGATTTTTCTAGAGATGTCGGTCTAAGGTCCCCATTCTGGTGCCTCTTACAGCGCGCCGCGAAAACTCCAGCGGGCCGCGAAGAGCAAATGAGTGTAATGCGAGACTGGCTGCCGTTCCGGGCGCCTTCAGCAAATTGGGTTTAGGAGCGGCTCCTGGGGCAGCTTACCGCAGAGGCGCCATCCGGCTTATTGGCTTCCCGCCGCAGCCGGAGCCGCCAGGTAGCGCGTAGAGGCGAGAGGGCCGACCGCGCGACTATCGATTGTCGACGCCGCGTCGAGGACTGTCGATAGTCGTCGATGGGGGCGCTATTGTTCGAAGCCGGCAGTCGCTCTCGCTATGCTCTGCCGGCACTATGCACGCTTTCTTCTCCCTCTCCTCATATTCCGTGAGGCAGTGCAGGCGATTCTGGTGAGAAACACCAGAAATGCTCTCACCTGGTGCTGTCCCGAGAGTTGGTGAGCGTTGCAACACGAAGCACGACCTGTACTGATCGATTTCACCATTGACAAAAGCAAATATTTGACTACTGAATATGAGTACACGAAAATATCTCTCCACTTGTTTCATTTCGATGTAGTGAACATTCTTTCTCCAAAATTTTAGGTCCACTTGTATTCTTTATACTGGTTGTAAACAATAATAGCTTATAATAACATACTTGAGGACAATATTATGGAAATGGAAGAGGATGAAGATGAAGATGAAATGGGAGATACAATACTGCGTGAAGAGTTTGACAGAGCACTGAAAGACCTGAGTCGAAACAAGGCCCCGGGAGTAGACAACATTTCATTAGAACTACTGATGGCCTTGGGAGAGCCAGTCATGACAAAACTCTACCATCTGGTGAGCAAGATGTATGAGACAGATGAAATACCCTCAGACTTCAAGAAGAATATAATAATTCCAATCCCAAAGAAAACAGGTGTTGACAGATGTGAAAATTACCGAACAATCAGTTTAATAAGTCATGGATGCAAAATACTAACGCGAATTCTCTACAGACGAATGGAAAAACTGGTAGAAGCCGATCTCGGGGAAGATCAGTTTGGATTCCGTAGAAATATTGGAACACGTGAGGAAATACTGACCCTACGACTTATCTTAGAAGCTAGATTAAGGAAAGGCATACCTACGTTTCTAGCATTTTTGGACATAGAGAAAGCTTTTGACAATGTTGACTGGAATACTCTCTTTCAAATTCTGAAGGTGGCGGGTGTAAAATACAGAGAGCGAAAGGCTATTTACAATTTGCACAGAAACCAGATGGCAGTTATAAGAGTCGAGGGACATGAAAGGGAAGGAGTGGTTGGGAAGGGAGTGAGAGAGGGTTGCAGCCTCTCCCCGATGCTATTCAATCTGTATATTGAGCAAGCAGTAAAGGAAACAAAAGAAAAGTTCGGAGTAGGTATTAAAATCCATGGAGAAGAAATAAAAACTTTGAGGTTCGCCGATGACATTGTAATTCTGTCAGAGACAGCAAAGGACTTGGAATAGCAGTTGAACGGAATGGACAATGTCTTGAAAGGTGGGTATAAGATGAACATCAACAAAAGCAAAATGAGGATAATGGAATGTAGTCGAATTAAGTCGGGTGATGCTGAAGGAATTAGATTAGGAAACGAGACACTTAAAGTAGTAAAGGAGTTTTGCTATTTGGGGAGCAAAATAACTAATGATGATCGAAGTAGAGAGGATATAAAACGTAGACTGGCAATGGCAAGGAAAGCGTTTCTGAAGAAGAGAAATTTGTTAACTTAGAGTATAGATTTAAGTGTCAGGAAGTCGTTTTTGAAAGTATTTGTATGGAGTGTAGCCATGTATGGAAGTGAAACATGGACGATAACTAGTTTGGTCAAGAAGAGAATAGAAGCCTTCGAAATGTGGTGCTATAGAAGAATGCTGAAGATTAGATGGGTAGACCACATAACTAATGAGGAGGTATTGAATAGGATTGGGGAGAAGAGAAGTTTGTGGCACAACTTGACTAGAAGAAGGGATCGGTTGGTAGGACATGTTCTGAGGCATCAAGGATCACCAATTTAGTGTTGGAGGGCAACGTGGAGGGTAAAAATCGTAGAGGGAGACCAAGAGATGAGTACACTAAACAGATTCAGAAGGATGTAGGTTGCAGTAGGTACTGGGAGATGAAGAAGCTTGCACAGGATAGAGTAGCATGGAGAGCTGCATCAAACCAGTCTCAGGACTGAAGACCACAACAACAACAACAATAACATACCACTGTGGTGTAGGGAAAATGGAGACGAACGATTTGATTTAAGACACTTATAGCCTAGCAGTGTGGGAAGTAACCTCAGTCCTGGCCTAGAAATGCCACCTAAGCTACAGCGCATGTGCGCTGAGTGTCATTTTCAATATCCTCTCGCCCTCTTACGGCACCGAATTACAAAGGGAGGCCACTATGTGGGGTCACAGATTTGCTTCAAACTTTGTATGCCACTGCACTACTCTGGCAATTCCGAGATAATTGCAAAAGAAGTTTTACACGCCTATTATGTGTCCTATGTATATGTATATAGGTGACGGAAGTTAAGAGTTCGTGGTGGCCGCACCTTATCGCTTGTCATACGGTTGCCGACTGCTGGCTCCTCACACAGCGAATGTTGGCGTTTCTGCTGCGACGAATGCCTCAGTCCGTAGAGCCCACCTAACCGATCCATCCCTACGTCCATGGCTAGCCTGCTACTTGTCATAACGCCACGATGACGGATGAGGTTATGGCATTGTCATACTTTTTCAGTGAGGGCATTCCAGGGTTATTAGATTTGTGGAACTATTTAACGAGCAACTACGCAGTTTTGCGGCTCTTTGCGAATTACTTGGGGTCGTTGTCTACGCGCCCTCCAGACCACTGGCTGAGAGAAGAGATTGACGATAAAGCACATGGTGGACTGATGAGAGACATCAACGGTAGATACAGGGTGTTTCGTCCTCACTGAACGAGAAGACGTCTGGCTGCCGTGGACACTCTGGAAGAAGATAAAAGAAGCATAACAACAAAAAACGAAACAAATAAAGTACAATAAAAGTATAGTACCCTTTCCTTTCACTTTTTGTTTTTTAACAAAACGACCAGAGGCATATTTTATTTTTGTTGTGGGTGAAGTTGAAGTGTTGGCAAACAACCGTCCTGGTTAGCTTTTAGGCTGAAAGTGACGGTGGCATTAGCTTTAAAAATATAACATTTGAGAGATAGTATAATGAAAAATAAAACAGTGTATTTGCATGAAGTTTCAATTTATGTTTTTCATGTCTGAAAACCTGTAACATGTCACGTCGAGACCACATCCGACGAGTATTGTACATTACTCTCGTGGTCTGGCAGATTATGACTTACTATATCACTGACTGAGTGTAACGTCAATCGCATCATGAGGTTTGACTTGGGCTTTCCAAGCTTGTCCCTTGTCCTTGCAAATTTAATTAGAAAAAGTATGTGGTGAAATAACATATAAAATTCAGTATAACTTCATGAAAATGCATGTGGTTTTTTTTCGTTATATTACCTCTCAAATGTCATGCAAATTAAATAATGTGACCAGTGAAGAAAAAAAATATAGATTAAAAAGTAAGTATTTGGGGGATTGGGAACCGTAACCTCGTATATGACCCTTTTGCTAAGCGGTAACCCTAACTACGTGCCCGCAATGACTTCTCAGCCCCTGTACCTTTACATCAGTTACATAACAGACGCGTAAAACTAGGGTAGTGCACATTACTACCTGCACTTTATGTTTCTTTAATGGCTTACTAAAGGTGTACAAAGTTTGAAGTAAATCCGTAATACCAACGTCGTGGCCCCCTTGTTAGTCGTGCGTTTCCAAACTGTAAAGATGGCGTCTGTGTAAAAGTTTCCTCACAGTTTTGTAAATTTTAAAAACATAAAATTAACAATCATATCGTTTTGTTTCTGTCTCCTTCTTGGCTC
Source organism: Schistocerca nitens (assembly GCF_023898315.1). NCBI lineage: Eukaryota > Metazoa > Arthropoda > Insecta > Orthoptera > Acrididae > Schistocerca > Schistocerca nitens. Next base: position 487,559,421 of record NC_064618.1, read on the forward strand.
TTGGAAACGTTATTTGTTTTTGCTTAAATGTCTTTTCCTTTCATTACCCTTAAATGTGAACGGAAGCCGCGGCGTAACTGGGCGAGACGATATTAAAAATCTCGCGCGGCGCGCATGCGCTGTATTTTAGCTGGCGTTTGTAGACCAATTTGAGGCTGTTTCCCGATTGAAAGACTACAGATGTCTTATATGAAACTTTTTGTCTCGACTTCCACTTCATCGCTGAGCTACCTTGCAAACAGTTACCGTTTACAGCCGGTGTATGTGAAAAGCCTTCCAGTTAACGTTCATCAAGCACTCCGTTAGAGAGCAAGTAACAGAGGAAACTGTTAATTTCGTTTTCAGAGAATTAGTAAGTGGTTCTCTGAAAATGGAATATCCCTTAATATTGAGAAAACACACAATATTCAGTTCTGTAGGACACATAGTCATACCAACAGTTGATGAGGCACATGGACAGGCTTCAATAAAAAGGGCAGAACTTTCAAATTTTTTTGGTTGTGCATGTTGGTGAAAATCTGAAATGGATGAAACATATTACTGAGCTGCTCAAACAGTTAATTTCGCCTAATTCTGTTCTTCATATATTTGCTAGTCCCAGAAACAACGCAAACAGACTCCAAAAATATTTTGCACTTTTAAACTAAAAAATGTTTTATTGAATAGTTTTCTGGGTTAATCACTTAGAAAGGCAGTGCTGATTGCACTAAAGCGAACAGGAAGAATAATATGCAGTCATATTGTATATTTTCAGTGATACGCCGAGAATGATCATTCGAAGAATGAACCAAACAAGAGCTCTAAAATGCATACCTTAATAGTTATAAACACTTCTTCATCTTTGATACTGTGAAACAAATCTCTTGTACTGCATAAGTGCTAGTGGCTCTTAAGATATTCATCTTAGGGCCCATGTTTACTGAACTCTTTTTCTTATTTTGGTTCATACTACCGTCTTTCAAAATATAGATCGGCAGGTGCTTGCAGCAGATGAGATTTGTTTAACAGTATCGAGGATGAAGAGCTGCTCGTAGCTCTTAAGGCATGCCTTTTAGAGCTCGTGTTTACTAGTTTTTACCCTTTTCTAGCATCCAGGAGACACATATTCATCTATAGTACTTGTAGTAATAGTAGAAGAAGAAGAAGAAGAAGAAGAAGACGAAGAAGATGGTGGCATTCTGCTTGGTGTCCTCAGCTTGTGGTCTGGTGGCTAGCGTTGCTGCCTCTGGATCACGGGATCCTGTATCCGATTCCCGTCCGGGTTGGGGATTTTCTTTCCTGGGGACTAGGTGTTTGTGTTGTCTTCCTCACTTTATCATCATTCGTGTATGTGGCCGGACTGGACTGTGTAACGATTTGGGACTTTGTACGGGTGCTAATAACCGGGCAGTTGAGCGCCCCACAAACCAAATATCATCATCATTCCTCTTGCTACCAATGTACATGTAAGCAAAGGGAAATGAATTATGTAATTCGGCAGCTAAAGACGCTTGCAACCAATATTTTTATAGTGCAATATACCGTCCTATAACAGGTACGCGAAAGAACTTGCCCCCCTTCTGACAGCCGTGTACCGCAAGTCTCCAGAGGAACGGAGGGTTCCAAATGATTGGAAAAGAGCACAGGTAGTCCCAGTCTTCAAGAAGGGTCGTCGAGCAGATGCGCAAAACTATAGACCTATATCTCTGACGTCGATCTGTTGTAGAATTTCAGAACATGTTTTTTGCTCGAGTATCATGTCGTTTTTGGAAACCCAGAATCTACTCTGTAGGAATCAACATGGATTCCGTAAACAGCGATCGTGTGAGACCCAACTCGCTTTATTGGTTCACGAGACCCAGAAAATATTAGATACCGGCTCCCAGGTAGATGCTATTTTTCTTGACTTCCGGAAGGCATTCGATACAGTTCCGCACTGTCGCCTGATAAACAAAGTAAGAGCCTACGGAATATCAGACCAGCTGTGTGGCTGGATTGAAGAGTTTTTAGCAAACAGAACACAGCATGTTGTTATCAATGGAGAGACGTCTACAGACGTTAAAGTAACCTCTGGCGTGCCACAGGGGAGTGTTATGGGACCATATATATAAATGACCTAGTAGATAGTGTCGGAAGTTCCATGCGGCTTTTCGCGGATGATGCTGTAGTATACAGAGAAGTTGCAGCGTTAGAAAATTGTAGCGAAATGCAGGAAGATCTGCAGCGGATAGGCACTTGGTGCAGGGAGTGGCAACTGTCCCTTAACATAGACAAATGTAATGTATTGCGAATACATAGAAAGAAGGATCCTTTATTGTATGATTATATGATAGCGGAACAAACACTGGTAGCAGTTACTTCTGTAAAATATCTGGGAGTATGCGTGCGGAACGATTTGAAGTGGAATAATCATATAAAATTAATTGTTGGTAAGGCTGGTACCAGGTTGAGATTCATTGGGAGAGTGCTTAGAAAATGTAGTCCATCAACAAAGGAGGTGGCTTACAAAACACTCGTTCGACCTAGAGTAGCTGCTCATCAGTGTGGGATCCGTACCAGATCGGGTTGACGGAGGAGATAGAGAAGATCCAAAGAAGAGCGGCGCGTTTCGTCACAGGGTTATTTGGTAACCGTGATAGCGTTACGGAGATATTTAATAAACTCAAGTGGCAGACTCTGCAAGAGAGGCGCTCTGCATCGCGGTGTAGCTTGTTGTCCAGGTTTCGAGAGGGTGCGTTTCTGGATGAGGTATCGAATATATTGCTTCCTCCTACTTATACCTCCCGAGGAGATCACGAATGTAAAATTAGAGAGATTCGAGCGCGCACGGAGGCTTTCCGGCAGTCGTTCTTTCCGCGAACCGTACGCGACTGGAACAGAAAAGGGAGGTAATTACAGTGGCACGTAAAGTGCCCTCCGCCACACACCGTTGGGTGGCTTGCGGAGTATAAATGTAGATGTAGATGTAGGTCATAGACCTACCTCTGAGGAGCAGAGGAGGGCTGTTAGCCGAGAAAGAGGGAAAACAATGTATGACAAATGAAGTTCACCAGTCACTCTTGGCCTACCCCACTTTAGCTTGTAGCATACAAATTTGTAAGCTCCAGTTTAATGCAAACAAGACAGGAAAATTCTGAAATTAAAAGGTCTAAATGGAATGCAAATAATAAGGAGCGCAGATCTTCATGTATGTGTATTAAACAAAGTCAAAGTTATGAGAGATTGTTTCTATCATACTTCTTCAATCAACTGCGTGACACATATACTGCTCAAATTTACTAAGGAATGCTTTCCAAATTCTGTATTTCTCTGATAGGCGAGTTACATAGAAGCGATGTATTAAGCACTAATGTAGATAAATTATTATTATTATCGTATTACAAATTTCTTATATTATATTTTAATTGAAAAAATTATTATTTTTTATTAAAATTTTTAATCTTGTTATTTGTGGTCTGCAGTCCGAAGATAAGCTTTTCTAGCCGTTGCCAGTCTACATTCTATATCATCCCTACATCGACAATCATTAGTCATTTTACTGCCCATATAGCAAACCTCATCTGCTAATTTTAGTGTCTTAATTTCAGGTCTGAATCGTTCAACATCGCCAGATTTAATTCGGCTACATTCCGCTACAATTTTTCTGCTCTTGTTAGTGTTGTTCTTATTGCCTCCTTCCAGAACGCTGTCCATTCCGTTCAGTTACTGTCTTTGACAGAATTACAGTGCCATTAGCAGTCCTAAAAGATTTTAGTTTTTCTTCCTGAAAGTTAATTCCTGCTCTAAATTTTTCTTTGGTTTTATTCATTTCTTGCTTGGTGCACAAATTGAATAACATCTTGGATAGGCTACAATCCTGCCTCACTCTCTTCTCAACCACTGCTTCCCTTTCATGCCCTTCGACTCTTATACGACCCGTCTGATTTCTTACAACCATTCGCTACCTGTATTTTACCCCTGCCCCCTTAAGCATTTCAAAGAATACATTGCCGTCAACGTTGTCAAAAGCTTTCTCTGCATCTAAAAATGTTATAAAAGTTGTTTCTCCTTTGTTCAACCTATCTTCTAAGATAAAACGTAGCGTCAACATTGCCTTACGTGTTCCTGCAATTCTCCGGAAACTGATCTTAGCCAGTGTCGGCTTATACAAGTTTTCCATTCTTCTGTAAATAATTCGAGTCATTATGTTTCAACCATGACATATTAAACTAATAGTTCGGCAATATTCACACCTCTTAGCACCTGTGTCTCTTGAAATTATTCCAGTCTTCTTGAAGTCTGACGGTACCTTCACTGTCTCATACGCATTGCACACCGGGTGGAACAGTTTTGTCATGGCTGGCTCTCCCAAGGATGTTAGTAGTTCTAAGGGAATATCGCGTACTCCAAGGGCCTAGTTGCGAGTAAGGTCTTTCAGAGCTTTATGATATTCTTCTTGCGGTATTATATCTCCCACCACATTTTCATCTACTTTCTCTTCCCTGTCTATAAAATAGCTTTCAAGTTCATTTCATTTGTATAGCCCTTGTATGTATTCCTTTCACCTCTCAGCCATCCCTTCTTTGCTACTAGTTTTCCATCTGAGATTCTGACAGTCATACTTCTCTTCTCTTTCCTCCACAGGCCTCTTTCATTTTTCTGTCGGCGATGTCTATCTTTCCCCTACTTGTACATGCTTGTATAGACTTCCATTTGTACTATAACCATTCTCGCTTAGCCATTTTTCCGTTTTTGTTAATGCCACTTTTTAGACGTCTGTATTCCCTTTTGCCTGCTTCACTTATTGCATTTTTATATTTTCTCTTTTCATCAATTAATTTAAATCCAAGGATTTCTATTACATCTTGTCTTTGCGCCTGTTTGATCTTTTGCTGCCTTCACTATTTCATTTCCCAAGCCTGCCCATTCGTCTTCTAGTGCATTCCTTGCCCATGTTTCAGTCAGTCGTTGCCTCCGATTCTTTCAACTTTTCCATATCCAGATTTATTGCTTTCCTACCTTTTTGCAGTTTCTTCAGTTTTGATTTACGGTTCATAAGCAAGAAATTATGGCCAGAGTCCAGACCTTCCCCTGCAAATTCTTTACAGTATGGCTCCGAAATCTCTGCCTTACCATTATATAACCAATCTGAAAGCTTCCATATTCTCCAGGTCTCTTCCACTTTCACTACCTTCTCTCACGATTCTTAAACCAAATACTAGCGACGATTAAATTAGGCTCTTTTCAAAATTTTGCTAGGCAAATTCTTCTTTCTTTTCTCTTCCCCAATCCGTATTCTCTTAGTATCTATCCTTCTCTTCCTCTTTCTGCTACCGAATTCCAGTCCCCATCACAGTTAATTTTTGTCTCTATTAGGTGTCTAAATGATTTCTTTAATGTCATCATACTTTCTTTCAATTACTTTATTGCCTGCGGAAGTAAGTAGTGTATAAACTTTACTAATGTGGAGGATACTGGCATCATATCTATCTTGGCTACGACAACACTTCCAGTATGCTGTTCGTGGTAGCTTATCAAAATTGCAATTTTCTTATTCATTGTTGGACCCACTTCTGCACTACCCCTATTTGCTTTTTATTTATAACCTTATGCTAACCTGACCAGAAGTCCTCCATGAAGCTGCACTAATTCCAACTATATCTAACTTCATCCTCCCGTTTCCGTTTTCAAATTTTCTGTCTACCTTCTCGATTAGGGATCTAATGTTCCATAATCCGATCCGTAGAAAGCTAGTTTTGTTTTTTATGACGACAATATCTTCCGGAGCAGTCCCAGCCTAGAGCTACGAATGGAAGACTATTCCGTCTCCTGAATATTTTACCCTAGAGGGTGCTATCCTCATTTGCCCTCGGCAGAAGTAACAGCTGCAGTTTCTCTGAGCTATCAGCTGCAAATTATTTTACAAATTTTATTATTACTAGTATTAAAACTGTACAAGTCTATGGCACATTACTGCGGCTCGAAGTTCATGTCAAACTATAGGGCCCCCCATAACTGGCGGGGCAAATAAGTTCAAAGGCTGAGGCTCCAGTAGGATCATGCCTAGTACAACAGTGTGCCGTTCAAACCAGTATTCGGACCGTTGACAGCTTTTACTTGGTAGGCTGTCCCAAACATTTCAAGTCTAAATTACACAGTTGGTGCAGGATCCTGGTAAGCAGTTTACATCAGTCCAGATTCTCTGTGACCGAAATGGCACTGAAACGAAGGATGACACAGAAAAGGTCGAAATACTAAACGCCTTTATCCAAAACTATTTCACAGACGAAGAACGCACTGTAGCGTCTACTTTAAATCGTCGCACGAACAACAAAATGACTGATATTGAAGTAAGAGACCACGGGATAGAAAAACGACTGAAATGGCTGAAGAGAGTGAGGGTCACCAGACCTTACGTGATAACAAAACGATTCTACGTGGAGTATGCGAAAGAAGTTGCCCTTCTTCTAGCTGCAGTGTATCGCAGGCCTTTGGAGGGGTGAAGTGTTCCTGGTGGTTGGAAAAAAGTACAGGTTATTCCCGTTTTCAAGAAGTGATGGCGAAGAGATAGACAAAACTATAGGCGTTTATCTCTACGTCGGTCTGTTGTAGAATTTCGTGACATGTTTTATGCTCGCATTTATGACGTTTCTGGAGGCCGAAAATCTGCTCTGCAGGAAAACACATGGGTTCTGAAAACAACGATAGAATGAAATCCTTCTCGCTCTGTAAATCCCCAGACCCAGAAGTCAGTACATACAGGTGACCAGGTAGATGCTGTGCTGCTTGCCTTCCGGAAAGCATTCGATGCAGTCCCACGCTGCCTCCTAGTGAAAAAAAGCGAGATTATGGAATATCAGAGCAATTTTATGATTGGATTGAAAAGTTCCTAGCAAACAGAAAGCTTGTCATTTTGAAAGAAGACAAGTCTTCAGACGTAAAAGTAACTTCGGGCATACCCCAGGGGAGTGTTATAGGACCATGTTACGTATTGCGAATACATAGACAGAAAGACCCGTTATTGTATGATTACAGAATTGCAGAGCAGTCACTGGAAACGGTTAGTTCCACAAAATATCTAGGAATATGCGAAGGGAGAGATGTGAAATGGAACGACGACATAGAATTTATCATGAGTAAGGCAGATGCCCGACTTCCCATTGGAAGAATCCTCAGGAAACGTAGTCCACCAACAAAGAAAGTAGCTTACAAAACACTAGTTCGACCAATACCTTTATATTGCTCGTCAGTACGGAACCTGCACCAGATCTGACTGATAGAGGAAGTAGAGATGAACCAAAGAAGAGCAACACGTTTTGTTACAGGTTCATCTAGTAAGCACGAAAGAGTCACAGAGATAATCAACGAGCTGCATTGCAGGCGCTGCAAGAGAGGGGTCTGCAGCACGTTGTGTTCTATTGTTGAAGTTCTGAGAGCGTACATTCCTAGATGAGTCAACAAATATTCTGCTTCCTCCTACAGTTATCTCGAGAAAAGACCATGGAGATAAAATCAGAGAGATTCTAATCCCACAAAAGGCTTACTAGCAGGTGTTCTTCCTGCGAACTGTTCACGACTGGAACAGAGAAGCGTGGAAGTGACAGTGGAACATAAAGTATCCATCGCCACACACCGCAAGGTGGCTTGCGGAGTATAGATGTTGGTTTAGAGTACACATTACATCAACACATTAAGCTGTTAGCGACTGTTCAAACTGACGAACGCCACTATCAGTGCGTTTATTACAATGGCGTATAAAATTCTGCCATACACTGTCAAATGTCCCTCTTGTCTGTTGTACAACGTGAGCAAAGTAAAAGTGCCCGAAAAATATTTTGTACACCTTCACATAGGCAACCCAACGTACAGCATCCAACTGTGAATGACGTAAGTCGGGTTGCCTGTCTTAAGGTGCGTGAAATTTTTTCCTCCGCACTCTCAGATGGGTGACTTGGACCCTAATAACCCTTTCCTATTCAGATGCTATGTACGAGGGTTGCCAAGAATGTAACCCACCACATTTTTTCTTCAACAATTCGTTATTGAACTTAACGAGAACGACACACACGAAAGAATGATGTTTTATCTACACACCGTATTTTTCCACGTAATCTCTATCACGTTCTATGGCTTTCCTCCAGAGCGAAACAAGGGAGTGTCCTGGTGGTGGAGCCAGTGCTTCACTCTGTAAATCGACTACTCATCGTCCTCAAAATGTCTTCGACAAATAGAATCCTTTAATAGCCCAAGCAAGTGGAAGTCCGAGGGGGCTAGATCAGACCGATGGGGTGGATGGGCTAACACTGTCCAACCCTGTTTGGCGATATGTTGAGCAGTCCTTAGATTTGTGTGGGGCCGAGCGTTATCGTGTTCCAGCAAAACATCTCCTGGGTTGCTCAGGCGCCGAAGTCGCCGGAAGGGGGTCTTGAGCTTCGTTAATGTGTTGACATATGCTTCTGAAGCATCACATCAATGAAAATCACACCTTTACAGTCCCAGAACACGGTGATCATGACACCCTCGGAAGCAGTTACTTTGATTTTCTCTTCTGCTGGGAGTGGAAATGGCGCCGTTACATCGACTGTCGTTTTGTTTCGAGCCCAAAATGGTCAATCCAGGTTTCATCACCTGTCAGAATCCGGGGCAAAAGGCCCTCAGCTTCAAAACGTTGCAACAAATCAAGACAAATGTTTTTTCTGTGCGATTTGTTATCCAGCGTTAGACACCGTGGGATCCGTGTTGCACACACATTTGAATATCCAAGAGTGGGGACAATTGCATCCACACTTCCTTTGCTGATTGACAATGCAGCGCTAGTACCAAGTCGTACAGCGTCTGTCCTCGCGAATGACAACATCAGCTCTCTGCAACATGTCAGGTGTGACAGCCGTGAATGGTCTCCCCGACATCTGCAAATCGTGGAGCTCCGCCGAACCGCCTTCTGGTGACCTCACCCTACATGCCCAGCGACCAACTGTTCTTCTGTCGACAGCAGATCATCCAAAGACTTTGCACAAGCGTTTGTGAATATTCCCCACAGTTTATTTCTCTGCAGTGAGAAATTCAATGACAGCACGTTGCTTGTTATATACATTAGCTACGCCATTTTGAAACTGTCCTGGAGCTACGCTGTCAGAAGTGACGGAAACTTGACGGCTAACTCACTGCTCTATGTTTTCCCTATTGCAACTTTTTCTTTCTTCATGCCTCCTGTTCACTGCCTCTATTACTTGTGGCTGGTCTGTTTCATCTCTCTACCGCTTTCTTTGTCTGCCTATTAATATTTTTCCTATTGGTCGATAATTCATTATTACTTTAGGTACTCTATTTTCTTTCTTTTCTGTGATATGATCTCGTCATTTATTTCTACATGCATTGATCTGTTCATTTACGATTTTTAAATCCTAGTTCTTGACTGATTGCAGTATGTCTATAGCTGGCTGCTACTTTAAAAAAAACTAGTTTCCACAGCTGGCATTCTTTGTTAATTACCAGTCATTACAGTCGAAATCTCACTGCCATAAAGTAAAAACGCCATTGCCACTGTTTTCTAGAAATTTCGCAGGGTTCCTTTCATCACCCCTGTATATGGTCCCATTAATTTAATTTAATGTTCAGTATTTTTAATAAGTCTCTTTATCTTGTAAAGTAGATAGTACTTCCTAAGAAATTTAATTCATTCATTCTCTCTATTTTATTGCATTTTTTTGGGGACTGTGCCTTGATCTTTAAAAGCCACAACTTCTGGTTCTTAGATCGAGACTGCTAAGTTATATCTCTTGGGAGTTACATTGGATTTAGAAACGGCTTTTGGAAGGGTGCACTGGTTGTCAGCTACGAGAAGTTGGTCATCGTCGAAAAGTGCTGTCATTAGTTCATTTCTTTGGTTTAAGTTATGGGTTTAAAGCTCGATTTCTTTTAGTCACTGACTCAACGTATAATCGACGTCGGTGCTGAAAAGAATCGGAAACAAACTGCATTTTTGCCGAAAACCTAAATTTGTTGTAACGCTCTCTTTTTCTGTTAATGGCAAATTTGGAATCTTGACTTATTTGTGTGATTAGTCTGAGTGGTCTGGTATGCCTCTCCTGTCAGTACAGTTTATTAGCTCAACAACGTAAGGACATTACGCTACTCCTATCAGAGCTGATTTGCCAGTTAAAGTTAGCACAGGTTGGAGATTCAATCTTGTCTTCTATAACCAGCGGTGGATTCCAGTATAAAACGTTTATATTGATTAAACCGTGACACTCTGGCACTTAACGAGTCAATATCGGCTACATGCGTTCATCGTGAAACGTCCCCTTTGAACAATTATACATGACTGTGCTTAAACTGACACACAATATTTTTAGCGCAACGCAATCTGACTTTCAATAAACCCAACAAAAGAATGGACCTGACTAACATTAACCTATACCTTTCACAAATCACTTACCTCACAAAAATCTTCGTTGCTCGAACTACTGCAATACAGCGAGCGCCACTACTGCCAGCTAAATAAAAGATTCAAACTACGGAAGGCACTAACTACTGATAGGCATAGTTAGCAAATGAAAAATTTTAATAGAGAACAAACAATGTATTTACCTTAATAGTGTTGAAAAATCATAATATACATAGCAGTTCATGACATCCAGTCTTACAAATTTCAAAACTCCGCCATTTCTCTCCCCACATCCACCATTGCTGGCGGCTCACCTCCAACTGCGCAACGCTACGCGCTGTTAACAGCCAACTGCCCAACACTACAATAGCCAACAACGATGCAAACCAGCCACAGACTGCACGCAGCACAGCCAGTGATTTTCATACAGAGCGCTACGTGGCGTTAACAATAAGAAAAACTAAACAGCCTACTTACATAGCCCCCATGCTCCCCAAAAAAAATTTTACAAATTGTTTTGGGCACTGGCCAATACATATTTGTTAAAAATTTTTCACAATTACAATAACAAAGAAATCAAATGCACACACTTATTGATACAATGTTGGTCAAAAGCTAAAATTTTCTCACAATCCGTAAAGACAGTCCTGATCATTCATCACAGTAAAATTGCAGTCTTTTTCTCAAAGTCTGACCAGTAAAAGAAAATGCACACAGAGGTAGTGGATTTCCAAGCAGTCTTGAAGAAGTAGTGTTGCCCTTCCAACGGCCGGCTGGAGTGGCCGTGCGGTTCTAGGCGCTACAGTCTGGAACCGAGCGACCGCTGCGGTCGCAGGTTCGAATCCTGCCTCGGGCATGGATGTCTGTGATGTCCTTAGGTTAGTTAGGTTTAATTAGTTCTAAGTTCTAGGCGACTGATGACCTCAGAAGTTAAGTCGCATAGTGCTCAGAGCCATTTTTTTTGCCCCTCCAACCGAAAGACAGTGCTGACTCTTGACATGCAGACAAGTAATGGGCCACAACAGAGCAAACCCACTGCAGAGTCAGTCGAAGTTTTGAAGAATATTGGTACATAGGTCATCACAGAGCAGACCAACTGTAGTCCTGGTAGAGTTTATGGTATTGTTGGGCCACCAGAGGTGCAGACCCACTGCAGTCCTTGTAGAAATAATGGTATTGGTGAGTCATCAAAGGTGTAGACCCACTGTAGTCCTTGTAGAGATGGCCAGCAGCCATCTGCTGCGACTGTGCATGTGCACAATCACCATCGAAGAGTCTTGCGGACAATATGGCAAGTCCATAAACCACAAGTTGTACACTCACTAAGTTTCTGGAATTGTCCTTAGAAGTCTTGCAGACAATATAGCAAGTCCATAAACCACCACTTGTGCACGCACAAAGTTTTTGGAATTGTCCTTAGAACCAGCAATGCTGTTAATCAGTCCCTTGCTGAATTATTAACACACGTGCAAGCACTAACAGTCCTTTTTTTGTTTTTTTTTTGTTTTTACATATTGTGCATATACTATGACCAACAGAAATGAGGGCAGTGAAATGAATGCTTACAAGTTACTTAATTTGATAAACTGGTGTCAATTACAATTTTATAACATAAGAATACAATAACAAAGGTACAAAATACATCATTAAAGAACTTAACAGCACAGATAACATTTGTAGTAACACAGGCTTTACAAAAGAATAGATATAAACATATACATCAGTGTTACAGGAATTATGATATACATACATACATAAAAGATCAGAATAACTTTTGAAACATCAACTTGACACATGAGCAACAAAAAATAATAAATAATGTATAAACATCTTTACAAAGTAAATAACATATTATCAGAAAAATTCTACAATGTAACTCTCATTAGATAAACACATAAAGATAGGAAGAACACAAATACCCAAGGGTACACAACACATAGTAAGATAACACAAGAAAAGGACAGGGTTTGTTTTACTGCAGTATTTTGCAAACAAAACTTACTTTACTTCTCAGAGATCTCCCTTCGTTCTTCATTATTTCCAAAAAGTCCTATCTATACCTGCTTTCTGTAGTTTTTTCGTATAACTTCTCAATGCATTTCTTCCAATTCATCGCAACTCATTCTCTTATACAGTCTACCCCCTCTTAAGCTAACTTAAATCTACTGAGCTCAGATGCTAAACTAAAGGACGAGGCAATGCAGCAGCACAAAACAATTAACACAAACAGCAATGACAAAAAAATGCAAATTGGCAATGCAAGCAGCAATATTACACCCAATATAAGGCAATGAGCAGCAAATAAGAAAAATAAATCAGTAGTAAAACTGGCTTAACAGAGTAATGTAAAGTGAAATTTAGTAGCACTATGCCTGGCAAACAGCAGCAGCAAATGAAATAACTTATACCTAAACATGACAAAGCTCAAGCAGAAAAAATATTACACCAAAAATGGCCATTTTTAATACCTATGTCACATCTTAACACTAGAGTGATGCATCACAAAAACTTACTCTGCAAGAAAGTTACCAAGTCATTAAAAAAATTATTTACGCAATTCCTGTGAATGGAAATATCTATTTGTGCTCTCTTTTCTAAGAAAGTACATCATAAACGTATTCTTTACTGGGTCTGTAGACAGATAATAGTGATATTAGTACATCTATTAAATTTTATAATAACCAATGCTGTAGTGCAGCTAGAAACTAGATATTAAAGAAAATGAGCAAATATGTACAAAGGAAGGCATGAAACATCATTCATTAGCCATAAGGCATTTCATAAGGTAGTAAAAGAATCTCTCAACTAGAAAGACAGTAGTCATGATCAGGTGTAGAGACATAAAAATATTTCTCGTCATTTCATTAGACATTTCAGTAAATATCATAAATTAAGAGCTCCACAGTGTTATCATATGTTTTCAAGTTTGAGCGTGTCGTATTTGCGATGCTTTCTACAAAGGAATGTCAATAGTGAGGATAATGGCCCCTTTTTTTTTTCTCCACCTGTGCTTCTGAAAGGCACACACTAATGGCTTTTTTCCAGGCGACTGTCACGCAGCTGGGTGCCCACAACTCATTACGTGAAGGTGGTCACTTAACTTTCTTACTGAAATATTTACGACATCAGTTTGCATTACAGTGACAGTCTCATATAAAAAATTTCACAGGTCGAGAATTTGCGTTGCAAATGTGTAGAAACAAAATCCTATCAGTATAACAGAGTCCAAAAAGTTTTCAGCGGCATTGTGATACATTCACGCATGTACACACGTTTCATAACTCTTAAAGTACGATTCTCGGTTTCCAACATCCTGTTTCACAAACCAGAGTACCTAACCACTACTCACTATTCATATACATATTCGTTGACACTTCTTCAATATTGCATCATAATAAATACGTAGCATAATCAAATTCCTCATATAGCATCAGCTTATTGATCATAAACATACCTCAGCAGCATAATACACATTGTCGTCGTAAAAATAACATCATGACACCTCAGTCAAATCTCAAAAACGTTGTAGCTTTCTTCAATAATTTAAAAACCTAAAAAAAATTCTCTGCTCATTTCAGTTGTGTCATCTACCTCAAACATACTTTAAAAATCATGATCCCATACCAAATACATCATTCAAAGCTCTCATAGCATCACAATGGTTCCGAAAAAATATGAACAGTTCACAAAGTACAGACAAAATACAATGTCATAAGTATGAAATCATCCAACTGTGTAATTGCGTAAACATGTGTCACTGATGTAGTAAAAAAAAGTTGGTCTCTCAGTTAAATGATCAGATAGCTGTGTAATTTATGTGTTAGAGAAATATGGTACCGAAGTGTAAAGTTGTATAAGCAAATACCATATTAGCTAGGGCTCCTTGTGCTTGCCAAACACATGGTACACATAGTAGGCGTGTACCCCCTGAGGATTAATGTAATTATACCCTCAGGTGTTACAGATTACAGCAATGGAATGAAATGTATCACGGAAAACCTTTGTATCATTGTACTTCAAATATCTTTAAAAATAAATAATTTAAGTACAAAATTAATCACTCAAATACGTGTCCTGTAGCGCTAAATGTGCGTCTTGCTGTAAGATAATCTCTGTGGAAGTGTCGTAGTTATTGTCCTCCAAAAGCTAAGTTCTGCAGAAGCCAATGTACTTACCTCATGATAAACAAAAGTGAAATGCTTTGCGTATAGATATCTTAGTTATTATGCTTATTGCCGTGATGAAGAAAGGACTGTGCTGTAATGTACTGTTGTGCTACGGAAAAGGCTGTCTCATTGTAGCTATACCACAAAGGTTACTACTAAACATGTTTTACTTTCCAGAACAATACAGAAAAACTGTGCATATATAAGACAGAAACACTGCAAAAGCAACATTGTAAATTGTCACTCATTAGTAGAGTCGTGAAAAAATCGTGTAGCTGTCACTTAAACTAACGACTGTGACATCTGGTATCTCACTGAAAGTACTTTAAATCCAGAATGTATTTTCAAGTAAACCAAAATGTTGCATTCAAATCTCATTAGCAATACCAGTATATGTTCTAAGTATGTAAGCCTTATAGTCGTTACGTAATCGTGCAACTAACAAGCAAGAATGTATACACAAACAATAACACTGTGACGTCTGTTCACTATAACAATGCATTCGTAATTTCTGTTTAAATAAGTTCTCTTGGTTCTTGATTGGATATTTAACTTCAAACATTGTTGCATGGTAACAGTTTCTAAGTCTGACAATGCATACTAGAAATGTGAAGTGAAAAGTTTTACGGCAAAGACAAAGTTAAAAAGCAGATTATCTTTCAATAAACGGTTTTACATGTGAAATGTGGTGTGAACCTTTACTCTTCCTAGTACGCAGAGTTTCAAAAAAATGGTTCAAATGGCTCTGAGCACTATGGGACTCAACTTCTGAGGTCATTAGTCCCCTAGAACTTAGAACTAGTTAAACCTAACTAACCTAAGGACATCACAAACATCCATGCCCGAGGCAGGATTCGAACCTGCGACCGTAGCGGTCTTGCGGTTCCAGACTGCAGCGCCTTAACCGCACGGCCACTTCGGCCGGCGCAGAGTTTCAGCTTCAGTGGAATTATCATGTGGTATATGGTACATCGGTAATGAATGCTAAAATTTTTCTCAAGGTTAGCATCTATGTAATTTTTCCCTGAGGCAGCCGGCGCACGTGGCTGCCTGCGGTGCGAGTCATTGTCTGTATCTTTGTTGGCGTGCGTCGTTATTGGGATTTCGAGACCTAACTTCTACAAATTCACCTTGTCGAGAGTGCCCTGCTCTGTTTGAATCCCGCCAGTTCTGATGGAATTCAGGTCTGTCGTTTTGTCGGTAGTTTACATAGTTTCTTGTTTGTCGGTCATGTGGTGGAGAATTTCTCCCGGAATCGTAACAGCGCGCTGAACTGTTGCATCTGAAGTCATTCTGTCTCCCTTGATAATAATTGTTTTTGTTCCCATATTGTCTGTTTCTATGGTAATCTCTGTCATATTCATTACTACGGAAATGCGATCTTTCTCTGTAACTATTATTACTCTGCCAGTGGTTGTCATACGGGTGGTGTCTGTTTTGGTCACGATTTACGTTGTAAGAATAGCCTTGTCGTGTATTATTTCTCTCATCGCGGAATTGTGACAGATGTGACCTGTAATTGTTGTGTTCCTGTTTTCGCGTTCCGCGATTGTCAGTGTCAATTTCCAATTCTTGTAACAGTCCCTGAAAAGCTTCAATGTTATCTTTGCAACGTCCTGCAAAAATAATATGTCGTAAATGTTTAGGTAATTTGATTAAGCAAATGCAGATGAGTTCTGAGGGGCTGTATGGGTTTGACAGGTACTGATTCTTGTGCAACATGTCTTCAAAATATTTCACAAGACTGGAGAATTCAGATTGTTCGAAATGTTTCATCATTATGATGCTATGTTTTACTCGGTCTTGTGTAGCTTGAGACCAATATGCTGAGAGGAAGGCATGATAAAATTCTCCTTCACTGTGACAATCGTGAATGACCGATCGCATTCTTACAGCTGGTTCATTCTCTAAGTAGCCACACATAAATTCTAATCTGTGTTCTAACGACCAGTTGGGAGGAAAACAATGAGAGAATTGATGGAGCCATGCTTGTGGATGAATGTCGTTGTCAGAATTCTTAAATGTTTTGAATTTACGTGTATTAATGAACAGCTTATAGTCAAAAT
This sequence comes from Schistocerca nitens, assembly GCF_023898315.1. Classification (NCBI taxonomy): domain Eukaryota; kingdom Metazoa; phylum Arthropoda; class Insecta; order Orthoptera; family Acrididae; genus Schistocerca; species Schistocerca nitens. Next base: position 487,575,998 of record NC_064618.1, read on the forward strand.
CATCGTGTCGGCGAGTCGCACATCGCTCATTGTTACTTCGTTTCGGCGGTTCCATCTCAAAATTCAATGCGCCTTGCCAATTTATTTCATAATTTCCGAAATGCGCTGTGTTATTATTTTGTGGCTGTTCCGTGTTTCTTTGTCCCTCTTCCCGTATTGGGGCGCGAGTGTCCTCTGAAATACGTAATTCTTGTATTACCTGTGTCAGCTGATCTTGTACTTCCCGGATTTCTCTTTGGTATTGCATATTAATTTGATTCTGATTTTGATTGAATTTCCTAATTTGTTCGCACTCTTCTGTGTCATTAAAGACTACCGGTTTTGTGTCATTCAGATTATCATCTACCTTCGTAGATAAATTATTTAGCTGATCCGAAAGTTCAACTACTTTCTCTGATAATGAACTAATTTCCTCCATGTGTCTTTCTGAACCAATTTTCAGAGTATCTACTGTGTCCTTTAAGTTTTCCTGAATTTGTGCAAGTTGCGTAACCGAATCGGTAGATGCAACTGAGTCAATTTTAGCTTGCAAGGTCACATGATTTTCATGAACAATAGTTTGCAGTTCTTTTATGGCTGCTTCGTGATTCTGTAATGCATTTTCATGACCCGAAAAAATAGGTTGTAAATGCTCACAAATCTGTGTTTTTACGTCATTACAGACTTTTTGACATTTAGATACGATTTTATGTAACTCAGTAGTTAAATCTTCACATCTTTGTTCAAGCATGGTGTGAAGATTTTGTTCCATTGCGTCTAACTGTTGCTGTGTTTGTCTCTGGTGTTGTTCCATTGTGTCTAACTTTTGAAGATTTTGTTCCATTGTGTTTAACTTTTGAAGCTTTTGCTGTGTTTGTCCCATTTGTTGCATTCATTGTAATAACAATGCACTGGTGTCTGAAACATGTTCCTCAGTGCTTCTCGGCAGTGAATTTGCACCGGCAACAATCACATTTCGACAAGCAGAAAACGGTGAGGATCCAAAACCTGAATCTACAGTATTTGCGACATTGTGTCCTGTCATTTCGGATTTCTGAGGCAAGCTGTTGCCGACCGATCGATCGATAATGCTTCCCTGTTCACTAATTGTTTCACTGCCTACACCATTATTTGCAGCCCGCTCCATTTCCCTATGCACAATTACCAAATTACTACTTTGAACATTAGTTAATTCATTACACGGTGGCGCTAACACACTGCTTTTGTCTTCACTGTCATGTCTCAGTTTGCTTTGGAGCCTAGTATTACGTTTTTCACACGCCATTATTGTCACAATATTTCACACGATAACACAGAAAAGCACAATTTGAAGAGCAAAATAAGGAAACACATTAACATAGCATTGAAAATAATATCTAATTAATCGCAAGCGCAGCTGCGAAATACTTGGTGCAAATCTACATGCATGCCGCAACTGTTTTACTGTACGAGAATGAAAAGCTACAACTACAAAGGAAATTCTCTCTACGATTACGCGCTAGCAATAAACAAAAGCTACACTAATTACACAAACTACAAGAAAAAATCAGAAGATTCCAGTGAGGTATCCTCGGCTAAGGGTCGACATATGAAACGTCCCCTTTGAACAATTATACATGACTGTGCTTAAACTGACACACAATATTTTTAGCGCAACGCAATCTGACTTTCAATAAACCCTACAAAAGAATGGACCTGACTAACATTAACCTATACCTTTCACAAATCACTTACCTCACAAAAATCTTCGTTACTCGAACTACTGCAATACAGCGAGCGCCACTACTGCCAGCTAAATAAAAGATTCAAACTACGGAAGGCACTAACTACTGATAGGCATAGTTAGCAAATGAAAAATTTTAACAGAGAACAAACAATGTATTTACCTTAATAGTGTTGAAAAATCATAATATACATAGCAGTTCATGACATCCAGTCTTACAAATTTCAAAACTCCGTCATTTCTCTCCCCACATCCACCACTGCTGGCGTCTCACCTCCAACTCCGCAACGCTACGCGCTGTTAACAGCCAACTGCCCAACACTACAATAGCCAACAACAATGCAAACCAGCCACAGACTGCACGCAGCACAGCCAGTGATTTTCATACAGAGCGCTACGTGGCGTTACCAATAAGAAAACCTAAACAGCCTACTTAAAAATCGTAGCAAGTACTACTGTGTCAAGGAAGGAGAGACGCAAGGTTTTATGTGATGCAGCGTCATGGGTAGCAGCAGCCATGGTCTCCGAGCTGATAGTCCATGCTGCTGCAAACGTCGTCGAACTGTTCGTGCAGATGGTTGTTGTCTTGCAAACGTCCCCGTCTGTTGACTCAGGGGTCGAGACGCGGCTGCACGATCCGTTACAGCCATGCGGATAAGATGCCTGTCATCTCGACTGCTAGTGATACGAGGCCGTTGGGATCCAGCACGGCGTACCGTATTACCCTCCTGAACCCACCGGTTCCATATTCTGCTAACAGTCATTGGATCTGGACCAACGCGAGCAGCAATGTCGCGATACGATGAACCGCACCCGCGATAGCCCCTATCCGACCTTTATCAAAGTCGGAAACGTGATGGTACGCATTTCACACACGAGGCATCACAGCAACGTTTCACCAGGCAACGCTGGTCAACTGCTGTTGTGTATGAGAAATCGGTTGGAAACTTTCCTCATGTCAGCAAGTTGTAGGTGTCGCCACCGGCGCCAACCTTGTGTGAATGCTCTGGAAAGCTAATCATTTGCATATCACAGCTTCTTCTTCCAGTCGGTTAAATTTCGCGTCCGTATCTCGTCATCTTCGTGGTGTAGTAAATTTAATGCCCAGTAGTGTAGTTCGTTCGTTATAAGGTTGCCTGCTCGGTCTTTAACTCTTGGTTTGTAAAACAGCACTACTGATTTGTACCACGCTTCCCGCTGCTGCAGAAAGCTTCGGCTGCTAAATTTGATAACGGGTTCCCTGAGGCAGCACTCTCAGAGTTAACGATATGACGTCTTGAGGCAGGCGTTAAGCCCTCGGGATCTTCGGTGTCCGCCCAAGCACTCTTCCGGGGATTGGGGCGCGCGCTCAGCAAATTGAGTCGCAACGGCGAAGTAATTAAACCCAGGAGGACGCTTCCAGCATCAACCCCGGTGGCGCCTCAATTTTTTTGGTCCTCCTCTGACTAAGCAATTTACTCGCTAGTCAGTAAACGCTCTCTTTCGAGAATAGTTTCACGGGAAACGTTCTACGTTGTAGTGAGCTCTGCCCCGAACCGAATGACATGATTTCAGCCAGGGATGTGTGATTGGGGGGGGGGGGGGGAGGGGGAGGGTGGCGGGCAATACATTGGATCACTTTTCAGACTTAAACTTCTAGCTACCTCTGTAATAAGAGTTTAATACATTTTCTTACTCCACTTTGAAATGACACCAAACACTTTATGTGTGCTCCACCCTTTTTCTGAAATTACAAAAATTTTTCAGGTCAAGTAAGGTTTTTCCAAATGAGAAAACTCTTCTAAGGTACAATATGGTTATGTACCTAAGAACAAATGTTTTATTCAGATTTAATAGTGCTGAAATAGACAAAACCTTCTCAATAGTGTATTTAATAGGCTACGTGTAACGTGATAATTCTAGTGCGCTACAGTAATCAGTATGTGAAATCAAATTAAGAAGAAGTATTACTAGAAATCAGTAAAAGTTAAAAACATTTTGAAATAGAATCTATAGGTAACTAACACAAATCTATGTTTTTAAGACAGAGAAAATTGTTAAGTTATTAAAAAGACTCAGCTCGTTTGCAAATATAGGAAGATCCGTGATAAGAGACCGCCTTCCGGCGGGGACGAGAAGGAGGTTTGTGTTTAACGTCCTGTCGACATCTAGGTCATTATAAGACAGAGCACAAGTTCTGATTAGGGAAGGATGGAGAAGGAAAGCGGCCGTGCTCTTTCAGAGGAACCATCCCGGCAACTGCCTTAAGCAGTTTAAGGAAATCAAGGAAAACCAAAATCAGGATGGCCGGACGCGGCTCTGAACCCGTCGTCCTCCCGAAAGCGAGTCCAGTGTGCTAACCGCTGCGTCACCTCGCTCGCTTCACCTTCCGTTTCCAGGACGAGATGGCCCACGGCCGACGAAGTACAACGTTACTGTTCCACAATTTATGTTACTAGTTTTAAAAAATATATACAGAATCTTAATCACCAAAAACTGTCTAACTGAAGAATTTACAATATCCTCCAAATAGCTTTAATATATTACAATTAAAAACTGAAGCAGTCATCAATCCAAACATTTCTTGTACGTCACAGTGCTTTACTAGGCATGGTCCTGTTTTAGATGGTACAGCGCTGTCCTTCTCTGACTTCTGAACTGTCTTACGGAACCACTTCTAGTGGTACCTTTAGTTTGTCGCGTATTCTAAACCATGGCGCACCTCGGAATTTTTCACATCAACAAACATTGCCATAGGGGAAAGAAATGATAAGTGGCAGTTAAAAATCGTATGACCGCCCTCGGATCGAAAGTGAGGCCTTTGAGTTATTTGTAAATGGTTCAAATCGCTCTGAGCACTATGGGACTTAACTTCTGAGGTCATCAGTCCCCTAGAACTTAGAAATACTTAAACCTAACTAACCTAAGGACATCACACACATCCATGCCCGAGGCAGGATTCGAACCTGTGACCGTAGCGGTGGTGCGGTTCCAGACTATAGCGCCTAGAACCGCTCGGCCACACCGGCCGGCAGTTATTTGTAGTGTGGCTCTTTACCACTGAGCCACTGAGTCTCACTAATGTATCAGACAGCACTTCATAAGCAGGACTAGTAATATTTACAAACGCTCCACAAAATACAAGCTCATGTCTCACAACAACAAAAATAATAGAAAATGTCTGAATCTGCTTACGGCGGTTTGTAGTGATGTGAATCTAAAATCGGTTACTTTTACAAACCTGTTCAAAATTATTGTAAAAAAAAAACAAGAGACCTAGCTGAAGTCATGGTCGGGAAAGAAAGCTTTTCGCCTCGTTTGCCTTAAGCCGTTTATAAACTACACATATACGCGTGAACAGCCGATTACACCACAATTTTTGTTGTTTAAGGGGTCCATAACCACATTTTTTGCGCTTAGGTACTTATGATTATTTGGTTGTATACCATAGATAAGATAAGAAAATAAAACAGAATCTAACAACACAACTACAGGCGTAAAAATCAAATGTTAAAACTGCTTAAAAAGGTAATGTGTCTATGGTTCCTGAAAAATATTATAATCAGCTCCAAAATGAGAAATTTAAAGGTGATTATTTGAGAAAGCATTGGATTTAAATTAAGTGTAGGTAAAAATTGCACGTTTGATACATTTCCTTTATTTTGCATTTGCCTAACAAACAGGTTTGCTTACAGTTACAATATGTTAGAATAATAAATAAATAAATAAACTGAACTCCGCCCGAACAGGCAATGAAGGCCCCACGGTACCGACCGACCGCCGCGTAATCCTCAGCCCAAAGGCGTCACTGGATGCGAATATGGAGGGGCACAAAGCACACTGCTCTCCCGGCCGTATGTCAGTTGACGTGACCGGAGCCGATACGTGTCAGTCAAGTAGCTCCTCAGTTTGCCCCACAAGGGCTGAGTGCAGCCCGCTTGCCAACAACGCTCGGCAGACTAGATGGTCAACAGCGCTTAACTTCGGTGATCTGGCGGGAACCGGTGTTACCACTGCGGCAAGGCGGTTGGCACGAATGTACTCTAAGGATCGATCATAAAGTTTCCGTTTGAGGGCGTTGCTCCAGCGCGTATGCAGTGCAGCGCAGCTCCGACGCGGTTGGGTAAGCACAGACATGAAGCCAAGGGATTAGTGTGGCATTCATCATGTGTTTGTGACATCCATGCATTAAATGCAAAAATGTAACTATGGCGATGTTATTACCAAATGCGTCCAAATAGAACAAGCGCGAATACCGGTTCTGGACTGTACGGCTTTTGAATGGAAACTTTTTGATCGCCCATTACATATTTAAAATCGAAATGCTAATTTTTGCATTGCACATGGTATCTGAACTTCTTGTTCTTTCTTCACAAAAATATAGTGCATCATAGCGACATTAACAACTCATTATAATTACTAATGATTTAAATTCTTTGTTTAATTTCATCGGTTCGAAAATCGCAACTTATATCCACTATTGGTCATTAAAATTGCTACACCAAGAAGAAATGCAGATGATAAACGGGTATTCATTGGACAAATATATTATACGACAACTGACATGTGATTACATTTTCACGCAATTTGGGTGCATAGATCCTCAGAAATCAGTACCCTGAACAAACACCTCTGGCCGTAATAACGGCCTTGATACGCCTGGGCATTGAGTCAAACACAGCTTGGATGTAGTGTACAGGTACAGCTGCCCATGCAGCTTCAACACGATACCACAGTTCATCAAGAGAAATGACTGGCGTATTGTGACGAGCCAGTTGCTCGGCCACCATTGACCAGATGACCAGATGTTTTCGATTGGTGAGAGATCTGGAGTATGTGCTGGCCAGGGCAGCAGTCGAACATTTTCTCTATCCAGAAAGGCCCGTACAGGACCTGCAACATGCAGTCGTGCATTATCCTGCTGAAATGTAGGGTTTCGCAGGGATCGAATGAAGTGTAGAGCCACGGGTCGTAACACATCTGAAATGTAACGTCCACTGTTCAAAGTGCCGTCAATGCGAACAAGAGGTGACCGAGACGTGTAACCAATGGCACCCCATACCATCACGCCGGGTGATACGACAGTATGGCGATGACGAATACACGCTTCCAATGTGCGTTCACCGTGATGTCGCCAAACACGGATGCGACCAACATGATGCTGTAAACAGAACCTAGATTCAACCGAAAAATTGACGTTTTGCATTGGTGCACCCAGGTTCGTCGTTGAGTACACCATCGCAGGCGCTCCTGTCTGTGATGCAGCGTCAAGGGTAACCGCAGCCATGATCTCCGAGCTTATAGTCCATGCTGCTGCAAACGTCGTCGAACTGTTCGTGCAGATGGTTGTTGTCTTGCGAACGTCCCCATCTGTCGACTCAGAGATCGAGAAGTGACTGCACGATCCGTTACAGCCATGCGGATAAGATGCTTGTCATCTCGACTGCTAGTGATACGAGGCCGTTGGGATCCAGCACGGCGTTCCGTATTACCCTCCTGAACCCACCGATTCCATATTCTGCTAACAGTCATTGGATCTCTGCCAACGCGATCAGCAATGTCTCGATACGATAAACCGGAGTCACGATAGGCTACAATCCGACCTTTATCAAAGTCGGAAACGTGATAGTACGCTTTTCTCGTCCTTACACGAGGCATCACAGCAACGTTTCACCAGGCAACGCCGGTCAACTGCTGTTTGTGTATGAGAAGTCGGTCGGAAACTTTCTTGTCAGCACGTTGTTGGTGTCGGCACCGGCGCCAACCTTGAGTGAATGCTCTTAAAAGCTAATCATTTGCATATCACATCATGTTTTACCTGTTGGTTAAATTTAGCGTCTGTAGCACAACATCTTCGTGGTGTAGCAATTTTAATGGCCAGTAGTCTAGTAAAATTTTATACTCTTAAATAATAAACTTTAAATGCTCGCCACAGGCTTCTAAACCGAATATTGCTCCAAGATGAATGTGACCCCAAGATCGAGATGCTATTTTTGCAAGTTGGTAATCATAAAATTCCTGTTGATAGGACCCACATAATAGTTCATCCTGGCAGCGTACAGATCCTAAATACTGCCGTGTGTAGTGGTCGTGAAACCGCGTCACAGATTGGGTTATGTAAACTTACTTAGATTACGTATCTCAAAGTCTTAGAAGCTTCTTCGCCAGCTAAGGGTACAGATATTGCTTCCATCTCATGCCTTGTTTATGTTCTGTAGGTCGTGCCTCGTACCGCATAGACATACAAGCCGTCATTGTTAGTGATGGCTGCAGGAATAAATTACTGCCACACAATATCTCGGATCGAAGTACAGGGTGTCTTCTTCAAACCTTTCATATTTCAAAAGCTTAGGAAAGAAAGTACAGTAGACTTGTATGCCCCAAATGCTAGAGCTTCCAAAAGAATTTACAATCCCGCATCAGACGTGGAAACTATTATCACGAAAGTGCAGCATGACGTGAAAATGGCGAAATCACAGGAGCGCGCGCAAGCAGTGATGCGGCTTGCAGAACCAAAGTCGTCGATTACTCTGCAAGGGAATTATCGTAGGCTGTATGGAAGCGATTCACATGAAGTGAAAACAGTAAGTCTCTGGCAACTAGAAGTGTTCTGAAACATTATCGCGCGCGGAGGATGTCGTAGTATTTTGGTAGAGACATTGGGAGACATGAGACAAGCGTCTCTCAGAAGCTTACCTAAGTCAGTTCGGCAGGCATCTGGGCGACTTATACACCCTCAGCACTGCATCGTGTAGTAAACCAGAATCTCCGTATGTACGCTTACAATGTGCAAATTCTGCACCATCTGATTCCGAACGACGAACAATGGGGAGAACAATTTGCTACGGATATTCTGCAGAATAACATGAATGTTAGCTTCCTGAAAATATGTTTATTCTCAGATATGGCAACTTTCATGTGTCAGGAACTTTTAATAGGTATAATGTTCCGATTTGGGGATCGCAACATACACATGCTATCGATGAACATGTTCATGGTAGCTCTAAAGTTGATGTCTGCTATGGGCTAATGCACGAGGGCTGAAGCATCGTCCTTCTTTGCAGAAAATAGAGTGAATGGGTCAGTGTATCTGGATATGTTGCAGCAGTTTGTATAGTGTTAGATACAACTTGCAAACCCATCAGCATCTTTCAACAAGACGGACCTTCGCTGCATTTGTCAAGGGCTGTTCACAAGTTCCTGGATAAGAAATTTTCCAGTCGCTGGATCGGACATGGAAGAGCCACTGCCTGGCCACCCCATTCCTCCCAGCTAGAATTCTTCTTGTGAGGATACGGGAAGGACAGCGTGTATGCGACAAAAGTGGACAATATTCCTATATTAAGACGTCGTGTCACGAATGCAATTGCAACAGAGACACAGTAAGTACTACAGAGAACATTGCAAGAAACTGAAAACAGACTCGATACTCTTCGTGCTGCAAGTGATTCACGTCTAGAAGTCTACTGATGATTATTAAATAAATTATTTTATATGCTTTAGCATGTGGTGCAATTTCACTATCGTATCTGCTGTAATTTTTTTTCCCCTGGGTCTTTGAAATGCTGGAGCTTTGAAAGGAACACCACCATATACATTCAGCTAACGCAACCATTAGCATTCTGAAATACACGCTTCAGGAGTTTGAATTCAGTGTTAATTTCGGCATTTTGTCTTCAGCATACAAACAAAGACATTTTCAAAAGTCAGTACTGAGATATTTAAATTTTTCTTATTAGCGCTTGTTAATTAATTTCTGGTGTTTTCTCGGATGACCGGAGACTGTGGATCGCATTTGCAAAGGGCGTTTTGTCTTTCGGGAGATAATTTACGTAGGTACGAGGAACCATGAAAAGCTTTAGGAAGGCGTTTAATTAGAGTTTGGAGCTACACAAAGCTGTGCACTCTCCGTGTTCCCGGATGTACAAATGACCGCTCTTAACACCACAATTCAGTTAAGGCAGCAGTGGGGCGTCCACAAAAGCCTCACGAGAATGGAGAGGAAGTAACTCGAGGCGCTGCGCTGAAAAAGGAAACCGGCGTAGGGCGCAGTGAAGCGGAAAGCACATTTTGTATGTTAGGACCATCGCGCTGTCCAAGCTTGCGACGAACATAGGACACGCGACTTGGTAACATTTTCAATTCATTGTGGCTAGACGGTAGCACTACATTAGGCTTTGTGTGTCGTGCACTGAAAATGGTAGTTTGTTTCCCGTTCTGCGCAATGTAATGCAGCAACTGTTGATCACTTTCGATGAAAATGTTTAGGTAGAGGAGGGTTGGCGAAGACAGGAAAACCGGAAAGTGGCCTTCTTCCTTTACTGCGGACGGAGAAGGACTGTAACGACGTATTCTCGTGCTTGGAGAGTCTACTAAATATTGTTCGTAAAACTCATTAATTGCAGTTTCAACCGTTGTAGCTATGAATATGGTATACGAACGACCTAACAACAGTTTTTTTTTTACAAAACTTATAACGGGCGAGTAGTCGTTGTGCTACGAGTTGAACCAAAAACTAAGCAGCAGTAGGACGTGTGAAAAACCTATCTAAGTTTTATGAGCCGTGAAGAGATACTTCACCATAACCGTGTTTCCGAAAGTCCAGCACCAATCCAGTATTATTGTCTTCGAATGCTATGACGTGCGTGACAGACACTGGGGCAAGGAGACCGAAAGATCCAATCTTTGGTTATTACAGGACGATAATGCTCCAGTACAAATATGTAACCTAAAGGGAAACTGCTCTCTTAGGCGTTACTGGCTTTATCTTCGGGACTGAACAGTTCTCGTTACTTTCAGCTCCTCCCTCGTAGTACGTTACATCCATACATTTCATCGATCAGAAATTTCATGTTGATTCGTAAATAACATCGAATAACCATATCTAAGATGAGTACAACTGCAGCAGTAGCACCAAATATCTTATTTACTGTGGGGTTAGAGTTTATACTGTTTTGTTAACGTACGACCAAAAATACACGCCATAACTATTATGCTTGACTACTAAAGTTGCGCCAAGATTTATTCTGTCACACTAACTGCAACATCGACATTTCAGTTAGATTGGCAGGCTCGATAGAAAGTTATTTTATACTGAGTAGTAAAGGACCGTCTACGTCGAGCATATGTGCTGGACGGGGATGCCAACTCTTGTTATCTATGTGTCGTGAGTCATGCCTGTATACCACGGTCGGTCAAAGCAGTAGTCGCGGACGGCATCTTTGAGTCCCGGTCCGGCCCACCATATGAATCTACTACCTGTCTTTTCGACTAGCATGTTGTTTATGAAATGATGTACGATAGGAGGGGTAAATTTAACTACGAAATAATGAGACTGGTAAAGTTGTAGCACTTGAAAATAATACTTGCATGTCATTCTGTGTGGCCGGCCGAAGTGGCCGTGCGGTTCTAGGCGCTGCAGTCTGGAACCGCGAGACCGCTACGGTCGCAGGTTGGAATCCTGCCTCGGGCATGGATGTGTGTGATGTCCTTAGGTTAGTTAGGTTTAACTAGTTCTAAGTTCTAGGGTACTAAGGACCTCAGAAGTTGAGTCCCATAGTGCTCAAAGCCATTTGAACCATTCTGTTTGAGGAACGTTTAAGAAATATAGCTCGCATTGGAGCCGTTGTTGATTTACATCACTAAAATATATCAAGGCACAAAAAACGTGAAGAGCCGTGAATGAGAAGATGAAACGTGAAACTCCAAGTGTTAAGAGGGTATGTGACTACAATATCGTGTCAAATTTACAAAGAATTTCCCAGCTTCAGCCCATTTGCCAGTATGACGTTGCACCTCCTCCGGCCTGTATCCGTGTACTGATTTGGTTGGCGTTGTACTCTGAAGAGCCAAAGGAACTGGTACACGTGCCGCACTCCATAAATCCGAAACAGTTTGAGGGGTAGAGAACTCTTCCGAATAGCACGTTGCAAAGCATTACAGATATGCTTAATAATGTTCATATTTGCGGAGTCTGGTGGGCAGCTGAAATGTTTAAACTAAGAAGAGCCACTCTATAGCAATTCTTGACGTTTGGGGTGCCGCATTGTCCTCATGGAATTGCCCAAGTCCGTCGAAATGCACAATGGACATGAATGGATGCAGGTGATCAGACAGGATGCTTTCGTATGTGTCATCTATCAGAGTCGTATTTAGACGTATTAGAGCAGCCGTATCGCCCCAACACGACACGCCTTACACCATTATAGAGCCTCCACCAGCTTGAACAGTCCTCTACCGACATGCAGTGTCTACATCTACATCTACATCTACATCCACAGCCATACTCCGCAAGCCACCTGACGGTGTGTGGCGGAGGGTACCCTGAGTACCTCTATCGGTTCTCCCTTTCGCGATTACTAAGTGATCCTGTAACGAAGCGCGCTGCTCTCCGTTGGATCATCTCTATCTCTTCTATAAACCCTATCTGGTACGGATCCCACACTGCTGAGCAGTATTCAAGCAGTGGGCGAACAAGCGTACTGTAACCTACTTCCTTTGTTTTCGGATTGCATTTCCTTAGGATTCTTCCAATGAATCTCAGTCTGGCATCTGCTTTACCGACGATCAACTTTATATGATCATTCCATTTTAAATCACTCCTAATGCGGACTCCCAGATAATTTATGGAATTAACTGCTTCCAGTTGCTGCCCTGCTATTTTGTAGCTAAATGATAAGGGATCTATCTTTCTATGTATTCGCATCACATTACACTTGTCTACATTGAGATTCAATTGCCATTCCCTGCACCATGCGTCAATTCGCTGCAGATCCTCCTGCATTTCAGTACAATTTTCCATTGTTACAACCTCTCGATATACCACAGCATCATCTGCAAAAAGCCTCAGTGAACTTCCGATGTTATCCACAAGGTCATTTATGTATACTGTGAATAGCAACGGTCCTATGACACTCCCCTGCGGCACATCTGAAATCACTCTTACTTCGGAAGATTTCTCTCCATTGAGAATGACATGCTGCGTTCTGTTATCTAAGAACTCTTCAATCCAATCACATAATTTGTCTGATAGTCCATATGTTCTTACTTTGTTCATTAAACGACTGTGGGGAACTGTATCGAACGCCTTGCGGAAGTAAAGAAACACGGCATCTACCTGTGAACCCGTGTCTATGGCCCTATGAGTCTCGTGGACGAATAGCGCGAGCTGGGTTTCACACGACCGTCTTTTTCGAAACCCATGCTGATTCCTACAGAGTAGATTTCTAGTCTCCAGAAAAGTCATTATACTCGAACATAATACGTGTTCCAAAATTCTACAACTGATCGACGTTAGAGATATAGGTCTATAGTTCTGCACATCTGTTCGACGTCCCTTCTTGAAAACGGGGATGACCTGTGCCCTTTTCCAATCCTTTGCAACGCTACGCTCTTCTAGAGACCTACGGTACACCGCTGCAAGAAGGGAGGGGGGGGGGGGGGCAAGTTCCTTCGCGTATTCTGTGTAAAATCGAACTGGTATCCCATCAGGTCCAGCGACCTTTCCTCTTTGGAGCGATTTTAATTGTTTCTCTATCTCTCTGTCGTCTATTTCTATATCTACCATTTTATCATCTGTACGACAATCTAGAGAAGGAACTACAGTGCAGTCTTCCCCTGTGAAACAGCTTTGGAAAAAGACATTTAGTATTTCGGTCTTTAGTCTGTCGTCCTCTGTTTCAGTACCATTTTGCTCACAGAGTGTCTGGACATTTTGTTTTGATCCACCTACTGTTTTGACATAAGACCAAAATTTCTTAGGATTTTCTGCCAAGTCAGTACATAGAACTTTACTTTCGAATTCATTGAACGCCTCTCGCATAGCCCTCCTCACACTACATTTCGCTTCGCGTAATTTTTGTTTGTCTGCAAGGCTTTGGCTATATTTATGTTTGCTGTGAAGTTCCCTTTGCTTCCGCAGCAGTTTTCTAACTCGGTTGTTGTACCACGGTGGCTCTTTTCCATCTCTTACGATCTTGCTTGGCACATACTCATCTAACGCACATTGTACGATGGGTTTGAACTTTGTCCACTGATCCTCAACACTATCTGTACTTGAGACAAAACTTTTGTGTTGAGCCGTCAGGTACTCTGTAATCTGCTTTTTGTCACTTCTGCTAAACAGAAAAATCTTCCTACCTTTTTTAATATTTCTATTTACGGCTGAAATCATCGATGTCGTAACCGCTTTATGATCGCTTATTTCCTGTTCTGCGTTAACTGTTTCAAATAGTTCGGGTCTGTTTGTCACCAGAAGGTCTAATATGTTATCGCCACGAGTCGGTTCTCTGTTTAACTGCTCGGGGTAGTTTTCAGATAAAGCACTTTAAAAAATTTCACTGGATTCTTTGTCTCCCAGTCTATATCCACCAAATTAAAATCTCCACCCAGAACTATAACATGGTGGGGAAATCTACTCGAAATATTTTCCAAATTATCCTTCAGGTGCTCAGCCACAACAGCTGCTGAGCCAGGGGGCCTATAGAGACATCCAATTACCATGTCTGAGCCTGCTTTAACCGTGACCTTCACCCAAATCATTTCAAATTTCGGATCTCCGTCAGTTTCCTTCAATACTGTTGCACTTCTTATCGCTATAAACACGCCCCCACCTTCACTGTCCAGCCTGTCTCTGCGGTATACAATCCAATCTGAGTTTAGGATTTCATTACTGTTTACGTCTGGTTTCAGCCAACTTTCTGTCCCTAGTACTATATGGGCGTTGTGACCGTTTATTAATGAGAGCAGTTCTGGGACCTTTCTATAGACGCTCCTGCAGTTTACTATTAGCACATTAATATTGTTAATCCCTGTTGCATTTTGCCTACTCCTACCTTGCCGCGTCTCAGGAGGCGTCTTGTCGGGCCTAGGGAGGGAATTCTCTAATCTAAAAAACCCCCATGTGCACTCCACACGTACACTTGTAGCCGCTTCCGGCGTGTAGTGCACGCCTGACCTATTCAGGGGGACCCTACATTTCTCCACCCGATAGCGGAGGTCGAGAAATTTGCACCCCAGATCTCCGCAGAATCGTCTGAACCTCTGCTCGGCTCCAAACCAGAGGACCGCGATCGGTTCTGGGAACGATACTACAAATAGTTAGCTCTGATTCCACCCCGCGAGCGAGGCTTTCCGCCTTCACTAATTCCGCCAACCGCCTGTACGAACTGATTCATGAGGTTGTCTGCATACCCGTGTGCGTCCATCCGTTCGATACAGTTTGAAACGAGACTCTTCCGACCAGGCAACTTGTTTCCAGTCGTCAGCAGTCCAAAGTCGGTGTTCATGGGCCCAGGCCAGGCGTAAAGCTTTGTGTCGTGCAGTCATACAGGGTACGCCTTCTGCTCCGAAAGCCCATCTCTATGGTGTTTCGTTGAATGGTTCGCACGCTAACACTTGTTGATGGCCCAGCACTGGAATCTGCAGCAATCTGCGGAAGAGTTGCACTTCTGTCACGATGAACGATTCTCTTCAGTCGTCGTTGGTCCCATTATTGCAGGATCTTTTTCCAGCCGCAGCGATATCGGAGATTTGATGCTTTACCGGATTCCTGATATATAAGATGCACTCGGGAAATTGTCGTACGGGAAAATCCCCACTTATACTTGAGTATTATACTTGAGTATTTCTGGTATCTCAACTGCAGATTTTTCAGCGCTCATTTAACTTTAGGACTCTGTATTTTCAGAATGAACAAAAATGGACTTGTACCACTATTTAAAAAACCCCTTCATATGATGGATGAGCATCTGATGCTTTTACTAACATGCCACGTTCACTTACTGACCAGTTGCTCATCTACGTGTCTCCTTGTTACAGGGGACCTATGCCAAGTTCCTCACGAAGTTCCACTCGGAGCAGGTGACAAAGCTGCAAGCCAAGAACCAGCATGAGTGTGACCTGCTGGAGGACATCCGGTGAGTAGCACTGATTTAAGTATACGTCTGGTAACTGCAGAGCTGCAACAGTCACATTCTTCTTTAACTTAGCAATCAATTTATGTTCTGCACATTGCATTAAGCAGGCACGTCTATTTCGGTTGATGTTAGGTTTCGAATGAAAGAACCATACCCATGAAGATATAAAATACACTGTGGTACACAATTAAAGGATCACGTTTTTGAAACCCCGTAATTAATTCTCATTTTGACGCAGAAGCTTGGAGTTTGACTGAAAGCTACCTACAACATTCTTCCGTACCGGTGCAAAAGCGTGGCACCCTGCGGCCTCAGCTCCGACTTCAGAAGCTTCTGTGTCGTGCAAGGTGAGTTAATGATGTTATATTGGCACTAAATTTCACCACAATTCCTCCCAACGTTACGTGGACATGGCACACGATGGGTTGACGTCACGCCCCTTTAAGCGCATTCCACCCCTTCTTTTGACGCTTCTGCAATGAAGATCAGAAAGGCGACATCCACCGCTGAAATTACGCGCTATCGTTATGGGTGTCCGAGGAAACATTTCAGACACACCGCTGCTCAGAATCTACCGGAAAAGATCCTGTGGGGTGGCATAAAGGGCGTCAATGAAACCACCCCTTTCCTTGGAGCGTTGATTCCCATACACCTGGCGCTCGAAACGACCTTTTCGCAGTGTGACAGGCAGCAGGGCGACGTTTTTGACAATCTTTGATACTGCTGACCTCCCCAGACGTTTCAATCCTGTGGCGCTGCATCCATGTGGAGCGCATCGTAACCATAATTTTTGTTCTCGTATGCAGGTTGGAACCGTGAATTTCGAACAAGATCTGAAGCAGCAGAGCATGCTTATGGATTTTCAGCTCTTCTGCAGTTCACACATGCCTGAGTAAAACTTCAAAGGGATCTTGTCCATCAGTTTGACAACACCCTCAGTGGCACCAGCCCACATTTATTGAGAATTTTAAAAATTTACCTATACTGAGACAACCTGTGACTTAGTCTTAGGCGCCTACATGCAGATAACTACGCGACGTCACCCCGATCGTAGATGCTTGCTCGCAGGCACCTAGGACTGCTTCACAGGTTGTCTCAGTAAAGGAACGTTTTCGAAATTCTCAATAAAGTTGTGCAGGTGTCATAGAGAGTATTGTCAAACTGTAGGGGGGGGGGGGTCTTAGAGGGACCCTCCCATGATCACGCCAGAGGAGAGCGCGAAACAGGAGGGCTGAAAACGCATAATATCCTTTTCTTATTCGTATCACATTCAAATTTCGTGTAAAGCTTTTGAACGGTTCCTAGCGGTTCCACCCTGTGCATGAGAGCAAAAAATGCAGTTGTGCATACACATCAAAGGAGTGTGATCATGTTCATTGCGGATGCAGTCCTTAGAGAATGGGTTCAAATGTCCGGGGATGTAAGCAGTGTCAAATGTTGTTAGTAATAAATACTTGTTTAGTAAATAAAACTGCCTTTTCCTGCTGCTAGTTACTTTATTTATCCCATACGCGTTTCGCCTTCTCCTGTTCTAAGGCATCATTAGTGGGATCTATAACGGTACAGTTTTGTCAGTTTTAGATTATTGAACAGTTCACTTCGCGATCTTTTTGTAAAAAAAAGTGATTACTTACGATTTGCTGACATGCGTTTCCTCACATCTGGTCTGGAGGTCGCACTACTACTTTTATTACTGCCATATAATCACATCTTTGTGTTCTGGCCTTCCTCACACTGTTCACCATGTTTCTCACTCTTTTTTGTAGTGGGCTATTGTTCTTCTGTCACTCGATACAGCTATTTCGTCGTACACTGTTTTTCACAACGTAAATATTGCGTCTTTATTATGTGTTTCATCTTCTTTGGTATATTTACCTATTTGTTGACAACCTAACGAAATTCACTCCTGGAAATGGAAAAAAGAACACATTGACACCGGTGTGTCAGACCCACCATACTTGCTCCGGACACTGCGAGAGGGCTGTACAAGCAATGATCACACGCACGACACAGCGGACACACCAGGAACCGCGGTGTTGGCCGTCGAATGGCGCTAGCTGCGCAGCATTTGTGCACCGCCGCCGTCAATGTCAGCCAGTTTGCCGTGGCATACGGAGCTCCATCGCAGTCTTTAACACTGGTAGCATGCCGCGACAGCGTGGATGTGAACCGTATGTGCAGTTGACGGACTTTGAGCGAGGGCGTATAGTGGGCATGCGGGAGGCCGGGTGGACGTACCGCCGAATTGCTCAACACGTGGGGCGTGAGGTCTCCACAGTACATCGATGTTGTCGCCAGTGGTCGGCGGAAGGTGCACGTGCCCGTCGACCTGGGACCGGACCGCAGCGACGCACGGATGCACGCCAAGACCGTAGGATCCTACGCAGTGCCGTAGGGGATCGCACCGCCACTTCCCAGCAAAGTAGGGACACTGTTGCTCCTGGGGTATCGGCGAGGACCATTCGCAACCGTCTCCATGAAGCTGGGCTACGGTCCCGCACACCGTTAGGCCGTC
Source organism: Schistocerca nitens (assembly GCF_023898315.1). Classification (NCBI taxonomy): domain Eukaryota; kingdom Metazoa; phylum Arthropoda; class Insecta; order Orthoptera; family Acrididae; genus Schistocerca; species Schistocerca nitens. Next base: position 487,594,110 of record NC_064618.1, read on the forward strand.
TTCCGCTCACGCCCCAACATCGTGCAGCCCGCCTCCAGTGGTGTCGCGACAGGCGTGAATGGAGGGACGAATGGAGACGTGTCGTCTTCAGCGATGAGAGTCGCTTCTGCCTTGGTGCCAATGATGGTCGTATGCGTGTTTGGCGCCGTGCAGGTGAGCGCCACAATCAGGACTGCATACGACCGAGGCACACAGGGCCAACACCCGGCATCATGGTGTGGGGAGCGATCTCCTACACTGGCCGTACACCACTGGTGATCGTCGAGGGGACACTGAATAGTGCACGGTACATCCAAACCGTCATCGAACCCATCGTTCTACCATTCCTAGACCGGCAAGGGAACTTGCTGTTCCAACAGGACAATGCACGTCCGCATGTATCCCGTGCCACCCAACGTGCTCTAGAAGGTGTAAGTCAACTACCCTGGCCAGCAAGATCTCCGGATCTGTCCCGCATTGAGCATGTTTGGGACTGGATGAAGCGTCGTCTCACGCGGTCTGCACGTCCAGCACGAACGCTGGTCCAACTGAGGCGCCAGGTGGAAATGGCATGGCAAGCCGTTCCACAGGACTACATCCAGCATCTCTACGATCGTCTCCATGGGAGAATAGCAGCCTGCATTGCTGCAAAAGGTGGATATACAGTGTACTAGTGCCGACATTGTGCATGCTCTGTTGCCTGTGTCTATGTGCCTGTGGTTCTGTCAGTGTGATCATGTGATGTATCTGACCCCAGGAATGTGTCAATAAAGTTTCCCCTTCCTGGGACAATGAATTCACGGTGTTCTTATTTCAATTTCCAGGAGTGTATATGTTCGAGACTAACTTCTATTTATGATGTTTATACCGTGTGTGTGTACAAGTGAGAGAGAGAGGGGGCCACAGCAGACTTTTTTTTTTTTTTTGGGGGGGGGGGGGGGCGTGCGGGCGTACTAGCTGTTAGCGAGTGGTCGGAAATAAAACTCGTTGGCTCTGTCCCCTCTCTCTCTCACTCATACACACGCGCACACGCACACACACACACACACACACACACACACACACACACACACACACACGGTATAAAAATCATTAATAGAAGTTAGTCTCGAACATATACTTCGGTAGGTTACCAACGATTTTTTTTTTTTGCCGGGGGGGCGGGGGTTGGCAGGGGGGGCGGGGTGCGGGTGTACTAGCTGTTAGCGAGTGGTCGGAAAAAAAAAACCTCGTCGGCTCTATCCCCCCCTCTCTCTCACTCACGCACACAAACACGGTATAAACATTATAAATAGAATATACTTCGTTAGGTTGCCAACAAATAGGTAAACGTACCAAAGAACATAAAACACGTAATGGATTCGCAATATTTACGTTGTGAAAAACAGTGTACGACGAAATAATTGTATCGAGTGACAGAAGAACAATAGCCCACTACAAAAAAGAGTGAGAAACATGGTGAACAGTGTGTGGAAGGCCAGAACACAAAGATGTGATTATATGGCAGTGATAAAAGTGGTAGTGCGACTTCCAGACCAGATGTGAGGAAACGCGCATCAGCAAATCGTAAGTAATTCCTTTTTTTACAAAAAAATCGCGAAGTGAACTGTTTAATAAGTTAAAACTAACAAAACTGTATCGTTGTAGATTCCAGTGAGTATGCCTTAGAACAGGAGAAGGCGAAACACGTATGGGATAAATAAAGTAACTAGCAGCAGGAAAAGGCAGTTTTATTTACAAAGCCGGCCGAAGTGGCCGTGCGGTTAAAGGCGCTGCAGTCTGGAACCGCAAGACCGCTACGGTCGCAGGTTCGAATCCTGCCTCGGGCATGGATGTTTGTGATGTCCTTAGGTTAGTTAGGTTTAACTAGTTCTAAGTTCTAGGGGACTAATGACCTCAGCAGTTGAGTCCCATAGTGCTCAGAGCCATTTGAACCATTTTTATTTACAAAACAAGTATTTATATGCTTGCTGCGGTGGATGGCCACACAAACAGACTTGTTTTTAATAATGTCCTCCTGTTGCCCATCAGACTGCTAACTGTCGTTTTCGAGCGCGAAATGTGTGGAAATAAACGCTCTGAGGAAAGGAGTGGTTTCATTGAAGTCCTTTATGCTACCTCCCGAGGCCTATTCGTGTCGATTCCGAGCGGCGGTATCTCTGAAATGTTTTCCTCGGCCACCGATACGAAAACCGCGTGATTTCAGCTCTGGGCGTCGCAATTCTGACCTCCAATGCAGAGGCGTCAAACGAAGGGGTTAAACGTGTGGAAGATGGGGGTGTGCTACCTTCTCATTATGTGAAACGTCTGCAGTGACGGCGGTCAGAATTTTGGTGAACTTTACACTGCTGGCCACACCACGAAGATGACGTGCTACAGACGCAAAATTTATCCGACAGGAAGAAGATGCTGTGATATGCAAATGATGAGCTTTCCAGAGCATTCACACAAGGTTGGCGCCGGTGGCGACACCTAGAACGTGCTGACATGAGGAAAGTTTCCAACCGATTTCTCATACACAAACAACAGTTGACCGGCGTTGCCTGGTGAAACGTTGTTGTTGCAGAATATGGAATCGGTGGGTTCAGGAGGGTAATACTGAACGCCGTGCTGGATCCCAACGGCCTCGCATCACTAGCAGTCGAGATGACAGGCATCTTATCTGCATGGCTGTAACGGATCGTGCAGCCACGTCTCGATCCCTGAGTCAACAGATAGGGACGTTTGCAAGACAACAACCATCTGCACGAACAGTTCGATGACGTTTGCAGCAGCATGGACTATCAGCTCGAAGACCGTGGCTGAGGTTACCCTTGACGCTGCATCACAGTCAACGACGAACCTGGGTGCACGAATGGCAAAACGTCATATTTTTGGATGAATCCAGGTTCTGTTTACAGCATCACGACGGTCGCATCCGTGTTTGGCGACATCGCGTTGAACGCCCATTGGAAGCGTGTATTCGTCAATGGTTCAAATGGCTCTGAGCACTATGGGACTTAACTTCTGTGGTCATCAGTCCCCTAGAACTTAGAACTACTTAAACCTAACTAACCTAAGGACATCACACACATCCATGCCCGAGGCAGGATTCGAACCTGCGACCGTAGCAGTCCCGCGGTTCCGGACTGCGCGCCTAGTGTATTCGTCATAGTCATACCGGCGTATCACCCAGCATGATGGTATGGGGTGCCATCGGTTACACGTCTCGGTTACCTCTTGTCCGCATTGACGGCACTTTGAACAGCGGACGTTACATTCAGATGTGTTACTACCCGTGGCTCTACCCTTCATTCGATCCCTGCGAAACCCTACATTTCAGCAGGATAATGCACGACCGCATGTTGCAGGTCCTGTACGGGCAATTATGGATACAGAAATGTTGGACTGCTGCCCTGGCCAGCACATTATCCAGATCTATCACCAATTGAAATCGTCTGGTCATCTGGTCAATGGTGGCCGAGCAACTGGCTCGTCACAATACGCCAGTCACAACTCTTGATGACCTGCAGTATCGTGTTGAAGCTGCATGGGCAGCTGTACCTGTACACTATATCCAAGCTCTGTTTAACTCAATGCCCAGGCGTATCAAGGCCGTTATTACGGCCAGAGGCGGTTGTTCTGGGTACTGATTTCTCAGGATCTATGTACCCAAATTGCGTGAAAATGTAATCACGTGTCAGTTCTAGTATAATATATTTGTCCAATGAATACCCGTTTATCATCTGCATTTCTTCTTGGTGTAGCAATTTTAATGGCCAGTAGTGTAGTGCCAATGTACCATCAATAACCCACCTTGCACGACACATGAACGTCCTTCTGTTCCGTTTTTCGCATTTGTGACACCTTGCTTCTTGAAGCGTCCTCGTACTCGAGGATGACGTCGCAGGGCGCCACGCTTTAGCACCATTAGAGAGGAAGTTGTTAGGCACATTTGAGCCAAATTTCAAACTTCAGCGTCGGAGTGGGAGACAATTAAGGGGTTTCGAAAAAGTGATACTTTAATTCTGTTGCTGAGATTGTTTAAAGAAGCAAAAATATTGAAAAATAACAATAATTTGGCAGTATACGGTACTAAGCAGTCTCGAAATGTAATGATTAGAATGATAAAACTGAAGGCATGGAAGTACGTTCTCTGAGTAGAATACCTGTGCCATGTCTTGGTGCTATGAGTATATTAGGAGCCCGCACTCCAACCACCTATGGGAAGCAATTCTCCTTGCCGTTCGTGATCATGTCATCTTCGATCAGTACACAGCCTCCTACATACAATCATCATACTTTGTATCCGAAACTTACAGCACTTTCACTTTATGAGCATATTACTACGGCACTAGAAACTCACTAGGAAACACAATTCGACCTTCAGATTATGTTTTAAGCTTCATTCAACTCTTATTCAATGGTCTAAAGGGCTGGGTTTAACAGAGAAAAGTCCAACCATAGTTCCCAAAAAATCATTTCCACATATAATATCAGTTCTGCCATTCTAACTTGGGTGAAGGGATGGTGAAATGAGAAATGCTAAGCGGTTTTGGAATAGCATCTATTGACCATACTTTTCCTCAGTTCCTCACTTAATAAAGTCAATAATCGACTATCTCCGAATTCTATCGCAGTTGTTTCAAATGGTTCAAATGGCTCAGCACTATGGGACTTAACTTCTGTGGTCATCAGTCCCCTAGAACTTAGAACTACTTAAACCTAACTAACCTAAGGACATCACACACATGCATGCCCGAGGCAGGATTCGAACCTGCGACCGCAGCGGTCGCGCGGTTCCAGACTGTAGCGCCTAGAACCGCTCGGCCACCCTGGCCCTCTATCGCAGTTGCGTTTGCACAACGTGTTAGTGAGATGACACTGTGTAAATTCTGCTGTGTTTTGAAAAAGGAAGCAAATGTAGGTTGTACTCAAAATTCTTCACTCACGACGTTTCTCTGAAAGTTAAAAAGGCAGACGAAAATAATCGTTGCTTTTGTTACATTTTCAGCAGAATCCTTTATACTAACAAAAGGAGAGGTGACAGTAGATCGTTTTGAATGGTCACCACGTAAGTGAGGGCATGGAGGGGCTCCACTTAATATTAAAAAAAAAATGTGAGCATAGGCTCAGTTTAGAATGCCATTTCCCCTCCACCACTCGGCAATCCCCCTACAGTGCCTTCCCACAGACCCTACCACTACTGCTTTCCCCATACATGCCTTGTCAGTTCCACATCTACTGAAGATATTATTCTGCATGGATTCTTCTGTGGGGTATAGATGGTCTCCATTTAGTGTGAGGATTGTGCATTTACACTGGTGCGCCTTGATTTAATCACATCTGAGACTCATAAACATGCGACAGTGCCCAGTGTGGTAAACTGTGCTGGAGAAAATGGCAGAACAGAGGCTACTGCCGTGCTGGCTCAGCGTTTCGCCGGTGTTGGCAGCAGAACTTGATAAGCTGCCAGCTGGCTCGTCTGGCTGCAGCTTGAGGACGTTGATTTGGAAAGGCAGTGGCGAAGCAGAGCAGGGTGCTCAAGCTGCATTGTACCATTCCTCACTGGTGACACTGAACTCCACTGAGGACAGAGGTTTAATTTTACCTTCATTACACAGGAGGCTGTGTAGTCTGTTCACAACATCCTGAATGAGGTTTCCTAGCTCTGGATGAGCTGAATCCGGTAGAAGTGAGTCCCCAAACTTTGGGCCACGAGTGTTTGCTGACAGACCGCTGCCAACGTTGGAGGTCTGTCAACATAGAACTTGTGGGCACTGTAGCCGTTAGGAAGTTATTGTTGTGCCCTGTCGCACTTGCCAGCAAGCACACTGTATGTCAGCACTGTGTGAGGAAAAAAACGCAGCAAATCTCCCTGCTGCTGCCAGTCTGTTGGGGTTTGGTAGGCTATCTTCCACGCCCTTCCACGCCCCCTACCCTCTACTCCCCCTCCAAGCCTCCTGAAATGTCAGCGAGGACGTCATGAACAAACTATATGTATTGATGTCCTATTGTACACAGTATTCAGTACGCAAGTTATAAGGGACACCTACCAAGTATATTAATTACAGTGGAAATAAACAGTCAGAAACAATGAACACGAATTCAGAAGTTTGGTAGATTACGTTTTAGCAACAAGTAATTAGATTAAAACTGTGTGCCGGACCGAGACTCGAACTGGGGACCTTTGCCTTTCTCGGGTAAGTGCTCTAGCAACTGAGCTACCCACTTACGACTCACGCCTCGTCCTCACATCTTTACTTCTGCCAGTACCTCGACTCCTACCTTCCAAACTTTGCAGAAGCTCTCCTGCGAACCTAGCAGAACTAGCAGCCCTGAAAGAAAGGATATTGTGGGGACATGGCTTAGCCACAGCCTTGGGGATGTTTCAATAATGAAATTTTCACTTTGCAGCGGAGTGTGTGCTGATATGAAGCTTCCTGGCATATTAAAACTGTGTGCCTGACCGAGACTCGAACTCGGGACCTTTGGCTTTCGTGGGCAAGTGCACTACCAACTGAGCTACCCAAGAACGACTCACGCCCCCTCCTCACAGCTTTACTTCTGCCAGTACCTCGTCTCCTACCTTCCAAACCAGGAAGTTTCATATCAGCGCACACTCCGCTGCAGAGTGAAAATCTCATTCTGGAAACATCCCCAAGGCTGTGGCTAAGCCATGTCTCCGCAGTATCCTTTCTTTCAGGAGTGCTAGTTCTGCTAAGTTCGCAGGAGAGCTTCTGCAAAGTTTGGAAGGTAGGAGACGAGGTACAGGCAGAAGTAAAGCTGTGAGGATAGGGCATAAGTCGTGCTTGGGTAGCTCAGTTGACAGAGCACTTGCCCGCGAAAGGCAAAGGTTGCGAGTTCGATTCTCGGTCCGGCACACAGTTTTAATCTGTCGGGAAGTTTCATATCAGCGCACACTCCGCTGCAGAGTGAAAATCTTATTCAACAAGTAATTAAGTTCACAGAAACATAGCCTACAGGTGTCATTCTCTGTTGTGTAAGAGAAAATGTCAGTGTTACAGTCATTCAAAAAGTGCACACGTGAAAACAAATGAGAGTACGCTCTCCTGAGAGTAAGTGGAGTGATATACACAGGTGACTGAGAATGGGACAGAGTGGTTGGTAGATGTTCCACGACTTTTCAGCTCGCACAGCTTTTTCTGCTGGAACATTGATGTGTGCGTGGAACTGGTGCCTAGAGAGGGATGCACACAATGACAAACAGAACCAGAACCACACATTGTGGCCACAGCAGTGCATGGCCGTCATTTTCAACGTATTTCCGCTAACAGAATGATTGAATTCATCTACTGCGTTGATGTTGGAGCACTCAGCAAATGTGCACTTTGACGTATTATTGTCTTCTGTGGGGTGAACCAGTGGCACGTTTGCCATTGTCTTGGGCCTACCTGTCCAGAAATAGTTAACATTTCAGACTGCAGTGGGAATATGAACACTCCTTTCTTCCTTCCCCCTCATCCCACTCTCTCTTTTTTGTCCTTTGCATCACATTCGCTCTTTATTTTGTACTTGTAACATGGTAGTCCGTGCCAGTACCCACTTGTACACCAATATTTGCTTATTTTGTACATATAACATGATAGTCCGTGCCAATACTCACTTATACACCAGTCTTTGCTTATACATTTTTATTAATTTAAACTTTGTGCATAATATAAAATTTACTTGTTGAAAGCTACTTTGTGATGCTTTTGTTTTTGTATCCACATACAGTTGTAAAATGCCACATATCTTTAGAAAAACATTGTACAGCTGTAAACTCCCGCTGATGTTGTATAGACTCTCTGTTTAATCTTATATCATTGAAGATGTTCTGGAAAGTTGAAAGCCAGTCCATAACGAATTATTAAATAAATATTAACGTGGAACATCAGTAATGTGTATTTAAGTTTTATAATACCTCTATGTTCCACCATGTGCCGACGGAATATTCCACAAATGTTAAACGAAAAAAATCCAGTTGATGAAACGAAATGTGCGTATGGCATCTTTGGTCGGGAGGCCACTTCTGGGGGTTTGACTGCCTGATGCAACTCTTTTTCTTATTGACGCCACTTTGGCAACTTGCAGGTCGATGACGATGAGCACAACACACACATGCAGTCCCGAGCAGAGAAAATCCGCGCTCCGGACAGGAATCGAAACCGGGGCCCGTGACCTAGCGTCAGCGATGCTAACCGAAAGACAACGAACTACTGATAATCCACTTGATGGTGGAGATCCAGTCCTCCGAAATCTGTAGTGGGAATATAAATAAAAGTGTGTCCTTACAGTTGTTTTCTTATTTCTATTGATATTCATGACAATTACTATCAAGCTATTTTAAGCTGTTCGCTTCAACTGGTGAACTATTGTGTCTTAAGGAGAAGCAGAAATAAGAGAGTAAAATCTGTCTACCCTATCTTGTTTCTTTATCTTGTCACCAATATGAAAGACCCAATATCAAACGCTGCAGCCAATGGCTCCATAAACCACCGAAATTCGGGAATAAAGCATTTATTACCTTTCGGTTACTACCACCAGCAGACGAAAATTTACAACTCGTAAAACAGTGTTCGGCGTTAGTTTAAGCGAGACATGAGTTTATGCCCCGTTTAGGCTCAAGTTTGTAACAACCCTCACTTAACTTTATCTTACGAGCTCAAAGTTTTGACCTGAGTTTGACAGTAACCGGAAAGTCGTAATAAACGAAAACATTAAGTGATCTGAATGGCTTTGTTCGCAAAAATTCACAGTGATCACGGATGTATTAACAAAACTTTTTTCCTTTATTAATAAATTCCCTAATAAATTTTCTTTATAAACGCTGTAGTAGGCTTGTTGTAACTGGTTGACACCCACTCTGTATAGACTCCATTCTCCACTCCCCCCCCCCCCCCAATTTTACGGGCTGTTCATTATACTCTGAGGTGACAAAGGGCATACACAGATTGCGGTGGTATCGCGTACACAAGGTATACAAGGGCAGTACATTGGCTTAGCTGTCAATTGTACTCAGGTGATTCATGTGAAAAGATTTCCGTCGTGATTATTGCAGCACTACCGGAATTAACAGACTCTGAACGCGGAGTGGTAGTTGGAGCTGGACGCAAGGGACATTGCATTTCGGAAATCAGAGCCAGGGAAAGGATGTGCTGAGAATACCAAATTTCAGGCATTACCTCTCGCCGCGGACCGAGAGCAGCGGCGTTTGCGCAGTGCTGTCAGTGCTAGTAGAGAAGCAACGCTGCGTGAAATAAGGTCGCAAATCAGTGTAGGACCTATGACGACCGTTTCCGTTAGGACAGTGCTGCGAAATTTGGCTTTAATGGACTATGGCAGCACGACATCGCCTGCAGCGCCTCTCCTGGGCTCGTGACTATATCGGTTGGACCCCAGACGACTATAAAACCGCGGAATCGTCAGAAGAGCCCCGATTTCAGTTGGTAAGAGCTGATGGTAGGGTTCGAGTGCTGCTCAGACGAATCCGTGGACCTAAGTTGTCTGGAGGGTACTGTGCAAGTGCCGTTTGGGGCGTGTTTACATGGAATGGACTAGGTTCTCTGGTCAAACTGAACCCATCAGTGATGTTTAAGTTCGGTTATATGGAGACTATTTGTAAGCCATTCATAGGCTTCATGTTCCCAGACAATGGAGGACAATGCGTCATGTCCCAGGGCTACAATTGAGTCGCTTAGATGCAAAATTGTCCATGTCCACTTTTTTAAAAGAAATGAGTTGGCAACTTTGGATTGTAGAGCATGACATTTTACACATGCTTGAAATGCTATTTATGCTCAAAGTTCTCCATGTCCTATGGAAAATAGCTCACGAAAAGTGTGGTTAGATTCAAAACCGTCCATGTCCATCAGTAAGTTGGGTGCAAAACTTGCCTTGTCCCTTTTGACAAATCGCATTGAGAGCTGGGGTCATGTAACTGTAATGCAAGATGGTTACCATAAGAATGTAAACATTGTACTTGCGTGGTATCTTACAGCTGTTTATTCTGAAAGCTATACACATTCTCAGAATGCTATAAAAATCCAAGGGGAGCCTAATTATAATTCTGAAATCAACCTACCACTGTCCGTATGCAAACGTGGGAAACACTTAGGACACACAAACTCGAGCTGCATTACGAACACGGTTGTTCCTGTTAATGAAAAGAAACTGGAGGATGTTTCAAAACTCCTCGAGAAACACTATAGTGAGTCCTGGAGGAAACGTGAATCCTTGTCGTGGTACATGACATTACTAGGTCTAGCGGGTCAGGGGCATCAGTTGAATCAGAATGCCTAGCAGGAGAAGATGAAGACATTGTTCCAGATATGATGTATTAAGTGGATTGCAGGTCAGTTGTTACACCATGTACCTTCATAAATATTAAAAGAAATTAAAACTGTGTACACAGTTTTATGTTCACCCCATATTCTCTCCTCATGTACAACTAGTCAGATTCAAAGCTGTCCATGTCCATTTCAGTTGCATGCAAAAGTGGCCATCTGCAAAGTCAGATGCAAAACTGTCCAAGTCCATTTTTATTTTGCTTATATCTTACATGCATTGAGTTCCTGATTTTTTTTCAATAGCCCAAATGGTTTTGTACTAATCCATACTTATGTATACAACATACAGTATAGGGCAGTGTGTATTTATCCAGTGAAAACAGTTTTTCCACCTTTTCTCAACACTGGTTATGGAGGACATGGACAGTTTTGCATCTAGGCGACTCAATTCAAAACATGGCTCTGAGCACTATGGGACTTAACAGCTGTGGTCATCAGTCCCCTAGAACTTAGAACTACTTAAACCTATCTAACCTAAGGACACCACATACATCCATGCCCGAGGCAGAATTCGAACCTGCGACCGTAGCAGTCGCGCGGTTCCGGACTCCGCACCTAGAACCGCGAGACCACCGCGGCCGGCGCGACTCAGTTGTTCGGTATTAGTTTGAAGGACATTCTGGATATTTCTAGCGAATTATTTGGCCATCTAGATAGCCCGACTTGAATACCATCGAGCATTTATACGTCATATGCGTGAGGTCCGTTTGAGCACAAAATCCTGCAACTGCCATACTTTCGCAATTATGGAGGGCTATAGACACAGCACGGGTCTATGCTTCTGCAGGGATTCCAGCTAGTTGTTGAGCCCAACCCACGGCGAGTTGTTGCACTACACCGGGCTAAAGAAGATCCGACACGATATTCGGAGCTATCCTACGATTTTTGTCGTCTTAGTGTATTCACCAGTTATTTTGTTCACATAACATAGTATTTTGTGCCAATACGGACTTGTACACCGTTTTAGCTAATATATTCTTATACTTCTACGTCTACTTTTGATCTCAGCAAGTCAACTTACGGTCTGCGGCGAAGGGCATTTTATGTATCATAGTCTCTTGTCTGTTCCTCCTTTTCCTGTTCTAGTCGGGACTGCTTCGTAGGAAAATCGATTACTGGTGAACTTCGGTTTTAGCTCCGTGGTGTTTTCATGAGATATGCGTAGGGAGAAGGAATATAGTGGCTGACTCTTGATGCAGAACGCCTCTCTTGCAGCGTCTGCCACGGAGGTTGGCTGAACATCTCCGTGAAGCTATCGTGCTTACTAAAAAAACCTTTATCTGGCACGAATTCCAGGCTGACGAGCAATATTGAAGCACTTGTCGAAAGAGTGGTTTACATACTACCTCCTTTGTTGATGGCCTAAATTTCCTGGGGATTCTATCATTGAATCTTTGAGTGGCATCTCCCTTACCCACGATTAATTTTATGTGGTAATTCCACTTCAAATCGCTCCGTATGCACACTCCTACATATTTTGTGGCAGTAACTGCTTCCATTGATTGTTATGTGATCGTGGAGACATAAAATGTAGGGTCTGTCTGTCTGTGTACACTATATGAAACATGTTACATTTTTTAATTATATCTTGGTTGCAATTTTTTCTTTTGTTAACAACGAATTCCGCATTCATGGGGCATCTTTCGATTACCTGAAAATTCCGTTTTCCTGGACTGGACCGAGCGTGCTTTTCATGCTTTACGATCAGTTACAGGCATCCCTAAGTGAAGACTTTCCTCCTTATGTTAGATCTTACTCTTGATCTCTTCTTGTCTCCAGCGTTACTAGGTCCACTGAATGACACAAAACCTTAATATTTGATAAATGGGAAGCTCCTTCTGCCGTGCACTATATAGTTGTTTACAGGGTGTAGATGTAGATGTAGATCTGCCATCAGTTCGCCTGCCTGACCAGTTCTGGCTGCAGAGTTGCATGTGTATGGGAAGCTGTGGTGCGGGTTATCGAGCACCATAGCGAGCACAGAGCCAAGAATGCTTACTCAACACAAGACATTCCGGTTTACTCGATGCTTTCCATTCAGTACTTCGACGATGCCACGCAGGAGCCGACCGTGGGTAGTAGGCAGCGAGTGACGTATGTTGAGGTAGCGACGGATGGCTGCAGACAGCGACATGCTGATGCGGTAATTTGTGAACTCCGTAGTGCAGGAAGGCCCGCCATGTGGGATGGCGTGCACTGCCCCTCGGCCCGTAGTCACTGACAGAAAGGGCCAAGGCGCCCCGAGTCGTACCCAGGACTCTCGGAGACCAGATGGTGACTCTGGCGATGGCGTTCCCTGAGCAGCATTGCCCTGATGGATCTCATTCAAAGCCTGAAACCATCAGGGGTAGTTGGGGGTTCGTAGATCAGCGGCTTCACCTGGATGTTGATGCTGCTCGATAAAGCTTGACTAGGTTATCCACACTTTCGACCAATGTCTGGCGTGAAGACTGCACCAATCGAATGCACAACATCAACGAAATGCTGCTACTGGCTGAGCTGAGAGCATTTACATTCTCTCCAGCTGTGTGAATTATGACAGAAGGTCGATTCCCGTCGTATGCTCATGTGCGGAAATGTTGGTTAGTGCAGCCCAGTCAGTCACTGGCAGCACAAAACCTGTAACTGAGAGACTTTTTCCTGGCATACACGAGGCGTGGAGAAGCCACAAATGCAGTCCTACCCAGTCTCCTGACAGAGAATTGCTAATCGAGTTAGGCTTACTTTTGTGATCAAAGATTCGGACTGCTTGTGAAATTACGAATCAAATGACGTCACAGGCTTATCAAGTTATTAAGCCGAAAATCAATAAATTTAATTAGTGAAAGAGTGCTTTAAAATCAATTTTCCATAGCAATCTGAGACCACCAACAGCCAGTGTGAATAGGCAAATATCGACAGGTGCGGCGAAGAAATTTTCTGGACCTGAAATAAATTATTGTTTATTATGGGGAAGATGGGGAAATTCTGCAGGAGTTCTGAGCTGTTAGTTTGAATTATAAGCCACGGCTGCTTCTATGCGCAAAGATATCAATCTTAAACGCTTTAGCAGCATTGGCGCAAATTTAGTGTCCCCAAATCCTGAACTGGGAGAAAGGCTCATCATTGGCCGGAAAAGATTGTATTCATCACTTGTCCTGTCGGACGCTTACTCTGAAGGGCCATCCGAATTGATAAAAGTGCGGAGAGCCGCCCGATAGGGCCCTTTTCGCTGCGGCTCTACATTGGAGTGACTTCGTAATACATTGAAGCGCCAAAGAAACTAGTATAGGTATTGTAAACAGGCAGAATACGGCACCGCGGTCGGCAATGCCTATATAAGGCAACAAGTGTCTGGCACAGTTGTTTGATGAGTTACTGCTGCTACAATGCCAGGTTACAAAGATTTAAGTAAGATAGAACGTGGTGTTACAGTCGACGCACGATCGATGGGACACAGCATCTCCAAGGTAGCGATGAAGTGGAGATTTTCCCGTACAACCATTTCACGAAAGTAGCGTGAACATCAGGAATCCGGTAAAACATCAAATCTCCAACATCGCTGCGGGCGGAAAAAGATCCTGCAAGAACGGAGCCAACAACGACTGAAAAGAGTCGTTCAACGTGACAGAAGTGCAACCCTTCTGCAAATTGCTGCATGTTATAATGCTGGGCCAACAAGTGTCATCGTGCGACCCATTCAATGAAACACCATAGACACTGGCTTTCCGAGCCGAAGGCCTACTCGTGTACTGTTGATGACTGCAGTATGCAAAGCTTTACGCCTCCCCTGGGCCCGTCAACACCAACATTGGACTGTTGATCATGGAAACATGTTGCCTGGTTGGACGAATTTCGTTTCAAATTGTATCGGGAGGATGGACGTGTACAGGTGTGGAGACAACCTAATGAGTCCACGGACCCTGCATGTCAGCAGGGGACTGTTCAAGCTGGTGGAGGCTCTGTAATGGTGCGGGTCGTGTGCAGTTGGAGTAATGTGGGACCTCTGACACGTCTACATACGACTCTGACAGGTGACACGTAAGCATCCTGTCTGATCACCTGCAACCATTCATGTCCATTGTGCATTCCGACGGACTTGAGCAATTCCAGAAGGACAATGCGACACCCCACACGTCCAGAATTGCTACAGAGTGGCTCCAGGAACACCCTTCCGAGTTGAAACACTTCCACTCGCCACCAAACTACCCAGACGTGAACAGTATTGAGCATATCTGTGATGCCTTGCAACTTGCTGTTCAGAAGAGATCTCCAGCTTCTCGTACTCTTACGGATTTAAGGTTAGAACTGAAGGATTCATGGTGTCAATTCCCTCCACCATTACTTCAGACATTAGTCAAGTCCATGCCATGTCGTGTTGCGGCACTTCAGCGTGCTCGCGGGGTCCCTACACGGTATTAGGAAGGTGTACCAGTTTCTTAGGCTCTTCAGTGTAGCAGTAGAGCTCGTGTTGCTATCTTTGTGGTACCTATGAGCTTGCTTCCGTTACTTGGTAGAACAGCCATGGACCGAGCAGTTCGATTTAGAACCGCAGTTCCTGGATAATACGATCGCGATAATTTAGGTCGCGATTTGACAAACGGTGCAACAGTTTGGGTCTCTATCGATGGGCATGGGACTTTTTCGATCCTGACACGTTACGCTAGCCATTCTGTAACTGTCTGGTCTTCTGTCCAGTCACACCTCTCATGGTTTCCCTTTAGATTTCAGATTCTCAATTTTCTTGGTGATTTTCTTTTACCACACTCTCTCAAAGGCGTTGTACGAATTGTTCATGTTGCATTCCCGAGTTCAGTGATATTGTTCTGTTTTGTCTTGTCCAACAGCAAGGCATTTTCATGCCATGTCATTTCAATAATTGTTAACGGATAGAACTTTTATAGCACGTAGCAGGCTACCTCTAATTTCAAATGTTTCGTTAGGTGAACATTTACGCAGCAGACCTGTCTGTCTGTCTGTTGGCCTGTGGCATTTTCCGGTTGCCCTTATTCAATAAGCTTGTATTTAGCTACCGAAATCCCCGCTACACGTGAAAGAGCGCGACGCCAGCACGTTCGTGGGAGCAGAAAATTGGCGGGTGGGATTGATATCCCAGCCAATAGGGAATCAGCGTCTAGCAATTCAACCATTTGTTTTCGAATCATGACACGTCCAGAAAGGTTCAGCACCAGTACAGCTGAAGCACCCAGCTGCAGAATTACGTCAGTGGCTGGGCTGCATATCGTGGTTCTTAAAAAATATTCTCATTGATACATCCATGGCTTTCTGTCTGACTAGTCTTTGTTTCTAAACTGGTATCCTTTATTACTTAGCATCTTACAAGCCTATGATCACTTGCAAAGCTTAACTGGTTTAGAACTGTCGAATAATGCACAATTTCTTTATTGTTTAGTAAAATGTAGTTAATTTCATTTATATTTCCACATCGTCCTAGACAAGTCCATGTTCGATTTGTTTTATTTTGGAATAATATGTTAAGAATAAGTATGTTTTCTTTCTTTCTCTCTCTTTAATTTGTACTAATGTAGGAGCCGATCTTATCCAAAGTTTCACCGTGAAGATAATTCTTAAATTTTTGGACCACTTTTGCATTAAAATCCATCAATATCATCTTGTGGCCGGATTGTTTGTCTTTTATGAGTTCCTGTAAGTCTTTATGGAGGTCTTCTGCCACCACGTTGGAATGTGAGCAAAGACTAATACTTTCTGTGAAATGATTTCTCCTTATCTGTAAAACAATTTTTGCTATTCTGAGGTTTCTTCAGTACACGTCATATAGTTTTTAATCTTCCAGCATACGAAGAAACCTGCTTATAAATTTTCTCCGTGTTCCGTTCCTCTCTACGAAACAATATTTCGTAATCCCACTACACCTCATTTTTATCTTATTTAACTCATCTTCCAACTCCACTAACCTATTTAGGGCATCAAATAAACGCTATTTGTTGTCCGATATAAATAGTGAAAGAGCCATTTCAGTTTCTAATGTCAGTATTGTCGCCTACTATAAAACCTTGGTGTGATGAGTTTGTAATGTGTTTTGTGAGAAGGAAGGTAGATCACTGGGGGGAAACATCTCTGGGACCACTTAATCAATCACACAGCAGTCAAGCAGGGGTCGCCATCGGGATGCATCCCAGAATGAGAACATACATATCCTAAGAAGATCACTAAACAAATTTTTACGTTATACACATAATCACATCTTTGGAGTAAAAACGCTTTCAAACTGAAAACAGAATATACTAAACATTGTAAAGGTGATAGACACTGATGAGCCGAAACATTAAGACCGTCTGCTTAATAGCTTGTTTGTTCGTCTTCCGAACGAAATACATCACTGGTACGGTGACATTAGATGTCACCGACGGGTCATGTAATTCGCGTAAATAGCAGGTCGCAGATTTGCCTACGCAGTGATGACGCCCCATAGCGACCCAGATGGCTTCCATAGGATTTACGTCAGGCGAATTAGGTCGCAGAGACATCAACTTGAGTTCGTTATAATGCTCCTCAAACCACCGTAGCACGATTCTGGCTACGAGACACGGACAACTATGCTGCTGAAAGATGACTCCGCCGTCGGGTAAGTCATCAAACACGAAGGGATTCAAGTGGTTCGCAGCTATCAGCGAGTCTTCGATTACTAACACAGGTCCCGTGTAAGCGCAGGAGAATGTCTCCTATGGCATAATACGGCTCCTACCAGCCTATGCCCGTGGTGCGCTGTACGTTTCGAACCGCCGTTCACATCGATGACGGCGTTCGCATAGACGACCATCGACCTTGTCATGTTTCCATTGTTCGATTGTCGAATCCCGATATTCCCGCAGAAATCGTAACTGACGATGTTCGGTGAACATGTGAACACGTTGGTGTGGCCTGCTGCTGAGCTCCATGTTCAACAATGTACGGTGAACGGTGTGCCCCGAAACACTTGTGCATGCATCAGTATTGTTCTCTTTCGGCAGAGATGCCACAGATCACCATCTATCCTACTTTAAAGAGCAGAATAGTCTCCGAACCCTATGTTCTGTGAAGAGTCGTGGACGTCCAGCCGTTTAGCGCCTAGTGGTAGTTTCACAGCCGTCCGCTGTGGACGAGCGGTTCTAGGCGCTTCAGTCTGGAACCGCGCTGTAATTAAATTAAAACACATACCAACACAACAGTTCGTCAATTTTGGCTGCCAAAAATAGCTTCATGAGAGCCTGTACTTTGACGTTTTGTCGCCAGTCTAAAATATACGAGTGTACCTCTCACTTCGGAACAGCAAGCCAAGTGAGCTTTCCTGCCTTTCAAAACGGTATTCCTCCTTCTCCCACGAAAAGCGGCGTAAAGTGGCCAACCAGGAGGCTTCCTCTCCCCATCTTGCTACCTTTCTATGGTTTCGTTCTTCATCACTGCTATTTTCATTATTCAATTGTACATGCGATCACTTGTGAGACGTGGGAAGGCAGAAAAAGGTGTGGACGGGGCGTAATCAGTTACCGTTGGTTGTACAGTAAACAGGTACACTTTATTCAAGGAAATAATTAAAAACAATCATTTAAAAAAATTGACTGTAACACAAGCTACACTGACGGCTGAAGGTCTTATTAAGAAGAATTCAAATTATTTGCCGGCTGAAGGCCACAAGCAATAGGAATAATTTTTTAAAAAAATATAATTTTTAAACAATTGACGCAATCAGACCAAATAAAGAAGGGAGTGATCCACATACAGTGCTCCAAGGATCGACCTGAGAAAAGCCCCTACAGCTGCGTAAGCGGTGAGACAGGCAGCCAAGAGTTATGCTCACTTAACGGGATGGCAACTCAAACTAGGGATAGCTTAAACGCCGACCAGCACACTCGCAAAATCCACCTAAGATGCGATAACCAATACCACGAAGAATAATAGTTAACATCGTCAAATGACAAGCATTTAATTATACAAGTTAGCTCCACCAAATCCTAGTACGCTGAGAGGGTTAAGACCAATCTGCCTATTCAAATTCTGACCAGATGCACATGGAACCGCAAAAAACAATTCCACAAACAAATCAAACAATGCTAAAACAGTCTCTATACAGGAACAAGACGAGTTGCACGCGGACATGAACGCTAGGAACACAGAAACGGTCGAAAGACCAGGTACACGTCGTCCATTGAGGCGACCGATGGAACGACCAACCATCGGTCCTTGCCAATCAAGTCAGGCAAGGGAAACGTCGGAGTATGTCATGAGGTCACTTCGACGGACGGACACACACATAAGTGAAAGTTGCACTACTCGAATATAGCGATCCATTCAACTCGCTGAATCCGGACGACGTTGTCGTGCACTCTCGTGACCACATCCATTTATTTTTTATTTATTTATTGTTCCGTGGGACCACATTTAGGAGAAGTCTCCATGGTCATGGAACGAGTCAATACATGAAATTATAACACGATTGTAGAAACAGATAAAATGAAATATAAGAAACATATTCAGGCGACAAGTCGTTAGTTTAAATAAAGAAAATCAAGAATGTAACACTGGAATTTGCTTAATTTTTTAGCTCTTCCAGGAGCTCCTCGACAGAATAGAAGGAGTGAGCCATGAGGAAACTCTTCAGTTTAGACTTAAAAGTGTTTGGGCTACTGCTAAGATTTTTGAGTTCTTGTGGTAGCTTATTGAAAATGGATGCAGCAGAATACTGCACTCCTTTCTGCACAAGAGTCAAGGAAGTGCAGTCCACATGCAGATTTGATTTCTGCCTAGTATTAACTGAGTGAAAGCTGCTAACTCTTGGGAATAAGCTAATATTGCTAACAACAAACGACATTAAAGAAAATACATACTGTGAGGGCAATGTCAAAATTCCCAGACTATTGAATAGGGGTCGACAAGAGGTTTTCGAACTTACACCATACATAGCTCGAACAGCCCGTTTTTGAGCCAAAAATACCCTTTTTGAATCAGAAGAATTACCCCAAAAAATAATACCATATGACATAAGCGTATGAAAATATGCGAAGTACACTACTTTTCGTGTTGAAATGTTACTTATTTCAGATACTGTTCTAATGGTAAATAAAGCGGCATTTAGTTTCTGAACAAGATCCTGAACATGGGCTTTCCACAACAGCTTACTATCTATCCGTACGCCTAGGAACTTGAACTGTTCCGTCTCGCTTATAACATGCCCATTCTGTCTGATTAAAATGTCAGTTCTTGTTGAATTGTGAGTTAGAAACTGTAAAAACTGAGTCTTACTGTGATTTAGCATCAAATTATTTTCCACAAGCCACGAACTTATATCATGAACTACATTATTTGATAATGTTTCAATATTACACACAAGATCCTTCACTACCAAGGTGGTGTCATCAGCAAACAGAAATATTTTTGAATCACCTGTAATACTAGAAGGCATATCATTTATATAAACAAGAAACAGCAGTGGCCCCAGCACCGACCCCTGGGGAACGCCCCATTTAACAGTGCCCCATTGGGACTGAACATCATTACCACTCTCAATATTGCGGAGGATTACCTTCTGCTTTCTGTTCTTAAAGTAGGAGGCGAACCAATTGTAAGCTACTCCCCTTACTCCATAATGTTCCAACTTCTGCAGTAATATTTTGTGGTCAACACAGTCAAAAGCCTTCGTTAAATCAAAGAAAACACCTAACGTTCGCAACCTTTTATTTAATCCGTCCAAAACCTCACAGAGAAAAGAGACTATAGCATTTTCAGTTGTTAAGCCATTTCTAAAACCAAGCTGTACATTTGACAGCAAATTATGTGAATTTAAATGCTGCAGTAACCTTGTATATACAACCCTCTCGATAACTTTAGCAAACACCGATGGCATAGAAATAGGTCTATAATTGTCAACATTATCTCTGTCTCCCTTTTTATAAAGTGGCTTCACTACCGAGTACTTTAATCGGTCAGGAAACCGACCACTCCTAAAGGAAAAGTTACAGATATGGCTAAGTTAAAAAAAAAATGGATCAAATGGCTCTGAGCACTATGGGACTCAACTGCTGAGGTCATTAGTCCCCTAGAACTTAGAACTAGTTAAACCTAACTAACCTAAGGACATCACAAACATCCATGCCCGAGGCAGGATTCGAACCTGCGACCGTAGCGGTCTTGCGGTTCCAGACTGCAGCGCCTTTAACCGCACGGCCACTTCGGCCGGCTATGGCTAAGTACTGAGCTAACATACGTGGAACAATACTTCAGTATTCTGCTAGATACCCCGTCATATCCATGAGAGTTCTTGGTCTTTAGTGATTTAATTATTAACTCAATCTCCCTCTTGTCAGTATCATGGAGGAGCATTTCAGGTAACAGTCTCGGAACACTTTTTTCTAAGAGCGCTATATGATTCCCTGTTGGGACTAGGTTTCTATTTAGTTCACCTGCTATATTCAGAAAGTGATTATTAAATACTGTACATATATGCGACTTATCAGTAACACGGGCATCCCCACTACGCACTGATTCTATATTCTCAACCTGTCTCTGCAGACCAGCCACTTCCTTTACGACTGACCATATGGTTTTAATTTTATCCTGAGACTTAGGTATTCTATCTGCATACCACATACTTTTTGCCTTCCTAATAACTTTTTTAAGCACCTTACAATACTGTTTGTAATGGGCTGCTGCATTTAGATTTTGACTGTTTCTAACGTTTTGATATAATTGCCACTTTGTTCTACAAGATATTCTTATCCCATTAGTCAGCCACCCAGGCTGCCTGTTTGTGCTAGTACCCTGTTTTGAACGTTCTAACGGAAAGCAACTTTCAAAGAGCACGAGAAAAGTCTTGAGGAAAGCATTATATTTATCGTCTACTGTATCAGCACTATAAACATCTTGCCACTCTTGTTCCTTGATAAGGTTTACAAAAGTCTGTACAGCAACTGGATCAGCTTTCCTAAAAAGTTGGTAACTATATTTAACATGTGTTGCAGCACAAAAATCTTTTAGACTTAAAATTTGTGCATCATGATCTGAAAGGCCATTCACCTTTTTGCTAACAGAATGCCCTTCTAATAATGACGAATGAACAAAAATATTGTCTATGGTTGTTCTACTGTTCCCTTGCACTCTCGTTGGAAAGAATACGGTTTGCATAAGATTATATGAATTAAGGAGGTCTACCAGCATCCTTTTCCTTGCACAATCACTTATACAATTAATATTGAAGTCACCACATATAACTAACTTTTTGTATTTCCTATAAAGTGAACCAAGAACCTCATCTAGCTTTAGCAAAAATGTTGTGAAATCGGAGTCTGGGGATCTATAAATAACAACAGTAAGAAGTTTAGCTCCACTAAATTTAACCACACCTGCACAACATTCAAACACCTTTTCAGTGCAGTACTTTGAAACATCAATTGACTCAAATGGGATACCGTTTTTCACATACATGGCTACTCCCCCACACCGCAAAGAGCTCCTAGAAAAGCTGCCAGCCAATCTGTATCCTGGTAAAGGAAGCCTCTGAATTATCTCCTTATTTAAGAAGTGTTCAGATATACCAATAATTTCAGAGTCAACATCTATAAGCAGTTCACTAACTTTATCTCTAATACCTTGTATATTTTGATGAAATATACTAATTCCCTCATTAATCGGATACCCAAGCTTTGTAGAAAGTGGTTTCTTTGTTAGAGAGACTTCCCTTAAGCAGGAATACCTATCAGCTGACTTCAATCTAAAAAAGGTACAGCTCTAACACCCACAACTACCGGAATTTTCCCATGAGTGATCCCACCACCCCCACCTATGCTGTCACCTATAAGTTTTGCCAACCACCCCTTCCCATACCCACCGAGCAGTATATATCGCCAGCTCCCTCGGAAAGTACTCTTGACCTTTTAGCTGCATGGTGTAACCAGTGGCTCCTGAAAATCAATCCTTCCAAGACCCAGGCAATCATCGTAGGTTGTACCACTCGCTCCTTCCGGCTCCTGGATTTCTCCCTTACTGTCTCCACCCGTCCTGCCTCACCCCCACCCTCACCTACCTTGGTCTCACCACTGACCGTCACCTCACCTGGATCCCTCATCTCCACTCCATCCAATCCAAAGCCCACAACCGCCTCCGAGTCCTCAAACTCCTCTCTTGCCAGACATGGGGGTTGCACCCCTCTACCATCCTCCTTACCTACAAATCCTTAATCAGTCCCATCCTCTGTTATGCCAGTCCTGCCTGGATATCTGCCCCCCCCCCCCAAATTCTATAAGTCCCTCCAGATCCTTGAGCGTCATGCACTCCGCCTCGCCTTCCGTATACGCCTCCCGTCCCCCACGCGGATCCTCTATGATCTCATTCCTTTCCCCCATCTGCTCCTCTTCCTCGAACATATCCGCATCCTCTACACCTCCCGCCGCCTTGAACCCCCTCACCCCCTGGTTGCTCCTCTCCTCTCCGATCCCCGCCCCCTGCCGCGTCTTCACTGTTGTATCCCCCCTACCCTCCATCTGTACACCCTACATCTCCTTTCCCAAGGTGGCTTCCATCAACTCCCCCTCCCGGATGGTGCCCTCTCTCCCTCCATTTATCCCTCCTATCAACTCTGATCCTCACTCCTTTCCTCCGTCCTTTCCCTGGGCTCCCTCTTTCTCCCCCCTTCTATCCAGTGTTTTCTCCCCGCCTACCCTCTCCCTATCTCCTCCCCCCCCCCCGAGTCCTTTTGTACTCCCCTCCTCTGCCTTTCCCACTCCCTGGCACATCTGCTCAGCACCCCCACCCCTCTTATGGATCCTCACCTTCCATTGGCTCCTTTCCCCCCTCCCCCTTCACTGTTCCTCTCCATCCCCCTTTTTTTCCCGTTATCTGACGTTTCCCCCCACCTGCTCTCGGGTGTGGTATGTCATATTTGTGCCAACTTTTTAGTGTGGTGTTTAAGTGAGTGTTCAGTGTTGTGCGTCTTTCCACAGTGTTGCGAACAGAAATCATGTTGTCGCTGGATGTGCAATTTATATCTCTTGCGAAAAGAACCCAGACTGTCGCCGTGTTTTTTAATTGTCTGTCTATTATTTTTCTGCTTCCTGTGTATTTTATTAGCCTCATCAACCCTGTGTTTTATGTTTTAAGCTCCAGAATTTTCTGCCATTTTACCTTTAAGTCACCGATTTTATCACCAACTGTTATTATTTTTTATTCTCTTCATCTTTTTTAAAAAAATTCTGTAGGCTGAAGAGCGGCGTAATAATCTGCTTCTAGCCCGCCCCCCTTTAGGGGGAATCGAAGCTCAATAAAGGGAAAAAAAGGAGAGTACTGGCGCTGTCGGACCTCACTACTGCTCCGTCCCCACTGAACTCCGACACACGACGACCCGGAAATACTAGAGGTCGCTCCAAAGATAGTACCACAGTACTCGCTAGCGATAAACGCCACTGCTGCCACTCACAGACGGACAAAACGAGCAAACGTAGTGGCGCCAGTGAACGGACTAAGAAAACGAGAGGTCGCAATCCGAATACACGACGCCAACCTGTCAACGTCACAAACACGACTCAGACTTGCTAGATCAACATGTCAGGACCGCACTATATCCTTCCTCCATCGTCATTACTATTTTTGGTCACAGTATCTTACCCGAAGGCCGGCTGCACAGATAAAGGACGTCTCTCGTGTTCCAACCTGCTTGCAGTTTCTCAGGGGCTGGAAAACTCACCGTTACCATAATACCGTTACAAACATGAAAGCGGCCGCCGTTCTGACTCTACTTCCTGCCGCACTCGGCCGTTGCCTCCACTGTAGAGATCACCGACTAAGGTCCTCTCTCACGGAATGCAATCTCCAGTACTGCGAACTTCCATCATACATTCGGTTATTATGTGATATGTCATGATATTTTGCAAAATTTGTGTAATTCATTGCGGGTGCAAAAGTAATTTGGTGTATGTCATGACCTGAAGGCACTGGCAGAGTTCCCTTTGCTTATTCTTCATAACTACAGCCTGTTATATGAAAAGCTAAAATAGGCCCTAAAAATCACGTTTTCTTGGACAGTAATACATTTATATATTAACTATTTGTTTCTGATACTTATGTTTTTAATACTATAACTACTCCTACCATCACAAAATCAGAATAAAACCCTAGCAAGTAACCCAACTAATAATTCCACCATAATCGCCACAGAATCTGTTCTCTGTTATTTTTATTTATTTGTTTTACCACTAAAACAAGCAATTCCACTAATCACTGTTACATGTTAAAGTCCACACATCAATTGCGCGGACGCAATGTGGATTCCTGAGAAACTATTTCTTTCGATGTTCGGCGACCTCACTTGTCTTCTCTCCATGTTGTCTAGCCGGCATGGGTAGCGAGCTGACAAGTGGTTTATTGCCTAGTGAGGTCTTCCATGGCGTTCCTGGATACTGGGGCTACAATGTCCTCCAAGATACGCCATGTCGACTTCTTCCTTAGTGCTGCTTTAGGATCCATAATCCTCAATGCCAGACGGCCATTATCCGCCGCATTTTCGTAGAGTGCGCAGTCCCACAACGTGTGTTCTGGCGTGCCCAGACTGCTGCAGTAGTAGCTGTCATTCATCTAGCTTTTGATTTTCCATAGATACGTAGCATACGGGCCATGGGCAGTCAGGTAACGAATCAATGTACTCGGAGGATTAAGAAATCTCATTTTAAGTTTACTCCTCACCTCAGTTCCCCATAGTCGTTTAATGAACAAAGTAAGAGCATATGGACTATCAGACCAATTGTGTGATTGGATTGAAGAGTTCCTAGATAACAGAACGCAGCACGTCATTCTCAATGGA
The DNA here is from genome assembly GCF_023898315.1 of Schistocerca nitens. Taxonomy (NCBI): domain Eukaryota; kingdom Metazoa; phylum Arthropoda; class Insecta; order Orthoptera; family Acrididae; genus Schistocerca; species Schistocerca nitens. The sequence goes on from NC_064618.1 coordinate 487,619,205, forward strand.
GAGAAGTCTTCCGAAGTAAGAGGGATTTCAGGTGTGCCGCAGGGGAGTGTCGCAGGACCGTTGCTATTCACAATATACATAAATGACCTCGTGGATGACATCGGAAGTTCACTGAGTCTTTTTGCGGATGATGCTGTGGTATATCGAGAGGTTGTAACAATGGAAAATTGTGCTGAAATGCAGCAGGATCTGCAGCGAATTGACGCATGGTGCAGAGAGTGGCAATTGAATCTCAATGTAGACAAGTGTAATGTGCTGCGAATACATAGAAAGAAAGATCATTTATCATTTAGCTACAATATAGCAGGTCAGCAACTGGAAGCAGTTAATTCCATAAAGTATCTGGCAGTACGCATTAGGAGTGATTTAAAATGGAATGATCATATAAAGTTGATCGTCGGTAAAGTAGATGCCAGACTGAGATTCATTGGAAGAATCCTAAGGAGGTTACAGTACGCTTGTTCGCCCACTGCTTGAATACTGCTCAGCAATGCGGAATCCGTACCAGATAGGGTTGGTAGAAGAGATGGAGAGGATCCAGCGGAGAGCGGCGCGCTTCGTTACAGGATCGTTTAGTAATCGCGAGAGCGTTACGGAGATGATAGTTCAACTCCAGTGGAAGACTATGCAGGAGAGACGCTCAGTAGCTCGGTACGGGCTTTTGGTGAAGTTTCGAGAACATACCTTCACCGAGGAGTCAAGCAGTATATTGCTCCCTCCTACGTATATCTCCCGAAGAGACCATGAGGATAAAATCAGAGAGACTAGAGCCCACACAGAGGCATACGCCGATCCTTCTTTCCACGAACAATACGAGACTGGAATAGAAGGGAGAACCGATAGAGGTACTGAAGGTACCCTCCGCCACACACCGTTGGGTGGCTTGCGGAGAATGGATGTAGATGTAGATGTAGAGGGAGAAATTTCTTATGTTCTCCTGTCTGTGATTGAAGTGTCCCATTCTTTTTGCCGCAGCTGTAATATACAATGTTTCACTAACTTTTTCGAATTGGTCTGAGTTCCAAGCATACTTTTACCAGTAAAAGGCTCCGCTTTTCCTAATATCGAATATCAGGGCGTCTGGTTAGGGGCTGCCCTTGAAGTAACCGATCTGTAACACATCTCTGTGCCACTGTGGTGCGAACCGCAGTTCTAATTGCTGCTGCAATTGTAGCATAATGCGCCAGAGCCATGCACCGAACACAATGGTATTCCTTCTCGGTAGTGCTACGCGGCCGTCCAGAACCTGGTCCTCTTGCGACCGTTCATTCTCCTGACCACCACCGCCATCAATCAGGTACAGTGGCTACAATCCTGCCAAGCCTTATCGCAGAAGGAACATCCAGCTCCTCGTAGCCCCATTACCCGGCCTCGTTCAAACTCAATGAGGTGTTAATAATGGCGTCTTCGCCGCTTAAAGGCATTCTTGACTGTCATCAACTCACCAGGTATTTGAAGGAAATCTGTTTTGCATCCTCTTAGTGGCGCTAATAGCGCCTCTCTCATGCGTCTGAGGCGGTGTTAAAATTTTTTCCGTCAGTGTATTAAGAGAGTGTAACCAGCCAGAATTACTAGACAGGTTGTGGAATTCTACAGAGGTCGCAGTGAAGTTAAAACTGTAGCAGTAAAATGGATCAGTGCAGCCGAAGACCCGAAGGAAGCAAGAATAACACAGCTTTAGTAGCCAGACAGAAAAATTTACAGGTTGAAAATTCACCGCTGGACTGTTGGCCTCGTAGAAAAATTCAAGAAGATCGGATCAGCTTGACCTGACGCTAGGAAAAGAGCACAGCTTGACAGAATTCAAGTAATATGGGCACAAAAAAAACCTCTGAAAATGACTTGTGTATTATGTGGTCCAGTAGGCCCAAGCGTGGGTATTAATTTTTGTAATAGCAACGTAGCATATTCCGTCGGTATTTGGAAGAACGTATTAAAAACCGGTATACACTTTATCAATGTCTGACTATAATATTTACTTTATATTTTGTTGGGAACCACCTTTCGGCTTTCTAGATTATAATCAGATAACTTAAGACTGAACAGAAAGTCCACACACGTTGGTCGAGAGCTTCTTGCTGCAAAAAGAATATTATTTCCTACGAAATGTGATATTTAAATATTTAAAGATTAGGCATCTATTCGAAAAAACACAAAACTGCAGTGACTTCAAATTGATGTGGGAACAAAAAAAAATACTTAAGTACTGAATGTTTTCGACACTACAGATGTGAATGTTAATGCTTGAAAGCAATATATAACTGCCCTAAACATATTGTACTGTACATTAGTTAAAGTCACTAAAATATATAAAAAGCGATAAACTGACATAAGCGTATTGAGACGTACACAGATAACACAAGGTAAATGGCGGCTGCTACATTAGTAAGTGTGAATAATGGCATTGTATTTTATATCCAACAATTAATTTAGGATTCCGTAATTGATGTTTACCGATATACCGGACTGCCAATAACGTTAGTTTTCCACCTTTATTTGGTCTCTGGGGAACAATACGTTTAATATCGAAAGATTTGTGTAACTTCTATCTTAAATTGTCTCACAATGGCCTAGAAAACCGACAGCCGGTTTACAAAACACTACAAAAGAAATTTTATTATGTATCAATAGTACTGTATAGTTCATTCTTTAATAAATGCAGTAAATGTACCAATCGATGTCGATGCACTTCCATGCCGATTATACACACATCAAAAAAAGTTTTGCATCACCTCGGTTCCGAGAGTTCCGGAAGCTGTACAGAAAATTGGAATAGAGATCAACATAAACATAATTTCTGCCCTTTTTATTTCTCATGAAAACCACACATTGCATTTTTTACCACCATAAAGCGAGACCTTCACAGGTGGTGGTCCAGACTGCTGTACACACCGGTACCTCTGATACCCAGTAGCACGTCCTCCTGCATTGATGCATGCCTGAATTCGTCGTGGCATATTATCCACAAGTTCATCAAGGCATTTTTGGTCAGGTCGGCGATTCGAAGTAGATCCCTGATAGTGGTTGGTGGGCACGTCGTCCTTAAACAGCCCTTTTCAATCTATCTCACGCATATTCGATAGGGTTCATGTCTGAAGAACACGCTGGCTAATAGTCGAGCGATGTCGTTATCCTAAAAGAAGTCATTCGTAAGATGTCTACGATGGGGGCGCGAATTGTCGTCCATGAAGATGAATGCCTCGCCAATTTGCTGCCGACATGGTTGCACTATCGGTCGGAGGATGGCATTCACGTATCGTACAGCCGTTATGGCGCCTTCCATGACCACCAGCGGAGTACGTCGGCCCAACATAATGCCACCCCAAAACATAAGGGAACCTCCACCTTGCTGCACTCGCTGGATATTGTGTCCAAAGCGTTCATCCTGACCGGGTTGCCTCCAAAAACGTCTCCGACGATTGTCTGGTTGAAGGCATGTGCGACACTCATCAGTGAAGAGAAGGTAATGCCAATCCTGAGCGGTCCATTTGGCATGTTGTTGGGCCCATCTGTACCGCACTACATGGTCTCGTGGTTGCAAAGATGGACCTCGCCATGGACGTCGGGGGTGAAGTTGCGCATCATGCAGCCTATTGCGCACAGTTTGAGTCGTAACATGACGTCCTGTGGCTGCACGAAAAGCATTATTCAACACGGTGGCGTTGCTGTCAGGATTCCTCCGAACCATAATCCGTATGTAGCTATCATCCACTGCAGTAGCAGCCCTTGGGCGGCCTGAGCGAGACATGCCATCGACAGTTCCTGTCTCTCTGTCTCTCCTCAATGTCCGAACAATATCGCTTTGGTTCACTCCGAGACGGCTGGACACTTCCCTCGTTGAGAGCTCAAATTAACAATGAGGACGCGATCGAACCGCGGTATTGACCGTCTAGGCATGGTTGGACTACAAACACGAGCCGTGTACCTCCTTCCTGGTGGAATGACTGGAACTAATCAGGTGTCGGACGCCTACCGTCTAATAGGCGCTGCTCATGCATGATTGTTTACATCTATGGGCATGATACAATATCCACACTCACCGTCTATTTTCAGGAGTTATAGGAACCGGGGTGATGCAAATTTGTTTTGATGTGTGTATTAACCGTATGCCTTTAGAATCAAGATTTAATGTCGTACTGACAGATAACTTCTAGAACGAACGAGTGGATACCCTATATCAGGGTTGGCCAAGTTTTTGGCTCGCGGGTTGTGTCCAGGCACGAGAGCCATAGAGCTCGGCCTGGTTTCCACGTTTTTCCCAACACCACGCCACGCTGTTTGACCTAGAGGAGGCTGGTACTGCGAACGCGCCGGATTTAAATGCCAATGCAGTAGAACCACATAAGACATGATTTTATATTTCACATTTCTCAGTAACATAGGTTAAAAAGAAAAGTTTTCAGTATTATTTATTCATTGTTGGTGCGCTGAAGACATATTATTTTTATGTGGTTCAAACTGTCAGCATACGGATAGACGCAGGCAGTTTCACAGATTTTCGTACTCAGGTTGCCACTAATCGGGGCTTATTTAATTTCATAAATGAAAAATCGTCATTCACACCGTTATGTTAATCGAACTGTTGTAGCATTTTTGCAACCTCATTATGGAGACGTGGAAACTCTACATGAGGAAAGCAATATAGACGTCCTGACAGTGTTACCCGTACAGAGTTTTGTTCCTTTAAACGGGTAAATCAGTTACGTCTGCACATGCACAGGGCTCTCTCAACTGAAACGGCAAACGGTCTCGAAGACAGCTCGGAAGACAGCTCGAAAACAGATGTAAGATTTGCAGTATCATCAAAAATGTGTAGGAAACTGTACGTAATTATTTCAAGGCCACAAATAAGCCTTCAGATATCGTGCTTTCTTTAAGGCCAGTGAGGTTTGCGAACTAGACTGTGGTTGTCAGAATGTGTCCCTCCTACAGCACGATTCTCTCTATAAGTGCATTCCCAACAAATCAGAAACAAGTTGTTTCTCTCTTTGCAGTAACCGATAGTGAGCAGTGTGCATTCAAGTTCACTTAAAACGCATGGTCTGCAATCCATTTCGGATGTTCTAATTTTTGTTGTTGCTCCCCTTTTTCCTTCATAAAATCAACAATTGAGAATTTTAAATCGAAAATCGTTCCAGGCGTGACCCTTGAGTTAATCAACATACTTTGCAGTAATATATAAAGTCTCCACACTCTTCGTTCGCCAACGGTCTTACCGCAGTGGTAACACCGGTTTCCGTCAGATCACCGAAGTTAAGCGCTGTCGGGCTGGGCTAACTCTTGGATGGTTGACCATCAGGTCTCCCGAGCGCTGTTGGCAAGCGGGGTGCACTCAGCCCTTGTGAGGCAATCTGACTGAGAAGTAGCGGCTCCGTCTCGTAAACTGACATACGGCCGGGAGAGCGGTGTGATAACGACAAACCGCTCCATATCCGCATGCAGTGACGCCTGTGGGCCGAGGATGACACGGCGGCCGGTCGGTACCGTTGGACCTTCGGGAGGAATTTAGTTTGTACACTCTTCGTTCAGTTCCATCTAAACCTGAAGGAACTGACATCGTACGATTACAGAAATTTTACTTTTCGTACCACCAATATCTTAACGTGCTCCACGCCTGTAAATTTAACGCAAAGTACTTATTGATGTAGACAACAATGAATCCTGCCTGTCGATTGTTCTAATATTAGGCTCTATCATGGCCAACTATATCTTTACATTCTTTCTGCATGGTACTGTAAGATTGTTATACGCTTATACGCAAAGAATTCTGATTTTTAAAGACTTTTTTAAATTTTTTTTTCATTTTTTAATTTTTTTTTTTAACTGCCGCTGGACATACGAAACGTCCTCCATACCACCAACAAGTAGCGAAGGGTAAACGGCTCTGACAACAAGATTCTGCCGAGCTCAAGAGAACTGTGCCGAACGAAAAGTGCCAAAGCGCAACATTAAATGAAATGTATCGCTGTTCCGGCTGCTTCCGAGAATGAACGAGCAAGCCAACCAAGGCAGACCGGTTCTTGGCTCGCCCGCACACACAGCACGCGTGAAATTTGGCACTACGTGGCCGGCTCTGCCCTATGTGATTACGATGGGTACGACGAACGAGCGAACTATCAAACCTCATGAAATTATACACCCTAAAAAAATTAAATAAATGAACAAAAATATTCACCACGAAGGAATTGTCCGACTGAATGGAAATTGATAGATGTGATGTACATTTACAGACAAACAGATGATTACCATATCAGAAAAGCTGGATATTTATTCAAGAGAAAGAATTCACAAATTGAGATTGTCAATAACGCGTTGGTTCAGCTCAGTTATCCGACTTGCATTTGATGGATAGAGTTGTCAGATGTCGTCCTGAGGGATATCGTGCCGACGTCTGTGCAATTGGCGCGCCAGATCGTCAAAATCCCAATCTGGTTGGAGGGTGCTGCCCATAACGCCTCTAACAGTTCTCAACTGGAGAGGGATCAGGTGATTTTGCTGACCAAGATAGGGTTTGGCAAGTACGAAGACAGCAGGTGTGAGAGGGGCCACTGTCTTGCTCAAACGTAAGCCCAGGATGGCTTGATATGAGGGACAACAAAAGGGGGCGTAGAATATCGTCGACCTTCCGCTGTGCTGTAAGCATGCCACGAATGACAGCCAAAGAATTCCTGCTATGAAATGGAGTGGTACACCAGACCTCCTGGCTGTCGGACCGTATGGCGAGTGACAGTAAGGTTGATACCCCATCTGCGTCCGGAGCGTCTCCAGACGCGTCTTCAATCTGAAATCTCATTGCTTGGAGTAGAATCTTCTTCAGTGATGAGTCCCGCTTCGAACTGAGCCCCGACAATCAGTTAAGACATGTCTGGGGACGCCCTGACTGCCGCCCATCATACGGCCCGACAATCAGGAGTGAAGGTCTAGGTACGATTTATTTTCGTAGCAGGACCCCTTTGGTTCTCATCCGCATACCGTTACAGCTCAGCGGTACATCGACGATATTATACGCCCCGTTTTGCAGTCCTTTATGGCAAACCATCCTGGGATTAAGTTTCAGCAAGATTATGGCCGCCCACAACGGCGTGTCTTCGTGTTTGTCAGCAAGGTCATCGCGTCTCTCCCCAGCTGAGAACGTTTAGAAGAATTATGGGCAGTATTTTCCAACCATTTCCGAATTTTGACAAGTATTTAAACCGACAAACTCTGGGAGGTTGTAGGGGACATAAAAACAAATATTTTTCCCTAATGTAATTTTTTCCTGTGAGGATTATTTAAACCGGTGAAAGCCATATTACGATCATCAGTTGTTAGAGGGCGTATTACGCTCTTCAGTTGTAGGCAACTGCTGTCCACCAGTGTAGTAGTGCATTGTCTCTGTTTACTAATGGAGCGATACACCTGGAGTGAGTACACTGATATGGTTGGTGTGTACTACGAAGCGCGCCACAACGGACGAGCTGCACAGCGGGTTTATCAACAACAATATCCTAATCGCCGTATCCCGCATCATACGACCTTTGCTGCTGTGTACCAACGTCTGCGTGAGACCGGGTCATTTAGCAGATTACCTATTTGAGGAAGCTGTCTTGCAGCATGTGGAGCGGGATCCTTCAATCACCACTCGTGCAATTGCACGTAACAAGGGGACAAATCAGACGAATGTAACAGCAGTCCTTCGAGAGCAATTGTTACGTCCATTTCACTTACAGCGTGTCCACAACCTGCAACCAGATGATTATCCCAGAGCACAGTTTTCGCAGTGGTACCTGGAACAGTGTGAAATGTATCCTACATTTCAATCCTCTGTGTTGTTTACCGATGAAGCAACGTTCGAGCGCGATGGAGTCTTCAACATGCACAATTCGCATGTTTGGAGTGAGGATAACCCACATGCCACAGTTACTAGCGCTCATCAAGTGCTGTCCTTCGTTAATGTTTGGGTCAGTGATGTTGGAGACTGTTTAATTGGGCCGTATCTGCTACCTAGGCCATTAAATGGTAGGCACTATTACAATTTTCTCACCAGAGCATTGCCAGAATTGCAGGAAGACAACGCATGTGGTTCCAACATGACGGGGCGCCGGCACATTTCAGTCGTCGTGTGCGTCGATTCCTGGATCGACGGTTCCCAGATACGTGGATTGGCAGAGGTGGTCCTGTACCGTGGCCTGCTCCATCCCCAGATATGTCCCCTCTGGACTTTTTTGTGTGGGGAGAGATGCGCAACCTTGTTTACGCAACTCCTGTTGCATCAGAAGAGGATCTGGTTCCCCGGATAGTAGCAGCAGCAGGAACAATTCAGGATACCCCTGGGGTTTTTGCCCGTGTCAGACAGAACATGATCCGACGGTGTAACCTTTTTCTACGTGTCAATGGAGGCATTTTTGAAAATCTACTGTAATTGAAATTGGGTTGTGTTAATGTGTTGTCTCTTGGTTATAAAAAAATGGAAAAGTGTTAGTTGGTTTAATTAATTTGCTGCCAGAGAAATCTTCCTCTACCCGATTAAATACTCCTCATAGGAAAAAATGACATTAGGGAAAAATATTGGTATTGATGTCCCCTACAGCCTCCCAGAGTTTGTCGGTTTAAGGCGCCAGTTGGCCAGAATTCGGCCCGATGTCCCTCAGGAGGACATCCATCAACTCTGTCAATCAAGTCAAGCCGAATAACTGCTTGCGTAAGGGTCAGAGGTAGACCTGCGACCTCTAATAGCTTGCTCTCTCGCTAGTATCACGTATACGTGAAGGATCTCAGTGGTCGCACCACCTGAAAAGTAAATGGCAGATAGCAGGGTTCAGCAGGGCTAAAAGCTGCGTCATTAGCAGTGTGGAGGCTGTCGTTGTAGCAAATTGGAGTAATCCGGGGCTCAGAGGTGAGGCAGGGCGGAGTTTTTGATTGGCCGCGACGCAATTAGAGAGCGGCCACCGGGCTGAGGACTGTGTACAGGCTATTACGCGGCGGCGCTCACAAAGGGGGCGCCGGCGGTTCCGCGGTGTTTGTCCGCGCAGCCGCTGCCGCCACCGGAGTAAACAGCGCGGCCGCCATCACGGTCCAGAGCTGCCCACACTGCTCCGACCATAGGTCAGCCTAGCGCTTCTCTCCCGCGTGGAGGACTTCAGCCCGTACCTGTTCGCTCAGTGTCCTCACGGACCTAACGAAAAAACGAACACTACAACTACACTTTTTTACAGCTGAGATCAACCTGTGTTTTGTTGTTTAGTGTACAGAAAGTGCGCCCCCATCATCAGATTCGCAAATCCACAACTCCCGCTGATATGAAGATAGTAACTGTTCTCGAAAGAAAAGATACCATTGATGACCGTGCAGCTTCTCTAGAATAAATGATAATTAACTGAAACCCTCAGCTGCCGACAGGTGTTGCTGACATACCTTGAGGGGGACAGCTGAAAATGTGTGGCCTGACCGGGACTTGAACCCGGAATCTCCTGCTTATATTGCACACCCTCTATCCATCTGAGCCACCGAGGACGCAGATGAATAGCGCCACTACGGGGACTTATCCCTTGCACGCTTCCCGTGAGACCCACATTCCCAACTGTCCACAATCTACATACGGTATGTAATGTTCCTAATAGATGCTTTTCCCATCCACTCGTTACTCGCGCCCACTTTACGTTGACGATTCCCGTAAGAGTTCGGGCAACCTGTGCGCACTGGCCAGGTAGCCATTTTACTGTATATGAAGACAGTAACTGTTCTCGAAAGAACATTGATGACTGTGCATGTAAGCGGGAGATCCCGGTTTCGAGTCCGGGTCGGGGCACACAAGTTATGTCAAGAACACCTGCCGGCAGCTGAGGATTTCAATTAATAATCATTTATTCTAGAGAAGCAATGGTATCTGTTCTTTCGAGAGCAGTTACTATCTTTATACGTAATTAAAGGGCTACCCGGCCATTGACCTTCGTCTACGCGAGTGCGCACAGGTTGCCCGAACTCTTACGGGAATCGTCAACTTCAGTGGGCGCGAGTAACGAGTGGATGGGCAAAGTATCTATTAGGAACATTACGTATGTAGATTGTGGACAGTTGAGAATGTGGGTCTTACGGGAAGCGTGCAAGGGATAAGTTCCTGCAGTCGCGCTATTCACCTGTGTCCTCGATGGCTCAGATGAATAGAGCGTCTGCCATGTAAGCAGCAGATCGCGGGTTCGAGTCCCGGTCGGGGCACACATTTTCAGTTTTCCCCATCAAGGTATGTCAACAACACCTGTCGGCAGCTGTGGCTTTCAATTAATTATCAGATATATACTGACATGCAAAACTTATAGACGAAAGTAACTATCGTATGACCGTAATATAGCTCGATGGAACTGGGTGCATTTACGTTTCCCACCTCTCGCCAAACGAGAGCGCTTCCATCATTGTCGAGAATGATCGTTTCTGTGATCCACGTGTTGTGGTGTGGGGAGGCATAACGTTGCGCTGGCGTAGGACCTTCCAAATTTTTGAACGCCGTACACTAATCGGTCAGTGTTATTCTGTAACTGTACTCATTCGCCATGTGCATCTTATCAGGCGTGCATTCGTCCCTCATTTCGTTTTCATGCATGACAGTACGCGACCACATCGAATAGCATAGGTGGGGAAGCTCTTGAAACGATAGGACATTTGGCGAATGGAATGGCCTATCCAGTCCCGTTGTCTTAAATGCCATCGAGTAAGTGGGGAATTCAGTGTACCAACGACCATCCAGCAGTAGTTAACTGGAGGGATGGAGTGCCTAACACAAGAACTGTTTACCAATCTTGTGACCAGCAGGGGAGCACGCTGCTAGGCATGCATTACCGTCCGTGGTGATACAACACACTATTAAGAACCATGCCCCGCCTTTTGGAATGTCCAGTGCACAAATACCAATTAGTAGGAAGAATATATGATTACATTTATAGGTGATTTGTGGGCATAGAGCGTGTCGCCTTTCGTAGGAACAGCAGTCCTCACCTTGATGGCCATTGAGTCGAACTGTGCTTGATGGGAGACACGGTATGACATACCATGTTCCTTCCTCTATGTCAGCATGCTTAAAATTCTTCTGCCTGTTGTACCGCATTAAAATGTTTTAAAATATATAAACTATAAAACCGACGTTTATGCCATATTACAACAGCCTGTTTCAGGACAATACTGATTATACTGCAGCAGAGGCGCTACGATTATTGCAAACTGTCGGTGTCAATACATCATAGGCGAACTTTATTGGCCCTACAATGTAATACGCTTGTCATGAAGAGAGGAAGAGGGCAGGACAGAGGCTGTTACTGGGCTATCTGGATTGTCGACGATTGACGTTGTCTGAAAATGAGGTCTTGTCTTTTGGTTCAAAATGGTTCAAATGCCTCTGAGCACTATGGGACTTAACATCTGAGGTCATAAGTCCCCTAGAACTTAGAACCTAAGGACATCACACACATCCATGCCCGAGGCAGGATTCGAACCTGCGACCGCAGCGGTCGCGCGGTTCCAAACTGAAGCGCCTAGGACCGCTGGGCCACACCGGCCGGCTGTCTTTTGGTGGGCACGTTTTCTTTCTGGTGTGTGCAGAAATACACTGACAGTTTCTGTATGGCTGTCGCCTGCGTGCCCGCTAAGACTTGTGCCCCGCAGATGAACAGTTCGAAGAGGACACTTCTCCTTCAGTGAAACTAAGTCTTCCTCTGAGGAAGGCTGTTGTAACGTCGTCCAAACGTCACAGTTATATTTTATGTATTTTTTAGTGTTCAAGATTTTATATGATGACGCCGTACACCACCCAGACTAATTTTAAGCATCTTGACGCTCGCTGTTAAGGCCTGTGTAGTTTGTGTCAGCTTTCATCAGTCGTAGTGGCTAACGACTTGTGACCTGTCAACCTCCCAGCACTCCATGACCAAATATTATCAACGGGGTTATAGATACGTAGAACATGCTGTCCAATCCAACCAATCCAACATCCAAACACCCTCTGTATCAAGATACCTTCGGACAGCAAGGCCAGCATTCGCATTGCGTTATTTTGTTGAAAGATAACGTCACCAAGCATCAAAGATAGGGCACAGCCATTAACCATAACTCTCCAGAAATGCAACAGTTTCTGTGAAATCCAGACAGATAATATTGTTTATCCAGTGGCACGCCATACGCCGTACCATCACACCAGGTCCTGTATCCATATGACGAAGACGAACGCCATCTGGCAACAATCATCCTACTCGGAGCTTCCACACATGACTTCGTCCAACGAGGACTAGTCTGAAGAGATGACATTCTATCTCTACTGTCCACGGTTGTCATGTAGACCACTATCGGATCACCTCTGTCTGCTTCCGTGTCAACGGAGCCTACAGCAATGGTTGCCTTGCTGACAATCTGTGGTGCCCCAGGCATTGTCACACTATCAATGAGGAAACTTGTCTTGCAGCAAGCAATAGCGTTTTCTGACTCAAGGTCTTTGTCGAGGCCATACGATCCAGCCCGACAATGTCCGTCCTTTCGGGAGCTGCTCGCTTGGGGCCACTGAGATCCTGCATAGTACTGTGTATGAGCCCCCTTCATCCCATCGATTCACACTCGCATGAAGGTAGTAGAACCCTGTCCAGTGAGAGCAGCAGTATCACAGAAAGCAAAATGTAGTCTCCATCTTGTATTCACCAAACATATTTCGCGTCAAACGTATATATATGTGTGGCAAGAAGAGAACCACTTGCCACTGAAAACAGTTGCTGTTGTGAGGTGGCTTGCTTGCAAGCAGCAACAGTGCGGACTCGTCAAGCAGCCAGTTAGGGCTGAGGGAAACCGTAGCCAAAACTGGATGAGAGAGCAGTCGATCCAGCTTACCCGCCACGTCAACATCCATATCTGCTTCTATGAGGTGAGGGACGATGTCCAACTCCATCTGCACGTCGTTTTTTGGTGCAGCTGGGTCCCACTGCCGGTGGCGAAGTCGAAAACAACTGCTGACTGCAACTGCAGATCCCTACGCCTCTGGCTGCATCGTAGTTGTGCGAGCTTGTGAAAGAAAACAACCCAGGAATTCCCAATATTTTTGAATATGCACAGTACGACTTCCTTCGGTTTATGTGTAGCATTCTAACTCTACTACTAATCAGGACCTTGTACATTATGTTTCCAAGTTGTTGTATCACTTTCGAGGTACCGAAGATTTCTTTCCTTTCTTTACGTGGTAAATGGCACTCACTTTGAAAAACTTCAATTACAACTGTTGTATCTGCTCGGTCTGGGCATGCACGAATTGTTTTCGTATTGATTTTAGCGCACGGTACAGTCTGCCACTTAATTTTTCCGCTGAAGATTTTGTATCATATGTAGTAACTCCGTGATGAGACAGAAAAATTAATAACACAATAACCTTATTGTACTGCTGTGTTCACTTTGTGTTAAGAGACTTGAATGTCCTTACAAATTTTGCAGCGAGTCCATTTGCTTCAGGGTGAAAAGATGCAGATTTGATATGTGATATGCCATTTTGTTTGAAATCTGATGAAGATTCAGTGCTATTGTCTATTCGTATTAATTTCGGCAACCCTTCGTTTGAGGAAACCCTTGACCAAGCTGGATTGTTTTTACAAAAGTAGTAGACGATATTTGTATTGCATATGGAAATGTAGAAAATGCATCTATAACAATCAGCCAGAAGCTTCCCAAAAATGGCCCAGCATAGTCCATGTGAAAACATGACCAGGGTTCTAATGTCTGTGGCTCAGGAAAACATTTCTGCAGTGGAGCTGACTGGCATTTCTGATATGAGTCGCATTCCATCAGCATCATTTCTGAATCTTTATCTACTTTTTCGGTACCAATAATCTCTGGCAAAGGATTTGGTGTGTACAGTGCTTCAAAGACATTGATGTAGTATTTGAAGCACTTCCTGTTTTAGCTGTCCTGGAATCATCACTCACGTTTCTGTGATTCTCCGTGTAGCAGAATGACACTTTCATGGACGATTTCATATGTTTGTATTATTTAATTTCTGTTAACTAATTAACTTATTATCTAACGGGTGCTCCGACTAAATTTATTGTTATAACACTGTATCCTCTGGCACAGTTTTGCTGTCAAGTTGATGTTCAATCGTCTTAACTTATAACATCCAAAGAGAAGCATACATCAGCAGAAGAATCGCAACTTTTATCCTGCGCTATTGACAATCGTGATAACAAGTCTGCTTTCGAATGTTGAGACGTGGACCTGTGAAGTATTTCGTAATCACGTTGTTATTTTTGTGGTCTTCAGTCCGAATGCTGGTTTGATACCTGTCCTGTGTAAGCCTGTTCTTGTCCAAATAACTGCTGCAACCTACATGTTTCAGAATCTGCTTACTGCATTCATCTCTTGGTCTTCCTCTACGATTTTTACCCCCCACACTTCGCTCCAGTACAAAATTGGTGATTCCTTGATGGCTCAGAACGTGTCCCATCAACCGATCCCTTCTTCTGGTCAAGTTGTGCCACAAATTCCTCTTGTCCCCAATTCTGTTCAGTATCTCTTCATTAGTTACGTGATCGATCCATCTAATTTTTCTGTAACACCACATTTCAAAAGGGTCTATTCTCTTCTTATCTAAACTGTTGATTATCCATGTTTCACTTTCATACATGGCTGCACTCCAGACAAATACCTTCAGAAAAGATTTCCTAACACTTAAATCTATATTCAATGTTAACAATTTCCTCTTCTTCACAAAAGCTTTTCTTACCATTGCCAGTCTGCATTTTATATCCTCTCTACTTCGACAATCATCAGTTATTTTGCTGCCCAAATAGCAGAATTCATCTGCTACTTTAAGTGTCTCATTTCCTAATCTAATTTCCTCAGCATCATCTGATTTAATTCGACTACATTCCATTATCATCGTTTTGATTTTGTTGAAGTTCATCCTATGTCCTCCTTTCAAGACACTGTCCATTCCATTCAGCTGCTATTACAAGTCCTTTGCTACCTCTGACAGAATTACAATGTCATTGGCAAACCTCAAAGTTTTTATTTCTTCTTCCTGAACTTTAGTTTCCACTCCAAATTTTTCTTTAGTTTCCTTTACTGCTTGTTCAGTGTTCATATTGAATAACATCGGGGATAGGCTACAACCGTGTCTCACTCCCTTTTCAGCCGCTGCCTCCCTTTCCTGCCCCTCGACTCTTACAACAGTCGTCTGGTTTCTGTACAAGGAGTAAATAGCATTTCGCTCCCTGTATTTTTCCCCTGTTATGTCCAGAATTTCAAAGACAGTATTACAGTTAACATTATCGAAAATTTCTCTAAGTCTACAAATGTTAAAAATGTAGATTTGCCTCTCCTTAACCTATCTTCTAAGATAAGTCGTAGGGTCAATATTGCCTCGCGTGTTCCTACATTTCTCCGAAAACCAAACTGATCTTCCGGAGGTCGGCTTCTATCAGTTTTTTTCATTCTTTCATAGTTTGGTGAAAGCAGGGCCCAACGCTGTAAGCATTGAGCTATTCCGGAAGCAACATTATTATTTGGTCAAAATATAGCTGCCAATGGCTTACGATCCGTATGTAAAATGAATATTCAGTCGTGAATGTATTCGTGGAACTTTTTGACAGCAAAAATATATACAGGGAGCTGCAACCAATCACTTTTTTGAAATACTAGTTCATTCTATAAATTGATTTTCAAAACTTTTCAGGCGCATCTTCAGATGGTGAGCAGGAAGTCACATGACAGTTTTATATTGTAATGCTGGCTCGGTAACAAGAAGATTACATATGATTTAATGTATCGGCAAACGTGTATGTGACGATTTCTTTCCTGACACGAATTCTGTACTTATTGCGTGAGCATGGGTGGATTTGTAACTAGTAGTCATCTTGAAGCTTCCATTGTGATCGCCATTTGCTTACACAACACTCACTTTGCACTGGATATGAAAATACGGCGTATAAGGTTTATTAGGAAACGGTGCAGCATCCGGCATGTTCTGTGAAACTGGTACTTGTTACAAAGATCTTCAAACAAAGATATAACTTACTTTAATCAGGGACATTATTTTTTTCGATGCAGTCCATGAGTGGGCAAAACATCTGATCAGAACTGGTGTTAACACGAATGTACAAATATAAGATAATAGTGACGGTTTCCCTTTCAGTTTGACTGTAATTACTTTGAGAAATTGTCAATGTTTTAGACGCAAACGTGATCGGCCTTTCTAAACCATATTGTCTATGTGACACCTATTCCGTATTCAAAAGCATTCCCTTTTATTTGTCTTCAACCCTTAACTACTATTTGAACAGCACAACAGGATAATCTTTCTCAGCAAAGTAAAATTTCCTCCATACCACTACATAACACTGCCATGTTTTCTAAATCATGTTCTGAATCAGGAACACGATTTTGGAACAAAAAGATATCAGAGAAATTAAAATCCTTTCAAAGTTCAATAGACAGGTTATGGTCCACTTATCACAACAGCTATCTCTTTTAGATACTTGTCTGCAGCAACCCTCCCTCCCATACCATTTTCCCTCTTATTAGTCTCCAGAATTTTTTATTGAAATTCAGGGCTTTCCTAACAGCAACCGTCACTTTCATTTAAGTCCTCTCCTCTTTTATTATTCCTTCCACTTCTGATTATACTAAACATATCTTCAAAAGTGCAATACCCATTCTCTGTATTAGTGTTATTTTATTATTGTTATTACTTTGTTACTTATTTTATTATTTTCAATTATTATTATTTTCAATAATGCAAATAATTACTATCGTGACAGCTACGTAATATTCTTTGGTGTGTGTTGTTCCTGGTCAGATATACAAGAAGGCCTTAAGGCTCTAATCTGATCAGACTAAATAAACAATAAATAAATAAACTCTAAAATATTCATTCCAGATTACGGAGTAGCTCTTCAGGAAATTTCCCTGGGACAATGATAGCAATTAGGTAATTCAGAGCGTTACGTGCTTTCCTAATTAATTATTCTTAGAATCGCTGAAACAATCTTGCTGCATCTCTTTTTCTGGTAAATACCAAACAGAGTATTTATGACCAAGGATCCCCGCGTTTCCCCATGCAGAAGTACACTACTAGCCACCAAAATTGCTACAGTACGAAGATGACGTGCTACAGACGCGAAATTTAACCGACAGGTAGAAGACGCCGTGATATGAAAATGATTAGCTTTTCAGAGCATTCACACAAGGTTGGCGCCGGTGGCGACACCTACAACGTGCTGACATGAGGAAAGTTTCCAACCGATTTCTCATACACAAACACCAGTTGACCGGCGTTGTCTGGTGAAACGTTGTTGTGATGCATCGTGTAAGGAGGAGAAATGCGTACCATCACGTTTCCGACTTTGATAAAGATCGGATTGTAGCCTATCGCAGTTGCGGTTTATCGTATCGCGACATTGCTGCTCGCGTTGGTCGAAATCCAATGACTGTTAGCAGAATGTGGAATCGGTGGGTTCAGGAGGTTAATACGGAACGCCGCGCTGGATCCCAACGGCCTCATATCACTAGCAGTCGAGATGACAGGCATCGTATCCGCATAGCTGTTACGGATCGTGCAACCACGTCTCGATCCCTGAGTCAACATATGGGCACGTTTGCAAGGCAATAACCATCTTCACGAACAGTTCGACGACGTTTGCAGCAGCATGGACTATCAGCTCGGAGACCATGGTTGAGGTTACCCTTGACGCTGCATCACAGACAGGAGCGCCTGCGATGGTGTACTCAACGACGAACCTGGGTGCACGAATGGCAAAGCGTCATTTTTTCGGATGAATCCAGGTTCTGTTTACAGCATCATGATGGTATCATCCGTGTTTGGCGACATCGCGGTGAACGCACATTGGAAGCGTGTATTCGTCATCGCCATACTGGCGTATCACCCGACGTGATGGTATGGGGTGCCATTGTTTACACGTCTCGATCACCTCTTGTTCGCACTGACGACACTTAGAACAGTGGACGTTACATTTCAGATGTGTTACGACCCTTCATTCGATCCCTGCGAAATCCTACATTTCAGCAGGATAATGCAAGACCATATGTTGCAGGTCCTGTAAAGGCCTTTCTGGATACAGAAAATGTTCGACTGCTGCCCTGGCCAGCACATTCTCCAGATCTCTCACCAATTGATAACGTCTGGTCAATGGTGGCCGAACAACTGGCTCGTCACAATACTCCAGTCACTACTCTTGATGAACTGTGGTATCGTGTTGAAGCTGCATTGGCAGCTGTACCTGTACACGCCGTCCAAGCTCTGTTTGACTCAATGCCCAGGCGTGTCAAGGCCGTTATTACGGCCAGAGTTGGTTGTTCTGGGTAGTGATTTCTCAGGATCTATGCACCCAAATTGCGTGAAAATGTAATCACATGCCAGTTCTAGTATAATATATTTGTCCAATGAATAACCGTTTATCATATGCATTTCTTCTTGGTGTAGCAATTTTAATGGCCAGTAGTGTATTTTGAAGCGTTTTAATAATGAATGATTGAAGATTGACTGCTGCCTTAAAATCATCGAGTATCCTTAGTGTGCCATTAGGGTTTGTACTAAAACAACTGACGTTGTCTACTGGCTGTACCCTTGGTCTACGGGTAACATATTTGAGTACAAAACACTATATCTTTGGTCCTGGGTTCGAACTCTACTACTGCTTAAATTTTGACTAAAAATAATAAGCAATGGCGACAAAAGACTTTCAGGTCAAGAAGTCACCTTCATTATGCCAGTGGCCTTGTCAAGGAGGGTGGAGGAGCGGACAGAGGTTCAGGGCGTTCTCTTACTCTTGTGGTCGGTAAAATGCCCCAAAAGGCGAAAGAATCAACAATGATCAATTGCATGAGAAAGCAGAAGGCAATGAAGACCACTGCATTAAATATGGGAGGAGAGATATGATACTGGATTTGGCGTTGACATCATCAAAACAAAGGCATTTCTCGTTGCGGCGGGATCTTCTCAAGAAATTGTAATCACCAACTTTCTCCTCCGAATGCGAAAATATTTTGTTGCCGTCGACTTACATAGAGAGCAACGATCATCGTAATAAAATAAGGGAAATCAGAACTTGCACGGAGGTATATAGGTGTTGTAATTGGAAAGGGAGGGAAGAGAGAGGAACGGAAAATGACGGTACTTGTTATATCAGCTGCATCAGGATTTCGTGCAGCATTAGCGGCGCCGAGTGAAAATGTGGGCTGGACCGGGACTCGAACGTGGGATCTTCTGCTTACTAGGCAGGTGTGCTAACCACTATGCCACACGTATCTAGGCACGCCACTCCGCCGACGCACAATCCCTCCTAGCGCCACCTGCCTGCAGCCCCTATTTCCTCCACACTCGCTTCTTTGAGATTCCTGCAGGTGGTCGGATGTACTTGTGCATCCGCAGTGAAGATAATGGATCCATTGCCAATCTATGCGAATCACTTATATAAATGTGTAGTATCTGTTCTTTCGGACATTCATATACAGGTTTCAGTCATATACAAGCTTTCGTTTTTTTCCGCATCCTGTTCGAGAGTGAAATAAAATAGAATTATTGTGAACGTGGTTTGATGAACCCTCTGCCAGGCACTTATGTATGTTTTGCATAGTATCCATGTACATGTAGATGTAAAAGCAGGTCTGAGCAATGTTAGTTCCTATGATCGTGAATATTTTTCGATTGGCTCGTAAGAATGATAAATTTTGAAGATAGTTTGATATAGATTTTGGGGGCTTCATTAATCGTATGAAAAAACATCAATGAGCATCCACAACGACGCCGAATTAATCACTGTTGTAATAGGTGTCATTATATTTACTGATAACAAGCAAATTTCAAAATTATTGTAAAATTTATAAGCTGCACTCATAAGTCACGAAATGAAGTTCACTCTATTAAGTTTTTGAAACTTTTGATGGTGAAATTTGAACGGCTCGTCGCTAAACAATGGTTGTTATCTTAAAAGTTCCAACTCCAAGAGCATGTGAACCGTCTTTTTTAAGAAGATTCCACTGCCAAACATGTACCACGCCAGTTACAAATTATCGTTGGGTGCATTTATCACAGGCCTTCCTGTCACAGTTTCTCTGATTGCAACTTTTATTTACGAAACATGTTTTACGTTTTATAATCAATAATATCCATAACATGTTGACAGAATTATAGATTTATGAGATATTAATATAAACATTAATTTGGGATTTAATGATAAAGGAATGTTTTACCTTAATAATCTAAACAAACAAAACCAATTTTAATGTTAAGTGTGCGATATCGCACTGTATCATCATACTGTACTATCAGGAAACCCTTCACCGACGTAATATAATTTCTATAGATTGTATTCCAATTTTATTAATAAAGTACAACATGCTACATTGATTAATTTGTGTTTTGAGGTTCACGAGCACAGCAAACGTTAGTTCCACTGGTAACAGTCGTTTGAAGCAGTACAGTGATTTCAGTAGCAATCTGTGTCTAACCTGCTTTCACCTTTTGTGTATGTGTGTGAGTTTATATTGCAATATTGCTACATGTATAAATTAGCCATAGAGTTACAAACTAACAGTGAACCATTTTCTTTTCAGGAACTACACCCTCAAAAGATCAGCAATCGAGAAGTCATACTCTGAGGTAAGCTTGGTGCACAAAGTTATCAATGTGATCAATTGGATGGGGACCCTGTCTCAAGCAATCTAAAACGGTGATGCGTTCATCCAGGGCTGTCAGTTAAGTAGTGAACACTTATCGCAAGCGAAGGCCAGACTCCTTAGCGCTAGCTGTTTTAAATGGACTGGGTTTCACCGCTGCAATAGTTGACAGAAGCTCTGTTTTGGCAAGCGCGTCATGGAGATAGTTCCGTTAAAATCATCAGATCAAACTGCAATCTTCCGATCGGCTAGGCTGTTAATCGTGACTTCCTTGTTATTCTTGGTCACTGATCCTTCTACTGGTTGGCAGCTCTTGGTCTGGATCTGTTAAAAGCTATTTCATCTTGGCATACTTATTGACTCCCCCAGTATTTATGATTTGCTTTACAGTGCTAATCGCAGTTTTAGTGGCGTTTTCTTCCTTGTACTGCTACTTTAAGATAGTTTACAAAGGAAATGGTTAAGATGTGTTAGTGACTTAAGAACTTACATCATATATTCTTTTCCCATTACGTCTTTGAAAGACTTCGTGGTTTTATCCACCTATTTTATATTTAATAGACGTCTGCAATACTTTATCTCAGACACTTCAAGCAATTTCTTTTTATTACTGTTTATGATCCACTTTTCCCATCCATAAAATGCTATGTTCCAGACGCAGGCTTTTAAGTGTGGCTCGTTTCAATATTCATGTTTTTATGAGTAAAGCATTTTCATTTTATTCACGAAGATTACTTTTGCCTCTCTAATTCTTGGTTTTATATCGTGTCTACTTCGTATGTCTTCAGCTGCCATACTCCCTAAATATTTCTATGGCCCTGTTTGTTTTTAACGTATTTCATGTAATTTAAATATTTTTCTATTTGATTCCTGGAGTTTCTGATGTTTCTTGACAATTTCAATTCTGTTTTCATATATTAGGTACCTTCATCTTTCCTTTCATCTGCGGCTATCACATCTATGTCGTCCGCAAATTTAAGTATTTGTGATGTTTCTCCATTTACTTTGATATCTGTAGAGCACTCTTTGAATTCATTTATTACACATTCTGTATAGAAACTGAACAAGAACGGTGATAAATAACTTCCTTCTCTAGCACCTTTAAGAACTGTAGCTTCTTTCTCTGTATTGTTTATCTTTATTGTTGCTATTCGTTCTTCAATTATTCTTCTGTCTATTCAGTCTACCTTAATAATTTTTTGGAACTCTTATTAGTTTTCCCCAGTTGTAAGTAAACATAATTTATGACATTTGCACAACAGACAAATTTTACACAATGCCCTACAAATAATTTCTGTTTTTCTCAATATCCTCTCATTCAATATAAAGCAATTAGAACCATAATGATTATAGAAAAAAACTGTAGTTCCACATTAGTACTGAAAATGGGTTGCTTCATAGTGAAGTTTACTTATAGTAAACCTGTCTAATATCACTGATTAAGATTATGTGAATCTATTTTCTGCGGCTTGTCAGAACTGTCAACGTGAGTAAGTTAGAAATAGATATCCTCACTGTAGCAAGTAGCTTAAAGCCCTTATTAATGACAAATCTCTCAATACAGATAGCATACCAATAAGGTTCGCTTCAGAGCATTGCAATGTAATAGCCCCGTACTTAGCAATCATAAAAATAAAACATTGTGTTTCGCTTAAGGTAGAACCTCTCCAGAAACATATCGATATACAACATATCGACGAAAGATCCGTACCAACAGACTGGAAAGTGGCAAACGTCACGTTAGTACTCACGAAAATAAATGGGGGTAATCCGCTGAATTACAGACCCATATCACTAACATCGATTTGCAATAGGATTGTGGAACATATACTGTGTTTGAACATTATGAATTACCTCGAAGGTAAAGGGCTATTGACACACAGTACGGCTTCAGAAAATATTGTTCTTGTGAAACACAATTAGCTCTTTATTCGCACGAAGTAATGGGTGCTATCGACAGGGGATCTCAAATTGATTCCATATTTCTAGTTTTCCAGAAGGCTTTTGACACCGTTCCTCACTGGAACCGTGATTTCCTCTCAGAAATGTTAAGGTACGTAGTAATCGAAGTCTGTTAAAACGCTGACCATATCAACTACAGCAGGATACATGTGGTTTCGGCGACTGTAGGCTGTTTGGACATTTTAACTACTCTTAACGCTACGAGACAAGATGCTTCAATTGCACTTTCGTCGGCATGGCTCGACTTACAATTGAAGGTTGTTAATTTCTCGAGCTACATAATTTTCTTCCGAAAGGGTTTGTTTTCATGAGTCAGCTGTTTAGTTTCGTAGTGTCGAACTAATTTTGATGGCTTCATGCTTTCATCGGTGAGAAGTTGAAAGCAGAAACGCAGTATGGCTTCCCATCAAACGAGGTAAAACTGTAATTTAAATAACTATCATTGTACAACGTTACCTTTTTGCCAACGGGTCCACGTGATGCAAGTGAATCACTTCGTTTCTTCACAAATTTATATATTTAGCATAAGAAATTAAAGAAAAAAAGTATTCAGTTTCGCGGTTGATCCCACGCTAAAATAAAGGCACGAAACGCAAGCTTCGCTTACGAAACTTAACTGAAGTTGTGCAATCGCAAGCGTCTCTTTTGTACTGGTGACCGCACGAATTGTTCGAACGCATCTATATTCATGTTGAAACACGCTCTCACGTCGGGTGTTATAGAAGGTGGCTAAATTACAAACAGCAAGTACACGTCAAGTTGGCTCTTAAAAGTTGCTTACGCACGTTCATGTCAAACATGCATGTTCATAACCGTCGGTATAAACGCAATGACATAAAATAATAGGAACTATCATATTATATTCTTTTTTTTACTGTCGGTACTTTCTTACTATATAAAATTAGTGCAACGTGATTACATAATATTAAATATTTTTTGCATTTATAATATCAGTCGAAATTCAGTCAGTTATAGTAAGGTTAATTGTTATTTTTCTGAAATATTAATTTCGTTTATATCTTCTATTTGGGGAGTCACAGAACTTAGAAGATTGTGAATCGCTGACGTATACTAATGATTCTTGCTGTACAGTTAGTAACCGAAACTTTTTCATCTTTGGATATTTTTACGATTTATTTGCATGACTATAGGACTCTTTATTTGATATTGCACAGAAAATCAAATGTTGACAGTTCTTACTTCCCTGCGCAACAATAAATTTAGCAAAGAAACTACTCTCTATTCTTTCAAGGGAAGCGCTTAAAGAAACGGTAATGCATTCTGAAACTAGAGACGACCAGAGGTGCAGAATATCCACGATGCCTTCGTCTTTTATTATTGAAAGGTCACATAAAGCTCGACGAGAAACAATTACTTCATGGATGCTGAATAACTGCTTCTGCATTTTTCTTTAACTGCTCCAATGGTTAAGAGTTGCGTTATTTCATATTAATGATTTATGAAAACTAGAGCTGGTAAACAACTGATATTTAATTTTCTAATGGGCTTTTAACATGGTTATCCGCATGCCGAAAATGTTTTGTCACGTTGGTTGTCATAGGAGAAATAAAGTCAGTTTTGTTACATAACTGCATTTGCGTTTATATTGGATCAGACGCCCCCACACGTTTAACGATAACTGTAACCAGCTCCCGTGGCTTATTCGGTTATCAATCTGAAAGCCAGCAGTAGTCCCACGAGTTGCGTAAAAGCTTTTAGAGAACGGCGCGCTAGTTTAATTGCTATCACAACTATCAGCGAGATCTTCGGTATTAATTTAAATTGCGTGTTAACTGACCAGAAAGAGGTGTCAATGCTCTTAACTGATAGCAACATGATTCACAACGCTTCATTTACCTCGGACATGTTTTTCCTTAATAAGATGTCGCGCTAACAGCAAATATGACATAGAATCACGTGTATTTATGTTTTCGCTTCGTACAGTTGATGTGTTTGTAATATACAGTGTGCCCATATATTATCTTTACAACTTTACATTGTGATACCTTTAAAATTATACTAAATGACAGTAACTTGTTTCAGCTTATAACAATATAACTCATGAAGTTCTTTGCAACCCTAGTTGTAGAGACAAGATCCAGTAGGTAATCAACTTTTCTCGATGTCTTATCATAAGCTTTCCGGGCGACTCACCTGTTTGCATTGCTGTCGCTGTCCAGGCAGATGCAGTAGTTTACATAACACGATATTTTGACAGTGTACTAACTGACCACGAGGTTATTGCAAAAAAATGGTTCAAATGACTCTGAGCACTATGGGACTTAACATCTGAGGTCATCAGTCCCCTAGAACATAGAACTACTTAAACCTAACTAACCTAAGGACATCACACACATCCATGCCCGAGGCAGGATTCGAACCTGCGGCCGTAGCAGTCGCGCAGTTCCGGACTGAAGGGCCTAGAACCGCTCGGCCACCGCAGCCGGTGACGACTTATTGCACTCGAGCCCCAATGGCTGTTATCAGAAACACTAGGTGATGATACAGTAAAAGAAGTACAGTGGTGTAAGCAAAGGCTTCCGCGGCCGTGGTCACGGTCAATAAAATTTTTTGGGGCTGTTGACCGGATTGTCGATACATAAAATTGTTCAACGTTTCGGCCACTTTTGCAAGTGACCTCCTTCAGAGCTGTGCTGAGTCACGGAATGCTGAATTCCCTAACGATTTCCAAAATGGAATGTTCCATGTGTGTACCTCGAACTCCTATTCCGCGTTCAAAGTCTGTTAAATCCCGTCGTGCGGTCATAATCAAGTCAGAAAGCTTCAAATGTCAAATGTGTGTGAATTCCTAAGGGACCAAACTGCTGATATCATCGGTCCCTAGACTTACACACTATTTAAATTAACTTAACGCTAAAGACAACACTCACACCCATTCCCGAGGGAGGATTCGAACCTCCGGCGTGAGGGGCCGCACGATTAGTAATATGGCGCCTCTAACCGCGCGGCCACCCCGTGCGGCTCAGAAGGCTTTTCACATGGGTCACCTGACTACAAATGACAGCACCGCCAATGCATTGCCCTTTTACACCTTGTGTATGTGAATTACCGCTATTTTTATATGTGCGTATCGCTATCGAATGACATTTGTCACTTCGGTGAACAATCACTTTTTGAAATTTGCTATCCTAAATTTTCCTTCGCCTTTGCTTTTCATGTCTTTTGCGAAAATATTATGAAATAAAATATATTGAGCATCTTGGTTTATTTAATGAATATAATAATTCCAATGCCAAAGAAAGCAGGTGTTGACAGATGTGAAAATTACCGAACTATCAGTTTAATAAGTCACAGCTGCAAAATACTAACGCGAATTCTCTACAGACGAATGGAAAAACTGATAGAAGCCGACCTCGGGGAAGATCAGTTTGGATTCCGTAGAAATGTTGGAACACGTGAGGCAATACTGACCCTACGACTTATCTTAGAAGAAAGATTAAGGAAAGGCAAACCTACATTTCTAGCATTTGTAGACTTAGAGAAAGCTTTTGACAATGTTGATTGTAATACTGTCTTTCAAATTCTGAATGTGGCAGGGGTAAAATACAGGGAGCGAAAGGCTATTTACAATTTGTACAGAAACCAGATGGCAGTTATAAGAGTCGAGGGACATGAAAGGGAAGCAGTGGTTGGGAAGGGAGTGAGACAGGGTTGCAGCCTATCCCCGATGTTATTCAATCTGTATATTGAGCAAGCAGTGAAGGAAACAAAAGAAAAGTTCGGAGTAGGTATTAAAATCCATGGACAAGAAATAAAAACTTTGAGGTTCGCCGATGACATTGTAATTCTGTCAAAGACAGGAAAGGACTTGGAAGAGCAGTTGAACGGAATGGACAGCGTCATGAAAGGAGGGTATAAGATGAACATCAACAAAAGCAAAACGAAGATAATGGAATGTAGTCGAATTAAGTCGGGTGATGCTGAAGGAATTAGATTAGGAAATGAGACAAAGTAGTAAATGAGTTTTGCTATTTGGGGAGCAATGTAACTGATGATGGTCGTAGTAGAGGGGATATAAAATGTAGACGCAATGGCAAGGAAAGCGTTTCTGAAGAAGAAAAATTTGTTAACATTGAGTATAGATTTAAATGTCAGGAAGTCGTATCTGAAAGGATTTGTATGGAATGTAGCCATGTATGGAAGTGAAACGTGGACGATAAATAGTTTAGACAAGAAGAGAATAGAAGCTTCCGAAATGTGGTGCTACAGAAGAATGCTAAAGATTAGATGGGTAGATCACACAACTAATGAGGAGATATTGAATAGAATTGGGGAGAAGAGGAACTTGTGGCACAACTTGACTAGAAGAAGGGATCGGTTGGTAGGACATGTTCTGAGACATCGAGGGATCACCAATTTAGTGTTGGAGGGCAGCGTGGAGGGTAAAAATCGTAGAGGGAGACCAAGAGATGAATACACTAAGGAGATTCAGAAGGATGTAGGCTGCAGTAGGAACTGGGAGATGAAGAAGCTTGCACAGGATAGAGTAGCATGGAGAGCTGCGTCAAACCAGTCTCAGGACTGAAGACAACAACAAACAGTAAAATAAAAATTGAAAATGAAAAATTGTCAACTTAGGGACTCGACTCCGGGACCCTGTTACCGTTGTGCACTCTTTACGCTGCGGCAACCGATGCCTGGCAACTACGCTAACATAAATGGCTAATGCCTCACATGACTCGCCCAAAAAATGATATGTTATTTAAACGCCTGGTCATACAAGGTTCCCATTTCTGTCACTTTCATTTCTGGCCAGGTTCGCGTAAACCACAAATGTCAATGAAATCGCTTATCATGAACGGGCGTGCTTTCTTTTTGATAATTAATCTACCTATTCAGCTGGCCGTCGGTCAGTCGCATTTCAATAGCTTACTTTAGCGCACAGTCCCAAAATGATAAGATCTTTTTTAGTACTTTTGTTTGATCTTATAGTCCCCTATAGCAACGCAGTGTTCCGGAAACTGACGTTTTTTTTTCGGTTGCATGAGTTCGGTGTGTATGCTGTGCTGCTGGTACCATTCTTCGATTATCTACACGGTCTGTCTGATATATGCCTTACCGCATTCGCATGGTACACGTTAGACACCTGCTTTCCGGAGCCCGACGTTATGTTTCGCCGTACCTAATAGTGTACGCGTTTTCGGAGGCGGACAGAAAAAGCATATAATGTTACTTCGAGCCAAGATTCTGCAGTTTTGTTCGATACTTTTCCGCCGTACTGCAGATACGCCATTGTCTTATCCCACTCCTCGTGTCCTATTTGCTGGGTCTGTACTTCCTACCTGGAAGCACGTCGGATTTGTCTGCCACCGTATCATTTCTTGGTGAATACGTCTTTATAGTGGATGAGTGGGCAGGCTTTCGTCGTCAGAAACTGCACGGGCCCTGTGGATCATACTACGTAATATACGCACTCGCTGTATCGAACATAAACGGCTAATTTTGGTTCGCTATGACATTAAATACGTGTTCCTTCCCTCTCCGAAAAAATGTGAATTATTTGGCACGATGGACGTTGACCGGAGGTACATCGTATTCTATTCAAATTCGGTGAGCTATATAACGGGCAGGCAGTGTGGAGAGAAGAAGAAAATTGCCAGGAGCACAGAAAACACACGGAACTCAAGAAACCAACAAAATCACACGTTGCGGAAACCTGCACAGCTACAAGGAATTCAATGGAATATGGTGAAAGTGTATAAGAGTAGGCCTATAAAGAAGGCGGTATAGCAAAGTCGTTCTACTTGTATCAGCTGAACATGACGGGAAGATATGCTATCGAAATATCGTTTCACGTAAACGACTGCACGCAGCTGCTGAACATCCGAGAGCACCATAAACAAATTCTCTTCGTGTTTGCTCCTGGAACTCCACGGCGATACGTTCCAGTGCATTGCGTATGTATATCTTTAGGTCCTGTAGGGCATAAACTTGGTTCGCTACCCCTGATCCCTTACAAAACCCCATATGAAGAAGTGCAGTGGTGAGAGATCATGCGATCATGACGGCCACCGAATCGGATCAACTAGTCCACTCAATCCATCTATCCGGAAATTTTCACCAAGAAATTGACGGTACATTTAGGGGAGAGTGATGTGGTGGTCTATTCTGCTTTAATATGACTTCAGGTTGCAAGTGTTCCAGTTATAGTCCAGCGGACTCGTCAAACATAGCCAGTTAAACGGTGCTGTTGATATATGTTGCATAAAGCTTTGTGAACTGTCACAGTCATTTGGTTGTACTATAAGAACATTTTTGTCTGTTCACAATTTTTTATTGAGTGTGTTACATATTAGGCATCTCAGTTTTCGCCATTTTCGAAGGATCTACAATAAAGTGGGTGTACGTGTGAAATATCTACAAGGGCTATTCAGAAAGTCTGATCAACTGCACAAAGGAAACCATGGCGAAACCATGATCAATCTTCGCATGTATGTGTTGGACAGTGTCTCTACTAGGCTGTCGATCGCGTCACGTCGCTCTTTTCACTTCTGAGCAGTCAGTGAGCACGTAGAGATGCCTCGAATATACTGTCTTCCTACAAGTATGACTGCCTGAAGGAGATTTCGCCTGATTTCATGCAGCCCACACAGCGTAGCTGTCACGCATTTCCTTCTTCGTGACAACTCTCGGCTGTGCACGGCAGGGGCAATGAGGACGCTCCTGCAGCGTTTTCGATGGGAAATGTTTGATCACCCGCCATACAGCCCAGACTTTGCTCCCTCTGAGTTTCGTCTCTGCTCACGCGAACTGCTGTCTATGAAGACAAAAAGCTGCAGATCAGCGCAGAGAATTGGCAGAAAACACAGGCGGCTACCTTCTGTGACGAGGGTATTGGAAGGTTGGTACAACGCCGTGCCAAATGTCTCAGTCGGAGGGGCGACTATGTAGAGAATTAGCTGGAAGGTGTAGCTAACTGTTGCAAATAAATAGTTTTCGATTTTCACAGTGGTTTCCATTTCGCGACCGATTGGACCTTACAGTCCTCATAATAATATGAGGTAACCATAAATACACCATGACAAGCAAATGAACCGATACCAAAGATATGACACACTATACCTCGTGGAGTAATAAATATCAAAAATAAATCTGTCCAGCATATGTGGATACACAATATGTGTCCAGTCTTAAAGTCTTGTGATGTAATTGCAAACTGATTAGAATGTGCTCACGAAAGCGTGAGGAAGAAAGCATAGCAGATGGCACTTAACACATGACTGTTGTGATAAGCAGCGTGAACATTAGTAAAAAAGACAAACTGCAGAGACTGATTCCTGACTGGCAATGGAGGAAAATAGTACTACGAACATGTGTGCGGAAATGGATGATGTGCGTGCAACAATAAATTATCCTGGAAGACAGCATGGAGTTGTATTGCATCCACATCACAACAGTTGTTCAAAGTAGACTCCATAGGACTGCAGGTGATAGGGATAGGTATTAGCATTTCATGCAGGGTACAAATAATCGTACTTTGGCTTACACCATATTGGACGTTCGTCTGAATGAAAGCACTCATCATCACACAAATGCCCAAAAAAGGCTTGACGTGGTTGGTGTCTGTGAGGGTACTTTTTTTGGTCTAACCGTGCTACCAGCACCTTAACCGTACACAGACACCATTTCGGCTTTTTCGCAACATGAATATCGGACAGTTCTGCTGCTTACAGAACTCTGCATCAAACAGCAGCCCGCAACGCCCAAGGAATACAACGTGCGTTGACAGAGGAACCATCATTCGTCAGCACCATCGACTGCAGCAACGATGCATTTCCGGACACATGCCCTTAATGTTTTACTAATGCTCGCCCTGTATAATACGATGTGACTGCAAAAGTAATTTGTACTTTGTGATCGTCATACCGTACTGAATAAAAAATGTTCAAGTAGAAAATTCTTAATAATATCAATAAAAATATTAGTTAAAACGAAATTTGTAATCAGATAGGAGTACGAGTTCCAGACTCGATGACGTTGGTGTGTAATGATGTCTGTATTATTTGACACTTCAGCCTTTAGAAAGTTTAGAAATTTACAGGTCGTACTTCATATAAATAATAAGTTAACAATACACAGGTATAGATCAAACATAATCAGTTTTGTATACCAAGAAGAAAATACAAAGTTACTGTTTGAAACTGTACATTAGCATGTGGGGAAGGGGTATACTGTCTGATATCAGTAAGATGGTAGCTAATAATGACATAGGAGCATTATAATAGGGCTACACAGATCATGAATTCTAATAATATATCGTGTAAACGTCAAAATAATAAAACAACGTCCATAGAATTCCATAAAATAGTAGACAATGCAGCATTGAAGACCCGAGTAGTAGAGTTTTGATGAAATGCACAAGGAGCATTACATAATTGTAATTGTTTGCATCAAAATAGCAAACATAAAAAAGGTATTCTCTTCTTGGTATACAACACTAACTGTGCCGGTCGGAGTGGCCGAGCGGTTCTAGGCACTACAGTCTGGAACCGCGCGACCGCTACGGTCGCAGGTTCGAATGCTGCCTCGGGCATGGATGTGTGTGATGTCCTTTTTTTCTTTATTGTGAATTCATTCCCCTGCCCCATATGGGCAGGGGAGGGATGTCAGCGGCACAATCCGTGGCTCTTCAGCCGAGTGACATGGACTTAAAATAAGAATAAAATGGTACATACATAAGGCGATAAAGGGGAACTTAAAACAGAATAATGGGAGAAAATGGAGGTAAAAAATATAGACGAACACGGAGACGTTCGTGGAGGACAGCTAAAAAAGGTCACCAGAAAGTTAAAAAACACAGTGGGCGATTCTTCAAAACTCAGAGAAGACACTGAATGGACACGCACACGTTAAAAGTCGGTCACAGTAGTAAAAACACTCTGGAACAACACACTTAAAACCCACTTGGAGTACACACGACGAAGAAGAAAACTGCCAGGCGGGACCTGCCGAGGGAAAGGGCAGAGAGGATGGAAAAGGAGGGGTGAGCAAGGGGCAGCAGGGGAAGCGGTGGGATGAAGAGAGGATGGGCATCTGTGGGTACACGAAGAGACGGGAGACATGTCGGGTGGGAGACGAAGAGGGAAACAGGGCAGGAGGGAGTGCAGAGACACTGAAAGGAGGCACAAGAGATGGAGGGGGAGTAGGAGGGGGAAGCTGCTAAGAAGGAGGGAGGGGAAGGAGAGGGAGCCCTGAGGAGGAGGCAGGAAGATGGGGTTAGAGTTGGTAGGAAGGGTAGATGTCAGGGCGAAGCTCATCATCCGGGAGGGGTAGACGGTGGAAGTTGCGTTGAGAAAGTAGATGAAGGGTGTGGAGATGGAGAGAGGGTGGGACACAACGGTAAAGGTGCGGCATCTGGTTGGGGGTGGACAGGAAGGGAGACACCAGGGGGTGAGGGGGATCAAGGCGGCGGACAATATATAGTGTGCAGATGTGTTCAAGGAAAAGGAGAAGGTGGGGGAAGGGGATGAGGTCATAGAGGATGCGCGTGGGCGATGGAAGGCGGATGTGGAAGGTGAGGCGGAGCGCATGGCGTTCGAGGATTTGGAGGGCGTTATAGAACTGGGGAGGGGCAGAAATCCAAGCTAAGCTGGCATAACAGAGGATAGGGCGGATCAAGTATTTGTAGGTGTGAAGGATGGTAGAAGGATGCAGACCCCATGTCTGGCCAGACAGGAGTTTCAGGAGGCAGAGGCGGTTGTGAGCTTTGTTTCGATGGTAAGGAGATGGGGAGTCCAGGTGAGGTGGCGGTCAGGTGTGAGGCCAAGGTATTTGAGGGTAGGAGTGAGGTTGATAGGACGGCCATAAATGGTAAGGTAGAAATCATGGAGCCGGAAGGAGCGGGTGGTGCAGCCTGTGATGATCGCCTGGGTCTTGGAGGGATTAACACGGAGGAACCACTGGTTGCACCAAGCGGTGAATTGGTCAAGGTGGGTTTGGAGGGTACGTTGGGACCGTTGAAGGGTAGGATAAAGGGCTAGGAAGGCGGTGTCATCAGCGAACTGGAGGAGATGAACAGGAGGGGGAGGTTTGGGCATATCAGCAGTGTACAGGAGATAGAGGTGAAGGGAAAGGACAGAACCTTGGGGGACGCCGGCAGAGGGATAAAAAGTACGGGAGTTGGAATTGTGGGTAGTCACATAGAAGGGACGATGGGAGAGGAAGAAAGCAACGAGACGGACGAAGTTGATGGGGAGAGATTAGATCTGGAGTTTGAAGAGGAGCCCAGGATTTCAGACATGGTCATAGGTGTTCTGGAGATCAAGGGAAACAAAGATAGCGGAGCGACAGGAGTTAAGTTGGAGGTAAAGAAGATTGGTAAGATTAAGGAGCTGGTTGTCGGCTGAGAAGGAAGGCCGGAAGCCACATTGGGTAAGAGGAAGGAGGCGGTGCTGGTTAAGGTGGCAGTGAATACGGTGAGAGAGGATGACCTTGAATACTTTACTGAACACGGAGGTGAGGCAGATTGGACAATTGGAAGAGGTATCAGAGGGGAGTTTGTTAGGTTTAGGGAAGAGCAGGACACGGGAAGTCTTCCACAGGTCGGGGTAAAATCCAGTGGAGAGGAGGACATTGTACAGGGTAGCAAGTACAGACAGGAAGGATGGAGGGGATTGCTTGAGGTGACAGTAGGTGACGCCATCATGACCAGGGGCGGTGTTGCGTTTGGAGCAGAGGACGAGTGTGATGTCTTGTACGGTGAATGGGAGTGTTGATGTCTGAGGGAGGTAACTGATCCAAGTACTGGAAGCTAGGGGCGAGTGGGGGGATAGAGTTGTCAGTGTGGTCAAGGACGGTGGAGAAGAGGGAGTAATCAAAATGGGGATCGTCAGGAATGGAGAAGACCTCGGATAGGTGGGAAGCAAAATGGTTAGCCTTACTGAGGTTGTCAGGAAAGGGTCGGTCGTCATTGAGGATGGGGTAATGCGGGGTGGGATGGCTACCAGTAAGGCGGTGGAAAGCTGACCAGTACTTGGAGGAGTTGACAGGGAGGGTGGAGTTGAGGCGTGTGCATGTCTGGCGCCAATCCCGGCGTTTATTTGCTGCAAGGAGGTTCAGGATATGTCGCTGTAATTGCCAGTGGCAGGTGAGAGTATCCCGGTCACGAGTGCGGAGGAAGGAGCGGTAGAGCCTGCAGGATTCACGCAGAAGAAAGACGGCCTGTGGAGGAAGCGTAGGGCGGTGAGGGTGGATGAGTT
The DNA here is from genome assembly GCF_023898315.1 of Schistocerca nitens. Taxonomy (NCBI): domain Eukaryota; kingdom Metazoa; phylum Arthropoda; class Insecta; order Orthoptera; family Acrididae; genus Schistocerca; species Schistocerca nitens. The sequence continues at coordinate 487,653,017 of NC_064618.1, forward strand.
TGGTAGGGACATGAGCCTCCACAGTGCCAGTGATGGTCTTCTGTAGGAAGGAAGAGGCATGGGTGATGTCATCAGGGTGGTGAAAGGTGAGGGGGTGGCTTTCGACCTGTAAGGCAATGGATTCCAGGTAGGCATCCCAATTGGCACGGTGGTAGTCATGGACAGACTTTGGAGGGGCAGCTGGGCGGGTGGCTGCAGTGGCAGGACGAGTAGAGGAGATGGTGAGAAGGACAGGGAAATGGTGTGATATCCTTAGGTTAGTTAGGTTTGAGTAGTTCTAAGTTCTACGGGACTGATGATCTCAAATGTTAAGTCCCATAGTGCTCAGAGCCATTTTTGAACAACACTAATTGTGTTTGACTGTATCTATATCTCTGTCTGCTTATTATTTCCTTACTATCTGTATTCTGTACTTATATTAAGTAGGATCTCTAGTTTTCTAAACTTTTTAGACATCATTATACACCAGCACCATCTGATATGGGATACGTACACCAGACGTTTTACAGATTTCGTTGTAAATAATATTTTTATTTATTTCATTACAAATTTGATACCTGAACATTTGTTATTCAGTACTGTATTATGATTACAAAATGTAAATTACTGTCACAGTCACAATATATTATATGTCATAACCGCGACACGTTAAGCGCCACCTGGTAGATTTAATTCCTTCAGGCTTCCGTGAGCACATTCTAATCAGTTTGCACGTACATCGCACGACTTTAAGACTGACGAGATGCTGTGTATGTTGGACAGATTCAGTTTTGCTTTCTATTGGCCCAAGGGATATCGTGTGTCATATGTTTGGTATCTGTTAATGCTAATTCGCTTATAACGGCGGATTTACTGTTATCTAATGTCATCAGATGTTTCTCATGTACGTCCATTTTATTGTAGATCATTTGAAAATGGCTTAACGCCGAAACACATAAGGTACAAGCAAGTCAATAATAACTGTGAACAAGACTGTAGATGGTAGATGCGTTGACTCGACCAATGTTGCAGCTGTACATATGTACATACCATGTTTTGAACCTGGGCCTGTCTATTTCTATTTCATGTGTGACATGGAAACGTTGTAATTCCCATATAGGAAAATTATGCCGTTTCGGTTTGCCGCATACCTGTAAACTTGACTCTGGGGTGAAACAGATCTTTTGCAAGTCATTATTTGCGCCAGTCTTGGCTATCATATCCACTGCAAACGGTATGTTCGTCGGTCGTCTTTAGTTCCCGAAGCACCTGCACCTTGTTGGCATAAAGACGTAAGCCCTTACGCTGGACTCTGTATCCTGCTGATCGTGGCTTTTTCGTCTCTCTGGGCGCCCTACGGACCGATATTGTCGGACTGTTAGCAGACACTTGCCGAATCTCATCCACGTTGGCTTCTGAAACAAATGGACGACCTGCCCTAAGTTTGTGGAGTTCATATAAACGAGATATGCCAGGCACGAATAGTTGGTTGGGACGATGGTTCCCTTCCATAGGTGCCGAAAATCACTCTGTGGTTTTCTCCTTTAACAAAATAAACACTTGGGGAATAGTTGGATGAGCCTCGTAGAGTTGAAGCAAGAAATGAGTGGGCAAGAAGTAACTAAGGATATACAACTGTGACTAAGTTCTTTCCTTATCATTAATTTCCATTGAAACTTCACAGAATAAAAGGCCAAGAAGCGAGATTTTTCGCACTTACGTGCGGAATATAACCTTAGAAAGAACGAAGAAAAGAGTAATAAAAAAGTTATTCTCAGTTATAATCCATTCGCGACTTCTGGCCCATCCTGTAGGTTCATGTTAAGCAAAAGGAAACCTCGGGAAATCCTGGAAAGCTGCCTTAAAACGACATAATGAATTAAACTTTAACTGAATCTTTCACGACGGAGTGAGAGCTGCGCGAGAGCTTGTCTTGGGACAAAACACAGAAGGCTGGCAAATCGGAGTGCCAAACCGTGAAAGTATTGTGCCAAAAACTGCGTAGGCCGGCATTCGAATTGATGAATGAATGTAATAGTTACTGCGTATATATCTGGGAGATGAGCTTGATAATCAAAAGGATTTTTATGGTTGCGTCTGGGCGTTCGTCCAGTAGCTATAGTGTAAGCCTCGCGGTTTAACGCGCTGCTTCCCGAGCGGGAAGGTGTGCCGGTCTTCGGCACGAATCCGCCCGGCGGTTAGATCCGAGGTCCGGTGTTCCGATGAGTCTGTGGATGCTTTTTAAGGCGGTTTACCATCTGCCTCGGCGAATGCGGGCTGGTTCCACTTATTCCGCCTCAGTTGCACTACGTCGTGTGATTACATTTTCACGCAATTTGGGTGCATAGATCCTGAGAAATCAGTACCCAGAACAACCCCCTCTGGCCGTGATAACGGCCTTGATACGCCTGGGCATTGAGTCAAACAGAGCTTGGATGGCGGGTACAGGTACAGCTGCCCATGCAGCTTCAACACCATACCACAGTACATCAAGAGTAGTGACAGACGTATTGTGACGAGCCAGTTGCTCTGCCACCATTAACCAGACGTTTTCAGTTGGTGAGAGATCTGGAGAATGTGCTGCCCAGGGCAGCAGTCTAACATTTTCTGTATCCAGAAAGGCCCGTACAGGACCTGCAACATGCGGTCGTGCATTATCCTGCTGCAATATAGGGTTTCGCAGGGATCGAATGAAGGGTAGGGCCGCGGGTCGTAACACATCTGAAATGTAACGTCCACTGTTCAAAGTGCCGTCAATGTGAACAAGAAGTGACCGAGACGTGTAACCAATGGCACCCCATACCATCACGCCGGGTGATACGTCAGTATGGCGACGACGAATATACGCTTCCAATGTGCGTTCACCGCGATGTCGCCAAACATGGATGCGACCATCATGATGCTGTAAACAGAACCTGGATTCATCCGAAAAAATGACGTTTTGCCATTCGGGTACCAAGATTCGTCGCTGAGTACACCATCGCAGGCGCTCCTGTCTGTGATGCAGCGTCAAGGGTAACCGCAGCCATGGTCTCCGAGCTGATAGTCTATGCTGCTGCAAACGTCATCGAACTGTTCGTGCAGATGGTTGTTGTCTTGCAAACATCCCCATCTGTTGACTCAGGGATCGAGACAGCTAGTGATATGAGGCCGTTGGGATCCAGCACGGCGTTCCGTATTACGCTCCTGAACCCATCGATTCCATATTCTGCTAACAGTCATTGGATCTCGACCAACGCGAGCAGCAATGTCGCGATACGATAAACCGCAATCGTGACAGGCCACAATCCGACCTGTATCAAAGTCGGAAACGTGATGGTTCGCATTTCTCCTCCTTACACCTGGCATCGCAACAACGTTTCACCAGGCAACGCCGGTCAACTGTTGTTTGTGTGTGAGAAATCGGTTGCAAACTTTCCTCATGTCAGCACGTTGTAGGTGTTGCCACCGGCGCGAACTTGTGTGAATGCTCTGAAAAGCTAATCATCTTCTTCCTGTCGGTTAAATTTCGCGTCTGTAGCACGTCATATTCGTGGTATAGTAATTTTAATGGCCAGTGGTGTACATGTACACTGTAATTACTCTACCACGCAAACATTTGGGGCTACACTCATCTGGTATGAAAAGTTCCCGACGAGGGGGTCCACTGGGGGCCGAACCGCACAATAACCCTGGGTTCAATGTGGGGCGGCGGTGGGGTGAGTGGACTGCTGTAAGCCATTGTGGGGTTGTTAATCACTGAGGGCTACGGCGGGGACGAAGCCTCTCCATCGTTTCTAGGTCCCCAGTTAAATACACAAGCCAGGAGCCGATATTCAGAAACGAGGGAACTACTGTGCTGCCTCGTGGGAATGGGCCGGCCATCCCTTAAACCTTCCAAACTGATGGGGTCTGGGCTGCCTACAGTATCTGATCAGACGTATCCGTAAACGTTTGCGTTTATGGTGACTTGGACTCTGCTGGGAACTCTGTCAGCAAACTGTCTGAATATCTGCAGATGAATGGCATCCTGTTCTTCCTCAATAAATGAAACCAGGTAGTGATGATGGATGCTTGGGTCTGGAGCAAAGTCGTCGTTCTATGTCACGCAGAAGGTGTTCCATTGAGTTTAGGTTGGAACTCTTGACATACCAGTGCATTTCAGGAATATTACTGCCACAAAAGGCTGCCTCACAGATGCTGCTTCATGGCAGTTCACATGTCCACAGTCCACATGTCGAGCAAGCAATTTCTTTTTTCACTTTCACATACAACTCACACTTTTATTTTTCACCTTGAACATATTATCCCAGAATTATATTAAAAATAGTAACCATCCCCCGGCTCTGACCGAAGTTTTCGGGACGTACCACTTGCTTATGAAACAAATACCGCGACTCTAAAAGCCCTCCCAGATGTTCCCAGTAGGGACTCCTTCTGCCTCACCAGCAGCTGGTCTGGTATTTGGCCGGAAAGTCTCTGATTTTACACGGGTCCACATCTACATCTACATCCATACTAAGCAAGCCACCTGACGGTGTGTGGCGGAGGGTACCTTGAGTACCTCTATTGGTTCTCCTTTCTATTCCACTCTCGTACTGTTCGTGGAAAGAAAGATTGTCGGTATGCCTCTGTGTGGTCTCTAATCTCTCTGATTTTATCCTCATGGTGTCTTCGCGAGATATACGTAGGAGGCAGCAATATACTGCTTGACTCCTTGGTGAAGGTATGTTCTCGAAACTTCAACAAAAGCCCGTACCGAGGTATTAAGCGTCTCTCTTGCAGTCTTCCACTGGAGTTTATCTATTATCTCGTTAATTAAACATCTCACTCCATCTAAAGAATGAAAAGCACTAATACGTATTGTAAACATGCACATCGCTAGGAACACTGGCCAGCATTGTAGGAGAAATAAACTGTAAATTAGTCCAATCTCCCAGTTCAGCTTAACAGTTTTTTGGGAGCCAGAATTAGAAATACCCTCTAAAAAATCGTCGTATGGTAACCCCCTCCCCGACTCCAAAACTACAGGGAGACTGAAGAGAACAACGTTTTGCAAGACTACGCACGCTCTCCCATCCTCCCATAAAGAAGTACGTGGGTAGATAGGTGTAGGAATACCGCACTGTCGAGCAAGGCATCGACTTTACTCAGCCAAACACGTATTCATTAATACATTCACATGCACGCACTGAATCCTCGTATTTTTGGCTGGGACGTGTATTCCGAGAAAAAAAAAATCCGAGTAAGGCAAATTCCAAAGGCTTCTGCCAGGCTTACGGGAGGTATCCCATCGCTGTAAAGAAAACCTTGAAGCTGGTAACACTCCTCTAGTGCAGTCTGCTCTTGCTAAAATCATTGGCAAACCGCTTCAGAGTTTCCTGTCTTCATCGTGACTCAGGCGCCAACTTCCTCTCATACTTGCGGGCGTTGTTAACCTTGACCTTTAACCTAATCACTGTGATTATGACGAAGCTACTAATAGAAACCATCTAGAGGTGGGGAGGTTATAAACTGTTCACAGTACAGGTAATTTGATGGCAGTCATTGCTCAGTCACCTGGAGAAAATCACACTTAACAGAAATTCTCCCGTCGAGTAGACGATTGGCCGGATTTCGATTTGACGCCACTGCGGCGTCTTGCGCGTCGATGGGGATGAAATGATGATGATAATTAGGACAAAACAACACCCAGTCCCTGAGCGGAGAAAAATCTCCGACCGAGTCGGGAATCGAACCCGGGCCCTTAGACTTGACATTCTGTCGCGCTGACCACTCAGCTAGCGGGGCGGACACCTAACAGCTATTGAAATATACGAAAAGTGAAGGCGAGCGAGGCAGAGCTTCTGTCAGATGATACTGTGACGGCTGTAGAACATCTACCGTTAAGCTGGTAACAGTACGGATGATTCATATTCTGTTGCGGTCGTACTTTCGAGCTATTATGATTATTAAAACAGTCGACAGACAAAATAGACATTACTTTCTATAGCTAACCTAACTGTGCCTTTTGCAGTAGCTCTGAAGGACCACATTGCGACTTATAGTTGGGTACCACTGGCGCCTTCCTAATGGTCAACTTCACTTTGCAGTTGCGCCTTAGCCGGTGAAAGCATTCAAGTACCTACAACGAACTGGTTTTAGCAGAAATTGCCGTCTCATCGATAATCAGAAGCTTTTTAATGCAACTAGGTAACGACAAGCAAACATCAGGAAAAAATACCTTTATATTTACGTATCTTCATTATCTAATTATCTCTTGGCTGCTCTCACATCACACATACGGATATTCTTATTTTTCCCTCTGATTAATTACTGAAGTTTCTAAATTCATTTTCAGACTCATGTACTTCACATTTTACTTACTGCGACATGGTCGCGAATAAAACAGTGACCCGAATATAGAACAAATTTCCTTTACTTTACGTCTATGGTCACAAATTTTTTGTCATCAGACTACCGGTTTCGGTCGATAATGACTATCTTCAGATCTGTTTTATAAAAACATGCCATAGTGGCATCGTCAAATGTTAAACGCAAAATCAGTATCAGCATCGTCAAATAAATAACAGTCAAATAAATAAGAGTCGTCTTGTCAGCAGACAGGATGACTCTTGCATATGCTGCCATTGTAGCAACTGTAAGCCATGTAACAACTGCGCCAGACACTTGATGTCTCGTAAAGGCGTTGCCGACCGCAGCGCCGTATTCTGCCCGTTTACATATCTCTGTATTTGAATACGCACTCCTACACCAGTTTCTTTGGCGCTTCAGTGTAAGTACTGTACAAATATTTAAATTCGATCGACAGAATACTGAGCCAAAATATGTATCAGAAGTAAATAAAGGTTTTCTGTTGTAAAGTAATTTGAGATAGAGGTAAGACTTGGATTTCACTGGATAGATGGTATTTAGTTCCCACGATCGATGTGGCGGCTTCGTTGTGTAATAAGCTGCAATCCATAGATAGCACATAAAATATACATCCCAATTCTTTGAAAATATGTTGTCACACTTCCCACGTTATCCGCTGGGAGGCTAGATTTACTACTTGTGTTGAAAGAATGAGTGAATATGTGTAATCAAAATCATCCATCTGGTAAACTCCTCCGCTGTCGTGGTTGTGCCGGAAAAATACTGCACCAACTTTTACAATATAAATTCCTCTTGTGTAATAGCTCTTCAGTTTATCTACTAGGTTAATAAATGTCATGTTTCGCTTCTTTCTGAAAATAAAGGTATAATCGGTCCCACGTGAGTGCAGTGGGTATCAGATTCATAATAGCTTACAAATGTGCCGGCCGAGGTGGCCGAGCGGTTCCAGGCGCTACAGTCGCAGGTTCCAATCCTGCCTCGGGCCTTGATGTGTGTGATGTCCTTAGGTTAGTTAGGTTTAAGTATGTGTGATGTGAGAGCAGCCAAGAGATAATTAGATAATGAAGATACGTAAATATAAAGGTATTTTTTCCTGATTTTTGCTTGTCGTTACCTAGTTCTAAGTTCTAGGGGACTGATGACGAGCCGGCCGAAGTGGCCGTGCGGTTAAAGTCCCATAGTGCTCAGAGCCACTTGAACCATTGTTTTTTTTTTTTTTTTGGACTGATGACAAAAATGGTTCAAATGGCTCTGAGCACTATGGGACTTAACATCTACGGTCATCAGTCCCCTAGAACTTAGAACTACTTAAACCTAACTAACCTAAGGACAGCACACAACACCCAGCCATCACGAGGCAGAGAAAATCCCTGACCCCGCCGGGAATCGAACCCGGGACTGACGACCTCAGATGTTAAGTCCCATAGTGCTCAGAGCCATCTGAGCCATTTGAGCTTACAAATATCACCAGCGAAACCCTCTTGCACCGATTTTTGGAAAGTAAAAGGCTGTAATTCAATGTTTACAAGAAAAGAAACAGTTTACAAAAAGAAATGGTTACTTACGTACATTGGATATTTACATTCTCTCCAAAGTTTTTCAATGCTCATTGCTCGCTCCTCCTAAAAATATCACAACAAAACCCTTTTCCGTGACCATAAGCTCACAGATCATTTTCATGGCTCTGAGCACTATGGGTCATCAGTCCCCTAGAACTTAGAACTAATTAAACCTAACTAATCTAAGGGCATCACACACATCCATGCCCGAGGCAGGATTCGAACCTGCGACAGTAGCGGTCGCGCGGTTCCAGACGGAAGCGCCTAGAACCGCATGACCACTGTGGCCGGCCATTTTCATGATCATTCCAGAAAGAATAACACATTTCCTTTGTGCATCGAATCGAAGAAGCAGGAACTTTCTTAAGAATAAATATATCGCAATATAAGAGAAAAATTATCGATTGTATGGTATTTGTCCCCCATTTTTTTAAAAAAAGAAAAAGAATAAAAAAAACTCGCAGGCCCTGTTTAGGTTTCCTCACTCGCTCACAGATGTCGCTCGTCGACAGCTCATGTGTTATCTATCGATGCCAACAGATCGCAATACTTTCATGTGTCACAGATCCTCTCTCTCTGTTCTCTGTCTCTCTCTCTCTCATCTGCATTTCATAAGGTCCAAGCGGAAGAGTGTTACCTTACAAGTTTCCTTCATTTCCAGTTGTGTATGCTGTTGCATGTCAGAAGAGTTTTAGGTAGATGTAAAAGGCTTGCTTGAAGTCATCAAGTACAGTGAAATTCAGTGGTAGATTTGTGGTGAGCCTAAGATCGTTGCACTTCTGCTAGGCTTGCAATTAGGTTGCACTAAATATTCTTGTTTTATTTGTGAATGGGCTAGCAGGCGTCATGCGTTTCACTACAAAAGATCTTCACTGTCGTAGAATAAACTCTCTATAGCCAGGTGAGATGAATATTTTACATGAACCATCAGTTGCTCCTGCAATAGTGTTATTTTATCCTTTACGTATAAATTTAGGTTTAATGGAAAATATCGTAAAGAAAATGGGCCATAAAGTCAACGCCTTTAAATATTTGAGGGAAAATTTCCCACGATTGAGTAACTCAAAAGTCAAAGAGGATATCTTCTTTGGAGAATAGATTAGAGAGCTTTTCAAGAACAAGAAATTTGATGAAACGTTACAAGGCAGTAAGAAAGCTGCCTGGGGTAGTTTTAAAAATGTTTTTCATTTCCTTAGGAAAAAAGAGAGCACAAAATTATGAGGTACTTGTGCTTGAATTGTTATTATGAAGAACTTGTATTTAACATGTCTATGGAAATGCTTTATGCCTACGGCGACTTCTTCCCTGAAAATTGCGGAGCAGTTTCTGATGGACATGGAAAGTGATTTCATCTTGATATTGCAGTCGTGGAGAGGAGGGATGCAGAAAAGTGGACTCCTGTATTTTGACACAATACTACTGGGCTGTTGCTAGAGTTGCTCCATGTGCATCTTTTAATCGACGAACCAAGAGAACCACGCTGTCTATTTAAAGTTCTGATTAAACTTGTTCAAGATATTATATGGTAGAACTACCATATAAAATTCTTGTTTCTTTTGGTTTAATTCAGTAATTTTGTGAGCTGATGTGTACTGAATTTTCTCACTGCAGGTGATACCCCGTTATTGACTGATCTATCACTTCTGGGATTCACAGTTGTTAACATGTTTCTTAAAACAAATGTAAGCTACTAAAATAAATATGCATGTTAATCGCATAAAAGAGGAGCTGCAGTCAACTATTTCCTTTAACAGCTATTTTGTACATAATGTGTATAAATAAATATATAAATCCTAAATTTAGGTAATTTGAAAATTTTCATTAAAAAATTATTGCTCAGTGCACACAGGTCGTTGGGATTTTTGAAAAAAAAAAAAAAAAAGAGTCGAAGGAACCACAGAGCAACACTGCAATTGTCTAATCGTACAAACAAAGTTCCAGAAACGTATTGGGTGTCTCGTTGAGAGGCAGTGTCCAGTGTCCATAGCACTTACACCTTTTATTGCAAATGATTAAGAGTCGTTTATGTAAGACCGGTCCTGACTTTGTCATTGGGTGACGCATGAGCACGGGTACTTCCCGCTGGAGGGGAACATCTATCTGACTGTGTAGGAAAGCAGTCGACTCATGTCATGGCTGTACAGCTATTGTCCAGCGTTCCCCCCCAACAATAAGCAGAGCTATGTTAACATTGTAGCCTACAGCTCCACACCCTACCACGACAAGAGGTGTGCGCCATGTTGCTACCTGCTATTCTCCAGTAGCTAACGCTTTCCTATTTGAGACTGCGCTCGCGATCGAGAATTACCGACGCGAAGCTGGAATCTGCGTTGATCACTAAAACACGATCTAGCACCTTTCACACAGCGAGTTGCGCCTTCCACTACAACATCGGACACCGATGTCACGGTGATGAAATCTGAAAGGAAACCAGACGGGCCGCGTCCATATTTGCAAGCCAGCTATTAACAAACTAGTCGTCTTAGCTTACCCTCCGGGCAGAACATCACTCGTAAAGACACTGAAACTAGAACTGATACAAATATCTGCTGTCCTACACCAGTCACATCTGTCTGCTCGGGAATCCTGAAAAATATACTCGTTCCAACAGTATAACCTATGTAGAAAAAATACATTGTCTGGCCATTCATTATGAGTGTTATTCAGGTAATTTGTGGAAATGCAGACTGCTGACGATCTTAGACAATCGTCGAAATTTCGATAGGTGCACACTCTTGTCTCTTATGAAAGACATCCCATGGAATATAACAACATGGAGGCTTTGCTATACAGTTTCAGCTATTGGGCTAGTGTTATTAAGGAAGCATCAGTATGAAATTAGCGACTAACCTCATAAATAGAGACGGATATTTTTGCTTAAATTCTGCGTGAATCCTGCTCTCTCACCGGTAAAAAAAAAAAAACAAAAAAAAAAACAAAAAAAAAACGGAGGAACAGAGTTAATGTTAGCTCACGTGGCTTATTAGTATTCTAGTATTCATTATCGGTAATTTTCGTCGTTGGTGATCTTTGATTGTGTGATGGGGTATCGTTTATAGAATGTGTGTGTGTGTGTGTGTGGTTCAAATGGCTCTGAGCACTATGGGACTTCACATCTGAGGTCATCAGTCCCCTAGAACTTAGAACTACTTAAACCTAACCAAAATAAGGACATCATACACATCCATGCCCGAGGCAGGATTCGAACCTGCGACCGTAGCGGTCGCGCGCTTCCAGACTGAAGCGCCTAGAACCGCTCGGCCACACCGGCCGGCTGTGCCATGACATACCTAAGTTCAAATTTCCTTGCACAGCCCTTTCTTGCCGCTTTTGTGCCTTGAAAATGATGCGGTGTGCACCTGTACAAATGTCGGCAGTTGTCGAAGGCGACACGTGAGATAATGAGAGCATAAATTCACCCCAGAGCTCACGCACAGATGAATCGTTAAGCCTTGATAATATTACATAATTGCATTGCGCCTGTGCGTGAGTCTAGTTCGAAGGTGTTAACAGCTCTGTCAATGAGTGTCCGACTGAGAATAACGCCTTAAACGGATGCACAGAAGCACACAAACTACATGTAATATATCTGGGGGAATAAGGGACGTAGATGATTTATTGTAACGGATGCGGTGTTCTTTAATCGAAATCAAAGGGATCTACCCACCGACCGGAAGAAGTGAAATTTATGAAGGCACATTTCTATAGTCAAAAATGAGTTTAATTTGTTGTCCGTTTCCTAGTTTCCAAAGTTTGAGATTTATTAGTCCTTTTACTGACAAGTGGGAAGTCTTGGACACTTGCGAGACTGGCACCGCGTCAGTCATAGCTGGAAGAGATGCATTCAACGCCGCATCTACTCTTCTTGACATCCCAGGCACTGGCCAAAGATGGCAGCGACGACCGCTGCTGGTAGTACTTGAAGCTTATCAAAGGAAGTATCCATTTTGCAGTGTCACAGCCGTGTTGATAATATACGAATAATAAGCTGGCTGTATAATGCTCTTTTAATATTCCTTCAAATGCTACATGTGTTGGCGTCACGTCCATTTTCAAACACATTTGCGAGGAAAGGAGGACATATATAACTCGATGGTTAGAGCTGGCACCTGTATTGCCAGGTATCAATAAAATACCAATCCTGACATACATAAGGCAATCACTCGCATCTCCATACAGTGAACGTCAATTGTGGCATAATCTAATGCCGGAGCGCTAGTATCTGTACTAGTATTTCAAGCAAATATACAAACTATAACACATCCACACAGTCCTAAACGTAAACATCTTATATTTTTGTAGGCACATATACCGCTTATAGGAAGGTAGTTATAAAATTTTATCCTTTAAAGTGAACACTGCTTTCACTCTCAACCATGTGTGTGATCGGTTGTTCTTACTTCCACAGCAACCTTTGCGGGCCTGCACGCAACAATTCACTAAAGTTTATGCGTAACCGGATGAATGGTACTGAAATGCACAGACTGCGAACAAACAATCAAAGAAACACACATTCATTTTTATATACTAGTTAGTTTACGATACAGTCACGTTACGCACACTCTCTGACAAAAGACCTGACCGCAGCGGGCTACCTCACAGCATAAGTTTGCGCTGCTCATGACGTGAGACGGACAAACGGGCCGCACCGATAATCCAAAAGTCCGGCTGACTACACAATCTGGCATCAGCGTAGACTGCGGCAGTTTCTGGAGGAAGTATTCTGTTAGACTTGTTCTGCGACGTCCACTCATGAGGCCTAGCGGCAAACCGCATGTCGTCTGAATGTAACATCAGACGATTGGGACCACTGTTTGTCTAAATTTTTATAGCGCCTTTCGTCTGAATGCTGAAGTATAGCCCAGCGACTGCGTATTTCACTTTCTGGCACACCGATAATAAAAGTTCCCTCCAGTAATATTTTGATGACAGATTTCTTAGCAGACTGTCTGCATGCCAACACCTCATGCGCTAGAGCTCTGCGGAATCTGTTAGCTGAGAACCGGTAGTGGCTGCGGCGGTTACGCTCCGCTTCCTCGCCCCCAGTCGAAAAGTACAGCTACCGCTCATCACTCTGGACAGTATAAAATGTTTACTGTTCTTGAGGGAAGCTCCACGAAAAAAGTCTACGATTTGCATTTCGTGGTCGATGGCAACGGAGGCTGACGACCCGTTTTGAAATTATGAGTATTCTATTACACTAATATGCAAGACATGAGTATGGCTCAAAATTAATTACATAGTGTGTGGTCCAATCAGGATTCTCACTACATTGTTTAAAGTTATTATTAATGATCTATATCTCGTTTCTTTTCCTTTCAGCAACGATTCTTCATGCAATTTCCTCGTCAGAGATTCATAAGTTTTCGTCAAACTAAAATAGAAGAGCGTCCGCCTGTTAAGATGGGTGGTAACGTGTTCGCCTCCCACGCAAGCGGGCTCAGGTTCGATTCCCGGCTGCGTTGGAGATTTTCTCCGCTCAGGGACTGGGTGTTGTGTTGTCATCATCATTTCATCCTGATCACCGGCGCGTAAGTCGCCCAATGTGGCTTCGAATCAAGTAAGACTTGCACTTGGCGGCCGAACTTCCCCGAATATGGGTCTCCCGGCCATCGATGCCATACGCTCATTTTTTTTTTTACAATGAAGAGTGAAAGAAACTGGTACACCTGCCTAATAGCATGTAGGGCCCCCGTAATCAAGCAGAAGTGCCGCAACACAACGATGCACGAACTCGATTAATGTCTGAAGTAGTGCTGGAGGGAACTGACACCATGAATCCTACAGGGCTGTCCACAAATCCGAAAGAGTACGAGGGAGTGGAGATCTCTTCTGAACATCACGTTGCAAGGCATCCTAGATATGCTCAATCAGGTCCATGTCTGGGGAGTTTGGTTGCCGGCGGAAGTGTTAAATCAGAAGAATGTTCCTGTAACAACTCTGGACGTGTGGGGTGTTGCATTGTCCTGCTCGAATTGCCCAAGTCCGTCGGAAGGCACAATGGACAAGAGTGGATGCAACTGATCGGACAAGATGATTACATACGTGTCACCTGTCAGAGTCGTGTCTAGACGTATCAAGGGCCCCATATCACTACAACTGCACAGGCTCCACATCATTACAGAGCCTCCACCAGCTTGATCAGTCCTCGGCTGACACTCGGGGTCCACGTTTTCTAGAGTTTGTCTCCATAGCCGTACACGTCCATCCAGTCGATACAATTTGAAACGAGGCTCATCCGACCAGGCAACATGTTTCCAGTCATCAACAGTCCAATGTCGTGCAGTCATCAAGGGTACACGAGCGGGTCTTCGGTTCCGAATACCCATATCGATGACGTTTCGTTGAATGATTCGTACGCTGACACTTGTTGATGGCCCACCGTTGAAATCTGCAGCAATTTGCGGAAGGGTTGCACTTCTGTCTCGTTGAAAAAAAAAAAATGGTTCAAATTGCTCTGAGCACTATGGGACTTAAAATCTGAGGTCATCAGTCCCCTAGACTAAGAACTACTTAAATCTAACTAACCTAAGGACATCACACACATCCATGCCCGAGGTAGGATTCGAATCTGCCTAGCAGCAGCACGGTTCCGGACTGAAGCGCCTATAACCGCTCGGCTACGGTGGCCGGCAGGAGATTCTGTGTCCCACCGCTGGTGCGCCGACTATAAAATCACGTTCAAACTCACTTAAATCGTGGTAACATACCATTGCAGCAGCAGTAACCTATCTAGCAGCTGTGTCAGACTATTGTTGTCTTATATAGGCATTGGAGACCGCAGCGCCGTATTCTGACTAATTACATATCTCTGTATTTGAATACGCATGCGTATACCAATTTCTTTGGCGCTTCACCGTATTAACGTACATAATTTTCCATCACGATTACAGTTTTCCCATAATACAAAGGAATAAAACATTCACGTTGACAGTTTGTGACGAAAGTTTATTTCAAGGAAATAAACCGTAGTTGAAAATCAACCTAGCCCACACATCACGAAACGGAAATCAAACACTTTGCACCTGGAAATCGGCTGTGTGTAAGTGCAGTCTAGTGCCACATTTAAATAGAATTCCACGTCTACTACGAGAAAGTGAGAAGTATGTTGATGGGAAGAAAAACAAGAAGAAACGGAGTTAACTATCTACTCGATGTCAGGCAGCAATCAATTCATTCGAGAATTTAGAGAAGTAACTGAAAATTATATTATTAACACAGACACGAAACTATAGATGTGGGCAATTTTCAACTCTGCACCTTCATACTTTTTTCATCTTGAGATCTGTACATATAATCCACACTGACTAGCCTGTTCATTGCTCTCTTAATGTCTCCATCTGGCCACTATTTGATTAAAAGCGTCCAAATCCATGTTATAGATGTATCCTTCGAATCATTCCAACGACTTTATTGTGTGTTGTCGCTTGGTTTTTGTAAGGAAGATCACTATTGCTACTCCCAAGAAGTATTGGGACGAGTTTGCAAGAAGGCTTACAAATTGTATTCTGTATGAAAGTCACAAGTGTAACCCGCACTTGATTTCCCGGAATTTCCAAGTTAGTTTACTTAGCTATGTAAATAGAAGCAACAATGAACCTCAATTTACACATTAACATAACTCAATCGAACATCAGCAGAGCAAAATTATGAAAAATAGTCTTCGATTTACAGATATACCAGCAGCTGAGCCAGTGGCAAACCATGGTCATTCTCACAATTTCGTAGCTGTCTGTAGTTGCGGCAGATTCCATACTACATATCCGATTGTTGAGTAATATATTGCGAACCGAATTTATCCATCTTCACGGTGTTAAATCAACAAATGAAATTGCATAATTCTGCCTACATTACCGGCCTCCCGTATCGTCTTATCGTATTGGGGTTTTCCTATAGTCTCGAAAAGGAGATGACGAGGTAAATGTACGTTTTCTGCGTGGCGAAACATCCACTGCTAATGTGCATCGGTGTCAAACAGTGATTGGATAGCTCTTGCGAGTGAACTATAACAATAATAACAACAACAATAATAACCTAATAATGAACGAATTTCATTGCATTACAGGAGAAGGTTAACAGCTGAACATAAAAATAGGCTGATCGTTTATTTCGCTCATTTCTAAGGTTTTCTTACCTATTTGTGTGTAATCACTCAGGAAGCCTTACCAGTAAATGCGAACAGCGTCTAGTGAACGAGCTTTTCAATCTGTGGTACACTTTAGACTGAAAGAAAGAAAATAATAAAAGAAGCAGGTTTACTATTTTGAGCGTGGGCAGGGTTGACGCAGTGCCCTGGAGTTGGCACTCTTCCCTACCAATTTACTATCTGACTGCTCCCTAACAAGTTGTTGGTACAATAATATCGGCATATTCATATCGGAATTACTATCAAAATGTAGTAGTTAATATAACTTGTTATGTTGAGCGGTATTCAGTTACATCCCATCTCTTGACTTACTGAATGGTTTTGAAACTCCTCTCGCTGTTGATTTCGTAAAGCGCACGTCCAATTCAGCGCTATATAGAATCGAATCGTTTTAGCTGTAAATTGCTCCGTACAGAATTCGAAAATAAAGAATAGCTTAAATTTGTAGAGCACAGTCTCTTGCATTAGACTGGATGCCCGGTTTCGATCATGCTGGACTCTAACTACAAAATCGCATTATTCTTTCCACTAGCGATGTCGAGAATTTGCAGTTTACCAACTCTGTTATAACAATGATTTGTTGATCTGGGACTGATCCATCCTGCTAAGTTCGTTTGAATTTTTCTTGTCATCTCAGTGAAGTATTCTAAATAATTCCCACTTAAGATGTCGCACTGCGTTATTAAAGTATACTTTTTTGTTTCCAAGAAGGTAGTTTCATGGATAAGCTACATCTTCTCTCATCTTTCATGGTGTGAGCTGTCTACCTCAGCCATGATTATGGCAGTGTGAAAGTGCTACCATTATACTCACAACTACAGTGCTCATACGAAAGGTAGTATAAAAAGTTAGGTAAAGAGTGGTCTCGATTGAGATGTTGCTTTCAGACGACATGTGGTTTACCGCTAGGACACAGGCATAGACATAGGAGAATATTTGGAACAGATGACAAACCTTCCTCCAGAAACTGCCACAGTCTACAGCGTTGCCAAGTTGTGCAGATAGCCTGATAGTATTACTAGCATGGTCATTATATTTGTCCCAAGTCATGACTGACTCGGACTTATAATGTGATTTAGCCGGCTGCCGGTCAGGTTTCACGTCAGAGATTCTGCGATGGCGGTCGCCGTCCAGGTTTTATGTCAAAGAGTGTTAGTGATCCTGTGCTTGAACGTGACGCTCGAAAGATATAACACTTGAGGGAATATTAACAAGCATTAAACAACCGAGTGGCCGAGCGGTTCTAGGCGCTACAGTCTGGAACCGCGCCACTGCTACGGTCGCAGGTTCGAATCCTGCCTCGGGTATGGATGTGTGTAATGTCCTAAGGTCAGTTAGGTTTAAGTTGTTCTAAGTTCTAGGGGACTGATGACCTCAGAAGGTAAGACCCATAGTGCTCAGAGACATTGGAACCATTTGAACCATTAAACAACCGAGGACAGAGTTATTGTCATACTTGTGGAGTATAGATACAGATGTAGTACGAAATAAGCGGCTGGCTCCACCTGTATTCTGTACTCGCCCTATGCGCACGTCTAGATATGGCAGACGAAAGTGGAGTTGTGAGAATTGACACAAACAACTTCCCCCTTGAAGCGTCAGTTTCATTTTCTCCTCCTACTGCTAATGTGGTGACTTCTATAGCCTACCTGGTCGTTTTTTGAGTTTATATTACTATACAGTATTACATTCGGTAAGATATCCAAAATCTGCTGCTAGTGAAAGTTATCTTTCACAGCCCAAGGAATCCTTCATTTGCCAAGTGATGATAAGATAAAAAAAAGAAACAGGGTGCACTATTTCTGGGTACAAGGTGGTCTTGTCATTCGTAGGTAGAGCCCTGGCAGAGAAAGTGCGTAGCAGATTTCTCTCCATCTTGTATCCCTCATCCCTCGGCCTGGCAGCTCCTGAGAAGTTTTCGGGACGCTAAACCAAGCGCTAAACTCACGTTCACATAGTAATCTGGTCCATTGTTGCTTCTGTCTACGTTGCCATATTGGACAGTGAAAAAGGGTCGATAAATGCACGCATAATAGTCCCCATTTTGCTCAGTAAAATGGTTCTTTTCTCGAGGATAACGATTAAATTTTACAATATTATGATAATCCAGATAGTAGTTCCATTGGCCGTCGTGGTCTAGTGGACAGCCGGCACGGTAGCTCACCGTGTTCGGTCAGAGGGTTAGTTACCCTCTGCAATAAAAAAAAAAAACTGAGTTCATCGATCAACGACGAACTTAAACGGGTGTCTTACGACGTCCGCCCCGAGCAGATGCAACAAACAAAAGCGAACAAAATGAGATTAAACAAAAGTAGAGATCAGGGTTCGATTCCGAAAAGGGTCGGAGATTTTTCTTCTTTCCACCCTCTTGAGGAATGCCGACGGTCCACTTATCCTCATGTCAACATGATTGCTGGGGATCTTTTCCGTGGGTAAAAGGCGGCGGGGACGAAGGGCCTTCCGCCCCTCCCACTCCTAGTGGCACGCTGAATAGAACAACTGCACTCTATCTGTAGTCAGGCCAATAGGCCTGTCACAGTCTTGAGCAATAGACTTTACCTTTTTTATACAGACGTTGCACAGTTTAAAAGTTCGTTTAAACAAATGGGCGATACAAAGAAATGAGAGAACTACAAGTAGATCTTGGATAAGCTCCAGTAGTTTGAATATAATATCTGTATTACATTCTACACTACCGATGCTACTACACAGACTAATACGGGTTTAATGAGCATTTACTCCGTTTCTCAATACATACTGAGTATTTTATACAGATTCTCATTCTGGAAGATCAAGTAACGTGCACCTCGAAGATAACATTAGGGTGTCACTGTATCTGCTAAAACATGCCAGTAGCATTTCCCTCTCCTACAACTCTGCTCTATAACTCATTAAAGAGGCCCTGCGTGCTGGTGTAGGTTGCCAATCGGTCCTGGAGTTGTGCAACGCTTCCGCTGTTACTTATTTACATGACACCAGGACAGGACAACCTCGCGCAGCGCCTGACGTACTGTTTCGAGAGCAAAGTCCCGTAACAGCTCTCCTAGAACTCCATGGCCCTCATAAACTATTTCTCGCGTCGCTGAATCTGTCCAATCAATGGTAAGGACAGCTCGCCCTCTATAACCTTGGCTCGCACGAAACCTCTGAGCCCAGAGCTGCTTTCGATTGTGTCCCTGCACGAAGGCAGTAACCGCGTGGAATCTTCCGCAGCACTACAGCGACCGGAAGTCTGGCTCGAGACAACGTTTTTTCGCTACTTCCATAATGCCGCCGACAAAATAAATATGAAAATATTACGTAAAGTCAATGAAAATGAATCCTAACGTGTGATAAAGCTTGTCGACAGTTAAGAATTGTGACTGTCTAGGACAGTGTCAGTTCAGGGAAAGCACGTAATATTTTTTTCTTAACAAAAGTTCATTAAAAACTTGTACACATGGGCTCTAACTGATAAGTAATTCCCACACGTTACTCTTTCGTCGTGTTTGGTGCATCGTGTTCCCAAAAAATTCGTAACATGAATGTGAAATATCGCAGTTGCTCAACGGTTAAACATATGATTCAATATACTTTGATCATGCATCTACTGAAGAGACTAGAGAGCTCTCTGTGATGTCACGTGCACTGTGTATGAAGTATGTTGCCGGGCCGGCCGAAGTGGCCGTGCGGTTCTGGGCGCTACAGTCTGGAACCGAGCGACCGCTACGGTCGCAGGTTCGAATCCTGCCTCGGGCATGGATGTGTCTGATGTCCTTAGGTTAGTTAGGTTTAATTAGTTCTAAGTTCTAGGCGACTGATGACCTCAGAAGTTAAGTCGCATAGTGCTCAGAGCCATTTGAACCATTTTTTTGAAGTATGTTGCCGGTCCGAGCGCCAACGGGTCCATAAATACTATCATTTGTTGTTTACTATATAATGGTCTTTCTCCTAAGAGTCCGCAGCTCGTGGTCTTGCGGTTGCGTTCTCGCTTCCCGCGCACGGGGTCCCGGGTTCGATTCCCGGCGGGGTCAGGGATTATCCCTGCCTCGAGATGACTGGGTGTTGCTGTGTCGTCTTCATCAACATCATTCATCCCCATTACGGTCGGAGGAAGGCAATAGCAAACCACCTCCGCTAGGACCTTGCCTAGTCGGCGGTGCGGTTCTCCTGCATCGATCCCTACGCTCCTCTGAGTATGGGACCTCATCGTCATCATTATCATTCTCCTAACAAGAGCTGCTACCAATCTCCTCGAAATTAACCATGCTCCAGAATGGGATGATCCCTTAACACAGACTGGTGACATAAGACTAAGGGGCTGTCCTTGCGCCGACAGAATCTCAGAATGAGATTTTCACTGTGCAGCGGTGTATGTGCTGATATGAAACTTCCTGGCAGATTAAAACTGTGTGCCGGACTGAGACTCGAACTCGGGACCTTTGCCTTTCGCGGGCAAGTGCTCTACCATCTGAGCTACCCAAGCATGACTCACGTCCCATACTCACAGCCTTTCTTCTGCCAGTATCTCGTCTCCTACCTTTCAAACTTCACAGAAGCTCTCCTTCCTACAGGAGGAATGTACACTGCTGGCAAATAGAATTTTGAAATTTGGCACGCAGATCTACTACCTGTGGCAGCAAGAATGGATCTAACGCTGCTGCTCAGAAAATGTAGTCCAGCAACAAAGGAGGTGGCTTACAAAACACTCGTTCGACCTATACTTGAGTATTGCTCATCAGTGTGGGATCCGTACCAGATCGGGTTGACGGAGGAGATAGAGAAGATCCAAAGAAGAGCGGCGCGTTTCGTCACAGGGTTATTTGGTAACCGTGATAGCGTTACGGAGATGTTTAATAAACTCAAGTGGCAGACTCTGCAAGAGAGGCGCTCTGCATCGCGGTGTAGCTTGCTCGCCAGGTTTCGAGAGGGTGCGTTTCTGGATGAGGTATCGAGTATATTGCTCCCCCCTACTTATACCTCCCGAGGAGATCACGAATGTAAAATTAGAGAGATTAGAGCGCGCACGGAGGCTTTCAGACAGTCGTTCTTCCCGCGAACCATACGCGACTGGAACAGGAAAGTGAGGTAATGACAGTGGCACGTAAGGTGCCCTCCGCCACACACCGTTGGGTGGCTTGCGGAGTATGAATGTAGATGTAGATGATGTAGATGTAGACAATGAGTGAATCCAACGGAGCTTGGATGACAAAAAAGGTTGACGTATATCCATGCTTTTTCAACTTGAAGCTTTAGTTCGTCAAACTTAGTGGTTGGCTAGCGATTGCTTGCAGTCGTTGGCAACCAACGACGAGGTGTTTTTAGTGCGTGAGGGATCTGAGAAACGTGCACACCAGAGGAACAATGAAGCAATTTCTGTATGATGTAGGTGAGGACAGCATAGCAATATCCGGTCTAGTGTAAGATATTGCCACGCACACGTCGAAGATAAGGCACAGCCATCGACCTTAACATTTCAAAATTATAACTACTTTCAAAATTACTGCCTCTGCGAACAACGAGTGATAGAGTTTTGTAGCTCATGGCACATCTGTACATCTACAAAGATACTCCGCTAGACACCGTACACTGCGAGATGGAGAGTACTTGCACCACTACTAATCGTTTCCTTTCCTGTTCCGCCGGCCGTGGTGGCCGTGCGGTTCTAGGCGCTCCAGTCCGGAGCCGCGCTGCTGCTACGGTCGCAGGTTCGAATCCTGCCTCGGGCATGGGTGTGTGTGATGTCCTTAGGTTAGTTAGGTTTAAGTAGTTCTAAGTTCTAGGAGACTGATGACCACAGCAGTTGAGTCCCATAGTGCTCAGAGCCATTTGAACCATTTTGAACCTTTCCTGTTCCACTTGCAAATAGTGTGAGGGGAAAACGTCTGTCTATATGCCTCCCTGTGACCCCTAACTTCTCGTATCTTATCTTCGTGGTCTCTACGCGAAATGCATGTTGGCGGCAATAGGATCGTTCTGCAGTCAGCTTCAAATGCCGGTTCTTTAAACTTTCTCAGTAGTGTTCTGTTCCGTCGGGTGCTAGTTGCGTGGCACCACTGACATCCTGCATTGCGTTTGGTATGTTTGGTATGACCCTTCTGAACTTACCAAGTCCATAATCACATGACATATTCGACCAACACCAGCAGAGATATTGCAAATCGATAATCCGCAGCCGGCCGCTGTGGCCGAGCGGTTCTAGTTGCTTCAGTCTGGAACCGCGCTACTGCTACGGTCGCAGATTCGAATCCTGCTTCGGGCATGGATGTGTGTGATGTCCTTAGGTTAATTAGGTTTAAGTAGTTCTAAGTCTAGAGGACTGATGACCTCAGATGTTAAGTCCCATAGTGCTTAAGAGCCATTTGAACAATTTTTTGATAAACCGCATTCTTAATAGGTAACTATCCTGCCTCTGTTGAATTTCGACGCGTGCTGGTTAACATTTCTCCTTCTTACGCGATGGATAACTCTTTCTCCCAACAAGCAGCCGACGTTCAACTGCAAACTCCTGACGAGAATCTTTCCTTTTATAGAGAATAGAGATGCCGTTACTCCTACCTACTTTGTGTGACTGTTATGAAATTCCTATCATGTGCACGCTAAAGGATATAGTACACTTCATGCCAGTTAGACCGTCACTTTCATCGTTTTGCAGTTTCAATGGCCAGTAGTGTATACGTGAGGCACTGGCTTCTGTAGGACATAACCAAGTAGATGATTCTGGATGGTTGATCTGCTCAATGGTCGTCGTTGTCCAACATTGAACTGGCGAATGATCAGCTACACCGTTTATCCGGCTTCACGATCCGCGGTAACTGGTGAAGATCCGTGCCATCGACACGAAGCTGCCGATAGCAGCCAACTGTAACACGGGCAGTTCTTCCCGAATTTGGTCATTCACAGTCCATGAGAAACCAAGTGCCTGCACGAGTTAAAGAGATGGAGACATCCGTACGCTCGCGATCTTGCCGACGGCAACCTCGAGTGTCAGGCGATGGCAAGTACGACGTCGGAAGATCTCCCTGTCACGGGACATGCCCGAGTATCGCCTTCACCCTGATAGCAGGGTTGCTCTCTCCAGGCTCCTGGTTCATAGCCTTAGATACAACATCCAAGTAGCATTCAAGTTCAAGATTTCTAACGTCACATGTCCAAACGAAGTTCAAAATCCGACAATTTTCACCTTGCAACGGAGGGTTCACTGATTTCAAACTTCCTTGCAGATTAAAACTGCTCTCAGTTCCGGACCATCGCACAGTAGCAGATCTGTCAGGAAATTTCTCCAACAGCAACGAAATAAGAATCCCCATTTATGATCATTTTACCTGACGTGTTCCTTTGCGAGTATAAACAATTTTTAATACAAATTTATCAGAAACATAGCGTTCTTCGTAGCGTTATATCGTAATAATATGAAAAATACACCACCTTATCAAAAGTATCCAGACACAAAGTAGTGGGTATTAATACTGGGTGTGTCTACCATTCGCATTTCTTACAGCTGTAACTTGCTGGTGACACTTCAAATGAGGTGTCTGAATGACTCTACAGAAATGGCAGCCCATTCTTTGTCAGGAGCCGGAGCCAGAGAAAGTACTGATGTTCGACGCTGGTTGTGGAGCGAAGTCAGCATTCCAACTCGTCACAAACGTGTTGCATTCGGTTCAGGTCGGTACACTGAGCAGGCCACTCCAGATATGTTATTCTCCACATATTATTGCCTCAAACATGCCGCTGTATGACAGCTTGTATTAAAATGTTTATGTAAACAATCATCGTCTCCGTACTATTCCTCTAATGTACACACTACACAATGCTGTAAAACGTGTTCATACACTAAAGCACCCCATACCATAACACCTCCTCCATATTTCATTGCCGACCGCGGTGGTCTCGCGGTTCTAGGCGCGCAGTCCGGAACCGTGCGACCGCTACGGTCGCAGGTTCGAATCCTGCCTCGGGCATGGATGTGTGTGATGTCCTTAGGTTAGTTAGGTTTAAGTAGTTCTAAGTTCTAGGGGGACTGATGACCACAGCAGTTGAGTCCCATAGTGCTCAGAGCCATTCGAACCATATTTCACTGTTGGCACTGCTCATAATGGCCGTGTACTCCAGGCGTCCGCCACACCCAAACGATTACAGCAGATTTAAAACTAAATTAAAATAACACCTCCCGAACAGGCCATGAAGGCCCAACGGTACCGACCGGCCGCCGTGTCATCCTCAGCCCATAGGTGTCACTGGGTGAGGATATGGAGGGGCATGTGGTCAGCACACTGCTCTCCCGGCCGTATATGAGTTTCCGAGGTCGGAGCCTCTACTTCTCGATCAAGTAACTCCTCAGTTTGCCTCACAAGGGCTGAGCGCACCCTGCTTGCCAACAGCGCTCGGCAGACCGGATGGTCACTCATCCAAGTGCTACCCCAGCCCGACAGCGCTTAACTTCATTGGTCTGACGGGCACCGGTGTAACCATTGCGTCAAGGTCGTACAACAAATTGGGATTCATCAAATCTCTTTTCCAGTCATCCAACGTCCAGTGGGGTTTCTCTTTACACTACCTCAAGCGTCGCTTACCACTGAGTACAGTAATGTGTGGCTTATGAGGAGCTGCTTGACCATTTTACCCCATTCTTTTTAACTCTCTAATCGCAGTCATTACTCTGTCTGAATTGCTGATAACACTTTGGAACTCACTTAAGATTCCTTTCGCTGATTTCATGCGAATTTTTTAGAACGACCCTCATTAGTTCTCAACAATCCGTGACCCACAGTACACAAGGTTGGTCTGGTATTGGTTTAGCTCTGGCCATTCCTTCACTTTTCCATTTCACAATTACGTCACCAACAGTCGATCTGGGCAGCTTTAGAAAGGTGATTACTTATTCCGGTGACGTCAGATGACTAGTAAGTTTCGAAGTCACTGAGCTCTGATGACCGTTCCATTCTGCTTCTCTACTAACAACTAATTTCTCTCCGCCTACTTTTACTGTGGCTGGTCCGCCTGTCATGACATCTAGTCGTGAACTGCGCATTAAATAGAGGTGTCCTGATACTTTTGGTCAGAAGCTGTACAGTGTATCGGTTCTGGGGCTGAGCATATAAAACCGTATGAGTTGGTGCTTAGACGTTACAAATGTTCAAATGTGTGTCAAACTTATAGGACTTAACTGATAAGGTCATCAGTCCCTAAGCTTACACACTACTTAACCTAAATTATCCTAAGGACAAACACACACACCCATGCCCGAGGGAGGACTGGATCCTCCGCCGGCACCAGCCGCACAGTCCATGACTGCAGCGCCCGAGACCGCTCGGCTAATCCCGCACGGCAAAGACGTTACACGTCTGTGTAATACATCATCCAACAGGAATTATTTAGTTTCTTTAAAATACCTTTAATGTCATATCTCCTGTTTTCATCATGATCGCCAGATAACTGAATGTATGTTTTCCATCGGTTTGATGAGCCCGTCACGTATAAAACTGGCCTTTTCTGTTCATAAAAATCTTCTGATGACTATTTTAATTTCATCTTTGGTGTGGCAGCGATGCCTAGAAAAATCAGTTTTCATTTTGGAATAAAAGCCCCTCACAGGTTCCTCATTACTGAACAACATCGGACTGTGCACTTCCGCAGGATTTTTTGCACCGTAGTTCTTCCTTTTAACTCGCGAGTTATAAGGGATTACGACAGCTTAGCTCTCAAACTGTATCCGTTCGGCTGTTAAGTGCGTTACGTGATTTGTTCGCCTCAACTATTCCCGTCGATTATGCAAAGCTGTACTTAAACCACCGGCTGGCAGCAGGGGGTGATGTCTGATATCGGAAATTAGCACGTAGATTAGCTTTGGAGACGGGAAGGCTGCAGACACGTAGTTACTGGATTTCGTCAGTCGAACAAAAGCACGGCGCACCACTGTCCGAGGTGACAGGTTTCCTCGTCAGGCACTCAGCTTCGTGTTCAATTATGTGTCTAGATGCTACGGGTGTCACACAGTTAGATAAATGGCTCAAATGGCTCTAAGCACTATGGGACTTAACATCTGAGGTCATCAATCCCCTAGACTTAAAACTACTTAGACCTAACTAACCTAAGGACGTCACACACATCCATACTCGACGCAGGATTCAAACCTGCGACCGTAGCAGTCGCGTGGTTGCGGACTGAAGCGCTTAGAACCGCTCGGCCACAACGGCCGGCCACAGTTAGATAGACGCGGCGAGGGGTTGTTAACTGCAGTCTTTTCCAGTGCGGTCGATCGCATCGCCTGCGACCGCCAACGACTCCACATTTCGAGCACGCCAGCGACTTTAATCTGTGTGAAGAAAAGAAAAACTTACTTACACGTACATTAGGATTTTTCATATTTTTTCCCGGGGCGTATTGTCCCAGAATTTAATTAAAACTAGGTACCACCCTCCATATCTAACCAAAGTTTTCGCGAGGTTTCCTTTGGCTGTATAGTCTGCATGTAAACAGAACCGGAATCAATCATCTCCTCACGCTCATTATCTAGGTACAGGATATTCACAAGTTTATACCAGCAATTCGTACCGTACCTTTCAAATAAAACAGTAGCGCTGCAGTCATGGACTGTGCGGCTGGTCCCGGCGGAGGTTCGAGTCCTTGCTCGGGCATGGGTGTGTGTGTTTGTCCTTAGGATAATTTAGGTTACGTAGTGTGTAAGCTTAGGGACTGATGACCTTAGCAGTTAAGTCCCATAAGATTTCACACACATTTGAACATTTTTTGAGTAGCGCTGCAGTGCTGAGATACACAAGTCTTTTTTTATTTTTTTACTCAACGCGTTAAGTTTGTGAGGAGTAGGGATATTGTTCAAATGTGTGTGAAATCTTATGGGACTTAACTGCTAAGGTCATGAGTCCGTAAGCTTACACATTACTTAACGTAAGTTATCCTAAGGACAAACACACACACACACCCATGCCCGTGGGAGGACTCGAACCTCCGCCGGGACCAGCCGCACAGGCCATTACATTTCATGAGAGTCTTATCCGCTAGTATAAAAAGAGGCGGTGGGTATTGTATTGTTAGTAGAGAAGCAGTGACAGCAGAATGGACCTGTCAGCAGAGCTCAGTGACTTAGAACGTCGATTCGTCATTGGATGTTTCGTGGGTAACAAATCAATCACTGACATTTTAACCCATCTAACGCTACCCAAGTCGACTGTTGGTGATGTTACTGAGAAGTGGGAGCACGGAGGAACAGCTGCAGCTAAACCGAGACCAGACAGACCTCAGACCTCATGTGCTGACGGACAGGGACCGTCGAGCATGGCGCAGGGAGGTTGAAAAACGTCACATCAGATCAGCGAACTGAATCACTTGTGACTTCTGAAGTGCAGTTAGTGCGATGACTGCGCAAGGAGGTACAACGGTCGAACAGCTCCTCATAAGCCGTATGCACTGAAGCGCCAAAGAAATTGATGTAGGCATGCGTATTCGAATACAGAGATATGTAAAGAGGCAAAATACGGCGCTGCGGTCGGCAACGCCTATATAAGACAACAAGTGTCTGACGCAGTTACTGCTGCTACAATGGCAAGTTATCAAAATTTAAGTGAGTCTGAACGAGATTGAAATGCTTGGGCTAGCAGGACAGAGCGGATTAGGTTGTGGAAAGGGGCCAAAATGAGTTCCTGTCAGTTGCACTCAACATGCAAACTTTATTTATCAACACACAATGTTACAGCAAGGAAACAAAAAACTCAAAACTTTTATCGACCTCCTTTGATTAACTTTAGATCGGCTGAACGACACATTCAAAATCCAAGACACAAGGCTTAAGCAAAATTGAAATACAAGGTTCTTCTGGAGGTTTCCCCAAGAACATTTTCTCAATCTTCAATCTAATCGGCTGAAGGCCTTAACAATTTAATTTTAATGGAACTAGGCTGGAGGTCGCATATTAAGCAATAAGAGGAGTTTCAATCTAAAAGGCAGAAGGCCTTATCTAAAAACCACTCCAGTAAAATTCGCCTGAAGGCCCCATATAAAAATATAGCAATCTCATGCCTTAAGGGCAAGACAAGAACATTAATTTAAGAGATATTGATACTCGGCTGAAGGCCACACATCACGCAAATAACTAAAATCCAAAACGGGAAATTACTACATAACACACAAGGAACGGCGCTCAGAAGTTTCCAAGGGTCGGCCTGGGATTATAACACTAACGCCTGTTTAGCTGAGACAGGCAGCCTGTCCAACGACTTCTCAATCTGGAGGCAACCCAATTGACAGGCAGCCGACTGACCAATCGACCTAATCAGTTCCACTCCACGCAACGAGCAAAACGACCACAAGATTTCAGTACACGACACACAGAATATTGGCACCCACAACGACCAACAACACCTCAGCTGTCGAACTACATGCCGCGGTGGACACGACGAGGAAAATATACTACCTAAAATTACGTCAACGACCAGTGCAAGTAACCGGAAGGTCAACGGTCACAAGGCAGAAGATACCGCTGGTGAACTTCAATAACAGGGAATAAATTAAGTTAAATTTCACAGGAAGATGGTTGGAATCTGAGTCGATTTAAATACACACACGTTGTTGCTCGCCTAAGTGTCCCAAAAGCGACAACCAGGATCAAACGAAGAAATGTAAACAGTTGAGGCTCGATAGAAAGTTAAGTGAGGATTCAACTTTCATGTCCAAGATCAGTGGGCGACGAACTTCGTAGCACTCGCAAGCAGCACCTCACACTCCAAGCGCGCGTGCACGCCACCAGCGGTTCCCGCCCGGACCCCGCGCAACCGGGGCTTGCTTGCTGCTCCACCCCAACCGACCGACTGAAACTGCTGGTCCGTCCGCGACTGCTGGTCCGTCGCGACTGCACTGTCTGTGCGTCTCCCACTCACTGACTACTCGACACACGATGACCCGGAAATACTATCGGTCGCTCCAGAGATGATACGAAAGTGCGCTTATCGATATGCGCTGCTGCTGCCACTCATGGGCAAGTAAGGCAGGAAGTTAGTGACGCCAGTAAATGGAATAAGAATTCAAGGCGGCACTACCTTAACAGAAGATGACAAACAATGGGATGAACACGAGCCTTGCACGGCTCAGCGATGTTACAGTCTGCGCAAGAGCGATGGGACACAGCATCTCCGAGGTAGTGATGAAGTGACGATTTTCCCGTGCGATCATTTCACGAGGGTACTGTGAATATCAGAAATCTGGCAAAACATCAGATCTCCGACATCACTGAGGATGGAAAAATGGTTCAAATGGCTCTGAGCACTATGGGACTTAACATCTGTGGTCATCAGTCCCCTAGAACTTAGAACTACTTAAACCTAACTAACCTAAGGACATCACACACATCCATGCCCGAGGCAGGATTTGAACCTGTGACCGTAGCAGTCGCGCGGTTCCTGACTGAGCGCCTAGAACCGCTAGACCACCGCGGCCGGCGAGGATGGAAAAAGATCCTTCTAGAATGGGACCAACGACTACTGAAGAGAATCGTCCAACCTGATAGAAGTGCATCCCTTCCGCATATTGCTACAGATTTCAACGGTGGGCCATCAACAAGTGTCTGTGTGCGAACCATTCAACGAAACATCATCGATATGGGCTTTCCGAGACGAAGACCCACTCGTGCACCCTTTCACTGCACGACACAAGGCTTCATGCCTCGCTTGGGTCCGTCAACAACGCCATTGGACTGTTGATGACTGGAAACATGTTGCCTGGTCGGACGAGTCTCGTTTCAAATTGTATCGAGCGGATGGACGTGTACGGGTATGCAGACAGCCTAATGAATCTATGGACTCTGCATGTCAGCAGGGGACTGTTCATGTTGGTGGAGAATGGTGTGGGGCATGTGCAGCTGGAGTGATATGGAACCTCTAATACGTCTAGATACGACTCTCACAGGTACCACATACTTAAGCATCCTGTCTGGTCACCTGCTTCCATTCATGTCCATTGTGCATTCTGACGGACTTGGGCAATTCCAGCAGGACAATTCGACACCACACACGTCCAGAATTGCTACGGAATGGCTTAAGGAATACTCTTCTGAGTTTGAACACTTCCGCTAGCCACCAAACACTCCAGACATGAACATTATTGAGGCTATCTGGGATGCCTTGCAGCGTGCTGTTCAGCTCGACCCCTCGTACTCTTACGGATTTATGGTCAGCCCTGTAGGGTTCATGGTGTCAGTTGCCTCCAGCACTACTTCAGACGTTAGTCGAGTTCATTACACGTCGTGCTGAGGCGCTTCTGTTTGCTCGCTGGGCCCTAAACGATATTAAGCACTTGAGCTGATGCAAAGAGCGACGCCATTGGACAGAGGATGATTGGAAACGAATGATTTCGAGTGATTAACCACGCCGTATCCTGTGACAATCCGATTGCAGCGTTTTGGATTGGTGACATTCTGAAATACATTACCTGCTCTAATGTGTAGTAGCAAAAGTGAAGTACGGAAAAGGTAATATTATGTTAAGGGGTGTTTTTGTGGTTACGGTGTGGCCCCCTTATTGAATTACGCAAACGCTAAATGAGGTTATGAGCACGTGTTACAGCATTCGGCTCTGTTTACAGCAGAGGAGCAGTTCCGAGACGATGACAGGTTATATCAGTATGACAACGCAATCTGCCATAAAGCAACAATTGTCAGGCAGTGGTTTTGGAGAATAATATTCTGGTACGGACTGATCCGGCAAGAGCCTCAACATGAACACAATAGAACACTTTTGGGGTTAGTTGGAACGTCGGCTTCGCTCTATACCCTAGCGTCCGATATCACTATCTTCTATGGTTTCGATTTTTGCGGAAAAATACACTGCCATTCCTCCATAGACATACAGAGACTTCACTGGAAGTGTCTACAGCGGAGTTCAAGCTAGACATAAAGGCGAATTTGGGCATATCACATATTAATGTCTACTTATAGGTGTCCAGATACTTTTGATTAGATTGCACTCCGTTGGCCTGCTAAACAAGAAACTACGAGGGTTGCCCAGAAAATAATGCACTGTATTTTTTTCAACAATTATTTATTGAAGATAATGAGAATTACACTTACGAAAGAATGGTGTTTTATGTACACACCCATTTTTCCACCTGATCTCCTTTCCTTTCTATGCCCTTCCTCCAGCGCGAAACAAGGGCGTGTATGCCCTGTCGGTACCAATCCTTGTCCTGGTTGCGGAGCCAGTGCTTCTCTGTGTGAATCACCTCCTCATCGTCCTCAAAATATCTTCCACAAATTGCATCCTTTAATGGCGAATGACAACAGCAGCTCGCTGCAACATGTCAGGCGTGACAGCCATGGATGGTCTCCCCGACCGCTGCAAATCGTGGAGCTCCGCCGAACAGCCTTCTGATGACCTCACCCTCCATGTCCAGCGAACAAGTGTCTGTGAGTTTCTCTACAGTGAGAAATTCAATGACGGCACGTCGCTTGTAACGTACATCACCTACAGACGCCATTTTGAAACTGTCTTGCAGCTACGCGATCTGTCGGAAATGACGGGAACTTGGCGCTCTCACTCAGGACACTTCAAATAATACATACGTAACGTTTCGCATTCGTAGATTTGTTTTCGGCCGAGAAAAAAAATTCGGTGGATTTCTTTCTGGGCAGCCCTTTTAGTTTAGATGTGATTGCAGTCTGCTTTCCCCATCATGAGCGCTGCTTGCTCTTCAGTTTACAGACAGATTATAAGGGAAATGCCGAACCTGGGAATCCTCTCTTTCCAAATTGGGACTCGCAGTGCCCCATTGCGATTTCGCCTTACATTGGGCTGAAAAGTGCTTTACTCTACAATGGGTCAGAATTCTAAAAACCTGCTCTACCTTTAGGTGTACAGAGGTATACACACCATCATATTATGTTGTTGTTAATCATTCTATTTCTTCTTTCAATTATGAAAATTTGGTTTTTGTGACTTCAGGTACTCTCTTCTCTCATTGTTACTGTAGTCTCTACGCTGAGGTTTAATCTAAAAAGAAAGTCACTAAATCATCAACAGACTGTATAGAGTAGCGACTGCACATTAATTTCTTTCGTACAGTCTCTTTCTAGCATAAAAATTCATTCACACAACGAAACATTTATATCGCTGGATTCTAGAAGAAAATTTGTTTTTACTGAAACTGATTTACTGTGTGTTTAAACTAATGTTATTCATATGCAATGCGCAGCTTCACGTTGGCTGGTGGTTTTCCTATTACAGTATACCATAGCCATTCTATTCTACTTAGTTCACTAATAAAGGAAAACAACAAGTAATTATAATAGTTAACAAAGTAACAATAGTAAAATTACGTTTCTGGGGCACATTTACTTATATCGATTTCTCTCCTTTTGGGTAACATAGCATCACAACATTAACCTATCCACACCTATTGCGCCCGCCTCCTTTTCATTTAGTTATTTACTCACTTTGTATTCTATGGAAAATTTAACAAAAATGTGATAACAGCAACAATACTAACAATATTAAAACTGCAGCGTAAGAATTCACTACGTGTTATCGTGATTAAGAATGAGGGAAGTGGTGTCATAGCTTACTAACAGGAATTATATGGCATTCGCCAAAAAGAATTTAAGAACACTGTTGGTAGTGGCAAGTGTAAGTTTTTCGTCATTACATGACATTCGTCTTCGTAGTACCATCTCCCTCTGTATTTTTAAGCATTTTTGTAGCTCTCTTGTTATATCGAATTACGCAGGTCCACTGTGCATCATGCCTTACTTTTCCTTTGAGTATGATTAGGTTCTCAGTCTAACAAACAATGATCAAACACTTCTAAAATTCAGTGTCAGGATCCCCGCACACTATCGACTAAGCGCAGCAATCCATTGCGAGGTCGTGCGATTTGTCTGCAGATCGCACGTGTGCGAGCAAATCTCACATCGCAGCGATGGGTCGCTGATCACACGGAATTCCAATAGTCTTATAACCACATGTGACGAATCGGCCGTGTGAGACAATATTGCTGCCTGACTGCTTCCCATTTGTCCAGTTAGCAAGTGTGAAGTTCTGTTCCGTTTCGCTTTTCCTAAGTGTAGTAATAACTTTACATCGGAATTTACAGTTATTGAGGGAGTATGAAACACTCTTGGAAGCGAAGTTGAAGCTGGAGCCGCCACATATAACGGTTGGAACTTAAACACTGGCAACTATATATTCACAGCCGATACAAAAGAGTTACACGTTTGCACTTAATACTGTCCTTCAAAGTAGTCACCGGCGTTGTGTAGAACCCGTTGCCAGCGATATGGAAGGCGTAGTATACCGTTCGCAGAGCCTGATGTATTGATGGTGCGCATGGAGTGTTCTAGTGCTTGTCGAATCTCTGGAACAGTTCTGAAGCGAATGCCACGAAGTGATTCTTTCGTCTTCGGAATCAAATCACCGACTTTAAGTCCGGGCAATATGGTGGCTAGTACAGTACTTCCCAGTGCCATCGACAGAACCGAGCAGCCACAGCTTGCGCTGTACGCGCCCGTGTATTGTCGTGCAATATGATGGGTGGGTTGCGCAAAAAGTGTCGCCGGTTCTTTCGCAAAGCTGGTCACAGGTGATGCTCCAAGAACGAACTGTAATACTGTGCATTGACGGTCTGCTGTGGAGGAACATAATGCGTTAGGATAACACCTCCACAGTCGTACATGAGAATCACCATAACTTTCACCATACAGGGGCTCTGTCGCACTTCCGACTTTCGCGGCGACCCATAATGACGCCATTCGTTGGACTGGCGTTTCAATTTCGGCTCGTACGATGCGGCGCATGTCTCATCCAGTGTTACGATAAGGCGTAAGATTCGACAGACAGTAGACCGCTCCATTCGTACCACCAACAGAACAGGCACTCCTAACGGTATACTACATCTTCCACATCGCTGCCAACGGATTCTACGCAACGCTGGTGATTACTTTGAAGGACAGTAACAGGTGCGAACATGTATCTCTTTTATATCGGTTGTGAATAAATAGTTGCTACTGTCTAAGTTCAAACTCTCGTATTGAGAACGAACAGAAATAATAAAACAATTGCACCTCATATTTTGAAACTTGTGTTGTGAAGGTGGAAAGTCATGGGAAGTTCGTAGCAATGTTCCATCCGTTGATTTGAAGTAATTTATGAAACAAGTAGATGCATTATTGAGGTTTTTAGCATCTGAACAGGATGAAATAGTATTAAGTGAACATTTCAATTTAAACGTGAAGAGTGCACTTATTTTACAGTTACAATTAATCCCCTTTTCATTTTATATAATTTAATTCTACCTCGTACAATATACAGCAAATGTTAATGAAACCAACAGTATCGCAAACATGCACAAAACTCTCTAGGCGCCAATAAAAAAAGGTGACGTATTTTGTAATATAACATACAGTTACCAAGAAAAAGTTTATAAAAAATGTTTAATACGTGATTCTTGAGTTTCTCCCGGCGTATTTGATAGTCAAAATATCCACGGGTGTACTGCCGGTCTACAGTGTCCAACGGGCACAATATTTCGGCGATCACACATGTCGCCATCATCAGGTGAACTGACGGACTGAGCTCCTGTGAACGTGCCGGCACGGAGATCCGTACGCACGAGGATTCTGGTACAGACGTCGAGATACTGGGACAGCGTTGTTAGAGAGGACATCGAAATTCGCACCAATGACGACCTCATAAACCGTGACTGTGGCTATAATCTTAGCAAGACTTGGGAACCAACGATTGCGTTAATCAAGACTAAATCGAGCAAACGTACAGTTGTGACGACCACGGCGGACAGAGCCATCACACCGACGTCATCTCAGACGCCGTCGCAATCTGTTCCACCGCGCGACCGTGGCGCGGGGCGCGGACAGCGGAGGGAGCGCGCCGCGGGCGGAGGGTATTTAAATCGCCCGCCACCGCGACCGAACCCAGTTCCCTCTGAGCAGCCAGAGCGTGCGTATTTCCGTGCCGGCACGTTCACAGGGGCTCAGTCCGTCAGTTCACCTGATGATGGCGACATGTATGATCGTCGAAATACGAGGGTTGTTTTTTAAGTAAGGGCCGTTTTTATTTTTTAAAAAAGATACAAATACTTTTGTAAAAAAACTTTTATTTTCTGATTCTACACACTTTTGCCTATTTTTCTACATAGTTGCCTTGTTTACTTAAGCACTTGTCATACCGTACAACTAAGTTTTTAATTCCCTCTTCAAAGAATTCGGCCGCCTGCTCCGACAGCCAAGAGTTCACGGCCGCTTTCGCTTCATCGTCGTCATTGAAGCGCTGCCCTCCAAGATGGTGTTTCAGGTACCGGAAAAGGTGAAAATCGCTAGGAGCAAGGTCGGGGCTGTATGGTGCATGGTCCAAAACTTCCCAGCCAAAAGCAGCAATCAAATCCCGAGTCTTTTGAGAGGTGTGAGGCCTAGCGTTATCGTGCAGGAGCAAAACTCCTTTTGTCAGCATGCCGCGCCTTTTGTTTTGAATTGGTCTGCGGAGCTTGTTTAGAGTTGCACGGTAGGCATCTGATTGTCGTTCCTCGTGGCATAAAGTCCACTAGCAAAACACCGCGCCGGTCCCAGAACACAGTTGCCATAATCTTGCGCTTTGACAGCGTCTCTTTGGCTTTGAGCTTGACGGGTGAGGTTGTGTGTCGCCATTCCATCGATTGTCGCTCGCTTTCGGGAGTGATGTGGGATACCCATGTTTCATCTACAGTGACAATTTGACTCAACATGTCATCCCCTTCTTCCTCGTAACAAATCAAAAAGTCCAATGAAGTGGCAAATCTCTTCCCTTTGTGGTCCTCTGTGAGGAGTCTGGGTACCCACCGAGAACACAGGTTCTTAAAGTTTCGGTTTTCAGACACAATTTTGTACAAAACCGATCTCGAAACTTGTGGAAATTCCAAAGAAAGAGTGAAAATTGTGAATCTTCTGTCCTCACGAATCTTTGTTTCGACTGCAGACACCAAATCACCAGTGATCACAGAGGGCCGGCCTGAGCGTTCTTCGTCATGGACGTTTTGACGGCCATTTTAAAACTCTCTAACCCATTGACGCACTTTACCGTCACTCATTGCATTCGAGCCATAAACTTCTGTTAACTGACGATGAATTTCTGCAGCTGATAGGCTTCTCGCGGTCAAAAAACGTATCACTGACCGTATCTCACACGCGGCGGGCGATTCAATAATCGTAAACATTATAAAGTAGCACAGCGATGCGTACACGTCAGCTACAGAGCTGCAACTTGCATCAGTGTGAACGGGAAGGATGCCGGCAAGTGGCGTGGTGGCTTGTTGCGGCGTCCGCGCGAACTATGGGACTATACGCGCGAACGGCCCTTACTTAAAAAACAACCCTCGTATTGTGCCCGTTGGACACTGTAGACCGGCAGTACACCCGCGGATATTTTGAATAATGTTTAATACATTTAAACTCCCGTATTTATTTATTGTTTTGGAACTATTAGTGGGTAAAACGAGATCATTTGACACTACTGTCAAACGTAGCAAATTAATTTTTTATACCAACAGTTCATGAAAGTGGCGGTTACCAAGTACTGGTTAAAATGGCTTGGTAAATCGCTCTTGTTGCAGGATCAAGGCGAGCGATCGATTGCAGTCGATATCGCTGACCGTGGCAGCTCTCTCTACTTGACTTCTCATCCCATGCACCTCAAAATCTCCTACACATTTAACAATGTATTCTTATAACTATACAGTAAATGCACAGCAAGTAAAAGCTTGATACTGGATATCCCTCGCAATGTTACCATTTTTTGTTGCCTGTGTGACCCCACAAGCGACGGAAGGAAAGTTGGTGACGATAAACAAGTGCTGTGCTAGCACCTCCCTTGTAGTGTGCCAGCTAGTTTCGAATGGTCACAGATCTAGCATATCTTTCGGAACATATAAATTAGATTGGATACACAATAAAGCGTTTCCGGAATATGTAGCTCCTCCCGAGGCGGGGAACAGGTTAGGAATGAATAACACAGCTTAAATTACCGTGAGTGAAACGAGCACCTTGTCAAACAAACTTCGCGTTTGTTTCGGAATACCTTCTGATATACGAGGCAGAAGTTTGGGACCTGGTAGCGCCGCTTAAATTTAACTGCACATTCCCTTATTCTTCATATCATCATACTGGTAACGTCATGATGACGCTTATCGAACACCAATCTCTCAGTGCTTCTCACTGCGTATGTTGCATAGCAACTTTTGTAATTTCAAATAATGAATATAAGTCGTGTCTACGGTTTAGTGTCGCACATATGTGTTAATTTATGACAATGTCGCATAATCGCTTTAAGACTTCTGCTCAAGTATTACCTTGAAAAATTAGCTGTGAATGAGTGTGGTTTTCTTCTGTATTCGGCGCTCCAGTGTTAGGCGATCTGGAACTGCAAACCGCCATGCATGAGGGAAAACCTTTGCAACACAGTCTAACGTGCAGGGTGCTTAAGCTGCCCCTAGTGCTGTCTTTCATGTTTTCACTGGCATTCATAAACCACACACAGATTTTCATATTCTCTCACTCCTTACGCGCAAACTATTAGCCCTACAGAAAAATCTAGCAGGTCCTTTTTGTAGCAAATTTAATGTAGTTAAATTTGTTACTGGAATACGTTTTCTAATTATTCAAGGAAAACGTACAAAAGTGACCTTTAAACGCACCTCCACCCCAAACTCAACTCTCACCATTGAGGGTCTCTAGTATGTTGTTCGTGGCACTCCTCCTAAGACTACAAAAATTTTCGACTGCACGAACTGTTCCCAATATTAGACCTCTTTCGGTCATTTTTGATCGGGCTATTACACTACCAACGTAATTGGCTTTTTCGTTAACATTATTAATATAAACGTTCCCGTGAGGATAATGAACGAGAAACTTTTGTAAACGTCACTTAACCTTGCAGCACAATAGTTTCGTAGTCAGAACGCTTGACGAATACATCGATGTAATTGTTTATTTTATTCTGTTAAAATTCACAACATTATTAGGTAATATTTACGCAAATGTTAGTTTTCGATTTTTAAGTGCTTGACGTAGACGGTGGCTTAATAAGGCCAGTCAATGAAGACCAAGAAAGGTCGAAAGTGGGAAATAATTCGTGCAGTCGCAAATATTTGTACCGTGGTAGGAGGGAGTACCATGAACAACATACTAGAAATCCTGACCGGTGGGGGCGAAGTGTGGGAGTAGGGGTGCGTTTGAAGGTCCTTTCTGTAGTTTATCTCGATTAACTAAACTACGGCCTCCAGCGAAAACGTATCTCAGAACAAAATTTAACTACATTTCCTAGCAAAAGAACTTGTTCGTCTTTTCTGTAGGACTAACAGTTTGCGCATAGCGATCGAGAGAATACGAAAATCTGGCGCGAATTTATGAAGGCTGGGTAAAACATTGCGGGTTGCATAAAACGACAGCGGTAGGGGTAGTTGAATCACCCTGTATTTAGGAAATCTGGCGTTGGAATGAATATAAATTATTTAATGTAAGGAAATATTTGAGTTTGAAAACTTGCAGCTGTAAACATTCCAGGTTATCATCAAGAGAAATTTAATTATCATAAATTTGTTCTTCATATTCTTGAGTCGTTGCGAAATCAAATAAACTCATTTGAAGTACTACTACCATCGCATCAGTTCGTACTTGATTTCTTAGCTATGGCAAGAAACAGTAACTGCTTTTCCTCTGCATTGGGTTCCATCTTTCTCACATAAAGGACTCATTTGTGTTGATACTTTTTACTCGATAAAAACCCATATGCGTAAAACGTCGAACATCAGCCCATACTTTATTGCTGTCATGTACGTTTGATTACGTGCGAAATGTGCAGTACATATGCGTGGCCCGTGTTTATTGCGCTCGCACAGAAACTACACTAAACATCACAGATGTTAACATTTATGACAGCGATTTCTGTCTCTGATGTTGTCCATCACCTCCATGCTTTTCTTTTTCGGGTGGGAAGTTGGTGGCTGGTGTTAGTTTCGATTTGAGGGGTGTTGGCGACTGGTGCTAGCTTCGATACGAGATACCTCCCGATGGGAGAATGCTACCAAAACCTATTGCCTTATGTGATTAATAGTACATAGTAACTAAAATAACTTTCCACATTTTTTTCTGTCCTTTTTATTACATCATTAATAAGCATTAATAACCTTGAGGAGAGTGGAAGTGCTAGGGGACGATGGTCCACTTTCCTCACGCACGACACGTGCGCTTACTGTTTCGACACTGTAGTCACTCCGTAAAGGCTACTGTGTATACAGGTAGTGTATTTTTAGATGACCAATGTTGACAATGGTCGCCACAAAATCATTGTGGCCCGAAGTCGAATAACTTCACCTGATGCAGAACTAGGGAACAGCCAGTCAGGAAATTGTGAATAAATTATACGTATTTCAGATAATAAGCCATGTCATGGACTGTAAGAATATCATCAAATACTTCATTAGACAACGCCGAAAGAACCAGAGCAATTGCTTTGTTCATGTAAGCTACAAATTTTTCTATCTATCTTAAGGTTTTGTTCCAGTAAATGGTACCATGAAACGTAGCGCGGCGGGAATATTTCGTGTTCTTTCTACCTTTAATGTGTGTATCCTGCGGGAAACTGACGAGCATGTGCAACACTGTTTCCTAAATTCTTTTATTTGTCGCCTTACACACGTATCTCTATTGTCAAAACAGACAAAATATAACATCCGTAAGTGCAGGTAATTTCCCTAAAACTCGATACTTAGTGCATTTCTGATTGAAATATATTGGTGCGTCTTGACTAAGAATTTCTGCATATGACGCCGAGTGGCAACATTAACGACAAAAGGCGATGCATTGCTTCCGATACCAAATACCAGTATGTGAAGATGCATTCCTTTTTAGACTGAGATGTAGACGGACTTTAACATTTTAATACCAGTTTACACTTAACCAGTAACCCCCCCCCCCCCTCCTCCAAATTCTTTAAATAATCGAACTACAATGTATAAAACCTCTTCAAACTACCGATTATTCTAGGAATGAATTGATGTGTTACATATTTGACGGTAAGCATGTAAGCGAGAAGAAGTTTAGAAAACTTTTGAAATTCTGTTTAGAGTTTGTTGCAAGTTGCTAAGTTATCTGATTATCAAACACTGAGTGAGCAGAAGCCGGTCGGTGTGGCCGAGCGGTTCTAGGCGCTTCAGTCTGGAACCGCGCGACCGCTACGGTCGCAGGTTAGAATCCTGCCTCGGGCATGGATGTGAGTAGTGTCCTTAGGTTAGTTAGGTTTAAGTAGTTCTAAGTTCTGGGGTACTGATGACCTCAGATGTTAAGTCCCATAGTTCTCAGAGCCATTTGAAGCATTTGAATGAGCAGAGCGTGGGTAACGTACGTTCTGTTTTAAGCAAAAGCTAGTTTCTCAGGCATCTCAATGTTTATGACGTCGTATTTCCTGAAGTATGTGTTGTTTAATAATTTTTTTTTGTTGTGGACGCTGCCTGAAAATTGTGTTGCGAATACAGCTAAGAGTAAAGAAGAACGTCATGCCTGATGCCGCAGATGTACTGCATGAACAATAGAACTGTAGCAAGCGATAAACATTTTTCGTTTCGTCATTGTGTGGACTACGTCAGCGGGAAAAAGTTTCTTGAAGGTTTGAAATTATGTGTAAAGTTCAATGCAACTTTCTGGTGGCCTCGTTCTCAAATACTGGATGAATATACACTCCTGGAAATTGAAATAAGAACACCGTGAATTCATTGTCCCAGGAAGGGGAAACTTTATTGACACATTCCTGGGGTCAGATACATCACATGATCACACTGACAGAACCACAGGCACATAGACACAGGCAACAGAGCATGCACAATGTCGGCACTAGTACAGTGTATATCCACCTTTCGCAGCAATGCAGGCTGCTATTCTCCCATGGAGACGATCGTAGAGATGCTGGATGTAGTCCTGTGGAACGGCTTGCCATGCCATTTCCACCTGGCGCCTCAGTTGGACCAGCGTTCGTGCTGGACGTGCAGACCGCGTGAGACGACGCTTCATCCAGTCCCAAACATGCTCAATGGGGGACAGATCCGGAGATCTTGCTGGCCAGGGTAGTTGACTTACACCTTCTAGAGCACGTTGGGTGGCACGGGATACATGCGGACGTGCATTGTCCTGTTGGAACAGCAAGTTCCCTTGCCGGTCTAGGAATGGTAGAACGATGGGTTCGATGACGGTTTGGATGTACCGTGCACTATTCAGTGTCCCCTCGACGATCACCAGTGGTGTACGGCCAGTGTAGGAGATCGCTCCCCACACCATGATGCCGGGTGTTGGCCCTGTGTGCCTCGGTCGTATGCAGTCCTGATTGTGGCGCTCACCTGCACGGCGCCAAACACGCATACGACCATCATTGGCACCAAGGCAGAAGCGACTCTCATCGCTGAAGACGACACGTCTCCATTCGTCCCTCCATTCACGCCTGTCGCGACACCACTGGAGGCGGGCTGCACGATGTTGGGGCGTGAGCGGAAGACGGCCTAACGGTGTGCGGGACCGTAGCCCAGCTTCATGGAGACGGTTGCGAATGGTCCTCGCCGATACCCCAGGAGCAACAGTGTCCCTAATTTGCTGGGAAGTGGCGGTGCGGTCCCCTACGGCACTGCGTAGGATCCTACGGTCTTGGCGTGCATCCGTGAGTCGCTGCGGTCCGGTCCCAGGTCGACGGGCACGTGCACCTTCCGCCGACCACTGGCGACAACATCGATGTACTGTGGAGACCTCACGCCCCACGTGTTGAGCAATTCGGCGGTACGTCCACCCGGCCTCCCGCATGCCCACTATACGCCCTCGCTCAAAGTCCGTCAACTGCACATACGGTTCACGTCCACGCTGTCGCGGCATGCTACCAGTGTTAAAGACTGCGATGGAGCTCCGTATGCCACGGCAAACTGGCTGACACTGACGGCGGCGGTGCACAAATGCTGCGCAGCTAGCGCCATTCGACGGCCAACACCGCGGTTCCTGGTGTGTCCGCTGTGCCGTGCGTGTGATCATTGCTTGTACAGCCCTCTCGCAGTGTCCGGAGCAAGTATGGTGGGTCTGACACACCGGTGTCAATGTGTTCTTTTTTCCATTTCCAGGAGTGTAGTTTGGATATTTGCCAGCGATGACTTACACTGCCTCTGTATATTTACTGATGAGACGAAACATTATGACTACCTGCTTAATAGCTTCTTTGTCCATCTTTAGAACGAAATACACACTAATTCTGCGTATCAGGGATCCGACAGTTTGTTGGTAGGTTTGTGGAGGAATGTGGCCTTAGATGTCTACGCACATGTCATGTAATACGAAGAAATAACAGGCCACTGATTTGGGTATTCGGTGATGGCACCCGACAGCGGACCAAATGGGTGCCACAGGATTTAAATTAGGCGAATTTGGTCGCCAAGACATCAACGTAAATTCACTATAATGCTTCTCGAACCATTGTAGCACGGTTCTGGCTCCGAGACACCGTGCGGGAACAAGTTATTGTAATCGATGTTTTTATCATAAGTATGAAGATTACTATTATTAATCATTTTATTATAATTTAATTGCTATTGATTTATACACAGAAATTTTCTTGATCGCGTGCACCTTTACAGAAGTATTACCGAATAAAATGATGAGTTAAAGAAATAAAAAGCTTACGATGATATAAGTATTAGAAAGGTAAAAAATTATTGCACTGCAATGAGCGTGCTAGACGCCTCTGTTTCAGTCATTAATTGCTCGTAATCCAGTGCCTCATTTGTTCAAATTTTCAAATGTGTGTGAGTTCCTAAGGGACCAAACTGCTAGGGTGATCGGTCCCTAGACTTACACACTACTTAAACTAACTTATGCTAAGAACAACACCCACACGCATACCCAAGAGAGGACTCGAATCTCCGGTGGGAGGGGCTGCGCAATCCGTGACATGGCGCCAGAGACCGCGCGGCCAGTCCCCGCGGCCACCTCATTTATATGCAATGTCTGTGATAACGTAAACATCACTGGATTCATTTAACTGAAGCAATACCGACGGCTTAGTGTGAGGATGTAACGCTCCTTGAATTTCAATTATGTCGAAGAGAAAGAATGCGTTGTGACGAGAGCGAGCTGAATGGTGGCTTTTATCGGCTAGACAAGAGCAGCTAATTCCCTCACTGTCTGCCTCTGTGCAGACCTTGGAGGCCTCCGGTTAACACGTACCAACAGCTGACTGATGGACACAGTTCCGCGACCATCATCGATTTTTCACGCCTTTGGTTCGCTGAGCTTGTTACACATTTCTTCCTCACTCAGCGTCCGTACTCTCATCCATTTTTGTAATGAACAAGTAGTACTAGGTAGAACAAAACATGACCTACTATAAGTACAGAGAAAACTGTTGCAAACTAACTGAAAGAACAAACACCTCTGTGCTAATAATGTAACGACGATGGACTGAACTATTTCTTGCTCGCAGATCACTGTATTAACTCTGCCACTAAGGGTACCAAATCTGTCTCTGACGTTTTTCTACAGCTGAACGAGCATCCAATAGCTTTTAAATTTTTCCTCAGAAGCCAATGGTGTTGAAGCTAGGAAATAACATAATAGAGCCTGTTTGTCTAATACCAAGTATTCTGCCTGATTCCATAAATTTCAGTTTATAATATAAATGTAAGGGGGCAACAACGCTGTGCATTAAGAAAACCCGATTCCTGGACAACTACGTATAAGTAACTTTCCCAACCAAATATTCCACAAGTAACTGCTAAGTTTCATGCTTCAAAATGGCTCTGAGCACTATGGGACTTAATATCTGAGGTCATCAGTCCTCTAAAACGTAGAACTACTTAAACCTAACTAACCTAAGGACATCACACACATCCATGCCCGAGGCAGGATGCGAGCCTACGACCGTAGCGGTGGCGCGGGTCCAGACTAAAGTGCCTAGAACCGCTCGGTCACACGGCCGGCTACGTTTCATGGTAAAAGGAATGGAAATAGCAGAAACGTTGAGCACTTCTTACGGTTCTTCAGTTACATTTTTAGACATTTAATGCAACTATTGTTACTTAATACAGTCAATAGATTAATTATGGAATTGTTTCTATTTTCTATTTATACACTCCTGGAAATTGAAATAAGAACACCGTGAATTCATTGTACCAGGAAGGGGAAACTCTATTGACACATTCCTGGGGTCAGATACATCACATGATCACACTGACAGAACCACAGGCACATAGACACAGGCAACAGAGCATGCACAATGTCGGCACTAGTACGGTGTATATCCACCTTTCGCAGCAATGCAGGCTGCTATTCTCCCATGGAGACGATCGTAGAGATGCTGGATGTAGTCCTGTGGAACGGCTTGCCATGCCATTTCCACCCGGCGCCTCAGTTGGACCAGCGTTCATGCTGGACGTGCTGACCGCGTGAGACGACGCTTCATCCAGTCCCAAACATGCTCAATGGGGGACAGATCCGGAGATCTTGCTGGCCAGGGTAGTTGACTTACACCTTCTAGAGCACGTTGGGTGGCACGGGATACATGCGGACGTGCATTGTCC
This sequence comes from Schistocerca nitens, assembly GCF_023898315.1. Lineage (NCBI taxonomy): Eukaryota > Metazoa > Arthropoda > Insecta > Orthoptera > Acrididae > Schistocerca > Schistocerca nitens. The sequence goes on from NC_064618.1 coordinate 487,697,621, forward strand.
TGTTGGAACAGCAAGTTCCCTTGCCGGTCTAGGAATGGTAGAACGATGGGTTCGATGACGGTTTGGATGCCCGGCGCCAAACACGCATACGACCATCATTGGCACCAAGGCAGAAGCGACTCTCATCGCTGAAGACGATACGTCTCCATTCGTCCCTCCATTCACGTCTGTCGCGACACCACTGGAGGCGGGCTGCACGATGTTGGGGCGTGAGCGGAAGACGGCCTAACGGTGTGCGGGACCGTAGCCCAGCTTCATGGAGACGGTTGCGGATGGTCCTCGCCGATACCTCAGGAGCAACAGTGTCCCTAATTTGCTGGGAAGTGGCGGTGCGGTCCCCTACGGCACTGCGTAGGATCCTACGGTCTTGGCGTGCATCCGTGCGTCGCTGCGGTCCGGTCCCAGGTCGACGGGCACGTGCACCTTCCGCCGACCACTGGCGACAACATCGATGTACTGTGGAGACCTCACGCCCCACGTGTTGAGCAATTCGGCGGTACGTCCACCCGGCCTCCCGCATGCCCACTATACGCCCTCGCTCAAAGTCCGTCAACTGCACATACGGTTCACGTCCACGCTGTCGCGGCATGCTACCAGTGTTAAAGACTGCGATGGAGCTCCGTATGCCACGGCAAACTGGCTGACACTGACGGCGGCGGTGCACAAATGCTGCGCAGTTAGCGCCATTCGACGGCCAACACCGCGGTTCCTGGTGTGTCCGCTGTGCCGTGCGTGTGATCATTGCTTGTACAGCCCTCTCGCAGTGTCCGGAGCAAGTATGGTGGGTCTGACACACCGGTGTCAATGTGTTCTTTTTTCCATTTCCAGGAGTGTATATTCTGTAATTGCTCACATTTGATTTAATATGCTGTTTACTGCTGGTATTCGTACACTGAGTGGCATAAAACTTAACTCTTTGTAGCGGCGACTCGAGTTTTACCGAATCCGACAAAATCATTGGACTTCATTTAGTAAATTACCACTAAACTCACATTTGAATGTTTACTAATGTGTCGTACAATGACATAATTTTGGGGTACATTCAGTGGTGTATGTGAGTAACGTCTGCAAAATGTTCGAGCGGAAGAGTAGGTAGTGAGGAAGTAACAAGCTGAAACCTTATTCCCGATGCTAAAGTTTTACTGTATGAACGGCGTGAATGTAATGAGCGATAAACTTTGTCTTTTAATTGTTTTTTATGTGGTGTCACCGAGGAAAGGTTTGAATTATGTGTCAAGTTCGTTGGAAGTCACCAAGTGCTCTCTTTCGCAAATACTGGCTGAATATAGTCTGGGTATTTGGCGCTCAGATTTACGTTGTTTATTAATATCCATTATTTCAACGTAATTTACCTCCCTCCTTTGTACTGAATGACCAAACAAGTTCCCTTACCCGCCACTGCTAACTCCGGATATTGCTAACAATCCCATCGAGACCACTTTGTAAATTACCTTTCCCACATACATGCTTCATTCTCCTTTGCTTGAGTTACTATGGCTTCAACTACCCCGTCAAATATTTTATTTGGTATAACTTTAGTTACTTCACTTATTTGGTTAGACTCAGCTGTAATATTTTACCTGTTTAGGACAAGGTTATTTTGTTCAGCCACGCCAATGAAAAATGTTATTAAAGTTTATTATATATTTTTCAACTTAATTTTCTTCTCAGAACAACTGTACTCTATCATGTAGATCATTATAGGTTTTACAGAAATAGTGCCTCCCATTTTAATCCTAAGTCAGACATTAACAATTGTCATCTTTGGAAACCAAATAAATTATCTGTAGTGGCATTAGATTATAAACTTTAATCCCACAAAAATTTCAAACCCACAGGTATGCATCTTTGTACCTAACGATTGCGTAACAGCTTAAAAGCGGTATGTAAAATAAAAAATAACGTAGAATATTATATCAGTGACGCGTGTTTCTTTTTTTCATTCAGAATGTAATATATTTTATCTGTCTGCTTGGAAAATGTAAATTACGGCATACTGGCAAATTGATAAATGAGCAAATGTGAAAGGCACACTCGTGCTTAAAAGCACAACAACCGAAGTTACACTGATGGACGAAAAGTGCTCAAAACTAGTGCCCGAGTGCGTTCGAAAATCTACTAATACTAAAATTGTTGCATTCTAAATGTGTCACTCACATGTGCCCTGTAACAATTGTGCCACTATTCAGTCCGCTCAAACAATAGTGAACGGAACTTCTGTTAATAAAGTTTTGGAAATATAAAATTTACTTTGAAAAAGTGTAGCTTCAGTATCAATGTGGTCATCATCCATGTGGCACAAAATTTAGAGTTCATTTTCTTATATGTTTGAATCACTAAGAATGAATCACGCAATAAAGATTGCTGCAATAACGTTGCAATAAAAAACTGTGTACATTTTATTCTACGGTTGCACATTTATCGGTAAGTTTCCTTTGTCCAAGGAAGAGTCTTAGAACTTGGTGCAAGTGTGTACCTATGAGATTTTGGTACGTGTGCATCCTACAGTACATTTAAAGTTTTCGGCTTTGTGAAAGCAAGAAATCTGTGTATAAATGCTTACAACCTTCGGGTAGAATGGTGGACTTTGTCACCGCTGAATGTTAGAACTTAAGGTGATTGGAAAGTTACAAATTAATAGCAAATTCATGAGATAATTAACTCAGTTTTCTGTCGTAGTTATTCCAACAGTAGTGGATTTGAAAAGCTATAAGTTCTGAAAAGGTTCTGTGGCGTGGACGATATTTTAATACAGAGATTCCATAGTTGTAAAGTAGCCTAGGTGAGGGTGGATGACATGGTAGGTGAGTTGATGTACGAGTATGATTCGCAACTGGTAAAACGGGAAGCGTTCGTCAGACTGCAGGACACCCAAAGCATCGGCGGGAGCTGTTAGAGAAAGTGTTAGGTGGTTGGATAGGCCACAGCAGGCACGAGGCGCTGGGCGCACTGCCAAAGTTCGGATACAACTGGAAGCACGCGACAACTGTCACGAACAAACCCAAATACAACGAATTTCCTAGACTGGTTCAAATGGCTCTGAGCACTATGGGACTTAACTTCTGAGGTCATCAGTCCCCTAGAACTTAGAACTACTTAAACCTAACTAACCTAAGGACATCACACACATCCATGCCCCAGGCAGGATTCGAACCTGCGACCGTAGCGGTCGCGCGGTTCCAGACTGTAGCGCCTAGAACCGCTCGGCCACCCCGGCCTGATAAATTGCTAGACTCTCACTCACCTCCGAGAAAATGATCACCACAAGTGTTTGATGGTAGCACCTGGGTATTGGATGCATTTGTCATTGAAAATAAACTTTCTGGAGTGAAGATAAAATTTTGAGGTATCTGGAGATTGGTCGTTTAGTTTAAATGTATAAGCGTGGTACTGACAACCGATGGGACAGAGATGCCATTATTCGGACTATTTCAAAATTAAATAAGAAATAGCTCCAGATTCCTAGCAACAGTTGTTCCACATTTACCCAAAACTGTGGTGTCAAAGAAACCAAAAATGAGTGAACGTAACTCGATACAGGATACAAGTGACCTCTATCTTAATTGGGTGTCGAAATCCAGACCCTCACGCTCTCTATGTTGCCAACTACAATATGACGGCCACGAAGTGATTCTAGAACACAAAAATACGTACTGTTCGATTCAGCTCCAATGTGGACCTACTACAACGAATATTCCAGATTTCTGAGGAAAAACTTCACAAGGCTAGTGCTTTGCTGTACCATTTCAGAATTTTCGTGTGTTCCGGAACTCAGATTCAGCTGCAGGTTGCAAGAATATTGATTTTACATGTAAATAATGACCGACTCTAAACCTTTAAGATACTGTCATAATCTACTCTTTAACAGGTGTAATATTATATATATATACTGATAAGGCATAACATTATGACTACCGCCCAAGGCGATGCCTGGTGACGTGCAGGCACATGACGCTGTAACAAAAGCATGTAAGCAGAGCAGGCAGGGCTCGTGGGATCACCCTAGCGAAGACATGGGCCGCAAATGCGGAAATCCATTGACATAAGCTACTTTGAGAAAGGCCGGATTACTGTTTTGGAGGACCTGTAAACGAGTATCTCGAAAACGGAGAAGTTGATCAAATGTCCACCTGCTACTGTCGTGAGCACCAACGGAAAGAGGTGGAAGGACAGTGAAACTACCAATAGGCGCTAAGTGGTTGGACATCAACGACTCTTCACAGAACGTGGGGATCGGAGGCTTTCTGCTCTGTAAAGTAGGATAAATGATGATCTGTGGCATCTCCGCCGAAAGAGGGCAGTGCTAGTCCATGCACAAGTGTTTAGGAGCACACCTTCCATCGTACGTTGTTGAACATGCACCTCCGCAGCAGAGCATCACAGAGTGTCCACATGTTGACACAACGACATCGTCAATTACGATTGCAGCCCGCATGGGACCATCGAGATTCGACCGCCGATTAATGGAAACGTGTCGGCTCTTCGGGTGACTCGCACTTTTGCTGTACCTGGTCGATGGTCGTCTCCACAAACGCAGTCATAGAGGTGAACGGCAGCTAGAAACGTGCAGCCCGCCACGGACGCACGCTTGTGGGAGCAGTATTATGCTGTGGGCGACATTCTCCTGCTCTTGTATGGGAACTGTAGTAAGCAAAGACTCGCTGACAGTTGCGAACCACCTGTATACTTTCATGTTTGAAGTCTTCCCCGACGACGTGGTGAGACATATCTTACAGGGATACTGCAATGCGGTAGATGTGTTGGTCAGGAGGAAATTGGACTGTTCATTGTGCAGGATAATTACACTGAAGTGTCAAAATACTGGCATGGGCATGCGTATTCAAATTATTCAAATGCAGAGATATATAAACAGGCAGAATACGGCGCTGCTGTCGGCAACGCCTATACAGTATAGGACAACAAGCGTCTGGCGCAGTTGTTAGATCGGTTACAGCTGCTACAATGGCAGGCTATCAAGATTTAAATGATTTTGAACGCGGTGTTATAGTCGGCGCACAAGCGATGGGACACAGCATCTCCGAGGTAACTATAAAGTGGGGATTTTCACGTACGATCATTTCATGAGGGCACCGTGAGTAGCAGGAAACCAGTGAAACATCAAATCTCCGACATCACTGCGGCCGAAAAGATTCTGCAAGAACAGGACCAACGACGACGGAAGCGATTCGTTCAACGTGGCAGAAGTTCAACCCTTCACCAGATTGCTGCAGATTTCAATGCTGGGTCATCAACGTGTCTGCGTGCGAACCATTCAACGAAACATCATCGATATGAACTTTCGGAGCCGAAGACCCACTCGTGTACCACCGATGACTCCACGACACAAAGCATTATGCCTCGCCTGGGCCCGTCAACATCGACATTGGACTGTTGATGACTGGAAACATGTTGCCTGGTCAGGCGAGTCTCGTTTATAATTGTATCGAGCGGATGGACGTGTACGGGTATAGATACAACCTCATGAATCCATGGACCCTGCATGTCAGCAGGGGACTTTTCAAGCAGGTGGAGGCTCTTTAATGGTGTGGAGCGTGTGCAGTTGGAGTGATATGGGCCGACCTCCATGTTTGCTGGAGATTCCAGTCATACTTTCTTCCCTGGGATATTGTTGTTCATCTATTCGTTCGCCCTGATATATCATCAGTCGCTTAGAGGAAAATATCAGACGAATATATTGAGGGTCTCTTTGTTACAATGTTAATTTACTGATAAAATTCTCTCTAGCTCTCAGCTACATCAAGTGGTTTAGAATCCACGAGCCTTAGGCCGAGTACTTCTTGGTCATTGTCAAGTGGTGACTGTCATCTGGTCCCCGTTGTCGTCCTTATATAGCCGCATTGATTTATTGAGGGTGTATTCGTATGTTCGTATCTGACGGCGACTTAAATTTTTTTTCGAAAATCAGGATATCAACTGAGGTCACTATTTTTGTAGCACAATAAAACGCCAAGGAGAGGTTTGGCTGCAGCAAACAAAAATACTAATGTGAACTACTGTATCTGTGGCATCGTCCAGAGATCGCGGTGCCAAACGAAGGTCGGCAACGTACACCAATACCACAGACATTTGCGATGTCTCGCTGCAGCCCACAACGGCGAATGGGAAAGGCCATAGAAGTCACACACTCTCTCTCAGCATAGCAGCGCCCTCGCACAGATGTCAATATAGAGCCGAGCACGGAGGCGCTCTGCCCCAGTTCGTGACCTCAGCTGAAGCAGTCGTCATCATCATCATCATCATCACCATCATCATCATCGAGTAGCGCAAAAGTGTTACAAGTCTCAGCAGCAACGTACTTTCGTAAATATTGAACAGTGTACTTCAAGAGAAGAGTTGTAAGTGTAGGCACAATGTGTTGCTTTACTAGTGTATCACAGTTGAAAATATTCTACATATTCCTGTGCAAAAGAGCTGGATCAAGTTAGGTAAGTCTTTTCATCACTCATGTATTATGTTGTAATATGTTGTAGTTGCCTTCAGCTATCTCCTAGAGCAATCAAAGAACCCGCAGTTATAGCTGGACGATTGTAGATTCGTCTGGTCATAACAGTGGATGATGATGATGATGATGATAATGATGAAGATAAACACCTTCGAATGCGTCGAATAGGTTTGCTTAGAAAGTGAATAACACAGATATCTGTTTTTATTTGTCTTAAATGCACAGTAGTGTCTTCAATAACAGAAAATTGTCTGAAAATATTGCCATCTTTTAGAAACTATGTTTAATCTGATTAACTTTGTTAATGAAGTTAAGACTAACTATTCCCTTGATTATTAAACTGTAACCGCGACCCGGTCCATCGAGCTGTAGATAAAATAAAAGCTTTGTTCGCTGACTGTGTGTTTAAAACTGTCAGACCAAGTAATAGGCTAATGAAGGAGATACAACGTTCCCAAATGCAAATGTCTTTAGTGTCTTGTGAATGCAGTGATCTATGTCATATGGTTCCTTGTGTCCACAGGATTTGGGCTTGAATCCTGTTCGTGAAACGAACACAATACCATAATGAGCAGCAGACAAGAAAAAAAAGAAAACCACTGGAACAGTATTATAGCCTACTGAAGAGTAAAGAAGGGAAGTAATTTCGCGCATTCTAATGAAGAAAACAATCCCATCATTCGCCAGGGACAATTTGGCAAAACTAAACAAATCTGAAATCATATGGCCAAAGGGTTTTTTGTGTCACGTCCTTTTCTAATGCGAGTAGGTCATCTTAACAACACAAGATGTTTGAGAGATTCCATCCCATTGGTTGTACGAACGTATAGTACCACATCATCCACAATTTCTATCTACATCTACATAGATATTCCGCAAGCCACCGTAGGGTGCGTGATGGAGGGCTTATGTCATTGTTGGTTATGGTTTACTAAAGAGTGCGACTACTGGTGGCAGTTCTTCATACTCTTAGAGGAATTTGTTTACGATGTTTCAAAATACATAAAATTCAGAGTGTAATAGCGCAAAATACTTTATGAACTCTCCTAGCCGCATTTCATTTCTTTGACACCCTGGCTTTATGCGTCCGGTCACCAAAATGGGGGACTAATACGGAATCTTTAGCCAACGGAGAAACCATTATGAATAATGACACTTTTTCAATTACAGGCTACGTGTCCTGTGGATTGCAGTGGTTTTCATTGTCTTCTGCACCATGGTGCCGTTGATCTTTGCGATTCATTCGCGTCTTAGGGGTAATAAAGTGTCCTGAATCTATGTCCGCTCTTCCGCCTTCTTTGACAAAGCGATTGGGAGAACGAGGGTGACTTCTTAAGCCGGAAGTCTTCGATCACCATTGCTAATGGTTTTTATTCAACGCTTAAGCAGTGGCATTTTGACTAAAGGTCAAAGACGCGACACCTGGACCATGGGTAATATGTCTCGCAGGTCATTATAGAACGATTCACCCGCAGCTTTCGTTCGCAAGACTTGTACCTGACCATTTATGACTTTCCTAATCTCTTAATTCGAAGGCATTAAAATACCACATCCCTTGATTGTAAACTACGTACTAACTATCCAACAGAAAGTATTCAATAGACTGTGTAACTATCGACTGGTGGAACATGATGATTGCATCCTCGCCCAGTCTTCACAGCTACAAAGCCTTAATTTGACACATTTCCTACCATACTAATGTCGTACATATCTGCTCCACGTAGCCGCTCTAAATACTTGAAGAGAATGCACTCTGGCTTGCATATCACATCCACGCACGTCCGCTACCCGAACGCCTCACCCCCTTATAAAACTCCTCATATTTCTCTTCAGCAATTAACGCGTCTGTGCATCTACATCTACATCTACATGACTACTCTGCAATTCACATTTAAGTGCTTGGCAGAGGGTTCATCGAAACACAATCATACTATCTCTCTACCATTCCACTCCCGAACAGCGCGCGGGAAAAACGAACACCTAAACCTTTCTGTTCGAGCTCTGATTTCTCTTATTTTATTTTGATGATCATTCCTACCTATGTAGGTTGGGCTCAACAAAATATTTTCGCATTCGGAAGTGAAAGTTGGTGACTGAAATTTCGTAAATAGATCTCGCCGCGACCAAAAACGTCTTTGCTTTAATGACTTCCATCCCAACTCGCGTATCATATCTGCCACACTCTCTCCCCTGTTACGTGATAATACAAAACGAGCTGCCCTTTTTTGCACCCTTTCGATGTCCTCCGTCAATCCCACCTGGTAAGGATCCCACACCGCGCAGCAATATTCTAACAGAGGACGAAGGAGTGTAGTGTAAGCTGTCTCTTTAGTGGACTTGTTGCATCATCTAAGTGTCCTGCCAATGAAACGCAACCTTTGGCTCGCCTTCCCCACAATACTCTATGTGGTCTTTCCGACTGAAGTTGTTCGTAATTTTAACACCCAGGTACTTAGTTGAATTGACAGCCTTGAGAACTGTACTATTTATCGAGTAATCGAATTCCAACGGATTTCTTTTGGAACTCATGTGGATCACCTCACACTTTTCGTTATTTAGCGTCAACTGCCACCTACCACACCATACACCAATCTTTTCTAAATCACTTTGCAACTGATACTGGTCTTCGGATGACCTTACTACACGCTAAATTACAGCACCATCTGCGAACAACCTAAGAGAACTGCTGAGATTGTCACTCAGGTCATTTATATAGATCAGGAACAGTAGAGGACCCAGGACGCTTCCTGGGGAACACCTGATGTCACTTCAGTTTTACTCGATGATTTGCCGTCTATTACTACGAACTGCGACGTTCCTGACAGGAAATCACGAATCCAGTCGCACAACTGAGACGATACCCCATAGGCCCGCAGCTGGATTAGAAGTCGTTTGTAAGGAACGGTGTCAAAAGCTTTCCGGAAATCCATAAATACGGAATCAACCTGAGATCCCCTGTCGATAGCGGCCAATTACTTCGTGCGAATAAAGAGCTAGATGAGTAGCACAAGAACGATGTTTTCTGAAACCATGCTGATTACGTATCAATAGACCGTTCCCTTCGAGGTGATTCATAATGTTTGAATTCAGTATATGCTCCAAAACCCTACTGCAAACCGACGTCAATGATATAGGTCTGTAGATCGATGGATTACTCCTACTACCCTTCTTAAACACTGGTGCGACCTGCGCAATTTTCCAATCTGTAGGTACAGATCTATCGGTGAGCGAGCGGTTGTATATGATTGCTAAGTAGGGAGCTACTGTATCAGCGTAATCTGAAAGGAACCTAATCGGTATACAATCTGGACCTGAAGACTTCCCCGTATCAAGCGATTTGAGTTGCTTCGCAACCCCTAAGGTATCTACTTCTAAGAAACTCATACTAGCAGCAGTTCGTGTTTCAAATTCTGGAATATTCCATCATTCTTCCCTGGTGAAGGAATTTCGGAAAACTGCGTTCAATAACTCCGCTTTAGCAGCACAGTCGTCGGTAACAGTACCATCGGCACTGCGCAGCGAAGGTGTTGACTGCGTCTTGCCGCTTGTGTACTTTACATACGACCAGCATACGACCAGAATTTCTTCGGATTTTCTACCAAATTTCGAGACAATGTTTCGTTGTGGAACCTATTAAAGGCATGTCGCATTGAAGTCCGTAACAAATTTCGCGCGTCTGTAAATTTTAGCCAATCTTCCGGATTTCGCGTTCTTCTGAACTTCGCATGCTTTTTCCGTTGCCTCTGCAACAGCGTTCAGACCTGTTTTGTGTACCATGGGGGATCAGTTCCATCTCTTACCAATTTATGAGGTATGAATCTCTCAGTTGCTGTTGATACTATATCTTTGAATTTGAGCCACATCTCATCTACATTTGCATAGTCAGATCGGAAGGAATGGAGACTGTCTCTTAGGAAGGCTTCTAGTGACGCTTTATCCCCTTTTTTAAATAAAATTATTTTGCGTTGAGGTCAAGTGTGTTTTCGCAACCATTTACAATTCGCGTGGGTTCGTGGACTAACTGCTCGAAATAATTTTCGGAGAAAGCATTTAGGACGATCTCGGAAGATGTTTTCTGCCTACCACCGGTTTTGAACAAGTATTTTTGCCAACATATCGAGGGAAGGTTGAAGTCCCCACCAGCTATAACCGTATGAGTGGGGTATTTATTTGTTACGAGACTCAAATTTTCTCTAAACTGTTCAGCAACTATATCTTCGGAGTCTGGGGGTCGGTAGAAGGAGCCAATTAGTAACTTAGTTCGGCTGTTAAGTATAACATCCACCCATACCAATTCGCACGGAGTATTTACTTCGATTTCACTACAAGATAAACCACTACTGACAGACACAAACACTCCACCACCAATTCTGCCTAATCTATCTTTCCTGAACACCGTCTGAGACTTCGTAAAAATTTCTGCAGAACTTATTTCAGGCTTTAGCCAGCTTTCTGTACCTATAACTATTTCAGCTTCTGTGCTTTCCATTAGCGCTTGTAGCTCAGGGACTTTCTCAGCACGACTACAACAATTTAAAACTACAATTCCGACTGTTCCTTGATCCAAGCACGTCCTGTATTTGCCATGCACCCTTTGAGATTGCAGCCCACCCCGTACTTTCCGAGGCCTTCTAACCTAAAAAACCGCCCAGTCCACGCCACACAGCCTCCGCTACCCGTGAAGCCGCCAGCTGAGTGTAGTGAACTCCTGACCTATTCAGTGGAACCCGAAACCCCACCACCCTATGGCGCAAGTCAAGGAATCTGCAGCCAACACGGTCGCAAAACCGTCTGAGCCTCTGATTCAGACCCTCCACCCGGCTCTGCACCAAAGGTCCGCAGTCGGTTCTGTCAACGACGCTGCAGATGGTGAGCTCTGCCTTCATCTCGTAAGCAAGACCGGCAGCCTTCACCAAATCAGATAGCCGCTGGAATCCAGAGAGAATTTCCTCAGATCCAAAGCGACACACGTCATTAGTGCCGACATGTGCCACCACCTGCAGCTGGCTGCACTCTGTGCTCTTCATGGCATCCGGAAGGACCCTTTCCACATCAGGAATGACTCCACCCTCCACGTCAGTCTACCCTGTTGCAGATCTCTACGTCTCTACACTTAGCAATCTACAACCATCTGAACTTGCTGACTGTATATCCTACACATTTAGAGAAATCGATTCTATCAACCGCATAGTTTCCCCTGGTTACCAGTCCTGGCATGCTGCCGAGAAACATCAGTACAAGCCTCTACTTCTACATCTACACACCCTGCATACCCCTTTACAATGCAACTCCCAAAAATTACATCTTAAATTTCAATCGTATCCTTTCCTTACTTGTCCATAACTATGATCTGGCCGGCATGATTTCGACACCTGTCCTAAACCCCCCGTCTTCCGTCACTCAGTATCCAACAGTACACATTTCCACATATCAATTCAGCAACTTAAGGGGGAAACCACATTAGGAGGTTCAAAAAATCCACATCGTTAGCTTAACTATTGAAACGCCCCCTTTGAAAAATTATACATGACTATGCTTAAACTGACACACAGTATTTTTAGCGCAACGCAATCTGACTTTCAAAAATCCCTACAAAAGAATGGCCCTGACTAACATTAACCTATACCTTTCACAAATCACTTACCTCACCAAAAATCTTCTTTAGTCGAACTACTGCAATACAGCGAGCGCCACTACTGCCAGCTAAATAAAAGATTCAAACTACTGAAGGCACTAACTACTGATAGGCATAGTTAGCAAATGAAAGATTTTGATAGAGAACAAACAATGTATTTACCTTAATAGTGTTCAAAAGTCATAATATATATAGCAGTTCATGACATCCAGTATTACAAATTTCAAAACTCCGCCGTTTCTCTCCCCACATCCACCACTGCTGACGGCTCACCCCCAACTGCGCAACGCTACGCGCTGTTAACAGCCAACTGCCCAACGCTACAATGGCGAGTATTCCAACAATGCCAACCAGCCACAGACTGCACACAGCACAGCCAGTGATTTTCATACAGAGCGCTACGTGGCGGCGGCGTTACCAATATAAGAACCTAAACAGCCTATTTACATAGCCCCCAGGATCCCCACAAAAAATTTACAAATTGTTTTGGGCAGTGGCCAATACAGATTTGAAAAAAATTTTTCATAATCATAATTACAATAACAAAGAAATCAAATGCACACACTTATTGATACAATGTTGGTCAAAAGCTAAAATTTTCTCACAGTCCATAAAGACAGTCCTGATCATTCATCACAGTAAAATTGCAGTGTTTTTTTTTTCTCAAAGTCTGAGCAGTAAAAGAAAATGCACACGGAAGTAGTGGATTGCCATGCAGTCTTGAAGAAGTAGTGTTGTCCTTCCAACGGAAAGACAGTGCTGACTCTTGACGTGCAGACAGGTAATGGGCCACACCAGAGCAAACCCACAGCAGAGTCAGCTGAAGTTATGAAGAATATTGGTAGGTAGGTCATCACAGAGTAGACCCACTGTAGTCCTGGTAGAGATTACGGTATTGGTGGGTCTTCAAAGATGCAGACCCACTATATTCCTTGTAGAGATAATGGTGTTGGTGGGCCATCAAACGTGCAGACTCACTGCAGTCCTTGTAGAAAGAATGGTATTGGTGGACCATCAAAGATGCAGACCCACTGTAGTCCTTGTAGAGATGGCTAGCAGCCATCCGTTGCGACTGTGCAGGTGCACAATCACCATCAAAGAGTCTTGTGGACAATATAGCAAGTCCATGAACCACCACTTGTGCACTCACAAAAATTTTTTTTGGAATGTCCTTAGAACCAGCAATGCTGTTATCCAGTCCCTTGCTGAATTATTAACACACGTGCAAACACTATCAGTCCCTACTTCTCACATATTGTCCATATACTATGACCAACAGAAACGTGTGCAGTGAAATGATACTTAATTTGATGAACTGGTGTCAATCACAATTTTATAACATAAGAATACAATAACAAAGGTACAAAATACATCATTAAAGAACATAACAGTACAGATAACATTTGTAGTAACACAGACTTTACAAAAGAATAGAAATAAACATGCACATCAGTGTTACAAAAATTATGACATAAGTACATACATAAAGATCAGAATAACTTTTGAAACATCAACTTCACATATGAGCAACAAAACAGAACAGATAAATAATATCTGAACATCTTTACAAAGTAAATAACATAATATCAGAAAAATTCTACAACATAACTCTCATCAGCTAAACACATCAAGACAGGAAAAACACAAATACACAAGCGTACACAAACACATGGCAGTATAACACAAGAGGAAAGGACAGGATTTGTTTTCAGTGTAATATTTGGTACTGCAGTCCAACCCAAAACTTCATTCCATAGATCTTTCGTCTTATTTCAACATTTGTTTCCAGCAAAAAAATCCTATCCAAGCATGCTTTCTGTATTTAGATGTTCACATATTTCTTATCTCATTATTTATTTTCCATTATCTTACTTCATCATTTATTTCCAAGAAAATCCTACCTAAACCTGTTGTCCCTAAACCCTACTTTTTTGTTCATATCCTCTTTTAAATACTTTTTTGGCCATACCATTTTCTTATAGCATCTCAATGCATTTCTTCCAATTCATCACAACTTGTTCTCTTATATGGCCTACCCCATCTTAAGCTAACTTAAATCTACTGAGCTCAGATGCTAAACTAAGGGACGAGGGAATGCAGCAGCACAAAACAATTAACGCAAACAGCAATGACAAAAAAATGCAAATTGGCAAAGCAAGTAGCAATATTACAACTAATATAAGACAATGAGCAGCAAACAAGAAAAATAAATCAGTAGTAAACTGGCTTAGCAGAGTAACACAAATTAAAATTCAGTAGCACTATGCCTGGCAAACAGCAGCAGCAGATGCAATAACTTATATCTAAACATGACAAAGCTCAAGCAGACAAAATATTACAGTAAAAATGGCCGTGTTTAATACCTGTTTCACATCTTAACACTAGAGTGATGCATCACGATAACTTACTCTACCAAAAAATTACCAAGTAGTTGAAAAGAAAATTATGTATGCAGTTACTGTTATTAATCCCTTCTTATTGTTCTTTTCATTCCAAGTGATCCTTTTTCGAAGAATGTGGATCATAAAATTATTATTTAATAGATCTGTTGGCAGAAAGTGTTCACATTAACAAATGCATTTAATTTTATTTTATAAAACCAATGTTGCAACACAGCTGGAAACCAGATATCAAATGAAATAAGCAACTATGTACAAAGTAAAGCATAAAAATATCATTCAATAGTCATGTGGCATTTCATAAGTTAGTAGAAATTCTCTCAACTCTCGTAGAAAGATGCGTGTCGTAATCAGGTGTGCAGATGTAAGAATATTTCCCATCAGTTCATAAGCATTTCAGTAAGTAGCACGAAGTACGAGTAATCATATGTTTTCAAGTAATGAGCGTGTCATATTTGCGATGCTTTCTACAAAGGAACGTCAATAGCGAGGTTAATGGTCTCTTTTTTTTCTCCACCTGTGCCTCTGAAAGGCACACACTAATGGCTTTTTCCCAGGTGACTATCGTGCAGCTGGGTGTCCACCACGCATTACGTGAAGGTCACTTAACTTTCCTACCGAAATATTTACGACAGCAGTTTCTGCTACAGTGGCAGTCTCATATAAAAAATTTCACAGGTCGAGAATTTGCGTTACAAATGTGTAGAAACAAAATCCTATAAATACAACAGTGTCCAAAAAATTTTCAGTGGCATTGTGATACATTCACACATGTACACACATGTCATAATTCTAAAGTACGATTCTTGGTTTCCAACATCCTTTTTCACAAACCAGAGTCCCTAACCACTACTCATTATTCCTTACCTTATTACACATATACATATTCGTCAACACTTCTTCAATATTTCATCATAATAAATACATATCATAATAAACATTCCTCAACAGCATAATACACATCGTCATCGTAATAATAACATCATAACACCTCAGTCAAATTTCAAAAACGTCGTAGCTTTCTGCAATAATTTCAAAACCTAAAAAATATTCTCTGCTCATTTCAATAGTGTCGTCTACCTCAAACGTATTTCAAAAATCATGATCCCATACCAAATACATCATTCAAAGCTCTCATAGTATCACAATGGTTCCGAAAAAACATGAACAGTTCACACAGTACAGACAAAATACAGTTTCATAAGTGTGAAGTTATCCAACTGTGTAATTGTGTAAACATGTGTCACTGATGTAGTAAAAAAAATGTTTATCTCTCAGTTAAATTATCAGATAGCTGTGTAATTTATGTGTTAGAGAAATATGGTACCGATGTGAAAAGTTGTATAAGCAAATACCATATTAGCTGGGGCTCATTGTGCTTGCCAAACACATGGTACACAAAGTAAGCGTGTACCCCCCTGAGGATTAACGTAATTATAGCCTCAGGTGTTACAGATTACAGCAATAGAATGAAATGTATCACGGAAAACCTTTGTATCATTGTAATTCAAAAACCTTTAAAAATAAATGTTTAAGTACAAAATCAATCACTCAAATACGTGTACTGTAGCGCTAAACTGTGCGTCTTGTTGTAAGACTATCTCTGTCATTACTTAAGGGTAAAAAGTGTGCCAAGTGTCGTAATTACCGTCGTCCGTAAGCAAAGTTCTGTAGAAGTCAATGTACTTACCTTGTAATAAACAAAAGCGAAATGCCATGCGTATAGATATCGTAGTTACTACGTCATTACCGTGATCAAGAAAGTACTATACTGTAACATATTGTTGTGCTACGGAAAAGGCTGTCTCATTGTAGCTATACCACAAAAGTTACTACTAAAACATGTTTTACTTTCCAGAATAATTCAGAAAAACTGTGCAGATATAAAACAGAAACACCGCAAAAGCAACATTGTAAATTGTCACTCATTAGTAGCGTCGTGATAAAATCATGTAGCTGTCACATAAACTAACCACTGTGTCATCTGGTATCTCACAGAAAGTACTTTAAATCCAGAATGTATTTTCAAGTAAACCAAAATGTTGCATTAAAATCTCATTAGCAGTACTGGTAATGTACTAAGTATGTGAGCCGTATAGTTGTTACGTAATCGTGCAACTAACAAGCAAGAATGTACAAATAACAACACTGTGTCGTCTGTTCACTATAACAATGCATTCGTAATTTCTGTTTAAAACTGTTCCCTAGGTTCTAGACTGGATAGTTAACTTCAAAACATTGTTGCATGTTAACAGTTTCTCAATGTGACAAATTGTACTAGTAGCGTGAAGTGAAAAGTTTTATGGCAAAGACAAAGTTAAAAAGCACATGTGAAATGTGGTGTAAACCTTTACTCTTCCTAGTACACAGAGTTTCAACTTCAACGCAGTTATCATGTGGTATACGTCCGTAAGGATGCTAAAATTTTTCTCAAGGTTAGCGTCTACGTTATTTTTCTCGGAGCCAGCCGGCGCACGTGTCTTTCTGCGGTGCGAGTCATTGTCTGTCTCTTTGTTGCCGCGCGTAGTTACTGGGATTTGGAGGTCTAACTTCTACGAATTCACCTTGTCGAGAGGGCCCTGCCCTGTTTGAAACCCGCCAGTTCTGATTAAAGTCTGGTCTGTTGTTACGAATATATCTTCTGTCGTCATAATGGTAGATTCCGTAATTTCCTTCTTGTTGGTCACATGGTCTAGAATGTCTCCCTGAATCGTAACTGCGCTCTGAACTGTAGCGTCTGAAGTTATTCTGTCTCCCATGATAATAATTGTTTTGGTTACCATAGTCTCTGTTTCTGTGGTTATCTATGTCATATTCATTACTACGAAAATGCGATCTTTCTCTGTAATTATTACTACTCTGCCAACGGTTGTCATATGGGTGGTGTCTGTTTTGGTCACGATTTGTGTTATGAGATTAGCCTTGTCGTGTCCAGTTATTATTCCTTTCATCGCGGAATTGCGACGGATGTGACCTGTAATTGTTGTGTTCCTGTTTTCGCGTTCCGCGATTGTCAGTGTCAATTTCTAATTCTTGTAAGAGTTCCTGAAAAGCTTCAATGTCGTCTTTGCAACGTCCTGACAAAATAATATGTCGTAAATGTTCAGGTAATTTGATTAAGCAAATGCGGATGAGTTCTGAGGGGCTGTATGGGTTTGTCAGGTACTGATTCTTGTGCAACATGTCTTCGAAATATTTCACAAGACTGGAAAAATTCAGATTGTTTGACATGTTTCATCATTATGATGCTATGTTTTACTCGGTCTTGTGTAGCTTGAGACCAATATGCTGAGAGGAAGGTATGGTAAAATTCTCCTTCACTGTGGCAATCGTGAATGACCGATCGCATTCTTACAGCTGGTTCATTCTCTAAGTAGCCACATATAAATTCTAATCTATGCCCTAATGACCAGTTGGGAGGAAAACAATGAGAGAATTGATGGAGCTACGCTTGTGGATGAATGTCGTTGCCAGAATTCTTAAATGTTTTGAATTTACGTGTAGTAATGAACAGCTTATAGTCAAAATCATCGTGTCGGCGAGTAGCATATCGGTCATTGTTACGTCGTGTCGGCGGTTCCATCTCAAAATTCGGTGCAGCTTGCCAATTTGTTTCATAATTTCCGAAATGCCCTGTGTTATTATTTTGTGGCTTTTCCGTATTTCTAAGTCCCTCTTCCCGTGTTGGAGCGCGAGTGTCCTCTGAAATATGTAATTTTTGTATTACTTGTGCCAACGGATCTTGTACTTCCCGGATTTCTCTTTTGTGTTACGTATTAATTTGATTCTGATTTAGTTTGATTTCTTCTGTGTCAGTGATGGCTACAGGTCTTGTGTCATTCAGATCATCATCTACCTTTGCAAATAAGTTAGTGAACTGATCCGAAAGTTGGGCTACTTTCTCCGATAGTGTACTTATTTCCTCAGTGGGTTTTTTTGAACCAAGTTTCAGAGTCTCCATTTGTGTTGAAATCGTATCTACTGTGTCGTTTCAGTTTTCTTGAGTTTTTGCAAGTTGCGTAACCGAATCGGTAGATGCAACTGAGTCAATTTTAGCTTGCAAGGTCTCATGATTTTCATGAACAATAGTTTGCAGTTCTTTTATGGCTGCTTCGTGATTCTGTAATGCATTTTTATGCCGCGAAAAAATAGGTTGAAAATGCTCACATATTTGTGTTTTTACGTCATTACAGAGTTTTTGACATTTCGATTCAATGTTATGTAACTCAGTAGTTAAATCTTCACGTGTTTGTTCAAGTGTGGTGTCTAACTTATGAAGCTTTTGCTGTGTTTGTCTCTGATCTTGTTCCATTGTGTCTACCTGTTGCTGTGTTTGTCTCTGGTGTTGTTCCATTGTGTCTAACTTTTGAAGATTTTGTTCCATTGAGTCTAACTTTTGAAGCTTTTGTCCCATTTGTTGCATTAATTGTAATAACAATGCACTGGTGTCTGCTATTCGGCAATGCATTTGAACCGGCAATATTCGCATTTTGAAAAGCAGGAAATGTGTCTTGACTTATTTGAGAAAACGGCGAGGACGCAAAACCTGAACCTACAGTATTTTCAGGATTGTGTCCTGTCATTTCGGATTTCTGAGGCAAGCTGTTGCCGACCGATCGATCGATAATGCTTCCCTGTTCACTAATTGTTTCACTGCCTACACCATTATTTACAGCCCGCTCCATTTCCCTATGCACAACTACTAAATTACTGCTTTGAACATTAGTTAATTCATTACACGGTGGCGCTAACACACTGCTTTCGTCTTTACTGTCATTTCTCAGTTTACTTCGGAGCCTAGTATTACGCTTTTCACACGCCATTATTGTCACAATATTTCACACGACAACACAGAAAAGCACAATTTGAAGAGCAAAATAAGAAAACACATTCACATAGCATTGAAAATAATATCTCGTTAATTGCAAGCGCAGCTGCGAAATACTTGGTGCAAATCTACATGCATGCCACTGTACAAGAATGAAAACTACAACTACAAAGGAAATTCTCTCTATGATTACGCGCTAGCAATAAACAATAGCTACACTAATTACACAAACTACAAGAACAAACTCAGAAAATTCCAGTGAGGAATCCTCGGCTATGGGTCGACATATGAAACGTCCTCTTTGAACAATTATACATGACTATGCTTAAACTGACACACAGTATTTTTAGCGCAACGCAATCTGACTTTCAAAAATCCTTACAAAAGAATGGCCCTGACTAACATTAACCTATACCTTTCACAAATCACTTACCTCACCAAAAATCTTCTTTAGTCGAACTACTGCAATACAGCGAGCGCCACTACTGCCAGCTAAATAAAAGGTTCAAACTACTGAAGGCACTAACTACTGACATGCATAGTTAGCAAATGAAAGATTTTGATAGAGAACAAACAATGTATTTACCTTAATAGTGTTCAAAAGTCATAATATATATAGCAGTTCATGACATCCAGTATTACAAATTTCCAAACTCCGCCATCTCTCTCCCCACACCCACCACTGCTGGCGGCTCACCTCCAACTGCGCAACGCTACGCGCTGTTAACATCCAGCTGCCCAACACTACAATGGCGAGTATTCCAACAATGCCAACCAGCCACAGACTGCACGCAGCACAGCCAGTGATTTTCATACAGAGTGCTACGTGGCGTCACCAATATAAAAACCTAAACAGCCTACTTACACTATCCAGGAATACGCTGTCAAAATTTCAAAGCGAAATTCGCATTCGTTTATCTTTTATGAGGATAGAAATTCTTCCAATATGATTTATCAAGGAATGAATTACTGGAGATATATTTAGATGGCCACACACAAAATGCGAATGAATTTTAGTTCCACTACTTGGCGATTAGCTTCTAAACACTTGCACTCCGCACTAAAAGTCGTTGAACTGGCATCGTATTTAGCAGAGGGCTTATTCGGTACAGTAGTACAAGTTTATATGCCAACTAGCTCTGCAGATGACGAAGAAATTGAAGAAATGTATGATGAAATAAAAGAAATTATTCAGATAGTGAAGGGAGACGAAAATTTAATAGTCATGGGTGACTGGAATTCGGTAGTACGAAAAGGGAGAGAAGGAAACGTAGTAGGTGAATATGGATTGGGGGTAAGAAATGAAAGAGGAAGCCGCCTGGTAGAATTTTGTGCAGAGCATAACTTAATCATAGCTAACACTTGGTTCAAGAATCATGAAAGAAGGTTGTATACATGGAAGAACCCTGGAGATACTAAAAGGTATCAGATAGATTACATAATGGTAAGACAGAGATTTAGGAACCAGGTTTTAAATTGTAAGACACTTCCAGGGGCAGATGTGGACTGTGACCACAATCTATTGGTTATGAACTGTAGTTAAAACTGAAGAAACTGCAGAAGGGTGGGAATTTAAGGAGATTGGACATGGATAAACTGACTAAACCAGAGGTTGTACAGAGTTTCAGAGAGAGCGTAAGGGAACAAATGGCAGGAATTGGGGAAAGAAAGACAGTAGAAGAAGAATGGGTAGCTTTGAGGGATGAAGTAGTGAAGGCAGCAGAGGATCAAATAGGTAAAAAGACGAGGGATAGTAGAAATCCTTGGGTAACAGAAGAAATATTGAATTTAATTGACGAAAGGAGAAAATATAAAAGTGCAGTAAATGAAGCAGGCAAAAAGGAATACAAACGTCTCAAAACTGAGATCGACAGGAAGTGCAAAATGGCTAAGCAGGGATGGCTAGAGGATAAATGTAAGGATGTAGAGGCTTATCTCACTAGAGGTAAGATAGATACTGCCTACAGGAAAATGAAAGAGACTGGAGAAAAGAGAACCAATTGTATGAATATCAAGAGCTCAGATGGAAACCCAGTTCTAAGCAAAGAAGGGAAAGCAGAAAGGAAAGAGTATATAGAGGGTCTATACAAGGGCGATGTACTTGAGGACAATATTATGGAAATGGAAGTGGATGTAGATGAAGATGAAATGGGATATATGATACTGCGTAAAGAGTTCGACAGAGCACTGAAAGACCTGAGTCGAAACAAGGCCCCGGGAGTAGACAACATTCCATTGGAACTACTGACGGCCTTGGGAGAGCCAGTCCTGACAAAACTCTACCATCTGGTGAGCAAGATGTATGAGACAGGCGAAACACCCTGAGACTTCAAGAAGAATATAATAATTCCAATCCCAAAGAAAGCAGGTGTTGACAGATGTGAAAATTACCGAACTATCAGTTTAATAAGTCACAGCTGTAAAATACTTTACAGACGAATGGAAAAGCTAGTAGGACCCGACCTTGAGGAAGATCAGCTTGGATTCCGTAGAAATATTGCAACACGTGAGGCAATACTGACCCCACAGCTTATCTTAGAAGCTAGACTAAGGAAAGGCAAACCTACGTTTGTAGCATTTGTAGATTTAGAGAAAGCTTTTGACAATGTTGACTGGAATACTCTCTTTGAAATTCTGAAGGTGGCAGGAGTAAAATATAGGGAGCGAAAGGCTATTTACAATTTGTGTAGAAACCAAATGGCAGTTATAAGGGTCGAGGGGCATGAAAGGGAAGCAGTGGTTGGGAAGGGAGTGAGACAGGGTTGTAGCTTCTCCCCGATGTTATTCAATCTTTATATTGAGCAAGCAGTGAAGGAAACAAAAGAAAAATTCAGAGTAGCTATTAAACACAGCGTAAGTGCGTAAGATTCACATATGCACGCTTATGTTAAGTTAAATGAAGGAGTGCATGTAGCTGACTTGTCCTCTTATTTGTGGAAAGTTGTTGCTAATTCTGATTTTCCGTACTCAATTGATTGCCAACCAGCTCGGTCAGAAAGAAATGCATTGAGGTACGTTAGTAAAAATGATTATAAAACTTTATTCAATTGCAGTGTAGACCATTTGTCAAAGGCATTGAGAATTTATTATTTTTGTAAAAACAACAAACGCTTTGATGTTAAACATCCTTTTGTAGTAGAACATATGAATACCTGGAGATTTTTGAATGACTATCACAGATCATTTTGGTGTGAAAATGTAACTTCAGTTCCTTTTAAACTGTGTATAATAAAGATTTGGCATTGTCATACTTTGTATCTAACCAGTCATTTTATTTAAGAACAAGAAATCATCGTAAAATAAGTGAACAAGAGAGTGTGTGTATATGGATGAAAGGTGCTGGAAGATGTGCTAAAGTGCAAGTGACTGGAGATGTAACACATTATTATAGAAATTGAAATAAATATTTTTTTAATTATTAACTTCTTTTATTTCAAAACCTAATTTAATAATTATTCTAATCGGCTAGTTTCTGATCATCGGACGTACGCTACATTGACCGGAGGCCATAGAGTTGGAACATTGTGATGCAATATACTCTGAGCTGTGACGCATAGCGAGGCATCTGTCGCTTGGCGCAGTTCCAAAGCGCAATCCCGTCCGCGCGCGGTCTAGAGTTCCTACCGCGCGCGTACGGGATTCGCGCCAGTCTGCGAATGTGCAGAATTTTCTAAGTCCCGTTCAAGGTCACGAGCTTCGCGTGTATATAAGTAGTTACAGTCAAAGCCGACGTCAGTCGGCGAGCAGCTGCGCGTGCAACTGCATGTTTTGAGATGCCTCGCTACAGCAGAAGATATCTACGTTCGCGTCAATAGCTACTCTGAGGTTCCACGATGACATTGTAATTCTGTCAGAGACAGCAAAGGACTTGGAAGAGCAGTTGAACGGAATGGATGGTGTCTTGAAGGGAGGGTATAAGATTAACATCAACAAAAGCAAAACGAGGATAATGGCATGTAGTCGAATTAAGTCAGGTGATGTTGAGGGAATTAGATTACGAAATGAGACACTTAAAGTAGTAAAGGAGTTTTGCTATTTGGGGAGCAAAATAACCGATGATGGTCGAAGTAGAGAGGATATAAAATGTACACTGTCAATGGGAAGGAAAGCGTTTCTGAAGAAGAGAAATTTGTTAACATCGAGAATTGATTTAAGTGTTAGGAAGTCGTTTCTGAAAGTATTTTTATGGAGTGTAGCCATGTATGGAAGTGAAACATGGACGATAAATAGTTTAGACAAGACGAGAATAGAAGCTTTCGAAATGTGGTGCTACAGAAGAATGCTGGAGATTAGATGGGTAAATCACATAACTAATGAGGAGGTACTGAATATGATTGGGGAGAAGAGAAGTTTGTGGCACAACTTGACTAGAAGAAGGGATCGGTTGGTAGGACATGTTTTGAGGCATCAAGGGATCAGCAACTTGGTATTGGAGGGCAGCATGGAGGGTAAAAATCGTAGAGGGAGACCAAGAGATGAATACACCAAGCAGATTCATAAGGATGTAGGTTGCAGTAGGTACTGGGAGATGAAGAAGCTTGCACAGGATAGAGTAGCATGGAGAGCTGCATCAAACCAGAGTCAGGACTGAAGACCACAACAACAACAACAACAACAACTTATTCGA
Source organism: Schistocerca nitens (assembly GCF_023898315.1). Classification (NCBI taxonomy): domain Eukaryota; kingdom Metazoa; phylum Arthropoda; class Insecta; order Orthoptera; family Acrididae; genus Schistocerca; species Schistocerca nitens. Next base: position 487,721,573 of record NC_064618.1, read on the forward strand.
TGAAGGAAATTCATCCCTTCTGATGGTCATGAAAGAGGCAGGAATTGTAGTAGCGACGCAAAGCTTCAGTTATGCCGAACAAATGGATAACCAGCGAGTGAGCCGGCAGAAGCGACGTAGTTCATTGGAATCGAAGGAAGATCGGAAAGCTCGGAAAGCACTACTGCAAGCGCAAAATGAAGCCTATGAGGAAGAAGAAGGATTGCTATAAGGTGCTGGAATCGCAGATTAGTCGGGAAGCATTTTAAGTTATTGTTAACTTCCTTGAAATTCTATGTTTCCGAAAATTTATTTTTCAAACGCGTTTATCTCGAAATGACTTTTTTCACATTTGCGTGCAGTCTAACTCAAAAACTGTAGAACCAATCATTATGAAAATTACAAGTATGATTCTTTATAAAATTAGAAATTATATGAACCAACTTGTGAGATTATATAATGATTTTAATGCTATTTTTGTTTGCGTAATTAGAGAAAAAAAATCATGAAAATCGAAAAAAATTGTTCCAACGCCTGCAGAATTGATGTTCATATTCTTAGAAAGTAGGTTATTAATATAAAATCAAAACCTTTTTGATTTCAGATGAAAATCGGAATGCCTACACTGCACGCAATTCGAGAACTATAGTCACAACCTTCTGCGGATATCACAGCGTAACTTTGTTATTTTTCTCTGAAATTATTCAAAAAATTCACAAAAACTCTTCGAAATATGAATGAAATGATGTCAAAATTGGATTAAATTCTTCCCACCAAAATAAAATCCCAAAAAATGTCAAACAGCTTCCTAATGTGGTTTCCCCCCTTAATTGGCAACCCAGCTCCTCACAACTTCACTTAACTCTCCTACTTTCTTTATATCTTTTCCCATTGCAGATCATACCTCTTTTCGTGAAGTGATTCACTCTCATTATGAAAATTTTCATCAACATTTCTTGTTAAAGGACGAAAAAACGTGTTTTAACAACGTAGGTGTACACTCGTCTTTTATAATAATTTTTAAAAGTACATTATTTTTTAGAAATATCGTTGTAGTTTTGTCATGGTCTTCACTGAATAGCGCAAAATATACCGGTCAGTTCACCTTCGCCACTCATACCGATTGAATGTCTGTAGTAAAGATAAAATGTGGAAGTGTGGCTTGAGAAATCCAAGCTAGTGAACATCGGTATTACTTGTGCAGAAGAATAGCACAAGAACTAATCAATCACCTTCACGTCCTTTGTAAGGAACAACAAGCTATAAATTCCAGTTACTGCTTAGAAAGAACTTGTATTTGGTCTATTTTCGAATATGTAAATTTCAAAATGTTCGGAAGGGAGGAACATCGTAACGCCTTTGTTTATGTTTTCAGGCGCTGCTTAAGATCTCATCGGCATACCTCAATAAGAAAATCCCCAACATCCCAGACATCAAGACAGAAGGCGGTGAAGAAAAATGGTGAGTGGCGACCTTCAAAGTATCTTCTCCTCATTGTCACATCTTTGCCAAATATAATTTTTATGGAAGTATATACTCCGATTATTAAAATTACTTGACGCCTTTCTTAGTCAATACTGACAGTCACGTCAGCTGAGGTAACTGCGTACTTCTGCTGAAAATAACTACACGACGCTGCTACAACTTTTGGTTTGTTATTCTGCTGGTACTTTCAGCCTTGAGGTCATCATCTGGCAAAACTATAATTTTTCATGAGGAATACCAAGTGTCTGCCACTTTAACATTTAAGCTATGATTGCTTATCGTTGTGTGAATATGTGGCCCTTGCGTATTGCACGACATCGACAAGTCCGAAGATTCGGGAGTTCCAGACTTGACGATGTGATATCAAACGGAAGGGCCACATATTCGCACAGCAATACGTGCTCACGATCTCTGCAAGCAGAAAATATATGATCCCTTAAGAAAACTTTCATGTTATTTTGGGTGTGGGTAGACAAGCCTGTGTACTTTGATACAGTCTACAATTTCCTCACATCGTAGGAACAGCTACATGAAGTGAGCTTGGCAACAGGGTGTGTCGCGTAAAATATAAAACTCGATTTTTTTCGTGAACGGTACAAGATATCGAAACAGAATTCTCTGCAAAAAGGCAATACTCAGAGAAGCACGTAGTTTCGTTTCTTGGTTAACACTCTTAACTTCTGTATCACCCGAGATATTGAAGCATGAATGCTGTTTTTAATGGGTCGATGTACTGTTGAAAACACGAGCACAGTGATGTAAAGCTTGGTAATGTTAAGGATGAAAGTTTACATACAAGTACTTAAGAACATTACTGAAACTGAAAGACAAAACGCCTGGACTGAGCTCCTGCGATGTTCACACCTCCTAATGGGACTCTTATACAAGGTTCCATCGTTATATGCAATGAGAAGACTGGCCTAAGCTACTAAGATAAACCGTATATCCTTTTGGCCTTACTGTTTACATCATAGATACAGGGTCAGCAATGACTGTTGGAAATGGTATGCTAACTCTAGGTTATCAGAATGGGTTTCAGAGAGCTAGACTGCCTGACATAAAAAAAGTGAAGTAGCCAGAAGATACGATCGATTGTCATTGTAACTTTGTATATGTACACATCATCGGCGGGTATGTAAATCAGTAGAGTTGCAGTTCTTTGTGACAGGTAGAACTGCCACTACAGTGCGTTACTGTTGATCCTTTTTTTATTGTTACTACGCCTGGTAGGGTAAATAATGGGCAGGAACAGCGTCAGATGCTGGCTAATTACTGTGGAGGACATGCAGTTGTCACGTGCTCGTTTAAGACAGCGTTATCGGCACGTAACAGAGTTCGAAGAGGGACTCATTGTTGGTCTCCATTTGGCAGGCTGATCGAATCGTGGAATATCCAGATTTGTGACGCATTTGAATGTGGTAATGTCCCGAAGTTAAGGTACGGGGTTACATGCGGGCAGGCACATTCGTTGTCAACGTTCCGGTTGACGAAGACTGACCACCAAAAGAGACAATGGCCGTATTGTGCACCAAGCACATCGTACTCCTCTCACAATTTAGCCTTCCATTCGAGAACAATAATGCATTCCCTGCAACATTCTGTGTCATTGCCCGGAGACTAGCAACAGCCGAACTAGGGTATTACCATCAGACGCGTTGGCTGGCGTTAACGCCGCAATACAAATCTCTGCATTTGGAGTCATGTCGTGACGGGGAAGCGTGGACTGTTGAGGAATGACGTAGCTTTGTGTTCAGCGGTTCTGTACTACCCCGGATGACCATCGTCGGTGAGTATGGCGGCGACATGGTGACAGGCCCTGTTCTTCCAGTGCTTTGCAGAGGCACAGCGAAGTTACTTCTGACGCCAAGGTGTCGGGGGCATAACCACACCCCACGGACATCATGTGTCTTCATATGTTACCCTCCATGCGACAGTACCGTGATGCCGTTTCATGGTGTCATTTTCTAAAAGGACGTAGCTGTGTGTCTATGAACTGTCTAAGTATTTTTGAGGTACCTTCTTGACCAACAAGAGGCCAAGATCTGTCTCCGACAGATCATGTCTGAAACCACCCGCCAGTATCCATATCATGGACCAGTTGTGACAGTTGCAGGCTAGATTACCGCAGGAGGGTACAACGGCTTTATGACACCCTTCCTCACCGAATTAGAGCACGTATCCAGCCAAGGGGGTGTGCAGCGTCATACTGGTAAATGGGTGTTGACTCGCATTTGTAATCACTTAAATAACATCACATACTCTCTCAGCCCGTGAAGTTTCATTTTGTTTCCTCCTCTCCTTCTGGGTGCTTCACCTTTTTCGATAGGCAGTGTATTAAAGTACGTGTACTTATTCAGGTTTAAGTGAATAGCTCTTGAGGAAGCAAGTAAACAGTCGTTAGGCTTGATAAAACGATGGAGCCTGGCGTGAAAGCCCCGTTTATTGGTGTCATGTCTTTCAATTGTAACACATTTCTCCTGTATTTTCATGAAATGTCTCAAAGCCAACATTAGCAGGTGCAACATCACTACAGTCGTTTTTCTACATATACATGTCTACATATATACTCCGCTAGCCACGAAGTGGTGTGTGGAGCAGGGCACTATTCGCGCCAAAGTCATATCTCCCCCATCTGTTCCACTCGCGGATCGCGCGAGGGAAAAACGACTATCTGAACTCCACAGTACTTATCTTTGAATGGTGATCATTGCGCGATTTGAAAGTTATAATAATATATGCTCTACATCCTCGGCGAAGATTCCAAGACCTTTCGGATGCCATTGAAAAGTAAATTGTTCTGTTAAAAACATCCTTGCTTCGTTACCTCGGTTGATGTAAGAATTAAGCGAATTAACCATGCAATTGCCTGAAACCTCGGTCTGATAACTTGAACAGTAACGAAAGAAAACCGGTGCAGGCTTCTAGTGTAAGAATAATACGATCGTTGCAATTTTTATAGTGGCAACTATTTATTTACAGCTCGGGCAAAATAGATACGTGTTTCAAAGTTTTACTGGCCTTCAAAGTAGTCACCATCATTGTGTATAACCCGTTGCCAGCGAAGCGGAAGTCGTAGGGTACTCTTAGCAGTGCCAATTGTGTTGACAGTTCGAACGGTGCGGTCTATTGAAGCGAATGCCGTGAAGTGCTTTCTTCAGTTTAAAAATCAAGTTGAACTCAAGAGGGCTTAAGTCAGAGGAGTGCAGTAGGTGGTGCAGCACTTAGCAGTCGCATCAGCCAAACAAATCAGTAACATCTTGCAATGTGCGTGCTTCAGCATTGTCCTGTAACATGATGGTCAGGTCCTGCATAAAATGTCATCACTTCTGTCTCTATGCTGTTCATTTTTGGAACTGAAGGAAACACTTCACGCCATTCGCTTCAGAGCTGCTACAAATTCGTCGGGCAATAGACCGCGCCGCTCGAACTGTCAACACAAGTAGCACTGCTAAGAGTATCTTACGAATTCTGCATCGCTGGCGACGGGTTATACACAATGATGGTGACTACTTTGAAGGTCAGTAAAACTTTGAAAGACGTATCTATTTTATACGAGCTGTAAGTAAATAGTTGCCACTATTAAAGTTTCAACCCTCTTAATTACACCATGGCCATGTACAAATCTTTCAACCTACCCCATTTCCGCGACTTCCATGTCTCTGTGCCAGCGGCACCAGGTTTTCCCGTGGATGATCACCCATCCAAGTACGAACCGGGCCCGACGTTGCTTTACTTCGGTGATCGGGCAGGAATCAGTGTTACCAACTTGTCAAGACCGTCGGAAAGTTTCTGCGGATTCACCCGGTACAGAGCATCGGATCATTGCCGCTTGGCACTTGGCGTCTCCTTGATAAGCGATTCACAGGTCGTCCTTTCGTTCTTGGCGACTGGCCCGCTGACCTATTTGATGAACTGTTCCCACCCGAACTAGCCTTTCCTCGTAAGTCTCTATTTGAAAATCAAGCGCATATTCCTAAACCTCTACCCGTTCGCGTCTCTGGGTTGCGAAATCGATTTCACGGTGGAGCGGCGGTTTTGAATGATGGGATAACAAGCCTTATTCTGCCGAGGGACAAGAAAATGGTGCTCGTGGGAGGTCTTCTGCTTCCCAGAATACTTCCTGCTACGCATCCCGTCGGCCCTCAGATCGACATTGTTCCAACAACTGCCGTACGCTTCGGACGACGAAACTTTTCCACACCGAAACTCAGCGAATTTCTCTTTCGAACTAGAGACAGAGTCTTCCGCGGGACGTCTCGGAGAAAGGAATAGAACAAACTGCGTGTCGATATGCTACTAAGGTGCTAGGCTCTCTACAGTCCGCTGCCTTTCAGCGTGATCCAATTCAGAGTAATATGTCATTAGTAGCAGTATTTCAGATACCATAAACTTACACAACTATCGATAGAGGGGAGTAATTAATAGCATACACTCGAGGTATTCGTTATGATCAATACAATGAGAACTTCCGTAACGCTGGAACTCATAGTAATACAATGGTATAGAAATAATTAAATTATTAATTTTTGCCTTTTACGTCACGATCAGTTGAGCATTTCGGAATGTTATAACCAGTTTCGACTAGTTAGTGACCATCTTCAGATGTCATGATACAAAAACTGGAAATACACAATCACTGTATAATCTATAAAATATGCCAAGTAACCATTTGAGTGATGATAAAAGAAAAGAAAATTATACCTAAAAGCACATGCTGCAATCAGTTTCTGTTGCGTTGTCAATAACGGAAGGTTTTGTAGGCGGAATGAAATCATCCTTTTGCCTACTGTCACTTGTGATACGATTTTTACTTAATTTAAAAAAAATAACACGTTTTATATCGAGGTTTAGATGTGCTATAACGAGTGGAAAGAGGAATGGTGGAGTGGGGGAGGCGGATGGTACATAGGCATATAATCGACGGGATAAATTAAACAAAACAAAAATTATTGGAAGGGGGTTATAATTAAGCACTCTAATACAGTGTGGAAGCAGAGGAAAACTGATTAGTTGTATCTGTGATCCACATTCTGACGTCTAGGTTGCGCTGCATTTGTCATAACGCGTAGTTGGATTTTTGCACCGTTTCCTCGCAGCATGCCGGGCTGGAGAGGACGACACGCTGTAGTTCGTTACTACATTGGGCGCCAGACACAGTAAGTCATATGGCGGAATATGTAGGAAGGCGGTACAGCCAACGCCAGATGAGCGGTTTGTCGTAGATACTGAAACAGGAATCGGAGGGCAACTAGTTATCTTAGTTCAGTAGATTATCAGATTCCTTCAACTCTTTTCCTTCTAAAATGTCTAAGTGTCCAACCTTTTTTCTTTACTTACATTGTTCTTAAATAGATCTAATATTATGAAACCGCTTCGCAAATTGGGCAGCTCAAGCAGTTTCATTACTGGAATAGGAGTCGTCTTTAAAAAGCATATCAGATGTAGTACACGTCAACAGAAGAAGAACCAGAAAATTAAAATGTTTTTCATTAAATAACTGTACTCTTGTGCAAAGTGCTTTTATTTTTCGACGTTGTCCCGTTTTAGTTCACTGCGCTTCGTTCACTGTTTTTCCAGCGTGTTGATTCCGCCCCAAGTACGGTATTCCGGAAAATCTGCAAAATATTCATCTACGACTACCATAACATTATCCGTCACAAACGTACTTTGATTTGAAAATGGGTGTAATTAAAAGTGCGCCAAATCGACTGAATGTGTTGCATGTTCTAACAATGCGTTCTACAGATCCCTCAATTTGCCCACTGCCAAAGCACTTTTGTGGATTGTCCTGACGAAACATGATTTTTATCTTTCCGATTCAAACCTTTTTTTATGCATTTTATTATCTAGATGCCCCAAATGTCTTGCGAAGTATTCATCAGTTACTGTTTCACGCTTTGAAAGTTTATCAATACGAAGTAATCTGTTTATGTACTTCAACTCGAAGCTGTCAGACCGTAAGAGCTTCTCCCAGACAAAGGATAATGCAAGCTTGAAAAGTGTTCATATATAACGGTCGAGAACATGCTCTGAATATATACGCTGATCTCACAGTGTCATATTGTGCTACTTCGAGAAATGCATGACACACACTGTGCTGTCTTACAGTACCTTTATTCACGAACGTTTTCGATCATGGACCATCTTCAGTGGGAAAATATCTATTGTGACAATTTCACATCGCATACATGCTATTAAGATAGATAAGCAAGCCATTGCTGAATTGAAAACGATGGAAAACGATACTTAACATCGTAATACAGGCTTAACCAAGAAGAAAACAATGTTTAAAACACGGAAACATGCAAGAGCAGTAAGTGAACAGCACCGTTTCCTAGGCAAAACACGTTTTCAAAGTTGTTTTCTGCATGGATAAGCCTCCGTTAGTAAATATACTGCGAGACAGCAGAGTGTGTATCATGAATTTCTCCAACTACACTTCTGGAAATGGAAAAAAGAACACATTGACACCGGTGTGTCAGACCCACCATACTTGCTCCGGACACTGCGAGAGGGCTGTACAAGCAATGATCACACGCACGGCACAGCGGACACACCAGGAACCGCGGTGTTGGCCGTCGAATGGCGCTAGCTGCGCAGCATTTGTGCACCGCCGCCGTCAGTGTCAGCCAGTTTGCCGTGGCATACGGAGCTCCATCGCAGTCTTTAACACTGGTAGCATGCCGCGACAGCGTGGACGTGAACCGTATGTGCAGTTGACGGACTTTGAGCGAGGGCGTATAGTGGGCATGCGGGAGGCCGGGTGGACGTACCGCCGAATTGCTCAACACGTGGGGCGTGAGGTCTCCACAGTACATCGATGTTGTCGCCAGTGGTCGGCGGAAGGTGCACGTGCCCGTCGACCTGGGACCGGACCGCAGCGACGCACGGATGCACGCCAAGACCGTAGGATACTACGCAGTGCCGTAGGGGACCGCACCGCCACTTCCCAGCAAATTAGGGACACTGTTGCTCCTGGGGTATCGGCGAGGACCATTCGCAACCGTCTCCATGAAGCTGGGCTACGGTCCCGCACACCGTTAGGCCGTCTTCCGCTCACGCCCCAACATCGTGCAGCCCGCCTCCAGTGGTGTCGCGACAGGCGTGAATGGAGGGACGAATGGAGACGTGTCGTCTTCAGCGATGAGAGTCGCTTCTGCCTTGGTGCCAATGATGGTCGTATGCGTGTTTGGCGCCGTGCAGGTGAGTGCCACAATCAGGACTGCATACGACCGAGGCACACAGGGCCAACACCCGGCATCATGGTGTGGGGAGCGATCTCCTACACTGGCCGTACACCACTGGTGATCGTCGAGGGGACACTGAATAGTGCACGGTACATCCAAACCGTCATCGAACCCATCGTTCTACCATTCCTAGACCGGCAAGGGAACTTGCTGTTCCAACAGGACAATGCACGTCCGCGTGTATCCCGTGCCACCCAACGTGCTCTAGAAGGTGTAAGTCAACTACCCTGGCCAGCAAGATCTCCGGATCTGTCCCCCATTGAGCATGTTTGGGACTGGATGAAGCGTCGTCTCACGCGGTCTGCACGTCCAGCACGAACGCTGGTCCAACTGAGGCGCCAGGTGGAAATGGCATGGCAAGCCGTTCCACAGGACTACATCCAGCATCTCTACGATCGTCTCCATGGGAGAATAGCAGCCTGCATTGCTGCGAAAGGTGGATATACACTGTACTAGTGCCGACATTGTGCATGCTCTGTTGCCTGTGTCTATGTGCCTGTGGTTCTGTCAGTGTGATCATGTGATGTATCTGACCCCTGGAATGTGTCAATAAAGTTTCCCCTTCCTGGGACAATGAATTCACGGTGTTCTTATTTCAATTTACAGGAGTGTATATAGATGATGTTGACAGGTCCCTGAAATTTTTTTACCATATTCTACTGTTATAAATGTTCACCTAGACGGAAATGTGAAATATACTTTGTCCTGAAATATCTCATCGTATCTACTTATAAAGAAAATCACGTCGCTGAACTGGAAAGAATTGTTTTCATTTGGTACTGTTCTTTGTTGCATCGTGGTAAGTTGTTCCGAAATGAGGAATAACACTTACCTGCCGTATATGATAGATTACTCTCGTAAGCTCAAGCGGTGTTGATTACCTAGCGCAATGGGCAAAGCTTTCTATCACACGCTGCAATATACTTCATCATGACTTTAGGGTGCAGGGACCGAAATGACGGTTTCTCGTGACTTAGAAAACAGAACGATCTTGATATCAAAACAAGCTTTACACTGGAAGCTATGTTGGTCTCAAAAAATTTCTTTTAGCATTTGATTTTCGTTAAGATTCAAGCAATGTAGCATCCTTCTCACAAAAAGCTTGTAAAAGTTAATTGTTCATGTGAAACGGGCTGGACTGTTTTCCTGATATGTTGGCGACGTCACTCGTTATCATTCGCCGAAAGTTAGGTATTATTTTCCCCATGACGTTTATCTGTAGCTGAAGGTTTCGGGCGTCATTCATACGGAATATCTTCAGTGACAGTAAGGGCACGTTTCTCAGTAAGGGCACGTTTCTCAATTGTTAAAAATGAAGATCCGTGCAAACAGTTTTGCTGTGACATAATATTCTAGTTTATCCACTCACATATCGAAACTACTTGTTTCTTTCTTCGTTAATGCTATTACATGCTCTCACCCGACATCTGCAGCCAGTGGGCTGTCAACAGAGAGACATTTATAAACGCTCATCAGCCAGCGAGATTGACATATACTGTTCCATAACATTTCGGGCACGCAGCTGCATAAATTTCAGTTCTTTTTCTAATATTTCAGCTGTATACCGTCCAGTCATCTTCAGACTGAGCCTCAGATCTCTGAAGATGGCTGGACCGTATGCAGCCGAAATATAGGAGCAAAGGTGAAATTTATGCTGCTGCACGCGCGAAATTTTATGGACCAAACACTGCGCCGCTATAATATCAAGTTGAGATACAGTGCCTGACGAAAAAAAAAGTGAAGCACCCAAATCAGACTAGAGAATGAAATGAAACTTCACGGCTTGACAGGGTATGTGATTTTAGTTTAGTGATTGCGAACTCGTGTCAAAATTACTAAGAACTATAATGTAGCAGGGTGTATGGTCTCATTCCTTTGAGAAGGTTGACACAAAGCTGGGCATCCTCTTCTCACTCAATCTGATCCACAACTGTTGTAACTGGTCCTTGATATTCTGGACACTGGCCTCGCACTGAGTTGACGCCCGATCCTGTCTCACTCATGTTTTATCGGGAACAAATCTGGGATTCTTGCTGGCGAAGAGAGTACCTTGACATCACGCAGAAAGTTCATAAAGACACGTGCTTGTTGAATAATAGCACCACGATACTGCAGCATGACAGGTAACAAATACGGCCATCGGATGTCCGTGACATATCGGTGTACAGCTAGAGTTCCCTCAGTCACTACCAGCCCTGACTTGAAGTCATAATCCATGGCTCCCCGCACCATGAGGCCAGGAGTAAAAGCACTGTGCCTCTCCAAAACATTAGAAGAATGAGACCTCTCCCCAGATGGCCACCACACTTCCCGAAGATTGTCTTTCGGATACTGCAGAACTACAGTTCCTCACTGAATATAATACGACGACACTCATTAGCAGCCCACGCTTCCCAGTCATATCATCATTCTAAACGTATCCGTTTTTTCTGTGATGTTAACAGCAGCCTGCACATGGGACAGCAATTCCCTAGTAGACCAGTGCTGATCTCTGACCAGTGGTGCGGTATGACACAGAATGTTGCAATAAGTCCGTTACTTGTTCTCGTATGGTAGGCGCAGACGTGAAGGGGTTTCCCCTGTCACAGATAATTGCAGCTCTAATCATTTACATACGCTCTGATGGTGTGTGCGTGCGCGAAGTTACATTGACATCCAACCATGTCTTCTGACTGCTTCACTTTATCTGTAGAGCGTTGTATACACTCATCAGCCAGTACATTATGACGACCTACTATTGATATAAACCCGTCCAAGCGAGAGCAGCGTCGCCGGCCGGTGTGGCCGAGCGGTTATGTCCCATAGAGCTCATAGCCAGTTTGAGAGCAACGTCACCCGACTAGGAATAACTGCTAGTCAGACACACAACGGTGCACGGAGCACTAGTCCGCCTGTAGAATGAGGAAGGCATGCAATCTATCTGAGTTTCACCGAGGGCAGATTGTGATAGCCTGTAGGCTCAGCACGAGCATTCTGGAAGCTGCACGACTCGTCGAGTGTTCGAGGACTGCTGTGGTGAGGAGTGTCTTCAATATGTGACCAAAAAAGATACTACGTCCAGACGTCGTGGGGTTGGGCGGTACCACTCATTACAGATGTTGGACGTCATAGGCTGGGCAGTCTGGCGAATCAGGAGGCGAACTTTGGCGGTACTAACATCAGTCTTTAATACTGGGCAGAGTACAACTGTGTCTGAATACAAACTGCACCGAACACTCGTAATGGTGGACCTCCGCAGTCGACGATCCATGCATGCGACAAAGTTAACGCCACGACATTGGCAACTATGACTCAAATGGGCATGTGACCATCGCCACTGGAATTTGGCCCAGTGGCAGAGTGTTGTATGGTCTAATGAATCCCGTCGCCTTCCTGCGGGACAGTTCCTTGATAGCTGTACTGGGGGACAGAGACAAGCTGGCGCCGGCTCCAATATGCTCTGGGGAACATCCAACTGAGCACCCATGGATCCTGTGGAGCTCGTGCAAGACACCATGACGGACAAGGAGTATCGTACACTGGTTACAGACCACGTATACCCCTTCATGATGATCATGTTCCCGACAGCAGTGGAATTTTTCAACAAGAAAACACACCATGTCACAAGGCCATGAGTGTGATGGAGTGGTTCGAGGTACACAATGGCGAGTCCCAATTGATGTGATAGCCCTTCATCTCATCGGATCTGAATCCGATTGAACACATCTGGGATGTTCTTGAACGTTGAGTCAGAGCTCATCGCCCCTCTATCCAGGATTTACGATGCTTAGGTGACTTGTGATGCACATGTGGTGCCAACTCCCTTCGGCGGCCTAGGCGCTCGGTCCGGAACCGCGCGACTGCTACGGTCGCAGGTTCGAATCCTGCCTCGGGCATGGATGTGTGTGATGTCCTTAGGTTAGTTAGGTTGAAGTAGTTCGAAGTTCTAGGGGACTGATGACCACAGATGTTAAGTCCCATAGTGCTCAGAGCCATTTGAACCATTTCTTGAACCTTCGGCGGCCTACCAAGGCCTCATCGCTTCCACGCCACAACGCTTCACCACTGTTATCCGTACCAAAAGTGGAAATACCAGCTATTAGATAGATGGCCATAATGTTCTGACTGATTAGTGTTTATGGTGTTAGTACTTCGTACATATTCATCCTTCAATGCGACACATTTTTTCCAACGATGGTTGAATTCTCCCAAGTCATGGTTGTGTAAGTCTGCATTTTGGCATTTCAGTAGTACGAGGGTTGCCCAGAAAGTAATGCACCACATTTTTTTTCTCAGCTGAAAACAGTGATACGAATGTAAAACATTACGTATGTATTATTTGAAGTCTCCTGAGTGAGCGCGCCAAGTTTCTGTCACATCCGACAGATAGCGCAGCTGCAGGAGAGTTTCAAAATGTCGTCTGTAGGTGATGTACGTTACAAGCAACGTGCAGTCATTGAATTTCTCACTACAGAGAAATTCACAAATGCTTGTGCAAAGTCTATGAGCATCTGCTGTCGACAGAAGTACAGTTGGTCGCTGGCCACGGAGGGTGAGGTCATAAGAAGGCGGTTCGGCGGAGCTCCACGATTTGCAGAGGTCGGAGGGATCATCCACGGCTGTCATACCTGACATGTCGCAGAAAGCTGATGTCATCGCGAAGACAGATACGATACGACTCGGCAGATGTCGCTGCATCTGTCAATCAGTAAAGGAATTTTACACAGTGAAGCACTGGTTCCGGCACCAGGACAACGTTTGGTACCGACAGGGCATACACGCCCTTGTTTCGCGCTGGAGGAAGGACATAGAGTGGGACGGAGATTACGTGGAAAAATAGGATGTGTAGATAAAACACCATTCTTCGTGTGTGTAATTCTTATTATGCTCAGTAAAAATTGTTGAAGAAAACAAATGCAGTGCATTATTCTCTTGGCAACCCTCGTAGTTCTCTTTCAAAAATCACGTCGTCGTCATTCTGAAAACACCCGCAGCGCAATTGTTTCTTCATCCTAGCAAAGAAGCAGAAGTTACTGAATGCCATGAGAGGAGAGTACGAGTTGTAAGGCAAAATATTATAGCAAAATAAAGCATCTTGTCTCACTGTGTCCTGTACAAAATGAGCTGGGGCGTTGTTTTGGAGCAAGTACTCCCTCTCCTACTACGCTTAATCTAGATAACGTCCTGTAACCTCGTCAGAAGATTTTGTTAATGTGCTCTTACGAGTCTAATCTGTCAGCAGGACACCAAATGGTTCAAATGGCTCTGAGCACTATGGGACTTAACATCTGTGTTCATCAGTCCCCTAGAACTTAGAACTACTTAAACCTAACTAACGTAAGGACATCACACACATCCATGCCCGAGGCAGGATTCGAACCTGCGACCGTAGCGGTCACGCGGTTCAAGACTGAAGCGCCTAGAACCGCACGGCCACAACGGCCGGCAGCAGGACACCGCTGCGGTCCCAAACTCACTCAGCATCTCCTTGCCAATTGATGATAGCCTTTTTCGATTGTGCTTTGCTTTTGTCACAGTGTGGTACTGAGACATCCAGCCCTCGCCCATAGCGATTAGATGCGTAAAAATGTCATCTGTATTGCCCTGACACATTTCCTCCGTTCGTCAGGATCTCTAAATATGTGGAAGGGTCGTAGTTGCAAGCGGGCGGCGCCATTTGCTATATTCAGAAAGTCTTGCAAGATGTTGAAAACTGATCCTTGACTGTTTTTAACTATTTTCACTTTCTTCTCGATTGTGGTAAGCTGGTCTTGTAACACCAGAGGCTCCTCACCTCTTGAGATTCCCGGCGCTCCACAGACAGGTGGTCTTACACTTCGTTTGTTGCCAAGAATTGTTTGACAATACGGAAGTGTTTGCACCATATAACCACCGTGCCGTGTTATGGCTTATTGTTGCCGTACCTGTAGCTCCACATTTCGAAAGCTTCTATTCTCTTCTTGTCCAAACTATTTATCGTCCATGTTTCACTTCCATACATGGCTATACTCCATACAAATACTTTCAGAAACGACTTTCTGACACTCAAATCTATACTCGATGTTAACAAATTTCTTGACACTTAGATCTATACTCGATGTTAACAAATTTCTCTTCTTGAGGAACGTTTTCCTTGCCATTGCCAGTCTACATTTTATATCCTCTCTACTTCGACCATCATCGGTTATTTTACTCCCTAAATAGCCAAACTCCTTTACTACTTTAAGTGTCTCATTTCCTAATATAATTCCCTCAGCATCATCCGACTTAATTTGACTACATTCCATTATCCTCGTTTTGCTTTTGTTGATGTTCATCTTATATCCTTCTTTCAAGACACTGTCCATTCCGTTCAACTGCTCTTCCAAGTCCTTTGCTGTCTCTGACAGAATTACAATGTCATCGGCGAACCTCAAAGTTTTTACTTCTTCTCCATGAATTTTAATACCTACTCCGAATTTTTCTTTTGTTTCCTTTACTGCTTGCTCAATATACAGATTGAATAACATCGGGGACAGGCTACAACCCTGTCTCACTCCTTTCCCAACCACTGCTTCCCTTTCATGCCCCTCGACTCTTATAACTGGCATCTGGTTTCTGTACAAATTGTAAGTAGCCTTTCGCTCCCTGTATTTTATCCCTGCCGCCTTTAGTATTTGAAAGAGGATATTCCAATGATTTAATAGAATTAAAATGATATTAAGTTACGTCAAGCTTATGAGAGAAAGCTTTTGACAATGTTAACTGGAATACTCTCTTTCAAATTCTGAAGGTGGCAGGGGTAAAATACAGGGAGCGAAAGGCTATTTACAATTTGTACAGAAACCAGATGGCAGTTATAAGAGTCGAGGGGCATGAAAGGGAAGCAGTGGTTGGGAAAGGAGTGAGACAGGGTTGTAGCCTGTCCCCGATGTTATTCAATCTGTATATTGAGCAAGCAGTAAAGGAAACAAAAGAAAAATTCGGAGTAGGTATTAAAATTCATGGAGAAGAAGTAAAAACTTTGAGGTTCGCCGATGTCATTGTAATTCTGTCAGAGACAGCAAAGGACTTGGAAGAGCAGTTGAACGGAATGGACAGTGTCTTGAAAGAAGGATATAAGATGAACATCAACAAAAGCAAAACGAGGATAATGGAATGTAGTCAAATTAAGTCGGATGATGCTGAGGGAATTATATTAGGAAATGAGACACTTAAAGTAGTAAAGGAGTTTGGCTATTTAGGGAGTAAAATAACCGATGATGGTCGAAGTAGAGAGGATATAAAATGTAGACTGGCAATGGCAAGGAAAACGTTCCTCAAGAAGAGAAATTTGTTAACATCGAGTATAGATCTAAGTGTCAGGAAGTCGTTTCTGAAAGTATTTGTATGGAGTGTAGCCATGTATGGAAGTGAAACATGGACGATAACTAGTTTGGACAAGACGAGAATAGAAGCTTTCGAAATGTGGTGCTACAGAAGAATGCTGAAGATAAGGTGGGTAGATGACGTAACTAATGAGGAGGTATTGAATAGGATTGGGGAGAAGTTTGTGGCACGACTAGAAGAAGGGATCGGTTGGTAGGACATGTTTTGAGGCATCGAGGAATCACAAATTTAGCATTGGAGGGCACCGTGAAGGGTAAAAATCGTAGAGGGAGACCAAGAGATGAATACACTAAGCAGATTGAGAAGGATGTAGGTTGAAGTAGGTACTGGGAGATGAAGAAGCTTGCACAGGATAGAGTAGCATGGAGAGCTGCATCAAACCAGCCTCAGGACTGAAGACCACAACAACAACATGAGTTGAAACAGTGATGTGTTTCTCGAAGTTTTCGTAAAACATGAAAGTCTACTTTTTGGACGATTAATAAAGAGGCAGTAGGTGATGAAGGTTATTGTGGGGGACTATTCTGTAGTGATTTGAGAGGGAAATAATTATAGCTGTGAGGATCACGAACCAAGCAATTAGTATGGTAGGGAGAAGAAAGGAAAGAGAAGGGCGTCTGAAGTGGAAAGAGGAAGAAATATTCCGTTAAAGATGGAAGTGTGACTAAAATTCTAGACCGATATCGTACTAAGATAGGTTAGGTAGCTTTAGTTGGATTTGTATAGGATGTGCAGTGAGTAGAATTGTAGGCTTGGAGAGACGTGCTTGCATAAGCGCAACAGAATTCGAAAATTGGAGATGAGTGATGAAAAGATCAAATTGGTATCAACTTTACGAATATGTAGGTGGACTGATAAGGTAAGGAATGACCAGGTCCTCCGAATCTGTGAGGAAAGGAATGTATGGAAAACACTGACAAAAAGGAGGGACAGAAATGTAGGACATCAGTTAGGACATCAGGGAATAATTTCTATGGTACTAGGGAGAGCTGCATAGGGGAAAAATTGGAGACAGAGATTGGAATACGTCCAGCAAATAATTGAGGACGTAGGTTGCAACTGCTACTCCGGGATGAAGATGTTGGCACAGGAGACGAATTCGTCGTGGGCCGCATCAAACCAGTCAGAAGACTGATGACCGAAAAAAAAGAATGAAAAACAGGTCCGGTGTTCAGTGTGAGAAAGGTCAGGGGAGGAGATTAATAAGCTCATAAGGGATCGAGTGGGGGATGGTAGATGAACATGAAAGGCGAGACGGAGCAAATACCGTTCGAAAAATTGGAAGGAGTGATAAATTTCGTGTAACAGAAATCCAGGCGACACTTCTATAAAGACAGAACTGATGGACTTAAGACTTGTAGGTTTGTAATGTGGTGGAGGAATGCTATTCCCTTGTTCGGACAGTAATGTAGTATTATATCGAAAAAGAACTTCTAAACTTGACTATAGTGCAAATTTTCATCATTGAAAAGATTTAAAACAAACATTTCAGCAAAACTCTCCTGTAGACGATGTTGATATTACAAAGCGTGTAGTAACATAAGAAAGATGAATATATCTCTGTGCTAGTCAGAATACTTTTTATCTAAAACAAGAAACACTTCATAGTGTTTCTTCAACATTTGCCTCTTGACCT
The DNA here is from genome assembly GCF_023898315.1 of Schistocerca nitens. Lineage (NCBI taxonomy): Eukaryota > Metazoa > Arthropoda > Insecta > Orthoptera > Acrididae > Schistocerca > Schistocerca nitens. The sequence continues at coordinate 487,739,267 of NC_064618.1, forward strand.
CTCTGGGCTCCCAAATCTATTTCATGATATGCGCCTCTGCAGAACGACAACTTAGGGTGACCTCCCCAGACGACTGAAACCCGCTACGTTGCTCCTGGTGTCGCTCGGAAAACTCTCCGCTGAGTTGGAGCGCATCCCGTTGCGCCGTCAGGTGGAACTTGTCTCAACAACTACCCCCAGGCTGTGTGTGCAGCGAAAGTTTCCTATCCCGGAAGTTGGAGGATCTCGCTCCCGGCCTTAAGAGGTAGTCTTCTTTGAGATATTTCGGATAAAGGGAGAAAATAAATGGGACGTTCTCGTCGATGCACACTGCGATGAACTAGATTCGGCAATGTATGCTGCGTAGATTCAGTCGAGAATAGTTTAAAATTGGCAGCAGTTAGAGAAATAAAGAAGTTTTACATAATTGCGGCTGGAGCGAGATCAGTAAATTGCCATCTAAGAGATACTGTTTGGGACATACAGCAGGAGGTTGTCTGCAGTACTGGAGCGTTTATTGTACTTTAAATAACAGCACTAAAAATAATGTAGGCACTGGATGTGAACAACGCTCTAACAGATGGACGTGTACCGTACGATACGGTCAACTAAACTTAGCATAATGGTAAATACAGTTTTCTGGAAGTATTTTACTAAAAAATAAATGCTCCATTATTTCTTCGTAGTTAGGAGGTGCAGTGGTTAAACATCTGACTCATCTTCGTAAGTAGAAAAACTAGTTTTTCTTTCAGATATCTTGTGATTTACTTAAATTATCTCGAAAAAATGTCACCGCTAATTTTTTTACGCGTTCTCATCGTACCGAGCTGGTATTCTGCTTGTAACTAGCTAATGGCATCTCAACTCAGAAAAATAAGACTTTTTTTCATTATTCGATTGTTTGCTATACGTGTATTACATTCAGGGTACTTCCGTAAGTTCTTGCAAAAATTTAACAGGACGTAGAGAATGTCCTACTGAACAATTTGAGGTAGGGAGCTTAAGGAGATAATAGGAATAAAATAACATTACTGTGTACTTTTTTATTTACATTAGTTAGAGTTAACTGCAAATACCATCACTGATACAATGAAAGTACAATTTGTACTGTATCTTACAAAACGTGCTGAAATTTACGGTCATCAACCTCTGTACAGGCATGACATCGAGGAACAAGAATCTGATGCACCCTGAAACATATGCCTGATGTGTGTCGAACCACATCACAGGCAGCTACAGTTCTGGCAAGTAATTCCGTCTCCATATCCGCTGGGGTCTCATGCACAAGTGACTGTAGATATCACCATAGGAAATAGTCAACGTGATTCAGGTCAGGTGACCTCACAGGCGATGGAATAGGACCTCCACTTCCAATCCAGTTACCAGGAAATACAGCACTGAGATGATAGCAGACATCTACGCTGAAGTGAGGCGGTGCACCGTCATGTTGAATGAGTCTGTCGTTAATTCATAGAACGTTCTGTCATGGGATAATTTAAATACGATAAAACAGAGCCACCTTACGGACAAGTAAAGTAAATAAAATCTGCATCATGACTTCGTGGTAATAAGGCTCGTTCTCATTTCCTTGCAGTAAATAAAGAATGTACGAATAAATAGAAAGCACAGTACATGTAAATGTGTACGCATGTTAGTTTTAAAGAACTGGAAGCCAAAGCTATAGGCAATTTTACTTCCGTACCGCCTTAACCTAGCTTCTCAGACCCCAGGTCCCCTGCCTCAGTTTGTTCGGTGGAGCATTCTCTATGTCCTGTTACATTTTTGTACTCTCTTACGGAAACACCCCGTGTAAATGAAACAGGGAGCGAAGAGACTACGTACGCACAGTAAACCTACTCTGGAACTGAACAACAAAAATAGCAAAAGTAAACGTTCATACAGTTAGACGAAAATGTGATGTTCTATACATTTTTTGAAAATTGACAGCCCCATGATGATAATGGTGCATCTTGAAGCATGTTGCTGTGCTATGAACATTTCTGTAAAATGTGTTGAATGCTAGTAAGCTACAGCAGTCACTGCCGTATGTGCTAATGTTTGTACCTCGCACTGTGTCAGTCTCTCATATATGGACAGTTTTTCTACTGGGACGACCACCAGCAAGTACGTGGTGGGCAAAGCGAGACTGGCTCAGCAAATATTTCAAGCAACTTAAGATAGACAACCCAACTTATCTCATATGTCTCAGATTAGGAAGATGTAAGCTGGTTGGCCTATCTTAACTTGTGGGAAATATTTTCCGGGCCATTTTTATTTTTCCTCCCCTTCATTACGAGATCACAGAGTGTGAACAGCTTACAAAATGGAAACGCTAGGATATGTGTTCACAGCCCTTGTCTTCGTTAACATTATTGGACAAAGCATTGATGTTTTCTATAATGGAAGATAGTTCCATCTAAAACGATTTAGCCTATTAATATGCGCTTATATAGCTTACTTTGTAATGGGTACTATTATCGCCAGTGCTATTACACAGTCAATAGTAACTGTTAGGTACAGCTGGTTCTCCGGAAAATTCGGAGCTGAGCGTGCCTTTCCATCTACATTCATCTACATCTACATCTACGTGATTACTCTGCAATTCACATTTAAGTGCTTGGCAGAGGGTTCATCGAACCAGAATCATACTATCTCTCTACCATTCCACTCCCGAACAGCGCGCGGGAAAAACGAACACCTAAACCTTTCTGTTCGAGCTCTGATTCCTCTTATTTTATTTTGATGATCTTTTCTACCTATGTAGGTTGGGCTCAACAAAATATTTTCGCATTCGGAAGAGAAAGTCGGGCACTTACGGCAGGAGGCACTCTTTGTCTTGCTGTTTCGTTCTGCAATGCCCAAGCGCTGCTGTTTCCGCGCCTTTATACGAGGCGAAGGAAAAGTCGTTAAGATTTCGCCTGTAACGGTCGAATGCAGCCGATTCAAACAAAAAAATTACGATCAGATTGCAGAAATTGATAAAAATATGTATTTAGAAGTTTCCCATCGAATAGTGGGGTAAAGTGAGTGATTAATCAGCTTATTCACGGAGTATACGCGTAATTACACCCAGAATCAATGGACAAATCGTTCCGTCATTCTCAGCCGGTGTCATTCGTTGGCGGACTATATTTTTGTTTGAACAATTATTAAGGCGACCGCGAACTTTTGTAACATGATAGTGTGATTTTGAAAAGCATTACAGTAATGACAAATTTCAGTGTGAAAGTGGAACAGGATTTAAACGTTATTTTGAGCAACATTGTGTGTAGTCATTATTAGAAAATGTGTTAGTTACGAACTCAGTGAGCGAAGAAAATGGCAGAAACTTTTAGCCTTTATAAGCAATCTTTTCAGTTAAATATTCGTAAATTAGAGGTACAAGTTTTCGTTTAAGCATTACAGTCAAGTTTCGTATGAAACGTATTCTCTCTCTCAACTACCTAATCCCGATCGCTGCAAAGAACTGTTTCAGTTAATCACCAGGAAAAAAAAGTGGGAGGGAGGCTAAAACTTTGATGTTGCTAATAACTGAGGACAAAATTTTTTTCAAAAGACATATGAATCTCAAAAGAAACTGAGTCTACCAATTCTTGATATTATTCCATTTTACTGCAACAATAACAGGTCGGGAAACTGAGAAGAGGTGTTGATATTATTACAGCCTAAATGAAAAAATGGGCACCTACATTTAACAAAAACCTTAATTACATATAAATTTTTACTAACTGTCGCCGCGCGGGATTAGCCGAGCGGTCTAGGTCGCTGCAGTCATGGACTGTGCAGCTGGTCCCGGCGGAGGTTCGAGTACTCTCTCGGACATGGGTGTGTGTGTTGGTCCTTAGGATAATTGAGGTTAAATAGTATGTAAGCTTAAGGACTGATGACCTTAGCAGTTAAGTCCCATAAGATTTCACACACATTTGAACATTAACTGTCTTTAATTGCTGCCAGAGCTTCTCCGCCGCATACATCACTCCAATTATTTATGTACCTTCACTTCTTTCTGGGTTTTGTATTTGTTCTTTCCGATAGTATTAATTGTGCGGGTTTTCTGGCTTTCCAGAATGCATAAGACGAAGCTAATGCTCCTGTTTCACATAAAACAAAATGCTGTAAAACAAGAGCATATCATTTGTAAATTCAGAAGTATTTATTGTTTTAAAGGCATTCCATTGATTGTTTACTTCTCCCACATTCGAATTATCCGCAGGGTTTCGCAGATTTTCATTTATTCTTCAGTACACTGCCGAACGAATGGTGGCAGATATGTTGCAGTAAGTCTTCTTATTTTGACCTGGAATAAATTGCCCCAGATTTAAATTAACAATAGCGGTTAATCCACAGGTTTCATCAAAGATTTTAGGTAGGTTTCCTTTAACGGAGGAGAATAACTACTATTTGCTTCATTCTAGTTGTATCTTTAACGATTCGGCTGTGATTATTATTTTGCAGTTTCAAATGTTTCAAATGGCTCTGAGCACTATGGGACTAAACTTCTGAGATCATCAGTCCCCTAGAACTTAGAACTACTTAAACCTAACTAACCTAAGGACATCACACACATCCATGCCCGAGGCAGGATGCGAACCTGCGACCGTAGCGGTCGCGCGGTACCAGACTGTAGCGCCTAGAACCACTCGGCCACACCGGGCGGCATTTTGCAGTTTCATTTCTATCTATTTCGAAGCCAAAAAGCCCACATCTTCAGGCATAGGAATTCAGAGATCAATATATGTCCTGTTCATGTATCATCTGAACATAAGAAAACTGTTTAACCATCCCTGTGACAACTGATACAAAAAAAACCACAACTGATAGAAGTAACATAGGTCTTGTCCTCCGATTTCGCCTAAGATACGTGATGGGTTTTCCTTGGTTTGCCACAACTGGAAATGCACTGTAAAATATTCGGAAACCGCATACCGAAAGCTTTCTTCAGTTAGGCTGAAAAGAACTGTAAGTTGTCCGACGCTGCAACCTCGCCACTTAGTTAGGAAAAAAGTGCAAAAAACGGAACGGAAACCAGTCTTCAGCCACGAGGTTATTCGTGTCTGTTGCTAAACATAACTAAAATGCATTGGCAGCAACGCATCAGTTAATAAAGCAGGAGTTTACCATCTATTCAGCGCCAAAGCGAAATTTGATTTGACATGAAACGTCTATATATTTAGCAAAATCGTGGCGTCCATACGTCATCCTGTCAGTGCTTGATCAACAGGTACTAATGCTGCCGCGTCAGATGTATCATTGCATACAACCAAATTAGAGGGCTCCACAGGTGACATTATCGCAGGGAAACGTTGGAACCATTTCCTCGTTACCTATGGATCACAATAATATTTACTGCATTTTTTAAGCAGAATACAGTAATTCATCATAGAAATCGATATCTGGTCGACCTGCAGAGATTTTCAAGAGTGTACGAATGAATAAATATTCCCCCCCCCCCGCCCCCGCCTATCATCAAAATTACTGTATTATTGTGAAGGAGACACTTTCTGCGTAGATAACAATTCGTCGCTGGACATTGTATGAATAACTTCACGACTTGTGTACCTCTGAAAGGTTTTCGCCAAATTAACATAGCATCTTACCACTGTTATTTCTGCAATACAGTTATCAGGCACAAGTATTTCGCCGTATGTAGCGGGTCGTGTGTTTTGCAATTTGGGCAACAACTTGACTAGTGATGACCGAAGAAGAGAAGATATAAGTGTAGACTGACAACCGCAACAAAAATATTTCGGAAAAAGAGAAACCAGTTAACATCGAAAATAAACTTAAGCTTTACGAAGTCATTTCTGGTGTACGGAAGTTAAACGTGAACGATAAACAGTTCAGACAAGAAGAGAATATAAGCTTTTGTAATGCTGTGCTGCAATAGAATGTTGAAGCTGATATGGGCACGCCGAATAACTAATGTGAAGGAATTGATTCTGAGGGGGAAGAAAGATGTCTACGGCACAGATTTAAGAAAAGAATGGATCGGTTAATACTCCGACGGAAAAGTCGTAATACCAAAAATAGTTAATGTATAGTAATGAAATTTCGGGATTACATTTGTCTGGATAACATATTTAAGTGCTTAACATTGCAAGACCAAAGGTTAGTGAAAGCGTGAGATTAGCCATTGCAAATATGAAATGCTGGTACATTAACGAACGATGTAATCGCCAGAATGTTGAACGCAAGCATGCAACCGTTATGTACAGTGTTGTACACGTGCCGGATGTCAGTTTAATGCATGCATTTGCCTATCTGTTGCTCTGGGTCGGACAATAGAAGTAGGCTTAGTTATGTTTGTGGATGACGGTGTATTTGTCGTACGATGATGTCCGATATGTTATCGACTGGAGACGGATGTGATGTTGGAGCAGGTCAAGGCAACATGTCGACGTTTTGCAGAGCATGTTGGGTTACAACAGCAGCATATTGGCGAGCGCTATGTTGAAAGACCCCCGTGGAATGCTGTTCATGAATGGCAGCACAACAGGTCGAATCATCAGACTGCCGTCCAGATTTGCAGTCTGGTAGCGTGAGATAACCACAAGAGTGCTCCAGCTGTCACACGAAATTGCACCCAGTACTGTAACTGTAGTGTGTCTAGCACGCAGTCAGGGCCGGCCGCGGTGGTCTAGCGGTTCTAGGCGCTCAGTCCGGAGCCGCGCGACTGCTACGGTTGCAGGTTCGAATCCTCTCTCGGGCATGGATGTGTGTGATGTCCTTAGGTTAGTTAGGTTTAAGGGAACTGATGACCATAGATGTTAAGTCCCATAGTGCTCAGAGCCATTTGAACCATTTTTGAACGCAGTCAGGTTGGTTGCAGGCATTCAGCTGACCTCCTTCTAACGAATACTCGTCCATCCCTGGCACCGAGGCACAACCAGAGCAGCCCTCCAGCCTGCCCTTCTTTGAGATCTCACTAAATTTGCGAACGGCGATGGTTTGGGGTCAGTGTAATGCACGCTACGGGGCATCTGGCTCAGAGCTGTCATTGAAGTAACTGATTTGTAACAGTTCGTTCTGTCACTGTGGGGCCAACCGCTACACAAATTGTGGAACTTCATTGTAGATTCCGTAGAAATGTTGGAACACGTGAGGCAATACGACTTATCTTAGAAGAAAGATTAAGGAAAGGCAAACCTGCGTTTCTAGCATTTGTAAACTTAGAGAAAGCTTTTGACAATGTTGACTGGAATACTCTCTTTCAAATTCTGGAGGTGGCAGGGGTAAAATACAGGGGGCGAAAGGCTATTTACAATTTGTACAGAAACCAGATGCCAGTTATAAGAGTCGAGGGGCATGAAAGGGAAGCAGTGGTTGGGAAGGGAGTGAGACAGGGTTGTAGCCTGTCCCCGATGTTATTCAATCTGTACATTGAGCAAGCAGTAAAGGAAAGAAAAGAAAAATTTGGAGTAGGTATTAAAATCCAGGCAGAAGAAATAAAAACTTTGAGGTTCGCCGATGACATTGTAATTCTGTCAGAGACAGCAAAGGACTTGGAAGAGCAGTTGAACGGAATGGACAGTGTCTTGAAAGGAGAATATAAGATGAACATCAACAAAAGCAAAACGAGGGTAATGGAATGTAGTCGAATTAAGTCCTGTAATGCTGAAGGAATTAGATTAGGAAATGAGACACTTAAAGTAGTAAAGGAGTTTTGCTATTTGGGGAGCAAAATAACCGATGATGGTCGAAGTAGAGAGGATATAAAATGTAGACTGGCAATGGCAGAGAAAGAGTTTCTGAAGAAGAGAAATTTGTTAACATCGAGTATAGATTTAAGTGTCACGAAGTAGTTTCTGAAAGTATTTGTATGGAGTGTAGATATGTATGGAAGTGAAACATGGACAATAAATAGTTTAGACAAGAAGAAAATAGAAGCTTTCGAAATGTGGTGCTACAGAAGAATGTTGAAGATTAGGTGGGTAGATCACGTACCTAATGAGGAGGTATTGAATAGGATTGGGGAGAAGAGAAGTTTGTGGCACAACTTTACTAGAAGAAGGGATCGGTTGGTAGGACATGTCCTGAGGCATCAAGGGATCACAAATTTAGCATTGGAGGGCAGCGTGGAGGGTAAAAATCGTAGAGGGAGACCAAGAGATGAATACACTAAACAGATTCAGAAGGATGTAGGTTGCAGTAGGTACTGGGAGATGAAGGAGCTTGCACAGGATACGAGGATTAGCATGGAGAGCTGCATCAAACCTGTCTCAGGACTGAAGACCACAACAACAACAACATTGTAGATGACCGTCAGCTGTTTATTTCTATTCTCATTGCTACCGGTTTCGATCAGTAGACCACTATCAAGCCGCAGAAAAGCTGCTCAAAATGCTGCTGCACATATAGTACGATGCGCCAGAGCCATACTACGAACACTATGGTCTTCCCTCTCGTTAGTGCCACATGAGCGTCCGGATACCGGTCTCCTTGCGACCAAACATGCTCGTGCCCACCGCTGCAGCAGTCATACAGTTGCCAATTTCCTGTCAAGCAGCAGCAGGAACATCCACCTCCTCGTAGCCCTGTTATACGACCTCGTTCAGTGAGGTGTCCCTAATGGCGTCTTGGTCGCCTTAAGGGAGTTCTTGACTAACATCTCCCAGTACCTACTGTAACCTACATCCTTCTGAATCTGCTTAGTGTATTCATCTCTTGGTCTCCCTCTACGATTTTTACCCTCCACGCTGACCAATGCTAAATTTGTGATCCCTTGATGCCTCAGAACATGTCCTACCAACCGGTCCCTTCTTCTTGTCAAGTTGTGCCACAAACTCCTCCTCTCCCCAATTCTGTTCAATACCTCCACATTAGTTATGTGATCTACCCATATAATCTTCAGCATTCTTCTGTAGAACCACATTTCAAAAGCTTCTATTCTCTTCTTGTCTAAACTATTTATCGTCCACGTTTCACTTCCATACATGGCTACACTCCATACAAATACTTTCAGAAACGACTTCCTGACATTTAAATCTATACTCGATGTTAACAAATTTTTCTTCTTCAGAAACGCTTTCCTTGCCATTGCCAGGCTACATTTTATATCTTCTCCGACCATCATCAGTTATTTTGCTCCTCAAATAGCAAAACTCCTTTACTACTTTAACTGTCTCATTTCCTAATCTAATTCCCTCAGCATCAGCTTGGGCTACTTTGTGTTATTTTAAAGCGCATACCGGTTCACGATTTTCAGCAGTTTATGAGCCATATAAAGTATGTGACCATTCACCATATCTGCTTTCCTTCTTTTGATATGTTCAGTATCGCCTGTTAGTCCTGTTAAGAGTCCCATACAGGTGAGCAATATCCGTGAATAGGTATACTCCTGGTATCATACTGATGGCCGGAACTCTGCGATCTGCTTTGCCTTCGGTTGAACCTACCTCATCATTCCATTTATAGTTGGAGTCACGAATAGTGTGGGCGAATTTCGGGTTGTTCTGGGCATGAACGTCTCGCATTCCTCGACAGCCAATGAGCATTCAGTTCTGTTCTGAGCGCTCTCCTTTGAATTCCTTAGTCAATGCGACAATTAAACGTGATCGTAACGAGTCATTTAGCGAATTTTTATGCCATTTGTTGCGAGTCGTCACTGCTGATGTTGGTGGTAAACGAAAAATTCTGTATAAGCAAGCGACGCACATAATATAACGAATAGAAGTTTGTTTCAAGCGAAAAGCACATGTATGCGTGTATCAAAAGTATTGCCTGGAACCGGCAACAGTGCGAATCCCGTCCTTGCCTCGATCTGTGCGAACCACCATCGTTCACGAATTGGACCCCGCGGTACAGGTGAGTCAGCGGAGTTGCCTATGCAGCAGGCGCATGCAATGGGATGAGAACATAGATCTGGTCTGGCATACAGAGGATGTAGCTGAGATGCAGAGAGAGCTGCCTTTGCCGCAAACTTTTGCTGTTCCGGTCACGTCAGCAGAACTAGAACTTTGCTCAGCATCCTTGCACCCGCTGGTATTTAAGAGGTTGCTTTGCTCGACTCCAAGAGAATGAAGTAGAGTGTCTGCGGGTATAGTTATGGGGTCGAGTTCCTGCCAGCTAATATGACGAGCGCCAACACCGCCGTTGCTCACCCACCACACTCGTCGCCTTAGAACGTCTTGGAAGTGTGAGTTAATCTGACTAGTAAAGAGTTTTTCATGTTGCTGAGCAACAGTCATACAATAATTTGTAAATGAACACACCGTCATTTGACTATATTGTTCTTTATTTAATTAAGACCCAGGTTTCGGCCTTTTATGCCCTTTTCAAGTGATTCAGTTCATGTCATTTAACACATATTGCAGGACATCAAGCGTAAAATTGGTCATAACGTAAGAAAAATATTGGCTTCCCGCGATACAAGGTGATTACTAGTCGGTGTTGTGTTTAATGTCAGTGCTTTATAGAAGACTGTTAAGTACTGTATATATTTCAGAACTGGTATAATATTTCATGTGTGCAATACAGCAACATCCTCTCATATGTTGACACACAAGTTCTTGTATACTCTGGATGTGAGTTATTGGTATTGTACGAGGGACGTTCAGTAAGTAATGTGATAAATTTTTTCCAGTAGAAGGTTGATTTTACTCAGGATTCCAATATATCACTCTTTTGGCTACAAAACCATATTTTTCAAGATACTCTCAATGCGACAGCTTCACTCCACCTTATTCGGAGGGCCTGTATGCCAGTATTGTTCACTCTACTGGTCGACGTCGGGGTCAACGTCTCGCTGCATCAATAACGTACTGCTTGCCGTTGAGCGCATCCTTCATTGGGCCAAACAGATGGAGACGGAAAGTACGAGGTACAGGCTGTATGGTGGATGAAGAAGAAGACTGATGCAGTTTTTGTCAGCCCCTCTCTGGTGCGCAGGCTTATGTGAGGTCTTGCATTGCCATGGAGAAGAAGAAGTTCGTTTCCATTTTTGTGGCGACGAATACGCTGAAGTCGTTTCTTCAGCTTCCTGAGGGTGGCATGATACACTTCAGGGTTTTGTCGTTGTACAGGAAGAGGGGAGGGCATGGAACAGAATGACCTCCTTAGCGTCCCAAAAGACCGTCGCCGTGACTTTACCGGCTTTAAACTTTTTCTTCCGAGGAATGGTGGTGCGGCATTATGGATTGCTGTTTTATTTCCGGTTCGAACTGATCAAAACAGGTTTCATCGCCTTTGACGATGTTAGACATAAAATTATTATGATCAACCTCGTAAAGCGCAAGCAATTCCGCACAGATGGTGCTTCGTTGTTCCTTATGGTTGTCTGTTAGGCAGTGAGCAACCTAGTGGAGACATACCTCTAAGTACCCGAACTGGTGGACGTGGGTGTCAACACTACCAACAGAGACGTCCAGTTGTCCAGCGAGGTGTTTGATTGTGACCTGTCGATCACCTCGAATGAGTGTGTCCGCACGTTCCAACATTACAGACGTCATAGCTCGTGCGGCCGGCTGTCGTGTGGGAGGTCGGACAGGGCTGCAACATCTTGTGGTGATGACACATGCGTCGCCTAACGACTCACCGCGCTTTTGTTCACCGCCAGATCTCCGCAGACATTCTGCAAGCGCCTATGAATATCTACGATTATTTGTGCTTGGAACGCACCTCCGGTACAGATGTAATTTTGAAGGCTACGTATAGTGCCGCCATCCATCGGAACTTCATGGAACTACCCATAACAAATTCTACATGTTTTCAACCGAAATTTTCCGACAAGGAACTGAGCTGCATTACTTATTGAACGCCCCTCGTAGTAGTAAATAACGGTTTTGGTTTTTGTGAAATAGACAACTATACATTTCCGATTCAAAACAGGTTGCTAATCTTTGCAACATTCAGATCTTTACCAAAGCTGAATCGTATATTTGTGCAACTTTTTCTCGATAGAACTTCATTATAGATAACTCCATCATTAGTAAAAATTGGAAATTTGTGGTAACGACTATGGGACCAAACTGCTGAGGTAGGCTTACGCACTACTTAATCTAACTTACGCTAAGGACAACACACACACACACACACATACACACACACACACACACACACACACACACACACACACACACACACACACACACACACACACATGCCCGAGGGAGGACTCTAACCTCCTACGTGGGGAGCCGCGTGAACCGAGATGTCTCAGACCGCACGGCTACCCCGCGCGGCATATCATTAAAGTCTACGTTTACTATTAATATCGTCTACCAGGTCATTAAAATCGATCGTGAACTGCATGTAACCGCTGAAGCTACTTCAACTGTTGATGAATCTCCATCCAGGATAACATATGCGTCCACAGTGCCAAGAAATTCTGAGCCCGGTTACAAATTTCGTTTGATACACCGTATGGTCGCACTATCGGCAGTAAGCGTCGTTGATGTAGCGAGTTATGTGTGTTTTCGAAGTCAAGAAATACTGCTTCTACCCTACCTGTCACACCTGCTTTCTTTGGGATTGGAATTATTATATTCTTCTTGAAGTCTGAGGGTATTACGCCTGTCTCATACATCTTGCTCAGATATCAAGAGCTCAGATGGAAACCCAGTTCTAAGCAAAGAAGGGAAAGCAGAAAGGTGGAATGACTATATAGAGGGTCTACACAAGGGGAATGTACTTGAGGACAATATTATGGAAGAGGATGTAGATGAAGAGGAAATGGGAGATACGATACTGCGTGAAGCGTTTGACTGAGCACTGAAAGACCTGAGTCGAAACAAGGCCCCGGGAGTATACAATATTCCATTGGAACTACTGACGGCCTTGGGAGAGCCAGTCCTGACAAAACTCTACCATCTGGTGAGCAAGATGTATGAGACAGGCGAAATACCCTCAGACTTCAAGAAGAATATAATAATTCCAATCCCAAAGAAAGCAGGTGTTGACAGATGTGAAAATTACCGAACTATCAGTTTAATAAGTCACAGCTGCAAAATACTAATGCGAATTCTTTACAGACGAATGGAAAAACTGGTAGAAGCCGACCTCGGCAAAGATCAGTTTGGATTCCGAAGAAATGTTGGAACACGTGAGGCAATACTGACCCTACGACTTATCTTAGAAAATAGATTAAGGAAAGGCATACCTACGTTTCTAGCATTTGTGGACTTAGAGAAAGCTTTTGACAATGTTGATTGGAATACTCTCTTTCAAATTCTAAAGGTGGCAGGGGTAAAATACAGGGAGCGAAAGGCTATTTACAATTTGTACAGAAACCAGATGCCAGTTATAAAAGTCGAAGGGCATGAAAGCGAAGCAGCGGTTGGGAAGGGAGTGAGACAGTGTTGTAGCCTGTCCCCGATGTTATTCAATCTGTATATTGAGCAAGCAGTAAAGGAAACAAAAGAAAAATTCGGAGTCGGTATTAAAGTCCAGGGAGAAGAAATAAAAACGTTGAGGTTCGCCGATGACATTGTAATTCTGTCAGAGACAGCAAAGGACTTGGAAGAGCAGTTGAACGGAATGGACAGTGTCTTGAAAGGAGGATTTAAGATGAACATCACAAAAGCAAAACGAGGATAATGGAATGTAGTCGAATTAAGTCGGATGATGCTGAGGGAATTAGATTAGGAAATGAGACACTTAAAGTAGTAAAGGACTTTTGCTATTTGGGGAGGAAAATAACTGATGATGGTCGAAGTAGAGAGGATATAAAATGTAGACTGGCAGTGGCAAGGAAAGCGTTTCTGAAGAAGAGAAATTTGTTAACAACGAGTATAGATTTAAGTGTCAGGAAATCGTTTCTGAAAGTATTTGTATGGAGTGTAGCCATGTATGGAAGTGAAACGATGACGATAAATAGTTTGGACAAGAAGAGAATAGAAGCTTTTGAAATGTGGTTCTACAGAAGAATGCTGAAGATTAGATGGGTAGATCACATAACTAATGTGGAGGTATTGAACAGAATTGGGGAGAAGAGGAGTTTGTGGGACAACTTGACAAGAAGAAGGGACCGGTTGGTAGGACATGTTCTGAGGCATCAAGGGATCACAAATTTAGTATTGGGCAGCGTGGAGGGTAAAAATCGTAGAGGGAGACCAAGGGATGAATACACTAAGCAGATTCAGAAGGATGTAGGTTGTAGTAAGTACTGGGAGATGAAGAAGCGTGCACAGGAAAGAGTAGCAAGGAGAGCTGCATCAAACCAGTCTCAGGACTGAAGACAACAACAACTACAACCCTACCTGACTATATTAGCGCATGGCATTCAGGTTGAGATATGAGAAAAGTGTGAGTCAGGTTTTGTGTGACCCAGTTTCTCAGAATCTATTTTGACTGGTATGAGACCGTGGGAGAAATTCGTTCTGTTTGAGATACCGCATGACGTTTGAGCTCAGAACGTGTTTTAAGACTCTACAACAGGCGAATATCAATGAACTGAGGGGTATTTAAGTGAATCTAAATTTTTACGTTATATTTAGTTAATTACTGTTATTGTACTAGGTTCTATAGTTACTAATTGTAATAATAATAATAACTGAGGTAGTAAGTCCAAGACATTACCAAATGTTAAATTTATTTATTATTGGTGCAATCATGTATCCCGAAAATCTAAAACATCTTATGTAACATATCTTTACGTAGATTTACCATGCGATATGTAAATTATGACAATGTATTCCCGGAGTAACTTAGGCTCCGGTACTTGGAGTTGTCCTAAAGTGATGAACAACGATTACTCCTAGAAAAACAGACTACATTACTACACTCAAACTGCTAATGAAATTCTCTCATCCAGTGATCTAGAAGTGTCTCAGTCACAGGATGGCTACCACGCCATTAGGAAATTTTTTGATATAATGGTCATTCCTATGGCCTGTAAGTACATCTTACGTCTTACAGTGGCGCAGCGCCAGAGTCCAGCACTGAAACTTCCCCAGATTCATCAGAAGATTCACTTGGAATTTCTCATGACAACACCAAAGTGGACACCCCCTCAATTTTACCCCCAAAAATAGTCTTTCGTTAGTAGTTATTTATCTTTGCTCTTCCATAGATCTTAGCTGCCTACGTCGTTTGGAAGGCCACGTGTTAACTGTGTCTCAGCTCCTAGTAATGCGTCTTCTACAGTGGTCGTAAAAACCTAATAGTCTGACATTACTGAACTGGTCAGACTGCTGCCGACTTTATTTTCTTGCAGGGTATTCCTTGTAATTGTTACTCACGTAATTCAGCTTTGAATGTTTCGTACTCCATAGTATAAGGGTGCTGCTACTTTGCCTCATAACAGAATGTAACACACAAACTGTCAGATCTTATTTCTGTTCCCGACTTAAAATCAGTTTAATTGTCAGTTCAATAATTGTACGCTCAGACGCATCATCTAGCCCAACTTGACGCTGTTCACACCGAGATAGTTGAACCAATTTCTCGCATACTTTTGCAAGAAGTTTGAACTTCAACATGACAAGCGGTGTATCAGTGTATCGTCTTTTCGAGATGACATTGAGAAGTACTGTATATACCCCCATTAAAAAAAAGACATACTTGCGCTCGAGTGATACAAGAGATATGTTCGTTTGATATACCCATCTGCGTACTGTCGTACGCCGTAAACCTCCTTTATTGTCTTGAACGGTTCATAAAATAAAAGCAATGAAATATGTAACTGACTCACTCTGTAGAGTGTGCTTGTACTTTTATCTCGATAGTGGAAAAGCGCCTATAAATCTGATCAACATTCCTGTACAGTATGCACTAATTGCAAGAAGTCCCGTTCCTAATTTTGTAACTGATGCCTTTGCTGAGAAAATTGTGTTGTAATATATTTCAGACTGAGTGCATGCTGGTAACAAGTATTTATTTGCTAATAGTGCTACAGTTTTCTGTATTACCTTTGTAATCCTTTGTCTAGTTTCCATAATATGTGCTTAAAATTCCGTATCTCATCAAGACACCCTATCTGCTTCTCTCACTTCATGAAACGTTGTTACCGTCAAGTTTTATAGAGGGATTTCACAACAGCATACCTTTAAGTAGTATATGTTCCGTTTTGTTTACCGCTACTGTAGGATTTTGCACGATACACAGTCATTCTAAAGATTTCGAGACTGCCGGCCGCGGTGGTCTCGCGGTTAAGGCGCTCAGTCCGGAACCGCGCGACTGCTACGGTCGCAGGTTCGAATCCTGCCTCGGGCATGGATGTGTGTGATATCCTTAGTTAGGTTTAAGTAGTTCTACGTTCTAGGGGACTGATGACCACAGACGTTAAGTCCCATGGTGCTCAGAGCCATTTGAACCATTTTTTTTTTATTTCGAGACTGGATTAATAGGAAATAGAGAAAAGTTATGATGGTGGTTTTAATGCTTCACATATTATATGTCGTGAGCCCTCACTTGGGTGCAACGCATAGAACGTTCATATAACCATGTGAAACTGCCAAAGACCTTTTGGACGTTTTTCAACTAGCGGGTCATATTCACACCTTCTTCGGTCTTTGCGAACAATCAGAGACCCATTGTGCAGTTTGTAGTTTTGTGGAAGGTTCGTATTAATAAACTGAAGCGCCAAAGACATCGTAGAGGCATGCGTAATCGAACACAGATAGATGTAAACAGGCAGAATGAAGTGGGATTTTCACATACGACCATTTCTTGAATGTACCTTGAATATCAGGAACTTTGTAAAACATCAAATCTCCAACATCGCTGCGGCCGGAAGAAGATCCTGCAAGAACGGGACCAACGACGACTGAATAGACTCGTTCAGCGTGACAGAAGTGCAACCCTTCCGCAGACTGCTGCAGATTTCAATGCTCGACCATCAACAAGTGTGCGAACCATTCAACGAAACATTATCGATATGGACTTTCGGAGCCAAAGGCCCTCTCGTGTACCCTTGATGACTGCACGATACAGAGCTTTACGCCTCGCCTAGGCCCGTCAACACCGGCATTGCACTGTTGACGACTGGAAACGTGGTGCCTGGTCGGACGAGTCGCGTTTCAAATTGTATCGAGCGGAGGGACGTGGACGGCTATGGAGGCAACATCATGAATCCATGGACCCTGCATGTCAGGCTCGGTAATGGTGTTGAGCGTGTGCAGTTGGATTGATATGGGACCCCTGATACGTCTATATACGTCTGATACGTCTAGGTACGTAAGATCCTGTCTGATCACTTGCATCCACTCATGTCCATCGTGGTTTCCGACGGAGTTTGGCAATTCCAGCAGGACACACCTAAAGTCCATAATTTCTACAGAGTGGATCCAGGAACATTCTTCTGAGTTTGAACACTTCCGCTGGCCACCAGACTCCCCAGACCGTTATTGAGCATATCTGGGATGCCTCATAATGTGCTGTTCAGAAGAGATCTCCACCCACTTGTACTCTTAAGAATTTATGGGCAGCCCTGCAGGATTAATGGTGTCAGTTCCCTCCAGCAATACTTCAGACATTAGTCGAGTCCATGCCACGTCGTGTTGCGGCACTTCTGCATGCTCGAGGGGGCCCTACACGATATTAGGCAGGTGCACCAGTTTCTTTGGCTCTTCAGTGTAATGTCAAGTTTCGTCATCCGTGATGATTATGTGAAGGGAAGAACTGTCCTCGTTTTGCATTTCCACCAAGTTATGAGTGGTGTCCAAGCGCCGTTGTTTTTGTTCGAGAGTCTAGGTATGTGGAACAAATTTATTACATTCTTTTCTCATCTTCACACAATTCTCGAGAATATCTCGAACACTTGATTTAGCAGATCAAGAAGTTCCGTCGCAATTAGTGAGACAATAACGTTGACACATTACAGTCGCACGTCTACTTGCTCACAGATGACTGGTCTAATTCACATCTGTTGTTTACGGTTGGTTCAAATTCCCTCCGCAGTACAGTGCTGACATCGCTTATACGCCAGAAATAAAATCTGTCTCGGATCTTGATGGAAAGTGTCAGAGGTTCTGTGTTAGAGGTTCTGCTTTCCAAATTTTTTCTAGAATTATGTAATACAATCACCATGTATCATCACCTAATCTAGTGACACCACTAGTGTTTGGATTCACGAGTAGCTGTTCGTTTGGGATGTCCCAAAAATAAAGAAAGGCCACACACTGAACCCTGTGGAGTTTCTTTTTGTGATTCTCCTGGCAAAGCGCGTACTACTAGAAGCCCTATAACAACACGTAACAGACAATAGTTACTAAGTTAAGTAGATTATAGTGCGCATTCGACAAACAATGATTTCCAGATTAGTTACCCGTCGGAGGTTCGGGTCCTGCCTCAGGTATGGGTGTGTGTGTGTTGTCCTTAGCGTAAATTAGATTAAGTAGTGTGTAAGCCTGGGGTCCGACGACCTCAGCAGTTTGGTCCCATAGGAACTTATCACAAATTTCCAAAAAACTGGAGATACCGTTAAACAGAATTTTAACTGTATGTACATCTTACGGTGTGTAACGGATCTTTATGTACCAGCGTCAGTTCCCCCTTTTCTTGTTCCAATTACGAATGGATGACGGGAAGAACGATTGCTGATAAGCCTCTGTGTGAGCTCGAATCTCTTTAATTTTACAGTCGTGGTCTTTTTGCGAGATATACATTGGAGAAAGCAATCTAGGAACGTACACTCCAGGAATTTTAGCAGTAAACCACACCGTGATGCAGACTACTCCTCTTGTAGCGTCTACCACTGGCTAAGAACCTGTGGCGATTTCGCGCTTACTACGCGAGGCTATAAACGAAACGTGCAGCTCTGCTCTATTTCCTCCGTTACTTGAATACTGAAGAAACAAAACGTAAATCCGACACAGGAAGCATAGAAAGCTTGAAACAGGTCAATCAAGAAGGAGAAGAGAAAGTGGAAGCTGCTTGGTGCGCCGAAGCTTTTGTATGTAGGCTACCGAGCGCTACAGGTCACCATCTGGCAAATGCTTGAATATTGCTCGTTTGTCTGAGATCCATACCAGAGAGAGTTGGTAGTGTTTGGTATGGATCTCAGGCAGAGGAGCAATTTTCAAGTATTGGTTGCCTCTGGATCACGGGGTCCTGGGATCGATTCAATGCCAGGTTGGGGATTTTCTCCTTGTGTTGACCTCATCATTTCATCATCATCATCTTTCATGAAAGTGGCGAGATTGGACTGAGTAAAGATTGGGACTTTGTGCCGGTGCTGACAACACGCTGTGAGAGCCCTACAAACCAAACATCATCATCATCATCAAGTACTGATAAGACGAGGGTTTCATATGCTATCTCTTTGTGGGTAATTACCTTACCTGTGGACTGTTCCAGTGAATCTCGGTCCGCCCTCTGCCTGACCTATGATTAGTTGTATGTGTGGGTTCCATTTTAAATCGCTCCAAACACATATTCCCATATATGAGGGTTGGAACTTTAATAGTGGCAACTATTTATTTATAGCTCGTACAAAATAGAAACCTGTTTCAAAGTTTTACTGACTTTCAAAGTAATCACCAGCTTTGTGGATAATCAGTTACCAGTCGTAGGATACTCTTAGCAGTGCCAGTTGAGTTGACAGTTCGAGCGGCGCAGTCTATTGCCCAACGAATTTGTAGCAGTTCTGAAGCGAATGCAGTGAAGTGTTTCTTTCAGTTTAGAAATCGAGTTGAACTTACGAGGGCTTAAGCCAGGGGAGTGCAGTAGGTGGTATAGCTCTTAGCAGCCCCATCAGTCAAAAAATCAGTAACATCTTGCGCTATACATGCTTGAGGATTGTCCTGCAAAATGTTGGTCAAGTCTTGCAGAAAGTGTCATCACTTCTGTCTTTATGCTGCTCATTGTTGGAACACAACCTACAGCCAGCTTAGAGACGGAAGTAATGACACTTTCTGCAGGACCTGACCATCATTTTGCAGGACAATGCTCAAGCACGTACAGTACAAGTTGTTACTGATTTGTTTGACTGATGGGGCCCGCTGCACTCCCCTGACTTAAGCCCTCGTGAGTTCAACTCGATTTCTATACTGAAGGACACTTCACGGCATTCGCTTCAGAACTGCTACAAATTTGTCGGGCAATAGACTGCGTCGCTCGAACTGTCGATACAACTGGCACTGCTAAGCGTATCCTTCGACTTCCACATCGCTGGCAACGGGTTATACACACTGCTGGTCACTACTCTGAAGGTCAGTAAAACTTTGAAACACGTATCTATTTTGTACGAGCTGTAAATAAATAGTTGCCCCTACTAAAGTTCTAACCCTCGTGTTTTATACATGTGACTGCTTCCAATGATTGTTCCGATATCGTATAATCATACAGTTACGAGTATTTCTCCCCAGTCGTGTGCAATACGTCTCGATTGTTTATGTTGAGGGTTAATGGCCAGTCCCTGAACCAAGCATCGCTCCTCTGCAGGTCTCCTTGCATTTGGTGATACACAAACTGGAGAAAAGAAAATCTAAGCCTTTGGCGTGTGGTGCTGTAGAGGAGTGCTGCAAATTAAGGCGCTAAGCGGGAGCTGTAGAGGGTAAAACAAAGACTGAAATGTATCCAATGAATATTTGTGAATGGCGAATGTAAGTTCTATTCTGAGATGAAAATCTTGACACAGGAGAGTAAGCCGCGGGGTGTGGCTGCGCGGTCTCATGCGCCATGTCAATGTTTGCACTGCCCGTCCCGCCGGAGGTTCGAGTGCTCCCTCAGGCACGTGTGTGTGTGTTATTCTTAGCACAAGTTAGTTTAAGTTAGTTTAAACTAGTGTGTAAGTCTAGTGACCGATAACCTCAGCAGTTTGGCCCCTTAGGAATTCACACATTACTGAAGAGTAATTCGCAGCAGGCTACATCAAACCAGTCAGAATTATGGTGACAGTATCAAAAAGAAGAAAAGGAGAATGCACTAAACCAGTCAAAACTACTAAAATCAAATATGTATTTTTGTTCATAAATTCTCTCAGCAGTTAAAAATAAATCTGAATGTTACCCTTAGAAGCTGAGACTGTGCATGTCGTCAAGTTGTGTTAAGTACTTCTGCAGATAAGTGCTGCTCACTGGCAATATGTCAAATGCTAGCAGTAGGTTGGAAAGTCGCATATGAGCACGAGACCTGGCTGCTCTGTGCTGCTCGCAGCCCGAAGCGTCTGCGGCTTCGTGGCAACTGGTTCCCTTCTTTACAGCTTCCGTTACCGCAGGCACTCACGCAATAACAGCGGAGCGGAGCAATGCTCTACTGCTAGACCCCCCACCCTGCTCTGCTTCCTCATTACCACACTCACCCCACGCTGCTCCCTCTCGCCCCATCAGAGGCGTCACCTGCGCGAAGGTCACGGAGGTGGCATTCCGCGGCCGTGAACCCCGACATTTGCCAGGGGGTGGCCTGTAGCGCTCGGTAGCCTACATCCACAAGGCTAGGCGCACCAAGCAGCTCTCACTTTCTCTTCTCCTTCTTGATTGACTATTCTCAGTTTCAAGCTTTCTATGCTTCCTGCATCGGATGTACGTTTTGTTTCTTCAGTTACCAATCCCCTAAACTGATCAAACTAGTATTCCGAAATTCATCGATTATGTTGATAATGGTCACGTTAAGCCCATCTATGTACCACTGAAGAGAACCAATTTTATCACGCCGTACACGTTTCGCTTCTAGTTTTTTGGAAGGTGTCATCTGTGATCTGAAACATAGAGGGTGGTTTTGATAAATGGGGACGAATTGCAGGAAATGATGCCTTACAGGTGATACCGTACAGGTTGTATGGGAATGTGCATATGGTATGGATGACGAAATAAAATACAATCTGTCTCATCAACTCGCCAAAATTCAAAGTTCTAAACTGTTCACGAGTTCTATATTAGCTCGGAACCCCCACGTACTACTGCATGAAAAGATTTGCCTACATATTACACAGCATAAACACTTCAATGGACCGCCTTAAATGTGGTTGGACTACGTTTCGTCTATGGGGCGCCAAATCACATTCGTCGCAATGTACCCAATGTTCCACAAAAATATTTAAGAAATGCAGGCAGAATTTGCTGCGCAAAAATCACGAACGCGCTCACGTATTTTTTTAAATTTCACCATTTCGAGATTATTTACAATAAGAACATAGAAAAACAGAAAGTCACAGTTCACAATAAATTAATTTCGGAGCCAGACTCAGTTTCTTAAGATCTTGGAGGTGGTGTCAAGCGAGAGATCATTGGAGGGCAGCACGGAGGTCTGTGATGTTTTCGGATGAACTCTGGGTCTACCTCGGTGCCAGTGATGGCCGTATATCGGTTATAAGGATTTCTGTTGAGGGTCTGCAACCAATCCATCTGTGTGCTAGATTCACTGGGCCCACTCCTGGAGTTGTGATTTCGTATGACAGCAGGAGCACTCTCGTGGTTATTCCACTCACCCTGAGAGCAGTTTTCTACGTCAATCTAATGATTCGATCTCTTGTGCTGCCATTCATGAAAAACATTCCAGGGGGCAATTTCCAACAGGACAATACGTGGCCATGTACCGCTGTCGTGACCCATTACCCTCTACAGAATTTCGAGACGTTGCCTTGACCAGCTTGATCGCCAGATTTGTCTCTAATCGAACACGTGTGGGACATCGTCGGACGACAACTCCAGCGACATCCTCAAACAGCATTAACCGTCCCTGTATTGTTGGTCCAAGTGTAACACACATGAAACTCCATCCCTTAAATTGATATCCGACACCTGCACAACAAAATGCTTAAATGGTTGTATGCTTGTATTTAACTTGCGCTTACACCGGTCATTAATGTACCAGCATTTCACATCTGCAATGGCTTGTCTCGCGCTTACATTACCCCGTGATCTTACAGTGTTAATCACTTAAATATTTTACCCAGCTAAATGTACTCCCGACACTTCATTACTCTACATTAATTATATTTCTACTGCTGCGATTCCTTTTTCCTTCAGTGCATTTTCCACTTCTTGTGGAGAACACCGCCAAAACATCGGCCATACTGCAGCCACTAACTCCAACAGCCTGCTGCATCAGCTATATTACTGAGTTACTGAAAAATACTGTCGTGTATTGTATCAGTTTTGACGGCACCGCTACTGTGGCCACATAGTGCAGTGAAATGTGGCCATGCAAACGCGTCTTAAGTTAGAAGACGGACAGAGACATCGCTTTAGTACCACATAGTTGAAGAGACGATTGTCTTGAATCTGTGTGGATGTGTCAAGTCCTACGGAGCGATGGCTTAGTTTAGGTTTAGATTAATCTCTTCAACCAGGCCATCTTCGTGAGAAACGTTTTCGCCGTTGTTGGATTACGACATGCACATACGACGATAAATCTCGTGTTATGACACCCCTATAGCTGCTATAAGTCTCTCTCCAACACGCTATTTCTGTTTAGAGGCTCCAGTGTACGACGGAGAGTCTTGTAACATGCGCAAACTCTAGGGGCGTCATACACTGCAGCACGACCATGGGTTTGTTTCCAAATAACTTGTCCACGTGTAAGCGTTCATTCCATTGAGACAGTGTAATGATGAAGAATATTTAGTATTAAGGTTATATTGTTAACGTAGTCTACAAATGAGTTTCAAAATTAGAACTTTAAAAGGTAGCGTGAAACTGCAGTAACTTACTTAATAGCTTGTGTACTTGACTGAAACTACAGAGGTTTCGGGAGTCAGGTATTTCATCCGCCAGTGATCGCCTTGATCTTCATACAATTGACTTGGAACTGGATACTCTTTCCTTTCTAGCGTTTAAATGGATAACTTATCCCATAATACATACCTTAATTATACTCGTGTGTAAAGGTACTTCTGCCGTGTAAAACCTGTATAACGGTCCAATATAGTCGTAGTTATATTGCGGCACGCAAAGGCCAAGTAGATAAGTGTTACTTTGTTTTTACATTCAGACCGTTCACTCAATGTTAATACAAGCCATGGACGTGGACCTAAAAGTTTTCCAGAGTTAATAACGGTTGACATTTTACTCAGATTTCTAGACGCGTAATGCTACTGGCTCCACATAATGTTCTGCTAGGCAACTGTAACCTTATCTACGGAAATGTCTTATAAAATCTTTAGCTTACAATTTCAGATTATGTTAGTTTTGGCTCATTCGTCCAATTAAACATTGTGTGGCTGCTAACAATGACGCTGTTGGTCACCGTAATGCCGGTACTGACTAAACAACCATTTCTTACCGGCTTTCAGATGACTCCACGCAGTCATTCACGTGAATAAACCAGGCTACAAAAATTATATACGGAATAATTAACAATTAAAAATGAGTCATTGTAATAATATTATACAGATTCCTTTCGGTTAAGCCGGCCGGAGTGGCCGTGCGGTTCTAGGCGCTACAGTCTGGAACCGCGTGACCGCTACGGTCGCAGGTTCGAATCCTGCCTCGGGCATGGATGTGTGTGTTGTCCGTAGGTTAGTTAGGTTTAAGTAGTTCTAAGTTCTAGGGGACTTATGACCTCAGCAGTTGAGTCCCATAGTGCTCAGAGCCATTTGAACCATTTGAATCTTTCGGTTAAGTCTACAATTAATTTATCTCACATCTGCTTAACAGACTAGGCATACGTTATGCTGATATAAAAAAAAGAGAAAAGAAAAAAAAAAAAGAAACGTTGGTGTAACATGCTAGCAGGAGACAAGAATGATTAATTTCCATCTTGTAGATCATGTACCTCTTTTCACATTCGTTATCAAGGAGTATAGAACTGCGTACATTTCAAAGTGTGTGGGCGCAAATATCGGTTTCTGACATTTTGTCATAAGGTTTTATGTCAAATTTGATTTAAGGTAACTTGTCATACAAGCCAGCGAAATGGTGTTAATCACGAAACTTGCACGAGATCATCAGCCACATGAATAAGCAGAAGATACTAATAAAGTAAGTTTGATTACTGGTCCTGTAGAAGGTATCGTTTCCACATATTAGTTACTACCGTACTGGTTTAAAAATTGTTAGGAAAATAGGTATTTTTGGCCTCGTATTTTACAAAATGTAAGTAAAATATTTAATAACGGCTACTCTCAAAGAAATACAAATCTGGCATTTTATGGATCGGTGCGTTTGTTACATCCGTTAGTCGGAAAGATCGGATGGAGAATGTGAAAACGCCGGTCGATAGGATCAAATTACATATAGCGGGAAATATGGAGTGCGTTGGTAAGAAGATTAGAACTTCTGTCAAAGAAGTACAGGATTATAAATATAAAATCAAATAGAGGTAATGCAGGAGTAGCTCCAATAATGAAAACGAAAGCAGGAATTTGGTCTACGTAGACGTAATGGACTGGCCTGCACCGAGTCCTGACCTGAATCGTATAGAATATCTTTGGGGTGTTTTGGAACGCCGACTTCGTGCCATGCCTCGCCGACCGACATCGATACCTCTCCTCAGTGCAGCACTCCGTGAAGAATGGGGTGCCATTCCCCAAGAAACCTTCCAGCATTTGATGTAACGTATGCCTGCGAGAGTGGAAGCTGTCATCAAGGCTAAGGCTGGACCAACAACATACTGAATTCAAGCATTCCCTCAGAATTACTAAGATCCTTGGAAGACCCAGCCACGGCGAAGTTATTCCATAACTTAATTTCGTTCATCGTATTAGATGTTTCAGGAAAGCCTGCAACTGTGTCATTCATGAATAGATAGTAAAAACTGCACGAGTTACAGAGCTTTTGAATGTTAGCAGGGCGCGTTTCGAGAATTTATTCTCATTTTCAAGTGAATTTGTGCGTTTGATTACACATATGCAAAAATCACCAAACTTGTTCATGTAAACAAATGCACAAATGCACTTGAAAATGAGAATAAATTTGCGAGACGTGTTGCACTAAACATAAAAAAAATTAATAACTGATGCAGTTTTCATTGTTTAAATCACGAAAGTTAATCCACCTGGCGTGCAAAAAATATGAGAAAAGGCGAGGCACAGCGGAATATCCACAGACTTTAAGAAGGATGTAATAATTGCGGTTCAAAAGTAGAGAGGCTCTGTTGAGTGTAAATGTTACTATACTATCAGTTTAATAAGTCATGCTGCAAAATACTAAAACGAATTATTTACAGCCGGCCGGTGAAGCCGAGCGGTTCTAGGTGCTTCAATTTGGAACCGCGCGACCGCTATGGTCGCAGGTTCGAATCCTGCATCGGGCATGGATGTGTGCGATGTCCTTAGGTTAGTTAGGTTTAAGTAGTTCTAAGTTCTAAGGGACTGATGACCTCAGATGTTAAGTCCCATAGTGATCAGAGCCATTTGACCCATTTTGAATTATTTACAGAATAGTGGAAAACCTTGGAGAAATCGACCGCTGAGAGGTTGGTTTGAATTTTGGAGAAATGTAGGAACACACGAAGCAATACTGACTGTGTGACTTATCTTGGAAGATGAGTTAACGAAAGAGGAACTTAGGTTTCGGGCTTTTGTGTATGTAGAGAACACGTTTGCCAATTTCTGTTTGGCAGCTCATATTGAATGTGGATAAATGTAACTTACTGCGGTCGGGTAGGAGACACTTCCCTGTAGTGTCCGAATACCATGTTAATGATATGCAGCTTGACTCAGTCATGTCAAATAGTCATGTCTGACTTACGAAATGATAAAAATCGGAACGAGCACATAAGATCAACTGTAAGGAAGGCGAATGGTCAACTACGATTGATTGCGAGATTTCTGGGAAGGTGCAAACGGAGACGAAGACACTGAACGGAACGCATGTGTGACAGCTTCTTTAGGTCCGTGAATATTTGGGATTAAAGGAAGACATCTAAACAGTTCAGAGGGGTGCTACTATATCTGTGAACGGTCGGTTCGATCAGAACGACAGTGTTAAGGACATGTTCCAAGAGCTAAGATTGGAATTTTGAATGGAAGCAGACGATCTCTTCACGGAAACCTATCGAGATAGTTTGGAGAACCAGCTTACAGTGGTTTTGCGACACCTTTCCCAAAAGAAAGAGAGCTGGCATCCCAGCCAGATGTAATGCAATGTCATATTGGTAACTGGGGTCATGCTGCCAACTTCTTTGTAAATTTGACTCTATTTTATGATGAATGAAATTGTATCACTTACACTATCAAACCCTAAAACGAATTCCTTACAGACGAAAGGAAAAACTGGTAGAAGCCGACCTCGGGGAAGATCAGTTTGGATTACGTAGAAATATTGGAACACGTGAGGCAATACTGACCCTACGACTCATCTTAGAAGCTAGATTAGGAAAAGGCAAACCTACGTTTCTAGCTTTTGTAAACTTAGAGAAAGCTTTCGACAATGTTGACTGGAATTCTCTCTTTCCAATTCTGAAGGCGTCAGGGGTAAAACACAGGAAGCGAAAGGCTATTCACAATTTGTGCAGAAACCAGATGGCACTCGAGGGACATGAAAGGGAAGCAGTGGTTGGGAAGGGAGTAAGACGGGGTTGCAGCCTTTCTCCGATGTTATTCAATTTCTTTATTGAGCAAGCAGTAAAGGAAACAAAAGAAAAATTCGGAGTAGGTATTAGAATCCATGGAGAAGAAATAAAAACTTTGAGGTTCACCGATGACATTGTAATTCTGTCAGAGACAGCAAAGGACTTGGAAGAGTAGTTGAACGGAATAGATAGTGTCTTGAAAGGAGGATATAAGATGAACATCAACAAAAGCAAAACGAGGATAATGGAATGTAGTCGAATTAAGTAGTGTGATGCTGAGGGAATTAGATTAGGAAATGAGACACTTAAAGTAGTAAAGGAGTTTTGCTATTTGGAGAGCAAAATAACTGATGATGGTCGAAGTAGAGAGGATATAAAATGTAGACTGGCAATGGCAAGGAAAGCATTTCTGAAGAAGAGAAATTTGTTAACATCGAGTATAGATTTAAGTGTCATGAAATCGTTTCTGAAAGTATTTGTATGGTGTGAAGCCACGTATGACAGTGAAACATGGATGATAAATAGTTTAGACAAGAAGAGAATAGAAGCTTTCGAAATGTGGTGCTACAGAAGAATGCTGAAGATTACGTGGGTAGATGACATAACTAATGAGGAGGTATAGAATAGAATTGGGGAGAAGAGGAGTTTGTGGCACAACTTGACTAGAAGAAGGGATCAGTTGGTAAGACTTGTTTGAGGCATCAAGGGATCACCAATTTAGTATTGGAGGGCAGTGTGGAAGGTAAAAATCGTAGAGGGAGACCAAGAGATGAATACACTAAACAGATTCAGAAGGATGTAGGTTGCAGTAGGTACTGGGAGATGAAGCAGCTTGTACAGGATAGAGTAGCATGGAGAGCTGCATCAAACCAGTCTCAGGTCTGAAGACCACGACAACAACAACAACAACATCAACCCCTGTTTCTGCCTCCTGTACTGGTTGCCTTACTTTATTTGTTAGGCAGTGTAATACGTAATGAACAGTGTCTTGAAGAGAGGTCATAAGATGAACATCATTTATAATAAAGAATAGTAGTGGAAAGTGGTCGGATCGGGTGGTGCTAATAGAATGAAATTGGAAAATGAAGAATTAAATGATTTATTAATATCGAATATAAATGTAAGTGTACAGAAGATATATGGTGCTAGAGAACAGAGGGGTAGATGAGATGTATAATGAATAGGTACTGAACCAAACTGGGGAGAAAAATTTATGCAATAACTTCACTAAAAGAAGGACTCGGATGATACGACACATGTTAAAGTATCAGTATATCGTCAGTTCACTAATGGTGGGAAGTGTTGGGACTAAAAGTTGTAAAGGGAGATAAGGCTTGAGCAACGTAAGCAGATTTGGAGGATGTAGATTGCAAAAAATATAACACAGAAATCCAGGAGATAACAACAGTGAATGTACTCGATACAGTTAAGCAATTCTAAAATGACCAAGTACCAGGACTTGTTGCTGTATTATGGAGTTGTTGCAGGCTAGGCCAAACATGTTACATGAACTTCGCGAAAGCTAAATAACCGCTGTCTTAGCGGGGAGGAAATCCCTGTCGTGTTTAATGAAGGGTTCAGAGTTCATCAGAAAAATATTTGAAAAGGGAAGCAAGGATGACTACCCGAATTATTGAGGTATCACAGTTCTCAGTTCTATATCGAGACCATATGGTAAGATATTTAAAATTAGAATTGAGAAAGACGTTGAAGAAGTAGAAGGACAGAGTGGCTTCGAGTGGGAAGATCTTGTATCGATAATAGCTGCAATGTTAGACAGGTGACTGATAAGAGATTGGCACGTAACTTAGAGACACACATGTTTTTTATAGACTTGCATAAGACCTATGACGGTGAACCACTTTCTAGGATGTGCGAAGACACGAAAAACCAAAACATTCGGAAATGTTATGTACAAGCCGCTAGAAAGCTGTATTCAGATAATACATGTCGTGCAATGGTTCAGAAGTTACTATCTCAGAAACTTAAGGTTGGGAAACGACTGAGACAAGAATGCTATTTAGAGCCTACCTTCTCTGAAATATTTTTTTTTGCGCAGTACTGAAAAACGGGAAAAAGAAGCGCAAAATCACAGGAATTAGGGTAGGTGACAACATACTGTTCTCCCTAAATTTCACCGACGGTCAGGTCATCTTCACCGAGGAAGAAGAGGACGTGTCTCATATTTTAAGGAGGCGTAAAGAAGAATATGAGTAGTGGTGCATGAAAATTAACTTTGCAAAGATTGAGTACTTGGTCGCTGGAGGCATAGGAAGGGTTGCGGATGATGATAATAAAGAGCAGCCGTTTCTAAAATCTTTAGGGACGATCATTTCGGATAAAGGTGGAAGCAACGAGGAAATAAGCACAGAATAGGGAAGAGAAAGGTGGTATTTAAGCTGTCATTCTCCACAATTTGGAATAAAAAGACGTCAAAAAGTTTGAAAAGGATGTATACGAAACTAAAGCCGCGACCATTGTTGTGTATGGTGCTGCACTGTGGGAAGTCTCCAAGGACAATGAGAAGAAATTAAAGCCAATGGAACTGGAATTTAGGAAACGAAGTTGTGAAGTAAGAAGAAGAGACAAAATAAGAAATGAAGTTCCCCGAGAACAATGGGAGTTACAAAAGATAGACACAACTGAAAAAACTGCTGACTTGGTATGGACATCTTAGACGAATGCCAGAGGAAAGACGGCCCTCTAAAATATGACATTGGGGACTTCCACGACACAGGAAAAGAGGCAGATCCAGACTACATTTGATCGATGGAGTGAAGCATGCGATGCAGGAGAGGGCCATGCAAGAAGAGGACTGCCATGATAGATGGAAACTTGGGTGCGAGAGACGCCGCACGCTGTAGAAAACTCGTAGAAGAAAGAGAGAGAGAGAGACGTAGATATTAAGAGACAAGCACTGGAGACAGTGTATTGGAGTGCTCCATGAAACCAGTCGTATGAGTGAAGACCTCAACAACAACAACAACAACAACATATAGATATTTTCTTTCTCTTATCTGAAATGACGAATATCACTCTCTGTATTTAATGAAGGTGTGTCAACCTC
This sequence comes from Schistocerca nitens, assembly GCF_023898315.1. Classification (NCBI taxonomy): domain Eukaryota; kingdom Metazoa; phylum Arthropoda; class Insecta; order Orthoptera; family Acrididae; genus Schistocerca; species Schistocerca nitens. Next base: position 487,769,643 of record NC_064618.1, read on the forward strand.
TGTCCGAAATCAGTACATAATTTATAAGTCAGGTGGAGGTATTTTACTGTCCTAAAAATACGCAAAACGAAGCCACCCGTACTGTGTTAACCTAGAAATAATTTGCTATGTTACATTTAACAGTGCAACTGTTTTTTTCTCCCAAGCGTAGATCTGGTTTTTGTACAACTCTTTTTAGGGAGTACTCTATCACTGCCCAGCTCGGACGTGTCTGAGCGTACGGATTTTATCACCTCACCCGCAGCGTCGTCCATCGCGCCTCTCCATTGACGGCGGAGAGAAGCAGAGCACACAGCGCAGGGTGGGGCGGGGAGCGACGTAGCGGGCGTGGCGCCTGGAGCGCCCTGGCGGTAATCTCCGTAATTAAACGGCTGTCTGCACAGGCGTGCCGGCCCGCGGGCCTCAGATAAGCTCGCTCTCCTTTTTCAAAGGCGTAGCGCGGCCGGGTAAACTCCGCGCAAATAACTCCCCACCGGGTCGTCTTAGCAGTTCAACGCATCTCCCATTAACGGCTGTATCCGCGGATGTTCCGACACACTTCCGCATGACCGCAGGCTAAGCGTTGGACGCTGTTATGGTTGTACACACTCAACTGAAAAAAAAAAATTTAAAAATTAACAAATGCGAAAAGGACTCGCAAACTGAGGGTTCCATATAAATTTAATTATGCATATAGGCAGTTCATCCTTTCCGTGAATGGAGACTCTTGACCGTTCTTGGACGTTATCGACACATACTAGGAATATGTCGGTCACAGGGATTCCAAGATTTTTGAGAATATTTGAAATAATATAAATGCGATATAAAGTCATACAGGAGGCACGCGACAATTAGTATAATAACCAGTAGTTCTCCATTCAGGTTGTCTGTGTCGCAATGGTAAAAGCCAAACAGGCAAGGAATGATTCCCTTGCTTCGGAATGTATCCATCATTAGCTATTCTGGATATTTGATGACGAATAAATTCTGAAACACGGATAATGAGCAGTAAAATCACCCACTCAATTTGATTGGAGAACTACTGATTGTCTTAATTTCAAGTTTTACGTCGGATAACAAATGACAAAAGAAGTATTTTTTTGTGTGACATAATTTCAAAGTAACAATTTTCAGATTTTTTCGTTTACTTGTACTGTGAAACTTTGCTTCTTACCAAATTTCATGGTTCTAGGCCAAAGGGAATTAGCCTGTAAATTTTGATGAGTGAGTTTGCGAGTTTCAAAATACATGACCTGAATGGCCGGATCTTTCGACTGCATTGCCTTAGAAGCTAACGTTTACTATGCCTCCAAGGGACTATAGATCTCATTATGAGACATAAATTTCAAACTGATACATCTACCCCTTCCCTAGACAAGTGGTCTTGACAGAAGGGCGAACAGACAGAGCTTCAGATGAGAAAACCCAAAAAACTTTTTCGTGTGATATAATTTAGAATTTACAGTTTTCGGATTTTTTTCCCTTTGGGTTGTACTGTGAAACTTTGCTTCTTGCCAAATTTTGAAAGCTGGCTACACTGAGTCACAGCGCCAGAGATTGCGCCAAAGAGTATTATTCAGCCGCCTCCACTGGCAGTAGTGATTCGGAGGTTGCCATGGGCAGTGCTTGTTGAGACGATGTTGATAGCAGTACTAGTTGTGAGCATGTCGTGTGCAGTTGTTCTGATGGGCTAGACAGCCGATGCTGTTCGATTGGGGATGTTGTAATGATCAGAGTGTATTTTTCGTCAATATATATGAGGTAATAAAAAAAATGTTTGTATTTCAAATTTCCTAAATAACAATGCTTCTTGGTCACAGGTTCAGTCAACCAAGCATCTGGCTTGTGTTCATGTATTAGAGTGTAATTCTGATTTCTATGTGCAATCATAGTATTTCTGTTTTTTTAATTAGGGTCGCCACGTGCATGGGGGCTTAATTAAATATAATGCAAATATATTTAGTAGCTGTATGTCGGGCTACGAAGTCTCGTAACCGGTTGGCCCTGATTAGTATTACTCTGCAATCTGACTGCATAGAATAACAACAAAGAATGAAAGGAAATTTCAGTTAACACAATTAATTAATTAAGTCCCCAGCAACTATAAAAGCTACGAAATAACAAAGCACAAGTGTAACTGTTCTGTGTGTGGAAGTGTGATTCAACGTACACATCTGGCACGGTTCTTCCTCAATACGACAAGATGCTTTAAACGCCATTTACAATGAAGTAATTAAAAAAAAAACAGAAATACTATGATTGCACATAGAAATCAGAATTACACTCTAATACATGAACACAAGCCAGATGCTTGGTTGACTGAACCTGTGACCAAGAAGCATTGTTATTTAGGAAATTTGAAATACAAAATTTTTTTTTATTACCTCATATATATTGACGAAAAATACACTCTGATCATTACAACATCCCCAATCGAACAGCATCGGCTGTCTAGCCCATCAGAACAACTGCACACGACATGCTCACAACTAGTACTGCTATCAACATCGTCTCAACAAGCACTGCCCATGGCAACCTCCGAATCACTACTGCCAGTGGAGGCGGCTGAATAATACTCTTTGGCGCGATCTCTGGTGCTGTGGCTCAGTGTAGCCACCTTTCAATAGCCATTACGGATTCAAAAAATATCGTTCTTGTGGAACACAATTAATGAGTGGTATCGACAGGACATCTCAGACTGATTCCATATTTCCAGATTTCCTGAAGGATTTTAATACAGTTCTTTACAAGAGAATTATGATCAAATTTCGTGTCTATAGAGTATCGCCTCAGTTGTGCGACAGGATGCGCAATTTCCTGCCAGTAAGGTCACAGTTCATAGTAATTGACGGAAAGTCATCGAGTAAAAGAGAAATGCTATCTGTCGTTCCCCACAAAATGTTATGTGCCTTCTCCCGTTCCTAATCTGTATGAACGATTTAGGAGACAATCTGAGCAGCCTTCTTAGATTGTTTGCAAATAACGCTGTCATTTGCAATCTAGTAAAGTGATCATAAAATCGAATCAATTACAAAATTACACTCCTGGAAATTGAAATAAGAACACCGTGAATTCATTGTCCCAGGAAGGGGAAACTTTATTGACACATTCCTGGGGTAAGATACATCACATGATACACTGACAGAACCACAGGCACATAGACACAGGCAACAGAGCATGCACAATGTCGGCACTAGTACAGTGTATATCCACTTTTCGCAGCAATGCAGGGTGCTATTCTCCCATGGAGACGATCGTAGAGATGCTGGATGTAGTCCTGTGGAACGGCTTGCCATGCCATTTCCACCTGGCGCCTCAGTTGGACCAGCGTTCGTGCTGGACGTGCAGACCGCGTGAGACGACGCTTCATCCAGTCCCAAACATGCTCAATGGGGGACAGATCCGGAGATCTTGCTGGCCAGGGTAGTTGACTTAAACCTTCTAGAGCACGTTGGGTGGCACGGGATACATGCGGACGTGCATTGTCCTGTTGGAACAGCAAGTTCCCTTGCCGGTCTAGGAATGGTAGAACGATGGGTTCGATGACGGTTTGGATGTACCGTGCACTATTCAGTGTCCCCTCGACGATCACCAGTGGTGTACGGCCAGTGTAGGAGATCGCTCCCCACACCATGATGCCGGGTGTTGGCCCTGTGTGCCTCGGTCGTATGCAGTCCTGATTGTGGCGCTCACCTGCACGGCGCCAAACACGCATACGACCATCATTGCCACCAAGGCAGAAGCGACTCTCATCGCTGAAGACGACACGTCTCCATTCGTCCCTCCATTCACGCCTGTCGCGACACCACTGGAGGCGGGCTGCACGATGTTGGGGCGTGAGCGGAAGACGGACTAACGGTGTGCGGGACCGTAGCCCAGCTTCATGGAGACGGTTGCGAATGGTCCTCGCCGATACCCCAGGAGCAACAGTGTCCCTAATTTGCTGGGAAGTGGCGGTGCGGTCCCCTACGGCACTGCGTAGGATCCTACGGTCTTGGCGTGCATCCGCGCGTCGCTGCGGTCCGGTCCCAGGTCGACGGGCACGTGCACCTTCCGCCGACCACTGGCGACAACATCGATGTACTGTGGAGACCTCACGCCCCACGTGTTGAGCAATTCGGCGGTACGTCCACCCGGCCTCCCGCATGCCCACTATACGCCCTCGCTCAAAGTCCGTCAACTGCACATACGGTTCACGTCCACGCTGTCGCGGCATGCTACCAGTGTTAAAGACTGCGATGGAGCTCCGTATGCCACGGCAAACTGGCTGACACTGACGGCGGCGGTGCACAAATGCTGCGCAGCTAGCGCCATTCGACGGCCAACACCGCGGTTCCTGGTGTGTCCGCTGTGCCGTACGTGTGATCATTGCTTGTACAGCCCTCTCGCAGTGTCCGGAGCAAGTATGGTGGGCCTGACACACCGGTGTCAATGTGTTCTTTTTTCCATTTCCAGGAGTGTATTTAGACACGATACCTGTATGGTGCGAACAGTAGCAACTCACTTCAAACAATAAAAATGTGAGGTCATCCACTCGAGTACTAAAAGGAATCCGTTAAATTTCGGTTACACGATAAATAACACATATCTAGAGGCTGTCAGTTCTGCTAAATACCTTCAGATTACGATTACGAACGCCTTAAATTGGAACCCCAACATAGGAAATGTCGTGTGGAAGACGAACCAAAGACTGCGTTCCATTCGCAGAACGCTTATTAGTTGCAACCGGTCTAGACCACCTACGTTACGTTTGTCGGTACTCTACGGTTGGTTGGTTGGTTTGTGGGAGGGACTAAACAGCGAGGTCATCGTGTGGGAATGAACCGTCGTCCTCCCGAATGTGAGTCCAGTGTGCTAACCACTGCGCCACCTCACTCGCTGCTTGGTATGGGATCCTTACCAGACAGAACTGACAGAAGGCACCGAGAAAGTTCAAAGAAGGGCGAAGTTATAATTAAATCTAGACCTTTCACTGCTTACAGGCGTTGACAAACATCAACGGGGAATTTGAAAACGTGTGCCCCGACCGGGACTCGAACCCGGGACCTCCTGCTAACAGGGTACACGCTTTATCCGACTTTTTTTTTTAATTTCTAACTCTCATTTGTTCACTTTTGTTCGTTGCATCTGCTCGGGGCGGACGTCGTAAGACATCCGTTTAAGTTCGTTGTTGATCCATTAACTCAGGTTTTTTTTTTATTACAGAGGGCAGCTAAACCCTCTGACCGAACAAGCTGAGCTACCGTGTCGGCACCGACTGAGCCACCGAGGACACAGGCGATAGTGCGACTGCAGGCACGCTCCCCGTGAGACCCACAATTTCTAACTTTCTGTCCCTCGTTCGAGTCCCGGTCGGGACAGGCATTTTCAACTGTCCCCGTTGATATTAATCAACGCCTGTAAGTAGCGAAAGGGCTAGATTTAATTATAACCTCATTCTTCGAGAGCTTCAAGATCACCAATGACGTCTGTACAGATACCAGCTTCCAAGAAGGGCAGTTCGTTTTGTATTATCGCCAAGAAGGGGACGGAGTGCTATGAATAAGGTAAGCGGCTTGGGATGGTGATAATTAAAACAAAGGTGTTTCTCTTTGCGGCGAGTTGTTTTCACGAAATTTGAATACCAACTTTCTCCTCCGAAAGCGAAAACATTTTGATGAATCTCACCTACTTAGTGCAAAATGATCATTATAATAAAATGAGATAAGTCAGATCTCGCACCGAAAGATATAGATGTTCGTTCTTCCCGCGCGCTATTTGAGAGTGGAACGGTACAGAAACAGCGTGAATACAGCTCGGTGACCCCTCTGTACTTAATGTTAACAGCTGAGCAGTCATGCAGAGGTAGATTTAGTACAGCACCATCTGACTTCACCCATTGCTTTGAGGGCTGTTCCGTTTGTTGAGTGAAGCAGTGGACCCAAGTATCGTCCGCAGCAACAGATCGGCCAGAAAGTCAGTTATAATACTGGTGAGAGATTCCCTTATTTTGATCAGCAGTCAAAAAATGTGGGACTCATTTATTACCAACCTATCTTAGCAATTGTTCTTCATTTAACATACAGGATCTATCAAAAAGAAGCATCCGATTTTTAAAAAATCACAACTATTATGTTATTTGAGATATGTAAGTAACGTACTCTCGGAAAGGGCAAACCCTCGGTTGTACATGGTTCCCGCTACGTAGCAGCAGTTTGAGCCCACTCCTGTTCTAGCAAAAATGGTGTCGGGACAACAGAAAGCGTTTTGTTGTCTACGTTTTGCGCAGTGCAGGTCAGTGATAACTGTTCTGTGTGACTTTCGTACTAAGTATGGTGTGGATCCTCCTACAGCACAGAGCGTTAGACGATGGCGAGAACAGTTCCGAGAAAGTATGAAAGCTTTCACGACCGGATGACAGAATGGTTCAAATGGCTCTGAGCACTATGGGACTTAACATCTGTGGTCATTAGTCCCCTAGAACTTAGAACTACTTAAACCTAACTAACCTAAGGACATCACACACATCCATGCCCGAGGCAGGATTCGAACCTGCGACCGTAGCGGTCGCGCGGCTCCGGACTGAGCGCCTAGAACCGCTAGACCACCGCGGCCGGCCGACCGGATGACATATCTTCTGGTAAACCTTCCGGGATGTAAGGTCGTGGTCCATGAAACTCTTCAGCTCCTAACGTTTCGTCCAGAGCTGCGCTGGACATCTTCAGAGGGGTGTTTCTCCTCCGGTCGGCAAGACTCACCGAAGGAGAAACACCCCTCTGAAGATGTCCAGCGCAGCTCTGGACGAAACGTTAGGAGCTGAAGAGTTTCATGGACCACGACCTTACATCCCGGAAGGTTTACCAGAAGATAGTTCCGAGAAACAGGTTGTTTGTGTAAAGGCAAATCACCGGGCCGTTCCCAAGTGTCTGACACAGACGTAGAAAGCATCCGCCATAGTTTCACAAGGAGTACGCAGAAATCCGTTCACCTTGCAGCTCGACAGTTCAACATGCCTCCGATGTCCGTCTGGTGTGTGTTGTGTCTACGTTTACACATGAAACCGTACAAAATTTAGCTACTGGAAGCTCTTCGTGAAGGTGACAAAGAGCAACGTGTGGAGTTCTGTAATTTCGTTCTTGGGAAGATGGAGGATGACTGTTTTCTTCCACGCTTAGTGTTTAGTGACGAGGTAACATTCCATTTAAATGGAAAGGTGAACCGTAATAATGTTAGAATATGGACTACAGAAAAATCACATGAAGTTGTAGAAAATAAGAGGGACTCTCCAAAATTTAATGTCTTTTGTGCAGTTTCCATTTTTCTTCGTCGAGAACACTGTTACAGGAAGTACATATCTCGATATGCTTGAGAACTTTCTTTTCCCACAGTTGGAGACTGATTCGAAGGACTTCATTTACCAAAAGGATGGGGCGCCGCCACGATGGCATCTGGAAGTACGAAAATTTTTAAATCAGGGGATTACTGGACGAAATGATTCAGCCTTACATTACTGGCCTCCAAGGTCACCGGACCTGACTGTATGTGATCACTTCTTATGGGGGTCTATAAAAGACTCTGTTTATATGCTTCCGATACCAACAACAATGATGAACTGAGACGTCGCCTAACAGCAGCTGTGGAAGTAACTCTGGAAATGCTTGCTACAATGTGCGAACAGTTTGAATATCGCATTGACATATGCCGTGAATCTCAAGGGGGGAGGGGGCATATTAAGCACCTATGAAAAGGTATGAAAAAATACTTTCTGAGTTTCCTGTTCATCAAAAACCAAAAATCATTTTATATGTTTATTAGTTTCAGAAATATAGACGTTCCAGATTGGATTATTCTGTTTTGATACACCTTGTATATTGTTCCTTATATTCCTGTGGCGCCAGCTGTTTCATACCCCTTTTAATCGCCGACCATCTAATAAAATATTGTGCTATTCCTCGATTTTATTAATCTCTGCTGTAAGGTGTTGATAGATTTTCAGTGGATCACCTTAAGGGGAAGCGGGAAGTGTGCTTTCAACTGTTTGTCATATGCTGAAGAGTTTAAGGTGGCATGATATTAAAGTTCATTCATTTCACTAATTTATGTAGCCATATAAATAAAATAAATCGTTAAGAATGGACCTTGGAGCGGAGCACCAGAGGTCTCGCAGCATCCACCCGTTGCCGGTGATGTTAGAAACGTAGGAAGCTAAGATAAAGAAATTGCAGCTGATGAAGAAACAATAACGAACCGCAGTGTAGGAATCGCAAACTCTATTAGTTCTATCACGGCAATTGCTGTTATGTTTATATGAAAAAAATGTGAAACAGATTTTTACAACGAAATAATGTGTTAAAAAGAGAGATTTTTTGAGGAGAATTGACAGGGACTGTTGTAAATTGAGTGTTTATTCCGAAATAGTGAAAACGTATAACTCTTTCGCAAGTAGCACTTTTGTAAACCCTATTATATCGACTGTGAAATTCATAATGCCATTAGTTGATGTTTCATAACAGATCTGTGTTATACAGTTATAGAAGGCTGGAGATATGCGTGATTGTATACAAACAGTTTCAGTATTAAAAAGGAGCGGATTGAAGATCAGATGCATGTTGCGTGAAGTCTGTAGTGGAACAGTTGAATTTTATTGACAACAGGCTTCTGAACAGGCACTGAAAAAGCAGCCTTACTTGAGTAATCATAGGGCAGTTTAACAGAGACAGTGACAGTTGGTTAGCAAGGAAACTAAATAAATGTAAACTGTTATTATTAAAATCGAAAATTGGAAGTTCAAGATGGAAGAACGATAATAGTAGGAACAGGATGGACTACTGCTCGCAACATAGAGGAGGAGTTGTGTTTCAGACAGGCCAATGAAACGCCTACTCAGTATTTAAGCTTTACGCCAAAGGCCTTCTTCGGAAATAGAAACCACATATTCACATAAGTATTCACACAAGCACAATTCTCACACATATGGCCACTATATCCGGCCACTTTGTGACCACAGCGGCTGGAGAAAGTGGCTACGTATGTGTGTATTGTGTTTGTGTAATATGTGCTTTCCATTTCCTAAGAAGGCTCTTTCCGAAGAAGGCTCTTTGGCCGAAAGCTTATATATTTAACAGTCTTTTCATTCTGCCTGTCAGGGACTAACCGTCTCCTACATGTGGTGAGTAGCAATCTATCCTTTTCATAATTTAATTGCTATTACTACTTGTTCAACGTTTGGTACGCTAATCATTGACCCGACAATATCAGGTATCACTCCAGATGACTGCTAGGTAAAGCTATAGCGGCATCAGGAAACTATTAGGACAATATTATTACTACAGGGTAAGTATTCATCGTTATGCTGTGTGTACAGTGAGGTGTCACGTTTCTGTTGTATGATGATGAGAGAAGGGAGAGGATAGCCCCAGCGTCAGCGTATATTCTGGCCCTCTAGAGTAGCACTTCGGGGGCCGCCGAGTTTAACGTCCCCATCCGACTTATGAATGAGCCTCATCAGTATCGCGTGTCATGCACTCACTTCACGGTGCTCTACGGAGAGATTTGAAATCTAATTTAGGACAAAGTCCGGTAATCAGAAACTTAACGCCAGCACCTCTCCGAGCGGTTCTAGGCGCTACAGTCTGGAACAGCGCGACCGCTACTGTCGCAGGTTCGAATCCTGCCTCGGGCATGGATGTGTGTGATGTCCTTAGGTTAGTTAGGTTTAAGTAGTTTTAAGGGGACCGATGACCTTAGAAGTTAAGTCCCATACTGTTCAGAGCCATTTGAAGCACCACCTCTTCTCCCCTTGCTGGTCTAGTAATGTCGGTAAAAATTTCTTCGACCAGCAGAATTCAAACCGGCTACGTCCCATTCTAATGCCATCGATCAGGAGTGCTTTGGCGATCTCGGTTGTGGGGGCATTTGGAGCGTGTTGATCAGATTAGGCAACTGTAATATAGATTTTGTTTTTTGAATCATCCGTCTACTGACTGGTTTGATGCGGCCCGCCACGAATTCCTCTCATGTTCCGACGTCTAAATCTCGCAGTAGCATTTGCAACCTATGTCCTCATAGATTTGCTGGATGCATTCCAATCTCTGTCTTCCTCTACAGCTCCCTCTAGAGCCACGTAAGTCATTCCCTGATGTCCGTCCCTTCTCCTTGTCAGTTTTTTCCACATATTCCTTTCCTCTCCTATTCTGCACACAATCTCCTCATTCCTTACCAGTCCACCTAATTTTCAACATTTGTCTGTAGCACCACATTTCAAACGCTTCGATGCTCTTTTGTTCCGGTTTTTCCACAGTCCGTGTTTCACTACCATACAACGTACATTATAAGAAATTCTTTCTAAAATTAAGGCTGGTATTTAATGTTAGTAGACTTCTCTTGACCAGGATTTCCCTTTTTGCCAGTGCTAGTCTGCTTTTGATCTCCTTGCTCTGTCTGTCATTCGTTTTTTTGCTGCCTTTCTTCGATTGACTCCCAGTCCTTATTCTCTATCCATTAGACTGTTCATTCCTTTCAATACAGTCTGTAATTCTTCTCCACCTTGACTGAAGGTAGCAATATCGTCAGCTAACCTTATCTTTGACGTCCTTTCACTTTGAATTCTAATTGCACTCCTGATCCTTTCTTTCATTTCCGTCATTGCTTCTTCAATGTACAGGTTGAATAGCAGGGTGAAAAACTACATCCGTGTCTTATACCCTTTTTAATCCGAGCGTTTCGTTCTTGGTCGTCCATTCTTATCGTTCCCTCTTGGCTCTTGTACAAATTATATATCACCCGGCTCTCCTTATTGCTTACCCCATCTTTTCTCAGAATTTCGAACATAGAAAATATTCAACAACATTTTTTATCAATTCAGTTTTTCCTTTTCGGCCTTACTTATGTGTCAGGCGTCCTGAGAGAACAGAGGTTGACTGATACAGTATTACGTGTAAACCGCAACATAGCATTCACTGGCCGTTGAACATCTTCATGTTACGCCTCCTCCACTCTGGAGCTCCTTTGCCCATTAAATGCAACAAAGCCTCTTGTGCTACACGCGACATGGCACGTTAGCTGCGATGTCGCTCCTAGCATATGCGGGTCCTCCGCGTCGCTTTGTGTCAGGCCGTTTACGCTCTGTTCGCGTAAGGGAGGGTCATGATAAAGCGCCTTGCGGACAGCGATGTGTAGGAAATTTATGAGGTGCCGTACAGCTCCTTTCGGGCGGTGTTGTTTGCACTCTCCGCGTAAACATTACAGCAGTAACTGTGAAATGATGGACTATCGTGACGTTATTACCATTGATGCACTGTGTTTGACGGTTAATGTTTCAAACCTGGAGCGACGGGACATAATTTGTGGCTTACTCTTCGATAATGTACACGGTGAACGAAATTAATCACTGTTTTGGACAAGAATCGAATGAGTAAACTAAAAGAGACGTTTAGCGGCGTACATGGGCAAAGCGTTTGCTTCACTTATTAACGGACGACCAACAAAGTCATTATGATAGGCGTTTCACGTTAACGTCTTTTTAACTCACCCTCCCTTCTTTTGGTGCTCATTCCCAGGATTGGTCTCCAGTAGTCTGCCTGGTAGAAACTGTCATCCAGTTCCGTTGATATATTGCTGGCATTAAAATTGCAACACCAGGAAGGATAGAAAATAATGAAACTTTGGATGTCGTGCGTATATCGTTTAACAAGAAGGATACAAAATAAAAGTTGTATGGTGCGGAGAAACCACGGGAAAGAGAAGAAATACTTAAGTTGATCGATGAAAGAAGGAAGTACAAAAATGTTTAGAGAAACTCAGGAATACAGAAATATTGGTCACTTGGGAATGAAATAGACAGAAAATGCAGGGGAGCAAAGGCTAAATGACCTGCATGAAAAATGTGAAGAAATGGGAATAGAAATGAGTATCGGAAGGACTGACTGCATGTAGAAAAGTCAGAACTCCATTCGGCGCGGTTAAAAGCAAGAGTGGTAGCATTAAGCAAGCAATGGGAATTCCATTGTTGATTGCAGAGGAGCGAACGGACGGAAGCAAAGAGTACACTCAACGTCTCGATGACGGAGAACTTGTCTAATGACGTGACAGAACAAGAAAGAAGAGTCGATAGCTAAGTGATAAGGAAACCAGTATTAGAATCAGAATTTAGAAGAGCTCTGTAAGACTTTAAATCTGATAAGGCAGAAGGTATTGACAACGTTCCATCGTAATTTCTAAAATCATTCGAGGTCACATCAATACGACTATTCACGTTGATGTGTAGAATGTATGAGGCTGGAGATACACTACCAGACTTTCGGAAAAACGTTATCCACACAATTCCGAAGAAAACAAAGAGTCGACAAGTGCGGGAATTACATCAGAGTCAGCTAAGATTTTGACGAGAATATTATGCTGAAGAATGGAACAGAAAATTGAGGTTGTTTTAGGTGACGATCAGTTTGGCTCTAGGGGGTTGGGTTGTTTGGGGGAAGAGACCAAACAGCGAGGTCATCGGTCTCATCGGATCAGGGAAGGAACTCGGCCGTGCCCTTTCAAAGGAACCATCCCGGCATTTGCCTAGAGCGCTTTTAGGGAAATCACGGAAAACCTAAATCAGGATGGCCGGATGCGGGATTGAACCGTCGTCCTTCCGAATGCGAGTCCAGTGTGTTAACCACTGCGCCACCTCGCTCGGTTTGGCTCTATGAAAGATAAAGCCACGAGATAATGGATAATGGAAGACAGACTGAAGAAAAATCGAGACAGGTTCATAGGATCTGTCGACGTAAAAAAAGCGTTCGACAATTTAAATTGGTGCGAAATTCTGCGAAAAATAGGGGTATGCTATAGCGAAAGATGGGTAAGGCACGTTATGTACAAGAACCATAAGGGAACAGTCAAGTGGAAGACCAAGAATGAAATGTTCCGATTAAAAAGGCTTTAAGAGAGGAATTTAATCTTTCGCCTCTACTGTTCAGTCTATACACCGGAGAAGCAATCACGGAAATAAAAGAAAGGTTCAAGAGTGAGATTAAAATTCAAGGTGTAAGTATGTCAACGACAAAATTTGCTGATTACATTGCTGGCCTTAGGGATAGTGAAGAAGAATTACAGGATCTTCTGGATAGAATGAACAGTTTAGTAAGTAGAGAATATGGAGTGAGAGTAAATCGAAGAAAGACGATAGTTATGAGAAGTAGCGGAAATGAGAACAGCGAGAAACTTAACACCAGAATTGGAGATGACGAAATAGACGAAGTTTAGGAACTCTGCTACCTAGGCAGCAAAATATGAAAATAACTCATTACGGACGGAGGAAGGAGGACATAAAAATCAGATTAGCCTTGCAAAAACGACATTCCTGGCCAAGAGAAGTCTACTAGTATAAAACATGTCTTAATTTGAGGAAAAAATTCTTAATATGCGTTCTGAGCACAGTTTTGTATGGTAGTGAGACATGGACTGGGGGAAAATAGGAATAGAAGAGAATCGATGCATCTGAGACGTGGTGCAACAGGAGAAAGTTGAGAATTAGGTGGCGGAATGATAGGTAAGGAATGAGAATGTCTCCGCAGAATAGATGAGGAAAGGAGTATATGGAAAACAGGACGATAGGATATCTTTTAAGACATCAGGGAATAACTTCCTTGGTGCTAGAGGAAGCGGGAGAGGGTGGAAACCGAAGAGGAAGGCAGAGGTTAGAATGCATCCAGCAGATAACTGAGGACGTGTGCTCCAGTTGCTAGTCTGAGATGAAAAGATGGCATGGGGGAGGCATTCGTGGTAGGCTGCGTCAGACCAATCAGAAGACATGACTCCGCAAAAACTACGGCCGAGCATTGATTCTAGCTGAACTTGAGTAACAGGTACGGGTACCTCATTTCATAGTACTTCAGCTGCGTACCACTGTATGTTAATCATACTGGCAGGCGAGTAGGAGCTTTCCAGCCTCTCGACAGTCGATGTCCAGATGATTTCACTGGTAGAGAGGTCTGGAGAACATTCGAACACACTCTGTATCGAGGCAGTTCAGGACAGCACGCGCAACATGCGGTGTTGTGTCATATTATTGTAAGATAATGGCACATAGACTTGAAGATGCCCGCATCTCGTGGTCGTGCGGTAGCGTTCTCGCTTCCCACGCCCGGGTTCCCGGGTTCGATTCCCGGCGGGGTCAGGGATTTTCTCTGCCTCGTGATGGCTGGGTGTTGTGTGCTGTCCTTAGGTTAGTTAGGTTTAAGTAGTTCTAAGTTCTAGGGGACTGATGACCATAGATGTTAAGTCCCATAGTGCTCAGAGCCATTTGAACCATTTGAACTTGAAGATGAGACACAGCCTTCGGCGTCAACACGCCAGGAAAGAACGTCTGATGTCAAAATTACCGGCTGTGCCAACACAGATGATCTTATTGTGTATCCAGTGACACCCCTCACCATCACAACAGGTGTTGTATGAGGATGACGCAATCTGCCAACGGTCGTTCTCCTTGATGTCTCCATTGGCGGATACGTCCATCTCGACACTGTGGGCAGGATCAGGACTCAGGTGCTCCAGACGAAATCGCACAGTCCCTGTGGATACTTGTGTTGCTGCTAACAAGCCTATTTCCTGAAGCAAGATACGTTACATAGTCGTATGATCCTGCACGCCCAAGAGAAAATTATTTCTAACCTCTCGAGCGCTAGTCATGCGGGACCGCTGGGTTCCTAAATGGCATCGAGTATGGTCGTCCGAATCCATCGATTCCTAACAGTCGTGACGTCTCAATCAACGCCAGGAGCAGTATTGCGGAACGATAAGACATGAGCTTCCATTCTTGAATTCCGACGTGCTGCTTTACGTAGGCAATGACATGTAGTAAAAAACGATCTTCTCACAAACACCAGTCAATTACGATTTCTGAAAGAGAAACCGATTGTGTAACTTTTCCATATATGAAGAACTAGCTCATCTGGCCATGTGTTGCTTTGGCTCAATCTGGTTAAACGGAAAAGGAAGAAAAGAAAAAGCTCACATCTCTAATATATATATGGAAATGAAGATTCGGGATTGCAGCCGGATGATATTGACTTCTTGGCACGATATTTCGACTGAAAACTTTTCAGCCATCTTCAGGTGAGTGATTTGCACTGGAGGTTGCTAATTCACATTGCTACCTCTATACGAAAAACTGGCGCGGAGATGCATGCATAGTGATGACACTACCATGTGCTCTCTCTGTCGGAATGTGGACTCGCTCAACTAAAATTCAGATGTAAGGGTTAATAAAATTAACTGCCGTTAGGCGTGTCATTAGCTATAAAATGTTTTCTTTCTGAGTATATTAAAGAAATCTTCCTGTCCCACGCCTTATCTAGTTGCAATCCGACATCATGATTAATCAGATCTTCCACGAAACGTACTTCCACCAACTCGTTAGTAAATGATTCTCAAAAGGATCTCGTCGGGGCCAAGACTGCAGTCGCAGAATAATCCATGGACTGTCCTGTGGAATATAATGCTCGGGTATGTCTGACGTATTGGGCTGCGAAAGGCAAGTGTGGTGATCATGTTCAACGCATGTTTCACGCACTATGCGCGTTGTCTGACCAATCTAGGCTTTGTCAAATTGCCAACATATTCTGTAGATTCCAGCGCTCCGCAGTCCTCAATTGTCCTTTGGCGAACCGAGAAGAGCAAAAATCTTTGTAGATGGGTGGAAGACTACTTTGACCTGATGTTTCCTTAAGATTCTTCCTAATTTAGACAAAATATTGCTGGCATATTGGAGAAAAGCTCTGGACTTGAACCGTTCCTTCTCCTCTTGAGTTGGTGGCTGGTCGCCTTTCTTCCTCCTTAAAGCTATGATGATCTATCTGGAGAATAACCATTGTCTTTGGACTCAGCTTGCAGCTGTTCAGCTCCTTTGTAAGGCGGTCTCCAACAGACACTACATATGCCCAATGCACCAACGTTCGAAGGAGACCCATAGTTTGGTGGTGGCAGCTAGAAGCCTGCAAATACAGGTCTGTTTGTGTAGGCTTACGGCAAACGAAATGTCCCAATGATCCATCCACTTTTTGACTGACCAGGACATCCAAAAACTCCAGGCAACTGTCCTTCTCCACTTCTATCGTGAATTCAATATTCTCGAGGATTGAATTCAGGTGCTGCAGAAAGCATGACAGTTCTTCTTTGCTGTGGGGCCACATTAAGAAAGTATTATCTACATATCGTCAGAAGACTTTTGGTTTGATTTCTGCTGAATCAAGTGCCCTCTACTGAAAGTCTTCCATACAAAAGTTTGTTATCAGAAGGGAGAGACGACGACCCATGGCAACACCGTCAATTTGCTCAAAATATTCATTGTTGAATAAAAAATAGATTGAGGAAAAACCATGACGAAATAGCTCTGTTATATCGGCTTTGAACTTATTGCTGATGAGACAACGAATCAATGAGAGTGACCCTAGTGAACAGTGAGACGACGTCGAAGCTCATTCATATGTCAGACTCAGATTCGACATGACTTCAGTCTATTAATAAAGTGATCTGAGTTGCAAATATGATGCAAAAACGTCCCCACATAACATCTCAATGAAGATACAAGATGTTTAGCTAAGTCACAAGTCAGAGCACCGATATTTCTCACAGTAGGACGTAATGGAAGATCTTCTTTGTGGATCTCTGGAAGAACATACAACCTCGGCGGAACGGAGCTATGACGTCATAATGTTTTCGCAACTGCTTGTGGAAGTGAAGTCGAATTCTACAACACTGACGTATTTCTTTCTACTATCACTATGGAGTCTTCAACAATCTTCCGGCACATTGGTTCACTCAGCAGTCTATAAACCTTTTGGTGATAGATCTCACGTGGCGACAGTACAGTGGCGTTTCCCGTATCCACTTGAAGGACCATCGTGTGAGGGTCATCACGTAGCTTCCGGCCCGGTGCAAACTGTCAAAATTCGCCATTGCATTACCACAATGCCCTCTACTGCTGGAGGTCACAAGTTTCTCACTCTCTCTCTCTCCTTCCCCGTCCTCTGTTTCGTATAAATTAGAGAAATGATGAGAAAACACGAGAAAACATAATCCTGTAATTCAGCAACAAATGCATCACAAATTTCACGGTTCCAACTGAGGCTGAAACAGCATCCTACCATTTTGCAACTGTTGAAATCGTCCTGGTACTGAACTTGGAAAAACTTGCATCTGGCACCCATTGTATCGGAGTTCATATCCAAATCATCATCTGAGCCGAGTATTGTTCATCAGAATCGTAATCGTTGTTGCTTGAACTTGAAACCTTGTGTTTTCTTCCAGTAAGTTTCTACTGATTTTTACTGGCAGGGTTCTTCTTTTGTGCAGCCTTATTTGCCACGGAACGCACAGAAGGTTTCTTTTCTTTTTCTTCTAGCTTGAGAAAGTGCTCAGTGGTGTGCTCTCTTTACATTTCCGTTTGTTTGCTGTTTTCTGCCTGTCATGTGTACTTTGGGAAAGTGTAAGTGGAAACTGTATGTGACTGGCTTGTACACCAGGAATAAAAAGTCTCGGAAATTTTTGGGTAGACGATCTATATAAAACAAAAAAATCATTTGAAAAGATCTTGGTAACGTGACCACTTTTTCAAGTAATTTATTAGATGTGACCCAGTACATCACTTGCTTTGTAGTTCAAATTATTAATAACCAGAGATACAAAAAGGAAACTTAATCACCTTTCACTAACACTGCTGTTTACAGGCAAACTTAAACCGTTTTTGTCCTTTTCAAAGGAAGATTAGAATTGTGATCCACTGCCACCAGAGTTCGATGTGGCGATCACCAAATTCTGTGAATACGTTTTACCTACGAAAATGATGTTGTGGCAGACATTGTCTGTCACACCTGGTGTCTGTGCAGTCTCTCCTGTAGGGACCACAACTCGTGCCTCCAGATCTTCTCCTCTCTCTACAGGAGCCTCATAAACCAAACTCTTCATTCGACCCCACAGAAAAAAGTCCAATGGAGTTCTACATCTACATGATTACTCTGCAATTCACATTTAAGTCCGTGGCAGAGGGTTCATCGAACCACAATCATACTATCTCTACCATTCCACTCCCGAACAGCGCGCGGGAAAAACGAACACCTAAACCTTTCTGTTCGAGCTCTGATTTCTCTTATTTTATTTAGATGCTTATTCCTACCTATGTAGGTTGGGCTCAACAAAATATTTTCGCATTCGGAAGAGAAAGTTGGTGACTGAAATTTCGTAAATAGATCTCGCCGCGACGAAAAACGTCTTTGCTTTAATGACTTCCATCCCAACACGCGTAACATATCTGCCACACTCTCTCCCCTATTACGTAATAATACAAAACGAGCTGCCCTTTTTTGCACCCTTTCGATGTCCTCCGTCAATCCCACCTGGTAAGGAAGCCACATCGCGAAGCAATATTCTAACAGAGGACGAACGAGTGTAGTGTAAGCTGTCTCTTTAGTGGACTTTTTGCATGTTCTAAGTGTCCTGCCAATGAAACGCAACCTTTGGCTCGCTTTCCCCACAATATTATCTACGTATTTGGTCTTTCCAACTGAAGTTGTTCGTAATTTTAACACCCAGGTACTTAGTTGAATTGAAAGCCTTGAGAATTGTACTATTTATCGAGGAATCGAATTCCAACGGATTTCTTTTGGAACTCATGTGGATCACCTCACACTTTTCGTTATTTAGCGTCAACTGCCACCTGCCACACCATACAGCAATCTTTTCTAAATCGCTTTGCAACTGATACTGGTTTCCGGATGCATCATCTGCGAACAACCTAAGAGAACTGCTCAGATTGTCATCCAGGTCATTTATATAGATCATGAACAGCAGAGGTCCCAGGACGCTTCCCTGCGGAACACCTGATATCACTTCAGTTTTACTCTATGATTTGCCGTCTATTACTACGAACTGCGATCTTCCTGACAGGAAATCACGAATCCAGTCGCACAACTGAGACGATACACCATAGGCCCGCAGCTTGATTAGAAGTCGCTTGTGAGGAACGGTGTCAAAAGCTTTCCGGAAATCTAGAAATACGGAATCAACCTGAGATCCCCTGTCGATAGCGGCCATTACTCCGTGCGAATAAAGAGCTAGCTGCGTTGCACAAGAACGATGTTTTCTGAAACCATGCTGATTACGTATCAATAGATCGTTCCCTTCGAGGTGATTCATAATGTTTGAAAACAGTATATCCTCCAAAACCCTACTGCAAACCGACGTCAGTGATATAGGTCTGTAGTTCGATGGATTACTCCTACTACCCTTCTTAAACACTGGTGCGACCGGCGCAATTTTCCCATCTGTAGGTACAGGTCTATCGGTGAGCCAGCGGTTGTATGTGATTGCTAAGTAGGGAGCTATTGTATCAGCGTAATCCGAAAGGAACCTAATCGGTATACAATCTGGACCACTTGCCCGTATCAAGCGATTTGAGTTGCTTCGCAACTCCTAAGGTATCTACTTCTAAGAAACCCATGCTAGCAGCTGTTCGTGTTTCAAATTCTGGAATATTCCATTCGTCTTCCCTGGTGAAGGAATTTCGGAAAACTGCGTTCAATAACTCCGCTTTAGCGGCACAGTCGTTGGTAACAGTACCATCGGCACTGCGCAGCGAAGGCATTGACTGCGTCTTGCCGCTTGTGTACTTTATATGGTGATTGAGGAGACCAAGGGATTGGACCATTTCAGCCTATCCATCTGTGTTCGAATCGTTGCTCCAGGTGACGTGAACGTGAGCGGATGCCCCGTCAGGCTAAAACCACATGCCTTGACGGACTTCAATGGCAAAGCATCCAACACGCCCAAAAGATGTTGTAAGAAGGTCAAGTAGATGGGAACCGTAAGCGTGAGTAGAAGGATGTAGTGTCCAATCACATGACCATCCAGAATAGTAGCCTACACACTGATACAAAATCTGCGCTGGAATCCCTGGACACGCGTTGTCTGTTGGTTCTTCGTCTCCAGAGACATGGCTGTTTCGAGAATTGAGAACACAATCGCCAGTAAATTTCCATTCATCTGTGCAGAGAATGCGCCGTGGATGTATTAGTGGCTCGTTGATGCAGCGGCGCAAAAACTGCGTACAGAACTCAGTGCATGGTGTAAAATCGGCTGGCATTTGTGACTATATAGTTTGTGAGCTCGTATACTCGTTGACGGGTTCTCTTCAACGTGGTACAGTACGGCCTTTCGAATTCGGGTGTGCGGCGTCTCCTTGGAGCGGCGCAGTCACGCCTGCCGGCGGCGAAGCTACTTTCTCGAAGCCGCTGTGTATGCGATAGAGTCGGACATTGTGAATAACGATCTTGATTAAGGCAACGAGCTGCTCTTCCGTTACCGCGAGCTTCGCCATGCAGCAGAATCGTGTCGGTGTATTCTGCAAACATGTACTCAACCATGTCGATCTGATACTCACTGACACGTGCATAGACGTCAAACGGCATTAGCCGATCCGACGTAAGCACCCTCCACCATGACTACCCTGTTGCTAAATTTATTTATTTGAGTCGTCATTCTTGTGACTGGTTTGATGCGTACCGCCACGAATTTCTCTCCTGTGCCAACTTCATCTCAGTGTAGCACTTGCAACCTACCTCCTCAATTATATGCTGGATGTGTTCCAATCTCTGTCTTCCTCTACAGTTTTTGCCCTATACAGCTCCCTCTAGTACCATGGAAGTTATTCCCTTATGTATTGATAGATGTCCTATCATTCTGTCACTTCTTCTTGTCAGTGTTTTCCACATATTTGTTTCCGATTCTGCGCAGAGCCTCCTCAATCCTTACCATATCAATCTACCTAATTTTCAATCTTCGTCTGTAGCACCACATCTCAAATGCTTCGATTCTCTTGTGTTCCGGTTTTCCCACAGTCCAGGTTTCACTGCCATACAATGCTGTGCTCCAAACGTACGTCTTCAGAAATGTCTTCCTCAAATTAAGACCTATGTGTGATCCGAGTAGGCTTCTCTTGGCCAGGAATGCCCATTTTGTCAGTGGTGGTCTGATTCTGATGTCCCTGATCCGTCCGCCATTGGTTATTTTACTGCCTAGACAGCAGAATTCCTTAACTTCACCTACTTCGTGATCGTCAATCTTGATGTTAAGTTTCTCGCTGTTCTCATTTCTGCTACTTCTCATTACTTGCGTCTTTCTTCAATTTACTCTCAATACATATTCTGTACTCATTAGACTGTCCTTTCCAATCAGCAGATCATGTAATTCACTTTCAGTCAGGATAGCAATGTCATCAGCAAATCGTATCATTGATAGCCTTCCACCTTCAATTTTAATTCTACTTCTGAAACTTTCTTTTATTTCCAGCATTGTTTCTTCGATCTACAGATTGAACAGCAGAGGCAAAAGACTACAGCCCTGTATTTTACCCTTTTAATCCGAGCACTTCGTTCTTGGCCGCGCACTTTTATTATTCCCTCTTGACTCTTGTACGGATGTATATTACCCTATAGCTTAGCCCTATTTTTCTCAGAATTTCGAACGTCTTGCACCATTGTACATTTTCGAACGCTTTTTCCAGGTCGACAAATCCTATGATCGTGTCTTGATTTTTTTTAGTCTTGCTTCCATTATCAACGGTAACGTCAGCATTGCCTCTCTGGTGCTTTTACCTTTCCTAAAGCCTGTTGCATACCTACGTAGCAAACATGTTTTTAAATGGATGTAGCGCGGAAACGGACATGGGTTCCAAATCATTCTGCGGAGATCTGGGGTGCAAATTTCTCGACCTCCGCATTCGGGTGGAGAAATGCAGGGTCCCCCTGAATAGTTCAGGCGTGCACTATACCCAGGAAGCGGCTACAAAGGTAGCGGAGTAAGTGTGGAGTTCACATGTGGATTTTTTAGTTTAGAGAACTCCCTCCCTAGGCCCGACAAGACGCCTCCTGAGACGCGACAAGGTAGCAGTAGGCACAACGCAACAGGGAATGACAATATTAATGTGGTAATAGTAAACTGCAGGAGCGTCTATAGAAAGGCCCCAGAACAGCTCTCATTAATAAACGGTCACAATGCCCACATAGTACTAGGGACGGGAAGTTGGCTGAAACCAGATGTAAACAGTAATTAAATTCGAAACTCAGATTGGAATGTATACGGCAGAGACAGGCTGCACAGTGAAGGGGGAGGCATGTTTATAGCGATAAAAAGTGCAATAGTATCGAAGGAAATTGGCGGAGATCCGAAATATGAAATAATTTGGGTGAAGGTCACGGTTAAAGCAAGCTCAAACATGTTAATTGGATGTCTGTATAGGCCCCCTGGCTCAGCAGCTGTTGTGGCAGAACACCTGAAAGAAAATTTGGAAACTATTTCGAGTATATTTCCCAACCGTGTTATAGTTTTGAGTGGAGATTTAATTTACCAGATATAAACTGGGAGACTCAAACGTCTATAACGGGTGGCAGAGGCAAAGAACCAAGTGAAATTTTTTGTAGTGCATTATCTGAAAATTACCTTGAGCAGTTAAACAGAGAACCGACTCTTCGCGATAACATATTAGACCTTCTGGTGACAAACAGACCCGAAATATTTGAAACAGTTAACGCAGAACAGGGAATCAGCGATCATAAAGCGGTTACAGCATCGGTGATTTCAGCCGTAAATAGAAATATTAATAAAGGTAGGAAGATTTTTCTGCTTAGAAAAAGTGACAAAAATCAGATTTCAGACGGCTCAACACAAAAGTTTTATCTCAAGTACAGATGGTGTTGAGGATCAGTGGACAAAGTTCAAAACCATCGTACAATATGCATTAGACGAGTATGTGCCAAGCAAGATCGTAAGAGACGGAAAAGAGCCACCGTGGTACAACAACCGAGTTAGAAAACTGCTACGGAAGCAAAGGGAACTTCACAGCAAACATAAACATAGCCAAAGCCTTGCAGACAAACAAAAAATTAACACTAAGCGAAATGTAATGTGAGGAGGGCTATGCGAGAGGCGTTCAACGAATACTAAAGTAAAGTTCTATGTACTGACTTGGCAGAAAATCCTAAGAAACTTTGGTCTTATGTCAAAGCGGTAGGTGGATCAAAACAAAATGTCCAGACACTCTGTGGACAAAATAGTACTGAAACAGAGGATGACAGACTAAAGGCTGAAATACTAAATGTCTTTTTTTCAAAGCTGTTTCACAGAGGAATACTGCACTATAGTTCATTCTCTAGACTATCGCACAGATGACAAAATGGTAGATATCGAAACAGATGACAGAGGGATAGAAAAACAATTAAAATCGCTCAAAAGAGGAAAGGACCTGATAGGTTACCAGATCGATTGTACACAGAGTACGCGAAAGAACTTGCCCCCCTTCTTGCAGCGGTGTACCGTAGGTCTCTAGAAGAGCGTAGCGTTCCAAAAGATTGGAAAAGGGCACAGGTCATCCCCGTTTCCAAGAAGGGATGTCGAACGGATGTGCAGAACTATAGACCTATATCTCTAACGTCGATCAGTTGTAGAAGTTTGGAACACGTATTATGTTCGAGTATAATGACTTTTCTGGAGACTAGAAATCTACTCTGTAGGAATCGGCATAGGTTTAGAAAAAGACGATCGTGTGAAGCCCAGTTCGCGCTATTCGTCCACGAGACTCAAAGGGCCGTAGACACGGGTTCCCAGGTAGATACCGTGTTTCTTGAGTTCCGCAAGGTGTTTGATAAAGTCCCCGACAGTCGTTTAATGAACAAAGTATGAGCATATGGAATTTCAGACTAATTGTGCGATTGGATTGAAGAGTTACTAGATAACAGAACGCAACATGTCATTCTCAATGGAGGCAGCTCTTCCGACGTAAGAGTGATTTCAGGTGTGCCGCAGGGGAGTGTCGTAGGACCGTTGCTATTCACAATATACATAAATTACCTTGGGGATAACATCGGAAGTTCACTGAGGCTTTTTGCGTATGATGCTGTAGTATATCGAGAGGTTGTAACAATGGAAAATTGTAGTGAAATGCAGGAGGATCTGCAACGAATTGACGCATGGTGCAGGGAATGGCAAATGAATCAAATGTAGACTAGTGTAATGTGCTGCGAATACATAGAAAGAAAGATCCCTTATCATTTAGCTATAATATAGCAGGTCAGCAACTGGAAGCAGTTAATTCCATAAATTATCTGGGAGTACGCATTAGGAGTGATTTAAAATGGAACGACCATATAAAATTAATCGTTGGTAAAACAGATGCCAGACTGAGATTCGCCGGCCGCTGTGGCCGTGCGGTTCTAGGCGCTTCAGTCTGGAACCGCGTGACCGCTACGGTCGCAGGTTCGAACCCTGCCTCGGGCATGGATGTGTGTGATGTCCTTAGGTTAGTTAGGTTTAACTAGTTCTAAGTTCTATGGGACTAATGACCTCAGCAGTTGAGTCCCATAGTGCTCAGAGCCATTTGAACCAACCACATAGGATTGATAGAAGAGATAGAGAAGATCCAATGGAGAGCAGCGCGCTTCGTTACAGGATCATTTAGTAATCGCGGAAGCGTTACGGACATGATAGATAAACTCCAGTGGAAGACTCTGCAGGAGAGACGCTCAGTAGCTTGGTACGGGCTTCTGTTGAAGTTTCGAGAACATACCTTCACCGAGGAGTCAAGCAGTATATTGCTCCCTCCTACGTATGTCTCGCGAAGAGACCATGAGGATAAAATCAGAGAGACTAGAGTCCACACAGAGGCATGCCGACAGTCTTTCTTTCCACGAACGAGACTGGAATAGAAGGGAGAACCGATAGAGGTACTCAAGGTAACCTCCGCCACACACCGTCAGGTGGCTTGCGGGGTATGGATGTAGATGTAGATCATAAAATTGTCTAATCAGTCCCCTCTACAAGTCCTAGACGTCTGCAAGGGAAATTTTCGAGCACACTGTATATTTGACTAAAGCACAGCACAGCAATGCTTACACAGGTCAGCAATGGTTATTGCAGCGGCTCCGACGCTACGCATATCAGCTAATAAGCGTCACAAGTTTTAGTGCTTACGATCTTTGATTTACGAAACTAGCGGAGAATTCAATAGAATTATATCACAAGCTGCCGCTGAGCAACCGATGCAAATGGTGGACTCGTAGGTCGCGTAACGGCTTTTAAGTGGGACAGGCTGCACGCTCTGGTATCAAATGGCGGCGACGACGTACGCGCGTATCCGGAGGCGCCGGCGTATCGATTGAGGCGTACGCAGGCAGCCGGCCTGTAGTGCCGAGTGGGCGTCGCGGCGCCGCCTACGCATTGCGGGGGGAGCGCCGGCGACGCCTGGCGTCGGATTTATGACGCTGCCACGCCTGCGCAGCGCCAACAAGTGGGGCGTCTCCGGGGCGCCTGGCCGACGGAGGTCAGGGGCGGCGTAGCGACCCCTCCGTCGCTGGCCGGGATGACAGCCTTATCGCCAACGCTACTTCCATAAAACGACCTGGGAACTCGATAAATAAAGCTATTTGTAGATGTCGATTTACGTCTTGTTTACCATTTGGTGTTGTTACTCTGATGTAGGACAGTTCTTCGATTTAAGATCTGATTTATCAGTCGCGCCGCGACAGTTTAATAAAATGTTCAAATGTGTCTGAAGTCCTATGGGACCAAACTGCTGAGGTCATCGGTCCCTAGTCTTCCACACTACTTAAACTAACTTACACTAGGAACAACAAACACACCCATGCCCGAGGGAGAAATCGAACCTCCGGCGGGATGGGCCGCGCAGTACGTGACATGGCGCCTCAAACCGCTCGGCCACTCCTCGCGGCGACAGTTTAATAGTTCACAGCAGTATTTCGTTGTACGAGGAGCGTTCAATAAGTAATGGAACATATATTTTTTGAAACCAGGTAGCTTTTATTCAGGATTGGAACACACCGTATTATTCCCCACTCTTTTGGTTTCAAAACCCTATTTTTTTATCGTAGTCTTCTTTCAATGCGATGGCCTTACGTTACCTTACCTGGAGGACCTGTATGCCCGTGTGGTCCACACTTCTGGTCGATGGGGAACCAACAGTTGCTTCCCACAGAGAACATCCTTCACTGAGCCAAACAGGTGCAAGTGAGAAGAGGTGGTATGGCGCCACTCCGTGAAATTCCGTTCCTGTGACGACGTTAGAGGAAAAATTGTCACGATCAGTCTCGGAATGCGCAAGCAATTCCTCAAAGATGGTCCTTTTTTGCTCTTTATAGTCTTCTGTTAGGAGGTGAAGAGCCCAGCGTTCACACGCCTTTGAGTACCCCAACTGGTGGATGAGTATGTCAGCACTACCAACAGATACGTCCAGTTGAGCAGCGACGTGTTTGATCACCTAGAATGATAGTGTCCACACGTTCCAATAATGCACAGCTGTGGGTGGTCAGCTGGCACCTTGGAGATCGGACGGGTTTGCGCGACCTTGCCGAGATGATTACAGACGTCTCGCCCAACGACTCGCCGTGCTTTTTGTTTCACTGCCAGCTCAACGTAGAAATTGTGCATGCCTATGAATATCTGCGACGCTCTGGTTATCCGTTCAAATGGCTCTGAGCACCATGGGACTTAACTTCTGAGGTCATCAGTCCCCCAGAACTTTGAACTACTTAAACCTAACTAACCTAAGGACACCACACACATCCATGCCCTAGGCAGGATTCGAACCTGCGACCGCAGCGGTCTCGCGGTTCCAGACTGTAGCGCCTAGAACCGCACGGCCACTCCGGCCAGCTCTGTTTTTCCGTCAAATGAAACTCACTGCCAGCTCTGTGCTTGGAAGTACCTCCGTTACAGGCACCATTTTGAAGACAGCGTATAGAGTCGCCACCAATCGGAACTTCATGCGGCTATAGGAGCTGAAGCAAAAATATTACACGATGCCCCACAACAAGCCGCACACTTTTTCGATCGAAACTGGCCTAGAAAAAAGTGTTCGATTAATTTCTGGAACGCCCCTCGTAGTTCGTCATCATGTTTTGTCGCAGTGCAGTAGTAATAACCGAGTAAATGCAATGAGAATGGACGCCAATCCTTGTCGCGTTGTCACTACGTTGGTTCAGGTGGCCACTGCTTACAGATTCTTTTGGTTTGTGAACTTCTATCATAGTCATAATTGTGACATCTTTTCCTCGGCCATATTACAGGTTGTTCGTAGCCCCCGTGCAATTAAGCTAACGGGAGGAGAAACTTCTTGTCGATGAAAATATTTTTTTCGGCCTACTGAGTTTTCTGCGGCGATGTAAACGTACAGCTTTGCAGTTCCAATGATATTCCATACATATTCCCCTGACTAAATAACTTTGATATACGCAGAATTTATTGTTTATTACAGATTTTGTTTGTATCTTCTTAAAAAAGAATAGAGAATTATGTGTAACTGCGACTGTTGACTTCCTATCTTTGGTTAAAATTGCTTGTAATTGTTGCAAAATCATTTTACTGCTCATGTTAGTTTACATAAATTTAATTCCTCAGAGATGTTCATCAATATTCTTCTGACTTCTCTTTTAAGACATTTTTAAAGTTTTCGGGACATTTTTCACTGGTCGTAAATAACAAAATTCTTAGTAACAGGAATGTCGCTCCAGTCGCTGACAAGAACTTTGTTAAGTCCGCAACCGGTTTCGGCCTTTACATTAGGCCATTTTCAAGCGGGGCTGAAACTGACATTGTGTTACGGAGAAACAACATCTGTTTTATTGAAAACTCTCAAGTATCGTTTCCTGCAGTTTGTCGCCATTTTGGGAACAGCTGTAGAAATTTGTTTAATTTTCACAAGTGTGAGTCGCTTGCGTCATTGATACACTCCATCATACTAATAATGTAAGCGACAAACTACACTTTCGAATCCTCACCGAACTGTAGATACTCTCTGGGAAAAACTGTGGCCTGAATATAGAAGTCGATCCTTGCTGACGGTTTAATCACTTTCTTATTCTGTTTATTAGAAAAAGCGTTGTCGGCGGTGTAGAATCTTCAGATGGTTGTTCACATTTATGTCATGTCATTTACGCAGCTCTGATTGTCCCAGCAATGGTGAAGGTTTATTGAAAATATGTTGCCGTTGAAAACTCTGCACCGTTCTTGCGCGATTAACGTGTTGTGTCGGAAGGCTGCGTGGAAAAATAAGCTAGAATAAGCGTTCTTCCTATTTACTCTCGCCGCACAGCATGGAGGTAATAGTAGCTCGTATCTTTACTTCCCTTTAAGGACATGTGTTCACGTTAGCAAAATACGTTATTGTTCTTTGACGCTCCCGCATTGTGCGCTCGAAGCGCGATGATGAAGCAGCTCTTGACAGCGAGGCAGCATATTCATTTGTCACACGTAGCAATATATGCCCATATCTAGAACAGAACTGGTGGGGTATAATTTCTAATAACGGAATTTCCATTATTCAGTGCCAAAAAGAGTACACTTTTAGCGACTGAAACCTTATGAACGCTGGTCTGCCTTGGCCCCTTGGAAAGGAGAGGCTGTAAGTTGACGCCTTTTTTCCCTTTTTTACGCTGGTCTTTCAGTTCCTATATTCATCCGTTAAAACACAAATATACGATTAAAATGAGTAATAATTCCAAAAATGCAGCTATAAATTGGTCCCCATACTGTAACTACGCTTTTAGCATCGTAGAGGGGGGAGGGGGGTGGAAGTGGAAAATTTAGAGGCCGTAGGTTCAAAACAATCCCGGAATTTTTTCCTGTCACTAGTCGCATCTTCCACAGCTTGTAATTGTAACGACACAGTTATGTCAAGACGATAACATACACTTAAACTCAGGCACTTACGAAACGTAAAAGCACAGCAAAAATTTTATGGCGAGTTTATCGATTTCAGTGCGTAATATGACCCGAAATATATCAAAGTATGGGCCGCTGTTCTGAGTCTAGTCAGTAACCCCATCTGTTAATAGCGAAAGGAACAATTTGCATAAATATTGTCATTTATGTTTGAACACTTTAGTATTTGTAGATAATATTATTCGTGTAATCAGTTATTTCAAAAATTAAACTGTACTGAAAAGTTGGATGTGTGTTTCACATAAGGAACGTATGTAAAACAAGTATTGTCGTTGTACTAGAGCTGCACTAGTTAAGCAGAGGTTTTCTTTGTAGTAACAACACTGAAGGAATAGCACAGTCTAGCGACACTCATGGCTATGAAACTTGTTACCGTCTGACAGTTGGTCTGACACTAACGCCTCTAGCAGCGAGAAAACAGCCCTTAGATTAACGTTTGTTTTTAATTACTTTTCTACTTAATTAACGAAATAGCTATCACATTTTTGCGTTCCAAGCAACACTAAATCATCGACAGATTTGGATGGTCGTAAAATAAATGTAAAAACAGATGAATCTAAGTTATTCAGCGCCATAAGCTAACATTTATTCATGAAGAAATACTTTCGAATATGTGTGTGTAACTGCAGCTTATACCGCCGAAATCAAGAGAATATGAACACATACTTCATGCATGAGGAGCATATATTTCTTTTGTTGTCTGTCCTTGTTACGATAAGCACTTTCCTTGAAACCTAACAATTTTGTATGCTGTCTAACGATTCGCACATTCTTACACTTTACTCGACTTTCAAGTACACAAATATTTTTGCAAATGTAGCTATTTTTGCTTCGAAAGCGAATGTGCTGAAGATTCTTGACGTCTGTGGCTCAGATAAAGCACCAATTGCGGAATTGGTTCCTTCTGTGTTGGGAAACACTTTTTTTACTTCTGACGTTTCAATATCACTTCTATGTGGTTATCCTTTCTACAGTTGAGGTGGCACATTGGGTATGTTAGGTAACGCAGGCACTGCATCCCATACAAGTATCCTGCGTTCCAAATTCACTGATTTGACTGGAAAAGTAGTGGAGAAAGCTTCACGTTCTTGAGTAAATATGTGGCGTCTTTTTACAAAAGATCATGTCTTCCGCTGTTTACTCGCTATTTATTTGTTCTTAAAGAAATCGAAATTCTTCAGCAAATATCGATAGGTTACAAGAGAACAGCAAATAAACTGTTTTATAATGTACCGTTCCATACCTCTCAGGGACATTCTGTAACTAAAGAAAGAGAAATGCGGTGTCAGTTTTTAGATATTGTCGATTTTTATTTCACTATATACGCTCCCCGTTGTAAAAACCATGTTACATGTCAGTATAAACTATACTATCCGCAGTTATCTGATACCGTATACAGAGCTATAGCTTGCTGGATGCTGTGAGCACTGATGTCGCAAGATACAACAAAAAATAGCTGGAGTGTCGCGACTGTATATGTTAGACCGTGGTAGTAGTCGGTTCGTGATGGTAATGGCGACTGTTCTGTGTACAATTGTAAGCACTCCGTGAGGACCGAAGAAATACATATGGAGGAATGGCTGTGTATGGACATACTACAAGAAGACATGTGCCACTCTGTACTAATTAATGTAACATGGCAGTAACAGAAACGAAGAAGGACATGGAAATTATTTGCCACTAAGCCTCCGCGTCACAGCAATAATACGTGACGAGGGCCTGCCGTCGGGTAGACCGCTCGTCCGGTGCAAGTGTTTCGATTTGACGCCACTTCGGCGACTTGCGCGTCGATGGGGATGAAATGATGATGATTAGAACAACACAACACCCAGTCCCTGAGCGGAGAAAATCTCCGACCCAGCCGGGAATCGAACCCGGGCCCGTAGGATTGACAGTCTGTCGCGCAGACCACTTTTTTTTTTTTTTTTTTTTAATTGGCGACGGTGGGGGCTGGGGGCTCTGGGGGCAAAGTGGGCAGGGGTCGAAACCTGAGGCCTGGCCACAGTGTCCCCCTCACCACCACCGAGCCTGTGGTGCTTAGGGAAATGGGAGACACAGGAATCAACAGTAGTGGAAGGCGTTGTTATTTATTTATTTGCATGTGTTTTTGTAAGATTCACTAATACCATGAAATTATGGGAACACATCGGCCAAAAAAGAAAAGAAATATAAAATCTGGTAAAAGAAAAAGAAAGGAAAAAGGAAAAGCAAAAAGAAATAAAATCCGCGCAATCTGTGACGCGCTCTCCCATCCGCGGAGGTCAAAGGTAGAATAGATCGTAGGCGGTTGAAACTCAGACACCGCCGGGGGAGGAGGGGTGGGTGCCCTCGGAGCCAGGCCCCAACTCAGTGGAGGTCTAACAAAGACCGCTCGAAGATAGTTAGCAAAGAATGTTCGGTAACGTGGCGTGTTTTCGAGAGCTGCATGGGCTGTTCGTAAATAGGTCCAGAAGTCGAGGCGGGATTTAGGTCCCTCATGAAAGAGATAAGCGACCGCCCACCCTTTGACCCACGTAATAGCATGACATTTGGCGGCGGGAAAATGTCGGTCCTCCGGGTATAGAAACATTCGAGGTTCGATTGTGTCTGGTGGCACCCGGAGATAGCAGGCAATGATTTGCTGCACGAAGCGCCATACATCTTGCGATGAGGCGCATGTCAGACGGTGTTCATCAGTGTCCAGTTGCCGGCAAAGGAGACAAAGAGGGGATTCTGACAAGCCAATGTTGTGCAGGCGCTGCTTCGTGGCAAATTTCCTGTTGACTATGTGATACCACAGTGCCCGGACGTTCGTAGGGAGGAAGGGCTGGTGGACGGTAGTCCACACTATGGGCCACTGGATGGAGGGATGTTTGGTCTCCATCACATTACGAGGAACACAGCGAAGCAACAGGCTGTAAAAATCCTTAGTCCTAGGTGGGCGTGTATCTGGGAGACTGGTATGTACACTCCTGGAAATTGAAATAAGAACACCGTGAATTCATTGTCCCAGGAAGGGGAAACTTTATTGACACATTCCTGGGGTCAGATACATCACATGATCACACTGACAGAACCACAGGCACATAGACACAGGCAACAGAGCATGCACAATGTCGGCACTAGTACAGTGTATATCCACCTTTCGCAGCAATGCAGGCTGCTATTCTCCCATGGAGACGATCGTAGAGATGCTGGATGTAGTCCTGTGGAACGGCTTGCCATGCCATTTCCACCTGGCGCCTCAGTTGGACCAGCGTTCGTGCCGGACATGCAGACCGCGTGAGACGACGCTTCATCCAGTCTCAAACATGCTCAATGGGGGACAGATCCGGAGATCTTGCTGGCCAGGGTAGTTGACTTACACCTTCTAGAGCACGTTGGGTGGCACGGGATACATGCGGACGTGCATTGTCCTGTTGGAACAGCAAGTTCCCTTGCTGGTCTAGGAATGGTAGAAGGGTTCGATGACGGTTTGGATGTACCGTGCACTATTCAGTGTCCCCTCGACGATCACCAGTGGTGTACGGCCAGTGTAGGAGATCGCTCCCCACACCATGATGCCGGGTGTTGGCCCTGTGTGCCTCGGTCGTATGCAGTCCTGATTGTGGCGCTCACCTGCACGGCGCCAAACACGCATACGACCATCATTGGCACCAAGGCAGAAGCGACTCTCATCGCTGAAGACGACACGTCTCCATTCGTCCCTCCATTCACGCCTGTCGCGACACCACTGGAGGCAGGCTGCACGATGTTGGGGCGTGAGCGGAAGACGGCCTAACGGTGTGCGGGACCGTAGCCCAGCTTCATGGAGACGGTTGCGAATGGTCCTCGCCGATACCCCAGGAGCAACAGTGTCCCTAATTTGCTGGGAAGTGGCGGTGCGGTCCCCTACGGCACTGCGTAGGATCCTACGGTCTTGGCGTGCATCCGTGCGTCGCTGCGGTCCGGTCCCAGGTCGACGGGCACGTGCACCTTCCGCCGACCACTGGCGACAACATCGATGTACTGTGGAGACCTCACGCCCCACGTGTTGAGCAATTCGGCGGTACGTCCACACGGCCTCCCGCATGCCCACTATACGCCCTCGCTCAAAGTCCGTCAACTGCACATACGGTTCACGTCCATGCTGTCGCGGCATGCTACCAGTGTTAAAGACTGCGATGGAGCTCCGTATGCCACGGCAAACTGGCTGACACTGACGGCGGCGGTGCACAAATGCTGCGCAGCTAGCGCCATTCGACGGCCAACACCGCGGTTCCTGGTGTGTCCGCTGTGCCGTGCGTGTGATCATTGCTTGTACAGCCCTCTCGCAGTGTCCGGAGCAAGTATGGTGGGTCTGACACACCGGTGTCAATGTGTTCTTTTTTCCATTTCCAGGAGTGTATGTAACTTTAGTCGACGAAAAAGGTCGAAATATGGGACAAATAAGGCACGATATGGCCGACAGACACCGGTGGTGAGGTGGAAGCAGGTAGGAGGACCTCAAGCAAGCTGCGTGTTAGAGATGTACCCTGGCCCATCCACTGTTTTCTCATGGTACTCATGTACAAGGCTGCAGCTCGCATACGGACATTGACGAGCCCGACGCCACCATACCGTGAAGGCAGGGTAAACCACTCAGCTACCGGGGGCAATAATCCGGCTAAGTGATATTTACTTGTAACGTGCAGTTTCTCAATGACAGTTTGCGTGCACATCCTGTAACTAACGAGTTAAAGAAATTGTTGACAGCTGAGTTCCTGTATTATCTATTTTCACAATCCTACATACAAAATATTTTGGCATTCAAATATATATTTTCAATATGACAGTGTTGTCTCCGCCATTGCAGAAAATTATTCAGTTCAGTAACTGCATTGCATTGTTTGGATAGTTATACTGATCAATCCATGAATAGTATTTTAATGTGCACGTATCACGATGTGAATAATTACTGTAGTTACTATGATACTAAATTATTATGTGATTATCAGTGTTGCAGCATAACTCGTCGTTATCTGCTCCATATCGACGTTCCAACTGTCGCAGGTGTTTTGCTTCATTTTAATTACAATCGTCAGTACTTGAACACGAAACTGGAATATTATCGCCACGACGTTGGTTGGTCCCATACCTATACGGTCCTGCTTTGAAATAATTGACATAACTTATAATAAATCGAGATAACTACCTTATACACTGAAGAGCCAAAGAAACTGGTACACCTGCCTAATAGCATGTAGGGCCCCCGCGAGCACGAACTGCCGCAGCACGACTTCGTATGGACGACTCGACTAATGTCTGAAGTAGTGCTGGAGGGAACTGACACCATGAATCCTGCAGCGCTGTCCATTGATCCGTAAGAGTACGAAGGGTGGAGATCTTTTCTGAACAGCACGTTGCAAGGCATCCCAGATATGCTCAATAATGTTAATTTCTAGGTAGTTTGCTAGACACCGGAAGTGTTTAAACTGAAAAGAGTATTCTTGGAGCCACTCTGTAACAATTCTGGAGGTGTTGGGTGTCGCATTGTTCTGCTGGAATTGCCCAAGTGCATCGGAATACACTATGGGCATGAATGGATGCAGGGGATCAGACAGGATGCTTACGTACGTGTCACCTGTCAGAGTCGTGTCTAGACGAATCGGGGGTCTCGTATCACTCCAATTGCACTCGCACCATACTATTATAGAGCCTCCAACAGCTTGAAGCCTCCAACAGCTTGAACAGCCTCCTGCTGAAATGCAGAGTCCGTGGATTCATGAGGTTGTCTCCATACCCATGCATGTCCATCCGCTCGATAGAATTTGAAACGAGACCCGTCCGACCAGGCAACATTTTTCATCAATAGTCCAATGTCGGTGTTGACGGGACCAGGCAAGACGTAAAGCTTTGTGTTGTGCAGTCATCGAGGGTACACGAGTGATCCTTCGGTTTCGAAGACCAATATCGAAGATGTTACGCAATGGTTCGCACGCTGACACTTGTTGATGGCCCAGCATTGAAATCTGCAGCTATTTGCGGAAGGGTTGCACTTCTGTAACGTTGAACGATTCTCTTCAGTCATCGTTGGTCCCGTTCTTGCAGGATCTTTTTCCGGCCGCAGCAATGTCGGAGATTAGATGTTTTACCGGATTCCTGATATTCACGTTACACTCGTGAAATGGTCGTACGGGAAAATCCCCACTTCATAGCTACCTTGGAGATGCTGTGTCCCATCGCTAATGCGCCGACTATAACACCACGTTCAAACTCACTTAAATCTTGATAAACTGCCATTGTAGCAGCTGTTACCGATCTAACAACTGCGCTAGACACTTGTTGTCTCGTATAGGCGTTGCCGACCGCAGCGCCGTAGTCTGCCTGTTTACGTATCTCTGTATTTGAATACGCATGCCTATACCAGTTTCTTTGCGCTTCAGTGTATAATGATTTGATGGTTCGGAGGCCGTTAACTGTAACTGGCTGATTGGATGGCTGGCAAGGTACGTGTTTTGAAAGGAAGACAAATGTGTGGCACCTCCAATAGAACTATGCCTAGTAAAACACTGCGGTGTTCAAACCAACCTTCATGCTGATACGTAATATAATTAATACGGGAAAGTCGATAGAATATGATTTGTCCAAGGGGTAGCTACGCTGAATATAACGTTACGAAATTGCCACCCTGCACATTCACTGCCAGGAGATTTAAATGAGCAGACAGAAACTTACGCCGCTACTATGATTTATAATTTCACTTCCCACCTCTGCATTACACTGTTAATGCAAGCGTGAAGAGAAGCAAGACAATGCTACGCACAAATATTCTGTGAGAGTTGGAAGTCTATTCAAGGACGACTTCCACGAATGAGCTTCCTGGGGTTCAGCCTTGAGTTTTCCACACAGTAGAAACGTAGCAAGATGAGAAAAGTTAGGTGCGTAGATGGTGCAGGGAGGAATTTCATTAGCACTCGCAGAGAGAGCGGCCGAGTCAGTTTTCCGCGCCGTTGGTTTTACGCTTACTGACTGGGCAACGAGGAAACAAACTCTTTGGCCGTGGATGCCGTTGACCGCCGAGAACTGTCGTCACTTGAGTTTACTGGAAAAGGCGGAGGAGTGTCGACGTGACAAACTTTCTAGACACTGCGAGCAATGACCTCACAAGTAAGCGAGAGGCTTTATGAGAAAAATATGTGTAGGCCGCATGGAAATACGGATAATGTACAATATGTACAAGAACATAGAGGGAAAAATAAAAATTGAAGACAAAAAACTAAGTACTTGGGTTAGGCATAGGACAAGGATGTTGTCTTTTCCCCTACTCTTCAATCCGTACATCGATGAAACGATGACACAAATGATGGGAAAGTTCAGGAGTGGGATCAAAATTAAGGGCGAAAGGATATGAATGATGTTTCTCTTATCGCATGGTTTTCGGCAGTGAGAGTGCGAAAGAACTGCAGGATTAAATAGAATGAACAGTCTGATCAACGCACCCTCTATATTTAGAATGAACAGAAGAAAGACGGAACAAGAAGAATGCCAGAAATAAGATGAGAGATAGAATAAAATTGGGATCGCGAAGCAGATGAACTAAAGTAATTCCTCTTTACTTCAAGCAAAATACCAGATGATAGAAGAAGAAAAGATGGTGTAATAAGCAACCTAGCACAGATACTGCCGGCTAAAAAAAGTCTGCTAGTATCAAACATTGACCATAATTTGCAAACATCGACCATAATTTGAGGAAGAAATTTCCGAGAATGTGTGCTTGGAGCACAAGACTGTATGGAAGAGAGCTTTTGAAATGTGGTGCTGCAGAAGGTTAATGAAAATTAAGTGGACTGCTGACATAAGAAATGAGCAGGTTCTGCGCAGAATTGTCTAAGAGAGGAAGAGGTGGAATATATTGCCAAGTAGAAGGGACAGGATGATATGACATTCACGTGAGACTGCTGTAGAAGGAAAAAACTGTGGGGGGAGACAGATTGGAATAGGTTCAACAAATAATTGAGGATTTTGTGTGCTTATTGGGGATGAAGTGGTCGGCACAGTACAGGAGAGAAATTTGCGGAGGGCCGTATCAAACCAATCAGAAGTCAGAAGAAACTTCACTACACTGTTTAATCCTGTAGCTAAACAATGAAATACTGTCTCAATACTACGGGAACAAAGCAGTGCTGCGCAGTTCTTTGTAGCTTTTGTACAGCAGACACTTAATTCTTTTTTAATAAGCTCTTAGACATTATTTGTATATTAAGCAGTTCTTTGCTATCATCAACTGTTCTCCTTAATTTTAAACTACAATTATTTATTTAGTTCTAGGCAGAATTAGTGTTCTCTCATTCCAACAGTCGTACAAATATTGTCCTCTTCATTCACATTTTGTAGGAGCATTTTTCTACAACTTACACTTGCTCTTTCTCAAAATATCTAATAGGTTACAAGAATACTTTCGCGAACTACCTGTTATGGGTACATCATAGTGAAATCTTGTAGAATGGTTTTCCAGAAAGCTATCTGTATGGTCCGTAAAGTGGATATTGACCGTAAACATTTAAAAGTGTGAGGTCATCCACATGAGTGTTTAAAGGAATCTATTGAATTTCGGTTATACGATAAATCACACAAATCTAAAGCTGTCATTGCAACTAAATACTAGGAATTACGATTGCGTAGAACTATAATTGGAACGAGCACACAGATAATGTAGTGGGGAAGGCAATCCAAAGCTGAGTTTTCTTGGCAGGGAACTTGAAAGGTACAACAGGTCTACTAAACAGATTGTCCGCACTACGCTTCTCCGTCCTCTGCTAGAGTACTGCTTGCAGTAAGGGACTCCTTACCAGATAGTTCTGACGGAGAACATTGGAAAAGATAAATGAAAGGCAGCTCGTATTGTATTATCACGAAATAGGGGAAACAGTGTTACTGAAACAAGACATCAATTTGGGTGTCAATTGTTAAAACGAAGACTCTTTCCTTGTGGCGATAGCTTTCCACGAAATTTCAATCTCTGACACTCTCCTCCGAATGCGAATATATTTTGTTGGCACCCACCTACATAGCGAGAAATGATAATTGTACTAATAGAAAGCAGACAATGTACGAAAAGATGTAAGTGTTCGTTACTCCCGCGCGCTGTTAGTGGAAAGGTACACTACTGGCCATTAAAATTGCTACACCACGAAGATGACGTGCCACACACGCGAAATTTAACCGACAGGAAGAAAATGCTGTGATATGCAAATGACTAGCTTTTCAGAGCATTCACATAAGGTTGGCGCCGGTGGCGACACCTATAACGTGCTGACATGAGGAAAGTTTCCAACCGAAAACGTTGTTGTGATGCCTCGTGTAAGGAGGAGAAATGCGTACCATCACGTTTCCAACTTTGATAAAGGTCGGATTGTAGCCTATCGCGATTGCGGTTTATCGTATCGCGACATTGCTGCTCGCGTTGGTCGAGATCCAATGACTGTTAGCAGAATATAGAATCGGTGGGTTGAGGCGGGTAATACGGAACGCCGTGCTGGATCCCAACGGCCTCGTATCACTAGTAGTCGAGATGACAATCATCTTATCCGCATGGCTGTAACGGATCGTGCAGCCACGTCTCAATCCCTGAGTCGACAGATGGGGACGTTTGCAAGACAACAACCATCTGCACGAACAGTTCGACGACGTTTACAGCAGCATGGGGTATCAGCTCGGAGACGATGGCTGCGGTTACCCTTGACGCTGCATCACAGACAGAAGCGCCTGCGATGGTGTACTCAACGACGAACCTGGGTGCACGAATGGCAAAACGTCATTTTTTCGGATGAATCCAGGTTCTGTTTACACCATCATGATGGGCGCATCCGTGTTTGACGACATCGTGGTGAACGCACATTGGAAGCGTGTATTCGTCATCGCCATACTGGCGTATCACCCGGCGTGATGGTATCGGTTGCCATTGGTTACATGTCTCGGTCACCTATTGTTCGCATTGGCGGCGCTTTGAACAGTGGACGTTACATTTCAGATGTGTTACGACCCGTGGCTGTAGCCTTCATTCGATCCCTGCGAAACCCTACATTTCAGCAGGATAATGCACGACCTCATGTTGCAGGTCCTGTACGGACCTTTCTCGGTACAGAAAATATTCAACTGCTGCCCTGGCCAGCACATTCTCCAGATCTCTCACCAATTGAAAACGTCTGGTCAATGGTGACCGAGCAACTGGCTCGTCACAATACGCCAGTCACTACTCTTGATTAACTGTGGTATCGTGTTGAAGCTGCATGGGCATCTATATCTGTACACGCCATTCAAGCTCTGTTTGACTCAATGCCCAGGCGTATCAAGGCCGTTATTACGGCCAGAGGTGGTTGTTCTGGGTACTGATTTCTCAGTATGTATGCACCCAAATGGCGTGAAAATGTAATCACATGTCAGTTCTAGTATAATGTATTTGGCCAATGAATACCCGTTTATCATCTGCATTTCTTTTCGTTGCAGCAAATTTAACGGCCAATAGTGTACATAAATAGTGTGAAAGTGCTTCGATGAACCATATGCCAGCCACTTTAGTGTGAACTGCAGAGTAGTCATGCAGATGTCGACGTACATCTCATTCGGCAGATGTGACATTGCAAATCTAGCTTTCCTTTAGGTACATAAAATCTTTCATGTATAAGGAAAGGACTAGTTAACATTTTAACGAGCATCCAGATTTATTTTTTTCCTAGCTTCCCTAAAAAAGTTAAGGCACATACAAAGATGATTCTTTTAAGGAGGATTTCCATCCAGACTGCATCCCTAAGTAAAGGTGTCATCGACCCGAAGGTTCGTTTGAACACCTCAGTGAATTACTAAACATGGTCCTGTTGAAGGTGGTTTGCCGTTTCTTTCCTCCGACCTTTGAACTGACTTACCCAGATAGCTATAGGGCGACATATAGTTTGATACTGACTCCGAAACACGGTGCAACTCGGCATTTTTCACATCAAGATGCTATGCTAGAGATGAAAGAAGTGATAAGTGTCAGACAAAACTCCTACGAGGGTCGATCAATAACTAATGTAACCCATTTTTTTCGGCCAGTTTCGGTTGAAAAAGTACTGACTTTGCTGTGGGCCATTCGCGTTTAAGCTCCTACAGTTTCATGACTTTCCAATAGGTGGTGGCGGCGTCGTACATCGCCTGCAAAATGACATCTGTAACGGAGGTGCGTTCCAAGTTGTCACTTAGTACCTTCTGGCGGAAAACCAGAGCGTAACAGGTATTTACAGGCGCTTGCAGAATGTCTACGGAGTCCTGGCAGTGAACAAAAGCACGGCGAGTCGTTGGACGAGGCGTATGTCATCACCACAAGGTCAGGCAAACCTGTCTCATCTCCCGCGTGGCGGACGCCCACACACAGTTGTCACTCCTGCAATGTTGCAACATGCGGACATTCTCATGGTAATCGACGGGCCACAATAAACATCTCACTGCTCAACTGGACGTCTCTATTGGAGATGCTGCCACTTTCGTCCACCAGTTGAGGTACTCCTGCAGGGTTCCTCGCCGCCTAACAGAGGACCATAAAGACTGCTGAGGTCATAAGTCCCCTAGAACTTAGAACTACTTAAACCTAACTAATCTAAGGACAACACACACATCCATGCCCGAGGCAGGATTCGAACCTGCGACCGTAGCGGTCGCGCGGTTCCAGACTGTAGCGCCAGAACCGCTCGGCCACCAGCGGCCGGCTCGAATGTCGTGAGAGATGATGAAACATAGGTTCATCACTTCGAACCGGAAAGAAAACGGCAACCATGGAGAGGTGCCACATCACATCTCCTCCGAAGAAAACGTTCAAAAGTAGCACACTCTGCCGGTAAAGTCATGGCGACGGACTTCAGGGACTCTGAAGGGATTATACTGCCTTATGTCCTCCCTCATGGTACAACGATTAATTCGAAAGTGTAATGTGCTACCCTCAGGAAATTCAAGAAACGACTTCATCGTGTTAGTAGACACAAAAATGCAAAGAACTTCTTCTTCCCCGTGAGAACGCAAGGCCTCACACAAGTCTGTGCACTCGAGAGGAGCTCACAAAACTTCATTAGGCTGTTGTTCTTCATCCACCCTACAGACCGAATCTCGCACCTTTCAATTTCCATCCGTTTAGCCCAATGAAGGACGCACTCAGCGGGAAGCGGTGCGTGGATGGTTCAAATGGCTCTGAGCACTATGGGACTTAACATCTGAGGTCATCAGTCCCGTAGACTTAGAACTACTTAAACCTAACTAATCTAATGACATCACACACATCCACGCCCGAGACAGGATTCGAAGCTGCCACTGTAGAAACAGCGCGGTTCCGAACTGAAACCCCTAGAACATCTCGACCACAGCGGCCGGCTGGTACGTGGATGATGGGGAGGTTAGTGATGTAACAAAACGTTGGATCCGACGTCGAGCAGCAGAGTGGCACTATGCGGGCATACAGGCCCTCCCAGTAAGATGGCATAAGGCCGTCGCATCGAACGGGAATTATGTTGAAAAAGGAGATTTTGCAGCCAGAAGAGTGGGGAATAGTATGGTGTACTGGAAAACTGAATAAAACCAAAATGCTTTTAGAAAAAAAAATGAACGACCCTCGTAGAACTGACTGGGAGACGACCTGTGACCTTTGAATCTACAGGTTGGCGCT
This sequence comes from Schistocerca nitens, assembly GCF_023898315.1. NCBI lineage: Eukaryota > Metazoa > Arthropoda > Insecta > Orthoptera > Acrididae > Schistocerca > Schistocerca nitens. The sequence goes on from NC_064618.1 coordinate 487,810,996, forward strand.
TTACCCACTGAGCCACACCTTTCCCTATGATTTATCAATCCGAGTTCGTGGTCTGTCTGTAATGCACTTATTCGTCGGTGGAATGTTAAATCTTAATCCTCCTCCTTCTCTGCCAGACATTCGAGGAAAGAGAAAGATTTCACTGTGCCATTTGGTGGCGCGTTGTCGCTGTATACTTCCTCCAGCTCAGCGTGAGTGATTTGCTGCGTAGTGTCTCTTCGAATTTGGAAAATGAATTACCGCACCGGGCTCCACTTTGTCACAGGGCTGTGCCATTTTGTTTTGCCCCCTCCAGCGGTGTGATACGGTGTTGTGTGACGGATGTTTCAATATGTATGAGGGCAGCAGACATGAAGCTGCAAACGAACATAAAATTAATTAAAGAAAATATATTTTGTCGAGGTGATAATAAAAACTTAATTACTACCTCTTGCAATGGGACTAAGTTTCTCAGTTATCCTCACGAATATGGCATAAGCAATAAGATTTTAAGCCAGTGGTGCACAAATTTCATTGTAGCGGGCAGCTTTTAACTGACACTTCTCTGGCGTTTTCAATCAGTGATGATGCTGCAAATGCAAGCTAGTCACAATACCAATAGGAGTGCTCACGGCAGTGATTGTGTGCGTGTGCAGCATCAGGAATAATTGAAACGCCAATAAAGTGACCAATATAAGCTGTCCACTGTAGTGGGCGCTAAGCGACAGTGGGAGAAGGTTTGTTCCAACGATCTCAATGATTGTCAAATTACGATTTCAGATTTGCTAAAATATTTTTCACTATATAAAACAGCTTCGCAGCTCGGGACTAACAAATATTCACCACAACATGGTTTGAAACTTCCTGGCAGATCAAAACTGTGTGCCGGACCGACACTCGAACTCGGGACCTTTGCCTTTCGCGGGCAAGCTCTCTACCAACTCTACCAACTGAGCTACCCAAGCACGACTCACGCCCCGTTCTCACAGTTTTACTTCTGCCACTACCTCGTCTCCTACCTTCCAAACTTTACAGAAGCTCTCCTGCGAACCTTGCAGAACTAGCACTCCTGGAAGAAAGGATATTGCGGAGACATGGCTTAGCCACAGCCTGGGGATGTTTCCGGAATTCCAGAATTCTGACAACATGGACTGCCAAAATTTGTGAGCCTCTTGAATTGCGCCCTACTGCAACCCATTTATTTGCCTCCCGAGACTCATTCTGAAAGAAAATATGACGCTCTGTGCGTGATCTTACACAGTGTGGTCCTCATTTACAGATAAAAACTATGCGTTGACATTCTCTTTGCAAAATGGAATAGAAAATGTTAGATGATATAAGTGGCACAGTAACGTGTAACAGTAGTAGCCACGTATCACAACCAACACTGAACGGTTTTAAGTAATAAACCTGGCTGATATGGTTCAAATGGCGCTGAGCACTATGGGACTTAATATCTGAGGTCATCATCCCCTAAACTTAGAACTAATTAAACCTAACTAACCTAAGGACATCACTCACGTCCATGCCCGAGGCAGGATTCGAACTTGCGACTGTAGCAGCAAAGCGGTTCTAGACTGAAGCGCCTAGAACCTCTCGGCCGGCCAGCTGATACGAAAGAGCAATTTTCTAAATAATATTTGCTTTAACAAAAGCCTCAAAAGCATGGGAATTGTGCAGTATTATCCTCCTGTGTGTTGAGACAGTTTCGCGCGTAAAGTTCGAAGAAGTTTCTGTGATATGTGGTCTGGGTAACGGAAACATCTACCTAATTTATTTTGATGACGGTGGCTATAAATTAAGTTTCCATTCGTTATTTAATAAAAGATTCAAGTGATAACTCTTAAGCAATATCATAAGAAACTGTTGCTGGTATTTAAGCAAACATTTAAAAATATTAGTCAGAAAAGTGCTTAAAAGGGATAAAACAAGTCGAGTTCAGATGTTACTAAAGAATTACGCTTCCCTGACCACCACGGTAGTGGAAGTGGTCTTCATTAGTAGGGAAAGACAGGTGGTGTCCTAACGTTGCAGATCACCAAACTGTGTAACATTCCGAATACACTTTAAGACAAAAAGAAGAAAACGACGCACCACGAAGGAATTATCCGAATGGGATGGAAATAGATGGAAGTGATTATAGACAAGCAAATGATCACAAATTCAGAAAAATTGGATGATTTATTGACCAGAAAGAGCTTCAAAAATTATGCAAGTCAATAACGCGTTGGTCCGCCTCTGGCCCTTATGGAAGTACTTTTCGGCTTGGCATTGATTGATAGAGTTGTTGGATGTCCTCTTGCGCGATATAGTGCCAAATTCGGTTTCATTGGCGCTTTATATAATAAAAATCCGGAGCTGGTTGGTGGACCCTGCCCATAATATTCCAAACATTCTAACTTGGGAAAAGATTCGACGACCGTGCTGGCCAAGATAATGTTTGGCAAGCACGAAGACAACCAGTAGAAACTCTCGGCCTGTACGGGCGGGAATTACCTTGCTGAAATGTGAGCCCAGGATGGCTTACCGTAAAAGGCAACAAAACGGGGCGTAGGATATCGTCGAAATACCGCTATTCTCTATGGTTGCCGCGGATGTCAACCAAAGAAGTCCTGCTATGAAATGAAATGACAGCCCACTCCGTCACTCCTGGTTGTCAGAACGTATGGTGGGCGACAGTTAAGTTAGTATCCGACCGCTGTCTGGGGCATCTACACGCCGGGTTGACCTTCGCAGGTTGGTTCAAATGGCTCTGAGCACTATGGGACTTAACTTCTAAGGTCATCAGTCCCCTAGAATTTAAACCTAACTAACCTAAGGACATCACACACATCCATGCCCGAGGCAGGATTCGAACCTGCGACCGTAGCGGTCGCGCGGATCCAGACCGTAGCGCCTAGAATCGCTCGGCCACCCCGGCCGGCCCTTCGCAGGTCATCGGAGCTCAGTTCGATGCGGGACTCATCACTCAAGACAGTTTTACCACAGTCAATGACACCACTGCAAACGTGCTTGTTGGTGCACAGTGGTCAATGGTAGTAGGTGCGATGGGTGCCGTGACGTCAGCGCCCTTTCTGTGAGCCGCCTAGTTACGGTAAGCACCAGCTATACTTCGGTTCGATGATAATGATGAATCCTGGACTCTCCCTCTATGACGATTGCTCGTTTGTCCCGTTCTGTTGTCTCTCTAGGTCGACAGTTTCTTTCTTGACGCTGTGTTCGGCCATTGTTCATCCATTTCTGAACATCATCGAATAGTGGCATCGCCGCTGTTCAAATGTCGAGCGATTCGCCGATTACTCCAACCAATTTCTTTGAGCTCAGCTACACGTCCCGTCCCAAATGGTGACATCTGCATATATTGTTCACGCGCCTGTCCAAGCATATTTACTGTCCAAATGAGTACACGGAGCGAAATTCGCGGACTTTATGCCCTAGTATTCATATGTGCATTTACTATGCTGCGCGGTGAAATTGCACTGCAGCGTCACACAGTCATCTATTGGCTGCCAAAGTTTACAAGGTTTCTTGCATTTTCCATCGATACCTGTATGAATATCAATTTGTGACCGATTTCCATAACTTCTCAATGGTACACACGTAATAGTCAGCTACCCTAAACAGAGATCCTGAACTCAAAACATGGCTCCCACACAATCTGAAGTAAATGTACCGATGAATTCTGATATCTCCAAGTATGAATCCGATCCTACCACTGTGACCAGCCAGAAAGCCACAAGAGAATTTACCTAAGGAGATTTTCTGTCACGCGCGTCGTTTATTCCTCTTTTCTATGAGACAGAAGGGATACAGAGGCTGGAAAAAAGTATGGAAACATCGCGAGAAACGCTTGCTTGAACATACATTAAAGAGCCACAGAAACTGTTACAGGCACGCGTATTCAAATACAGAGAGCTGCGATCGGCAACGCCTATGTAAGACAACAAGTGTCTGGCCCAGTTGTTAGATCGGTTATTGTTGCTAAAATGGCAGGTTTTCAAGATTTAAGTGACTTTGAACGTGGTATTATAGTCGGCGCACCAGCGATGGCACACAGCATCTCCGAGGTAGCGATGAAGTGGGGATTTTCCCGTACGACCATTTCACGAGTGTACCGTGAATATCAGGAATCCGGTAAAACATCAAGCCTCCAACATCTCTGCGGCCGGAAAAAGGTCGTGCAAGAACGGGACCAACGACGACTGAAGAGAATCGTTCAACATGATAGAAGTGCAGCCCTTCCACAAATTGCTGCAGATTTCAATGCTGGGTCATCAACAAGTGTCAGCATACGAACCATTCAACGAAACATCATCGATACGGGCTTTCAGAGCGAAAGGCTCACTCGTGTAGCCTTGATGACTGCACGACACAAAGCTTTACACCTCGCCTGGGCCCTTCATCGACATTGGACTGTTGATGATTGGACTGTTGATGATTGGACTGTTGATGATTGGACTGTTGATGATTGGACTGTTGATGATTGGACTGTTGATGATTGGACTGTTGATAACTGGAAACATGTTGCCTGGTTTGACGAGTCTCGTTTCAAATTTTAAGTAGCGGATGGACGTGTACGGGTATGGAAACAACCTCATGAATCCACGGACCCTGCACGTCAGCAGGGCAATGTTCAAGCTGGTGTAAGCTCCGTGACGATGTGGGGCGTGTGCAGTTGGATTGGTATGGGTCACCTCATACATCTAGATACAACTCTGAGAATTAACACGTACTTAAGCATACTGTCTGATTACCTGCATCCATTCATGTCCACTGTGCATTCCGACAGACTCGAGAAATTCCAGCAGGACTTGCGACACCCTATACGCCCAGAATTGCAACAGAGTGTCTCCAGGATCACTCTCCTGAATTTAAACACTTCCGCTGGCCCCCAAACTCCCCAGAAAGGAACATTATTGAGCATATTTGTGATGCATTGCCACGTGCTGTTCAGAAGAGATCTCCATCCCTCGTACTCTTACGGATTTATGAACAGCCATTAAGGATTCATGGTGTCATTTATCTCCAGCACTTCAGCAGTCAATAGTCGAGTCTATGCCCCGTCGTGTTGTGGCACTTCTTTGTGCTCGCTGGGGCCCTACACAATTTTAGGCACAAGTTTCTTTAGCTCTTCACTGTAAATGCAGGTACTAGCCAAGCTTGCAGGTTTCCTTGTTATATTTGACCACGAGCGGCAGCTGTACAATGTTCTCAGTACATTGTAAGTGTCAGTCGTTGTGAGATCAGTGTTCTGTTTAGCTGTGAGTACATTTCGCGGGACTAAGTGAATTAGAAAGTGGGGAAAATTGTTGGTGTTCGTATGATGGGTGCTTTCCAGCCCAGGTAGCCGAAATGTATCGTGTTTCCGGAGGCACCGTATCGAAGATTTATACCCCATTCAGCGAAAGCAAAAGAACGTCATTCGTCAAGTCGTAACGCGGACGGAAGTGGCTGTATTTAATGATCGTGGCGGACGATCACTGACAACGGAAAATGAGGGGACGACAGCTGCAAAAATCACGGCAGAAGTTATTGTTGCACTCACGAACACAGTCAGCATCAAGAAGCGCGAAGGGAGCTCCATAAGCAGAGAATTGCAGGGTGACTTGGAATTCCAAAGCCATTCAGCAATGTTGCAGATGAGCGTAACAGGAAATCATGGCGCCGAATCCCTAAAACCTAGATTATGGAGCAACTGAAGAGAGCCGTTTTGTTGGATGGGTATTGTTTCACGCTGTTTCCAACTTCAAGAGTGACAGATGACTGGAGTTCTGTGATGATTTGAGTTGCCATATCGAGGTATTCCATGGGTTCCATGGATACCTTGCAATGCCGCATCACTGCTAAACACAATATGGCCTTTCTGGGGTGATCATCTGCATTCCATGGTACAGTGTTTGTTCCCAAATGGTGATGCTGTGTTCCAAAACGAATGGGTCCCAGTTCACACAATTCGCATCGTCCAGGAAAGAAAAGATGTTATGTGGACATGTGTCCGGAAACGCTTAATTTCCATGTTAGAGCTCATTTTAGTTTCGTCAGTATGTTGTATCACGTTGGAATGAAGCCTCATCCGTAAAGAGAACATTTGCACTGAAATGAGGATTGACACATTGTTGGATGAACCATTCGCAGAAGTGTACCCGTGGAGGCCAATCAGCTGCTGATAGTGCCTGCACACGCTGTACGTAGTACGGAAACAACTGGTTCTCCTGTAGCACTCTCCATACAGTGACGTGGTCAACGTTACCTTGTACAGCAGCAACTTCTCTGACGCTGACATTAGGGTTATCGTCAACTGCACGAAAAATTGCATCGTCCATTGCAGGTGTCCTCGTCGTTCTAGGTCTTCCCCATTCGCGAGTCATAGGCTGGAACGGTCCGTGCTCTCTAAGGCGCCGATCAATTGCTTCGAACCTCTTCCTGTCGGGACATCTTCGTTCTGGAAATCTGTCTCGATACAAACGTACCGCGCCACGGCTATTGCCCCGTGCTAATCCATACATCAAATGGGCATCTGCCAACTCCGCATTTGTAAACATTGCACTGACTGCAAAACCACGTTCGTGATTAACACTAACCTTTTGATGCTACGTACTGATGTGCTTGATGCTAGTACTGTAGAGCAATGAGTCGTATGTCAACACAAGCACCGAAGTCAACATTACCTTCCCTCAATTGGGCCAACTGGCGGTGAATCGAGGAAGTACAGTACATACTGACGAAACTAAAATGAGCTCTAACATGGAAATTAAGCGTTTCCGGACACATGTCCACATAACATCTTTTCTTTATTTGTGTGTGAAGAATGTTTCCTGAAAGTTTGGCCGTACCTTTTTGTAACACCCTGTAGATGAGTAGGCGAAACAATCCTGCAACGTTAGGCTACAGAATTAGTGGAGTCCTAGTACTGAAAAATCTATAAACGAAATAGTAAACAAAAAGGACTTTAAATTCCTTCCTTGCTGTTCCCTGTCTTTTTTAGCCACGATGTGGATTCTTGCAAAAATTGAACAGTGTTGGTTTTTTCGTTCATTGCGTAGCTACAGTCAATTTCTAAACAGACATTGGCGCTTTTTCACTGTTTTTGTGTCGGAAGGATCATTGATAATGTCCTCTGCTACGAACGGCGAACTAACAAAATGGAGATAACGCACCCGTCATTATACATCAATGAATCTGATTAGTCTGCGCTCTCAGTTTACACAAGAGAATTACACGCCACGGGCAATGGGAAGGAAATTGTCATTAACGAGCAAGGGTGGATGTTATGGTCTGGCTGTTCCGTTATTAATTATTACACAAACACATATTATAATCATAAAACAATGAAAAAATACCATATGATGATTTTACAGGTATTTAGACAACATGCGTGATCTCTGTATTAACTTAAACATTATTAAAAATAATGTCCTAAGGAAAAAGCGCGAAGCATTGAGGAAGGAGAAATTAGAGATGGCAATCGATCGGCCTCACCCATCAGCTCCCTCTGTCCAAAGTTTTCAACATTTTGAATTAATAACCTGAGACATACAACTTCTTGAATGTTCCTCGTAGGCCTCATTGTGCTGCAGACACCGAGTGAGGTGGCGCCGTGATCAGTAAAGATTGAAATCCGCGTCTGGCCATCCTCATTTAGGTTTTCCGTGATTTCCCTAAATAGATCGTGGCAAATGCCGTGTTGGTTCATTTGAAAGGGCGCGGCTGATTTCCTTCCCTATTCTTGATACGATTCAAGCTTGTGCGCAGTCTCTGATGACGAATAACCTTCTTTCCCTCCTTTGTCCTGCAAAGAACACCAGAATGCTGGATATCAGTATCTGAAGTGTGGAGATAAATTTCAAACATTAAAACAGCATCTGGTCTACGGACGTCATAGAACATTAGACTACTGATGTTGGAATGAGACGTTAAGTCTGGCAGCCCATTTGATTCCCCCTGAAGCCACCATATCTAGATCTGCGTGGATACTCCTAAAATCACACTTATGTGCCTGGCAGCCGGTTTTTCAAACCATCTTCAAAATAATTCTCTGTTATTCCACTCTCGAACAGTGTGCGAAAAATATGAAGGTCTATATCTTTCTGTGCGAGCTCTGATTTCCATCGCATGCGGAGGAGAAAGATGGTGACTGAAATTTCGTGAGAAGATCCCGCCGCAACGAGAAACGCCTTTGCTTTAATGATGCCCACCCCAAATCCTGAATCATGTCCGGGACATTCTCTTCATTATTGATCGGTAATTTAAAACGTTCTACACTTTTTTGAACTTTCTCGGTGTACTTCGTTAGTCCTATCTGCTAAAGATCCCACGACACGCAGCATTACTCTAAAAGAGGACACACAAATGTAATGTAGGCAGTCTCTTTACTAGATCTGTTTATCTTCTAAGTGTTCTGCCAATAAAACGTAGTCTTTGGTTCGCCTTCGCCGCAACATTTTCTGTGCGTTCTTTCTAGCTAAAGTTGTTCGTAATTGTAATTCCTAGGTTTTTAGATGAATTTACTGCCTTTACATTGGATTGATTTGTCGTGTAACCGAAGTTTAATGGATTCCTCTTAGCACTTATTATTTAGGGTCAATTGCTAAGACAGATGTGTTACAAATCCTTGTTTACTATTTGTCAATAGAACGTTCTCCTGGAGGTAATTCACAATACCTTGCCTTGATGCCTCAGAACATGTCCTACCAACCGATCCCTTCTTCTGGTCAAGTTGTGCCACAAACTTCTCTTCTCCCCAATCCTATTCAATACCTCCTCATTAGTTACGTGATCTACCCACCTTATCTTCAGCATTCTTCTGTAGCACCACATTTCGAAAGCTTCTATTCTCTTCTTGTCCATACTAGTTATCGTCCATGTTTCACTTCCATACATGGCTACACTCCATACAAATACTTTCAGAAACGACTTCCTGACACTTAAATCTATACTCGATGTTAACAAATTTCTCTTCTTCAGAAACGATTTCCTTGCCATTGCCAGTCTACATTTTATATCCTCTCTACTTCGACCATCATCAGTTATTTTACTCCCTAAATAGCAAAACTCCTTTACTACTTTAAGTGTCTCATTTCCTAATCTAATACCCTCAACATCACCCGACTTAATTCGACTACATTCCATTATCCTCGTTTTGCTTTTGTTGATGTTCATCTTATATCCTCCCTTCAAGACGCTATCCATTCCATTCAACTCCTCTTCCAAGTCCTTTGCTGTCTCTGACAGAATTACAATGAAATCGGCGAACCTCAAAGTTTTTATTTCTTCTCCATGGATTTTAATACCTACTCCGAATTTTTCTTTTGTTTCCTTCACTGCTTGCTCAATATACAGATTGAATAACATCGGGGAGAGGCTACAACCCTGTCTCACTCCCTTCCCAACCACTGCTTTCCTTTCATGCCCCTCAACTCTTATAACTGGCATTTGGTTTCTGTACAAATTATAAATAGCCTTTCGTTCCCTGTATTTTACCCCTGCCACCTTCAGTATCTGAAAGAGAGTATTCCAGTCAACATTGTCAAAAGCTTTCTCTAAGTCTACAAATGCTAGAAACGTAGGTTTGCCTTTCCTTAATCTAGCTTCCAAGATAAGTCGTAGGGTCAGTATTGCCTGACGTGTCCCAATATTTCTACGGAATCCAAACTGATCTTCCCCGAGGTCGGCTTCTACTAGTTTTTCCATTCGTCTGTAAAGAATTCGCGTTAGTATTTTGCAGCCGTGACTTATTAAACTGATAGTTCGGTAATTTTCACATCTGTCAACACCTGCTTTCTTTGGGATTGGAATTATTATATTGTTCTTGAAGTCTGAGGGTATTTCGCCTGTCTCATACATCTTGCTCACCAGATACTAGAGTTTTGTCGGGACTGGCTCTCCCAAGGCCGTCAGTAGTTCTAATGGAATGTTATCTACTCCCGGGGCCTTCTTTCGATTCAGGTCTTTCAGTGCTCTGTCAAACTCTTCACGCAGTATCATATCTCCCATTTCATTTTCATCTACATCCTCTTCCATTCCCATAATATTGTCCTCAAATACCTCGCCCTTGTATAGACCCTCTATATACCCCACCCCTTCCACCTTTCTGCTTTCCCTTCTTTGCTTAGAACTGGGTTTCCATCTGAGCTCTTGATATTCATACAAGTGGTTCTCTTTTCTCCAATGGTCTCTTTAATTTTCCTGTAGACAGTATCTATCGTACCCCTAGTGAGATAAGCCTCTATATCCTTACATTTGTCCTCTAGCCATCCCTACTTAGCCATTTTGCACTTCCTGTCGATCTCATTTTTGAGACGTTTGTATTCCTTTTTGCCCGCTTCATTTACTGCATTTTTATATTTTCTCCTTTCATCAATTAAATTCAATATTTCTTCTGTTACCCAAGGATTTCTACTTGCCCTCGTCTTTTTACCTACTTGATCCTCTGCTGCCTTCACTACTTCATCCCTCAAAGCTACCCATTCTTCTTCTACTGTATTTCTTTCCCCCATTCCCGTCAATTGTTCTCTTATGCTCTTCCTGAAACTCTGTACAACTTCTGGTTTAGTCAGTTTATCCACGTCCCATCTCCTTAAATTCCCACCTTTTTGCAGTTTCTTCAGTTTTAATCTACAGTTCATAACAAATAGATTGTGGTCAGAGTCCACATATGTCCCTGGAAATGTCTTACAATTTTAAACCTGGTTCCTAAATCTCTGTCTTATCATTATATAATCCATCTGGAACCTGTCAGTATCTCCCGGCTTCTTACATGCATACAGCCTTCTTTCATGATTCTTGAACCAAGTGTTAACTGTGATTAAGTTGTGCTCTGTGCAAAATTCGACCAGGCGGCTTCCCCTTTCATTTCTTACCCCCAATCCATATTCACCTACTACGTTTCCTTCTCTCCATTTTCCTACTACCGAATTCCAGTCACCCATGACTATTACATTTTCGTCTCCCTTCACTATCTGAATAATTTCTTTTATTTCATCATACATTTCTTTAATTTCTTCGTCATCTGCAGAGCTAATTGGCATATAAACTTCTACTACTGTAGTAGTCGTGGGCTTCGTGTCTATCATGGCCACAATAATGCGTTCACTAAGCTGTTTGTAGTAGCTTACCCGCATTCCTATTTTTTTTATTCATTATTAAAGCTACTCCTGCATTACCCCTATTTGACTTTGTATTTATAACCCTGTATTCGCCTGACCAAAAGTCTTGTTCCTCCTGCCACCGAACTTCACTAATTCCCACTATATCTAACTTTAACCTATCCATTTCCCTTTTTAAATTTTCTAACCTACCTGCCCCATTAAGGGATCTGACATTCCACGCTCCGATCCGTAGAACGCCTGTTTTCTTTCTCCTGATAACGACGGCCTCTTGAGTAGTCCCCGCCCGGAGATCCAAATGGGGGACTATTTTGCCTCCGGAATATTTTACCCAAGAGGACGCCATCATCATTAACCATACAGTAGAGCTGCATTTCCTCGGGAAAAATTACGGCTGTAGTTTCCCCTTGCTTTCAACCGTTCGCAGTACCAGCACAGCAAGTCCGTTTTGGTTAGTGTTACAAGGCCAGATCAGTCAATCATCCAGACTGTTGCCCCTGCAACTACTGAAAAGACTGCTGCCCCTCTTCAGGAACCACACGTTTATCTGGCCTCTCAACAGATACCCCTCCGTTGTGGTTACACCTACGGTACGGCTATCTATATCCCTGAGGCACGCAAGCCTCCCCACCAACAGCAAGGTCCATGGTTCATGGGGGAGGATTATTATAGTAACATATGCGAATTATTATAGTAACATATGCGAATTAAAAAAGTTCGTATAACGGCACAGTAGCTCTCGGAATCAGCAACAAATATTCAAAAGCGATCTTTCTCACTTACACTCACAACGTAAACAGAAGTTGTTTTTCTAAGTAACTACCGCGAAAATATGCAACAAATTCATCACGCAGTAATAAAGGTAATAATTGCAACAAATAATCAGAGTCGACCTGTCTCAACTCCGCAAACATTGTTAAAGTTCGGCTAGTCGCACAATAATAATCACCGAAAACACAATCGAAATAGCCCGCATCTCGTGGTCGTGCGGTAGCGTTCTCGCTTCCCACGCCCGGGTTCCCGGGTTCGATTCCCGGTGGGGTCAGGGATTTTCTCTGCCTCGTGTTGGCTGGGTGTTGTGTGCTGTCCTTAGGTTAGTTAGGTTTAAGTAGTTCTAAGTTCTAGGGGACTGATGACCATAGCTTTTAAGTCCCATAGTTCTCAGAGCCATTTGAACCATTTTGAACCAATCGAAATACACAAAGTCCCAATAAAAGTTAAAGCCAATAACTCTAGCTCACAAAATTATTCTAAGCACCGTGAAACGTTAAAGTCTTTAACGTTCGTGCTCACTAGAAATTTTAAGAGTCCAACGAACGTTAATTTAGCCAACACGGCACGTTGGCTGCACAGTACGCCCAACAACCCTCGAGCGCCGAATATTACTGACGGAATAAACGATCACCAACGCAGTTTGTTGGTACTTTTATGTTCTTTTAGACGTCACAACTACTGAGTTCAAGCTAAGTATTTAAATGGTGATCAGCACTCGATTTTAAAGGTAATTACATACATTTGTAAATACTACAACATAGAGAGGATTATCATAGTCACTCTGCGACCTTTCGTTAAATTATCGATTATTAACCAAGTTACTGGTGAAGTTCAGAAACAGATGCATACATCCGGTCGTTCAAAGTATTTAACGTCCACTTAAAATTACGAACACTTACCAAGGCACGGTTTGTGGTTACTCGACACTATGAACATTATATACGGATCTGGATCACTCATGCTGACTTCATATTACCTGTATCTGTGGAGAATTTATAGCAGCGGTATAACTTGGGTACCAGTTCAGTAAATTTCTCTGTAATTGTTTACACAAATACTCAAAAAATATAGTGTTGTGGTGATTATTGACTCATCAGTTTTCAGGCGATTTTCATGTGACTTATTAAGTGTGCTGCTTAAATGATTCATTTGTTATCAGTTCAGTAAAATATTGCAATTAAAAACAATTATAACTTTTAGAATAATAAGTCCAGAACTATGTTGTATGTTACAATGTGCTCGTGTCATCACCTGGATGTCTCTAATGAATTTACACTGAAGAGCCAAAGAAACTAGTACACCTACCAAATATCGTGTAGAGCCCCCACAACAGGACGTGGCATGGACTCGACTTACGTCTGAAGTACTGCTGGAGGGAATTGACACCACGAATCCTGCAGCGGTGTCTATAGATCCGTAAGTACTAGGCGGGGGAGATCTCACCTGAACAGCACAATGCAAGGCATCCCAGATATGCTCAATAATGTTCATGTCTGGGGAGTTCGGTGGCCAGCGGAAGTGTTTGAACTCAGAAGAGTGTTCCTGAAGCCACTCTGTAGCAATTCTGGACGTGTGTGGTGTCGCATTGTTCTGCTAGAACTACGCAAGTCCATCGGAATGTACTATGGACACGAATCGATCCGGGTGATCAGACTGGACGCTTACGTCGTGTCACCTGTCAGAGTTATATCTAGACGTATCAGACGTCCCATATTGCTCCAATTGCACACGCTTCACACCATTACAGAGCCTCCACTAACTTCTACATCTACATCTACATCTATACTCCGCGAGCCACCTTACGGTGTGTGGCGGAGGGTACTTATTGTACCACTATCTGATCCCCCCTTCCCTGTTCCATTCACGAATTGTGCGTGGGAAGAACGACTGCTTGTAAGTCTCCGTATTTGGTCTAATTTCTCGGATCTTTTCGTTGTGATCATTACGCGAGATATATGTGGGCGGTAGTAATATGTTGCCCATCTCTTCCCGGAATGTGCTCTCTCGTAATTTCGATAATAAACCTCTCCGTATTGCGTAACGCCTTTCTTGAAGTGTCCGCCATTGGAGCTTGTTCAGCATCTCCGTAACGCTCTCGCGCTGACTAAATGTCCCCATGACGAATCGCGCTGCTTTTCGCTGGATCATGTCTATCTCTTCTATTAATCCAACCTGGTAAGGGTCCCATACTGATGAGCAATACTCAAGAATCGGACGAACAAGCGTTTTGTAAGCTACTTCTTTCGTCGATGAGTCACATTTTCTTAGAATTCTTCCTATGAATCTCAACCTGGCGCCTGCTTTTCCCACTATTTGTTTTATGTGATCATTCCACTTCAGATCGCTCCGGATAGTAACTCCTAAGTATTTTACGGTCGTTACCGCTTCCAATGATTTACCACCTATGGCATAATCGTACTGGAATGGATTTCTGCCCCTATGTATGCGCATTATATTACATTTATCTGCTCTCATGCAGGGTCCGTGGATTCATGAGGTTGTCTCCATACCCGTACACATCCATCCGCTCGATACAGTTTGAAACGAGACTCGTCCAACGAGGCAACATGTTTCCAGTCATCAACAGTGCAATGTCGGTGTTGATGGGCCCAGGCGAGGCATAAAGCTGTGTGTCATGCCATCATTAAGGATACTGGAGTGGGCCTTCTTCTCCGAAAGCCCATGTCGATGACGTTTCGTTGAATGGTTCGCACGCTGACCATTGTTGATGGCCCAACATTGAAATCTGCAGCAAATTGCGGAAGGGTTGCGCTTCTGTCACATTCAACGGTTCTCTTCAGTCGTCGTTGGTCCGTTCTTGCAGGATCTTTTTCCGGCCGCAGAAATGTCGGAGATTTGATGTTTAACCGGATTCCTGATATTCGTGGTACACTCACGAAACGGTCGTACGAGAAAATCCCCACTTCATCGCTATCTCGGAGATGCTGTGTCCCATCGCTCGTACGCCGATTATAACACCACGTTCAAACTCACTTAAATCTTGATAACCTGCCATTGGAGCCGCAGTAACCGTTGCCGACCGCAGCGCAGTGTTCTGCCTGTTTACATATTTCTGTATTTGAATATGCATGCTATACCTGTTTCTTTGGCGCTTCAGTGTATATTCATGTTCCACTCCGTAATGTACAAGACATTTACTGCCATTACCATCAATCATATAGAGCGAACACTTTTATTTTAAACGGGAAGAAAACAAGCAAGCTTCGAAGTGGCCTAGTTAGGTAGAATCGATACCTGTTAGCTGGACTACTCCTCCTTTAATAACCCCGCCAGAAATCGGACTGGACGCTGACAATGGTGGGAGGACATCCGAGTGCACAATGCACGACCTCTCTGCTGGCGCCGTCAGAATAGGGTCAGACCCGTCTGGTCACTACTGCACACTATCTACCGCTAGTGTCGCCTCACATTTATAGCTACTCAGTTACAATATCCCACCAGACAGCGGCTATTTATAGCTGGCTGTGTTCACAGTTATCTAACGAGGTTCAGTTACGGACACAGATAAGCTCAGTTATCCAAACGACAGGTTAGTGTAATAATACACGGTGCTCGAGCAACTCGGAATGAACCGCCATGGTGAGGCAGCTGCTTTAGAAAGCTACTCCTAAAGCAAAGAGGGTCTCACTGCAGGTTTAAACGTAGCTAATACCTCGTAGAGAACCATAAACTGAACGAAGCCAAAATAATTGTAAGAAGAATCGTGCATGAAGCTTTCAATAAATGCGGAGAAAACGTTTACCTACCGATCAGGTAGAAAATCGTTGAAGATCTGGTCTCACTCAGAATAAGGAAAGGATCAAAGCCGTCTCTTCAGACGCTTAGTGTTCAAAATGATATTGAACCGGATCATGACAGAAAGAAAACTGTTTCACCGAAGAATATCGTACAGCGGATCCTCTTTTCAGTCGTCGTACTTAACTAATAGCTTTTTGACGGGATGTTGCCCCTGGAGCTGACACTGACTGGTTTTGAGGCTAGTAGAAGGCCTGAAGCCGAATATTCATCGACTCTGTGAGGACCTACGCTGTAACATGATAGGATTGAAAAGTGAGCAGTTCAAGGGGAAACCATATGGGCTGTTACATCACTGACATTAAAGTGAAGCGAGAAACGTTTTCGGAAATTTTGGTTCGCGAGGTATATCTAGAGGTCTCTAACCAGAGCATGATAAAATGGAACAATCTCATGTATCTAATTGTCGATAAGAGGATGTTACGTTGAGAGTTATTAGATGTATCTGAAAACATTGTAATTCTTAAAACTCTCATATGATCGCTTTGCTCGTAAACACCCTTAAGGAAAATTTAATGCTTGAATTATCTCACGAAGTCTATTTATTCACCGCCAATGGGTCATAGAAACAGTTAAAAACGTCAGTGAGAGACGATATAAGACCTGTTTGCTCCTAAAATGCCAAGACCAAATTTCCATGCTGACTCAAGAGGCATTTTACTTCCTTCGTCACATACTTTTGGTAATGACAATAGAGGTAAAACGAGAGAGATGTTTACTTTGAGGTACGCTACAGACGTTCTTCAGTTAATGAAATAGAAAAGGGGTAAGACTGCTGTTGCAAGACCGGAATCGAACACATCCCATAAACACAAAGTCAGATTTTATGCCTTTATTCTACCAAACAAATCGAGGAAAGCGTGGTAAGCCGAAGTAAAATGTGTAATGGAAAATGGGCTTACAGACCGAAGCCTGTGTTATACGAAAACAATACAGTTTTGTGAAACGTTGCAAAAAAACTGTTTTGTTTACTTAATACGAAGTCAAAATGAGTTAACTGTACATAGCTTCTTAATACGAATGAGATTCGATATAATCGCTGACTTCTGGGAAAGAAATCTGTCGAGAACTCTTACCAGAAGAAGGGCCAGTTTAGTGGGACAAGTATCGGAATAATTAAAGAGCAGCAGAGGTAAAAAATAGTGGGCGCAGGCACCGACTGGAATATGTAATACAGACTGTAGACGATGCTGGATGTTTTTGCTGTATACAAATGAAAAGATGGGAATATTTAACCAGTGTAGGGAATGGTTACTTAAAATACACCGACGAGCCAAAACAGTTTGACTGCCTGCTTAATACCGTGTTGGTTCACTTTTGGACCGCAATACAGCAGCGATTCTACATGGCATGGATTCGACAGGACCTTGGTAGGTTTCTGGAGCTATGCAGCACCAGACACCTACGCACAGGTCACGTAAATTACGGGCCAGTGGTATGTGGCCGGCCGATAGTGTGTGAGACGCCTTCCATCGGGTTCTAACCAGACGAATTTGGTAGCATGACATCGTTAGGTAACTATCATACTGTCTAAAATGGTGTAACACGATTTCGGCGCTGTGCTGCGGAAAGTTACCCTGCTGGAAGAGGACAGGAGGACAACAAGCATGAACGTACGCAAGTGATCCGCAACAATCTTCAAATAGGCCACAGCTATCATGGTGCCTTCGATTATATCACAAGTCACATAGAAGTACAGGTGAATGTGAGCCCATAGCATTAAACTGCCCCCCCCCCTCCCCATCCCCCCCGCTTGCGTTTGTGCGGCGCTTCCGGAGACGACCATCAACCTCGTGTAACAAGAAATGTAATTCACTGGACCGGGCGACATGTTTCCATTCATCCGCTTTCCAGTTTCGAAGATCCCATGCCCACGGCAGTTTTAACTAATGACGCCGTTGGGTCAACATGCCAACATTTAAGTGTCGCCTGGCGTGAAGCCCCATGTTAACAACTTGTACTGAAAGGATCTTCTGGTATGTGCTCAACAGTGTACTCTGTCGACATATCTGCCATGGAATCTACCGTGGAATGTAATTCAACTTTTTCTTTTCCAAATACCGTTTTGGATCTTGGATGATTATTATTCTTATTATATTGTGCACATATTACAATTTTCTATGCATAAACACGTTTGTATACCATGCAAAAATTTAAAAAAAAATTGTTATGTGTTAGTTATTTACGTGTTACCTAGATCACTTGAGCGATTCTTTTATCGAAATTGTGTGGAATGAGTCAGTTTGCAGGATATGTATAAATGATTAGTGTTAACAATAATGAATGCGTTTTTTTTATTTTTTCTTATTTATTTATTTTTAATTTTTTATAGGCTACCAGTTTTTCAGTATAAATTCATCGATGGAATAGGAGTTGCCAGGACAAATGATTTTAGGTTAGATTAAAATTTGAAAATTTCCTTTGCTACCTATCAGGCATTTTATGTTAGTGTACAAATGATCAAAGATTTTCGTTGCTGCATATTGAACTCTTAACTTCCCTTATCAGCCCATCTAATTTTCAATGAGCAGGTTCTTCTTAAAATCGGAGAGGAATATGTTGAAAACCCTGACAAGGTGAAGGGACAGGATGGTAGGAAAAATGTTAAGACATCACGGAATGACTTTCATGGAACTAGAGGTAGCTGTAAATGAATTCTTTTCCGAGCTATTGACAGCTTTAACAATGGATAATGAAGGTAATTTTGCTCTATAGTGCTGTAGGTATGAACATCACTGTAATTCTTCAATTATGATGGATTATTTACTGTAAATTTCTTAGCATCACATATCATTCTTAATGCTCGCTTTGTGCAATCAATACTTTCGTTCTGGGTAGTGAATTATCGCAGAAAGCTATTCCATAAGACATTATTGAGTGGAAATATGCAAAATACGCCAGGATGTTAATTCGTCTGGTTCCAAGATTAGCAATTAAGCTAAGAGCAAAAAAAGGACTTAATTGTCCGAGAATCTCAATAATTTGCTTCTCCCATTTAAAGTTTTCATCAATATGCAAAGCCAAAAATTTGGAGCATTTACTGAGTGCTGCTCCAGAGCTACATCAATTGTTAGCATAACTGTACTTGTTGTACGCAACTGAATGTAGTGTGTGTCTTCAAAATTTATAGAGTTTGTTTTCGGAGAATCACTTAATAATTCTTTGAAAAACATCTACTATCTCTTCTGTTGTTTTCTCTCTGATTGGATTTATTATAACACTAATATCGTATGCAAAAAGTACCAGTTGTGCTTGTTGAATGTTAAGTGGAAAGTCATACACAAACTGTATGAAAGGAATAGGAGTGGACCCAAAACTGAACCCTGCGGTACTACCTTTGTTATCTGCTGATCTCTCCCCAGTAACCAAAGTTTTCTACCCTTGAAAGATTGTTTCAGTTTTTCATCACAATTTTTTGCATTGTATTTGTTAAAAATGATTCAGACCAACTGTGTAAAGCCATCAGTTCCACAAAACTTGAATTTTTTCAAAGAAAGTAATTTCTACATGTACATCTATACAAACATATGCCTTGGAAACTTCACAAAAATACTAACTGGCGATATTTTAGTGTAAATGTGCTAGTGAACTAAAGGTTATTATCGAAGCCACATAAATTAAAAGTCACAATTACACTGTGCGCGACACACTCTACGGTTACTTGCGGTTTGTGAATGAGGAAGCGTGTGAGGAGAGCCATCATCACACTCCTTCTTCGGACAAAGGGCACTGTGATGAAGCGAGCTCAGGCTGCCACCTCGTTTCTCACAACCAACGACGTAGGAACAAACGAGGCTGCGCATTAATATGTAGGAGTCATGCAAATGCGGCGGTGTCAGGGCATGTTTCGTCATCCAGGCGGTCATCTTCAAGCATTCTCGCGAACGACGGCAGTCCGTGCAACGCGGCTGATGAGGCGCGCGCCGCCTACCGCAAAAAGCTGACTCGCCTTATGAAGCCCAAGTGAGCTGTTAACGAGGCGGCGGCTGCCAACTTTGCAGGCTCTTCGGAAGTTTGCCTCCCTGCGCAGGAAGGCGGCTATCGAGGATAATTACAGAGGCAGGCGGGGCCGGCTAAACCGCCAACACGGGCCATGCTAAACCAATTACTGCGTGGCAGTAACTCGCTGTACAGTAAGTTGCTGCGGTCTGTCTGTCGCTGCCAGCTATCGCCACACCACAGTTTCAACCACTCTCATCATGTACACATCAAACGAACTTTTTTGGTCAAGGGTGAGCAGTAACTGAGGCAGCTCGTGGTTCGAATACAAGGGAAGGCTGCGAATCTGTTACATATCTGGCAAAGTTCTTGAGTGCTCTTCAAGCACAGTCCTATCTAGCACACTCGTTGAGAAAAGCTTCGAAATGCACCTCCTGTAGGGAAAAAAAAGAAAAAAGCTCTCAGTCAACGCACAGCATCAAGGAAACGCCCTTAACAAGAAATGATTTTTTAGCAGTTGAAAATAACGGCGCATGTTTGATGTTTCGCACCCCTGTTTCATTTAATCGTTCGGTTCCTGAAACTCTTGCTACGCGGCGACACGTTTTTGTATTCTAGTACACTCTAGTGAGACATTCGCAAACTTAGCATGCCTTTACTACTGTGGATAGAACATTTAATGCCGGAAACAAAGGAGTTGTAAGGTTGCAGATTTGCACCTTACATGATGCTAAATCAGTATTAATATACCGAATGCCGGCCGGTGTGTCCGTGCGGTTCTAAGCGCGTCAGTTTGGAACCGCGTGATCGCTACGGTCGCAGGTTCGAATCCTGCCTCGGGCATGGATGTGTGTGATGTCCTTAGGTTAGTTAGGTTTAAGTAGTTCTCAGTTCTAGGGGACTGATGACCTCAGTAGTTAAGTCCCATAGTGCTCAGAGCCAATATACCGAATAATAATTGATAATTGGCCCACCGGTAGGAGAGAATGGACACAGAAAAGGAAGTTGTGTGTGTCATGTCAGACTAACGAGATGGGCTCAGAGGCTGGAACACGGCCGGAACCCCTAAGGACGGTGTTTATGTCATGTCAAACTAACGGGATGGCCGCGGCCGGACCCCTATGTCGGCTGGCACTTCAGACCACCAAAGACGTTCGGAAAGGCTGGGCCATCACAACAAGAAGCGAGAAGGAGCTATATGCGAAAGAGAGAAAGACGATTTCGCGCCACAGTGGAAAATTTGCGGAAGACTGTGACGGGATTGGCGCAGAGCGCGTAGAGATATATGTTGGCGGCAACAGTAACCTTGGGAGAATTCTGTGTCGTGGTTGAGTACAAACGCGCACGGATATATGGAAGTGTGTGTCGTGATTGGCTGCCAACGCGCACGGATCCATGCGGCGAAGAACGGCCAGGTTTGCAAAAACTCTGAAGGTGGGCTCTGGGGTCGGCTGTGGAAGAGAGCAGTCGCGGTGTCTGGCTGCGCTGCTTGGAGAGCGTGGAGAGAAGTAGGTTGGAGAAGTTACCGGCATTGAGTCCAGTGGTTACTCTTCAAGTGTGAATAGTTTAGAGCATACGACTCCACACACATAGCATTATCTGTTCCTCTGAGGAGAGAAATAGATTTGTACTAACTTGTGGTGTTCATATGCAATCTGAAGTGTACCTTTGCTGCCGCGCACTTGAGTCGACCAACTACTCTTGGCATATGTGCAAGTAGCTTGAGTATTGGCTAGTGACGGACTCCGCAATTGAATCCTCACGTACAGGAGTTTACGGGCGCAAACCACGTCAACGTTGGAGATTAAAGCCAAGCTCGCTCACGGGAAAGACGGCATCACGACGTTGGACGGGCCGACCGTCGTAATCATCACGGGGAATTATGGTGGTATTAGAAATCATCAGCCAAAGTAGGGCACTGTAATTCTAAATGAGTTCATATTCCGCTAGCTCTTTGACTGGCGCTCTCTGTGTCCGTTCAGGCAGAACTGCAATAGAGTCACTTGCTGGTTCAGTGTTGACTTAAGTAGTTAGGAAAAGAGAATGCATTGTTCCAATGATAGGCTAGTTAGGTTAGCGAGTGTATTGTATTGTCATGTTAGGCTAGAAATATTGCTCATCCTGTTTTCTGAATAAATCTTAATTTGGTATCATACGCTAATCACCGCATTATTAATTTCGTAGCTAGCAATCACCGCATTTTTGTTTAATAATTAGAGTGTAATGGTAATTTCGATGCAAATGATACTGGGGGCATAATCGCGCATTTAAACAGAGCCAACTTAAGTCAGATAGCAACTCGTGGTCGACTAAGACTACCAATAGATATTTTTCAATATATCGATAATTTTACAATAAACACCCGTACGTTGCAGAGTTTATTTAACACTGTCAAGACACTGATGTTAAATTTCGATTAATGACGTATGAGAGCATATAGAGATATACTGGGGCCGGAGTTGCCCTTTGTTGTAAACAGCGAAACGAGAAAATCATGTGAAAAATGGTACGAAACCTTTAGACTCAGCTAGCCGAACCTTATAGAAGTCCATTACAGCGACACTCAGAAGAAGCCACGGACCCAAACCTCTGATGCGTCCAGCTAACTGGCATTTGAAGGTGCGGCCGTAAGACTACAATGCCTATTGTCAAATGGAATTAAATTGTATGACAACACGCGTCCATGTATCACCGACCTCACCGTGTAGTCTCCAGGATGTTGCATTTCGGAGTGTTCAAGTATGTCTACATCTACATCTACATACATGCTCCGCAAGCCACTGTACGGTGCGTGGCGGAGAATATCCTGTACCGCTACCATTCGTTTGATTTTATGCACTAATCGCAGACAGACGAAAGAAAAAAGGACAGTCTATTTTCCTCTGTATGATCCCTAATTTGTCGTATCTTATCTTCAAGGCCTTTGCGCTAAATACGTTGGCGACAGCAGGATCGTTCTGCAGTGAGCTTGAAATGCCGATTCTCTGAAGTTCCTCAATAGTGTTCTTCGAAAAGAACATTGCCTTCCCTCCAGGGATTCCCATCTGAGTTCCCGAAGCATATCCGTAACACTCGCGTGTTGTTCGAAACCGCCGTCAACAAATCTAGCACCTCGCCTCTGAATTGCCTCGATGTCTTTATTTAATCCGACCTCATACGGATCCCAAACACTCGAAGGCTATTCAAGAATGGGTTGCACCATGGTCCCTTATGTGGACTCCGTTACAGATGAACCACACTCTCCTAAAATTCTCCCAATAAGCTAAAGTCCACCATTCACCCTCCCCAACACATTCCTCACTTGCTCGTTCTATTTCATATCACTTTGCAACGTTACGCCCAGATACGTATTTAAACGACGTGACTGTCTAAAGCAGAACACTGTTAATAGTGCATCTGCACAGCACGCGTTTTATTTTCCTACTCATTCGCATTACTTACTTTTTCCTACATTTAGAAATAGCTGCCATTCTTCACACCGTATTCTCCATATAGTCTTGATTTAGTCCCGTCGGATCTCCATATATTCGAAAGCCCGTGGTATGTTTCCGCACGTATAAGGTACCAGATCTACATCTATATCTATACAACGCACCTAATGGTCTGTGGCTAAAGGTACCTAGTGTATTACTGTTACTTGCCCCTCTTCCTGTTCCAGTCACTAATAGTTCACGGAAATACCGATTTTTGGTAAGCCTCTGTGTGAGCTAGAATCTCTGTAATTTTACCTACATGGCCATTTCGCGAGATATACTGTAGGAGAAAACAATCATATTGGTTACCTCCTCTAGAAATGTAAGCTGTCGGAACTTTGTCACTAAACCACACCATGATACAGAACGCTGCTCTTGCACTGGATTTGGCTGGGCATCTCCTTGACGCTTTCGTACTTACTACACTCGAGCGTCAAAGAAACTGGTACAGGCATGCGTATTCAACTACAGAGCTATGTAAACTGGTAGAATACGACGCAGCGGTCGGCAGCACCTATTTAAGACAAGTGGCTGGCGCAATTGTCATGTCAGTTACTGCTGCTACAACGGCAGGTTATCAAGATTTAAGTGAGTTTTAGCGTGAAGTTATAAACGGCGAACGAGCGATGGAACACAACATCTCCGAGGTAGCGATGAAGTGGGGATTTTTTTGTACGACAATTTCACTAGTGCACCGTGAATATCAGGAATCCTAAAACATCAAATCTCCGAAATCGCTGCAGCCAGAAAAAGATCCTGCAACAACGTGAAAATGACGACTGAAGAGAATCGTTCAACGTGACAAGTGCAAACCTTCCGCAGGTTGCTACAGATTTCAGTGCTGGCCCATCAACAAGTGTCAGCGTGCAGATCATTCAACGAAACATCATCAGTGTGGGCTTTCAGAGCCGAATGCCCACTCTTGTACCCTTGGTGATTGCATCACAAGCAGCTTCACCCCTCGCCTGCTCCCGGCAACACCGACGTTGGACTACTGGTAACTGGAAATTGCCTGATCGGACGAGTCTCCTTTCAAATTGTATCGAGCGGGTATGGAGACAACCTCATGAATCCATGGACCCTGCATCTCAGTAGTGGACTATTCAAGCTGGAGGAGGCTCTGTAATGGTGTGGGGCGTGTGCAGTTGAAGTGATTTGGGACGCTTGATACGTTTAGATACGATACTGACGGGTGACGCGTTACCTAAGCATCCTGTCTGATCACCTGCATCCATTCATGTCCGTTATGCATTCCGACGGACTTAAAGCAATTCCATCAGGACAATGCTACACCACAGACGCCAAAAATTGCAACAGAGTGGCTCTAGGAACACTTTTCTGAGATTAAACACTTCCGCTGGCCACCAAACTCCCCAGACACGAACATTATTGAAACTATCTGGGACGCCTTGCAAAGTGTTCTTCAGAAGAGATGTCCATCCCCCCGTACTCTTACGGATTTATGGACATCCCTGCAGGATTCTTGGTGTCGGTCCCCTACAGCACTACTTCACACTTTAGTCGAGTCCATGTCACGTCGTGCTGCGGCACTTCTGTGTGCTCACTGGGGCCCTACGTGATATTAGGCAGCTGTAGCAGTTTCTTTGGCCCTTCAGAGTAGATTAGTCTGTAATGAAACGCATATATATGAAGACAGTAACTTGATCTCGAAAGAACAGTTACTGTTGATGACCGTGCAGCTTTTCCCTGGAATAAATGATGACTAACTGACAACCTCAGCTGCCGATAGGTGTAAGCAGGAGATCCCGGGTTCAAGTCCCCGTCGGGGCACACATTTTCAGCTGTCTACATCGAGGTATATATATATATATATATATATATATATATATATATATATATATATATATATATATTTAAAGGCTACCCAGCCATTGACCTTCGTTTGTGCGAATGCGCACAGGTTGCCCAAACTCTTACGGGAATCGCCAAAGCGTGTGCGAGTAATGAGTGGGTGGGCAAATGTCTATAAGGTATAATACAAGCCGGCCGAAGTGGCCGTGCGGTTAAAGGCGCTGCAGTCTGGAACCGCAAGACCGCTACGGTCGCAGGTTCGAATCCTGCCTCGGGCGTGGATGTTTGTGATGTCCTTAGGTTAGTTAGGTTTAACTAATTCTAAGTTCTAGGGGACTAATGACCTCAGCAGTTGAGTCCCATAGTGCTCAGAGCCATTTGTATAATACATATGTAGAATTGTGGACAGTTGGGAATGTGAGTCTCACGGGAAGCGTGCAAGGGATAAGTCCCTGCAGTCGCGCTTTTCATCTTTGTCCTCAGTGGCTCAGATGGATAGAGCGTCTGCCATGTAAGCAAGAGATCCCGGGTTCGAGTCCCTGTCGGGGCACACATTTTCAGCTGTCCACATCGAGGTATATCAACAACACCTGTCGGCAGCTGAGGTTGTCAGTTAGTCATCATGTAATGAAACGCTCTGATCTTCATTTCATCTATCAGTCCTATCTGGTACGGATCCCAGACTGACGAGCGATATTTAAGTATTGTCTGAACGAGCATTTCGTAACTTACCTCCTTTGTGAGTGCATACTTCCTGAGGATTCTTCCAGTGCTTCTGTCTGGCATCTGCCTTCCCTGCGAATGGTTTCATATGGCCGCTCAATTTTAAATCTCACTATGCGCACACTCCTGTGTATTTTACGGGTGCGACTGCCTTCAGTAATATTTCTGCAGTGGTGGATCATTATGTCTATACATGTGCAACATTTGTTTACGCTGAGGACAGTTGCCAATCCCTGCATCAAGTGTCGTTCCTCTGCAGGTCTCCTTGCATTTCGCTGCAATTTACTAGCGCTGCGACTTCTCTGTATACAGCACCATCCTTCACGAAAAGCACCATGGAACTTCCAAACGTTATCCACTAGATCGTTTATGTGCAGGTCGGTTATTTCTTTATTGCTAATTTAAAGACCTGTTATTTGATTTTTAGAACAGGTCGTACCACATTACAGATTTCATTTATCACTTTTTGGTAGTTTTTTGTTTTGTTTTCATCTGCAATATTTGACAAAGAATAATACTTTTTTTTACTATAGCAATAACCTGAAGTTGAAATATGAATAAAGTTTTGTTGTTTTAAGAAGAATTTTAAAGAAATGAAGGGATAGAAGAGAGATTTGTTTGTGCCATCACCGACTGTGATGGCACTATAAGTTTTTTTGATCTGATGACAAAACAGTTTATAGTAGAGAAATGGCATTGCTAATCCCATGCATGAACATTAGGTAATCATCCGTGTACAACATTCGGTACTGTCTTGACTCGCTGCCAGCATCTTACAGTACATTTACTGTATTCGAATTCCTCAATTGTTATTTGAGTGATATACATAATTTTTTCAGCTAGGTTTGGCAAATTATTTCTGATTTATAATTCTAGGTGTCTTATTTACCGTTACATCTCATGTTCCTCCTCCTCGAGTTGCTCTGCAGTGTCGCTGATTTCACTGACACTGTAGGTATCGAAGTCTACCCTCTGGAGGTTGTTGTTACGTTACATACAGGCATGTCTGTACGTCGTGTCCGCAAATACTCTTCATGTGTTGTTTTTGAAATACTGTTTGTTATTCATTTAGTTGTGCCCATTGCTCTTCGTCTCTTATTGCTGTGTGTATATGTGTGTCTGTTTCTGTGTACTGCAAGTGTAGTGTACGTCCATTGTTCACGTATTGTAATTAATATCACCAAGACAACCACGAAGAACCTACGATGTAAAGAACATATCAGTAACAGTGTTGTCATTGGAATGTCTCCCGGAAGTCAGAACAGTCACTGGCAATAAATAATTTTGATTTACTAGAGGAAACATTGAAACATAATAATGGGACTTCCAAAATACTGCAAAAAACACGCACACTTCAAACATAGCAGGACCACAATCACGATCAAACCAGTTAAGATCTATTACTAATGGTAATATCGTTCCGTATTCTTTATGTTACTATAAGCACTGAATTCTTCACCGCTATCGAGTTATTAAACAGCAACACAAATAGAAAATACAAAGATTCCGATATCAGAGCTATACTCTCGACTACAAACAGTGATCAACCTTAAGATATAAGCTACAGCCGCTGTGGTGACTGATAATTCGCAATTTTTCACAAACACAACTTTTATTGATACTAAGTTCACAAGGTTGATGACTGAAGAACAAACGAAAGGTAATATGAACGATGCCAGTAAAAGTCTCCTAATTGAGGCAAACTAAAGTTCACTTCGAATTTACCACAAAGGTTCGTGGTAACAAACACACACACACACACACACACACACACACACACACACACACACTAGTAACAGTCCAATTGAGAGACGAAGACGTAATCTTCAACGGTCGCAGTACACGAGGTTGGGATCTGGCGTGAGCTGAACTTCGGGGCTGGTTCTAGCCCCTAAATAGCTGTCTCCAGCCAGCCAGGTTTTGGCTTAGTGATACTTCCTGCAGGCTGTGGCTGGAGCTCACCCCTACA
Organism: Schistocerca nitens; assembly: GCF_023898315.1. Classification (NCBI taxonomy): domain Eukaryota; kingdom Metazoa; phylum Arthropoda; class Insecta; order Orthoptera; family Acrididae; genus Schistocerca; species Schistocerca nitens. Next base: position 487,838,586 of record NC_064618.1, read on the forward strand.
GGAAGTAGTGCTCGGAATGTCTGTTTCCATTATCTTGTATGTAAATAGCTGGTGTTTACCGTTGTGCTTTTGGTACGCCTGGGGCTTAGACAACCTCGTACTCTGTGGTGTAATATGGGTTACCAGCCCTCAGGGGCTACCTTGGCTCCGGTATAACAGCCGCCATCACGGTGTCGACTGAGACGGACGTGGTTCTTTCAGACTGTGGCGGTTGGCCGCCGTCAGTAAAGCTGCGGCCTCCCTTTTATTTCTCCCCATACACAGGACGGTTAACGCTCTTTGCCTATTGGTTCTAACGAGCAAGCGGACAGGCATTCAGCTGCCACAGAGCCCTACTCATTTCTTATCCTGAAGAAATAAAGTAGTGCCATTTTGTGCCGTCTAAGTACTCGCAACACCTCCCAGATTACTACATGTTTTGTAGCTGATTTACACAAGCGTACGTATCTAAAGAAATTCTTATTTACTGCTTTGACTTTGGTCCCTATTGTTTACTAAGTGGTGCTGTGCTGTGATGTTGCAGGAACATGTGGAACGTGTGGCGCACGGTACTGGAGGAGAACGAGAAGTTGGCACGCGCGAGGTTGGCAGCCGTGGAGGTATTTCACCAGCAGATAGCGGACGACGCTAAGGTGCTACGGTCGCAGAAGGTCCAGAACGCCAAGAAGGTCAGTACACACCCGCCACACTACATTCACTGTGCACATTCAGTCAAGCAACAACACGCGTGAAGTAAATTATCTATTGTGTTATTCTTCTATTCTTCCCTAGCGTTTATCCCGTCCAGTACGCGGTCCGCCTTTTCAGAATATCTCCAGTGTAATACAGCGGATTTACAAGAGAGCCAGAGGCAGATCCAAGTTACAAAAGGCATCCACGTTAAGACTAACAGTGGAGTTGTACAAACGGCATTAATTCCTGGCATTAGGACAGTCAAAAATTTCGTCGTGTCATTTATTCACCTTGATCCCAGCGTGTTAGGTTTCGCTGCGATTGCAGCAGATGAATTGCAGGTTCATCAAAATTCGAGTCTACTCTCCCCAGGCGATCCGCAAACCTGTTTATGGCGTACGGAGGTAATCCGATAAGCCAAATGATGTACGGTGCCGCTACGTGCGGAAGCAGTTTTCAGTTCCGCGCGATAAGCGCCCAAAGCCGCACTGCGGTCCCGCCTATTTGCACTGAGCCCTCCGTCCAGGTCTGCTGTTTGCGCCGGTGTAGTCTCTAGGTCACACACCGACCGGTAGTACTGGTTACGGCGGCAAAACACAATTAATCAAGCCGCCTGCTGTTTGCTGTCCAGACGGGGTCTCGGTGATTAATCAAACGTGATTAAAACGCTGGAAGAACGGCTGACCACTCGCGTCGCTAAAAGAGGCCAGATGAGATGTTCGGCTGCCTTCCAATCACACGGCCACCAGCAGGGAACGTGGGTAACAACACAATTAGGTGTAGGGGTGACTGTGGACAGCAAACATCAGCTGGGATTATGTCTGCTTGTGTGTCTGTTAGGTACAACGTAGATTCACTGCATATTGTTAAAAGCTAAATACTTACAAGAATCTACAGAATATACAGAAAATGGCCCAGATCAAAACGCCCTCTTACTAACTGCATCCCATGAAAATTTTATTTTAACGCTAACTTCACTTTAAGAACACCTTAACTCTGGGCACACTTACTTTGTGCAACAGTTAATCAGTAGGCTTCATTGAATATTTATGCATCTGAACGATTAAGTTTCCTATCAATGAATCCGTCTCTTGACTTACAAAATGTATAGTATAGTGCTCCACCTTATAGAAGAAATAAGTGTTATGAGCAAGCTTGGTTGACAATTGTGTGTTACATACATTTCCACACCAAGATTGAAAATATTGAATAACAGAAGAACACTGAATGGATTTTGTAGCCGCGCGGAATTAGCCGAGCGGTCTAGAACGCTGCAGTCTTGGACTGTGCGGCTGATCCCGGCGGAGGTTCGAGTCCTCCCTCGGGCATGGGTGTGTGTGTTTGTCCTTAGGATAACTTAGGTTAAGTAGTGTGTAAGCTTAGGGTCTGATGAAAAAAAAATGGTTCAAATGGCTCTGAGCAGTATGGGACTTAACTTCTGAGGTCATAAGTCCCCTAGAACTTAGAACTACTTAAACCTAACTAACCTAAGGACATCACAAACATCCATGCCCGAGGCAGGATTCGAACCTGCGACCGTAGCGGTCGCGCGGTTCCAGACTGTAGCGCCTAGAACCGCTCGGCCACCCCGGCCGGCTAGGGTCTGATGACCTTAGCAGTTAAGTCCCATAAGATTTCACACACATGTGAACATTTTTTTTTTTTTTTGGGTCTTGTAATGTCATTAACGGCTCCAAAGATCTCTATGTGAAGTTACCTCTTGCAACCTGAAAGAACCACATGAAAACGCTTCTAGCAATCTTGCGATGAATAAATAAGTGACGACAGTGGAAGCAATTCTCGGTTTATAAATACGTTTGCTGAACGGTAAAGGCCGGTCGGTGTGGCCCAGCGGTTCTAGGCGTTTCAGTGTGGAACCGCGCGACCGCTACGGTCGCAGGTTCGAATCCTGCCTCGGGCATGGATGCGTGTGATGTCCTTAGTTAGTTAGATTTAAGTAGTTCTAAGTTCTAGGGGACTGATTACCTCAGAAGTTAAGTCCCATAGTGCTCAGAGCCATTTGAACCATCATGGAAAAATCCCGAGTACCATACAACTGAGCACATCCCTTATCGTTAAATGTATGCTATTAGTTTAACAACGGCAAGGAGCGTAAATAAATTTAGAAAAAATCATGTCTAAACTACTGACTATTTCAACTCAAAACACAGCTCATAGTACATGGACGACATTTAATACTACATGAACCACATGGCACCCTACACCACTGCATAACAAGTATTTACCCGCATTCAAGAAGCCGATAGAAGTACCTAGTCGTTACATTATTTATTAAGGATTTATACTGAGGTTATCACCTTAAACTTGCACACCAAATATTGCTGAAATGTGCTGTTTATGTGTAGTTTTCACATAATGGCTTGGTAGTCAGGGGCTCTTATTGTTACCCAATCAATAATAATACTTAGAAAGTGTTTATTAAGTCGAAAGTCATACACATACTGTATGTAAGGAATAGGAGTGGACCCCAAACTGAACCCTGTGGCACTACCTTTCTTATCTGCCGATCTCTCTCCAGTAACCAAAGTTTTCTACCCTCGCAAGTTTGTTTCAGTTTTTCAGCACAGTTTTTTGCATTGTATTTGTTACAACATTTTTCAAACATACACTTTTTAAATAGGACAATGCCTATTGATACTAGCAGACTAAAATTTGGATAAATTAGAATGTTAGTGGTATTTGTTGCAGTATTCTAATGCGAGTCGCTTACAAGATATCGTATTTTGAAAAAATTCCACATCGACACTTGTTTGTGCCATTCGTCCTGTATAGTTGCTAGGTAGAATGTTGTTATGTTTGCTTATAGTGAGCTTGTATGTTCCTTGTGTACATTGTGACTTGAAAGTTAGTGTGTGATAGTGCAAACAGTTGGCCGTGAGTGGACGATGGGTTTTACAAATTCAGGCATATGAAGAGTGTAGGAGGAATGCAGTTTGTTCTTGGACGATGTAAGCGGCAGTATATCCCAATAGATGTCGATCATCTATGCAGTTATTTATCAACCTATTGAACCAGTTACGTGAAAGTGGTGGTGTAACAACTAGCCAGCGTAACAGAAGGAAACAAGTGACAGCAGAAGAGGGGAAAATTAACGTTCTTGCTGCTGTTGCAAGTGATCCCCACGTTAGCTCTCGCGGAATCTCACAAGGAAGTACCATGAGTCAGGCAATGTCCTAAGCATTCTCCATTCATATAGGTTCCAACCTTATCACATCTCCCTCCATCAAAGCTACATGGAAACGATTAACGATTATGAGAATTGTGTTAACTTACGTACAGGGGCATTAAGACGGATATTCCAGATATATCACAGATCTTGTTAAGCGATGAAGCCACATTCACCAGTCACGGCCAGATAAACATGCAATATTTGTCTGTTGACAGTGCCCGTTGACTTTGACAAGTGGAACGTCACCACCCATGGAGTGTAAACGTGTCGTGTGGGATAGTGAACCATCAGGTCATATCCCCATTTTTTACAGACGGAACACTGAACGCGCAAAGGCATCGCAGCCTCCTAATAGGCCATCTCTATGATACTAAAAGGCCTTGTGTGATACCAAAAATGCTCTGAGCACTATGGGACTTAACTGCTGAGGTCATCAGTCCACTAGAACTTAGAATTACTTAAACCTAACCAACCTAAGGACATCACACACATACATGCCCGAGGCAGGGTTCGAACCTGCGACCGTAGCGGCCGCGCGGTTCCAGACTGTTCTTCTTTTCGTTTGTATTTTTCCTTATCTCAATTGATAGGGATAGGAGGGTTAATAAGGTAAGTAAATCAATAAGGAATGACAATAAGGTAGGCAAATAAGTTTCTCAAACCTCTTGGGATAGTAAATAACTAAAATGTTACTCCAGGTCACTTTACAATGACTCTTCCAGTCACTGTTACGTGTCCTCACTTTCCTTCGAACAACCAGATGGATGGTACTTGTCATATAAACATTCGAAACAAATATACTCACGGCACCAAGAAGATCTAATGAATGCAATCTTTCGACAGCTACACTGTTCCTTCCGAAGAGTCGGCGGAAAACAAACTTGGTTTACATTTAAAAATAAGTCTTTTTTGGGAATTAATTTTGATGCGTACCACGCATTCGATATCAACGCCTGAAAAATCGGTGCTGAAAGTTGGTTATGAATTATGCTGTGAATAGTTATTGCATCCGTGCGGTTGTGCAATTCCCGCTGGGTTTCCGGAGACACACTGCAATTCTGAAGCCTGGAAATAAAGTTTTTAACCTGGCGATAGAAATAAACATCACGCGGCTGGCACACAGGTGTGCGCTTTGGCGGTATTACTTTTACTGTGCACGTCGGCTGACCCTCGCCATCTATAAACATTGTGTCATATATTGTAGTATTAATTTGTCGGCTCCAGGAATCGAATATTAGACAAAACTTGTTATCAGAAACGTGTGGTTTTAAAACATTCTCATGAAATGTTCTGTAAATCGCATTCGTCAGTTTCCCGGATTTGGAACAGGTAATGTAAACATTTTTCAACGAGTCGGTTAAACGATTGACCTTTTCTATAAAATGAACACCAAATGAAACATTGGAAATTGGAGTAACATTTTAGTTCTTTACTATCCCAAGAGGTTTGAGAAATTTATTTACCTAGTTATTATCATTCCTTATTGATTCACTTACCTTATTAAGCCTCCTATCCCTATCAATTGAGAAATGGAAAAATACAAACGAAAAGAAAAACATCCGCTCGGTTTCTTCGAGATTCGAACCCGGGTTCTCCGATTCCCAGCCAGTTACCTTGGCCGTTGCGCTATCGGTACTGTCGACGAAAAGTGTTTACCATGTGGCTACATAAGCGGCAGTTGTAAAAGTTTCTTACCTCGACTTCTGGAAAAGTATGCGTTTGCGGACCCCATACCTGATGATGAAAAATGCTCTATTTACAATTATCTATCGATCCCGCCAATATTGAGTCGATTGCTCGTTATAACCTTTAGGGGTGATTTTCTCAAAAACGCGGGGGTGTTGACCCAAAATATCTTAGATTCCTTCGTATTAGGTTGTACACAAGCGACCTGCCAAATTTGAGCCGAATCGGTTGGCCGTGTCTGAGGCCTTCCCCTTGTAAGACAATGTCGAAATGTCAGCCACATTATCTTTTCAGTTAGTTCGCCAGTCAAATGTTTCCCACGCACATAGTTCGCCGATTTTCGTTATTTGGCAAACTGGTTTTCTCCTAAATTTATGGGCTCCTTGACACCACAGTTGGAAGTTAACCTACGGGAGAGAAGTCGTGTGTGACATGTCTGTGAATCGTATACATTTTGTTCCGAGTGATGAGATCTATTTATTGATTACTTTAATTAGCATTCGCAAATAAAAGAACCCCTATCGTTGTCCTCGACGGTGAGTGTTTGTCAGTGACAAGGGTATCGTCAGCAGTGCCCAGGGAAATGTGATAGAACCACTCTTATTCTCAATACAAATAAATGATCGGTGAGCAGCGATCTGCTTCCTTGTTGAAGATGCTGTGGTGTATCGTCGTTCAGTGACTAGATGAATTAGATAAATTTTCTAATTCTTTCGATTAGTCGCCGCTTGCTCTAAATGTAGAAAAATGTAAATTAACGCAGATGAGAAGGAAAAAAATTTCGGAAAATGCGAATTATAATATTAGCACTGTGCTGCTTGGCACGTCGATTAAGTATCTAGGCGAATCGTTGCAGAGCGATATGAAATGGAACGAGCACTTAAGGACGGTAGTAGGGAAGGCGAATGTTCGGTTTACATCTACATCTACATCTACATGATTACTCTGCAATTCACATTTAAGTGCTGGGCAGAGGGTTCATCGAACCACAATCATACTATCTCTCTACCATTCCACTCCCGAACAGCGCGCGGGAAAAACGAACACCTAAACCTTTCTGTTCGAGCTCTGATTTCTCTTATTTTATTTTGATCATTCCTACCTATGTAGGTTGGGCTCAGCAAAATATTTTCGCATTCGGAAGAGAAAGTTGGTGACTGAAATTTCGTAAATAGATCTCGCCGCGACGAAAAACGTCTTTGCTTTAATGACTTCCATCCCAACTCGCGTATCATATCTGCCACACTCTCTCCCCTATTACGTGATAATACAAAACGAGCTGCCCTTTTTTGCACCCTTTCGATGTCCTCCGTCAATCCCACCAGGTAAGGATCCCATACCGCGCAGCAATATTCTAACAGAGGACGAACGAGTGTAGTGTAAGCTGTCTCTTTAGTGAACTTGTTGCATGTTCTAAGTGTCCTGCCAATGAAACGCAACCTATCTATGTGGTCTTTCCAACTGAAGTTGTTCGTAATTTTAACACCCAGGTACTTAGTTGAATTGACAGCATTGAGAATTGTACTATTTATCGAGTAATCGAATTCCAACGGATTTCTTTTAGAACTCATGTGGATCACCTCACACTTTTCGTTATTTAGCGTCAACTGCCACCTGCCACACCATACAGAAATCATTTTTAAATCGCTTTGCAACTGGTACTGGTCTTCGGATGACCTTACTAGGCGGTAAATTACAGCATCATCTGCGAACAACCTAAGAGAACTGCTCAGATTGTCACCCAGGTCATTTATATAGATCATGAACAGCAGAGGTCCCAGGACGCTTCCCTGGGGAACACCTGATATCACTTCAGTTTTACTCGATGATTTGCCGTTACTACCAACTGCGACCTTTCTGACAGGAAATCACGAATCCAGTCGCACAACTGAGACGATACCCCGTAGGCCCGCAGCTTGATTAGAAGTCGCTTGTGAGGAACGGTATCAAAAGCTTTCCGGAAATCTAGAAATACGGAATCAACTTGAGATCCCCTGTCGATAGCGGCCATTACTTCGTGCGAATAAAGAGCTAGCTGCGTTGCACAAGATCGATGTTTTCTGAAACCATGCTGATTACGTATCAATTGATCGTTCCCTTCGAGGTGATTCATAATGTTTGAATACAGTATATGCTCCAAAACCCTACTACAAACCGACGTCAATGATATAGGTCTGTAGTTCGATGGATTACTCCTACTACCCTTCTTAAACACTGGTGCGACCTGCGCAATTTTCCAATCTGTAGGTACAGATCTATCGGTGAGCGAACGATTGTATATGATTGCTAAGTTTACTGGGAGAATTCTAGGGAAGTGTAGCTCATCTACAAACTAGACTGCGTAATGAACACTAGTACGACATTCTTGAGTACATCTCGAGTATATGGGATCCCCACCATGTCGGATTAAATGAAAGCATCGAATCAGTTCCGAGGCTTGTTGCTAGTTTTGTTACCGGTAGGTTCGATCAACGAGCAAGCTTTACGGAGATGTTTCGTGAACTCAGATGGAAATTTCTGTAGGGAAGACGAAATTCTTTTCGAGAGGCGCTGCTGGGAAAATTTAGAGGAGCGGCATTTCAGGCTGTCTGCAAATCGATTTTACTGCTGGCAACGTACATTTCGCGTAAGGACCACGAAGATAAGAGAAATTAGGGCTCGTACGGAGCAATGAGTTAATATGTTCCCTGTTACATACAATAAACTAGCTCTCACCCCGTGGTGCCGCATGTCATTAGAATTCAGTGGCACACTATAATTTTGAAACAATTGCTAAACCTCTACCATGTTCCTGATGCGACGAGCGGTATTAGATATGCGACTGTGGGCTGTTACACTGGTTGCCTGAATCCGTTTGTCGTTGTTAACGACAGTTGGCTTACCGATTGTCGTTGTAGATTAGAGTCATAATAAGTGAGATTGGCAGTAGTTTTACACTAGCGTTGGATGTTAGTTTCTGGTTACCTGCGCAGTATTTTTCAGAAAGAGTGGACTAATCCTGAGACCCTAAGCCAAAGAATGGGAAGTCGACTTCTTCTGCCACTGTTTTCTGGTATCCAAAAAGAAGTTCTTCATATCGATCGCCTGGAAAAGGGAAATACAAAGACTGTCGAACACAATGGATGTGTTCTGGACCATATAGATGAAAAATTTCGTGAAAATAGGCCTGAATATCAGAAGAGAAATAAAATCTTCTTTCATAAGGATAGAGAGGAATCTAGCGTAGCCTTGTTAAAATACTAGGCTTGTCGAAGAGTCTAAGAGGTTTATGGGAGTTTCACATTATTGATATTGCACATGGCATTTTGTTTTATCCCTTCAAACAATTAATTGATTCTTTAGATGCCTGTAGATTATAAACGGACTAAATTTCAGTCGTTCCTATTGATTATTTTATGATATTGCACCTGCGTTCTTGTATTAGTGTGGTTACTGTCCATGCCGCTAGAGTTTATAAGAATGGACATGACAATTAAACGAAAGGAAAGAATGAAACCAGGAGCTGACACTGGCACATGACTCTCGAGTAGCACCAAGAGAATGGTTGGACTTATTGTGCCACTGATATGACAAAACCTAGGGAGTCCATTTCCACTAATCAGAGATTTGAGATTTAATCGAGGAACTTGGCTTTTAGTATAATGCACAGGAAAAGTACTTCATCACTTCTCCTCTCCTCGTCGGGAAAATACTGTCGATGGAATTCTATTGCTAAACCAGGATCCGACGGAGGTGCCTCTCCGTCGAACCCCATCTCACAACACTGCTTTAGCGATGTCGGATAGGATCCTTCGCAAAGATACTTGCTAGAGCATTCTATAGGCCGTGGCAGATTCAGCGTCGTGTCTTATTTTGCAGGCTTTGCAGACTCTGAAAATGTGTCTTCGCCGTGCTGCTCCACGATGCACTTCCATAGTATATCTCAGCGTAAATATAAAGTAAAAAGATTATCAAACTACATTTGACATATTGATGAAATGGCTTATTGAGTAATGGGTAAAATGGAAATTCCGTGTGGCTAGGGCCTCCCGTCGCGTAGACCGTTCGCCTAGTGCAAGTCTTTGGAATTGCCGCCACTTCGGCGACTTGCGTGTCGATGGGGATGAAATGATGATGATAAGGACAACACAACACCAAGTCCCTGAGCGGAGAAAATCTCCGACACAGCCGGGAACCTAACCCGGGCCGTTAGGTATGACATTCCGTCGCGCTGACCACTCAGTTACCAGGGGCGGACGAGTAACGGGTAAACTACTCCAATACCACGACTTGGCTTTTCGTGGCGTTAAACGCAATTCGTTACTGGGTCTAGGCGTCTTTCAGACGGTGATTAAAAACCACTGACCATCTACATCTGGTGAGAAAAATAGTGTCGCCCACTTAGATCCTCTCATTACTCTCTGCATTGTCTGTGTAGATGGAATACAGTATGGGGCCCGAGTATTGAACCTTGCGGTACTCCAGCTGTTAATCTTCTGATGGAGGCGGTTGATTCGCCTGCGTTCACGACGAACGGCCGCCCCTGAAAATAGCCTGCTATAAATTTTATGTAGAGTTAGTGGGTTTTGTTGCTGTGCGGCGGCAAGATTTACAGAGCATTGTGAATAATCACTGTAACCTCGTCACAAGCTAACGGCTCTGTTTCCGGACTGGCAGTGTGTTACATCTGTTTCGCAGTAGGTTTGTCTCTGAGCCGCTGTTGAGAACTGTAAGCTGCGATACTAAACGCGAGGTAACACATTTACATGCCGAAACCTCGGGAACGGATTGTCCTTTAAATCGGTCATCCGTGATCTGCGCACCACTGTCAGACCGAAGGCCAGTGGGGGTCTGACGAATTTCTAATTACATCACACTGCTCCACTCACCGTGACGACAGGAGAGCTCTCTCTCCTCAACTCAGTGGATATCTCTAATTCAGTTGCTGATGTGTGTAATCCGATCGACAAAACCAGTTTACAAGCATACGATAATAATACAATTATTATCGTTATTCTGGCCACAGACGGGAGAATTGGGCTCGACCGACCACCGTATAATCCATCGCCCAATGGCGTCATACGGATGCGGTATGGAGCCGCGGCTTCACCACACCACAGTCCCGGTTACTATCGGGTTAGTAGAGCTGGTGCCACAACTACTAGGTCAAGTAGCTCCTCAGTTGGCATTCGACGGCTGGGTACACACCGTTCCAGTCCTCCGACCAAGGAAAAATACCTGACACTACCTGGAGTCGAACCCAGGTCCTCTGCGTGGCAGTCAGTCACTCTGACCACTCAGATACGGAAGCGGACTACAAGCGTACAATCACCAGAAAAAAATGGTTTATTGTAACTGATCAGAGGCGATTCTAGAAGTCGGTCAAGGAGGGTGGGGGGCTAATGAGGGGGGGGGGGGTGTTTGGAGGAATGGAATATGGCTTAAAAAAAGGAGAGGGCTAATGGGGGGGGGGCGGTGTGTTTGGGGAAATGGAATATGGCTTCGAAAAAGGTGAGTAGGGGTCCTCCACCTACAAATTGGAAAAATTTGGTTTTGCTTAAAGTAGTTTTTGGTGACTGTTTTGGGGTTCAGGGTAAAAAAATGTGCGTTAATAAATAATAAGACGTCCATTTTAAGTTAAATGATATTTACTGGTTTAGATAGTAAGCTGTTTGCCGCTCTTATTCTTTCGTTAAAATGTGTTAGAAATACAATTCAACCCATATTGCTACATAATTATAAAAAAAAGATTGAATATGTTGGGGTAATACATTCGCTGATTTCTGAAGTCATTTTATCCAGCGTAATATGATACTCCTTTGGGGGGGGGGAGGCTATAGCCACCATAGCCTCCCTCCCCCCTTCCTACCGCCCCTGTAACTAATCGCGGATGTAAACATTGTCAGTCTAAGGTTCCTGGTACGATCAAAGGGAATTTTTAAAACTGATGTTAGCTATTCCATCTTTCGTCAAGAAGTGCATAGCGACTACGAAAGTCCTTTTGCGAAGTGTATTAATTCCCTCTGTCGCAGTTGATACTTTTGTTTCGTTAATGAAAATGAAATGTTGTGTGGCTAGGGGCTCCCGTCGGGTAGACCGGTCACCTGGTGCAAGTTTCTTAAGTGACGCCACTTCGACGACTTGCGCGTCGATGGGGGTGAGATGATGATGAGTAAGACAACACAGCACCCAAACCCTGAGTGGAGAAAACCTCCGACCCACCACGGAATCGAACCCGGGCCTCTCAGCCTGGTTTTCCGTCGCACTGACCACTCAGCTACCGAGGTGGACGTTTCGTTAATAACATTCGAGGATCATTCTGTAATGAAACATGCACACAAGGTACAACGGCTATAAGTGCAAATAATTCTCATGGTGACGGTGTAATGAAAAACATTACATGAGTATTCAGCGGATGGATACTGACGCCGTTCACACAGCCAACAAATGCTCGCCCGTATTGGGTACGGGCATAGTACTGTAAGGGTGAAGCGATTCATGTAATTACTCTAACCAAAGATAGTTCCATTTTCACTCATACTTATTGTTATAAAAAAGGACTAAAATAAAGCAAAAACATTAATTATGATTGAAACCGTCACTTCTCCAAGCCGATAGATAAGAGGATATTGGACTAAAGATTACGTACAATATTCCGTTAAAATGAGAACAATACGGTGCGGCACAGTGCGGGGGACAGAGAAGGGGAAAGCATCTGGAACCAAACTCTCGTTTCACCGGAAAGGATTAAACATACGATTTCGACCCGGACATCGACAATTGTGGGGTAAATGGAAACACGTACTGTAGCCCAACTACTTCAGTCGTGAACAAGCCATCGTTCACAACATAATTCGAAGCAAAATCCCCTAAACTCTAGAAGAATTAGAACAAATCGCGTACCACTGACCTGACAATATCAAACCGCAATCACACTGGCCGCGATACAAGACGCTTGACTGCAACGTAAGTAGTTGCAGATGCCGAGGTTAAAGCCATCTGCAGAAGACGTGCCTCGGCAAAAGTGCACGCTGAAGAGCCAGTAGAAAGGTTTCGGAGAATACTCTGTCCAAAAATCCGCCGAAGAGACCCCACAAGAGTAACTCTGCCCAGAGCTCTGTGCAGAGAAGCCACCAAAAACTGTCTATTTGCCAATCCGCAATGTTATTAAAAGAGCTCCCACTGCGATGCAGCGTAACAAGCCTTGCCCTCCATCCTCCGAAAATTTTATTTACCCTCCAGCCAATCTCTGAATTATGCAAGTGTAAACAAAACGTTAACGATCTGGTATAGATTAAGACTCGCGAAAAATGTTGCAGCTCAGACAAGTGCGAGCAAACCTATGGTCATTTTCCTGGAAAGAAGGCGTCCTGATTCCCATGGTGTCTACCTTTTAGGCATCGACAAATTGTAGTGTCTCCGATCTGTACGGAATGAGATGGTTCTTCATCTACATCTACATCCGTCCTCCGCAAGAAACCGTACGGCTCGTGGCGGGAGGTGGGGGGTGGGTACCCTGTACCGCTACTGGTCATTTCCTTTACTTAAATGTAACTCCATCCTGGGTTCAGGAGCGTGGGACAGTGGCTGCTCCATGAAATGTCACAATACTGGCGGCCGCGGTGGCCGAGCGGTTCTAGGGGCTTCAGTCCGGAACCGCTCGACTGCTAAGGCCGCAGGTTCGAATCCTGCCTCGGGCATGGATGTGTGTGATGTCCTTAGTTTAGTTAGGTTTAACTAGTTCTAAATTATAGGGGACTAATGACGTCAGATGTCAAGTCCCAAAGTGCTCAGAGCCATTTGAACCACCACCTCTTCTCCCCTTGCTGGCCTAGTAATGGCGGTAAAAATTTTGTCACAACACTGAACCAACAGCCGTTTTATTGATATTGTTTTATTAGGCAACGAGTTGCGACTTTCCAATCACGTCATCTTCAGGTTTGTCGAACGAATGACATCAAGTACCACTCGTTCATGTACAAGACAAGACAAGAATACTCGTATCTGGTATACACAAGCTCATGAAGTTCGGACATCTACGGAACCATATACGAATATTGGTGCCCTTGTCTTATACACGCACGTGTTGTACTTTGCGTCATTGATGCGACAGGTCTGAAGATGATGTGATTGGAACGTCGAAACTGATTTCCTAATATAACAGTATCATTATAACAGGTTTTGGTAGAGTATTATTGCATTTCCCGCGTCCGGCCATCCTGATTTAGGTTTTCCGTGATTTCCCTAAATCGCTCCAGGCAAATACCGGGATGGTTCCTTTGAAAGGGCACGGCCGACTTCCTTCCCCATCCTTCCCTAATCCGATGAGACCGATGACCTCGCTGTTTGGTCTCTACCCCCAAACAACCCAACCCCATCCTGTTCCACTCGCAAATAGAACGAGGGAAAAATTACTATCTATATGCTTTCGTATGAGCCCTAATTTTGTCTTATCTTCGTGTCCTTAAGCGAAATATATGTTGGTGACAGTAGAATTTTTCTACAGTCATCTTCAGATGCCGGTTCTCTATATTTTCTCAGTAGTGCTTCTCCAACAGAACTTCGCCTTCCCACCAGGGATACCCATTTGAGTTGCTGAAGCATTTCGGAAACACTTGCATGTTGTTGGAACCTAGTGGTGACAAATCTAGCAGTCCGCATCTGAATTGCTTCAATTCCTTCCTTTAATCCGACCTGGTACGGATCCCAAACACTGGAGCAGAACTCGAGAATAGATCTCACTGGCGTCCTGTATGCTGTCTCCTTTACAGATGGACCACACGTTCCCAAAATTAGCCTTCCCTACCACACATCTTCACCTGTTCGTTCCATTTCATATCGCTTTGCAACGTTACGTCCAGATATTAAACGACTTAACTGAGTCCAGCTGGAGACCAGTAAACTGTATCCGAACATAACAGGTTTGCTCTTCCTACTCAGCCGGCCGGAGTGGCTGTGCGGTTCTAGGTGCTACAACCTGGAACCGCGCGATCGCTACGGTCGCAGGTTCGAATCCTGCCTCGGGTATGGATGTGTGTGATGTCCTTAGGTTAGTTAGGTTTAAGTAGTTCTAAGTTCTAGGGGACTGATGACCTCAGCAGTTAAGTCCCATAGTGCTCAGAGCCATTTGAACCATCCTTCCTACTCATCAGAATTGACTTACATTCTTCCACATTTAGAGCTAGCTGTCATTCATGACACCAACTAGAAATTGTGTGTAAGTCGTCTTGTATCTTCCCGCAGTCACTCAACGTCGACCGTACACCGCAGCATCAACATCAGATAACCGCAGATTTCTGTCCACCCTGTCCGCCACATCATTTATGTATACAGAGAACAACACCTGTCCTGTCACATTTCCCTAGCGCACTACTTACGATAACCTTGTCTCTGATGAATGTACTGTGTTCTATTGGTTAAGAAATCTTCGAGCCACTTACATATCTGTGAAGTTATTCTACACTCCTGGAAATGGAAAAAAGAACACATTGACACCGGTGTGTCAGACCCACCATACTTGCTCCGGACACTGCGAGAGGGCTGTACAAGCAATGATCACACGCACGGCACAGCGGACACACCAGGAACCGCGGTGTTGGCCGTCGAATGGAGCTAGCTGCGCAGCATTTGTGCACCGCCGCCGTCAGTGTCAGCCAGTTTGCCGTGGCATACGGAGCTCCATCGCAGTCTTTAACACTGGTAGCATGCCGCGACAGCGTGGACGTGAACCGTATGTGCAGTTGACGGACTTTGAGCGAGGGCGTATAGTGGGCATGCGGGAGGCCGGGTGGACGTACCGCCGAATTGCTCAACACGTGGGGCGTGAGGTCTCCACAGTACATCGATGTTGTCGCCAGTGGTCGGCGGAAGGTGCACGTGCCCGTCGACCTGGGACCGGACCGCAGCGACGCACGGATGCACGCCAAGACCGTAGGATCCTACGCAGTGCCGTAGGGGACCGCACCGCCACTTCCCAGCAAATTAGGGACACTGTTGCTCCTGGGGTATCGGCGAGGACCATTCGCAACCGTCTCCATGAAGCTGGGCTACGGTCCCGCACACCGTTAGGCCGTCTTCCGCTCACGCCCCAACATCGTGCAGCCCGCCTCCAGTGGTGTCGCGACAGGCGTGAATGGAGGGACGAATGGAGACGTGTCGTCTTCAGCGATGAGAGTCGCTTCTGCCTTGGTGCCAATGATGGTCGTATGCGTGTTTGGCGCCGTGCAGGTGAGCGCCACAATCAGGACTGCATACGACCGAGGCACACAGGGCCAACACCCGGCATCATGGTGTGGGGAGCGATCTCCTACACTGGCCGTACACCACTGGTGATCGTCGAGGGGACACTGAATAGTGCACGGTACATCCAAACCGTCATCGAACCCATCGTTCTACCATTCCTAGACCGGCAAGGGAACTTGCTGTTCCAACAGGACAATGCACGTCCGCATGTATCCCGTGCCACCCAACGTGCTCTAGAAGGTGTAAGTCAACTACCCTGGCCAGCAAGATCTCCGGGTCTGTCCCCCATTGAGCATGTTTGGGACTGGATGAAGCGTCGTCTCACGCGGTCTGCACGTCCAGCACGAACGCTGGTCCAACTGAGGCGCCAGGTGGAAATGGCATGGCAAGCCGTTCCACAGGACTACATCCAGCATCTCTACGATCGTCTCCATGGGAGAATAGCAGCCTGCATTGCTGCGAAAGGTGGATATACACTGTACTAGTGCCGACATTGTACATGCTCTGTTGCCTGTGTCTATGTGCCTGTGGTTCTGTCAGTGTGATCATGTGATGTATCTGACCCCAGGAATGTGTCAATAAAGTTTCCCCTTCCTGGGACAATGAATTCACGGTGTTCTTATTTCAATTTCCAGGAGTGTATATGCTCGTACCTTAGTTAACAGCCTGCAATGAAGTACCGTGTCAAGTGATTTACGGAAATCTGGAAATATGACATTTGTCAGTTGCCCTTCATCCATAGTTCGCCGTATATAATGTGAGAAAAGTGCAAGCCGAGTTTCGCACGAGCGATGCTTTCTAAAATCCTGCGGATTCGTGGGCATTAGCTTCACGGTCTCAAGAATGTTTATTATATTCAAACTGGATGTTCAAGGATTTTGCAACACCTGCAACATCTCCAAGACCTGCCGACAAAAAGACACAGCGGCACTTCTTCAGATAACGGGACGAAAATTCCACAAGTTTAACTCTTTCCTTTCCTTATCTCTCCCGTGATATTTTTTATTTTAAAAAAGGCGCTCGAAATTGTGAATTTTGTTTTCCACTCGGATGTCGACCCTCCTTCGACACGATTTTTCGCAGTTCTCACGTGGTCCGTTCTCGAATCTGACTGCACTA
Organism: Schistocerca nitens; assembly: GCF_023898315.1. Lineage (NCBI taxonomy): Eukaryota > Metazoa > Arthropoda > Insecta > Orthoptera > Acrididae > Schistocerca > Schistocerca nitens. The sequence goes on from NC_064618.1 coordinate 487,855,474, forward strand.
GCGCTTCCGTTTAAGGAAGCCTGTGTTAACTTCGTGTCGAACTGTAGCAGTTGTGTTGAGAGAAAGGGTGAAACTGCTACGTTCAAGTTAGTGCGTGCAAAGTGGTTAATTCTCCACGTTCATTCCTTTCTGAGAGAGGGATTGTAGAGCTTTTAGAGGAACCTTTAAATGAAAACAAGAATAACAATGATTCTTATGTTGAGAGTCATTCACTGGTAAACAATTCGTATAATATGACGATGAAAACAATCTACCCTGAAGTATGTTATCTTGCAGAATGATGTAGTCCGTCAACATTCCTGGGTGTTTGGACTTGATACCGTGTGCGATTTCTGCAAAAGTATCCACGTACTGCTGTGCGTTGTTGCCGCGCGTGCCGCAAAGTCATTAAGCAATGTATCGACGGACAGCAACACTCTGTTGCAGGATAAGGGTCATTTCACACTTGTCCAGTAGCCATGTAAACGACGTCGGATGCCTAGCTGTCGGGTAGACACTTTTCGTATCAACAGGACTGCTGTGAAACGACGCGGTGGCCTGTTCCGACAGTGCCTGACAGGCTGTAGCGACAGCCGTAAGACAGACGTTCCTCAAGTTTGACGTAGAGCCAAACGAACGAATCGCAAAAAGAAGTTGCGTGCGTCTTCTTTTACACTGAAGCGCCAAAGAAACTGGTATAGGCATGCATATTCAAATACACAGATATGTAAATAGGCAGAATACGGAACTGCGGTCGGCAACGCCTATACAAGACAAAACATGTCTAGTGCAGTTGTTAGATCTGTTACTGCTGTTACAATGGCAGGTTATCAAGATTTAAGTGAGTCTGAAAGTGGTGGTATAGTCGGCACACGGGCGATGGGACGCAGCATCTATGAAGTAGCGATGATGTGGGGATTTTCCCGTATCATTTCACGAGTGTACCGTGAATATTAGGATACCAGTAAAACATCAAATATCCGACATCTGCAAGAACGGGACCAACTACGACTGAAGACAATCGCTCAACGTCACAGAAGTGCAGCCCTTCCGCAAATTGCTGCAGATGTCAATGCAGGGCCGTCAATGAGGGTCAGCGTGAGAACCATTCAACGAAATATCATCGATCTGGGCTTTCGGAGCCGAAGGGCCACTGGTGTACCCCTAATGACTGCACGACACAAAGTTTTACATCTCGCCTGGGTCCGTCAACATCGACATTAGACTGTTTATGACTGGAAACATATTGCCTGGTCGGACGAGTCTCGTTTCAAATTGTATCGAGCGAATGAGCGTGTACAGGTATGGAGACAACCTCATGAAACCACAGACCCTGCATGTCAGCAGGGGACTTTTCAAACTGGTTGATGGTCTGTAATGGTGTAGCGCGTTTGTACTTGGAGTGATATGGGACTGATACGCCTAGGTAAGTCTCTGACAGGTGACATATACGTAAGCATCCTGCCTGATCACCTGCATCCATCCATGTCCATTGTGCATTCCGACGGACTTGGGCAATTCGAGCAGGATAAAGCGATGCCCTGCACGTCCAGAATTGCTAAAGGGTGGCTCCAGGAACTCTGTTCTGGGTTTAAACACTTCCGCTTGCCACATAACTCCCCGGATGCGAATATTATTGAGCATATCTGTGATGCCTTGCAACGTGTTGTTCAGAAGAGACTCCATCCCATCGTACTCTTGCGGATTAATGGACAGCCCTGCAGGATTCATGGCGTCAATTTTCTCTAGCAGTACTTCAGACATTAGTCGAGTCCATGCCACATCGTGTTTCGGCACTTCTGCGTGCTCTCGTGGGCCCTATACGATCTTAGGCAGGCTTGCGCCATAGGGTGGTGGGGTTTCGGGTTCCGCTGGATAGGTCAGGAGTCCACTACACGCAGCAAGCGGCTACACGGGTAGCAGGGGTTGTGTGGCGTGGACTGGGCGGTTTTTTAGGTTAGATGGCCTCGGGCAAGTACAGAAAGGGCAACAGCCTCAAAGGGTGCGGAGCAAAGTCAGGACATGCGGGGACCAAGCAGCAATCGGTATTGTAATTGTAAACTGTCGAAGCTGCGTTGGTAAAGTACCGGAACTTCAAGCGCTGATAGAAAGCACCGAAGCTGAAATCGTTATAGGTACAGAGAGCTGGCTTAAGCCAGAGATAAATTCTGCCGAAATTTTTACAGAGGTACAGACGGTGTTTAGGAAGGATAGATTGCATGCAACCGGTGGTGGAGTGTTTGTCGCTGTTAGTAGTAGTTTATCCTGTAGTGAAGTAGAAGTGGATAGTTCCTGTGAATTATTATGGGTGGAGGTTACACTCAACAACCGAGCTGGGTTAATAATTGGCTCCTTTTACCGACCTCCCGACTCAGCAGCGTTAGTGGCAGAACAACTGAGAGAAAATTTGGAATACATTTCGCATAAATTTCCTCAGCATGTTATAGTCTTAGGTGGAGATTTCAATTTACCAGATATAGACTGGGACACTCAGATGTTTAGGACGGGTGGTAGGGACAGAGCATCGAGTGACATTATACTGAGTGCACTATCCGAAAATTACCTCGAGCAATTAAACAGAGAACCGACTCGTGGAGATAACATCTTGGACCTACTGATAACAAACAGACCCGAACTTTTCGACTCTGTAAGTGCAGAACAGGGAATCAGTGATCATAGGGCCTTGTAGCATCCCTGAATATGGAAGTTAATAGGAATATAAAAAAAGGGAGGAAGGTTTATCTGTTTAGCAAGAGTAATAGAAGGCAGATTTCAGACCACCTAACAGATCAAAACGAAAATTTCTGTTCCGACACTGACAATGTTGAGTGTTTATGGAAAAAGTTCAAGGCAATCGTAAAATGCGTTTTAGACAGGTACGTGCCGAGTAAAACTGTGAGGGACGGGAAAAACCCACCGTGGTACAACAACAAAGTTAGGAAACTACTGCGAAAGCAAAGAGAGCTTCACTCCAAGTTTAAACGCAGCCAAAACCTCTCAGACAAACAGAAGCTAAGCGATGTCAAAGTTAGCGTAAGGAGGGCTATGCGAGAAGCGTTCAGTGAATTCGAAAGTAAAATTCTATGTACCGACTTGACAGAAAATCCTAGGAAGTTCTGGTCTTACGTTAAATCAGTAAGTGGCTCGAAACAGCATATCCAGACACTCCGGGATGATGATGGCATTGAAACAGAGGATGACACGCGTAAAGCTGAAATACTAAACACCTTTTTCCAAAGCTGTTTCACAGAGGAAGACCGCACTGCAGTTCCTTCTCTAAATCCTCGCACAAACGAAAAAATGGCTGACATCGAAATAAGTGTCCAAGGAATAGAAAAGCAACTGGAATCACTCAACAGAGGAAAGTCCACTGGACCTGACGGGATACCAATTCGATTCTACACAGAGTACGCGAAGGAACTTGCCCCCCTTCTAACAGCCGTGTACCGCAAGTCTCTAGAGGAACGGAGGGTTCCAAATGATTGGAAAAGAGCACAGGTAGTCCCAGTCTTCAAGAAGGGTCGTCGAGCAGATGCGCAAAACTATAGACCTATATCTCTGACGTCGATCTGTTGTAGAATTTTAGAACATGTTTTTTGCTCGAGTATCATGTCGTTTTTGGAAACCCAGAATCTACTATGTAGGAATCAACATGGATTCCGGAAACAGCGATCGTGTGAGACCCAACTCGCGTTATTTGTTCATGAGACCCAGAAAATATTAGATACAGGCTCCCAGGTGGATGCTATTTTTCTTGACTTCCGGAAGGCGTTCGATACGGTTCCGCACTGTCGCCTGATAAACAAGGTAAGAGCCTGCGGAATATCAGACCAGCTGTGTGGCTGGATTGAGGATTTTTTAGCAAACAGAACACAGCATGTTGTTATCAATGGAGAGACGTCTACAGACGTTAAGGTAACCTCTGGCGTGCCACAGGGGAGTGTTATGGGACCATTGCTTTTCACAATATATATAAATGACCTAGTAGATAGTGTCGGAAGTTCCATGCGGCTTTTCGCGGATGATGCTGTAGTATACAGAGAAGTTGCAGCATTAGAAAATTGTGGCGAAATGCAGGAAGATCTGCAGCGGATAGGCACTTGGTGCAGGGAGTGGCAACTGTCCCTTAACATAGACAAATGTAATGTATTGCGAATACATAGAAAGAAGGATCCTTTATTGTATGATTATATGATAGCGGAACAAACACTGGTAGCAGTTACTTCTGTAAAATATCTGGGAGTATGCGTGCGGAACGATTTGAAGTGGAATGATCATATAAAATTAATTGTTGGTAAGGCGGGTACCAGGTTGAGATTCATTGGGAGAGTGCTTAGAAAATGTAGTCCAGCAACAAAGGAGGTGGCTTACAAAACACTCGTTCGACCTATACTTGAGTATTGCTCATCAGTGTGGGATCCGTACCAGATCGGGTTGACGGAGGAGATAGAGAAGATCCAAAGAAGAGCGGCGCGTTTCGTCACAGGGTTATTTGGTAACCGTGATAGCGTTACGGAGATGTTTAATAAACTCAAGTGGCAGACTCTGCAAGAGAGGCGCTCTGCATCGCGGTGTAGCTTGCTCGCCAGGTTTCGAGAGGGTGCGTTTCTGGATGAGGTATCGAGTATATTGCTTCCCCCTACTTATACCTCCCGAGGAGATCACGAATGTAAAATTAGAGAGATTAGAGCGCGCACGGAGGCTTTCAGACAGTCGTTCTTCCCGCGAACCATACGCGACTGGAACAGGAAAGGGAGGTAATGACAGTGGCACGTAAAGTGCCCTCCGCCACACACCGTTGGGTGGCTTGCGGAGTATGAATGTAGATGTAGATGTAGATGTGTAGCAAAAATGATTCAAATGTCTCTGAGCACTATGGGACTTAACATCTGAGGTCATCAGTCCCCTAGATTTAGAACTATGTAAACCCAACTAACCTAAGGACATCACACACAACCATGACCGAGGCAGGATTCAAACCTGCGGCCATAGCACCCGCATGGTTCCGGACTGAAGGGCCCAGAACCCCTCGGCCACAGCGGTCGGCCAGGTGTACCAGTTTCTTTGGCTCTTCAGTGTATATTCGCCTCGAAGAAAAGAAGTAAATATGATCTAGATGCTTCATCCTGTCGTAAGATACAATGTTTGGGTATTATTCATACTTTTTCAGTAATTGAAAAACGAAGATTATAAATTTTCCCGATAGTTTAGGGTGAGCATGCAGACTTTTTACGATCTACTTGTAAGACTAACGTAGAAACACATCGCTCAAACAATGTATCCAATGAATACACGTGTTGGCAGTCAGGATCAGGGGAATTTTATTGTAATACCTATTGCTGTTTCAAATCACTTTAATGAATTGTACAGTATTATGTATATGGAGGGTATTTAAGAACTAAAGACATATATAGTAAAACAGAAAATTGTTACAGACAAAAACCTTAAATGCAAAACAATGTCTAAGTAAAAACTTTAAATATTTGATTTAGAAATTGAATGAATTAAGTGATGAGGTTTCGGAACGGTCTGAGACAGCAGACGATGCGCAGACTGTTCCTTTGCCACCTTGGTAAGGGGCTGTAACGGGGCTGTGGTGGCTTCCATGTGCTGAATGGTGGCTGTGGACATACTATCCACACTTGCATTTACTGGCGTTTTTGCTTTTTTTTTTTATTTCGGAAACGATTTGTGACACTCTCAGATGGAATTTCACTATTTCATCGCCCCAGAATTGTCTAAGGACGGCGTTATACCATTGAAAAGCGGCCCTCCACCGGCAATTACGCGACCATTACTCGGCAAGCGGCCGCTTCCTGCTTGCGTTCCAGTGCTATCCGGTTTTTGCTTCAAGGCACCAATTACTTAAAGTTCAACTGGGTCTCGGTTACTTCCTTTGGTTTAACGTAATGTTGGTTTCTACAATGTTTTAACATCCTTCATGATGAAAACACATGACAACAGGTATAATTTAACACGAAAGAACACAAAAGTACTGGAGACTACAACAACAAACGTCAAATACCGCCAGACGAGAACGCCAATCTATCGTAGCCCCTACACAGAGTACGCGAAGGAACTTGCCCCCGTTCTTGCAGCGGTGTACCGTAGGTCTCTAGAAGAGCGTAGCGTTCCAAAGGATTGGAAAAGGGCACAGATCATCCCAGTTTTCAAGAAGGGACGTCGAATAGGTGTGCAGAACTATAGACCTATATCTCTAACGTCTATCAGTTGTACAATTTTGGAACACGTATTATGTTCGAGTATAATGACTTTTCTGGAGACTAGAAATCTACTCTGTAGTAATCAGCACGGGTTTCGAAAAAGACGATCGAGTGAAACCCAGCTCGCGCTATTCGTCCACGAGACTCATAGGGCCATAGACACGGGTTCCCAGGTAGATGCGGTGTTTCTTGACTTCCGCAAGGCGTTCGATATAGTTCCCCACAGTCGTTTAATGAACAAAGTAAGAGCATATGGACTATCAGACCAATTGTGTGATTGGATTCAAGAGGTCCTAGATAACAGAACGCAGCATGTCATTCTCAATGGAGAGAAGTCTTCCGAAGTAAGAGTGATTTCAGGTGTGCTGCAGGGGAGTGTCGTAGGACCGTTGCTATTCACAATATACATAAATGACCTTGTGGATGACGTCGGAAGTTCACTGATGCTCTATGCGGATGATGCTGTGGTATATCGAGAGGTTGTAACAATGGAAAATTGTACTGAAATGCAGGAGGATCTGCAGCGAATTGACGCATGGTGCAGGGAATGGCAATTGAATCTCAATGTAGACAAGTGTAATGTGCTGCGAATACATAGAAAGAAAGATCCCTGATCATTTAGCTACAATATAGCAGGTCAGCAACTGGAAGCAGTTAATTCCATAAATTATCTTGGAGTACGCATTAGGAGTAATTTAAAATGGAATGATCATATAAAGTTGATCGTCGGTAAAGCGGATGCCAGACTGAGATTCATTAGAAGAATCCTAAGGAAATGCAATCCGAAAACAAAAGAAGTAGGTTACAGTACGCTTGTTCGCCAACTGCTTGAATACTGCTCACCAGTGTGGGATCCGTACCAGATAGGGTTGTTCGTTACAAGATCATTTAGTAATCGCGGAAGCGTTACGGAGATGATAGATAAACTCCAGTGGAAGACTCTGCAGGAGACACGATCAGTAGCTCGGTACGGGCTTTTGTTAAAGTTTCGAGAACATACCTTCACCGACGAGTCCAGCAGTATATTGCTCCCTCCTACGTATATCTCGCGAAGAGACCATGAGGATAAAATCAGAGAGATTAGAGCCCACACAGAAGCATACAGACAATCCTTCTTTCCACGAACAATACGAGACTGGAATAGAAGGGAGAACCCATAGAGGTACTCAAGGTACGCTCCGCCACACACCGTCAGGTGGCTTGCGGAGTATGGATGTAGATGTAGATGCAGATGTAGATGCGATTGGTCGGATCGTTTGTCATCTCCGGCGGCCGGCTGTTGCCGTGTGAGCTACCGGATTGCCAAAGCAGCAGCATGGCAACCGTGTACCGTGGAGCCGGCACCGGGAAAGTGTGAAGTGCCTCAAACACTGTACATCCCGACAACCGTGTACCGGCGCCATTTACATGGCAACCGGTCAAGTGTGAAACGACCGTAATGCCCGCTCACATGTTGCCCAGGTTGTTTTGACTGTGTCGCTGAAGTTCTGCAGGGAGGGCCTTACACATCTTCCATTCAATCCCGAAATCTACCCATGCTATTTCCATATTTTTGGAGCCCTAAAGAGAGACATTCGCGGCAGTCGATTTGCTTCGAACGAAGAGGTGCGCATGTGTACAATCATTGTCCCGCAGACAACCATAAACATTTTTCCATGAAGACAAAAATGGCTCGGAGCACTATGGGACTTAACTGCTGAGGTCATGAGTGCCCTAGAACGTAGAACTACTTAAACCTAACTAACCTAAGGACATCACATCCATGCCCGAGGCAGGATTCGAACCTGCGACCGTAGCGGTCGCGCGGTTCCAGACTGTAGCACCTAGAACCGCTTGGTCACTAGGGTCGGCCCATGAAGACATTCACTGTCTCAGTAGGATAAATGGAGTAACAATTATGGCTGTTACTTTTGATATAATAAATAGTTTACTTACTTTTTTCCATCTGACTCGTTTTCCACTTGAATAAAAGCGTACTTTCAGTTTTAATGTACATCCTAATTCTCTGTCAGTGGCCTCATTATTTCGACAAAGAGACTCGTGCAATTCTCTGTCGCGCACTCGCCGCCCAGACGACAGTGAGTTAAATAAGGTGTCTCCCTTACGAAGAGGGTTAACACTCCTACATACCCAGTGATGTTGCACCCAGTCTGCATAGAGTGGCTTGTGGCCAGCAAGTGCTACAGAGGGCAGTTTCGGTGAACAGAACAGACCATAACGAAAGGCACGTGGCTCCTGCAGTTTCAACAATTCCTTCATTGCACGCTCCCATTGGCTGTTTTGTGCAGATCGTCTGCCTGACGCCTGCTCTGCGAAAGAAGTACCTGCATTACCAAAGCGGCCCTCTGCACGCAAAGCTCAGAGGGCGGGTGGCTGACAGCCGTCACTGGGCCGGCCTTGTGGCCTTGCGGTTGTAGGCGCTTCAGTCTGGAACCGCGTGACCGCTACAGTCGCAGGTTCGAATCCTGCCTCGGGCATGGATGTGTGTGATGTCCTTAGGTTAGTTAGGTTTAAGTAGTTCTAAGTTCTAGGGGACTGATAGTGCTCAGAGCCATTTGAACCATTTTTGAGCTGTCACTGGACAAGTGGGTGGGGGAGCTACAGTCTGCAGCGGGAAAGCTCTTAGAACTCGTGAAAGTCAGTCACCAGAAGTGCTGTACCTTCTGGCCAACAGTCCACCCGGCGCTACCAAGGCTCGTCGAGAGCCGGCCAATTTACCAGCCTAGTACAACATATGAAATTAATCGGAATGACGGTTTTAGAGGGACGTTATGACCTCTGCGATCATCTGTGTCTAAAACTGAATATACAATCTTGCAACACTTAATCAGGGTAAAGAGAATCGTATCTAATTGCTGGATGGTTGAGGAGGGAATAATAGCAATAAAAATGAAACAACGGAATCGCTACAGCCTGATGCGTTTCAGTATTAACCTGCCATGAAACTCGGGTTTTTCATTTCGAGACAAAATTCAAACGCCAAAGAATACAGTGGAAGTTCCCTGAATCACCTGTCCATAATAAATTAAGAAACGCAACCATCAGCTCGGAAGGTCATGTGAATCGACCATGCTCAGATTTTCCGTGATTTTTCGAAGGAGAAACGCGCTTTCAATAGTGTGTAGCACTCAGACGTGGTGGTTATAATTGAAATGTATTCAGAAGTACTGGCTGGCTATAATTAAAGTGCAGCCGCTCACAGAGGCCCAGTGTGGGCTGTAATTGTCATATTGTAGAGAAACGCGGTAGATATGCTAATGCGACAATCTATCTACATCTACGAGTACATCCATACTCCGCAAGTCACCTGACGGTGTGTGGCGGAGGGTACCCTGAGTACCTCTATGGGTTCTCCCTTCTATTCCAGTCTCGTATTGTTCGTGGAAAGAAGGATTGTCGGTATGCTTCTGTGTGGGCTCTAATCTCTCTGATTTTATCCTCATGGTCTCTTCGCGAGATATACGTAGGAGGGAGCAATATACTGCTGGACTCGTCGGTGAAGGTATGTTCTCGAAACTTTAACAAAAGCCCGTACCGAGCTACTGATCGTGTCTCCTGCAGAGTCTTCCACTGGAGTTTATCTATCATCTCCGTAACGCTTTCGCGATTACTAAATGATCCTGTAACGAAGCGCGCTGCTCTCCGTTGGATCTTCTCTATCAACCCTATCTGGTACGGATCCCACACCGCTGAGCAGTATTCAAGCTGTGGGCGAACAAGCGTACAATGTGGAAACGATCGACGCTGGAAAAAAAAGTTGCAATTTTGGCCGCCAGGTGCATATCTGGCGCTGTCAGCGCAGGAAAGTCGTGTAGAAATCTTTTCATATGTAATGGATTAGGGCAGAAAAGGTCCAACAAGTGAAAAGGCATAATGTTGATTTTGTTATAACCACTTAATATGAACACCGGAAACGTTGACGAGATGCTGTGCAGCGCCAGATTTGCACCTAATGGCCAATATTAGAACAAATTTTTTCCAGAGTAAATCGGTTCCGCATTAACGTATTAGAATATCTACCAGTTTCGCTGACATACGATAATTATGGCCCTCCGTGAGTAGCTGCACTTTTATGCCGGCCGCGGTGGCCGTGCGGTTCTGGGCGCTACAGTCTGGACCCGCGGGACTGCTACGGTCGCAGGTTCGAATCCTGCCTCGGGCATGGATGTGTGTGATGTCTTTAGGTTTAAGTAGTTCTAAGTTCTAGGGGACTGATGACCTAAGATGTTAAGTCCCATAGTGCTCAGAGCCATTAGCTGCACTTTAATTACAATCACCATCTCTAGGACTTCAGAAGACGACTGTGCAGAAATGACGAAACACGTAGAATAATGACACACTTCACTGGGAAGAGCCTATCTGCATATTAAGATTAGTACTACTTGCCGTGGGGTGGTTGCAGATCGCGCCACTAGAGGACAGACGTGTCAGAACACGTAGATAGATTATCCGCTTCTTTTTGTGGCATCGAAATAGTTCGCTCTTGCAGGTGATCAAATTCCCAAAGCGGCCTGCTGCCGCTTTGTCTTCGTAGGTGGCAGCAGTGATGAATGAATTGCTTGCTTGTAATGCGTTTGCTGTGTCACAAACGGTACGCATAATGTGAGTTAACGCTTGGAGAGACTCTGTCCAGTGATATGTGTCTGTTTTCTGTGTGTCTTGTCGTTTGTATGCAGTCATCTTCGGAGGAACTAGTGAATAACCCTACACTTCCTCTTAAAGACAATGCTCGGCCTCATACGGCACAAATTAAGCTGGAAACTATTAGCAAAACCGGTTGGGAGCTACTGCCTCATTCTCTGCACAATCTTAATCTTGCCCATTTCCGATTTTTATCTGTTTGGCCCGATTAAAGAAGTTTTTTGTGGCATCATGTTAACTGGCAATGTAGCGGTAATGAATTCTTCGCTCAGGCGATACAAAGAGTCTTCATAAGACCGGAAACGTGCATAGAATATATACGAAGACAGTAACTTGTTCTCCAAAGAACAGTTACTGTTGATGACCGTGCAGCTTTTCCCTGGAATAAATGATGACTAACTGAAAACCTCAGCTGCCGACAGGTGTTGTTGATATACCTCGATGTGGACAGCTGAAAATGTGTGCCCCGACCGGGACTCGAACCCGGGATCTCCTGCGTACAAGGCAGGGAAAAGCTGCACGCTCATCAACAGTAACTGTTCTTTCGAGAACAAGTTACTCTCTTCATATATATATATATATATATATATATATATATATATATATATATATATATATAGGCTACCCAGCCATTGACCTTCGTTTGTGCGAATGCGCACAGGTTGCCCATACTCTTACGAGAATCGCCAAAGCAAGCGTGAGTAATGAGTGGTTGGGCAAATGTCTATAAGGTACAATGCATATGTAGGATTGTGGACAGTTGGGAATGTGAGTCTCACGGGAAGCGTGCAAGGGATAAGTCCCTGCGGTCACGCTATTCATCTGTGTCCTCGGTGGCTCAGATGGATAGAGCGTCTGTCATGTACGCAGGAGATCCCGGGTTCGAGTCCCTGTCGGGGCACACATTTTCAGCTGTCCACATCGAGGTATATCAACAACACCTGTCGGCAGCTGAGGTTTTCAGTTAGTCATCATTTACGTGCATAGAAGTTGGTGGGTAGTAAATGGAAGAAATACAAAAAATTAATTGATTTATGAAACCATTTTTACTGCACAGCTATTTGTCTGTTCATGTATTCTATAACCTTAGTACAAACATTGTACTCCTCTTGTCGTTCTCTGAGCTAAGGCGTATTGTCTTTCCCGCTGTGTTGCAGTCCGTCGACCAGCTGGTAGTCGTGCAGAAGGAGCTACAGCAGTGCGTACAGGATGTGGATAAGACCAAGAAGCTTTACTTCGACGAGGAACACAGCGCGCACGACGTCAGGGACAAGGCCAAGGACATCGAGGAGAAGTGAGTACCGCAGCACTCTTTACACATCACTTATCACCATCAGTCACTATACTAAAAACCTTGTACCATGATCCCTCTCCTTTCACTCATATATTAGCATACCATGGGTAAATTAAAAATATGCATCATCGTTAACTGGATACGAGAGATAATGATAAAGTTTTAATTAACAACTCGAAAATTAGAAGTTAGGCAATTACACTACTGGCCATTAACATTGCTACACCAAGGAGAAATGCAGATGATAAACAGGTATTCATTGGACAAATATATTATACTAGAACTGACATGTGATTACATTTGCACGCTATTTTGGGGCATAGATCCTGAGAAATCAGTACCCAGAACAACCACCTCTGGCCGTAATAACGCCCTTGATACGCCTGGGCATTGAGTCAGACAGAGCTTGGACGGCGTGTACAAGTACAACTGCCCATGTAGCTTCAACACGATACCACAGTTCATCAAGATTAGTGACGCATATTGTGACGAGCCAGTTGCTCGGCCACCATTAACCTGACGTTTTCAGTTGGTGAGAGACCCGGAGAATGTGCTGGCCAGGGCAGCTGTCGAACATTTTCTGTATCCAGAAAGGCCCGTACAGGACCTGCAACATGCGGTCGTGCATTATCCTGCTGAAATGTAGGGTTTCGCAGGGATCGAATGAAGGGTAGAGCCACGGGTCGTAACACATCTGAAATGTAACGTCCACTGTTCAAAGTGCCGTCAATGCGAACAAGACGTGACCGAGACGTGTAACCAATGCTACCCCATACCATCACGCAGGGTGTTACGCCAGTATGGCGATGACGAATACACGCTTTCAATATGTGTTCACCGTAATGTCGCCAAACACGAGTGCCACCATCATGATGCTGTAAACAGAACCTGGATTCATCCGAAAAAAAGACGGTTTGCCATTCGTGCACCCAGGTTCGTCGTTGAGTCCACCATCGCAGGCGCTCCTTTCTGTGATGCAGCGTCAAGGGTAACTGCAGCCACGGTTTCCGAGCTGATAGTCCATGCTGCTGCAAACGTCGTCGAACTGTTCGTGCAGATGGTTGTTGTCTTGCAAACGTCCCCATCTGTTGACTCTGGGATCGATGAGTGGCTGCACGATCCGTTACAGCCATGCGGATAAGATGCCTGTCATCTCGACTGCTAGTCATACGAGGCCGTTGGGATCTAGCACGGCGTTCCGTATTACCCTCCTTAACCCACCGATTCCATATTCTTCTAACAGTCATTTGATATCGACCAACGCGAGCAATGTCGCGATACGATAAACCGCAATCGCGATAGGCTACAATCCGACCTTTATCAAAGTCAGAAACGTGATGGTACGCATTTCTCCTCCTTACACGAGGCATCACAACAACGTTTCACCAGGCAACGCCGATCAACTGCTTTTTGTGTATGAGAAATCGGTTGAAAACTTTCCTCATGTCAGCACGTTGTAGGTGTCGCCACCGGCGCCAACCTCGTGTGAATGCTCTGAAAAGCGAATCTTTTGCAATTCACAGCATCTTCTTCCAGCCGCTTAAATTTCGCGTCTGTAGCACGTCATCTTCGTGGTGTAGCAATTATAATGGCCAGTAGTGTATCTGGTTGTTTACACTGCGCAACAAAATTAAAGGGTCACGTTTTCGGAATCCCTCAGTTATCTGCCATTCCGGCGCAGCGGTTTGAAATTTGGCTGAACAGTGCCTAAGACCTCCATCTGTAGTGGTGCAGAGGAGTGGCGCCCTGCGACATCACCCTCAGGCTCAGCGACCCTTCAAACAGCAAGGTGTCGACAAATGCGGAAAAAGAGAACACAGTTCAGAAGCTCAAGTGAGCCTTCAGATGGGTTAATGGTGTCACATTGGCATCAAATTTCACCACAATTCTGCCAAATGCCACCGTGCACCTCTAACACGATGGAAGGTCGTCACACGCCCTCTTATTCAACACTTCCCCCTTCTTTTGCCCCTCTGAAATGATCAGAAACGCGAGACCCAGCCTTGAAGTCACGCGCTTTTCGTCTGCATCTATAGCTACATCTGCATGGATACTCTACGAATCACACCTAAGTGCCTAGCAGGGAGTCGATCGAACCTCCATTATTCCACTCTCGAACAGCTTGCTGAAAAAATGAACACCTGTTTCTATCCGTGCGATCTCTGATTTCCCTTATTTTATTATGATACACGTTTCTCTCTATGAAGGTCTGCGTCAGCAAAATATATTCGCGTTCGGTGGAAAAAGCTGGTGATTGAAATTTCGTGGGAAGATCCCGAGGCAGCAAAAAAACACCTTTGTTTTAATGATGTCCATCCCACGTCTCGTATCATGTCCGTGACTATCCTCCATTTCTCGATAATACAAAACGTGCTGCCCTTCTTTGAACTTTCTGGATGTACCCCATTAATCCCATCTTTTAAGGATCCCACACGGCTTAGCAGCACACCAAAAGAGGATGGGCAAGCTTAGTATAAGCTGTCTCTTTCGTAGAACTGTTGCATCTTCTAAGTGTTCGGCCAGTAGAACGCAGTCTTTGGTTCGCCTTCTCCACAACGTTTACTATGTGTTATTTCCAGTTTAAGATGTTAGTGATTTTAATCCCTAGGTATTTAGTTGCGTTTATGGTCTTTAGATTGGATTGGTTTATCGTGTAACCGAAGTTGAACGGATTCCTTTTAGCGCTCGTGTGAATGACCTCACAATTTTCATTATTTAGTGTCAAATGTCAATTTTCGAACCATACAGGCATCTTATCTAACTGCTTTTGCGATTGGTTTTGATCTTGGGATGTCTAATAGACGATAAACGACAGTACCATCTGCAAAACAACCTAAGACGGCTCCTCAGATTATCTCTTAAATCGTTTATATACATGAGGAACAGCAGAGGTCCAATAACACTACCTTGGAGAACGCTAGAAATCACTTCTGTTTTACTCGACGGCTTTTCGCTAGTTAGTACGAACAGTAACCTCCCTGACAGAAAACCACGAATTCAGTCGCATGACTGAGACCATATTCTATAAACACGCAATTATATTACAAGCCGCTTGTGAGGTACGTTGTCAAAAGCCTCCTGGAAATCCAAAAACACGGAATGAATTTCAAATACCTTGTCAATAGTTCTCAACACTTTGTGCGATAAAGAGCTATATGTATTTAACAAGATGTTTTCTAGATCTGTGTTGACTGTATGTCAACAGACCGTTCTGTTCGAGATAATTCATGATGTTCGAACACAATATATGTTCCAAAATCCTGCAGCATATCGACGTTCATGATACCGGCCTGTAATTTAGTGCATTACTCCTATTGCTTTTCTTGTATACTGGTGTGACCTGTGCAGCTTTCCAGTCTTTGGGTACGGATCTTACGTCGACCGAGCGCTTGTATATGATTGTTAAACATGGAGCTATTGCATCAGCATATTCTGAAAGTAACCTAATTGGTACAGAATCTGCACCGGAAGACTTGCTTTTATTAAGTGATTTATTTCACCGCACCGACGATATCTGCTTTTAAGTTACTCATGTAGCTGTTCAGCTCAGCTGTTCTTGATTCGAAATTTGAATATTTGCTTCGTGTTCTCTGGCGAAAGAATTTCAAAATGCTGTGTTTAGTAACTCTGCTTTAGCAGCACTGTTATTGACAGTAACTTGTATTGCTATCGCACTCAGAAGGAATTTATTATGTCTTGCCGCTAGCATACTTTACACGCGACCAGAATCTCTCTGGAGTTTTTTGTCAGGTTTCGAGAAAAAATTTCGTTGCGGAAAATATTGAAAGCATCTCGTATTGTAGTCCGCGCTAAATTTCGAGCTTCTGTAAAAGATAGCCAATCTTGGGGATTTAGCGTTCGTTTAAATGAGGCATGCTGTTTTCGTTGTTTCTACAACAGTGTTCTGACCTGCTTTCTGTACCATTGGCGATCAAGCCCTTCGTTGTTAATGTATTTGGTATATATATCTCAATTGCTGTCGATACTGTTTCTTTGCATTCAAGCCACAACTGGTCTAGTCCCTCCAGAAGGCGTGAAGTGATTTTTTATATGCGTTTTTGAGTAGATTTTTTTTTCGTTTATTTCTCGTCGATTTGTGAGTTAGGGTATTCAGTCTCAGGCGGCCGAGGGAAACATTTCAGACACGTCGCCGCTCACCAGATCAGACGTACTCTGGCTCCTTTGGAGTCCAGTATGACTGCAGTTTTCGCTCTGCTAGACAGGGAGGAAACACTAGGGATCGTTCAAAAACATTCGACGAAATCTGACCTTGCTATCTGAAGCGTCGCTGAGCTCGAGGGTGACGTCGCAGTGCGCCACGCTTTTGCATCATTACAGCGGAATACATGACATTTATTCACACTCGCCAATGTGGACGGTGTGCGGACATTTGCCACGCCGGACAGCTGCCACGATTTTACCTGCTCCGAAGGGTTGCGTCCCTTGTCTCCCCCTCCTCCTCCTCCTCTTCACCCGCCACCCGACCCATGGAACTGCATTTAGTAACTCCACTTTAGTGGCACTGTCATCAGTAACATTACCGTCGCTGTCGCACAGTAAAGGTACTTACTGAGCCTTTCCGCCGGTTTACTTAACATAGGTCCAGAGTCTCTTTGGATTTTCCGCCACAATCCTATAGAGAGTTTCATTGTAGAAAGTATTAAATGCATCTCGCATTGAAATCCGCACCTCAGTGAAACTACGCCAATCTTGGAGATTTTGCGTTCGTCTAAATTATACGTGCTTTTTTTGGTGCTGCTGCAGCAGCTTTCGGCCGTGTTTTGTGTATCATGTGGGATCAGTTCCGTATCTAATTAATTTATTTGGTATGAATCTCTCGAGTGCTGTTGATACTATTTCTTTAAACTTAGCCCGCATCTCGTGGTCGTGCGGTAGCGTTCTCGCTTCCCACGCCCGGGTTCCCGGGTTCGATTCCCGGCGGGGTCAGGGATTTTCTCTGCCTCGTGATGGCTGGGTGTTGTGTGCTGTCCTTAGGTTAGTTAGGTTTAAGTAGTTCTAAGTTCTAGGGGACTTATGACCACAGCAGTTGAGTCCCATAGTGCTCAGAGCCATTTGAACCATTTCTTTAAACTTAAGCCACATATGGTCTTCACTTACATAGTTTGGAAGGATTGGAGACTGTCTCTTAGAAATACGTCAACCGAATTTTTAGCTGCTTATATAAATAAATATATTTCGCGTTTAGTTTTGGTGAACTTCTTTGTTACGGAATTGAGCCTCTCTACTACTGTGTGTCCACTAATCCCTGTATCCGTCGTGATTCTCAGGATTATTTGTGGCTAAGAGGTCAAGTGTGTTTTCGTAACCATTTACAATTTGAATGGCCGCGTGAACTAATTATTCAAAATAGTTTTAAAAATGCATTTAGAACAATTACGGAAGTTGTTTTCTATCTACAATAGGGTCTGAAAATGTATTTTTGTCAACATATGGTAGATTGAAGTTACTGCCGACTATAATTGTATGAGTAAAGTACCTATTTGTGATGAGACTCAAGTTTTCTTTGAACTGTTCAGCAACTGTTTCATCTGAGACCGGAGGTCGGTAAAAGGAGCCAGTAGTTATTGATTTATTCCGGTTGTCGAATATAACCTCTGCCCATACTAAGCCACAGGAACCATCTGCTTCAATATCGCTTGTAATCAGGAACACACATTAAATTATTTTTCCTTAAGTTGTACTTCTTGTTTCTGTTGTAGTGTAGATAATCACAATTACGGCTTTTCCCTTCAAAACTTAGAATGCTTTATCTGTGACCCTGTAAATACCAGAGATAAACATTGTAGAACAACAACGTATGTTACAAGCATAGCATTCTGTATCACTTCATTTTCTTATTTCTAACATTTTAAAATTGTACATCGAATTTAGATGACATTTCAATCATAGATATTCTATTTAGTGATCGTATTTTGAGTCGTGTTTTGAACATTTTCCCGCTACACTTTATTAACTGATGTTTCGCCGCAAGGGATATCGGACTTTAGAGAGTAAATTAATATGGAGTATGTCGTTCTTCTTTTCAAACATTCGCATACCCATTTCTTCTTTCCTTATTGTCTTTTGGGCATGCAGTTGTTGTAATTAAAGCAGTCACAAATCCAGTGATCAAAAAGAAGTGGTTAGCGTACATTCGCATTCTCTTTACATCGTTCCTTTCTTGTTGCTCCCATGGCGATGGACCTTTTCTATCGCAATCAGTAAGCGTGAAAGGAAACTACCGTACAAAGGGATCTACATTTATACTTGGCAGAACTAATTACATACTGACATAATCGTCGGTATTGCTTTCGTTTCCTAAAAGTTATAAATATTTCGATTTCGGTAAAGAAGCTCTGTATTTCGCCAGATGTCGAAGAAGAAGGTCCCTTACGTACTGGTTGTATCGAATAAGATGTGGAGATGGTGGTTTGAAAGCGTACAGAAGAAGTACGAGGAAGGGCGTCCCTTACCTGAGGTTCAAATGGCTCTGAGCACTATGGGACTTAACATCTTAGGTCATCAGTACACTAGAACTTAGAACTACTTAAACCTAACTATCCTAAGGACATCACACACATCCATTCCCGAGGCAGGATTCGAACCTGCGACCGCAGCAGTTGCGCGGTTCCGGACTGCAGCGCCTAGAACCGCGTGGCTACCGCGGTCGGCCCCCTTACCTGTGGGATCGCTACTCAAGCTACGTGGCGAAGGGGTAAGTGTGGCAAATGTCTGGCACGGCAAATGTCCGGAGTGGCAAATGTCCGACGTTCATGTGGACAACATCCAGCTGTATAATGGAAAGATGGTGTTCTGTATTAGTGCAACGTGCCACAAGGGTGCAGCAGCGACTGGACGCTCGCTTCAGATAAGGACTTTTTCTGCCCGCCCGTCCACACAATGCACGGCCGAACTGTCCGGGACCAGAGCGAGCCGTTACCGCCAAGCAGCGCACACGTTTCTGTAACTGTGTTTCTCAATATAGCCTACAAATACAGTCCACTTTTACCAATTATGTATGTGCTTTAATTTCAGCCGCCCTTCCTTTGCAACGAGTGATATGCCATCGTTTGCACTGTGGAAGGAGCGAGGCAGCACAGAATTTACCGCGAGTTTTGCGGCTGCCTACAGATGGTAACGGAAATTTTTGCCAGACCGGGACCCGAACCAAGATTTGCCGCTCATCGAGAGCTGTCGCCTTACCATTAGGTTATGCTAGAACGACTCACGGCCAGACCAAAACTTCCATATGCCGTCAACCACATGTCTACAGCCTGCACTTGTACATTCATTACATAAAATTTTAATTGAAACTCGCTTGCCAGTGTCGGCAGAAAAAATACGATATTTCTGTGTTGTTTTGAAATACGATACAATGTATGCTTGTACGAAGGGACATTGCATCATACTTCGCAACAACAGAGGCACTGCAATAACGTTCTGGAGAGGGAGAATGTAGGCAACTTTGAGCGAAATTTCAAACGTATGCGTCGGCACGAGAGACAATTACGTGGTTTCGGATGAAAGATCCTCTAATTTTGTTGCGCACTGTAGACTGACAGAAGTAAAATCGCAACACCAAGAAGGGTTGAGCGACGTAAATGGAAGTTGGTAGGCCTGTTTCTACATCTGAAAGATGACGTCTATTCAAATTTCGCGCCAGTTGTATAATAGTGGCGCTAGTAGCGCTACTATGAGGATTCAAAGCAGTTTGTTCTAAAAACGCTCTGTGCCATGAATGGAAGTCAAACATGGACGATGAATAGTTTGGACAAGAAGCGAATAGAAGCTTTCGAAATGTGGTGCTCCAGAAGAATACTGAAGATTTGATGGGTAGATTACATAACTAATGAGGAGGTATTGAATAAAATTGGGGAGAAGAGGAGTTTGTTGCACAACTTGACTAGAAGAAGGGATCGGTTGGTAGGACATGTTCTGAGGCATCAAGGGATCACCAATTTAGTATTGGAGGGCAGCGTGGAGGGTAAAAATAGTAGCGGGAGACCAAGAGATGAATACACTAAGCAGATTCAGAAAGATGTAGGATGCAGTAGATACTGGGAGATGAAGAAGCTTGCACAGGATAGAGTAGCATGGAGAGCTGCATCAAACCAGTCTCAGGACTGAAGACCACCACAACAACAACAAGAACAGTCATGAGGGTAGTTACCTTTGAGATTTGACGTGCGGGGTTAATGCTAGTCAAGAATGCCTTTAAGGCGACAGAAACGCTATTATTAACACCGGAGTTTAAACGAGGTGGTGTAAAAGAGCTTCGAGAAGCTGGATGTACCTCTTACGATATCGCAAAAAAAAAAAAAAAAAAAAAAAAAACAACTTGGCAGGGTTCTGTCCACTGTACGTGATTGCTGGCAGCGGTGGTCACGAGAAAGGATGGTCACAAGCAGACCGGGCTCCCGACGACCATGTGGCGCTAACGCCCAAGGGAAGACCATCATATTCGGTGCAAGACTCGCGCATCGCACAGCAACTACGGTTTGAGCAGTAGTTCGCACCACAGTGACACAACGAACTGTTACAAATCGGTTGCTTCAAGGAGAACTCCGAGCCAGACGCCTTATAGAGTGCACCTCAAACCACCGCCATTTGCGACTTCTGTGGGTCAAGCGAGAGCTCAGTGGAGGGAGGGGTGGAGGCCTATTGCATTTTCTAATGAAAGCTAGTTCCACCTCAGTGCCAGTGAAGGCCGTGTGTTGGTTAGAAAGAGGCCAGTTGAGGGCTTGCAATCAAACTGAGTGCTAGCCACGCTGGACCTGCACCTGGTGTGGGAAGTGATTTCCTATAACACTGGGAGCACTCTCGGAGATATCCCACGCACCCAGACTGCAAAATTGTACGTCAGTCTGGTGATCTGAGCTGTTGTGCTGCCATTCATGAACAGCATTCCAGGGAGTGTTTCCCCACATATCGTTGTTGTAATCCAACATGCTGTACAGAGTGTCGATATGTTTCCTTGGCCTGCTCGATCACCGTATCCGACTCCAATAGTGCACATATGGGGCATCATCGGACGACAACTGTCGCGTCATCCACAACCAACATTAACTGCCCTGTATTGACCGTCCAAGTGCCACAGGTGTGGAACTAAATCCCAAAAACTGACACGCGGCACCTATACAACACAATGCTTGCTCGTCTGCTTGCTTGCCGTCAACATTCTGACATTTATTATTATACCAGCACTTCACTTTTGCAATGGCTTATCTCGCACTTACATTAACTTGTGATCTTGCACTGTTCATCACTTACCTAGACAAATGTATAACCGAAATTTCATTAGGCTACATTAATTACTTTTTGGTGCTGCAATTTTTTTCCGTCAGTATATTTTTAGATACAAGTCTACTCTCCTGGTAATAATGCCCTAGAACGCCGACAGAGGTGCCAAACGGAAATCGCACAGCCTATTGATAAAGCGGAGTATCGTGCGGCTTAAATGGGGTGAGCTGCGATGTGTCTGAAATCTTTCCTTCGGCCACCCATAAGAAAACCGCTTGATTTCAACACTGAGTTACGCAGATCTGGCCTCCATTGCAGAGGCGGCAAAAAAAAGGGGTTATGTGCAAAATTCATTTTGTGGGGAACAACTTTGCAACAAGAACTGCTGAATTGGTGCCACTTTTCGGCAAGAATTCGCCGTCATGTGATACAGTGCTTAGGTGTCACAGACGCTTCCAATGTGAAAGACGCAGAAAGACGTATAGAATCATCTCTGTTTGAACAATCGAATACCGGAGCATCACTATCGAGGACATAGTACAAAAAGTCAAAATCTGTCCCGGATCAGTTTCCAACATCTTACACGGCATTTCGATCATGACAAAAGTCGCCGCACGCTGGTTTCTGTGACTGTTCACATCCATTCCATTACGCCCACCAAACTCAGCCATCAGCGCATATTACACATCTGTATCACATCGGTCGAGATGAATTCTTTAGCCGTGTAGCAACCTGGACGAGTGATAGGTGTGTCACAAAGACTCCAATGCAAAAGAGCAAAGCAAGTAGTGGAAACATGTGCATTTACCGCCGCAGAAAAAGGCGAAGACCCAACCATCATCAGGAAAGGTGACACAGTGTTCTTAGGACTATCAGAATATATCGGTAAGGACAAACGATCAGAGTAGCATACTACTGTAATCTCCAGACCACATTGTGGGAGACTGTCATCAGTCGCAGCTGTGCAAGGCGGTACGTTTACTTCAAGGAAACGCTCCAGCTCATTACACGTACTTAGGACACAGTCAAACTTGCTGCTTATTTGCTTATAAAATTTGATCTCACACATCTCCATCGCCGGCCACTGTGGCCGAGCGGTTCTAGGCGCTTCAGTCCGCAACCGCGCTGATAGTACGGTGGCAGGTTCGAATCCTGACTCGGGAATTGCTGTGTGTGATGTCCTTAGGTTAGATAGGTTTAAGTAGTTCTAAGTCTAGGGGACTGATGACATCAGATGTTAAGTCCCATAGTGCTTATAGCCATTTGAACCATTTGAGCATCTCCATCCCCTCCCCTCCATCCCCTCCCCTCCACCCCCATCGTATTTCCCAGACACGCCAGCACCCAGTGAATTCTTTCTCCTTGCTAGAAAGAAAAAACTATTGCAAGCCAATATGAGGACGAGATGATTTTCGAGGTGGAACGCTTCCTGAACAGCTGAAATGCAGATTTCTACAAGCAAGGTGTCCGCCAAGCAACCCATCTTTGGGCAAAGTGTGAATCACCAAGTTCTGTGGTCGCAGCTCGATTTTTTCGAGGTCATGATTAAAACTTTATGGCGCCCTCTTGTACACATCTGTCCTCATCATCTATTGTTGTACACGCAAGGCCAGTCAAGAATGTACACTCCTTTATATGTTGTAATTTGCATGAGATTTCTTCAAGAGTTGAGCATCACGTCTTGTAACAAAGAAGCCTCCCATCTCTATTCACCATCCCGCTCTCCATTTCTTTCTCTCCGTCCTCGAAGCACACCAACGGCATAACATGTTCGACATATTACATGTGTCTAAACACACCTACTCTCTTACCTTCCGCATTTCTTCTCACTCTCCTATGTTTTCCGCTGTTATGACCCTCAGGATATTTCATCAAATACGTGGGTACCCAGTTTGCTACATCCTTCCCCCATGACATTCCAGGAAAAAAAACCGCACACTACGAAGAAGTTATGCAGATTGGTCCTAAATATTCTCACAGGTATCGATGGAAAATGTAGAAATGTAAATTTTGGCGGCCGATGGACGAATGTATGACGCTGTAGCGCCACACGCCACGCAGCTGGAAATGATAAAAAAACATCGGACATGTCGATACCAGGGGCATAAAGTCTTTGAAACTTTTGTTCCGTGTACGCAACTGGACAGTAACTACGCCTCGCAGACATGTGTGTGAACAATATATGCAGATGTGAACATTTGAGATGGGGCACGTAGTTGGGCTTAAAGAAGCCGGTTGTAGTAGTCGGCGAATTGATCCGAATTTCAATAGGAGCGATGCTACTATTCGACAGTGTTGTCAGGAATGGGTGAACCACGGCCGCACGCAGCGTCAAGAAGAAGCGGTCGATATCGAGAGACGGCAGAACGAGAGGACCGAGCAAGCGTCAGTGAGGCACTCAGAGCTGAGACCGCAAGGACCATGAATAGACGACTAACAGAAGAGGGTCTGAGCCGACTGCCTTTGACCTCCGTACACCTACGAGCCCTTTTGCAGTGGTGTCGGGAACATTCGGCCGGAAATCTCATTGACTGGAGTAGAACTGTCTTCAGTGATGAGTCCCGCTTCGAAATGACCCCTGATAACCAGCGAAGACCAGCCTAGAGACATCCCTGACAGTGGTGGGATACCAACATGGTTGTCGTCCGTCATACTATACCAAAACTATGCGCTATACTTTGTGTCGAAAAATATCGGATGTTTTGTTTATTGACAAGCCCCTTCAGAGGAAAGCTTGCCTCTTCAGATATCACAAGACTCGTCTAAAATACATCCTGGTCTACTCTCTTTAGTAATGTTGTAGGGAGATTACCCGACCGGTTAGCTGTACCTGTTAAGGCGCCGCTTCTGAGACGGGGACGTGTGCCGGCTCCACAATGAATCCTCCCGGCGTATTAACGACGAGGGCAGGTGTGATGGGCAGCCTGGTTATGGTGCCGGCCAGCCCGGATGTGATTTTCAGGCTGTTTCCTGGGTGAGTAACGAGATACGATACTGCGTGAAGAGTTTGACAGAGCACTGAAAGACCTGAGTCGAAACAAGGCCCCGGGAGTAGACAACATTCCATTGGAACTACTGACGGCCTTGGGAGAGCCAGTCCTGACAAAACTCTACCATCTGGTCAGCAAGATGTATGAGACAGGCGAAATACCCTCAGACCAAGAAGAATATAATAATTCCAATCCCGAAGAATGCAGGTGTTGACAGATGTGAAAATTACCGAACTATCAGTTTAATAAGTCACGGCTGCAAAATACTAACGCGAATTCTTTACAGACGAATGGAAAAACTGGTAGAAGCCGACCTCGGCGAAGATCAGTTTGGATTCCGAAGAAATGTTGGAACACGTGAGGCAATACTGACCCTACGACTTATCTTAGAAAATACACTCCTGGAAATGGAAAAAAGAACACATTGACACCGGTGTGTCAGACCCACCATACTTGCTCCGGACACTGCGAGAGGGCTGTACAAGCAATGATCACACGCACGGCACAGCGGACACACCAGGAACCGCGGTGTTGGCCGTCGAATGGCGCTAGCTGCGCAGCATTTGTGCACCGCCGCCGTCAGTGTCAGCCAGTTTGCCGTGGCATACGGAGCTCCATCGCAGTCTTTAACACTGGTAGCACGCCGCGACAGCGTGGACGTGAACCGTATGTGCAGTTGACTGACTTTTAGCGAGGGCGTATAGTGGGCATGCGGGAGGCCGGGTGGACGTACCGCCGAATTGCTCAACACGTGGGGCGTGAGGTCTCCACAGTACATCGATGTTGTCGCCAGTGGTCGGCGGAAGGTGCACGTGCCCGTCGACCTGGGACCGGACCGCAGCGACGCACGGATGCACGCCAAGACCGTAGGATCCTACGCAGTGCCGTAGGGGACCGCACCGCCACTTCCCAGCAAATTAGGGACACTGTTGCTCCTGGGGTATCGGCGAGGACCATTCGCAACCGTCTCCATGAAGCTGGGCTACGGTCCCGCACACCGTTAGGCCGTCTTCCGCTCACGCCCCAACATCGTGCAGCCCGCCTCCAGTGGTGTCGTGACAGGCGTGAATTGAGGGACGAATGGAGACGTGTCGTCTTCAGCGATGAGAGTCGCTTCTGCCTTGGTGCCAATGATGGTCGTATGCGTGTTTGGCGCCGTGCAGGTGAGCGCCACAATCAGGACTGCATACGACCGAGGCACACAGGGCCAACACCCGGCATCATGGTGTGGGGAGCGATCTCCTACACTGGCCGTACACCACTGGTGATCGTCGAGGGGACACTGAATAGTGCACGGTACATCCAAACCGTCATCGAACCCATCGTTCTACCATTCCTAGACCGGCAAGGGAACTTGCTGTTCCAACAGGACAATGCACGTCCGCATGTATCCCGTGCACCCAACGTGCTCTAGAAGGTGTAAGTCAACTACCCTGGCCAGCAAGATCTACGGATCTGTCCCCCATTGAGCATGTTTGGGACTGGATGAAGCGTCGTCTCACGCGGTCTGCACGTCCAGCACGAACGCTGGTCCAACTGAGGCGCCAGGTGGAAATGGCATGGCAAGCCGTTCCACAGGACTACATCCAGCATCTCTACGATCGTCTCCATGGGAGAGTAGCAGCCTGCATTGCTGCGAAAGGTGGATATACACTGTACTAGTGCCGACATTGTGCATGCTCTGTTGCCTGTGTCTATGTGCCTGTGGTTCTGTCAGTGTGATCATGTGATGTATCTGACCCCAGGAATGTGTCAATAAAGTTTCCCCTTCCTGGGACAATGAATTCACGGTGTTCTTATTTCAATTTCCAGGAGTGTAGATTAAGGAAAGGCAAACCTACATTTCTAGCATTTGTAGACGTAGCGAAAGCTTTTGACAATGTTGATTGTAATACTCTCTTTCAAATTCTAAAGGGGCAGGGGTAAAATACAGGGAGCGAAAGGCTATTTACAATTTGTACAGAAACCAGATGGCAGTTATAAGAGTCGAGGGGCATGAAAGGGAAGCAGCGGTTGGGAAGGGAGTGAGACAGGGTTGTAGCCTGTCCCCGGTGTTATTTAATCTGTATATTGAGCATGCAGTAAAGGAAACAAAAGAAAAATTCGGAGTAGGTATTAAAATTCATGGAGAAGAAGTAAAAACTTTGAGGTTTGCCGATGACATTGTAATTCTGTCAGAGACAGCAAAGGGCTTGGAAGAGCAGTTGAACGGAATGGACAGTGTCTTGAAAGGAGGATATAAGATGAACATCAACAAAAGCAAAACGAGGATAATGGAATGTAGTCAAATTAAATCGGGTGATGCTGAGGGGATTAGATTAGGAAATGAGACACTTAAAGTAGTAAAGGAGTTTTGCTATTTAGGGAGCAAAATAACAGATGATGGTCGAAGTAGAGAGGATATAAAATGTAGACTGGAAATGGCAAGGAAATCGTTTCTGAAGAAGAGAAATTTGTTAACATCGAGTATAGATTTAAGTGTCAGGAAG
The DNA here is from genome assembly GCF_023898315.1 of Schistocerca nitens. NCBI lineage: Eukaryota > Metazoa > Arthropoda > Insecta > Orthoptera > Acrididae > Schistocerca > Schistocerca nitens. The sequence goes on from NC_064618.1 coordinate 487,882,331, forward strand.
TCGTTTCTGAAAGTATTTGTATGGAGTGTAGCCATGTATGGAAGTGAAACTTGGACGATAAATAGTTTGAACAAGAAGAGAATAGAAGCTTTCGAAATGTGGTGCTACAGAAGAATGCTGAAGATTAGTTGGGTAGATCACATTACTAATGAGGAGGTATTGAATAGAATTGGAGAGAAGAGAAATTTGTGGCACAACTTGACTAGAAGAAGGGATCGGCTGGTAAGGCATATTCTGAGGCATCAAGGGATCACTAATTTAGTATTGGAGGGCAGCGTGGAGGGTAAAAATCGTAGAGGGAGACCAATAAATGAATACACTAAGCAGATTCAGAAGGATGTAGGTTGCAGTAGGTACTGGGAGATGAAGAAGCTTGCACAGGATAGAGTAGCATGGAGAGCTGCATCAAACCAGTCCCTGGACTGAGGACCACAACAACAACAAACCATAATATCTTATAATCAAAAACATAATACCAAGGTTCCAATATAAACAACAGCTGCCACCGCCTGCCGATGTACCAGCGTCACTTTGCTCCATAGTTCTGCTTCATACGTATTGGCACGAGTCGGTAGTCTTCGTGACTATGACACGTTTTCAAATGCTGCCAGCCGCAACGTTCGAACAGTTGCTTTGTGACTGCTCTATGAACGTGTGTTCGGGTATTAATCTACAAGGCATTTAGCGATTAATGACGATGAAGATATTCCTGCTCCATCTGGGTCTCGTACAATTCCGATTTCCCACGTCTTCACGAAACGTTTATTCCGTGTGCGTTTTGTACTACAGTAGCTGATCGTTACGTCGCGCCTGAGTTGATAACAATGCAAGATAAAGATAAAAATTCACCCCTCCCCACTCTGAAGCTGCCTTAATCTTCCTCCTCTCCTCTCCTCCCCACGTCATGTTACACTGCCATGGAGAAAGACTATATGTAATGTTTTCAGTCAGATTTTGTCATTTGAAACTTTCACGATAGTGAGTGAAAAAGAAATCACAACTTTTTTTATACAGGTAATAAATAAATTCGCTTGTAAATGTAACTAATAGATTAAAAAATATCTATAACTTACTTTCACACTCGTAAAATAATTAAGTAGTTTCTATGTTATTAGCCAAAGAGAAAGGTCTTTACCATTTAATTAACATGAGATTCAACGTGTAAAAATTGAACTGAAAAACCACTATTGTTGTTTGTAATTTTTGGCGGCCTTGGCACAACTCTACTCCGTAGCGCCGCTAACCGGGCCAAGTAGCGGGTCGCCGCATGTGAACAATCGGCACGTAACTTCAGCATAGTTGTAACAATGGCGGCAGCATCAAAGCTGATCGCGGCTACATTAAAACCACTCACCGGAACAGCAGCCCACGTTGCCAGAGGTGGCATGGTGATCCGTGCCTTCTGAATGTTCGGGCGCGCAGAGAACCGCTTCTCGGTGGTGTCGTGGTTCAACTGGCTCTGAGCACTATGGGACTCAACTGCTGAGGTTATTAGTCCCCTAGAACTTAGAACTAGTTAAACCTAACTAACCTAAGGACATCACAAACATCCATGCCCGAGGCAGGATTCGAACCTGCGACCGTAGCGGTCTTGCGGTTCCAGACTGCAGCGCCTTTAACCGCACGGCCACTTCGGCCGGCGGTGGTGTCGTGTGGAGAGGCCTTTTGCACTTACCTCAGCAAGTCAGTTCCGTCTCTTTCTTTCTGCATCTACTGATTATTTCTCTGTAATCAAACTAAAACGTGAAGCGCGCTTGAAAATACCAGTGGAACTTGTTAAGCATTGTAATTTGGAAAGTAATTCTGAATCTATACGGAATGTAGGCCTAACTGCTGTTGTGAAACTGCTCGACGCCAAAACATTGTATTCAACTATTGTCAGTACTGTCTACCAAATCTCTGTCTATAGCACAGATTCACACAAAAATAATTTACTCAAATATGTACAGAAATTAATTGCTGGAAAACAATTATGAAAATTCAAGGATCGTGGGATTTTCTTGTTAGCAACAGCAATTAAAGAGAGATCTGGTAAAAAAATGACCAATTTTATTCAGAACTAACCATTAAACTGGGAAATTCTGTGACGCTATGCATTACGTTATAATAATCAGAAATTGATAAACTCGTAATAGAGACAACAGATTTGTTCTTTGCTGTAAGCCCATACTGTCTTTTAACTGAGAGAAACATGCTTCATGAGTAGCCGCTGCAAACTGAATATTTATTTATTAAACCACAAACAATCAAAAGGGACCTGTTATCATAAATGTTAACACATTTGCTGTAATCTGACCGAATAATGTTTTACACTTAGAACACATCTTGTAGGAAATGCTATCAACGCATTTGGCATTGGGAGAGAATTATTACAAAAATAAACATCCACTTAAATTAAAATCAGCTTCACAGCGAAGTCGACCATTTTAATCAAAGTCGCACTTATAACAATCATCCATCTTTGGCGAATATGTTACAAAAATGTCAGAGCTTCTTGAGTTCCATTATAGCTCTGTTAAAATTACTTTTTCATTTCCAGTAACATACTGTGTATATAAAAAAATTGGTTTGTAAATTAAACCATTATTCAAACAATTTTACTTCAGTGGGCTGCACGAAGCTGTTACACTGTTTCAAGCACCAGTTCAGAACTTTAAGAATCCCGCATCTCAGTAAATTTTTGGCTCGATTTGCCGTTCAACAGTTAAAACGCTAATGACCAATAAACTGAATCGTTCGGATTGAGTATCGACCTCTTAACTCATTTATGATAAAATTACAAATGATTCCAAATCAAGAATATCACATTAATAATAAATCGTATTCAGCGTTAATTTTGAGATTACAATTTTGTAGTCTGAAATATGAATTTAATTTCTCTTCACTCATAAAATAACAAGTCCTGTCAACATGCAGTATATATATATCTTTGACCTAAGGGTACACAACTTTGCTTAAATACTTCCCTTTAAATTTTATTACACTTTCAACATAGCATATTAACTTAAAATGACAAACATCTGTTACTCTGACAAAAGTCAGTGACAAATGACCAGTCAATTTATACAGCATATACGTTGTATATTTATTGTTAAAAAGTACCTTTCTAAAGACGTATTGAATTTTAACTGAGCCCATAGTGGCTCATTGGCTGAAACTAAAGAAGAAAAAGTAAGCATTGCGAAATTATTTCAAACACAATCAATCACAAACAGTTTGAGATGGATTAAGAAAAATATTTCCATAATACAATATTGTCTTCGTTATACACTTTATCACTTCATGATTTTGACTGTGTAGCAAGTGCAGAATGATATCCCTTCGCCAGCCACGACTTTACATGACGCCCAAGTTCATACCTAGCTACAGGAGGTCCCAGAAGTCTGATGCGTAATAAACTACAAACAGTGCTGATGTAGAGTGAAGATCTCAGTGGTGTCATAATTAAGTTCATTGCAGGAAAGCCACGTTCATACTCCGCACTCGACTCTGCACTGCTGTTTATTACTGATAAGAAGTTTTTTGAAAATTGGTGGCTGTACAAGAATAGTTGGCGCTTCTTCGCTTAGTACTGGTTTCAGGCCCTGTTTGTACTCCCTGAAGTCCTTCATTATTTCACGAAGTCTATTAATCTTAAATCTTTCACACATGCGAAAAATCTCATTTTCTCTGTAAGTGATCGATATGTTTTTAGGCCAGAATTTGGGGTGAATGACCTTCATGTCATTCATAACAACATCGTAGCTTTCAAATGCATTCACTGTTGATAACAGCCTGGACGACAAATTATTTGCCAAGCTGCGATAAAACTGTTTATCAGATATCTTAGAAATATTTGTTCTTTCAGAAAGTTCGACACACTGAAAGATCATATTTTCCAGTGCAATGTTAGCTACATTTGCATGTTGTCCCATTGCATCAACCCGACTTTTAAACACTTTTATTAAAAGTGCAATGTCGTTGTGAGCTTAAACAAGGTTTACGCTTGATCTTTGTAGCTGTAGGGATACATCGGCCAACTCTTCTAAGGCATCATACATTACAGCTAGCTCGAAGACAAAAGATGTAGATGACAATGTATTACAAAGCCCTTTATAAGTAGACCGTTGTTTTGAGTCCCGTTTCGTGTCATCTGATGCTTCTAAAAAATGTTTGTACAGAGCCCTTTAATCTTTCCATAAGTCTTTTACTGCCAATAAACTGGAGGCCATCCAACGAGTGTCAAGCACACGACCGATTTTTAAAATTTCTTGCTCCAAACCTTTAGCAACAACTGCCAGCTCCCTGCTGCTTTTCGGAGAGCAGCTGAAGATATTTCTAATGTTTTAAAGTGATTAATTCCCGAACTTCTTCTATCGTGTTGTGCACTGCGAGTTCTAATCGATGATTCAAACAATGCCAGATGAATAAGTTTTGAAACATTTCCATCACCTGATTTGCGAGGCCAGACTTTCTTCCTAACGTGACAGAAACTCCATCGCAAGTCAAAGCGATTAAATGGTCTTTCAAAAAATCATAGCCTAGACCTAGTGATTCTGCTTTAAAAGTTCTTTCAAGATACCAGAGGCTGTTGTGTCATTTAGCTCAAAAAGAGTCAAAAATTGTCATGGGGTTTCCTATTCCTTTTAACAAGGTTCTAAAGTATACAATCAAAGCGTCTTTGTTTGAAAGAAAAGTGGCTTCATCCAAAAGAAGTGAAAATTTGGAGTCACTCTTTATTAAATTATTTATTAGATCTGATGTCACCTGGTCAGAAATATGAAGCACTATGTTAGAGCAAGAAACATTTGAATGTAGTATTCGGCCCATATCCAAACCATTTTTAATCTGGAGATAAATTTCTGTCTCAAACTTATAAAACGGTCTATTTAACTTTGCTTGCTTATAAGCTGTGCGAAGTACACGCTCAGTAACAACTTTTGTTCCTTTACAATGGAAGCAACTGAGTTCTGAATGTGATGGTTTTCTGCGTTAGTCTGGATTTTGTTCGCTAAACCGTGAGCTTGAGATGTGTGGTGATCAGTTTTTTTTTTCCTAAGAGACGTTAGTTGATCTTTTTTATTTGTCCCATATGAGCTTACAGTTCCTAATACCCATTGCTCACTGAGTTTTAACCCTTTCATTTTTAAGCAACTAGTGTAGATACACTTCTACAAACTTGGCAACCTAGCTTTTTTTAATAATTAACCACGTGGTTTAGATTTATAATCTGTACATTGTTCGATAGACCAACAATCTGGCTTTTTATCATCATTACAACTATCATTACTGTCTATAGATGTTTTGTCCATATCCATATCCGCCAACTTACAGAAATTTTCATTTAGCAACGACGTCGTAGGAGAGGGATCTTCTGCTTTGTTGTTTGCATCTTCTCCTCCAGCCACAGTCGTGGATCGTACATCTAAACTGCGGTTTTCATTGCTCTCACTAACTTTTTGTCTTTTAGGTTTAAAGAAGTCACTAATTTATGTAGAGGTATACATAACTATTAAACTCTCGTGTCTACTCACAGTGAAAAAAAAATGGTTCCAATGGCTCTGAGCACTATGGGACTTAACATCTTAGGTCATCAGTCCCCTAGACCTTAGAACTACTTAAACCTATCTAACCTAAGGACTTCACACACATCCATGCCTGAGGCAGGGTTCGAACCTGCGACTGTAGCAGTCCACGGTTCTGGACTGCAGCGCCTAGAACCGCACGGCCACCGCGGCCGGCTACTCACAGTCACAATGAGTAAATAAACACTACGAACAAACCGAAACAATGCTGTCGGTTCTGAGCAGAAAAACAACTGAACTGCAAGCGACTGACGTACATAGAGTGAGTGAGTAATATTGTTGAATGTGAATTCCGAAAGTGCCTGTTGAATTGTTTGTTGGCTTCTCTGTGAGGCAGCGATGGCTAACAAGGTAAATTGATTGAAATTGAAAAAGCCGTAGACGCGACCTGTCTGAATCGAGGACTACAAAGACCGAATTCACAAACAGACATTATAACTGGAGAACCACTTACGCGATTTACATGATTCTTTCTTTAACTCCCAGATATATTCATTTACTATCGATCAGTATATATTTAGTTACTTTAGGTAGGACAAGAAATAAGCTGTGGCTATAATTGAAAGTCAAGTCGCAAGAAAGTGGGCTGCCGTCGCGCTTTCTTGCAGTATGGTGCATAAACTATTAGAGCAAATTCATTTGATTTAGTAATGAACTATAGACCTCAAAAAGAACCACAAAAATTCGGCGAGAGCATATGTTTGTCTTTCATATTTGAGTCACAACCACACTTTTTCTGCTTGGTAGGTGCTGAAACAGGAGACTTCAGAAGACAAAAATCATCATTATCGTTCAACCGTAATTTTTTATTTAGGTACATCTTTTTGAGCTCTACAATCTGGCACTACATAACGTGATGTAGTTCTTATGGACTACGTAACGTATTTACTTCATATAGCTGATGAAATTTAAACGGCTGAACAGACTTTCAGAAATACAGCTGAACTGTCTCTGGGAGGTGCCGGAAATGGCGGAAATCGCTTGGTGCAGGATCTAGATTTTCCGATCAGCATCATCCACGTCTATGCGGCTTTGGTCAAATTGTTAGCACCATTATAGTACGACTGGACGCGACATTGCATTTGGTCCCTACATCGTCAGCGTTTCATGGGTAAAACTTTGTGCTATTTACAAGTTTTGCCCACATGAAACGTACTGTCCCCTGTACTCCTGCTTAGGAGTATGTTTCCAGCTGCGGTGCCATTTCAGCTGCGCACTGTGATCCACTGTGATGACAAATTAAACAATTACCATGTTGCTAATGGTTTGATATTATATTGTACAGGATCGAATTCCAAGTAACAGTATTACCCAGAAGAAGTCATGTGCTGTCATAACTTCATAGCTGTTGTGCAATTTACTTCGCGCAGTAATGATTGGCAGAAATAAAAAATATAAAAAATAATACGGAAACTGACTAGTGAAATTTTGGTCCAAAATTATGAATTAATTTTGACTCTGTTTGGAAATTACTGTAAATAAACGTTCGCCATCTCAATTAGTGTGAGCGAAATTATTTAAAACTCTCGACTTCGAAATAAATTACTTTATTATTGTAGCATGTTGGCAGGCGTGGACACTCGCAAAGGCACTGAAATCACCATAAAATACAGATACAACAGATAATGTTTTAAAAACAAGCCACTGTTATCACAGCTGAAGGCCTTATACGCTAAGAATGGCAGTTTTTAAGAACTCGCTGCAATTTACAACTTCCGAATATTAAAATATTACAGGTAAGAGACACAAACACAGCAGAAGGCATCAGACGCCAGACATGGCAGTAAATAAGGTTTTAAGGTTTATTGCTAAAAAAAATACCAGTACAAAATTAGATTTTAAGGCAAATAACCACAATTATAGCTGAAGGCCTTACACGACAGGAACGGCAATTACATAAAAAAGTTTAGAAACCTGCTGTAAAACAGCAAAAACAGTAGCAAGGTTAATTAAAAAAAAAACAAGCAACTGATCTTATGGGTGAAATAAAATGATGGTAAACCTTGTAACACAACCCTTACACGGCTAGATTTATTCCAAAAGGCAACCAGAACTATTACCTAGGCATACATAACGTTTAATGTAGGCACTACAAGGTATTATAATAAATAATACAATTTTAAAACACAAGGACCAGTCACAGATGGTGTTCCAGGAATCGACCATCTGACAACAAACACTTTTTCGAGCGATGAGATAGGCAGGCAAGAGTTGCATTCACTTCACAAGATGGTAACTCAGACTAGTGGCAGCCTAACGAATGACTAATGATAACTTGCTGAAGCTACCCGACGTCCGACAAACCAAATGAAACAATATGCCATAGCCGGAAACGGCGGTCTGCACTACGTCCCGAGAATACTGTGTTTAGAATGCACGGAACGAGAAAGGAATCACTACAACCAGAGTAGAAAAATCACCAACCGGCCTACAATCAAGAAAGCTGTCAACTACACGCCTTACCAGACAGCAACGGCAAGGCGAGGAAGCCTACACTAACGTTACAAACCCCCAGGGCAGGTAACTGGGGCGACAGCGGCCACCAGGCTGGTTGAGCTTAACAAATTGTAACAAGCTGAACGCAGTAAATAGTAATAAGAAGTCGAGGAAAGCTAATCAGATCCGCTTTCCCCAAGCACTCCACTCGCTGCTCTTCGCCTCGGCGACACTACGGACAGCAACACGACCCAAGTCACAGGAAAATCGCGAGACATCACAATGGTGGGGGTTTCTCGACTTGAATTCTAGTGTACTCATCTTAAAGCTTGCAGGATCCGGTTTACAACAGGGTCGTGCACCCTCGTGACAACAACCCTTAGGTCCGGCAGTCCATGCGCGCCGCCAGCGGTCCTGGCGTGTTGACGCACTGTGCGGACCTGGCTCCCCCTCAGTCCCCAACTGACTCCACACTCAGACGACCCGGAAAAACAACGACGTCGCCCCAAAGACAGGGCAACCGTAACTACATATCGATAACCGCCGCTGGTGCCATTAGCTGACAGGCAATGCTTGCGAAACGTAGTGGCGCCAGTCAACACGAGAAGAAGACAAACAATCGCAACCATGCCAACTAAACGATACGGTCTGGCCTCCAACAGAGGGTGGAAAACTACAAAGCACCAACGCGAGCCGCAGCACGGCTCAAGCAAACTTGCAACTTCTTCATGAAATTAATTACTAGTTCTTTGCACTACCAATTGCGTAACAGCTGAACTGCATTTCTCACTGTAATGTTAATTGCTTTCGAACTGTCTTGCAAAAGGTAAACATTTTGAAAAGAATAATTTTACTGTTTAAGTTGACTGTTCTACAATAACAACTGGTTTTTAAAATGATTATGAAGTTCACTACTTTGACTTATTGTTACTTAACAATAAAGGATGACAGCCAAAAACAGTTGCAGGATAGAATTTTTTATTAAAATTCTTGACCAAGGTTTCGGTACATATAAATATACCTTCATCAGAAGTAAAAATTTCTAAAATTACATCATGCAATGGAGAATAATAAAACAATTATGCCAAAGGCGTCGTCAGTAATTAAAACATCATTTTAATTTCTGACGACGCCTTTGGCATAATTGTTTTATTATTCTCCATTGCATGATGTAATTTTAGAAATTTTTACTTCTGATGAAGGTATATTTATATGTACCGAAACCTTGGTCAAGAATTTTAATAAAAAATTCTATCCTGCAACTGTTTTTGGCTGTCATCCTTTATTGTGAAGAATTTTGACAGTTGCTGCTGCAGCCATGTTTAAAATCTTGATATTGTTACTTAAATTAATTCTCATACAAAATTGTCTGATCATGAAGTATTGTTAAATATACTGCTTCGTCATATTACTTGTCAATAATCAGCACTGTTAAGCGCAAGTCCAAAAAACTAACTTTTTGTTACATAAATTACTTCTCAAACAAAATTGTCTGAACATGAAATATTGTTAACTACTGTATATTGCTTTCTCAAATTATTTGTCAATAAACAGCACTTAAATAGCAAATAAAAAAACTTACTTTTTTGTTCACTTTCATTTAAACTATTAATCAGTTCGATAAACTTCACTTTCTTATCATTTACTTTCAGTTCATTAACCATACACTCGGTTAATTATGGATAGGATCCTCAGTTGTTACTGAGGATTACACACCTCAACACACAAAAGTTACTAAAGTACGAGGCGTGTTTTTTAAGTAAGTACCGTTTTGAAATTTAAAAAATACGTTCTAAGATATCTCAATAATTTTATTTTTACATGAAAGCCTGTACCTTAATCTATGCACTGACGCCATTACAGTCTGATTTTTCCTTGTTTACGTTGTGTACTGAGTGTTTAAGATGCCTCCGATAATCGTGAGTCCCGCCGACTGTGAAGTACGGGCTGTTATAAGATTTCTTAGTGCTAAAGGCCTAAAAGCAATCGATATTCATCGTGAGATCTGTGCAGTTTACGGAGAAAACATTATGAGTGATGGAATGGTAAGAAAGTGGGTGAAAGCATTTAAAGATGGCCGCATAAATGTGCATGATGAGTAACGCAGTGGGCGTCCTTCGGTCGTTAATGAAAGTTTGGTGCAGGAAGTGGACAAAAAGGTGAGAGAAAACAGACGCTTTACGATTTCCTCCTTGCGGGATGACTTTCCTAATGTTTCTCGTAGTGTTTTGTATGGCATTGTGACTGAGCACTTGAATTACCGAAAATGGTGCGCACGTTGGGCACCGAAAATGTTGACGGATGTGCACAAAACAAAACGTTTAGACAGGGCATTGACTTTCCTTGAGCGGTACCACAGCGACGGTGATGATTTCTTAGGCCAATTTGTTACGGGCGATGAATCATGGGTGGCCTACGTCACACCAGAATGAAAGTAACAGTCCATGGAAGTTGAGCAAGGGCATCGTTTTGCTGAAAGACAATGCCCGTCCGCATGTGGCGAATCAGGCCAAATATCTCATCACATCTTTTCAATGGGAAACACTAGATCATCCTCCGTACAGTCCCGATCTTGCGCCCAGTGACTGCCATCTGTTCCTGCACTTGAAGAAACACCTGGGCGGTCAGCGTCTTCAAGACGATGACGAAGTCAAAACAGTGGTAGCAAGTCAGGCGGCAGACTTCTATGAGGAGGGTATTCAAAAACTGGTACAACGTTATGACAAGTGCCTCAAAATTGACGGAAATTATGAAGAAAAGTAGATTAAGGTACAGGCTTTCATGTAAAAACAAAATTATTGAGATATCGTAGCACGTCTTTTTTAAATTTCAAAACGGTACTTACTTTAAAAAAACACGCCCCTTAATTGTTATTGAACGATTCGCAACTAACACTGGCAAGCCTTTTACAATTCTAAATGATAATCTGTTGGGATCTAACAGCTGTGCGTTCGGCTCGGCGATGTCCATTACACAACGACAATGTACGGACATAGGCTCTTCACCACCACTAGCTTTGGGCCACCAGCGCTTTTCTTAAACACTGCTGATTATCCTCGATGCTTTGCGCTGTGACCAATTACTTCTCCACATTATGCCTGGCCATACTGTACGTGGGATCTTGCAGTGTAACAAGTCTTACGCCCTCTCGCAGCAGAATTCCTCTTTTGCGTCCGACCCGTTCACTCGCTGCTAACCGATTCTCCTTACCAACTGACCGACAATGCCCGACTGCGCCTCGCTCCTGCGCCCAGTGACAGTATGACAGTAACAATAACCTCTTTGGTTTACATTACTATATTTCCTGTCTTGGCTGGTGCGTATTCTACAATTCATTACATTCTCTTTAATTGGTTATTTTTCACGCAGGAAATTATTAAAACGTATATACATCATAATAATATACACAACATATTTATGCACTTCATTTAAATGTACATAGTCGATAAAGCAGGAAAAATTTTTATGTGGGCACTGTGTTGTGTTACAAACTGTGTCTGCAGGAAACCCGGAACATGTACTCTTTCCTAACAATGTGCCATCGTTGCTGTACAATGGTCTTCGCATGGGACGAAGTGTGTAACTTATTTTTTTAGTCTCTACGTAGGAGCTTCATAGAGAAAATTAGTAGTTCCATAGTAGCCAGAGTTATTTTTATGTGAGTTCTTATTGCACATTTTTGTATGTTCCAGGTTAAAGAAAAAGAAGGGTTCGTTCTTCCAGTCAATTACATCACTTCAGAAGAACAGTGCAAAGGTAAGTGATGCTTCCCTCAGAAAAATTCGTATTTGAGGGGTTTCATATCATTCACATAATGACTAAAAATATAGAGTGTCCCAGGAGAACAATACTCAATGATTATTCGAATAAAATAGGGGTAGTAAGCATGGGCTCTAAAATGCATACGTTAAGAGCAATTAGCCTTCTTCATCTTCGGTACTATAACACCAGACTCTACTGCTGGAAACTCTTTGTTTTACATATTTTGGTAGGATGTAGAACGGGCCAAAACAAGAACAAGATGTTTAGTAAACATTGCCTCTAAAATGCATACCTTAAGAGCTATGAGTATTTGGTCATTAGAAGAGCGGAGGAAGTGGCAACAAAAGACTGTTCACACTGGTGTGCAGAATGTATGAGTCCGACGACATACCATCTGACTTTCGGAAAAATATCATCCACACAATTCCGAAGACGGCAAGAGTTGACAAGTGCGAGAATTATCGCACAATCAGCTTAACAGCTCATGCATCCAAGTTACTGACAGGATTAATATACAACAAAATGCAAAAGAAAATTGAGGATGTGCTAGATGACGATCAGTCTGACTTTAGAAAAGGTAAAGGCACGCGAGAGGCAATTCTGACATTGCGGTTGATAACGGAAGCAAGGCTAAAGAAAAATCAAGACACGTTCATAGGATTTGTCGATCTGGAAAAAGCCTTTGACAATGTAAAATGGTGCAAGATGTTCGAAATTCTGAGAAAAACGGGGGTAAGTTATAGGTACAGACGGGTAATATGGAATACGTACAAGAGCCAAGAGAGAATAATAAGAGTAGACGACCAAGAACGAATTGCTCGGATTAAAAAGGGTGTAAGACAGGGAAGTCGTCTTTCGCCCCTGCTGTTCAATCTGTACATCGAAGAAGCAGCAATGGGAATAAAAGAAACGTTCCGGAGTGGAATTAAAATTCAATATCAATGATACGATTCGCTGATGACATTGCTAACCTGAGTGAAAATGAAGAAGTATTACATGATCTGCTGAATGGAATGAATGATGTAATCAGCACAATATGAACTGAGAGTAAATCGAAGAAAGACGAAAGTAATGACATGTAGCAGAAATGAGAACAGCGAGAAACTTAACATCAGGATTTATGGTCACGAAATTGATGACGTTAAGGAATTCTGCTGCCTACGCAGTACAATAACCAAGGAGGCCACCAAAAGCAGACTAGCAATAGCAAAAAGGGCATTCCTGGTCAAAAGAAGTCTATTAGTAACAAATATAGGCCTTAATTTGAGGAAGAAATATCTGAGAATGTACGTCTGGAGTACAGCGTTGTATGGTAGTGAAACATGGACTGTGGAAAAACCGGAACTGAAGAGGATCGAAGCAGTAAAGACGAATGTTGAAAATGAAGTGGACTGATAAGGTAAGGAATGAGGAGGTTCTGAGCAGAATCGGAGAGGAAAGGAATATGTGGAAAACACTGATAAGGAGAAATGACAGGATGATAAGACATCTACTATGACATGAGGGAATGACTTCCATGGAACTAGAGGATGCTGTAGAGGACAAAAAACTGTAGGGGAAGACAGAGACTGGAATACATCCGGCAAATAATTGAGGACGTAGGTTGGAAGTGCTACTCTGAAATGAAGAGGTTGTCACAGGAGAGGAATTCGTGACGGGCCTCATCAAACCCATCAGAAGACTGATGACCCAAAGGAAGAGCTATGTTTCACAGCAGCGAAGATGAAGAATTGCTCATAAATCTTAAGGTATCAATTTTAGAGCAGTTGTTTACTATAATTTTTCTCTGCGAATGATAGATCCTGTCTTATTTATGAATATTAACCATTCCTCATGGGATACCTTGCGAAACGATCTCCTCTGTGAACATCTCTTCTTCTTGTGCAATCCATTGTTGAACCAAACTTTTTTCGTATTCAGTAACAGATTCATTATTCTTCTCCATTTATGTTGTTGTCAGTACAGTGTTTATTTCAGTACGAAACGAGATCTAAGAAACTTATTTCAATGGAATACTAAACTCCATCTAATGGTGCAAAATACAAGGTCTTCTTTGCATGCTTTGTAATATCTTTCCGTAGGAGGCAAATATCATGAATATAGCGTGTCCCACCTAGCTCTGCCACCTCTTACATTTCCGAAAGCAAACAAAATGTGAAAAATTCAATTGGCCAGGGATGTACCTATGTCAGTAGCTCACACGACGGGCAGCAATGCATGATCTACACAGGTCAACGAACACCACTTTCAACACAAATTTAAGTGTTTCTAAAAGGCAGGCGTATTTTTTCTGTAGAAATGAAAACTAGAGGTACAGTTAGTGATGGCAGACTTGGTTTCACCGTTCTAAACATCGTACATGTTACACTTTAAAGCATGTCAACGTCGCCGCGGTTTCTGCCGTAATGCGCAGGGCAAGGGTTGCCTGCACAGAACTGCAGCTTGATGCAAACTGACCACATGAGTACGCACATTCTACCTACGCTGTTCAGTCTACTAGCGTCTCCTTCTCGGGCCTGCTGTACTGCTGTCGGTGGCAAACAGAAAAATACTCTGTGACGCATTTTACATACGTTTCGGGCAGTGCTTTCCCTGTTTTGGTATGGCTTGTGACGTTTTCGGTCGTCTCGTCGATATGCCGATCTCCAGTAATGAAGAAAAACTACATATGATGTCATTTTACGGCAAATGTCACAGAACTACAACCACAGATATAGCAGTGTACGCTGAACGCTACCAGCCAAACGAAGAAGGGAATAGACAAACGAGGTGTCGGAATGATTAGCGAGTCTAATTTTGTAAAATATATTTAACTGCTTCGGAGTATTCTTCGTAATTAAGAAAAGCGTAACTAACGATTTTGGGGAAAATTACACAATGCATTTTTGTCCGAATTTTCGTAGCCAAACGAACAGTGGTCGAATGAAAAAATGGGGTATCAAATTGACCAGCGTGAGATCTCGATATCGTAAATAAAGATTTAGATGCTTGAAAGTAAACTTGATAATCAAGAAAAACTTAATTGGCGATTTGAGGGAAAGTTTTTGTCTGAATATTCGTAGCCTAACGAGGAGCGGGAAATGAGCATAGGAAAGATATAATTTTTGAAAGAAATCAAAGTAATAAAGAAAAACTTAGTCGCTTCAGGGAAAATTGAAATTCTTCATGAACAGCTGCTGCTGCTAGCTACGTAAGTGAAGTTTCAAAAACTTCATCTCTTCAAGGCCTACTAGCTATTTTAATTACAAAATTATGATTTATAACACTAAAAAATGGTTAAATGTTATGTGAAATGATTTGTCTAAAAGTAAGAAATAAAACGGATTAGACAAACATTCGCCTTTGAATGATACTCGAAATCATAGAAATCATTTATAGAAAATGAGGTGTCGACTGAGAATTTGAAGTTCAATGTTTGACTTAGTACCTTGGAATCTGAAAGAGTACTAGAGGATGTTTGGCTGTGGCTTTTGTAGACAGTGCAGTCTAATTGGCTGTACATTATTTAGAGCATTATTCAGTGTCATGTCAAATGCTTCTCTACTCAGTTTTACTTCTCAGTGTTAGTCAAACCACTTCACAAAATGCTTGACAGCTTCCCTTTTCCGTAAATTCTTTTCGAACAGGTAACCGTCTACGCTTCCTGGAAGTCGCTGCTTTTCTGTTAAGTCTGGGCTGAAGCAGGTTATCTCTTCATATAAACTAGAACGTGACACTAGAACGTGACCAAGACTTCGAATTCTACAGACTAGTAATTGGCTCCTTAAACAGCTCGCTACTTAGAGCAGCGAATTCTTGAAGCGCAGTCAATACACTCTGGCTGTTAGTGCATTAGTATGTGCGTCTGTTCTTTCGACCTGCTGTCGACAATTTGGCAGTTATCGAATCAATTTCCGGGTCTGTTACTTCGACCCGCTGTCGAAGCTGCAAATCTTCTATGCGGTATAACTATCATCCCTCTGTCAGAGCATCCTGGTTGGTAACATTCTTTGTTCCTCTGCAGGTCTCATCGAAACGCGAGCAACTGGAAGAAAAGTCTACGGGGGCGCGTAACGACTACCTGCTGAGCATTGCCGCTGCGAACGCCCACCAGAACCGCTACTTCACCAAGGACCTGCAGAACACCATGGTGGTACGTATATACAGTCCTTTTGGTATTACTCCCCTCTCTTATATACTTGGAGCATTTAAGTTACATATTCATATTCTTCTTTTGACGTTATACACTGACGGGAACTGAAAGTATCATACAACGAACACCTTGACCATACGGTACCAAAATGATTCTCCACTAGTTCCGTCCCTGCGGGACATACTGATCAAAATTTCATCATCAGACGAGCTTATTTTCAGTATTTTCAGCGTATAAAAAAGAATTCCTACCCGTGAAGAACGGTATGACTATATGAACGCTGTCGGGCATGTCTAACTTTACTGGAATTCTTCAGGTGGAACACGCAACGCAGCACACCCTGAGGACGTGCTCGCGAAGCTTGTCACCTTCTTTCGGACTTCGTGAGAGGCTTACTCATCGGCATAGGAACATCGTACTACTGTATAAATCACACAGACAGTTGCCTGTACTACAATGATCGCAGGACAAGAGGTGACGAGATGACTGGGTAACTGTGCCAATGGCGTTGTCTCATTGAATACTCCAGCTCTTGTCAGGTCGCTTAAGTTAAGCAATGCCAGATCTGATCAATGCTTCGATAGGTAATCGCCTGGGTACACCACGTGGTGTTGGCTACTTTTACTCTGCGTTTACGCCAAAAACGGAGGAGGGATGGTGGCGTAAAGATCCTGATCACCAGACTTCGTGCCAATGTCCTGAGATAAATTTCAAACTTCTCCGCAGTAGCTCCTGAAGTGAGAGCGTATGAAGCCACTGATGGCGATCCGTCCGATATACAGGGTAAGTCACCTAACGTTACTGCTGGATATATTTCGTAAACCACATCAAATACTGGCGAACCGATTCCACAGACCGAACGTGAGGAGAGGGGCTAGTGTAATTGTTTAATACAAACCATACAAACATGCACGGAAGTATGTTTTTTAACACAAACCTACGTTTTTTAAATGGAACCACGTTAGTTTTGTTAGCACATCTGAACATATAAACAAATACGTAATCAGTGCCGTTTGTTGCATTGTAAAATGTTAATTACATCCGGAGATATTGTAACCTAAAGTTGACGCTTGAAACCTCCGACGTTCAGTTGCGTGTTGTAACAAACACGGGACACGGTCGGCGAGCAGCATCTGCATGGACATGTTTACGATGACGACCGTGTTTACGAGTGTGGCTGTAGTGCACTGTTGTGGTTTGGTCTAGCTGTCGCAGTGTCCGCATGTAGCGCTTGCTGCTATTGTTATTCTGCATGCGTCTCCGCACGCAGACCAACTGTAGTACATCGGGTTACCAGACGTCTGCGATAGTGTAGTGTTGTAGGAACTGTGACCATGGTGTATTCGAACTCTGAAAAGGCGGAGATGATACTCATCTATGGCGAGTGTCGACGAAATGCAGCTGAAGCCTGCAGGGTGTATGCAGAACGGTACACGGACAGAGAGCATCCAACGTGCCGCACATTGCAAAACATCTACCGCCAACTGTATGCAACAGATATGGTCGTAGCACGCAAACGGGTCCGTAACAGGCCCGTCACAGGAGAAGCGGGTGCAGTTGGTGTGTTAGCTGCTGTTGCCATGAACCCACACATGAGTACATGGGACATTGCGAGAGCCGGTGGACTGAGTCAAAGTAGTGTCATGCGCATACTGCATCGTCACCGCTTTCACCCGTTTCATGTGTCGCTACATCAGCAATTACATGGTGATGACTTTAATCATCGAGTGCAATTCTGTCAATGGGCATTAACAGAGAATGCGTTGCAGTTCTACCTGTTTACCGATATAGTAGGGGTCAGTGAAGTGAAGTGGAAGGAAGACAAGGATTTCTGGTCAGATGAGTATCGGGTAATATCAACAGCAGCAGAAAATGGTACAATAGGTGTAGGATTCGTTATGAATAGGAAGGTAGGTCAGAGGGTGTGTTATTGTGAATAGTTCAGTGACCGGGTTGTTCTAATCAGAATCGACAGCAGACCAACACCGACAACGATAGTTCAGGTATACATGCCGACGTCGCAAGCTGAAGATGAACAGATAGAGAAAGTGTATGAGGATATTGAAAGGGTAATGCAGTATGTAAAGGGAGACGAAAATCTAATAGTCATGGGCGACTGGAATGCAGTTGTAGGGGAAGGAGTAGAAGAAAATGTTACAGGAGAATATGGGCTTGGGACGAGGAATGAAAGAGGAGAAAGACTAATTCAGTTCTGTAACAAGTTTCAGCTAGTAATAGCGAATACCCTGTTCAAGAATCACAAGAGGAGGAGGTATACTTGGAAAAGGTCGGGAGATACGGGAAGATTTCAATTAGATTACATCATGGTCAGACAGAGATTCCAAAGTCAGATACTGGATTGTAAGGCGTACCCAGGAGCAGATATAGACTCAGATCACAATATAGTAGTGATGAAGAGTAGGCTGAAGTTCAAGACATTAGTCAGGAAGAATCAATACGCAAAGAAGTGGGATACGGAAGTACTAAGGAATGACGAGATACGTTTGAAGTTCTCTAACGCTATAGATACAGCAATAAGGAATAGCGCAGTAGGCAGTACAGTTGAAGAGGAATGGACATCTCTAAAAAGGGCCATCACAGAAGTTGGGAAGGAAAACATAGGTACAAAGAAGGTAGCTGCGAAGAAACCATGGGTAACAGAAGAAATACTTCAGTTGATTGATGAAAGGAGGAAGTACAAACATGTTCTGGGAAAATCAGGAATACAGAAATACAAGTCGCTGAGGAATGAAATAAATAGGAAGTGCAGGGAAGCTAAGACGAAATGGCTGCAGGAAAAATGTGAAGACATCGAAAAAGATATGATTGTCGGAAGGACAGACTCAGCATACAGGAAAGTCAAAACAACCTTTGGTGACATTAAAAGCAACGGTGGTAACATTAAGAGTGCAACGGGAATTCCACTGTTAAATGCAGAGGAGAGAGCAGATAGGTGGAAAGAATATATTGAAAGCCTCTATGAGGGTGAAGATTTGTCTGATGTGATAGAAGAAGAAACAGGAGTCGATTTAGAAGAGATAGGGGATCCAGTATTAGAATCGGAATTTAAAAGAGCTTTGGAGGACTTACGGTCAAATAAGGCAGAAGGGATAGATAACATTCCATCAGAATTTCTAAAATCATTGGGGGAAGTGGCAACAAAACGACTATTCACGTTGGTGTGTAGAATATATGAGCCTGGCGACATACCATCTGAGTTTCGGAAAAGCCTCATCCACACAATTCCGAGGACGACAAGAGCTGACAAGTGCGAGAATTATCGCACAATCAGCTTAACAGCTCATGCATCGAAGCTGATTACTCGAATAATATACAGAAGAATGGAAAAGAAAATTGAGAATGCGCTAGGTGACGATCAGTTTGGGTTTAGGAAAAGTAAAGGGACGAGAGAGGCAATTCTGACGTTACGGCTAATAATGGAAGCAAGGCTAAAGAAAAATCAGGACACTTTCATAGGATTTGTCGACCTGGAAAAAGCGTTCGACAATATAAAATGGTGCAAGCTGTTCGAGATTCTGAAAAAAGTAGGGGTAAGCTATAGGGAGAGACGGGTCATATACAATATGTACAACAACCAAGAGGGAATAATAAGAGTGGACGATGAAGAACGAAGTGCTCGTATTAAGAAGGGTGTAAGACAAGGCTGTAGCCTTTCGCCCCTACTCTTCAATCTGTACATCGAGGAAGCAATGATGGAAATAGAAGAAAGGTTCAGGAGTGGAATAAAAATACAAGGTGAAAGGATATCAATGATATGATTCGCTGATGACATTGCTATCCTGAGTAAAAGTGAAGAAGAATTAAATGATCTGCTGAACGGAATGAACAGTCTAATGAGTACACAGTATGGTTTCAGAGTAAATCGGAGAAAGACGAAGGTAATGAGAAGTAGTAGAAATGAGAACAGCGAGAAACTTAACATCAGGATTGATGGTCACGAAGTCAATGAAGTTAAGGAATTCTGCTACCTAGGCAGTAAAATAACCAATGACGGACGGAGCAAGGAGGACATCAAAAGCAGACTCGCTATGGCAAAAAAGGCATTTCTGGCCAAGAGAAGTCTACTAATATCAAATACCGGCCTTAATTTGAGGAAGAAATTTCTGAGGATGTACGTCTGGAGTATAGCATTGTATGGTAGTGAAACATGGACTGTGGGAAAACTGGAACAGAAGAGAATCGAAGCATTTGAGATGTGGTGCTATAGACGAATGTTGAAAATTAGGTGGACTGATAAGGTAAGGAATGAGGAGGTTCTACGCAGAACCGGAGAGGAAAGGAATATGTGGAAAACACTGATAAATAGAAGGGACAGGATGATAGGACATCTGCTAAGACATGAGGGAATGACTTCCATGGTACTAGAGGGAGCTGTAGGGGGCAAAAACTGTAGAGGAAGACAGAGATTGGAATACGTCAAGCAAATAATTGAGGACATAGGTTGCAAGTACTACTCTGAAATGAAGAGATTTGCACAGGAAAGGAATTCGTGGCGGGCCGCATCAAACCAGTCAGTAGACTGATGACAAAAAAAACAAAAAAAAAACGATGAAGCGGGTTTCACAAACCACGGGGCAGTGAATCTACGGAACATGCATTACTGGTACGTGGACAATCCTCGCTGGCTCAGACAGGTAGAGCGACAGCGACCGTGGACTGTAAATGTATGGTGCGGAATCATTGGCGAGCACCTCATTGATCCTCACTTCATTGCAGGGGCCCAAACAGCTGCAACATACATTGCGTTTCTACAGAATGATTTGCCAACGTTGCTCGAAAATGTCCCACTGGAAACGCGTCGACGTATGTGGTATCAGCATGATGGTGCACCTGCACATTCCGCAATTAACACTAGGCTGAGCCTTGACAGGATGTTCGACGGGCGTTTCATAGGACGTGGAGGACGCATAAATTGGCCAGCCCGTTCTCCTGATCTTACACCTCTGGACTTCTTTCTGTGGGTTACGTTAAAGGAGAATGTGTACCGTGATGTGCCTACAACCCCAGAGGATATGAAACAACGTATTGTGGCAGCCTGCGGCGACATTACACCGAATGTACCGCGGCGGACACCCATTACGCCAGAGATTGCAATTGTGTGCAGCAAATGATGGTCACCACATTGAACATGTCGGGACACACTCTATTCCACTCCGTAATTGAAAACGGAAACTACGTGTCTACGTGTACCTCACCCCTGATGGTAATGTACATGTGCGTCAGTGAAAAAGACCAATAAAAAGGTGTTAGCATGTGGACGTAATGTGCTGTTCCAGTCTCTTCTGCACCTAAGGTCCATCACCGTTCCCTTTGGATCCCTACGTAATTCGGTGCTCCCCGATACACACGATCGAACAGCGGAGGAATGGTACTCAAGCGTCAACTTTAGGTTACAATATCTCCGGATGTAATTAACATTTTACAATGCAACAAACGGCACTGATTACGTATTTGTTTATATTTTCAGATGTGCTAACAAAACTAACGGGGTTCCATTTTAAAAAACGTAGGTTTGTGTTAAAAAACATACTTCCGTGCATTTTTTCTGGTTTTTATTAACCAATTACACTCCTCACGTTCCCCTCTCCTCACGTTCGGTCTGTGGAATCGATTCGTCAGTATTTGATGTGGTTTACGAAATGTATCCAGCGGTAATGTTAGGTGACCCACCCTGTATAGGCCCGTTTGTGCTGTTAGAAAGGAGTGCCATATTCCGACACCAGGTTCCACCCTCTCACTTTTCTTATCATCACCCAATACACATGACACGGCACTGCGCACACTCACTGCAGTCAGCTGCAGTCATCAGATCACTAATAAAAAAAAACTCACATTTCGCGAAGGAAAGGTGCCATTGAGCGGAAAGGACATAAAAACCTTTGCAATTAGACAGCTGAAACTGCCCTAAGAGATCTGCTAGCCAAAAATGCCATACGACTTTACTAGTGCAACTCTATGGCAACAACAATAGGCACGGGTCTCTCCAGAAAGAGTACGCCAAGAGAAAAGCGTAGGATTTTTCGAATAGCTATATTGAATAGTTGGATATGCAATCAGGGCAGAAATTACAGGCAGTATGCGGCCAAGGAGCGTCAAGAACAGATTACTGGAAGCTGGGTTGAGATCTCGAATTGCCGTGTGTCGTTTACAGATGACATCAAAAAATAGACAATAGAACCACGCATGATCTAGGGCCAACATCAACCGGGACACTGAGTGGTTTCTGCGCTGTTCAGCGATGAATCTCGCTTCTTTGGAGATCAGATTGAAGCCAGTATGTCCGTAGACGATATGGTGAGACGTCACAGAAAGAAGATATTCTCGAGAGCCATACGTCTCCAATTCGTACGATTGTGTCTTGGAGAGCTATTAGACCGCACAGAATCCACTCATTGTCCCCGGTTGACGCTGGCTATAGATCATGCATGTCCCTGTTGTCTGTGTTTCGCTGACAGTTGTAAACGACGCATGGCAACTCGGGATTTTATTTATTTATTTAATCGTCAAGTTCCGTAGGACCAAATTGAGGAGCAAATCTCCAAGGTCATATAACGTGTCAGTACATACAATACAACAGCACGTAATAACAGATAAAAATAAATGTTCATGAACCTTAAACAAGTCAGTCCATAAGTTCAAGTAAACGCTATCAGCAATACAATAAAAATCAGCTTCATTTTTCAAGGAACTCCTCGACAGAATAGAAGGAGTGACCCATGAGGAAACTCTTCAGTTTCGATTTGAAAGCGCGTGGATTACTGCTAAGATTTTTGAATTCGAGTGGCAGCTTATTGAAAATGGATGCAGCAGTATACTGCACAACTTCTTGCATAAGAGTTAAGGAAGTCCGATCCAAATGCAGGTTTGATTTCTGCCGAGTATTAACCGAGTGAAAGTTGCTTATTATTGGGAATAAACTAATATTGGTAACAAGAAACGATAATAATGAATATACGTATTGGGAGGTCAATGTCACCCAGACTCGTGAACAGAGGTCGACAAGAGGTTCGTAAACTAACACCACTTATTGCCCGAACTGCCCGTTGCTGAGCCAAAAATATCCTTTTAGAATGGGAAGAGTTACCCCAAAATATAATACCATACGACAATAGCGAACGAAAATAAGCAAAGTAGAGTAATTTTCGTGTCGAACGATCATGCACTTCTGATACCGTTCGAATAGCAAAAATGGCAGTATTAAGTTTCTGAACAAGATCCTGAACGTGGGCTTTCCACGAAAGCTCACTATCTAACTGAACACCTAGAAATTTGAACTGTTCAGTTTCACTAATCATATGCCCGTTCTGTGAAATTAAGATGTCAGGTTTGTTGAATTGTGTGTTAGAAACTGTAAAAACTGAGTCCTACTGTGATTTAGAGTTAGTTTATTTTCTACAAGCCATGAACCGAGGTCATGTACTGCACTATTTGAAACCGAGCCAATGTTGCACACGACATCCCTTACTACAAGCTAGTGCCATCAGCAAGCAGAAATAATTTAGAGTTACCCTTACATACATAGCCTTTTCAATAACTTTAGCAAACACTGATGGCATAGAAATAGGTATAAAAGCGGCTTTGCTACTGAATACTTTAATCGTTCAGGAAACTGATCATTCCTAAAGGAAAAATTACAAATATCGCTAAATAAAGGGTTAACATGTGCAGCACAGTACTTTAATATTCTGCTAGACACTCCATCATAACCATGAGGGTCCTTAGTATTCAGTAATTTAATTATTGACTCAATCTCCCTCTTGTCTGTATCACAGAGGAGTATTTCAGACATCAATCTCGGAAAGGCATTTGCCAAGAAAGTTATATGATCTCCCGTAGAAACTAAATTTTTATTTAATTCACCAGAAATTCTCAGAAAATGATTGTTAAATACTGTACATATATCTGATTTATCAGTAACAGATATATTTTTACTGCGAACTGACTTTACATCGTCGACCTTGTGCTGCTGACCAGACGCTTCCTTCAGAACAGACCATATGCTTTTAATTTTATCCTGTGAATTAGCTACTCTATTTGCATACCACTACTCTTTGCCTTCCTGATAACATTTTTAAGCACCTTACAATACTGTTTGTAATGGGCTACTGTAGCTTGATTGTGACTACTTCTAACATTTTGATATAAATCCCGCTTTGTTCTACATGATATCCTTATCCCACAAGTCAGCCACCTGGGTTGCCCATTACCGCTAGTATCCCGTTTAGAATGTTCTAATGGAAAGCAACTCTCAAAGAGCATGATAAATATGTTAAGGAAAGTATTGTATTTATCATCGATGTTATCGGCACTGTAAACATCCTGCCACTCTTGTTCCTTGACCTTACAGTAATCTGTCCCTGATGGTTTGTGGTGACACTCTACCTTTAACCTGTGACCAGCTGTTGTAATCCGCCTCTTCATCAGAGCCAGTCGAATAACCCTACGCTCTTCTCTTGGTGTTACCATTTTGGATGGACATGTGCCTACTTTTCTTGCTATACTGTTGTCCCAGTAAAGTAAATTCGTATGGCATTGCTGGCTAGAAGACCCCCGAAGAGCAGGTTCAGCCACCTAATTGGAGAACAACGCTGATTTAATATCTGTTGAAGTGGTCGACAGTTCATGGCAAGACTGGTATACCCTGTTGCCTTACGTCTGTGAACACGTTACCAAATGGAAAATTCCAGCGCGATAATTCAAGACCTCACACTGCAGGCCATGCCACCAACACGTTGAGGTATGTACAGGTCCTTGACTCGTTAGCTCTGTCCCCTGACATGTGTGGTGTGCGATGGAAATATGCATAGTTTAATACCTGCTTCCAGTCAGCACTCTTCATAAACTTCATCTGTCTTAGAAAGCTAGTTAATTTGAAATAAAAATTTTATGTTTTTAATTGTCTTTGAACTTTTGGATTGAAATTAGTCCTGAAACGATTCAGAAGTTCTTGTAAAGCCTAAGCAGTGAAAATTCTAATTACTGTAAAGAAAGTAGTGGCCGGAATACAGCTACCTCAGTACAGTGGACGCAGGATTGTAGAGCTATACGATTTTTTGCGGGGTTTGTGAATAATTAATGACCGTCTGCCGGTTCGCTCGCAGATTTATCAAACTCCCAATTTCTCCATACCAAAATAAATTCCTGAAATCTTAAACAAAGAGATTAGTAATAAAGACGCGTAAGGAATTTTGTAAAGTCTCATTACCTGTTAGGAGAAACGTTTATTAATCAATCCTCGTTCATGAAGTTCAGTAACTTGTACGATCAGTTATGGCATCGATAACGCTAAATTCAATTACACTTCCCCCTCCTATAGAGCTCCAGAATAAATGGTAACGATGTTAGCTGCATCTTCTTGATACAGAGTACAAACAATAGAACGTACGAGTAACATGGAGTGCAACAGACTGCTACCGTACAAACAGTGTTACTCTGGTCAATAATTTGGCACAGTGTCAGAATTTTTGTTTGATTTGTATATCTAAGTGAAACATTATGAAAGATATAGTATGAACTGACGTGGTATGGCAAGCAAAGCTCATGATAACAGTCGAAGGGTATTTGCTTCAGCGCTACAACAAATACAAGAGTTTACTCATACCTGTGAACATCAAGTTTCATACTAATGTGATAATCGGTGCCAGTTTCAAATGGAATGGTACTTTAAGCATTCAGTACTGTTAAGTTATGAAAATCTCCACAAAGTTTGATTAATCTCGGAGTACTACTTCATAGTGTGATACATTCCCTTTCAGTCATTGTAGCACGCATTCGGTTACCCAGAAGCACTCATCATAGGAGCAGCAACAATTGATCCCAGTTCCCATTCACTTAGCTGCTACATATTGCACTCACGACTACACAGAACTCTGTTCTGACCACGGCTGGTAATTGCAACGTACTGAGGGCGCCGCACAGGTGCTGTTCGCGGTCAAAGACAAGCCTGGAGCTTGAGTAGCATCTGCATTGATGTTCAAGTAAGCATTTCTCGCTGTATTTGAATATTTTTGTCCAACGCCTGTAGTTAGATAATTTAAATAAGCTGCCATGTAACACTGTACATCTGCTACGAAAATGCGTATAGTTAAATACACTGAAGCACCAAAGAAACTGGTATAGGCATGTGTATTCAAATACAGATATATGTAAGCAGGCAGAATACGGGAATACGGCGCTGCTGTTGGCAACGCCCATACAAGACAACAAGTGTCTGGCGCAGTTGTTAGATCGGTCACTGCTGCTACAATGGCAAGTTATCAACATTTAAGTGAGTTTGAACGTGGTGTTATAGTCGGCGCATGAGCGATGGGACACAGCATCTCCAGGTAGCGGTGAAGTGGGGATGTTCCCGTACGACCATTTCACGAGTGTATCTGGAATCCGATTAAATGTCAAATCTTCGACATCACTGCGGCCGAAAAAGATCGTGCAAGAACAGGACCAACGACGACTGAAGATATTCGTTCAACGTGACAGAAGTGCCACCCTTCCTCAAATTGCTGCAGATTTCAGTGTTGGGCCATAAACAAGTGTCAGCGTGAGAACCATCCAGCGAAACATCATCGATATGGGCTTTCGGAGCCGAAGTCCCACTCGTGTACCCTTGATGACTGCAAAACACAAAATTTTATGCCTCGCCTGAGCCCGTCAACACCGACGTTGGACTGTTGATCACTGGAGACATGTTGCCTGGTCGGACGAGTCTCGTTTCAAATTGTATCGAGCAGATGGACGTGTACGGGTATGGAGACAGCCTCATGAAACCACGGAACCTGCATGTCAGCAGGGGACTGTTCAAGCTCGTGGATGCTCTGTAATGGTGTTGGGCGTGTGCAGTTCGAATATTATGGGACCCTTGATACGCCTAAATACGACTCTGACACGTGGTACGTATGTAATCATCCCTTCTGATCAGTTGCATCCATTCACATCTGTTGTGCAGTCCGACGGACAGCTCCAGCAGGACAATGCGACACCCCACACGTCCAGAATTGCTGCAGAGTGGCTCCAGGAACACTCTTCTGCGTTTAAACAGTTCCGTTGGCCACCAAACTCCACAGACATGAACATTGTTGAGCATATCTGTGATGCTTTGCAACGTGCTGTTCAGAAGAGATCTGCACCCCTCGTACTCTTGCGGATTGAAGGACAGTCTGTAAGGCCATATCTCTAATGCTCTACTGATTTATTTTGCCTTTTGTTTTATTTAATGTTATAACATTGAGTATCCGTAAAGGTTGTTGGATTGAATCGATAACACAAAATTGTATACTCCTTTCTTTGTAAAAGCTTTGATGTCATGGTTTGATTCTATGCAATGCAGTATATCTGTCATTTAAATTCTTTGTCTCAATTGGAGACAAAACTTACTGTATACATTTGGAATTTGGGTGAATATTTCTTTGTAGAAATACTAATATGTGCAAATTTTCTGTTTTATTTAAAATGTTTGTTTGCTGTTATGTAAACTGCTGACCTTCACTTAGGATTCTTAGTTATGTGGTATGTAAGAGGTAGTGTGGTTCCCCTCGGGAACGGAACTTAGTAGCGCGCGCAAGTTGTGGTTCGCTAGGTAGAAAAGGTGGAATCAGAGTCAGTCGGGGACGAGCTACCAAACTGTGCACTGCCATGTAAAAGTTGTGTATTGTGCTGGTTCCGAGAGAGGCTTTTTCTGCCACTTTCCAATGCCTCGGATGGATGGATAAATAGCTGGAACGATTCTGGGATTGGTATCCATCATCGCCACCAAGAAGGGACAGAGTCCAGCAATTCTGCCTGAAAATCCACCTACCAACATGCAGTTGCCACCACATTGCGCAATCACTGTATCGGAATGCTATAATAATGTACAGTGAAGGATCAGCTTATTGGATGTTTTAGTGTGCACAAATATAAGGTAACTTATAACTGATTTCATGTACCTACCTTGATTTTTTACCTATTACAACACCTCTCAGGTTCCTCTCCATCTGAACTATGATTACCAAGTGTCCTAGTTTGTGGAAAAAATTTACCCTCAAAACATTAAGTGATGTTGTTTGATCTTTGGTAATAAGAGAGTATTCAGGTTTACTGTGGATTTCATGAAATTGTGGGAGGTAGTAAATGTAGTTTTGTGAAAGCCTCCCACTGATGGAAACTGTCCAATTTATAGTTTTGTGGAGTTTCAAAGTCACCTATTTAATCTTTTACTTGAAAGTAGAGGACTGTGGTAATAAAGACAATTTGCTGTTTCTTTTTAAAAAATTAAAATTCTTAAAACTGAGGCTTATAAAGTTTTCCTTTGTAAATTATCACATTGCCGCCTGTTGTAAATCGCAAAAGGTGAATCAGTATCTTACAAATATGTTAATTTTGTGTCTCACTGTAGTAAATGTGGAAAACTGCAGCTGTGGAAAGTTATATGCTCATGCTTGCTGAGTACTTGTTTCTTGGGGGTATTGAAAGCGCATATTAATAGTGTAATAAGATCCACAGGTTAGCCTTTATCACTATTTATGAAAACAATAATGTCTTTATTCAAAAGACAGTGAGAAGTAACCTGTTAGTGAATTCCATTTAACTTTCATTCTAAATAGAATAGTGTTTAGTTGAGAGATATTTAACCTGTGACCAGTTCATAATTTTGAAGTGAACTACATCTATAATTTTATGTCATCTAGGAAAATATTTGAACAATAATACTGAACCTATGTCCAAGTAATGATTCTGCAGTGAATATTAATAGTGACCATTTAGTTTGAATAAGCCCTGAAAGTAATAGTGTGTTTCGTTATCTGTTATATTTATGCAAATAGTCTGTCCTGCTCTGTCAGCTTCCAATCTTAACCGTGAACATATGCAGGTGTCAGAGTTCATTGCACTCGCGTGTGGTAAAATATAGGTTGTGTTTGTCCGTTAAAGTTACTAATAACTGTTTTCTTAAACAAAAATGCTAATCATTCTCATGCCTAATTAGGCTGGCGACCGTTTTTTTTCTTTGAACAGTGTGGATAAGTAAATTATTCTTTATTACTGTTTAAATATTTAAGTAATCCTGACTTTCACTTCCGATAAGCCACCTCCGTTACGTACAACGCGTTCAATATAACAAAATTCCTCTTAGAGGGTAACACTGCTCTGTTGCGTTATACCATAATTGCTTTAACAAGATAGTTTTATTTCTCAACCTGTCCCCAACTTTAAGGTTATGGTATAGCAGTAGCGGACAGGAGTGTTATAAGTCCTGCAGGATTCATGGTGTCAGTTCCCTCCAGCACTACTTCAGACATTAGTCGAGTCCATGCCACGTAGTGCTGCTACACTTCTGCAGGGCCACGGGGGCCCTATAAGATAGTAGGCAGATGAACCAGTTTCTTTGTCTCTTCAGTGTAATTTTCTTTATATTACACACTACTGAAAACGCTTAGCACGAATAGGTGAAACATTTTTGGCACTAACGAATGAAACATTCTCTACGATAAAGCACTTTTGCTACCGATAACCCTCAAAAGCAGGACTGACTACAGAATGTGCCGGCGGTTGGGAGTATGAAAGTGTCTGCAGCGAGGCTGCCCGCCCTCGGAGGTAACAGCGGCAGAGGCGGGTGGCCGCGTTGCCGGGCGCGCCGCCGTACAATGCACTATCGACCGCTACAAGTAGGCCACGTGCGCGACCCGTGCGTCCGCTGGCAACGCAGAGTTGTAGCCCAGCCAGCGTCCTGCGTGCTGAGCTTCAGATTGGAGCCGGGAGCTCTCGAAAAAAGAGAAACGCGTTCCCAGGAGGGCTTACAGCGTGGCGTGCGTCTCCAGTCAATCTCGTGGGACTCGTTTCTCGAAAGGCGAACACACTGCGGCAACGTGATGACGTCAGCCACCGCCGCCACTTTATATACCGCCCGGAAAAGAGAAGGAGAGCTGGTAACCTCTACGGTGAATTTGATATAAGAAGAACTTCCACTGTTGGAGCAGTTGGCGGCGGATATGGAGCTACGGCGTCTGCAAGTTACTACAGATGTGCAGAACGAAAATTGAACTCCTCTAGGGACGTAATGCAGAAATACCAAAAATATATGGTACTCTTACAGAATTCAGTATTGGCGATGAAAGCTGCTTTCATTAAAATTCAAATACAAAGGTTAACTCTACGTAACTAAAGGGATAAATTGTCTTGTAAAATGAAAAGCTTAATTATGCAATTTCTAGAACAAAGAAGAATACGTATTTCATGCGTTATAGAACTAGTCTCGTTGTGTTGCCTCCGTTCACACCCACAAGAAGCAGGAAAGGAGGGACTCGCCCACCGAAGGTTCCGTTCAAACTTAGTTACCTACACTCATGCTCATAAATTAAGGATAATGCTGATACATGGTGAAACAACGCTCTGGGTGGCGGCTTGCGGGTTTAAATCACCTCGGGGTATGACCATGCGGTGCCTTTGACCTGCAGTCGTCCCACGGTTGCGCTGGCAGTAGACGACATACGCAGAGGTGTATTGGTGCATGTCAGAGTACGGTGCAGCGAGTAAGTGTGCAGACGTTTTCAGACGTGCTAATGGTGACTGTGTGTTGAAAATGGTTCAAAGAATACATATTGATGACGTTATGAGGGATAGAATACTTCGGCGACTGGAGGCTGGTCAAACACAGCAGGTCGTAGCACGGGCCCTCCGTGTACCACAAAGTGTGATCTCAAGATTATGGAAACGACTCCAGCAGACAGGAAATGTGTCCAGGCGCTACAGTATGGAACGTCCACAGTGTACAACACCACAAGAAGACCGATAGCTCACCATCAGTGCCCGCAGACGGCCACGGAGAACTACAGGCAGCCTTGCTAACCGCAGCCACTGGAACAGTTGTCTCCAGACACACAATCTACAGACGACTGAACAGACATGGTTTATTCGCCCAGAGCCCTGCAAGGTGCATTCCACTGACCCCTGCTCACAGGAGAGCCCGTAAAGCCTGGTGTCAAGAACACAGTACATGGTCATTGGAACAGTGGTCCCAGTCCAGGTATAGCCGGGTTTTCATCTGGCGTGAACCAGGAACGAGATACCAACCTCTTAATGTCGTTGAAAGGGGCCTGTAAGGGGGTCGTGGTTTGATGGCGTGGGATGGGATTATATTTGGTGCACGTACACTCCTGCATGTCTTTGACAGTGGACCTGAAACAGGTCAGGTGTATCGGTACGTCATTTTGCATCCGTATGTCTGCCTTTTCAAGGGGTGCAGTGGGTCCCACCTTCCTCCTGATGGATGATAACGCACGGCCCCACCCAGCTGCCATGAAACAGAAGATATCAGGCGAATGGAATGGCCTGCCTGTTCTTCAGACCTACCCCATCGATCACGTCTGGGATGCTCTAGATCGACGTGTCGCTGCACGTCTTCAAACCCCTACGACACTTCAAGAGCTCCGACAAGCACTGACGCAAAAATGGGAGGCTGTACCCCAGCAGTTGCTCGACAACCTGATCCAGAGTATGCCAACCCGTTATGCGGCCTGTGTACGTGTGCATGGTGATCATATCCCATATTGATGTCGGGGTACATGCGCAGGAAACAGTGGCATTATATAGCACATGTGTTTCTGGACGGTTTTCTCTACCTTTCACCAATACCGTGGACTTACAGATCTGTGTTGTGTGTGTTCCCCATATGCCTTTGCTGTTAGCGCCAGCTTTGTGTAGTGCCACGTTGTGTGGCACCACATTCTGCAATTATCCTTAATTTATGAGCATGAGCATAGACAGTTCATCCATTCCGCGAATTAACAATCTCGACGATTTTCACCAGTTATAGATATCGATACTGGCAAGATATCGGTCCCAAGAATCCAATACTTTCGAAAATCATCGAAACCGTATTTTTGTCCCGTATGTTATAAAATTAAAAATTAACAATTTTCGGGTCATTTCCTTTGCTTGTACTGTGAAACCTTGCTTCTTGACTAATTCGATGATTCTGTGTCAACGGGAACTACCCTATAGCTTTTGATGTGTGAGTCTACAAGTAGCTAAATGTGTGAGATGAATGGCCTCATCTTTTGACCTCATTAACGTATTTTATTTGGCTTGAATTTATTACATCGCCAAGGAACTGTAGGTATTAGTATGCGGCATAAATTTTAACTTGAGACGTCTATCGGTTCCATAGTAAAAAGGGTCTTAACAGGCGGCCGGACAGACAGACGGATAGACAGTCGCATAACAAACGACAAAAATGTTTTTTTTCGTTTGATATATTTACAAATTAAAGATTCGCGACTTTTTTCTTTACCTGTAACGAGAAACTTGCTTTTTACCAAATTTCATGATTCTACGTAAACAGAACGTGTCCTGTAGGTTTTGATGAGTGAGTTTGCGAGTGTCAAATTATGTGACATAAACGGCTTTTTGGTTTAGAATCTTTCATCTTTTATACCGCCAAGGGACCTGAGACCTCAG
This sequence comes from Schistocerca nitens, assembly GCF_023898315.1. NCBI lineage: Eukaryota > Metazoa > Arthropoda > Insecta > Orthoptera > Acrididae > Schistocerca > Schistocerca nitens. The sequence continues at coordinate 487,914,674 of NC_064618.1, forward strand.
TATGTGACATAAATGTCAACTTAGTAAGTCTAACCGTTTCGGAGGAAATGTGTTTCAAATGCTCGGACAGATAGACGGACAAATAAATGACCCTGTAACGGTTCCGTTTCTACTGATTGATGTACCGAAACATAAAAATTAAAAAATTAATAAAAACAATAATAATAATAATACCGTTGTTGAAAATACTCAGAATAAATGCCATTCTTATGATATTAAATATGACGTTTTCCTTAGGCCAAATAACAGCAGAAACATAAATACCAACCACAGAATCCTGACACAATCTTTAGTGGTACATTTTGGTTTGTGGGGTTAAAGGGACCAGACTGCTACGGTCATCGGTCCCTTTTTCCAAATCCTAAAAACACCCACAGAGCACAATCTTTAGTGATCAAATACAGACAAACTGACCACTACTAAGGCGAACTTAAGATAATATTCTTGTAAAAGTAAAACTCTTCCCCTCCAACACCCCATTCACTCCTTTCGCTCTCTGGCCACATCCCCATTTTCCTAGTTTGCTCATCACATTCACCAGTTACAGTGAAGAGCCAAAGAAACTGGTACATCCACCTAATATCACGTAGGGGCCCCGCGAACATGCAGAAGTGCCACAACACGACGTGACATGGACTAGACTAATGGCTGAAGTAGCACTGGAGATCTCTTCTGAACAGCACGTTGTGAGGCGTCCCAGATATGCTCAATAATGTTCGTGTCTGGAGAATTTGGTGGCCAGCGGAACTGTTTAAACTCAGAAGAGTCTCCTGGAGGCGATGCGTAGCAATTCTGGACGTGAGTGTCGCATTGTCCTGCTGGAATTTCCCAAGTCCGTCGGAATGCACATTTGCGGATGCAGGTGATCAGACAGGATGTTTACGTACGTGTCACTTGTCAGAGACGTATCTAGACGTATCAGGGGTCCCACATCAATCTAACGGCATACGCCCCACCTGATTACAGAGACCCCGACAGTTTGAACAGTCCCCTACCGACATACGGGGTCTATTGATTCATGCGGTTGTCTCCATACGCGTCTATCAGCTCGATACAATTTGAAACGAGACTTATCCTATCAGGCAACGTGTTTCCAGTCGTCAACAGTCCAATGTCGGTGCTGAAGGGTCCAGGCGAGGCGTAAAGCTTTGTGTCTTGCAGTCATCAAGGGTACACGAGTGGGCCTTGGGCTCCGAAAGCCCACATCTCTTCAGTTGTCGTTGGTCTCGTTCTAACAGGATCTTTTCCCGGTCGCAGCGGTCGGAAATTTTATGTTTTACCGGATTTCTGATATTCACGGTACACTCGTGAAATGGTCGTAAGGGAAAATCCCTGCTTAGTCGCTACCTCGGAGATGATGTTCCATCGCTCGTGTGCCGACTGTAACACCACGTTCAAACTCACTTAAATCTTGATAGCCTGCCATTGTAGCAATAGTAACCGATCTAAAACTGCGCCAGACAGTCGTTGTCTTATGAAGGCGTTGCGACCGCAGCGCCGTATTCTGCCTGTTTTCATATCTCTGTATTAGTATGTGCATGCCTGTAACAGCTTTTGTGTGCTTAGGTGTATTTTGTCCATGTAACATAGTAGTTTGTGCAAGAACTAACTTGTGCACTGTTTTGGCATAAATTATTATACTTTTAATGTTTCAGTTTAATTCAAACAAAGTTTATTTGCCCATAGCTTCTTGGTGTATGTCATTGTTCTAATTCAATAATCTGAAATTACATTTTCTTACGAGTAAAGCCTACGTAATCCAGCGAGGTATTCACGAATCAATATTTTGATTCATATGGAAATAATGTTAAGTTTAACATAAAAATTTAAAACCCGAAACATAAAAAACAATCTGGTCGAGGACATCCTATTGGACTGGAAAAAAACTAACCGACAAGAAATGGCACATGAATTCTTCTGACAGTCGAGAAACAGGAAACAAACTTAAAGAACGCTTATTCGACAGCGATGAACTAACTGGGTTATTTTCTTGCCTTTGATTGTCATACAGTACAAAGCATCAGAACTGTAGTGATCAAAACGTGTTTTCAAAGGTGCACTTTTTTTGGGTTTTTTGGGGAATGTATAATCTAGAGCCCCGATAAACGCTGCAAGTCCTCAAAAAATGATCCTGAAATTGGCCAGTAAAATCATCTAACAAGACTGAACCAGGACGATTCCTGTCGCCTCAGTTTGACACTGAGCTCCCATGCAGGATTTACAGCTCAGTGAAGTGACTGCACTTTAAGAAGTATTGTACTCCAAATACTATGCGAAGATTCCAGTTCCTTGAGAAGAAACTTTTCCGAACTTTAAATTCAAAATTTTTCCCTCTATTCTCGGCTGTTTCATTTCGATTCTCGGGCGTAAATGTGTACACACCCAACGTAAAGCATAGAACTATTGTTCATAGTGTACAAAAACAGCTGTGCCGTGTGGAACTGAAAGTAGACTCAGTAAGCCATTGGTAAACTACTGTTGTGATTACGTTGTGCAACAAGGGGAGTGGGTGTCCTTGTGGAACGGGACAGCGGTGGGCCAGTATACCGGTTGATCAAAAAGTCAGTACAAATTTGAAAACTTAATAAACCACGGAAATAAGTAGAGAGGTAAAAATTGACACACATGCTTGGAATGACATGGGGTTTTATTAGAACCCGAAAAATTGCTAGAAGTGTGAAAGATCTCTTGCGCGTGTCGTTTGGTGATGATCGTGTGCTCAGCCGCCACTTTCGTCATGCTTGACCTCCCAGGTCCCCAGACCTTAGTCCGTGCGATTATTGGCTTTGGGGTTACCTGAAGTCGCAAGTGTATCGTGATCGACCGACGCCAGTGCCTTACCATAACTCCGGACATGCTTTACAGTGCTGTTCACAACAGTATTCCTCGACTACAGCTATTGTTGAGGAATGATGGTGGACGTATTGAGCATTTCCTGTAAAGAACATCGTCTTTGCTTTGTCTCATTTTGTTATGCTAATTATTGCTATTCTGATTAGATGAAGCGCAATCTGTAGGACATTTTGGGAACTTTTGTATTTTTGTGGTTCTAATAAAACCCCATGTCATTCCAAGCGTGTGTGTCAATTTGTACCTCGCTATCTACATTCTTCCGTGATTTATTCAGTTTTAAAATTTATACTGACTTTTTGATCACCCGGTACATCATGTTTGTGACGTGCTCGGAACTGTGGGAATCCTCGCACCGGGTGTTGGGTCGGTCCTTCTCTTGAGCTCGATGAGGCCTGGACGAGTGCGTGACAGCGGAAAGATCTCATTTCGGTTCCGAAGGGTTTGGTATCCACCTTAACTGAAGGACGGTGCCGAGACCGCTGCCATGCCAAGGAAGCCGTCTAATATTCCGAGAACTGCGTTTCAACTAGAAAATTCATGGCCAATTCTAACGCCACAGTACCTCCCTTAGAGTATGTCTAAATCTGCGGTTCAGAGGAGTCCCAGACAAACTTTTCTGGAAATTCGAGAGAGTTTTGTAACAAACAAAAAGTGTGTACCTCCCAGAATCCTGACGGGATCAATTTCCTTCTGTTGCCCGGATTTTCGAATGCCTATGGTTAACGTGCTGACATGAATTGGTCGTCTGCTGCTGAGCCCGATGTTAAACAATGTATTCTTAACCGTTGTAAGTAGGCTGTTTCGGTTTTCTTATTGGTAACGCCACGTAGCGCTCTGTATGAAAAATGACTGGCTGTGCTGTGTGCTGTCTGTGGCTAGTTTGCATTGTTGTCTGCCATTGTAGTGTTGGGCAGCTGGATGTTAACAGCGCATAGCGTTGCGCAGTTGGAGGTGAGCCGCCAGCAGTGGTGGATGTCGGGAGAGAGATTGCGGAGTTTTGAAATTCGTAATACTGGATATCATGAAGTGCTATATATATTATGACTATTAGATATGCCACAGATGGCCGCCTATCCTGCCTCACAGAGCTTTCTAGCCTCCGACGTCCATATTCTGTGGCGAAGTATGGACGTCGAACACTTCTTCGCCTTCGCATGGTTTCACCTTCCTTCAACCACTTTCCATAGAGAAAGTCAAATCAAAGGCTTTTCAGTCGTCTAACTTCCAAACTGTTATTTTTATCGGGATACTAGTTTCCGCGATTTATTATGCGATCTTCAGGCCTTCTGACCGACTTTTAGGAGGATTCCAACTTCGGTTCCGGTCAAAATAGTGGCCATTCAATGTTTATCTAACAGTCAGCAGAAGATGTCTGAAGTGATCGCTGCATCAAGCAGAAATCTACAATACCAGTCTTTGAATGCCGGTCCCTATCTTGACGGAAACCGACGTTGGAATCTTTCTAAACGTCGGGCAGGGGGCCTGAAGATGGCGTAGTAAATCGCTGAAACTTTCATAAATTTCAGCCCCAGACTTCAGTGCACTTTCTAATTCTCTTGACAACAACACGTGTAGCTCTTCTGAGGTCGTCTTGGCGTTCTTTTATGACAGCTGCACTGTCCATATGCCGAACTATCAATTAACTTCTCGTGTTTACATTTCCTTGTAGAATTTACTTTCAACCACCTCAACAGACAAAAATCTAAAAGAGTATGTTCCAGGGAATTGGTGGCCAAGAAACATGAAAATTTCTGCTCATCCGTCTTCCGGAGAATGTTAGGTTCAGATAATGTGCCACTTGACTACTAAATGTGCAGGAGCGCTACCATGCTAAAAGTAAATAATCATCCACGTAGTCAAATAATGCTGGAACCTCATTTTCTGAAAAAATCTAGATAATGGGGCCTGATAGACGATGTAGCAACACAACAGGCCCAAATGTCCAACAAGTCACAGAGAGTTGAATGTTAAATTCAAAACTTGAGTTTCAAAACAAAAATAACCATCGATAAACGATCCAATTGCAACTGGATTACCATTACGCATACCGAAAACTTATCTCTGTAACTAGCTGTATCTCTGTAAGTAAAAAAAAAAAACTGTTCAGATACACTACTTCCCATTAAAATTGCTACACCAAGAAGAAATGCAGATGATAAACGGGTATTCAATGGACAAATATATTATACTACAACTGACATGTGATTACATTTGCACCCAATTTTGGCACATAGATCCTGAGAAATCAGTACCCAGAACAACCACCTCTGGCCGTAATAGCGGCCTTGATACGCCTGGGCATTGAGTCAAACAGAGCTTGGATGGCGTGTACAGGTATAGCTGCCCATGTAGCTTCAACATGATACCACAGTTCATCAAGAGTAGTGACTGGCGTATTGTGATGAGCCAGTTGCTCGGTCACCATTGACCAGACTTTTCAATTGGTGAGAGATCTGGAGAATGTGCTGTCCAGGGCAGCTGTCGAACATTTTCTGTATCCAGAAAGGCCCGTACAGGACCTGCAATATGCGGTCGTGCATTATCCTGCTGAAATGTAGGGTTTCGCAGGGATGGGATGAAGGGTAGAGCCACGAGTCGTAACACATCTGAAATGTAACGTCCACTGTTCAAAGTGCCGTCAATATGAAAAAGAGGTGACGTGTAACCAATGGCACCCTATACCATCACGCCGGGTGATACGCCAGTATGGCGATGACGAATACACGCTTCCAATGTGCGTTCACCGCGATGTCGCCAAACACGGATGCAACCATCATGATGCTGTAAACAGAACCTGGATTCATCCGAAAAAATGACGTTTTGCCATTCGTGCACCCAGGTTCGTCGTTGAGTACACCATCGCAGGCGCTCCTGTCTGTGATGGAGCGTCAAGCATCGTGGTCCCCGAGCTGATAGTCCATGCTCCTGCAAACGTCGTCGAACTGTTCGTGCAGATGGTTGTTGTCTTGCAAACGTCCCCATCTGTTGACTCAGGGATCGAGACATGGCTGCACGATCCGTTACAGCCATGCGGATAAGATGCCTGTCATCTCGACTGCTAGTGATAAGAGGCCGTTGGGATCCAGCACGGCGTTCCGTATTACCCTCCTGAACCCATCGATTCCATATTCTGCTAACAGCCATTGGATCTCGACCAACGCGAGCAGCAATATCGCGATACGATAAACCGCAATCGCGATGGGCTACAATCCGACCTTTCTCAAAGTCGGAAACGTGATGGTACTCATTTCTCCTCCTTACACGAGGCATCACAACAACGTTTCACCAGGCAATTCCGGTTAACTGCTGTTTGTGTATGAGAAATCGGTTGGAAACTTTCCTCATGTCAGCACGTTGTAGGTGTCGCCACCGGCGCCAACCTTGTGTGAATGCTCTGAAAAGCTAATCATTTGCGTATCATAGCATCTTCTTCCTGTCGGTTAAATTTCGCGTATGTAGCACGTAATCTTCGTGGTGTAGCAATTTTAATGCCCAGTAGTGTATTATAGGTAATGTTTTATTCAAACTCGTGCCTGCCAACACCTCCTAAAATATTTAGTATTCCACCGGATACAACTTGTATAACTATTCTCCACCGCCGAAAAGCAACTTTACCTGACCACTTAGTATTTAAACTAATCTAGAAATATTTTTTTATGAAACTGACACTGGTACGGAAGAGTATGTGATTAAATCGACCAGCAAGTTTATAATTCTACTGGAAGTTGTGGACAGAGGGAAATAGTCCATGTGCCACACCATACAGAAACTCTTTACCTAAGCAGTGAAACGAACTGTTTCGAGCAGACATTTTCAAAAACTGCCCTTTTGTATCTGATCTGTGTGGGTGTCCTGCTCTTGTGCACATCAAGAAAATGTAACCTTATGCCAACATGTTTTTTATGGCACTTGCAAATTTCTTGTGACGACGAGGGCTTTCGGTGACGTGGGTACGGAACGCATGTTGCTTTTACGCCACAGACCCGTTTTTGCGAATTGCAGCACGGAGAAATAAGACAACAACCGAACACTCGATCACGTTACTTACTGGGCTTGTTTGTACTCCAATATAACTTTAGATCACAAAATACAGTCTAAGAAGAAAAACAAAGCTGACGCACCGCTATGGAATTATCCTATTGGGATGGAAATCGGTAGATATGCTGCACCTGTACGGACAAACAAATAATTACAGTTTCAGTAAAACTGGATGATCTATTCAAGAGAAAGAGCTTCTCAAATGCAGAAAGTCAATAACGTGTTGATGAATCTCTGGCTCTTATACAAGCCATAAATCGGCTTCGCACTGATTACTAGAGTTGTTGGGTGTTCTCCTGAGCGATATCGTGCCAACGTTTGTCCAATTGGTGCATTAGATAGTCAAAATCCTGAGCTTGTTGGAGGGCCTTGCGCATTATGCTCCAAACGTTCTCAATTGGGGAGAGACGCGGTGGCATTGCTGGCCGAGATTGGGTTTCGCAAGGCAAGCAGTATAAACTCTCCCGATATGCGGGCGGACAATATCTTGCTGAAATATAACCCCAGAATGGCTTGCCATTAAGAGCAACGAAACGGGACGTAGAATATCGTCGATGTGCGGTTGTGCTGTGAGGGAGCAGCAGATGACAACCAAAGCAGTACTGATATGAAAAGAAAAGCTCCGCAGAGAATCATTCCGGGTTAATTTAACTTCATCATGGGCTCAGGAGCGTGACACGGCGGCTGATCAATGGAATGTAATAATACTATACCAACAGTAGCCCGTCTGGTTGGCCGTTGGCATGCCCCGGCATGAATCCGCCCGGAGGATGTGTCGAGGTCCGGTGAACCGGCCAGTCTGTGGATGGTCTTTAGACGGTTTTCCATCTGCCTCGGCGAATGCGGGCTGGTTCCCCTTATTCCGCCTCATTACACTATGTGGCGATTACTGCGCAAACAAGTTGTCCACGTATGCGTACACCGCCATTACTCTAAAACGCAAACATAGGGGTTACACTCGTCTGGCGTGAGACGTTCCCTGGGGGGTCCACCGGGGGCCGAACCGCACAATAACCATGGGTTCGGTGGGGGCTGTGGATGGGTGAAGTGGACTGCGGTAGTCGTCGTAGGGTTGTGGACCACTGCGGCTGCAGCGGGGACGGAGCCTCTCCGTCGTTTCTAGGTCCCCGGTTAACATACAATACAATACATACAATACCAAAAGTGGAACATTTACTGTGCACACATGCTCATGAGGTTCTTATATCTACGGAACGATATACGAATATTAGTTCAAAACTGTGTGCAAAATCTTATGGGACTTAACTGCTAAGGTCATCAGTCCCTAAGCTTACACACTACTTAACCTAAATTATCCTAAGGACAAACACACACACCCATGCCCGAGGGAGGACTCGAACCTCCGCCGGGACGACCCGCACAGTCCATGACTGCAGCGCCCTAGACCGCTCGGCTAATCCCGCGCGGCACGGATATTACTGCTTTGTATTATAGATGCACGAGTGGTACTTGGTGTCATTCGAGCGATAGGCCTGAAGATGACACGATTGGAACTAAAACAATATAAAAATAACGGCTGTGTGTACAGTATTATTACATTTTATCACTCTTGGTTGTCGAGCCGTATGGCGGGCAACAAATAGGTTGATATCTCATCGCTGTCCGGCGTGACTCCAGACATTTCTTCGCTGTCATCGTGGCTCAGCTCGAACCGGGAATCATCTCTCAAGAGAATTCTATTCCAGTCAATGAGCCTCCGGGCCGAATGTGCCCGACACCACCGAAAACGAGCTTGTTGGTCTACAGAGGTCAATGGTAGTGGGAGCAAGGGGCACCATGAACTCAGTCCCCCTTTCTGTTAGCCGCCTATTAACGGACCTTGCGGTCGCTGAAGCACCAGTTGCACTACGCATCGATGATAATGATGAATACGGGGCTCTGTGTGCCTCTCTGAAGATTGCTAAGTCCTTACGCTTTATCGTTTCTCTAGGCCGACCGCTTCCTTCCTGACGCTGTGTCCGCCATGGTTCACCCACTCCTGCCAACATCGTCGAATAGTGGCGTCGCTCCTATTCAGATGTCGAACGATTTGTCGATTACGCCGACTGTCTTCTTTGAGCTCAACTATATATCCTCTCTCAAATGCTATCTGCGTATACAGTACACGCTCCTATCTGCGAGGCATTGGCAACAAAAATTTACAATTTTGCGTTTTCCATCGATACCTGTGTGAATATCGATTTGTGACCAATCTGGGTAACACCTTTCTGGTGCTTGATTTCTTTCCAAATGTGAAAATATATTACAAGGTACAATATGGCCACGTATCATGAAAAAAGTACTCGATATGCAGAGAAAAATCGCTGTGTTACATTGTTATTCTAGTGTACACCAATTATCAATAAGTGAAATCAAATGGGGCAGAGCCGGCCACTGTGGCAGAGCGATTCTAGGCGCTTCAGTCCGGAACCGCGCTGCTGCTACGGTCGCAGATTCGAATCCCGCCTTGGGCATGGATGTGTGTGATGTCCTTAGGTTAGTTAGGTTTACGTAGTTCTAAGTCTAGGGGACTGACGACCTCAGATGTTGTCCCATAGTGCTTACAGCCATCTGAACCATTTTCGAAATGATGCAGAAGTATTATATAAAAAAAAGTTAGAAATTAATTACATTTTGAAACAGAAGCTACTGGAAACTAACAAATGTTCAAATTCAAATGTTCAAAATGTTCGAATGTGTGTGAAATCTAAAGGGACTTAACTGCTAAGGTCATCAGTCCCTAAGCTTACACACTACTGAACCTAAATTATCCTAAGGACAAACACACACCCATGCCCGAGGGAGGACTCGAACCTCCGCCGGGACCAATCGCTCAGTCCATGACTGTAGCGCCTTAGACCGCTCGGCTAATCCCGCACGGCAAACTAACACAAACTTCCATTTTCAAGACAGATAAAACTGTTAAGACATTAAAGAAACTCAGTTCATTTGCAAGTGTCAAATGATCCGTAGCAATAGATCTACTTCTGTTTCAAGATTCAAGACAGTGCACGACCAACAAGTATGAGTTAACTGTCAACAAATTATATAAATAGTTGTAAAAATATAAGTCATTTTAGTCACAGTTCTGTACCTGAATAATTAACTACATATTCGAAATATCTTTCATATATTATAAAGCACTTAAATATGTAGAACGCTAAATTATTTACAAATGCTGTGCAAATATAATTAATGGTTAACGGCATTAAAAACTGTAGGAAACAACAGAAATTTGTTATTGTGGTCTCTAGTACGCTTTCCTTCATGTGTTTCTGAAATCATTCACTAGACTGAAGTACCGACCAAAAAATATCGCGTGTTCATAGGTATATTATCCTCTAGGTACATCACTCTTTTAATTATGTAACAGAAAAGTAAAATCCGCTCTTTCCTTTATGATCACCCTGCATATTAAGCGATCGGCCGATACAGTTCATCTATACTTAGGTTAATGCGGAGCCAGGGTTTCGTTAAAATTCCAGCAGGAGGCAAATTAGGTCTCCGGAAAGAATGAGTGCGGCGGTGCAGGGTGGAGGCGGTGATTGCCCACCATCGGCTGGCTGCATTATTCAGGCACAATGGCAGACCGCCCCTCCCCCCCCCCCCACCCCAGTGACGTCTAGGGGCGCGGCGGCGAGTCCCCTATCTTTAGCCAAGACGCTTCTTTTGTCGCACTGCCATTTCCTCCGTGCTCCCACCCCCGCCCCCGCCGCCGCCTGCAGTGGGTCGCGGCTTCTCACACTCTCCCCACACCCACGCTATCATCTAATCGAAATCTTCCTCTAAATCTACTCCGGATATCCCGCCTCCATGGCAACGTCTTGCTTTGAAAGATGCTCAAGGCGCTGCTCAGCATAATCGATGAGCCAACACATTATGAGCACTTCCAGTGGACAAATGGGCGAGTCTACTGGCATAAGCGACTTTTACAAAGGGCAGTTTGTTATGAGCCGGCGCTTGAGAAAGAGCATCACGATAACGGCGAAGCTGGTCGTATATTCGCCTGCTGGTGTCAAGAGCATCTATGAAAAGTCTCTGTATGTCTGTCTTTCCGGAGATGATTGCAGGACTCGGCTGTTCAGTACAGCATGTCAAATCAAACACCTTTCAGCCGTCTAGTTTTCAAATTGTTATTTTATTGGGCTACAAGTTTCAGCGATTTATTACACCATCTTCAGGCCTCCTGAACGACGTTTAGGACAATTCCAAAGTCGGTTTTTAACTTTCATCTTCTGTGAGTAGGTGTTCAGGCTGCGTTCTAACAGTTGTAACTCTTCTCATTCATCCTTTGGATTTGCAGCTGTTGTACGTATTTTTTCAGTGTTTTCAGTTAACTTTAATGGATATATGTTCCGCTTTTTATGCAAAACACTGTTTCGTCTTGCTACCCAAACATGTTACGGCACCTCTCTGCCATCATCAGTGGATTTTGTTTATTTAAAAACCGTAAAAAGTGAACATATTTTAGGTTGTAACTGATCTAACAAATCGGGGCTTAGAGACAATTCTTGTTCGTTTTTGTTCTTACCTGGATTTTACATTATATGGTTTTGCTGTACCATCTGTATGGTGTCCTGCACTGATAGCTTGATAGCTTGTCGTCTGCAAAACAAACGATGTAAATGTGAATTCAGTCATCTCCTTAACACACCCCCTGATTTTTAAAAATGTGGTTTTGGTAGGGCAAAATGTTTTGCGTTTTATTATGTTCTCAATGTTGTTGTGTGTCCTAACCCTTTCGACGCTTGTTCGCGACTGAGTTTGCTGCCGAATTTGAATTTTGTTTGCTTTTATTTCTTTTGTGTACCTGTGTTTTTGTGTGTGTTTGTGTGTGTGTGTGTGTGTGGTGTGTGTGTGTCTTCTGTATGTGGTAGTTTCTTCTATTGTTAATTTATGGTATAGGTTATGGCCGGATTTCAGTATTTTTAAGTCTGTTGCTATTGTTGTTGCATAGGCTGTTAGGTGGTCAGCAAATGCGCTATGGTTGTTGTTACTTTTTAGGGCTCTGAGGCGTTCTGTGTATCTTGTTTCAAAGTTCCTGCATGTCTGTCCTATGTCTACTGATTGGCAAGTGTTGCATGTGAGTTCATATTTTCCTAATCTGTTGAATTTATCTGTGGGTGTCTCCTGCGTTCTGAGTTTTTTCTAGGTTGTGTTGTCTGTCCTGTAACCTATTTGAAGTTCAAGTTTCTTCAATATGTTGCGTATTCTGTGGACAGTTTTGTTGTTGTAGGTGAATATGTGCCATTTCGTTTTGTGTGTGTGGGGTTTCACTGCTGTGTTTTGCATGTGGTCATTGCATGTTGTGTTGTTCGGTGTTCTGTAAGGTTTTGTGTGTGTATGTGTGTGGAGCATTCGTTTCTTTTCTGTTTACAAATTTGTTGGTTTAATTTCTCTATCATATGGGACTAATAACCATTTTCCTCTGATATTTGTTTTGTTGTGTTTAGCTCCTGTGTGTAATTCTGTTTGCTTGTGGGTGTTCTGTTCAATCTGTAGAGCATGAATCTGAAGCTTGCTTGCTTGTATCCCACCGGGCGTTTCGATAGTTTGCTATCAGAGCAGGACACAATTCAGATGGCACAGCAAAACCATGTAATGTAAAATCAAGGTAAGAACACAAACAAACAAAAATTTTCTTTAGGCCTCATTTTGTTAGATCAGTAACAGCATAAAATATGTTCGCTTTTTACAGTTTTTCAATTAAAAAAACCACTGATGATGGCATTCAGGCGCCGAAACATGTTTGGGTAACCAGCAAAAATCGTGTTTTGCGTAAAAGGCGGAACCTGTAACCAATAAAATCTGGATAAATATCATTTGGATTGTTTTATTCGAATAGCCGATACTACTACGTCCTGATATATTTAGTATCCCAAACTTTGACGAATAAATTTATATAGATGATACAGTGTCCTTATATGAGTGATCCAGATTTAACGGTGGCTAAGATACCGATATGGGTTTCTTTCAGTTCTTGCTTAATTTATATAACTAATCATGTCATTTTATTCCATACTTCTTTATCACAACTCTTCTTGGTTGTTGAATTCAGTTATAATCAGTACTGATGTTAAACTGACAGCTCATCAAGTACGTATCTAACGAGTCATGAGGAAGTGTCCTGTTCAAAGTTCCAGACGTTCGCACAGCAACGTCCACCCACAGAAACTGGAGCGACTTCTCTGGAGGATTGTTCGTGGTACTTAAAGCACTCGATTTTTAAAGCGCATTTGGTACCTATTGATGAGATTGTGGTCTGTAATTGATAGCTCACCAACTGAACTTCAGAATAAATTGTATGATATGATACAAGCATTAATTTATAGTTACTGAAATAGGTGAATATTAAGTTTTTACATGCCATTAACAATCCACACATTGTAGCACCAACTCGTAGTGTGGGATGGTGTGTTAAAAGTTTTGTTACTGCTCCAAGAAATATTGTTTATTTTTGGAACACTTCGTACGTGTTTGTGTGATTTTAAATACTACTGTCTGTTACGAGAACCCGAAAATTACTTGTATGGACAACCAGCTACCCATAACATATAGTCCACAATCCAGCACACCGAAATGGTGTAAAATGTTCAAATTCACTATTTACATTCAAAAGAGGTCGGGAACTATGGCGATAAACGAAAGTTTACTGTTTCAATAAATCAATATGTTCAAGGTAACTTCACATGCACTGATTAACGTATTTGAAAGTGATTGAAGTTTGCGTATTGTAATCAGTACTTGATATAGTTCAGACGCGACCTCCACTCGAAATTTCTAGTACTGACAATTACAGATTCATCTGTTAATTGAGTATAGTTAATTGCTCGCCCTTAAAGAGGTGAATAAGCTACGCCACTTGCCACACGGTTTTCTACAACACTACAGGTAGCGCGTAAAATAAAAACGTCGAAACTGGAACACAGGCATTCCAATAAATTTTCAATTCATGAAATTTCACGTGCCAAAAAATGCGCAGTAACTAATTCGACTGATAAGCACGCGAGTCAGTCGTCTTTAGTACCATCCGAGACTTAGCGTACACAGAAGTACGGTACATCCGTAAGCGTAGCTAGATACGTCACGGACGAGTGATGTCGATCGAATGAATCCCGTATACCACTATAGCGGTCTTTTTATACTTGCTGTGCGGTTTCGCGCCGGATGGCAACCAGACCGCCAGTGGTTACAATATCTTAAGCGCCTAAGCAGCCCTCAGACGAAACCATTTCTGACTTCAGGATCTTACATATCGTTGTTTGCTGAAGACTGACAACTTTCCAAATTTTCTATGAACAATACGGCACTCTCTGTATGTTCCATAGAAATATCGGTTGCATAGCTTCAGGCTGTAGAATTTTTCTAACGTAACCGGAGATAGATGCTGTCACTGAACTGTCTCTATTCTACCATCTGAGCTTCTGTAAAGTACATAATTATCTTGTAATTGGGTACAGCTCCATCATTATTTCTAATGAACGTATTGCTACAGTTTTGTCATTGTAACTTAATACTAAAGGATAGTCAATCTATCATAATTTTGCAAATTTTAGTACAAATATGTTTTTGCTTAACAACTTGAAAAATAAAAGAGGTAACTTCATAATCACCTCTAAAGTATGCTGTTACATAAAACTGAACCTAAATTGAAAATTACAATTATATATATATATAAAGAAGAGTGTCCATTTGTAATTCATACCGATCTGTAATTTAATTCTGATCTTCATGAAACCACTCGCCGGCCGGAGTGGCCGAGCGGTTCTAGGCGCTTCAGTCCAGAACCGCGAGACAGCTACGGTCGCAGGTTCGAATCCTGCCTCGGGCATGGATGTGTGTGATGTCCTTAGGTTAGTTAGGTTTAAGTAGTCCTAAGTTCTAGGGGACTGATGACAGATGTTAAGTCCCATAGTGCTCAGAGCCATTAGAACCATTTTTGAAACCACTCGTATTTTGCACACTTTAGCTACAGGATAAGAGGAAGACCCCTACCTACATAAGATTTCGTATTGTCGTGAAGCATACACTGAAGAGCAAAAGAAACTGGTACACCTGCTTAACATCCTGTAGGACCCCCGAGAACACGCGGAGGTACCGCAGCACGATGTCTGAAGTAATGCTGGAGGCAATTGACATCATGAGCCCTTCAGGGCTGACCACAAATCCATAAGAGTACAAGGGGGTGAAGATTTCTTCTGAACAGAACGTTGCAAAGCATTTCAGATTTCAAAGATGCACAATAATAATCATGTCTGGAGAGTATGGTGGCCAGCGGAAGTGTTTGAACTCAGAATAGTGTTCCTGAAGCCACTCTGTAGCAATTATGGACGTGTGGGGTGTCGTATTGTCCTGCTGGAATTGCCCAAGTCCGTCGGAATGCACAATGGACATGAATGCATGCAGTGGATCAGACAGGATGCTTAGGTACGTGTCACCTGTCAGAGTCGTATCTAGACGTATCACGGGTCCCATATCACTCCAACGGCACCCCCCCCCCCTCCACGATTACAGCTTGAACAGTCCCCTGCTGACATGCAGGGTCCATGGACTCATGAGTTTGTCTCCATACCCGTGCACGTCTATCCATTCGATACAATTTGAAACGAGGCTCGTCCAACCAGGCAGCTTGTTTCCAGTCATCAACAGCCCAATGTCGGTCTTGATTGGCCCAGGCGAGGGGTAAAGCTTTGTGTCGTGCAGTCATCAAGGGTACATGAGTGGGCCTTCGGCTCCGAAAGCAAATATCGATGATGTTTCGTTGAGTGATTCGCACGCTGATACTTGTTGATGGCACAGCATTGAAATTTGTGACAATTTGCAGAAGTGTTGCACTTCTGTCACGTTGAACAGTTCTCTCGAGTCGTCGTTGGTTCCGTTCTTGCAGGATATTTTTCCGGCCGCAGCGATGTCAGAGATTTGATGTTTTACAAGATACCTGATATTCACGGTACACTCGTGAAATGGTCGTACGGGAAAATCCTCACTTCATCGCTACCTCGGAGAGGCTGTGTCCCCTCGCTCGTGCGCCGACTGAAACACCGTGTTCAGAGTCACTTAAACCTTGATAACCTGCCATTGTAGCAGCAGTTACCGGTCTAACAACTGCGCCAGACAGCCGGCCGCGGTGGTCTCGCGGTTCTAGGCGCGCAGTCCGGAACCGTGCGACTGCTACGGTCGCAGGTTCGAATCCTGCCTCGGGCATGGATGTGTGTGATGTCCTTAGGTTAGTTAGGTTTAAGTAGTTCTAAGTTCTAGGGGACTGATGACCACAGCAGTTGGGTCCCATAGTGCTTAGAGCCATTTGAACCATTTTTTGCGCCAGACACTTGTTGTCCTATATAGGCGTTGCCAACCGCAGCGCCGTGTTCTGTCTGTTTACATATCTCCGTATTTGAATACACATGCCTGTACCAGTTTCTTTGGCCCTTCGGTGTATATGTATGTAATGTATTAGGGGGAAAGGATGTGTCCACAAATCTCTGAAATTTCTTGGGGGGTTTACTTCAGATACATACATTTAGATGATGATGAGGAAAGTAATGAATAATAAAATGCTAATAAACTAAATATATTGTAGTAACCTGATTGTAATTCCTACCGTGAGAATAAATTACAGCGACAGTACCCGTCTTGGAGATCGTGCCATCAGACGTCACTAGATAGCGGGACAAGAGTTTGACAAAAACATGATTGCAAACTCTTGTTAACTAGTTAGTTGCAGCTGTTAGTTAAAAGTTATACCCGGAAAGATATTTTCGTCCATGTTTCACAGTTACTTCATTATTAAAATACGCTAAGGTAGGTCGTGGATATACTGCCAAGAAAAGTCACTAGATCGTGGGCCTATCAAAAGGTCGAACAGAACGCGAGAGTTCCCGAATTGTGATGTAAACTGTTCGAACAATTCGAGTCGTGTTCAAACACAGCTCTACTTGAAACAGTGGAAACCGAGCCGATGAAATAAGACGCATTCTCCAAGAACACTATGAGTTAAGTATGAGTAACTATGAGTTATGACAGCAAACCAATTGTTCTGTACTGACAGCTTACTTTGTAACTGCAATATATGATCTGAAGATGGGCAGCTAGCCTGAAACGGGTCACTGAAAATAAAAAAATAGCAATCAAAGACTGAAATGCCATATTTTTACTCAAAGAACGATCGCGACTATCCCAATAAGACAATCATGTCTAGTTTTGATAAACACTATGACTTACTTATCGCAAAATGTAACAACATATGGTGCAACTAATCATCTTTTCACACAGCTTAATTTTGGAGTCAAAATATTTCTTGCAGAAAATTAAGTGTATTGAAGTGATAAAAGTATGTATTTTACAGTTGTATTTTAGGTACATTTTGCATTACAGATGTATTACTTTACTTTGTAATTTATAAAGGAATCAAATCATAAGCCATAACGTAATTGTTATTACTAAACTTTTGGCTTGAAATTGGTGTAAATCTGCGAAAGTCAAAACCTGGAGACTAGAACCTGATTTTTTTAAAATCCGCGAGTGAAGTATTCATTCGTCACTATCCGTTGACACCCAGTGATTCGAATATGTCTTTCGGTTTAAAGCGGCTGCAGTTTCCCACGCGGCTTGCATTCGCTGTGAGTATCAATACGGCACAGGGCCAATCATTTTATACGGCCGACATTAAACATCCTGGGCAACGCTTGTCACTGCAACTAGTCTTTAATGTTTCAATTTTCGTAAAGAAGTGGATTTTTTTGTGAAAAATAATCATCAGAGCATGCTGAAACCCAAAATATGTAACACTGGTATGGTTTTAAGACATCTGGCAAGATATTGTGACGTTATTTAAGTATTTAATTTTGGTTTAGATAGTTGCACAATACAACTGAATGTTTGTGTACACAATAAGCATGGGTGGTTTAACCCCTCCAGGCCAGGTGACGGGGAAGTACCGATCTCATTTAGTCGCCACCCTCCCCACAATAGACATTGTTCAAAGTAACAATTAACGGTCTCAGCTTATAAAATGACTTTTATCTTAATAATATGAATATTTATATATGTGTTTGGAGAGAGAGAGATTGAGTTTTGATTGAGATTTTTTACTTTTAAGTGGTAACTGGTACCTGAATTTTGGTTGGTGCCTCCTTGAATGATCAGCTTATGCACCAGTTGGTGACGTATTACAATTTGGAGGAAGTTATTGTTCTTTAAGGTTTAAAATACGACTCTATTGCGGTTCTAGGCGCTCAGTCCGGATGCGCGCGACTGCTACGGTCGCAGGTTCGAATCCTGCCTCGGGCATGGATGTGTGTGATGTCCTTAGGTCAGTTAGGTTTAAGTAGTTGTAAGTTCTAGGGGACTGATGACCACAGATGTTAAGTCCCATAGTGCTCAAAGCCATTTGAACCATTTGAACGACTCTGTTAGTTAAAAAAAATGGCTCTGAGCACTATGGGACTTAACATCTATGGTCATCAGTCCCCTAGAACTTAGAACTACTTAAACCTAACTAACCTAAGGACAGCACACAACACCCAGCTATCACGAGGCAGAGAAAATCCCTGACCCCGCCGGGAATCGAGCCCGGGAACCCGGGCGTGGGACTCTGTTAGTTACTTGGCCGTATTGCGGATAGCTTTGAGCTCAAGTTTTCGTAGCTTTTCATATCTAAGGAACCACTGTTGTAAGTAAATAAGATCAAACAGCAAAATGCTTTTCGTGAGAAAAGGAGATTGCTTGGCACACAAACTTCCTTCAAACTACACGTCCTGCTACATCAAAATTGGTCAGTGGAGTTCAGCACCAGACTATTGTACAAGAACATAATTCAATTACTGTATTTAAGAAATTATGAGAGGTTGTTACATATTGAATGAAAACTATAGAGAATGCATTTCTTTTCCTATATTTTAGTGAACTTTGTACACTTACAATTCTGTCCATTGATAGACGGTGATGACAATGAAGTTCACCTCCTTTTCCAAAAACAAGATATTTCTATTCTTCACTTCTAGAAAATTTGTATACATAAATGTTTGGCAACTCTTACACACACTTTACTCGGTTTTATCACTAAAATGTCAATTTTCATTAAATGTAACAATACGTTCTGAGCGACGGCCTAGCAACACGTCCTCTTTACACAAGATACAGATTAACAGTTCTCTTTTTTTCTAATAAATCAATTGTCCTTTTTTTTAGAGTCTATACTCAAAGATTCACAACTACTATCGGTGCAGGGATTGCGCGCTAAAAAGTTTGCTGCTGTCCGGCTGCGCTTCACTTCACTTCAAGTACTTTTTGCTTCAAATTTACATTTACGGTATTTACATACATTACTGAGCTTCTCAGAATAAAATCGGACACAAATTGATCAAAAAGAGAAGGGGGGGGGGTGCAGTGAGGCTCACATAATATTACAAACTCATGCAGAATAACGGTGCCTAACATATACCACACACTCTCAGGTATTTCTGTTGTCATTTATACATTGTTTTTGTAAAAAAAAATGATAATAAGGTATGTGAGATTGGCCTAAGGCCATAAATTGTACATCTGTGAATGAATAAACTATGCTGATAGTATCTATAGAAAAAGTATCTCTAGTAACAGCGTAGTAATAGTAAAAGTGTGGTATAAAAACACCGTAGGTTCTGTAGAGTATATACCAAAATACGTGACCCAGTAAAGGTTTAAATAATTCGCTTGGTAGGCTATATCAACTAGGTTTCCGAGATCGTCAACCTACGAATGCATCTGAGTAGCGACCTAACTTTAGTTTCCTCACAATATTCAGCTGTTGCTCTGCAATAGCGAGCCACGTCATCTTACCACATGCATGCCGAACAACAGGTGGCAGGCGGTTTTCTCGACGACGATATTGCTGCCCTGGTATGCGCAGCCGCTAATATCCCTGGCAGATTTCGCTGGAGCGGCGGCCTTTCCGCTTGAGCTCGCCGCGCCGGGGAAGCTTTAAAATTTGATTGCCATATTGCTTCCGCGCACCTAGCGCATTACCCACGCCCGGTTGATTTCGTGGGACGTGGCTGGAGTGCAATAACAGATCCACGCACACTTCTCCTCCAGTAAACCCAGACGAGAGCAGGGTGTTAATAAACGAACGCTGCCGTATCGACGCGCGGCCCAGAAGCCTGGCGTCAGCAGGCGCGAAACGGACGCTGCTGCAGGTGCTGGTGGTGGTGGTGGTGGTGGTGGTGGTGGTGAGCCACCAATTTAATTGGACCCGTTGCTGTTTTATAAAACAGACTCTCAGCGAATAATTGGGAAAATGCGTGATGTGGTTAAATGTTTTGGATGCTGCGTGAACACAAGTCATTATTAACTATCAGTCTGAAAACTCCGAGTGAAACTGGTATGTCTATAATTAATTGCGGACAGAAATGCATCGAATCAAATTCTGCTAATGCTGCTGATCATATATGTACATTATTGTGTGAAATAAATTTTTAATATTGCTGCTTAGGTTACTCGTATTCGTACATCACAGTCAGCAGAAACTATAAACGTGTGGCAATTTTACGCAACGAGATATCTATAATCAGTCTCTGAACTACTTCAGACCGATCTTAATCTTTTTGACAAATGGAATTCTTTTCGACGTCCACTTTTATAACTGAATTCATGGTTTGTTTCTGTAGTGTGTATTTTATGAAATTTTCTGTAAATAGATTACCTGCAACAAAATGACAATTCCTTCAAATAAAATTTATTTATTTCAAAACGTAAATTCGAAATCGACTCAAATGTTATTAAAGTAGCTTTTATTTAAAGTAACATACCGAAACAGAACTTTGAAACATAAACTTTAATGAGGTGAGTGGTACTAGTTATTATTTGCACAGATGTACTTCATATAGCTGTTTCTGGATGTAAGTCTGTTTCTCAGGACATGTTCAGCATGATGTCCGTTGCGGTAGTTAGTTGTTTGAATGTAAGCTGAGAAAACTGTTTGTGTAGCTGCAAACGGTAAAAGTTACAACGCGATCTTTTGCGACAGTTGAGGATTTAAATTTCGCGAACAAGCGACATATTATTTGATGCCCACTCCCTCTCCCCGCCACCTTTCCCAATCCTCCTACAGACATTACTTACCATTCGTTTTACTTGTCTCATAAATACACTCTAAGATAAAGGAACTGCGCACCACCAAGGACTCATTCATATGGGACGAAAAACGTTAGATGTGATGTACACGTGCAAACAAACAAATTATTATAATTTCTGAAAAACTTTTGATGTATTCAAGAAAAAAAGAAGAGCTTCACGAGCTTAGCAAGTCAATAATACGTTGGTCCACCTGTGACCCTTACGCCTGCAGTTATTTTGCTTGACATTGGTAGAGTCATTTGATTTCCTCCTGAGGGATACTGCGCCAAATTCTGTCCAATTGGCGCGTTAGATTTCAAAACCGCCATCTGTTTACAGGGCCCTACCAATAATTCTCCAAGCTTTCTCCATTGGGAAGAGATCCGGCTACCTCACTGACCAAAGCAGGCTTTGGAAAGCACAAAAGAAACTCTTGATGTGTGCGGACGGACATTATCTTGCTGAAATATAAGCCCGGTATGGCTTGCCAAGAAGGGCAGCAAAACGGGCGTAGAATATCTTCCACCTACCCCTGGGCTGTAGGTGTGCCGCGGATGCCGGCTGGTGTGGCCGAGCGGTTCTAGGCGCTACAGACTGCAACCGCGCGACCGCTACGGTCGCAGGTTAGAATCCTGCCTCGGGCATGGATGTGTGTGACGTCCTTGGGTCAGTTAGGTTTAAGTAGTTTAGTTCTAAGTTCTAGGGGACTGATGACCTCAGCAGTTAAGTCCCATAGTGCTCAGAGCCATTTGATATTTTTTTTTTTTTTTTTTTTTTTTTTTTTTTTTTGCCGCGTCTGAGGAGCAAAGGGGTCCACTGCCAAGACCGGTTCAAGAACAGTTTCCACAGTTTCCAACACAAGCGATGTGCCAGAGGGCATTCCCCCTCCCCCTCCTCAAGCCCACTCCTTCGGATATTAGATGCCTTTCTTTGGGCTTTTGATAAGACCTTTAAATATAAATCAGTGTCTCGTGATCGAGGGAATAATTTTTTTTTTCCTTGCAACATGTACTACATACGAAGAGATATCCAAAACAGCGAGATCCAAAAACGAGTATTGATTTACAGACAGTGCTGATGGTGACGGAACATTTTCAAAGCGTAAACACCTCCAAAACAGCGTCCATCACACATAACGCACCTGTCCCAAAGTTTTTTTCCATTGGTGGAAACAGTTTTTAACTCTGAAGTTATGCTGCTCAGTGCCTCCCACGACTGTCTTTTTTTTAACGTCTTGAAAACGCTTCCCTTTCAGGATTCTTTTCATTTTCGAAAATAAAAGGTCACAACGGGTCGAAAATAAAAGGTCGCAACGGGACAGGTCCGGAGCATAGCGTGGGGGAGAAAACGTTGTCATTTGGGTTTTGGCCAAAAACATCCTGGCCAAAACAGGGGCGTTGTCGCGGTGGAAAAGCCAATCTCCTGGTAGCCACAATGCGAAACGTTTTTTCTTAGTTTTTAACTTCAAGGTAGTAATCTTGGTTAACTGTGGGTACCCTGGAAAATGTATATGTTATAGTGAACTAACCCCTTCATGTCCATTGGTTCGTTTATGGGTTGTGTCCATAACAACACGATTCATCTCCTGTGATGACTTTTGCTTTAAAATCCGGATCAGTTTATCTGTTCTTTCCGTTCCCGACACACGCAAAAACGGCTGGGTCTCTGGTCATCGGAAAGCACACGTGAAACAAATTTTGCTGTAACACGTTTCATCTTCAGATCTTGAGTCAGAAATTGTTGGCATGAACTCTAGGATATTACAGTCATTTCCAGCAATCCATCGATTGTTCTATGACAATCGAAGACGATCGTGACAGAGATTTTTTTTTTTTTTTTTTTTGCAATGTTTTCGTCCGTTCTGGAAGTCGAGGGATGTTCCGGTCGTGATTCGTTTTCAGTTGCCATGTGACCACTTTCAAAACGAGAAAATAAATCGCAGACCTTTCCCTGGCTCAAAGATTTCTTCTCATAAGCCGTCCGAAGCACGGCAACATTTCATAACAGGAAGTACAAGTTGATGTTGACATGTTAATATTTTTTATCTGCCACCGAAAAATCTCTAAACACGTAAAGCTGTTCTTACAAAAACAGTTGCACTGAACTGAATAATGTTTCCATACCTATCAAGGTAGGACAGCTGATACAGAAGAGTGAAGGCACATTTTGATAGAACTATGAACTAGTGTGTGTTCTTCCAAATGGCAGAGAAAATTTCTAATTATTTTCGTTTTCCACGTCATTGACAATTTTGTGTAACATATATAATTTTCTGAATGTTAAGTTATTCCAATGCAATATAGTAAAAGAACAAACTGTTGTGTCTAGACCATACAGCCCAGACACAATGCTGTAGCCGATAGGGCACGCAAGGCTAACGCAGACGGGCGTGAAGTCTGGAACATGAGACTTATAAATGCACTAAAGAAAAATACGTAGCGTTTTTAATACTTAACTTTATTCTCTTGTTGGAATACATCTCTCCTGCATACTCGTAAGCTATTGGCACTGATACAAATGGCGTCTTGCTAGGTGGGCCATTTAACTTAGCAGAGGGCTATTCTACTGTCTATCTCTCGGCAAATGAGAGCAAGGCTTAGCACGTCCAATCGCTAGCTATGTTGTCCGTACAACTGGGGACGAGGTCTCCTCAGTCTCTCGAGACCTGCCTTGTGGTGGCGCTAGGTTTGCGATCCCACAGTGGCGACACGCGGGTCCGACATGTACTACAGGACCGCGGCCGATTTAAGTTACCACCTAGCAAGTGTGGTGTCTAGCGGTGACACCACATTCCTCCCCCGCAAATCGGCGAACGGTCGTGAGATAAGGCTTCCGCCCGCCGTGGGGAGGACCGCATGTTGACGTATGCGATGAGGTGGGGAGCCTAACAACAGGCGAGGCTGTGCCACCCGCACCCGGCCATTCGGTCCGAGGGGAGCTAGGAAACGCCTGAAAAGCTAGTCCAGGGTGCACGTCAACATGCGGTGTATGCGCACGTAATGAGACAGGAGGGGCCGTAGGGTCGACCTCCATTGCGTCGGGGAATCCGACGCGCGATGACGACATCTGGTCCGGAGCGGGCAAGAGGTCCATGGCGGAGGACGGCTGGTCACGGGAAGCGAGCGGCGGCGCGTGACCCTGGGAGGCGCCGGGCGGTTGCAGCGAAGCGTCCACTGCGGGCGGCGCCGGCGGCGGCTGCGGCGGCGGCGCGACGCCATGAGGCAAAAGGGAAGGCAGCGTCGGTAACACCTGGGGATGAGGCGAGCCAGTAGATGGGTCCCCAAGGCGCTGACCGGACGGCTCCGTCGCTGAAAGCAGACGGGGAGCGGCAGAACCCAGGCGACGACAGAGGCGCAGCTGATTGAGATGCCGACGCACCTCACCAGAGGCCCCCAAAACCAAATACATCGCGCGGCCGAGGCAGCGAAGAATGCGCCTTGCGAGCCAACGCCGTGAACCGCGATAGGTGCGATAATGGACAACGTCGCCAGGAGCAAAAGCAGGAGTCTGCCGCTGCACAGGAACCTGATGTGGCGGATGCAGCAAAGACATCAAGGTGCGATGAGAACGACCATGGAGCAATTCAGCCGGCGAGCGACCATCGCGGGGCTGAGAGCGATACGAAGACAAAAAGAGCAACAAAGCGTCCTCCCGAGAATGCGACTCTTTCAATTTCAACATCTGTGACTTGAAAGTCCGGACCAATCGTTCAGCGGCACCGTTTGACTGAGGCGAAAACGGCGCGGATGTCAGATGTTGAATACCATTGGCCTCGCAGAAGGACTGAAATTCTGCGGACATGAATTGTGGGCCATTGTCGGAAACAATAGTCTGCGGAAGACCTTCAATGCAAAAGATAGCAGACAAGGCTTGGATTGTGGCAGAAGACGTCGTGGAAGACATCCGGACAACAAAAGGAGAATTACTGAAAGCATCGACCACAACCAACCATCGAGCATTCCAGAATGGACCAGCAAAATCGATGTGCAAGCGTTGCCAAGGGGAAGTGGCTTTCGGCCATGCAAAGAATTGCCGCGGCGGTGCGGATTGCTGTTCGGCACACGCCACGCAAGAGGAGCACATATTCGTAATCGCAGCATCGATTCCGAACCAAGTACAGTGCTGACGAGCAAGTTGTTTCGTACGCACTATACCCCAATGTCCTTGGTGAAGAAGCTTTAAGACAGAGGACTGTAACGAACGTGGGACCACGACTCTGGATTGATCATTATCGGAACGCAACAACAAAACACCACGTCGTACAAAAAGTCTCTCCTTGTGAGCAAAAAAACGGCGAACCAAAGGATCCTCGATCCGTGACTTTGACAAGGGCCATTGCGTAGCAACAAAACGCAAAACAGTAGCAAGGACAGGGTCAGCAGCTGTGGCTGTAGCTACACGACGAAAATCAATCGGAAACGATTCGACCACGTCATCGGTTTCCGAATCAATGAACATGCAAGCAAGTTCGGAAGAATCGAATGCTTTATCCTCAGCAACAGGCAAACGGGACAACGCATCAGCGTTTCCGTGCTTAGCAGTGGACCGATACAAGATATCGTAGCGGTACTGCGAGAGAAAAAGAGACCAGCGAATGAATTTCTGCGCTGTACGTGGAGGTACAGGCTTGTTCGGATGAAAAAGCGATGTCAAAGGTTTGTGGTCCGTGATGAGTGTAAAGTGACGACCATACAAGAAATCATGAAACTTTGTAACACCAAACACGAGAGCTAAAGCTTCTTTCTCTATCTGGGAATAATTTCTTTGCGCAGAGGAGAGCAATTTGGACGCAAAGGCAATAGGGCGATCATGCGAACCATCTTTGTGCGCAAGCACAGCACCGATCCCGAAATCCGAGGCATCTACCATCAACAAAAGAGGTTTTCGGGGATCGAATGGCGTAAGGCACGTATTTGAAAGTAACGCCGATTTCAACTGGCGAAAGGCGCGGTCGCATTCCGTCGTCCAGACGAACGCAACACCTTTACGGCGTAAGTGATGAAGCGGAGCTGAAATGGAAGAAGCGCGCGGCACAAACATTGCATAATAATTAATTTTACCCAACACACTCTGTAGCTGTTTCAAGTTCCGCGGTGCAGGTAAATCCTGTATGGCACGGAGGTGCTCTGGACTCGGATGTATACCTTGGGCATTTATGACATGCCCCAGGTAGGGTAAGTCACGAGCAAAAAACACACATTTGTCCTTCCTCAAGCGAAGACCATTCTGACGCAAGACCTGAAATAATGTTCGGAGATTTTGCAAATGTTCGGCTTCTGTCTTTCCTGAGATCACAATATCGTCCAGATAGTTCGCAGCAGTAGGGACCGACGCACACACAGTTTGTAAATATTGCTGAAACAAAGCAGGGGCGGATGCACACCCGAACGGTAGTCTGTTGAAGCGATACAAGCCAAGATGCGTGTTAACCACTAAGACGCGCTGGGATTCTTCGTCCACAGGTATTTGCAAGTACGCATCTGCTAGGTCCAATTTGGAAAAATATTTTCCCGGGCACAGTTTGTCAAAAAGATCTTCCGGGCGGGGCAAAGGAAAAGTGGCAGTCACAAGTTGTGGATTCACTGTTGCCTTGAAGTCCACACAAAGTCTCAGTTTACCGGAAGGTTTTGGCAAAATTACTAAGGGTGAGGCCCAGAGAGAAGCCTGCACACGTTCAATTACACCTTGAGATTCTAATTCGGTTAATGTTCTGGCGACCTCATCACGCAATGCGTGGGGAACATTGCGCGCTCTGAAAAATTTCGGTTGCGCGTTTTCTTGCAGTTCCAAATGCGCTTCATAGTTCTTAGCGCAACCAAGGCCCGGTGCAAAAATGTCTGCAAATTCTTCACAAAGACTAGAAACACTGGCGGAAGGCACAGTCTGATTCACTGATAGGACCTGATTTACTATAGACATATTAAACAATTGAAATAAATCTAAACCAAACAAGTTCACTGCAGTAGAAGAACGAAGAACGTAAAATGATACAAGTTTTGTCTGTCCCTTGTATGTGGCAAGAAGGCTGCACTGTCCTAACACAGGTATATGCTGTCCAGAGTAACTATGTAACTTAACATTTGCGGCACGCAATGGCGGTTTGCCCAGTTGTTTGTACGTGTCGTGATTGAGCAATGAAACTGCAGCTCCGGTATCGAGCTGGAATGGTATCACTGTGCCGTGAAAGTCTAAGTCCACAAAAAGTTTATTGTCCTGTTGACGACAAGAGCGACTGTCACGTGCAATTTGAACTGATACAGGTACAGAAGCACTGGCGACTGCACGGGATTTTCGGCGACGTCGACGCACACTGTTTGTGGGACGAACACAGTCACCGTTAGCTAAAGTGTCACTGGACGGGTAGGAATGAACTACATGAATGTCCATGGGCGAAGGTCCACGAGCCTGATTGTCCTGGGTTCGATTCCGGCGCGAAGCAAAGGGCCTGGAATTATTGTGATTGTCTGATCTAAGCTTTTTCTGGCAAACACTTTGAACATGTCCTTTCTTTTGACAGTAAAAGCAAATAGCTTGGCGTGACGGGCAATTTTCACGCGAATGTCTAGCTGCACACCGCGGGCATGATTTCACTACAGGTGCTTGCTTACGCGGCGCACGTGTTTGCAAGGTAGGCTGCCGCTGCTGTGACGGGCGCGAGGGCCGCGTAGCGTCCCGTGCAGCGGGCCCGGCGGGCCGGTTAATGTGACACACTGCTGGCGAAGTTTCAAATGAGTCCTGAGCAGAGTCAAGTGTGTCTTGCCTATCCAATATGTCTATCACTTGTTGAAGGGAGGGATTTACTAGTTTCAAAATCTGTTCCCGTATGCGAACATCAGAAACGTTCTGTGCAATTGCATCACGCACCATAGTATCTGAATAAGGGAGGCCACATTCACATTCAAACGCACACTCCCTAGTAAGTCCTTGCAATGTCGCAACCCACTCCCTATTAGTCTGACCGGCCGTACGTTTTGTACGAAAGAACGTATACTGTTTTGCAACAACATTTACTGTTTCTTTGAAATAGGCATCTAACGCCGACAAAATTTCTTCGTAGGACAGAGTTGCTACGTCGCGCCGGGGAAACAACTTCACTATCACACGGTAGGTGCACACACCGACACAAGAAAGCAAAAACGGCTGCCGCTCATTACCTTGAATTCTGTAGGCGGCTAGATGAAAGCTGAACTGGCGGGACCATTCCGGCCAGGACTCCAAGGAGGAGTCAAAATGACGGAAGGGTGGTGCAATGGCGTGTTGTGGCTGCGGTAGCGATGAAGCGGCGGCTGCCGCATCGTTTTGCAGCACACGTTGACCCTGGACGAGCTGTCCCAGGGCATCCAATAACGCCTGCGACTGCTGATTCTGCAAGCGAAAAAATTCGGACAGTACATCCGGAGATTGTGGCGAAGCCATGACACCAGCGAATTAATACAAACTCTTTTTCTCGTCGCCAATAATGTTGTGTCTAGACCATACAGCCCAGACACAATGCTGTAGCCGATAGGGCACGCAAGGCTAACGCAGACGGGCGTGAAGTCTGGAACATGAGACTTATAAATGCACTAAAGAAAAATACGTAGCGTTTTTAATACTTAACTTTATTCTCTTGTTGGAATACATCTCTCCTGCATACTCGTAAGCTATTGGCACTGATACAAATGGCGTCTTGCTAGGTGGGCCATTTAACTTAGCAGAGGGCTATTCTACTGTCTATCTCTCGGCAAATGAGAGCAAGGCTTAGCACGTCCAATCGCTAGCTATGTTGTCCGTACAACTGGGGACGAGGTCTCCTCAGTCTCTCGAGACCTGCCTTGTGGTGGCGCTAGGTTTGCGATCCCACAGTGGCGACACGCGGGTCCGAAATGTACTACAGGACCGCGGCCGATTTAAGTTACCACCTAGCAAGTGTGGTGTCTAGCGGTGACACCACACAAACAACTCATTTACATTAAACGAAATTTCTGGTGTCTTTAATATGTTTTAGTGAAAGTAGAAAGAACTAAATAAATTGTATTGCGCTACCTTCATTAAAATGTGCCACATATTAAACTGAGAAGAAACAACGAAAATATAAAATTTCTTTTGTTTACTTTTTAATTTCATAATAGAAGTTCTTTACTTTATAACTTACAAATTATTTCACTTTCAATCGGAAAAAGTGGGACAGAAATACAGAAAGTATACATCAGATGTCATCTAAAACTGCAGGAACTTCGAAGGAGGGCGTACAGACGATCGTGATGTAGGCGGTCAGGGATGGAAGCAAGTGTCAATCGTTGATCTTGTTCAGTGAGTGGATCAGGCTATTCGAAAAAACAAGCGAAGACGAATGTTGTCATCAGGCATTGTTCTTCTTCCTGATAATACTCGGCCACACACAGCAGCTGCAACAAAGACATTGCTGCAGCGCTTTCCACGGAGGAGATTCATCCTGGACTTGGCTCCCTCTGATTTTCATCTCCTTTCTTACACTAACCGCTGGATTTGAGGGCAGCATTTTGGCACAGACAAGCATTTGCAGACCAGCGTAGACAATTGGTGGAAAGCATAGGCAGCTGTCTCCTCAGACGAGGGTGTTAGAAAGATGGTACCACACTATGACAAATGTATAAATCGGAGCGGTGACTATGTAGAAAAATAGCTATAGTTAGTAGCTAAATGTTACAAATAAAACATTTTTTTTTCACTATGGTTTCCTCTTAGACTCGGTGATTCAGCTGGCCCTACCGCTGCCGTTTTATGCAACCCGCAATGTTATACCTGGCCTTGTTAAACCATGTGCGAGACACTCATCTTCTCTTGCTCGCTATGCACGACCTATTAACCCTACACAAAAAATGAGCAGGATCTTCTTTACGAAATTTAATTTAGATTTTATACTAGGGTACGTTTCTACTGGAGCCCACGATTTTCGAATTATACAAGAAAAACATACAAAAAAGACTTTAAAATTCACCTTCAACCAACATTCGTGCCTTGCTACTCAGTACTTCTAGTATATTGATCGTGGCGCACCCTCCTATCATTATACAAACATTTCCGACTACACGAACTAATATTCCATCTTTTTTGGTCTCTATTGATTGGGTTATTACACCACCAGCATAGTCGGCTACTTCATTGCTAACATTTTTCTTTTCAACATGGCTGTGAGAGTACTGTACGAAAGGCGGCTTTTGTAAACGTTACGCTAAAACTAATCACGTTGGCAATGCTATTCAAACTTATCCAATGCAAGTTTCGTAGTCAGGGGTCCTGATGAATAGAAAAATGTAATTCTTTATTTTATGCTAATAAAAAATCACAAAACTGTTTGGTAAAATATATAGGAGGCCGACTAAGCCGGTGGCGTAGTCAGGCCAGTAAATGAATACCAATAAAGATCGAATGTAGGAAACAATTCGTGCCGTCGCAAATATTTGTACAGTGGTAGGAGGTGGTGCCATGAACAACATACTAGATCTCCTGACCCGGTTGAATGTGGCAATGGGGGTGCGTTTGAAGGTCATTTTTGCACGTTTTTCTCGAATAACTAGAAAATTACGGCCTCTAGCAAAAACCTATCCCAGTACAAAATTTAACTACATTAAATTTCCGACAAAAAGTCCTGTTCATTTTGTCAGTAGGATGAAGACTTTGTGCTTAACGAGAGAACGAATAAGAAAATTTCGCGTGTGGTTTCTGAAGGCAGGGTATAACATTGCGGGTTGCATAAAGCGACAGAAGTAGAGCAGCAGAGTCAGACCGTATGCAAGGTGTCCCATTTATCTCGACCACCCTAAGTAACTATTTGTCCAGATACAAATTACAAAATGTTTGGAGCAAATGTTCTTTAGCCGCCAGGTGGACATCAATCAGCATGACTGCCTTCGTTGTAGCTTCGTTTTCTTACAAAAATATGAACAGCAATATGACTTTTTTAAATGGCATCCTGTATTTTTTATTCGGTAATTCACTTTCTCTCCTCAAGACCTATTCAAAAATGTATCACAGCGTATCATTCACTGAAACACAGCGTTATTAATTATATAACACAACACTGACTCTGAGCCCGGGACCACAAACTCGTCCACTTCGTGGGGTTGTCACAAAACAAATGAAAACGAAGTAAAAACATAACAAAAAAATTGACTTTGACTCTTCTGTACCATTGCCCAGGAGTAGAACATTCAAAGATGTTCAAAGTGGTGACACTGGTGCACTCGTTGAATGAAAGAATTATTTACTGCTTCCAATGTTGCCTGCTAAAGAGAAATACAAGCACGCACGATACGTTCCTGCATGACCTCTGGAGTTGTTAAAATATCGCGTTAGACAACATCTTTAATGCATCACCAAAGAAAAAAGTCCAGAGGATTTTAATCAGGAGACCTAGAAGGTCAAGTAACTGTTCCTCTTCGACCAATCCATCTGGCAGGATGCCTTCGGTTCAGAACGCGACGTGCACGCAAGGTATTATGTACTGGACATCCATCGTGTTGATACCACATAAACATTCTGGTTCTTGAATGAGATTTTCACTCTGCAGCGGAGTGTGCGCTGATTTGAAACTTCCTGGCAGATTAAAACTGTGTGCCCGACCGAGACTCGAACTCGGGACCTTTGCCTATCGCGGGCAAGTGCTCTACCATCTGAGCTACCGAAGCACGACTCACGCCCGGTACTCACAGCTTTACTTCTGCCAGTATCTCGTCTCCTACCTTCCAAACTTTACAGAAGCTCTCCTGCGAACCTTGCAGAACTAGCACTCCTGAAAGAAAGGATACTGCGGAGACATGGCTTAGCCACAGCCTGGGGGATGTTTCCAGAATGAGAGCTTCTGTAAAGTTTGGAAGGTAGGAGACGAGATACTGTCAGGAGTAAAGCTGTGAGTACCGGGCGTGAGTCGTGCTTCGGTAGCTCAGATGGTAGAGCACTTGCCCGCGAAAGGCAAAGGTCCCGAGTTCGAGTCTCGGTCGGGCACACAGTTTTAATCTGCCAGGAAGTTTCATTCTGGTTCTTTCCCGCACTTCATCGAGAAGAGAAGGAAGAATTCGTCTGAGGAAGTTGGCATACGCTGTGCCGTTTGGACTAAAATTGATGAAATAAGGGCCAATAATTGTAGTACCAAACATCCCACGCCAGAAGTAACTCTCAATCGACGCTGATGTTCCACCTGTCTAAGCCATCGTCGTTGTCGCTGGACCAATAATGCATGTTCCTTGTATTTACCTGTCCTTTCTTTGAGAAGGAACATTCATTGGTAAATAGAACATTGGAGAAGAAGTTCGGGTTGGCTAGGATTTGCTGCTGTGCTCCCTGACAGAACTGTACACGATTCTGGAAATCATTCCCGTGCGATTTTTGATGTAGATATACATGGTAAGGACGGAACTGGTGACGTGTAAGAATACGATGTACACTGGTTTTAGGCATGCCAATCTCGTGTTCAAGCTGTCGTGTGCTCACATGTGGATTCATAGCAACGGAAGCGAGAACAGTACCTTCAGCAGCTTCGTCTGTGCGAGTGCTACGACGATTGCGTTGTCGTGGGTGAAACCTCAAGTTTCCTGAAGCGTCGCAATAAGATGAGAAAACATCCGCCGGGAAGGTGGGTTCTTGCCTGGGTATCGCTTTCTGTACAGTTCCGCTACCTGCGTAGCATTTCGCCTACCTTCAACAACAACAACAACAATAATAAAAGAAACCTTTTGTCGATGCAATTTGTAGGAAGGATAGCCATTACTGTATGCCTACTCTACACAACAGTATTTAAAAGGACTAAACTACTGTACATATACCCGTACATAAGAAAACAGTATTGCAATTATTGTTCTGTTAACTTCCCCCCATAGATGAGTAGCATTTCCATCTTCTCTTCGTTGATGTACATTCCACTCACACAACTCTTCAACTGACGATGGTTGACAGAATGACGGGTGTGCATTCTATTTATGTTTACATTTGTCCTCTCTCAACGTCAGCACGTGGATGTGTTCCATTGCCCAGAGTACCTGCACTAAGCGCTGAGAACGTCAATGTCAATATTGTATTATGTAATTAATAACATTATGTTTCAGTGAATGGAATACTGTGATACATTTTTGAATACATCTTTAGGAGAGGAAATGAATTACCGAATAAACAGATACAAGATGCCATTTTTTTAAAAAATTCATACCGCTGTTCATATTTTTGTAAAAAACATAGCTACAACGAAGGCAATCATGCTGATTGACGTCCCTCTGACGGCTGAAGAACATATGCTTCAAACATTTTGTAATTACATATGGACAAACAGTGATTTAGGATGGTCGATATAAATGGGACACAGTGTATATGGGGTAGGCCACGACTGATAGCAAAAACTTTCGTGTGATAGTACACGACAGCAAAAGCAAAAACTTTCCATTAAACACGGATTTACAACGAGCCGTTTGTGAGATAACTGGTAAAGTGTGATTATGAGCCACCAATGACTTGAGTACGAAATATTATCCTAGTTTCTAGGCACTACAGTCTGGAACCGCGCGACCGCTACGGTCGCAGGTTCGAATCCTGCCTCGGGCATGGATGTGTGTGATGTCCTTAGGTTAGTTAGGTTTAAGTAGTTCTAAGTTCTAGGGGACTGATGACCTCAGAAGTTAAGTCCCACAGTGCTCAGAGCCATTTGAACCATTTATTATCCTAGTTTGTACAAAAGCATTAGAAAAGTTCACAGAGGCGACAAAAGTCGTGGGATACCTCCCAGGATCGTGGCGGGTCTCCATTTGCCGTACGTAATGCAGTTACTCGACTTTATGTGGGCTCAACAAATTCTTCGAAGTTCCCTGAGGAGCACTGAGCCGTGCTACCTCTATAGCCTTTCTTAATTGAGAAAGTGTTTATCATCACCGTTTACAGTCAATGAGCGGTTCAATTTAACCAGAGTACACAATAAGTTCGACGTAAACACAACCCTCACCATTATGGAGCCTCCACCAGCCTTTACAGTGCCTTGTTGACATCATGGATCCATGGGTTCGTAGGGACTGCCCCACTCTCAAACACTACCATCAACTCTTACCAATTGAAATCAGGACTCATATGACCAGACCACGGTTTTTCACTCGTCTACGGTCCAATTGATATAGTAGGAAGGCCAGTATAGGCGCTGCAAACGATGTCGAGCTGTTAGCAAAGGCACTCGTGTCAGTCGTCTGCTGCCATAGCCCATTAACGCCACATTTCGCCGCACTGTCCTAAGGGTACGTACGTCGTACGTCCAACATCGATTTTTGCGCTTATTTCAAGCGATATTGCTTGTCTAAAAAAATTGTGCAAATGGCTCTGAGCACTATGGGACTTAACATCTGAGATCATCAGTCCCCTAGAACCTAGAACTACTTAAACCTGACTGACATAAGGACATCACACACATCCATGACCGAGGCAGGATTCGAACCTGCGACCGTAGCAGTCGCGCGGTTCCGGAATAAAGCGCTTAAAACCGCTCGGCCACCGCGGCCGGCGTTGCTTGTCTATTAGCATTGACAACTCTACTCACGTGTCACTGGTCTTTGTCGTTAAGTGATGGTGCTCGGCCGCTGTGTTGTCCCTAGTGGGAGCTAATGTCTAAAATTTGTAATTTTCGGCACTGTGGATCTCGGAATATTAAATTCCCTAACGGTTTCCGAAATGGAATGTCCCATGCGTCTAGCTCCATCTAACATTTCGCGTTCAAAGTCTGTTAATTCCAGTCTTGCGCCCATAATCACGCCGTAAACCTTTTCATACTAATCACCTAAGTCAAATGACAAGTGCAGCAATACACTCTCCTTTCGTATCTCGTATCCGTGATACTACCGCCATCTGTATATGTGCATAACACTGTCGCATGAGTTTTGTCGCTGTGTAAGCTACCACTTCAAATACATTTGTACTAACTAGGAAAATGTTTGAAACAGAAGACAGTGGTGGCTCATAGCGACACATTAGCAGTTACCCCGAACACGTCTGGTTTGTGGATCCTCGTTCGCTGTAACGTTTTAATTCCATAATCGTAAACTTTCGCTCAGGTAGATTTCGCTACTAATTACAATGAAGAGCCAAAAAAACAGGTACACCTGCCTAATATCATGTAGGGCCCTAGCGAGCACGTAGAAGTGCCGCAACACGACGTGGCATGGAGGCGACTATGTCTGAAGGACTGTTAGAGTGAACTGACAACATGAATCCTGCAGAGCTGTCCCTAAATGCGTACGATTACGAGGGGGCTCGGATTTCTTCTGAACAGTACGTTGCAAGGCGTCCCATATATGCTCAATAATGTTCATTGTCTGGAGAGCTTGGTGGCCGCCGTAAGTTTTTAAACTCAGAAGAGTGTTGCTGGAGCCACTCGGTAGCAATTCTGGACGTGTGGGGCGTCGCATTGTCCTGCTTGAAATGCCCAAGTCAATCGGAATGCACAATGGACATGAATGGATGCAGGTGATCAAACAGGATGCTTACGTACGTATCTCCTGTCAGTCGTATCGAGACGTATCAGCTGTCGTATATTACTCCACATGCACACGCCCCGTGCCATTACAGAGCCTCCACCAGTTTCAACAGTCCCCTGCTCACATGCAGGGTCCATGGATACATGAGGTTGTCTCCATACCCGTACAAAACAAGACTCGTCCGACCAAGCAACATGTTTCCAGCCATCAGCAGTCCACTGTAGGAGCTGACGTAAAGCTTTGTCTCGTGGAGTCATCAAGGGTATACGAGTGAACTTCCGGCTCTGAAAGCCCATATCGATGATGTTTCGTTGAATGGTTCGCACGCTGACACTTTTTGCTGGCCCAGCATTGAAATCTGCAGCAGTTTGCGGAAGGGCTACATTTCTGTCACATTGAACGATTCTCTTCAGTCGTCGTTGGTCCCGTTCTTGCAGGATCTTTCTGCGGCCACAGCGATGTCGGAGATTTGATGTTTTACCGGATTCCTGATATTCATGGTACATTAGTGAAATGGTCATACGGAAAAATCTCCACTTAATCGCTATCTCGGAGACGCTGTGTCTCATCGCTTGTGCACCGACTGTAACACCACAGTCAGACTCACTTAAATCTTGATAATATGCGATTTTAGCAGCAACAACGGATGTAACTACTGCACCAGACACGTGTTGTCTTATGTAGGCGTTACCGACAGCGGTGCCATTTTCTGCCTGTTTGCACATCTCTGTATTTGAAGACGCATACCTATACCAGTTTCCTTGGTGCTTCAGTGTATAACACACGCTGCATATAATTATTCACTCCGACGTCTCTGGTGCCCCTTTCAGTTTGGCACCACAAGCAGCCGCTCGAGTCACTTCGGCCTTAAACCGGCCATGTCCATACTAAAAAATCCACATGAACACGTCACTCGTACTCTGCTACCCAAGTGATCCCTTTTTATATTACTTTCAAAATCCAACAGTTTTTTCTAACGTAGATGCTCGAGGGGATTTCAATAAGCAACGCAACACTTTTATTTCTCTGCCAATTTCAGCTACAAAACACGGAATTTGTTGTAGGATATCGTGGAATATTTCCGCTTCACCACTACAGTTCCATAAAATTCTGATAGGTGGCGGCGCTACAAGTACCCCTCAAAAGGACTTCTGTAAAGTAAGCACGTTTCAATATGAGAGCTGTCAGTGAGTTTGATTTGGTGGAAAACCAGAGCTTCGCATTTATTCATATGCACTTGCAGAATGTCTACGGAGACCTGGAAGTGAACAAAAGCACGGCGAATCGTAGGGCGAACCTCCCTTCGTCATCCCAACAAGACCGCGCAAACCTGTCAGATCTTCCGCGTACCGGCCGCCCGCACACAGCTGTCACTCCTGCAATGTTGGAACGTGCGGACACTCTCATTCGAGGTGATCGAAGGATCGCGATCAAACACATCGTTCCATAACTGGACATCTCCGTTGGTAGTGCTGACACACTGGTTCCCGAGTTGCGGCACTCGAATCTGTTTGTCCACTGGGTTCCTCACTGCCCAACTGAAGACAATGAAGAGCTGCGAATGACCATCTGTGCGGAACTGCTTGCGAGTTAGCAGGCAGATCGGCACTTTTTTCGTCGAACATTGCCACAGGCGATGAAACGTGTTCATCAGTTCGAACCGGAAACAAAATGGCAATAAATGCAGTGGTGCCTCAGCACCGCTCTTTCAAAGAAAAAATTCAAAGCCGCACCCACAACCAGTAAGGTCATAGCGACGGTCTCCTGGGACTCTGAAGGGGTTATTCTGTTTGATGTACTCCCTCATGGTGCAACGATCAACCCACAGGAAACCGAAGAAACTATTTCAGCGTGTTCGTTGCCACAAAACAGCAAACGAACTTCTCCTTCTCCATGACAATGGAAGGCCTCACGAAAATCTCCGCAGCCGAGAGGAACTCACATAACTTAATTGGACTGTTCCTTATCCACTGTACAGCCCGAACCTCGCACCATCCGACTTCCATCTTTTTGGTCTAGTGAAAAAAGCACTCAGCAGGAAGTGGTACGTGTATGACATGGAGGTTATTGATGCCGCAAAGCTTTGGCTCCTTGGAGTCATGCGGGCATACGGGCCCTCACAGTAAGGTGGTCTAAGGCCGTCGTATTGAACGTAAATTATGTTGAAAAATATTGTCCGGCCTCTGTGACCTATCGGTTCTAGGCGCTTCAGTCCGGAACCGCGCTGCTGCTACGGTCGCAGGTTCGAATCCTGCCTCGGGCATGGATGTGTGTGATGTCCTTAGGTTAGTTATATTCAAGTAGTTCTAAGTCTTGGGGACTGATGACCTCAGATGTTAAGTCCCATAGTGCTGAGAGCCATTTGAACAATTTTTTTTGGAAAATTTTGTTTTGTAGACAAAAGAGCGGGTAATATTATGGTGTATTAGAATTCTGAGTAAAACCAAACTGCTTCCAGGAAAAAAAAGTGTTACATTACTTGTTGAATGCCGCTCGTGGTCCTTGCGGGTTTCTTTTCAAACAGTGCTCTATTACCGCTCAGCACAGAGGTATTTTAACGTACGGATTTCACACAATACAATAATCGCAAAATACTCAACATAACGCGTTTCGCTTAAGGTCCTTTCTACTTCCCATCCTGCCGCTCTTTCGTACTTGACTCTTGGGTCCCGACGTATATCTCAGTCTCGTACAGAGCACTATCTATTGTTAAGATTACAAAAGAATTATTGCCCTGGTCGGTATAATACCTTTACACATGGGGACGGCGAAAGACAACATACTGCACGCGTCCTTTACTTGTGTATCATCCGTCGTGTATAAATCGTCCGCTGGCTGGTCGAAAATGTTTATGAGAAGAATGGACAGAAATTCTCGAGTGGAACGCAACTCCGCCCATGGCGCCGACGCTAGTTCTGCCCTCGCATTTGCCTGCGGGGGTCCCCTGGCTCGGCGCTGCCTTGTGATCCGCGCCGACAGACCCCCAATCTCCCTCGGGATGCAGTCCTGAGTGCCCTGGACAGCCTCCAGCCTGGAAACTCTCTGGAGGCCCTCCTGTGACAGCTGGCTACTGGCTATTGCGCAGCGAGGAATCCCCACACGAAAAATATCGCAAAAGCATTCCGCTGTTTGCGGAATACCTTCGGGTGGTGACGCCACTACCAAGATTACATTTCCTATTTCTTACTATTACGCGCCAGTAAAGAGTTATACATTGTGAAATATCTTTGTGATTTTCTCGTAAGGAAATAAAAGAAGACAACCACACATCTCAATTAACAATGCAGTTTTTTCTAATAACTCATCAAACTGCTGACTTCTTCAAGTATAATATCCACGATCATTACTGGATCGCAATCTTCGCTAAATACTTGTCAATATGTAGCACTTTATTACAAGAACACACAGTTAGTGATTGGTTTACATGCCTGTTACCGTACAGAGTGGGTCAGTATCGTTTAAATACTGAAAGTTCCTGACAGATTAAAACTGTGTGCCGGACCGAGACTCGAACTCGGGACCTTTGCCTTTCTCGGGCAAGTGCTCTACCAACTGAGCTACCCAAGCACGACTCACGCTCCGTCCTCACAGCTTTAATTCCGCCAGTACTTTACCTTCCAAACTTCACAGAAGCTCTCCCGAGTTCGAGTCTCAGTCCGGTACACAGTTTTAATCTGCCAGGAAGTTTCATATCAGCGCACACTCCGCTGTAGAGTGAAAATTTGATTCGTTAAAATACTGTTCACACACGGTGCGGAATTTCTATCATCTAAACAGGCTTCTGACGTCTTCGTATACTCAACAATTTCTATTCGTTCACAGGACCACAAGTGCCGTTAACTACCCATATTACGCTACTGGGCACATGGTTTGACATTCGAGTTTCAGGTCCAAGACGAATAAACGAGCTCCAGCTTGAATTATTTAAGAAGATTAACTCTCATTAAAGTTTTGAGACATTCGTACTAGAGGGCCGACACGAGGAGTCTTTTGTGTCTCTATCAAGAGCTAATAAGGAGCAAGATAGAATATGGCAACATGCTCTTTGATTTCACTCTCACGCCATGACTGAAGGTTCCAGACTGTGTACTTACCATATTTGATACAGAATCACACATGGCATACTGGACGAAGAACCAACAACGCCTATTTGCAGGAATTTATGGTCGCTAGTACACCCCTCCTGCTGCAAACGTCAGTGTGTACGTTGACGGATCGCAACGGAACTTCTTACAACAAACTGCACTATATTCAGGACGTCACGTGTCGCCGAACATCTCCACCCCTATCACAAGAAAATCACAGAAACCGCTAAACCCAGTTTCACATGGGACATGAAAGCGATGTGAACGTGAAACTCGACGAACTCTGTGATGTCACGACGTGTACGGAAATACAACGAAAGAATGATGATCGCGGAATGAACTAAATATAATACGCCGTCTGTATATTCATTCATTCCCTCCTCTGCGTAACCAAAGATAACATGTGATTGTTCCCAGTTGTGCTGGAAATGCAGAACATGCTAGGGGCCTGTATGTGCTCTGCTGCATCAAGACAGAACGCAGAGATTCTATAAATGTCTACAAACCTGATATCTGTTGAAGATATCCTTGTCCTTGTGAAGACCTAGCACTTAGGTCGCGAGCTCATTGTTCTTGAAGTTTCTGCAACAAACTACTTAGTGATTAGGCTAAGGCCTCAACACTCCGATATAATAAGACAAATTTCAGTCGGAGCAGCTACAGGCTTTCTAAAGCAACACACAAATCATGTAGCAAACAGTCACACACTGATAAAATATACTTTACAAACCTACGCCTACAAAGTCACGCGTATCACAGTTCATGTTTGTAACACTTATAATCCTGATATAGTAAATGCATTATTGAAATTACATTGCAAATTAAGTTACACACCCTCTACTCTGATACTCTCTGAATTCCCACAGAGTCACGATTATTTAAGATCATTCTATACGCCGCGCAACTCAGATGTCAATCGTGTGGCCCTTCTGTACCAAACTATACCCTCCCAGCTGACGTATCTGACTGCTCGTACCAGAAACCGATGGTACACGAAGTGCTTCTTCTGAAGATCGTTATTTTAATGTTACTGAAAGTTATTATAAAATGACAAAATGACTCTGAAGTTAGTGGGCGACGGCTTACTCTTGAGAGGTTAGTTAGCAAGATAGACAATAAATATCAAGTTTAAAAATATTAATAAACGAAAACTAGACATTTGACGCAATGGGTCTGCTGTGGAAGCCAGTCAGATTATCCAGCTACTAAGCTGGCGTAATTTCTCACGGAATTGGTGCTCACTGCACAATCTGTTTTCTGCACCCCACTCTGATTCTTATGTCACCCATCAGCTAACGCGATCTCAACCAAACGATGAAGCTTGTTCTATGATATTACGGCACCCAAATGTCAGAAATGTTACTCACCCCCCCCCCACCCCTCCTTGTGAGATACCCAAAACTGGAATGTTCTCACAGATAACAGAAAATTTATCAGATTAAAAAAAAAAAAGAAAACAGAAAACAAGGACTCTCAACAGCAGTTTCGTCACGCTGAGATTCTACCTGATCCCGAAAATTAATTTGTATAATTGTAGAGCTGAATGAACAGTATTAGAAACACTAATCCAATAGTTACTTCATTTGCAATAAATATCAGATTGTTTTCATTTTAATTAGTTCACAGTTGCAAATACGTTTGTTACCTAGGGCAATATTTCTTCAAACTAGTTTTAAAGCAGTATATCACAATTGAAGCAAATAATTTTGTGATCATTTCATTATGGCTGTTTTTAAAACCCAACTCTCTTGTTTTAAAATGAAAAATAGCTTTCAAGGCTGTAATACATCATCAACCAGCTCATTTACTCTACAAAGTCCTACCATTTAGATTTTATTTAGCATTTGTCTGTTGGAGCTGTGCATGAGCAGTCCTGTAAGCAGGTAGAAATTTAACACTAACACATGTATTTTTTTATGTTAAAATATCGGCACGGTGCACTTCTTTCACACTACATAAAATAATCTCGTCGTATAGATGTTCTCTTTTTATCAAACGCTACACTTAAATAATTTTAACGTCTTTCCACACGTATCTTTGACCTTTTTTAACAATATTTACAGTTAAGTGCTTTTCATAGACGTGCAGACGAAGGATTCGCTCACCTCACATAGCTACTGGGGACTGGCGAGGGTGTGTCAACGACGGCGATATCTGGACATGACTCCGTTATCTGTAGTGTGACCTTGCATTGCGTGATGTCATATTGCCCCATGCTGCAGCCATAGTGACTATTCTGTCTTCCACCTCTCGTCTCCAACGTCAGAATACGGAACTCGTGCATATTTACATACAAGACATAAAAAAATGACGTAAGTTAGTAACTCAAAACGTGAAATAATTCACAATTAATCCTAACAACACTGATTGATCGTTAGCATCTTCATTAATATGTACGACACGTTAATAAATTTAATGCCCAGAATGAGATTTTCACTCTGCAGCGGAGTGCACACTGTTATGAAACTTCCTGGCAGATTAAAACTGTGTGACGGACCGAGACTCGAACTCTGGACCTTTGCCTTTTGAGGACAAGTGCTCTACCATCTGAGCTACCCAAGCACGACTACGCCCCGTCCTCACAGCTTTACTTCTACCAGTACCTCGTCTCCTACCTTCCAAACTTTACAGCTCTCCTGCGAACCTTGCAGAACTAGCACTCCTGAAAGAAAGGATATTGCGGAGACATGGCTTAGCCACAGCCTGGTGGACGTT
The DNA here is from genome assembly GCF_023898315.1 of Schistocerca nitens. Classification (NCBI taxonomy): domain Eukaryota; kingdom Metazoa; phylum Arthropoda; class Insecta; order Orthoptera; family Acrididae; genus Schistocerca; species Schistocerca nitens. The sequence continues at coordinate 487,956,921 of NC_064618.1, forward strand.
TCCAGAATGAGATTTTCACTCTGCAGCGGAGTGTGCGCTGTCATGAAACTTCCTGGCAGATTAAAACTGTGTGCCGGACCGAGACTCGAACTTGGGACCTTTGCTTTTCGCGGGCAAGTGCTCTACCATCTGAGCACACAGTTTTAATCTACCAGGAAGTCTCCGCAATATCCTTCCTTTCAGGAGTGCTAGTTCTGCAAGGTTCGCAGGAGAGCTTATGTAAAGTTTGGTAGGTAGGAGACGAGGTACTGGCAGAAGTAAAGGTGTGAGGACGGGGCGTGAGTCGTGGTTCGGTAGCTCAGATGGGGCGCCGGCACGGTAACTCAGCGTGCTCGGTCAGAGGGTTAGCAGCTCTCTGTAATAAAAAAAACTGAGTTCATCAATCGACAACGAACTTAAATGGATGTCTTTCGACGTCCGCCCCGAGCAGACACAACGAACGACAGCGAACAAAATGACACTAAAAAAAAAAAAAAAAAAAAAAAAAAGATGGTAGAGCACTTGCCCGCGAAAGGCAAAGGTGCCGAGTTCGAGCCTCGGTCCAGCACACAGTTTTAATGTGCCAGGAAGTTTCAAATTTAGTGTCATTTATTTGTTCACTTCAGAGGTACAATCTGAAATCGTGTGTTTAAATGTTGTTACAAATCATGTGTTTTAAAGCACGTAGCTTTATCTAAGCTGGTCAGTGTGTCAGCGGACTGCCAACGCTAATGGACTACAACTCATACAAGTCATGCGAGTTCACTGATCTACCTGCACATCACGTATGCATTAAATTTGCCTTTCGCCTTACCATCCCATGACTGCCTTACATTACGCAGCGTCACTTCACTCCTCCAGTCATATTACACATAAAAATACACAGCCGAAAAAAAATCGGGTTGTACGACTAAACGAAAATTAGTAGGCGTATTTCTGCATCTAAAATATGATGTCTCTGATTTAGGTTTTCCGTGATTTCCCTAAATCGCTTCAGGCGAATGCCGGCTTGTTTCCTGTGAAAGGGCACGGCAGACTTTCTTCCCCATTCTTCCCTAATGCGATGGGATCGATGACCTGTCTCTGTTTGCCCCCCTCCCCCCCCACCGAGTCAACCAACCATCCAACCAACAAGAAACCAAAAATATTATCTGTATTAAAATTTCGCGCCAGTCGCATAATAGTCGCGCTGATAGCGTCACAATGAGGATGCAAATCTGGTTTGCTTTAAATACACGCAGTAACAGTCGAGAGCGTTTGTTATCCTTGACATTAGCCATGGTGAGTTGATGTTAGTAACATATGCCTGTCAGACGACAAAGACGCCATTGTGAACACCTCTTACTGTGTTTGGACGTCATGTAATAGGCCTACGAAAAGCTGGATGTTCCTTCTGCGATACTGCAGAAATATTTGGCTGGAATGTAGGCACTGTACATGATTAATGACAGCGATAGCCACGAGACCGTGCAGTCGCAAGAAGACCCGGCTCCAGACGGCCACGCCGGCCGAAGTGGACGAGCGGTTCTACGCGCTACAGTCTGGAACCGCGCGACTGCTACGGTCGCAGGTTCGAATCCTGCCTCGGGTATGGATGTGTGTGCTGTCCTTAGTTAGGTTTAAAGTAGTTCTAAGTTCTAGGGGACTGATGACCTCAGACGTTAAGTGCTCAGAGCCATTTGAACCATCCAGACGGCCACGTGGCACTACCGAGAGGGAAGACCATCATCTTCGGCGCAGGAATTTGAGCAGCAGTTGACACCACAGTGACACAACAAACTGTGACGAATCGGTTACTTCAAGGACAGATCCGGATCAAAAGCTCTGTAGCGTGTATTCCACTGACCGCAAACCACCGCCAGTTGTGATTTCATTGGTGTCAAACCAGAGCTAGCTGGAGTTCTATTGTGTTTTCTGATGAAAGCTAGTTCTCAAAGCCAGCTGAGGGCCGGCAACCAACCTTTCTGCTAGCTAGATGCACTGGACCTACACTTGGAGTTACGGTCTGGGTTCGATTTGGTATAACAGCTGGAGCACTCTCGTGTTTATCCCTCGCACCCTGATTGCAAATTTGTACGTCAGCGTGGTGATTCGATCTGTTGTGATGACTTTCATGAACAGCATTCCAGGGGATGTTTTCCAGCAGGATAACGCTGCTCTACAAAGTGTCGACGTGTTGCCTTGGTCTGCTGGTTCACCAGATCTGTCTCCAGTCGAACACGCATGGGACATTATCGGACGACAACTCGAGCGTCATCCACAAACAGCATTAACCGTCTCCATATTGACCGAGACCATCCCACAAGATGACACCCGTCACCGGTACAACACGCTGCATGTACATCTGTATGCTTGCATTCAACGTTCTGACGGTTACAGCGGTTATTAATGCACCAAAATTTTACCTGTCATCTTGCAAAGTGAATCACCTAAATATGGTATCTAGACAAATGTATTCACGAAATTTCATTACTCAACATTAATTATTCTTTGGTGTTGCTATTTTTTCTCGTCATTTTACAACATTAACATTTGTGTCAAATTATACACAAAACTTATCATAAACATATCTAGAAGGCAATGCCCTGACTGACTTACTGACTGATTGAGTGCAAAGCACTAAGAATAAAAACTTCAAATTTGGAGAAGGTGTGGATCTTGTACTGTAGGTATCATTTAAGAAGGGATTTTTCGAAATTCCAACTCTAAGGGGGTAAACTGGGGGATTAAGGTATTTTTTTTTTAAAGTTGCTGTTAACGCAATTTTTCTCGTTCAGATAAAAGAAATATGCGTTTCAGCATTTTGGACATTTACCACTAAGGGGGTGAAATAGTGGGTGAAAGTGTCTTTTTAATATATCATTGTTACAGCACTACTAAAGCATTGTAAAGCTACATCTATGAACATTGGTATTTGACTTCTCTGTTTCAAGTAAAAAAAATAATAATAATAGGTTTGTTTGTAAATAAATTTTCTGCTACCAGTCACGATTTTCTTTATTTACTTTTCGCGCGGCGCGTTTCGGGAAATGATTCCCATTTTCAAGTGCGTTTTTTGTCTGTATTATGTCTTTTCTACTGATGTTGTCAGTGTGTGAGAGTCTGCTTCATTTCGTTGACTTTTACTGCAATATATAAGAAACAGGCGATTTTTAGTTGGTTATCGATTATTTGGTGAAGAATTGTGTTTGGAAATTGAACCCCTTAGGAGGGTTAAATGGGGATGAGATTTTTCTTGAAAATAGTTTATTATGAAAACATTTTTAAAGCTAAATCTATGAAAATTTAAGTTTGGTTTCTCAGTTAGAAATAAAAAAATACGTGTTTCACTGTTTTTAGAGATTGGGGAGATCAAAATTTTTATGGAAATATTTCACTGAACGAGCATTTTTGGTAGCTAAATCTATGTGAATTTGTATTTGGCTTCTCTGTTAGAAATAAAACATAGGCACGTCACTGTTTTTGGAAATTCAATCCCAAATGGGGTGATTAGCTGGCTCATCATCGCCCAGCTAAAACCACTAAGAACAGAGGCTTGAAGCTTGGAGAGGGTGTGGATCTTATTATGTAGACATCTTTTAAGAAGGGATTGTCCGAAATTCCACTTCGAAGGGGATGAAATAGGGAATGAAAAGCTTTTTGAAAGTATGTCGCTATTAAGGGAATTTTGAAACTAGAACTACGAAAACTGGTAGTTTGTTTCTCAGCCATAAATTAAAAAATACTTGTTTCAGCATTTTTGGATACTAAACCACTAAGGGGATAAAATAGAGTGTGATAGTTCTTTCGAAAAATAAATAATTACTAAAAAACTACTAAAGGATTTTTTAGGCTGTATCTGACGACGGGTAGAAATAAAACAAAATACGTATTTCAATGTTTCTGGAAATTCAAACCCAAAGGGAGTGCAATGGGGGACGAAAATTTTTAAGAAAATATTTCATTACATTAAAAAAATTAAAGCTAAATTTTAGAAAATTTGTATTTCACCCTTCCGTTAGATATAAAGAAATATTTGTTAGGGGATGAAAGTTGCTGTGGAAATATCTGCACAAGAACGCAAAAGGCGTGATTGAGAAAAACTCTGGACCTCAGCTTCCAGAATCGCTTTTGGTCAGAAGTGAATTCGGAAAAGACCTTGCTTATATGGCCTTAATTAGGGTGAAAAGCTGAGAAGGTGTTGCAGTTTGTGAACAATATAAAAATTCGATTAAATAAAAACAAAAGAAAATCTCTGCAGTCTACACAAGCGAAGCAGCGGGCGCTAAGCTAGTCATAAATACTTGTGGAATGTCACATTTCATTGTCTTTCAGTTATGCATAACTTCTTACACATAGACTATATGTATTTTGCTTTGACAGTAGCATTTTGTCTTACTAATTAAAAAATTGTAATTCATGGCTATTTTCAGAGAAAACTTTGGTCTGTATCTCAAATAGTTTCTGACAATACGCTTTAACAAGATTATAAAATGAAAACAGTTGCTAGAATAATATGTTGTCGCTTTCACTCCACACTTAGAGGTTCATTTTGTTCAGTATTCTTGCTTGTCATCTACAATCATTTTCCCAAACCTATTACGTACTGTTTGTTTATCTTTATTTCAAAAAGCATGGAACCATGTTTGTGAATCATGTGTGCCTATGTGTACACATAAATCAAACTGTAAAAATATTCCTCCTCGCTGTCTCATTGTCCAAGTTGCAATAAATATTCTCGTATGAAAATTGTGGTACATCTCATGAAGCTAAGTAATCCGGGTTAATCAGCTGTGTCACATAAAGGTGACATTTTTATTGGCATGACGTTCCTATATGTTCACTGCATATTGGGGGATTTTTGCCAATATTTTTACGTACCATTTCTTGTTTCATTTGTGGCCTTCGCATTGCTAACTCCGTATCTCGTTTTTACCAAATGTGTATGTCTGTTCCCTAATATTTCCTTACTCATTAGCGGATACCACATCGCGTTATATATTCTAACACCTCAATCATCATTAATTAATTGGCAGACTTATCCGTAGGCAGAAATAACCTCCACAAACGCAAATTTCTTTGGCCGCCTTACCTGTCGCCTTTTATATCTTCCTAGTACATCATAATCCTCATTGGCAGCCCGACACCTTGCCTATAAGCTTCAACATAAATCATGTTCGCAGAAATATACGTCATCTAATAAATTCTCACTATAACAGCATACTACTGATCACACGTGAAACAAGCTTCACCTTATCACTACCACGAAACGCTATATTAGCTGTAACAGCTTCTGTTCAACGCATGTAAATCACAATTATTTTATAGCTTTGTCATTTAGTCATAAAAAGCAGCAGTGTAGAAAGCAGCTGATAAACTGAAGTCCGTACGTATCCTAAGAAAGGGTAATTTCCTCTTGAAAGAGCTTGCTTAGGATACGCTCGTTCTACCAAATACTGGGTGATTCGTTATTCTAGATCCACATCCAAGTTGGACTATCTACTCTGTAATGATGTTATGATATTTGTTGATCTCCTGGCTCCATGTAGTTTCCATTGGTTTGCCAATTGTACAATCCTTTAATATGAGTGCCGGGTTTGGTAAATCAAATCATGAACTGCATTTTTCCAAAACACATGCACATGTTCATCGCAATTTCCAGCTTCGGTATGGATAGTTATGGCCTTCTCTACTGCGGTGCCATGCAAGTAATCTGTCCGTGACGTTCGCTACGACTCCCTGCGGATACTCTACCCGTATTTCGCTAACAACACGCCAAATTACCATTTCCTACTCGCGGATGTATCGGGGTTTATCGATGTACACCAATGATTTAAGATAACCGCAAAGGAAAATATCTCGAGGGGCTAATTCACATGAGCTTGTTGGCCGTTGTTGGTCACCATTACGTGAGGCGAACTGAAGCAACAAAATTGCTTCGCGGAAAGTGCGGCAGGTGGCCCCGTCCTGCTGAAACCAAAACTTTTGGATTTCCATTCCATTGAAAAGAAACGAGGAGAAAACCTCTTATCATCGGTGTCAATTTTCTTAAAAAAAGGGGGAGGGGGGCAGCGATGATTGCGCCCGCACAAAAACCACAACAAACTGTCACTCGTTTTGCGAGAATTTCCCTCGCTCGAACCATGCGAGGATTTTCTGACGCAATTCTGTTTATCCAAAAATCCGTTTGAGTGGAAGAAAACCTCGTGAATAAAGATAATTTTCCTCACAAAACCATCGTCTTCTTAGAAACTAATCAACAAAATGTCACCTTTCCTCACGATTGGCTTCTTTCAGGTGATGCGTTAAGGGTGGTAATGGAAATCATACTGGAGAATCAATCCGTAATTAAGAATATCCTTTGTTCAATTCCTGGTAACGGCGAAGTACCGTCTTCACTGGACTAATAGCCACACTGTCATGAACCACCGATGAAGGCTCCCAGAACACTTGCTGTTCATTGTTGAACCCATTCCATTGGACTTTACAATAAATCTGTCAACTCTTGATTCATTGATTTCTTCATTTAAGTGGAAAAGTCTCAGTTTCTGAATAACTTTCTCTCTTCTCATAAAATGTTTTCATTACTACCACACGCTGCTCAGCAGTAGATTGCCCCGCGATTAGACACAAAATCCGAGGAATTCACATTGCAGCAACAATCGTAATTTTTATTGAAACTTAAATGGTATGCGTCAGTGTGATCAACCGACAATTTTATGAATGTTTCCTTGTGTTACAGTCGATGGAGAACCGCGTGTTCGAGAAGGTGGCCGACTACTTGTCGCTGATTGGCCGCACGGAGCTGCTGACCTGCACCGCCACGCAGACTTCCTTCACCCGCATCCGGGACCAAGCGCAACAGGTGGGTCCGTACCTCAGTCTGGTAGACTAATGCTGCATCATACCTCTAGCAGAGAACCTCCATGGGTCGCCATTTCTCTCTACATACAGGGTGTCTCAAACCTTGTGGGTCAAACTGAAACAGGTGATAGTTGGTCCACAATCGATTATGTTGAGATAGGGAACAGATGGACGGAAATGTATATTTATTGAGTTACAGACATATACAGCATACACTGCATAATATCAACGAAGCTCACAGTAATTGTACACAGTGACAACTGTGTGTCTCAATGCATTCATGGCAACGGCACATGAAGTTGTTCCACACTACCGCAATGATCCCAGATGTCTATTGCAAACAGTAGACAGACCTTAGCGAATACGTCTTCATCCGTTTCTACAGGGGTTTCTTGGCGTGACCCCAGAAGAGAAAGTCCAGAGGTGCTGAGATCTGGTGATATTGCTGGCCATGGGAGAGGACCTTCCCTTCCAGTCCAACGAGGAGGGTACGTGTTGCTCAGGTGTTCACGAACATTAACATCGAAGTGGGCTGGTGCACCGTCGCATTGAAACCACATTATTTCGCGGACAGAAAATGGTACACTGTCCAAGAACTGTGGTAGTACATATCGCAGGAACATCATGTAACGTCGATCGGTCAAACGGGGAGGCACCAAATAAGATCCTATTACGTGATCTTGGACAGTGCTCGGCCATTCGTTGACAGAGAACCGTTGCTGGTGGCCACCGATGTGGGTGGCATGGGGATTGTCCTCACTTCAGACATAGCTGTTCAACACACCATCAGGGGTGCATGAGGGGTCGTCACAAGACACACGTGAACTGTGCACAGTATGTTTGTTTGGTGGTCGGGGGTGTGCGTTGTTTATCACCCACTGCCTGTTCCAGTATACAACAGACAACAGGGATCATTGCGAGAGTGCGGCAGAACTACATGCGACGTTGCGATACGTTTATGCACTGCGACTGGAAGTCGTCGCTTTAAGTAATTACTATCAGCTACGTTGTTGTTGTCCGGTGTACGCTGTCCATAACACAGTAAATATGCATTTTCAACAATTTGTTCCCTCAATCAATATAATCGGTTCTGGACCCGCTGTCACCTGTTTCACTTTGACCCAAAAGGTTTATGACATCCTTTATGGACGTCTTCCTTGATTGAACCCAATGAAAAACGGAATCCTTAAATTTCTGTGCTGAAACTTCACTCGTTGGTTTTTCATTATTGTGACTATACTCCCACGTATGTAACATGTCAGCCAATCAAATAGAGGAATTATTTAAGTAAAAATGCGATGTAAGACATCTGTACTGAAATAAAGCCTCTGGTTTTAGTCCTAAAACAAACATTAACATTTGTTATCTTTGGCAAACAACTGGCATTATCTGTAGATGCAATAGTTTAAAATCTTTGATCCCACAATATTTCAGACCCACACATATTTGTCTTCAACTGACGATGGCGTAAAAGCCGAAAACCCATTTGTAACATAATAAACATTGTGAAAAGGAAAAATCGCTGCTCACCATATAGAGGAAACGCTGAGTCGCAGACAGGCAGAACAAGAATATTGCTACACTTTTTAACTTTGGGCCAGAGGCAGCAGTCATGTGTGTGTGAGTTGTGCTCGTGTGTATGTTGGTGTGCTTTCTACTTCAGAACAAGGCCTTTTGTCCGAAAGCTAAAGTGCACTGGTTCCGTTGTGCCTGTCTGCGACTCAACGACAACTCTATGTGTAGAGTAGCAATCTACCGCTTTCAGAATATTATTGTAATTCCATATCGGACTTCACGATGTTTGGTAATAATTATTGTAGAATATAACATCAGTGTCTTGTGCTCGTCCATTCATGATGGGTATTTGATTATTAGTCAGACTTTCATATTCATCGTTCACTTTTGGGGCCACAAAATGTTTTTGCACTTGATAAAATGTAATCTGCTAGCTTGTTCTTCTGCTATACAGCAGAACACCCCCTGGTTTCATGGTGTCGCCTAAACATAATTTCCCCCTGTTAAGGAGTACGCGTTCTTGCTTCATGCACACGTCGAAAGGGATATGGATACTTCACTCCTTTCATTTTGACTGTTTTATGAATACTCACTCCATTCTGAACAAGTTTCATGTGTTCATTCATTGACTCTTTATAAAATGAGCCCACATTCTGAAGTTCTTTCACGATGATGCACCATTTCTCATTTGTCACAACTAAAAAAAATACATTGAAAGTCACAATCTGACATAGGGTAAATGTATTTCAACTCAGTTTTTAGTCTTATGCGGTAGACTGGAACGTTTTTCGGTGCTCCATTGATTCATGTTTCACTGTGCCCCCTGTGCTTGGATGTTCCAAACTATGTTGTAACACAACAGCTAATTGAGAAAATGTCTGTACTTACGCTAATGTTGTTCTGAAATATACACTGAAGAGCCAAAGAAAAATTTGCCTAATATAGCGTAGGACCACCGCGAGCACGCAGAAGTGCCGCAGCACGATTTGGCATAGACTCTACTAATATCTGAAATCGTGCTGGAGCGAATTGACACCATGAACACTGGAAGGCTGTCCATAAATCCGTAAGAGTACGAGGGGGGTGGAGATCTCTTCTGAACAGCTCGTTGCAAGGCATCCCACGTAAGCTCAATAATGTTCATGTCTGGGGAGTTTCGTGGGAAGCGAAAGTGTTTAAACTCAGAAGAGTGTTCCTGGAGCTACTCTGCAGCAATTCTGGACATGTGGGGTGTCGCATTGTCGTGCTTAAATTGCGCAGGTCCGTCGGAATGCACAATGGATATAAATGGATGCAGGTGATCAGACACGATGCTTACGTACGTGTCACTTGTCAGAGTCGTATCTACACGTATCAAGGGTTTCATATCATTCCAACTATACACGCCCCACACCATTTCAGAGCTTCCACCAGCTTGAACAGCCCCCTGCTGACATGGATTCATGAGGTTGTCTCCACACTCGTACACGTCCATCGGCTCAATACAATTTGAAACCAGATTCGTGCGACCAGTTAACATGTTACCAGTCATCAACAGTCCAATGTCGATGTTGACGGGTCTAGGCGAGTCGTAAAGCTTTGTGTCGTACTGTTATCAAGCGTACACGAGTGGACCTTCCGCTCCGAAAGCACATATCTATGATGTTTCATTCAATGGTTCGCACACTCACACTTGTTCATGGCCCAGCATTGAAATCTGCAGCAATTTGCGGAAGTGTTGTGCTTCTGTCACACTGAACGATTCTCTTCACTCGTCGTTGGTCCCGTTCTTGCAGGGCCTTTTCCGGTCCCAGCGATGTCGGAGATTTGATATTTTATCAGATTCCTGATATTCACAGTACACTTGTGAAATGGTCGCGCTGAAAGATCCGCACTTCATCGCTACCCCGGAGATGCTGTGCCCTATAGCTCGTGCGCCGACTATAACACCACGTTCAAACTCACTTTAATCTTGATAACCTACCATTGTAGCAGCAGTAACCGATCTAACAACTGGGCTACTTATTGTCTTTTATAGGTGCTGCCGACCCCAGCGCCGTGGTCTGCCTGTTTACATATCTCTGTATTTGAATACGCATACCTTTACTCGTTTCTCTGGCGCTTGAGTCTAGATTCCCTACGTTGACTTCCCATCTGCACTGAGAAAAACGTCGAATTCTACAGAATTCTTCACGTACGAGTAAGACAAAGTATAGCCTTGCTGAAAGAATATGGTTTTACGAGAGACGACAGAAAACGTAAGATGTACACGGGAAATCAGTCGACTACACGGCAATCTCCTTTGTTTCTCGCCCTTTTATATTGATTAATGTAAACGTTCCATGACCTTGGAGATATGCTCCTCAATTTGCTCCTGCGGAACTAGTGTAAAACAAAAAAATCTGCGACAAGTATTCTGCTTGTCCCGTACGACCATTCCACGAGCGTGCCGTGAATATCAGGAACCCGGTTAAACGTCAAACCTCCGACATCGCTGCGGCCGGAAAAGGATCATTAAACCTCCGACTTCGCTGCGGCCGGAAAAAGATCATGCAAGAACGGGACCAACGACGACTGGAGATAATCGTTCAAAGTGAGAGAAGAGCAACCCTTCTCCGCCCCCTTGTACTCCTACGTATTTATGGATAGCCCTGCAGGATTCATGGTGTCAGTTCCCTCCAGCGCTACTTCACACATTAGTCGAGTCCATGCCATGTCGCGTAGCGGCACTTCTGCGTGCTCGCGAGGGCCCTACATGATATTATGCAGGTGTACCAGTTTGTTTGGCTCTTTAGTGTATTAGCAGACTGTATGGGTAAAAATGTTCGTTGCCTACCCCCGTTCCCACGATCTCAACACTCTCTAAAAACAATTCAAACTTTGTTTTAATTTCATCTATTTTTAATCAATAATAAATCGTGATTGTATAAAGCCTTTGAATGTTATTTGTCGGCTTTAACAGTATTATTCAGTAATGTAATTGCATTATTATAAAAAATATGCGCTTCGAAAGATCACACTCGCATCATCAGACAAAACTCATACAAAAGTTACGAGTCTTGTATTAGTTTTCCCAGAAGATGGAAGCGTTGCCTGCTGAAACGCCTATTGTACTATAATAATTTTGTAATCTTTATTACTGAACATTGTGGTTGAAGTTGACAAAAAAAAGATTCACGAGTAGCGACAGATGCACCAAAATCCGACAGTGATCCAGGAAGGTATTTTCCAGTCACATCGAACCAAAATATCTAAATATGGTAAAGTTCCAATAATAGGCCAAACAATCTCAGTCATTTTTACAAAAAATGTAGGAACCACGTACAGTGTTCTAACAAACATGTCGAGTCTATGAAACGTCTTAGTAGACTACTTTTTTGGCTTACTGCTTTGTGTTATGTTTACATCTGGTGCGACTTGAAAACTGTTTGTACTCAGGTTTGAATATGGTTTCCACAGAACGAAATTTACTGCCTGGTATGAAAAACACTGTGTGCAGTAACTGAAATTAATATGAAAAAAGCAAAAGATTAATGCTTTGTCGGAACTTCGAAATCTGGTAATCGTTGTTGATTTATTCTGATTTATTTGTTTGTGTTAGCCCACTGCTTATTCAGAACATGACAGAGAGGCAACGAAATGTTCAGTAATATTTATGAGATGTGTTAAAGCAGTGACTAGTGGCAGGTCAATGTTCGTTCAAATATAAATGTTACAAGCATGTCTTCGTATTGAAGATAAGTTCGAATTATTTTCGTATATGATCTGAAGCAGCGAAACGTCTCGTGAAGAGATGGTGGTCTCGTGGGGCACGAGGTAGACTGACACTAAAAATGATTAGTTAAGTGCAAATTAAGAGCCCGTGCGATCCTCGGAGCCCCGACGCCATAGAGTCTGGCGGCCAAAAATAATTGATGCTGGCGATGCAGAAGGGCGAAGGAGATTCCGCAACGGCTACGGACTAATCCTATTAGGGCGGATCCGGCCTTATCGCCGTCAGACAGTCGCTCGGTCGTGACTTGCGGGGCTTCCCGGCAAGATGACTCCGAAGGACGGAGCGTATCACACCTAGACACGGTGCTATGGTACTCTCAAGTACCGCACATTCTTCTAAGTAAAAAATTCTCTTGACCTCTCTTTTTATTCGCCCACCCTGGTAGTAGAATACGTATTTCCAAAAATACCCAGAGGTTTCCTATGTCTCGAACTTGCAGTATAAGTATTGTATTAGTTTTCCCAGAAGATGGAAGCGTTACCTGCTGAAACGCCTGTTGTGCTATAATAATTCTGTAATCTTTATTACTGAACATTGTGGTTGAAGTTGACAAATAAAACATTCACGAGTAGCGACAGATGCACCAAAATCCGACAGTGATCCAGGAATCTCAGTACTGACAACTACTACTTGTAAAGTAAACTTTCATTACCTATTATAAATGGTTCGTTATCCAGGATTTTTCTTTTAATATGGCACACCACGAATTCTCCTCTCGTGGAAACCTCTTCATCTCAAAATAGCACTTGCACTCAATGTCTTGGAAATATTCTACCTGCAGTTTTTACCCCCTACACCTCCCTCTAGAAACATGTAAGCTATTCCCTGATGTTGTAACTTGCCCTGTCATACTGTCCCTTCTTCAAATCAGCGTTACCCAGTGCTGGTTTCTTCATCGATTCTGCGGAGAACGTCCTCATTTTATTATCTTATCAGTATATCTAACTTTCAATAGCTTTCTATACCACCATATTTAAAACTGTAGGATTGCCTTCTTTTCTGGTTTTCTCACAGTGCATGATTTTCTACCGTACAATTCTGTGCTGTGTCGATAGTACAACACACAAATGGACTACAGTAGCTGTCATTTTTCCTTTATTGTCATTTCACCATTAGCATTGCTCGGGGAAGATATGTATGTGGTGACGGATGGGAGGGAAGAAGGAGACGTTCACTGAGACGTCCACGTGAAAAGGAGCCTCATGTGCTGCGTGGAAGGAAGCGTCCAGTTCAGTCGGTAGGAGGTAAAGAACGTCAGCCGTCGCATGTTGGGTGGTGGTACTATACTAAATGTCCTACTTGTAGTTACAGAGGAACATTGCCACCGCTGAAGACGCTGCTCCATTCTCTGCGGTATGCTAGCACTAGCACTGTGGTGAGTGAGAGAGAGAGAGAGAGAGAGAGAGAGAGAGAGAGAGAGAGAGAGAGATGGTTCAAATGGTTCAAATGGCTCTGAGCACTATGGGACTCAACATCTTAGGTCATAAGTCCCCTAGAACTTAGAACTACTTAAACCTAACTAACGTAAGGACATCACACACACCCATGCCCGTGGCAGGATTCGAACCTGCGACCGTAGCAGTCCCGCGGTTCCGGACTGCAGCGCCAGAACCGCACGGCCACCGCTGCCGGCTAGAGAGAGAGAGAGAGAGAGAGAGAGAGAGAGAGAGAGAGAGCAACGACTTATGGTCTGTCAACAGATCAAAACGCTGGCACAGTCGTAGTCGTGGTACGTTTTGAAGGCAAACACAATGGCTGAAGCTTCTTTTTCAAGTTGGCTGTATTGTCATTGTGCTGCATATAGTATATTGGATGCAAAAGCTATTTGTTTATTACTCCTCCCGGCGTGCAGTCCAATGTATCCGCAACCATTATCATCATATTCTTAGGGTCGTAGGTGACTAAGCTGGTGAGCTTAGTGAGGGCGTGCTTAGGTTGGTAGCCGGCCGGCGTGGCCGTGCGGTTGTAGGCGCTACAGTCTGGAACCGCGAGACCGCTACGGTCGCAGGTTCGAATCCTGCCTCGGGCATGGATGTGTATGATGTCCGTAGGTTTAAGTAGTTCTAAGATCTAGGGGACTGATGACCTCAGAAGTTACGTCCAATAGTGCTCAGAGCCATCTGAACCATCTTAGGTTGGTGAAATGAGTGTTGGGAGTCGGGTGACCGGTGCTATTCACACTTTTTGAGTAATAAATAATGAATGAAATGTGAAGCCTGAGTTTCTTCCTGCCTAAACAGTGTTCAAATAACTTACGGGAAAGCAGCCAGGTGACATTGTCGACGACCGCCGATATTTCGACAAATGACCACCCTGTCATTTTCAAGGCAAAAGCGCAGAGGTAAGCGCGGTGCAAGTGGACTTAAAACCTCGGTTTGCAGAGCAGTTCGGGAAAGATAACACACACACACACACACACACACACACACAAACGGTAAACACTAGTGACACCAAACAACCGTAGATGACTGAAACAAGAACGTATCCATAGCGGAATTACTAAACAACGGGTGAGGCAGCATTAATATTATTCGCCGGTGTAATGCTCTTCTGATCTGTCTTTCACTGTATCCATTCTGACGGAAGGTGTCCAACCGTCCATCGGGTGAAGAATGTTAATACCGAGTTGGCGCTACTGTCTACGGCCTTACGTAGGGAGATTCTCCAGCAAGATTGGTCTTATCTTGCAGAAACATAATGTGAAATGTGTTTTCCGTTCTCATTTTACGATTAGGGTTGTCGATCTTAGTTTGCTTAAGGCGAATGTCTGTGGTATTCCTTACAGTTGTGGCATGTCATGCATTTCTGAGACTATCAGAAACGCGGAGTAGCAGTGTACTGAGCATATGCGTCACGCACGCTTACAACAGCCGAGCAAAACGGCTGTTGCAGAAAGTTGCCTCGGCACCAGTCAACCTCTGGAATATAACGACAGGCCGGCCGGAGTGGCTGTGCGGTTCTAGGCGCTACAGTCTGGAACCACGAGACCGCTACGGTTGCAGGTTCGAATCCTGCCTCGGGCATGGATGTGTGTGATGTCCTTAGGTTAGTTAGGTTTAAGTAGTTCTAAGTTCTAGGGGACTGATGACCTGAGAAGTTGAGTCCCATAATGCTCAGAGCCATTTGAACCAATATAACGACACAGAGTTTCTGCTGTGCACTTCATGCGCCTGGTGTAGTGTTGGTGTAGTGAAGGAAGCAGTTGAGACTAAAGTAGCAAGTAACCTTTTAAATAGGGATGGAGGTTTTTGCTTGAATTCTGCGTGGAATCCTGCTCTCTCCAAAGTCAAGAAAAAAAAAAAAAAGGCACAGAGTTAATGCTACCTCACACGTAGTGTGGTAATCTTCGCTGTCAGTATGTTCTGGCATCGATCAACTTCTGCTGTGTGGTAGCACTAGTGTTTACAGTAATATATACTGAAAATGGCAGGGTGATCACCTGTCGAAATTTCGGCGGTTGTCGACGACGTCGCCCTCGCTTTCGTGTAGGTTATTTGAACAATGATGAAATGGTTTCGAAATGGCTGGCGTGAGGAATAAACTTTCTATAATAATTTAGTTGATAAGCACACACTTCAGCTGTTTCTTCATCAATGGGAGGTGGAAGTTTTGAATACCCTCTACACCTTTTGGTGTGAGTTTGATGTTTGCTGCGCTCGAAGGTATGATCCAGATATGCGCCAGGAAAAAAAATTCTCCTTGATGTTTGAGCTTTCACGAACATTCTCCATGGCAATGATTTCTTACAGATAATGACAGTTCTAGGACGCCACTCGTTTAGTGTTCCGTGTGGTGTAGAAAAATAGCAGGTGCGCTGCAGATCCCGAACAATGAATGGTTGCATCTAAATAAGTGCAACTGTTGCTGGTTGATCACCAAAAGTTGTTTTGACTGTTCATCCGAGAATAACTGGAGGTAAGCTTCCTTGAGAACGATTTTTACTAGAAGTATGCCCCCAGCTAGCGTGGTCATAATATCTTCCAATTTGGGAATTGGATGGATATCCACGACCATTCATGGATTGATTGTGGACTTGAAATCGTGACGGATGCAGAGAGAGCCATCCTGATTTTCGAGTTGCACACTGGATGTAGACCATTCGCTATTGGTGAGCGGGATGATGACACCTTCGTTCTGTAAGCGCTGCAGTTCTAAGCGAAGATGATCCTTCAAGGCAAACGGTACTTCTGTTGCACTGCAAAATTTAGGTGCTACCGAAGACTTCAGCATAATATACGCGTCACTGTCCCTGACGCAAGTTGTTTTGTCATCAAAGATATATGAGAATTTCCGTAAGATGTTCATAATGTGCGTTTGAGGTACAGATGTCTGCATCTGACTGGCTGAAGTCGTGGATTTCCAGACCTAGGCACAGAATGTTACTAGCATCTTGCAATTTGACCGCCAGCAAACATGTTGCGACAGTGGCATCCTTTTACAGTACATTAGTGCAGAATTGGCCACATATTATTATGCAGTCATTACTGTTGCTGGTCATCTTAATGTGGAACGATTGGATCTGTGTTTAGCCTAGCCTTCGGTATGTTTACAAATTAAGAACCGTTAAACAGGAACTCATACAATCTGGGAAGTGATGACGGTACCGTCGATCGTCACATCCAGATATGAAGTTGTTGTGGACCATTGAAAATAGCAATTCTCACGCTGGTGAGTTAGAAAACGATTAAGACAAAAGCTTGCCGTATTAGGAACTTATTGTGGTGTTACTTCCCCGAGGAGGGACGGCGGCAGCCAGGACGTCGTGTGTACTGGGGTGGTGGAAGCGTGTCGGGCTTCAGCTTCGGGAGGACGACGGTTCAATCCCGTCTCCAGCCATCCTGATTTAGGTTTTCCGTGATTTCCCTAAATAGTTTCAGGCAAATGCCGGGATGGTTCCTTTGAAAGGGCACGGCCGATTTCCTTCCCAATCCTTCCCTAACCCGAGCTTGCGCTCCATCTCTAATGACCTCGTTGTCGACGGGACGTTAAACACTAACCACCACCACCACCATCGGGCTTCAGCGTTTCTGACTAGTCCCAAACGCTGTTGCCGGTTCCTGCAACGCCAGGAACGACGTCATTATTTGTTCCAAGCTTACGGACTAGCGGTAAACAAGCGTCTACTGAGGGTTTATTCAAATTCGATAGTTCATTTTCCAGACCCTCGTCCGCTGAAAGCGCCAAAAGCATGTCCCACCCTAACAAATCCGCTTATGATCGGTTATACTCGGCATCCGCTGAAAAACGCTCCTTTAGGAGGGCAAAAATATATGATTATGTTCCTGTTTATTCAAAAGACTCTGACTGAAAAGTGGGATACCAGCTACCTCTCTCTCTCTTACTCAGCACCTTTAAAACTTTTCCCAAAAATTTTGGCACGTGAACGCATTTGTGCTTTTAGTTAAACTCATCTTAAACACCCACAAACTCCCATAGCACTCGTTCATCGCAGTAAATCAGTCATGCCCACCCGCTCCCAGTTGCCCTTTCACAGTCACTCATTCAGCCCAACTCATTGTCGTCTTTTCTTTGTGGTTCTTTGTCATGTCTCGAGTTTCTCAGCCACAGTCCCCTTAGTTGCGTCCTACTACTGGAGTCACTGTATCTGTCTCCCTCTTGCTCTCTCTCACTGCTGATATTCCTTTATTCCTACAACTGCTCTCTCTTCTCACTGTCACTTTCTCTCTCTTCCTCGTTGTCATTGTCATATATTCTGTCTCTCATTATCACTGGCTCTAACTCACTTCCATTTTCTCTTTCTCTTTATTTCCCGCCCCCCTCTGGCGTTGTCTCCTTCATTCTTTTCCTAGCACTTCTCGGTCACTGTCAACTATGTTCCACTGCCACTCTATCCCTCTCTTTCTCTCACACTGTCATCGTCTTCTACACTCTTTCTATAACACAACCAGTGACTACTATCTTCCAGTATTCATTACTTTTGTGTCTCATTGCGACTGACACTGTCTTCTTCTCTCTTAGCATAAAAAAGCGCGAATATGTTTGCATGACAAAATTTTTGGGGAAATTTTTAAAGGTGTTGAGGCAGGTAAAACAAGGCAGCCGATATCCCCTTTTCGGTCAGAATCATTTAAATAAACAGGAAGATTTTCGGATTCTTTGTGCTCCAATAGCAGCATTCTTTCACTAGCGTCTGTGTAGAGGAGATGTACATAGAGAGGGGGGAGATGAGGATGCACAGACAGTGGGATGGGGAGATGGAGACAGAGTGTGGGGACAGTAAGAGATCTAACTAGAGGTGGAGGAGGAGTTGTACAGAGGAGGAAGGAGCAGATGGTGAGAGGAGGGAGGAGCAGATGGACAGATAAATGGGGATGGAGCAGATGGATAGAGAGAGGGGTAGGAAGAGACTGACAAAAGGCGTTTGGAGAAGTGGGACAGACAGAGTAGGTAGAGGAGATAATCAGAAAGAGGGGAAGGACTAGGTGGAAAGAGAGAGGAAGAAGGAGAAAATGGACAAATAGGAGATTGGAATAAATACATACTTGGGCAACGCTAGGTTCTCAGTTGGTTTTTTAATAATGCAACATCATCAACAAGCTACAAAGGCTATACAAAAATATTTTGCAGTACTAATACACTCCTGGAAATGGAAAAAAGAACACATTGACACCGGTGTGTCAGACCCACCATACTTGCTCCGGACACTGCGAGAGGGCTGTACAAGCAATGATCACACGCACGGCACAGCGGACACACCAGTAACCGCGGTGTTGGCCGTCGAATGGCGCTAGCTGCGCAGCATTTGTGCACCGCCGCCGTCAGTGTCAGCCAGTTTGCCGTGGCATACGGAGCTCCATCGCAGTCTTTAACACTGGTAGCATGCCGCGACAGCATGGACGTGAACCGTATGTGCAGTTGACGGACTTTGAGCGAGGGCGTATAGTGGGCATGCGGGAGGTCGGGTGGACGTACCGCCGAATTGCTCAACACGTGGGGCGTGAGGTCTCCACAGTACATCGATGTTGTCGCCAGTGGTCGGCGGAAGGTGCACGTGCCCGTCGACCTGGGACCGGACCGCAGCGACGCACGGATGCACGCCAAGACCGTAGGATCCTACGCAGTGCCGTAGAGGACCGCACCGCCACTTCCCAGCAAATTAGGGACACTGTTGCTCCTGGGGTATCGGCCAGGACCATTCGCAACCGTCTCCATGAAGCTGGGCTACGGTCCCACACACCGTTAGGCCGTCTTCCGCTCACGCCCCAACATCGTGCAGCCCGCCTCCAGTGGTGTCGCGACAGGCGTGAATGGAGGGACGAATGGAGACGTGTCGTCTTCAGCGATGAGAGTCGCTTCTGCCTTGGTGCCAATGATGGTCGTATGCGTGTTTGGCGCCGTGCAGGTGAGCGCCACAATCAGGACTGCATACGACCGAGGCACACAGGGCCAACACCCGGCATCATGGTGTGGGGAGCGATCTCCTACACTGGCCGTACACCACTGGTGATCGTCGAGGGGACACTGAATAGTGCACGGTACATCCAAACCGTCATCGAACCCATCGTTCTACCATTCCTAGACCGACAAGGGAACTTGCTGTTCCAACAGGACAATGCACGTCCGCATGTATCCCGTGCCACCCAACGTGCTCTAGAAGGTGTAAGTCAACTACCCTGGCCAACACGATCTCCGGATCTGTCCCCCATTGAGCATGTTTGGGACTGGATGAAGCGTCGTCTCACGCGGTCTGCACGTCCAGCACGAACGCTGGTCCAACTGAGGCGCCAGGTGGAAATGGCATGGCAAGCCGTTCCACAGGACTACATCCAGCATCTCTACGATCGTCTCCATGGGAGAATAGCAGCCTGCATTGCTGCGAAAGGTGGATGTACACTGTACTAGTGCCGACATTGTGCATGCTCTGTTGCCTGTGTCTATGTGCCTGTGGTTCTGTCATTGTGATCATGTGATGTATCTGACCCCAGGAATGTGTCAATAAAGTTTCCCGTTCCTGGGACAATGAATTCACGGTGTTCTTATTTCAATTTCCAGGAGTGTAGATATTAGATATTTTCTTTATAATCTTCGTAAGTGGCCATTCTATGGAAAAAATGATGGACAACCTAATATGAGGCAATCAGTTTACAGGAGTGGCCGAGCGGTTCTAGGCGCTACAGTCCGCGCTACGGTCACAGGTTCGAATCCTGCCTCGGGCATGGATGTGTGTGATGTCCTTAGGTTTGTTAGGTTTAAGTAGTTCTAAGTTCTAGGGGACTGATGACCTCAGAAGTTAAGTCCCATAGTGCTCAGAGCCATTTGAATCAGTTTACCTTCCATTCGGGATGTGTGTGCACTCAGCGACTGTTATGTGGCTTATAAATTGTAGAGTGCGGCAATCAGTCGTCCTTTTTTAGATTTTAGTACCCAAATCCAGATTTCGGCTAGTGGCTAGCCATTCTCAATGCTAAAAATACAAGAAGTACATAGTCAGGTGATATAATAAAAAGTTATAACTAATGTCATAACTTATATAACTTGTATATTACATACCACTATTTTCTATTCTCGATGCATGTAAGTCCCTGTTGTTCGGGCGTCAGTCACATTTCTTTGAATACAACTGTATAAAGAAGGTAGGCTGTGTGGAGAACACATCGGTTAGTTGTATAGCGACCACTCTATGGTTGGTTCAAATGGCTCTGAATACTATGGGACTTAACATCTGGGGTCATCAGTCCCCTAGAGCTTAGAACTCAACCTAACTAATCCAAGGACATTACATACATCCATGCCCGAGGCAGGATTCGAATTTGTGACCGTAGCAACCTCTATATGAGCTGTGTATATAATATTTAACGGAAGTAAAAAAACTTCAAATTTGCATGGGAATTACATAAAACAAAATATAACTAAATTTCTTTACATTGCTGTCCGACTTATCTCATGTTTGTCTGTAAATATAGAAATATATATAAGAAATTTCCAGGTTCACTCATTGTGAGTCAGTTGTTTTATTCTTTAAACACCTAAGTAACGTCAGATGGGTAAAACCTATTTTCAAAAATTTATTTACAAGACACAAGAAGGCACATGCTATATGCACCTATTAGAGATGGTCTGATTTGAATGTTTTTATCTCACCTTCTTCATACAGTAGGATTCAAAGAAATGTGACTGACGCCCGAACAACAGGGACTTACATGCATCGAGAACAGAAAATAGTGGTATGTAATATACACTACTGGCCATTAAAATTGCTACACCACGAAGATGACGTGCTACAGACGCGAATTTTAACCGACAGGAAGAAGATGCTGTGATATGCAAATGATTAGCTTTTCAGAGCATTCACACACGGTTGGCGCCGGTGGCGACACCTACAACGTGCTTACGTGAGGAATGGTTCCAACCAATTTCTCATACACAAACAGCAGTTAACCGGCATTGCCTGGTGAAACGTTTTTGTGATGCCTCGTGTAAGGAGGAGGAATGCGTACCATCACGTTTCCGACTTTGATAAAGGTCGGATTGTAGCCTATCGCGATTGCGGTTTATCGTATCGCGACATTGCTGCTCGCGTTGGTCGAGATCCAATGACAGTAAGCAGAATATGGAATCGGTGGGATCAGGAGGGTAATACGGACCGCCGTGCTGGATCCCAACGGCCTTTGTATCGCTAGCAGTCGAGATGACAGGCATCTTATCCGCATGGCTGTAACGGATCGTGCAGCCACGTCTGGATCCCTGAGTCAACAGATGGGGACGTTTGCAAGACAACAACCATCTGCACGAACAGTTCGACGACGTTTGCATCAGCATGGACTATCAGCTCGGGGACCACGGCTGCAGTTACCCTTGACACTGCATCACAGATAGGAGCACTTGCGATGGTGTACTCAACGACGAACCAGGGTGCACGAATGGGAAAACGTTATTTTCTTCGGATGAATCCAGGTTCTGTTTACAGCATCATGAAGGTCGCATCAGTGTTTGGCGACATCGCGGTGAACGCACATTGGAAGCGTGTATTCGTCATCGCCATACTGGCGTATCACCCGGCGTTATAGTATGGGGTGCCATTGGTTACACGTCTCGGTTACCTCTTGTTCGCATTGACGGCACTTTGAACAGTGGACGTTACATTTCAGATGTGTTACGACCCGTGGCTCTACGCTTGATTCGATCCCTGCCAAACCCCACATTTCAGCAGGATTATGCACGTCCTGTACGAGCCTTTCTGGATACAGAAAATGTTCGACTGCTGCCCTGGCCAGCACATTCTCCAGATCTCTCACCAATTGAAAACGTCTGGTCAATGGTGGCCGAGCAACTGGCTCGTCACAATACGCCAGTCACTATTCTTGAACTGTGGTATCGTGTTGAAGCTGCATGGGCAGTTGTACCTGTACACGCCATCCAATCTCTGTTTGACTCAATGCCCAAGCGTATCAAGGCCGTTATTACGGCCTGAGTTGGTTGTTAATATATTTGTCCAATAAATATCCGTTTATCATCTGCATTTGCTCTTGGTGTAGCAATTTTAATGGTCAGTAGTGTACAAGCCATATAAGTTATGCCATTAGTTGTAACTTTTTATTATATCGCCTGACTATGTACTTCTTGTATTTTTAGCATTGAGAATGGCTATCCACTAGCCGAAATCTGGATTTGCGTAATAAAATCTAAAAAAGGACGACTGATTGCTGCACTCTATAATTTATAATATACATAACAATTAAATAATAACTCACTTCGCTCATATGGAATGGCTATCTTCTTGTGGTGTGTTCAGTAAAACCATTGCTATGGCTCCATATATCTTGTTGACTGATCTTTATAAATTAATGAGGAATGGAGCAGCTTCTCATTAATTAAACATACTGTTGCAGAATTAGCATTCCCTGAGCGCGGGGGAACTAGTAACTGTTTATATACTTGCAAAATACATTAAAAATCGTCATCACAGTGAATTCTACTGCACATCAGAAACTGTGGAGGACGGGCGTGCGTGGTGTTGTTGCAGCTGACGCGCGAGTACAACCTGCAGTGCCTGTACCTGTTCTACCCGGTGCTGAAGCAGCACATCCAGTACGAGTTCGAGCCGTGCGAGAACGACAGCGTCGACAAGGTGACGGCCGACCACTCGTCGGCGCAGCAGCAGCTCAGCAAGGAGGCCAAGCGCTGGGCCACGCGCATCGCGCGCGACAAGCAGAACGTCGCCGAGTTCGAGAGGCGCCTCGTGGCGCTGCAGGCCCTGCGCGACCAGGGCCAGAAGGTGAGTCGGCACTGTGCGGCACCCAACGTGGGAGGGAAGTGCGTCCTACCCTCCAGCTGGCTTCATCTCGGCCGGGCGAGATCACAGTTTGCGACTTCGTCTCTCCCAGGGCCTGAAGAGAACTCCCGCACTACTCGATCTACGTCAGAGTACATATCCACAAGCCACCGTACGGCACATGGCGAAGGGCACCTTGCAGTACTGCTAGTCGTTCCCCTTCCTGTTCCGCTCGCAAATGGAGCGAGAGGAAAAAGACTACCTACATACTTCTGTACAAGTCCTGACTTCTCTTGTCCTTGCGGCTCTTACGCGAGGCGTGTCATGGTGGCAGTAATATCGTCTGCGTAAAATGTAGGTTTTGTATTCCCAACAGTTTTTGGGGAAAAGGATATCTTCTTCCCCTCGGGAATTCCTGCAGTATTTCTGTAAGACTTGGGTGTTGATCGAACCTACCAGCACCAGATCTAGCAGTAAGTCACTGAAATGCTTCGATATATTCCTTTAATACGACGTGGGGCTGACCCCATACACTCTAGGAGTATTCAAGAATGGGCTGCACAAGTGTTCTATATGCGGTATGTTTTGTAAGTGAGCTACACTTGCCTAGAAACGGTTTAAACTTATTAAATAACTAAAAAAATGCTTTCTTACGATAAAACTGAATACTCGCTTTCACAAATCTAGCTTCATTCGGATATTACGTGCAACAAACACGCTTTTTATGGGGTTTCTTACGCGCGCCACCTCTATGTTTCAAACTTGTGCGAATTGTTTCATATTTTTCAAGAAGATACACAAACACATATAATTAATGGTCGTCTTGTTGTTTTGTGAAAGCTTTATCCGTTGTCACGATATAAGCAACATGGTTAGGAAGACTACAGAAAAAGCTTATCGCAGGTAAGTCGTCGCCCGAGTCAAAATAAATTTGCATCGGTTGCCAAGCTGTGGCGGTCTAATGTCAAAATTACGCTGGAGTAAAAGTTGAGAACCAGAATCTAAAACGCTCCTGTCATGGTACAAAAAGGCGAATATGTCCTGGACAGAGTTAGGGATATAAAAGAAGGGAACTAGCTTATGTTGTAAGGCTGGTTCCTTTCTATCACTATGTCTGCCCAGGACATATTCGACTTTTTTGTGCCATCATAGAAGCATTTTTCTTTCTGGTAACACAGTGTGTCAGAAGTTTCTCGTATATAAATAACACACTTCTGGCCATTAAAACTGCAGCTAAAGAAGAGAAAATAACGAAATATTACTTGTATATAAATATGCGGTATACTAGGGGGTATAAGTGATTAATTTCACAGGTTGCGAAATTAAACGTTGATGCTACATCTGTTGGCAACAAAGGCTCTTGAACTGAACTTGGCTGACAGATGCGGGTACGTCATTCCACGCTGCTTCAAGCCTCTGACAGTTCATCAGTCATAGAAGTGGGCGTGTGGAGGTGGGCATTTCTCGCGGCAAAAAGTTACCAGAGACCCTGTAATGTAGGCAGACACAGCCGTTGAAATTCGTTGTAAACTGAACTTGAATAGTTGCAAACATCTGCTAAGGGATTATTTATTAACGACAGGTTTCGCTGCGTTAAAGCAGCATCTTCATGTTGTTAGTTGTGTAACCTGGAATAGGACGGGGGTGGGGGGTCTCCATGTGGCACTACCAGCAGTTTGAAGATGCTGCTATAATGCAACGAAGCCGGCCGTTAAAAGATCATTATTTAAACGATTTATTCAAGTTCGGTTCAACAATACCGGAGATTTCCAATGGATGAGTGATTTGGAGAACGTGCAGTACGGCAACAATCGAACACCCTCCATACGGGGTTCGGACAGCACAGGGAGCACGTGTTCTGGCGCTATATTTTTTTAAGATAACTTCACGTACACCTCGAAGACAGGGCTCGGCCACCAGCTTTAACACATCGAGAATGTAACGATTGACATCCACATTACCGGCTTGAAACTAGCGATGATGATGTGTACTCCAACATCACGCCAGTTGCTGGGCACGAATATCGACTACGAGTGTGCTGGAAAAGTTCATTCGCTTCCCAGCCGCCACGCACGGATCGTCCGTTCGGATGCTGTACACACGACTGGGACTCGGCCTGAAAAGACACTGGGTGCGCCCTTTTTGGTCGCCGTGCTGAGAGTCCATGGCGCTCCAGACTCAGTCGTACTGCCGTGTGGGATACTTTCCTTGTTGCAACCAAACTCTTTTCTTGATCCATGGCACCTGAGGTGGCTGTACGATCCTGCGCTCCTCAGCAGGCAATATGTCTGTCCTGTCGGGCGCTAGTCGCATGTCCTTGAGTATGGTCGTCCTAGATCCATCCTTTCCATATCGAATGGTAGTCATGGAATCAGTGAACATAAGCAGCAACATCGAGGAACAACAACCCACAGTGTCGACTGGTTACAATTCCGCCAATAGACATTCCTCCTCCTTACACGAGATATAACAAGTTCTTTCCACAAAGAACCAACACAAAAATGTGATTTCCGAATGAGAAATCCGCTGCGTAATCTTTCCTTATAGACAGAGTGTGGATCGAGTTACTCCTACATAATTCGTGCGGTTTTGCAGAAATTCCTGATCATTTGCACATTGAAACATGCAGTACACATCTTGACAACTTGACGATCGTTGGCTGCCTTCTTCATGCCGCTGTAAATTCAGTGGCCAGTGGTATAGACTTATAACTACAGTCTTTAATAGAAATGATTTATAAGACACAAACCATATCTGCGGACTGGAAAACAGAGTTATATGCCCCATATTTAAAAAGAATGATCCCCTATTGTGCGATAACTACAAAGGAGCTGCTTTCCTGGATGTCACTCTTAAAATCCTGTTGATGTGCCCATTAAACAGTTTCATCCCTGTATTATATATATTATTTCTCAAGTCAACATCCCTTTTTCTCAACACATACATATCAGATAGGTATGAATGAGGTATCGTTAGAAAGGTTTATAACCGGCTTCTGAAGACATAGATCGATTTTGCGCTAAAGCTTATAATTTGTGGAAAATTTTGACATAAAAGAGACCTTCAAGTATTACAGGCAAAAGGGCACCGTGGATACTCAGCTACATAGCCATATTTTACGAAGCTAACTTATTAATCACGAATAAGCAGTAATTTGTATACAGCACTGTCACTGTGGTAGTGACATCAGACAAGATGACTTTCCTAAACGAATATATTTTCCGAAACGACAAACGTAAGTGCCATTGTTGCCTTGAATTGTGATTTACCTGTTGCTATCGTGGCGTAAATTGCTGACTGTAACTGAAAACGTCTGTCGAGTTACAGTTATAGGTTACGTGGCCCTACTGACAGTCCCTAATCTCTGCCCGTCGTATAAGCCGGGAAAAATATTCCGAATGGAAAACACATTTTTGCACACTTGGACATGTATATACAGGATGTATCATAAATTCATGATTATTATTCCACGTCGTTCGGTTCATTTTAGAGATGATTTCTCTTCATTCTCGCGTCTACTCTTATCCCATACATACTTATTCTACACACTGTCATTATTTAAAAACGATAAAAGTGCGAAAGTTTCACGCGGGTTCCCCAGTCTGAAGAACTAACTGGGAACTACCAATGCAGTTTCCGCAGAATTAGCACCTTACTGGATCATTTGTTCAGTCTAAGATAAATAACTGAGAAAACGCGGGATTTCAGTGTAGATGTCCATGTATAATTTTATATTTCAAAAAGGCCTGCGGTAACTTACAACCATAGTGGACTTAAATATAAGGAGAGAATTTGAAATACTCTAGAAGCTAATCAGATTAGTCAAGATGTGTTACAGATGAAACTTTATGTCGTATAAAGGTATCTGTAGGAGAAACTGAAAATTTTAAGGTGTATACTGGATACTGTGATTATTCATTCTGTGCATTAGCGGAGTTATTTTCACAATAACTAAAATGTGACCAGTTACATGGAATGTGTGTCTGCAAATTTTAAGTCTAATAGTCTGCCGTTCTTATACTTACAGATATGCTGACGGCGCATAGCATACTGACTGACGTCGGAAGTTATTAATTTGTAGCTATGTAAAGTTTAGAGGTGGCGCGCTTAAGAAACCCCATAAAAAGCGTGTTTATTGCACGTAATATCCGAATGAAGCTAGATTTGTGAAAGCGAGGATTCAGTTTTATCGTAAGAAAGCATTTTTTTAGTTATTTGATAAGTTTAAACCGTTTCCGCGCAAGAACGAATTTTGCTTGGTACGTTTAGTTCTACTTTAAATAGCGTTCCTCGACAAAGGGCAAAAGACAACTGGATAAAAAAAATTCCTTTTGACTTTATAGATTTATCTACCTTCGCGCAAAGCTTGAACCGATTCGTACAAGTTTAAAGTACAGAATTGGAGGGCTTAGAAAATCTCCCAGAAAAACGTGTTTTTTGCACGTAAAATCGAAACGAAGCAAGATTTTATGGTTAAAACTTATAGGCCAAGGTCCGATCACACAGTAGTCAACCAAATTCGAACAATATCAGTCACGCTCCAGTTCGGAGTTATTTAAGTGTGACTATTTTTGCACGTAAAATCCGATTGAAACCGAATGTTTTAGCACATAAAATTCTAACTGTGCGTATACAAATGGTGCCATTAGCTGACCATTAAATTCAGCCCAATTAAAGTCTTTTGCAAAAGGAATTAATAGATTGGCACAGTTTGCCTGGGGGCCAGTTCCGGTTTGTCGTTCATCGTTTCTTGGTATGCCGTAAGAGAGTTATAGTAAGACAAATGTTCGAATGGGTATACTAATGGCCGAGCTTAACAAAAAACTTTTTACGCAATGTTCCTAGCTCAAACGGGAACAAGCATCAAGACCCCCTATCCCGTACCCTCCCCCAGCCCCCCCCCCTCAAAAAAAAAAAAAAAAAAACGTGGGGGCCTTTTCGTACATATTTATTTCAACGCTTCCGCGCTTTAACGATAAGACCGTTGTCTTGTAATATCGTGAGGTACATCGTCAATTTCAATTTGAAGGGCAACCCGTTACCGGGAAAGGCTATTTGTGTGTCGTGGTTGCAGAAGCAAAAGATTTTAATTGTTCTTATAACTCTTCTATCTTCGAAATGTGTTGTAACCGATCAGACTTTCAAAAGGCATGGGTACTCTTTTGTAACGATACGTAACTGTGATATAGGGTATGGTGTGCTCATCTTACAGAATGCTGCTCGGGATACGTAGGATAAGTAGCAGCAGAATCTGGTGGACGTAATAGCTGGAATTCAACAGATGGTCTTCTGAAAACACTAAAATGGCATCAGAATCTTAAATGATAGCAGCACTCGCCGTACAGCTAGGTCCATAGCCGGCGTGTCCTGTGTAAGACAGACCCGACGTCTGCGATGCTGATGCTGCTGACCTCACAGAAGATGAGCTTAAAGATGCGTTGGAGTCAAAGGCAAACTGTTCACACGAGAGCAACTTCATTCACTGTCATCGAATTGATGACTGAAACGTTAATGACGCCAATAATGACCGCGATGGCTGTTGAATTTATGAGAATTTTATATTTCAGTCAGTTACAGCTTGTGCCTTGTGTGCCTGTCTTAGTGTTCCGTATTACACCAGTGGCTGTCAGAGCATTAGTGGCAAAATGTACGTTGTTGGCTATGGTTAGACTGTGTTTTAATTGATCTACTCCGGTGCGCTATGCTCGGAATCGATAAGACCCGGTATTCTACGAACATTGCAGACAGACATAGGCCCAAAGTGTGACCCATTTTTATACGCATCTGAGTGATTCTAACCTGGACGTCTTTGATGCTTCGCCATCCTCTGACTTAAGACTTTCACCATAACAGTATCAAAGTGATCACTGGTTTTTCTGCAGCTGCCCATCAGAACTAGCGATCTACATATCACACCGTTTACGTGGCATTAAGATCAACTGAATAGATCCTAAAATTGTTTACATATTTTATTTCTTATTATGGATATGGTAAGTAATTCATTTCTGCCATGTCCCTTTGTCAGAGGTAAATTTCAGCTCTCCGAAGTGTATTTTGGGATGAACTGGTGTGAATAAACAAGGCAGTACGAAAGCAGCTTCAATCGTTTGATAGCGGACAGCAGAAAAGAACACACTTTCAATTATTTTGAGACTCCTGCTAAGCATGATGTTGAAATGCGTGTCTGTGTCTTTGCAGTTGTGCGAAGAACATGTTTTGCACTCAGAAGCGTGGAAATACACCCAAATGTGTTCGTTAGGTTGTTGTGACAAAAAATTTCAATTACCACATTTATGTAGCAATAAAGGCTCCATTTCTGCTATAGAGCAAGAAAGATTGTTGCCAAACTGTAGGCTCAGTATTTCAAGTTTCCTATTCAGGTTGCTAACCTCTTGCTGTTTCCTTAATTTCAGGTCGATCCAAACGATGTAAATGGACCAGATCTGGAAACGAAAATCGAAGAACTGAAACACAGCATTAGAAGGTCTGAGGTAGGTACGCTTACGAGTTGTATGTTACCTGTCTTATCAGCAGAATACTGTGTGTGTATAATTTCGTTATTTTAATGAATGCTGTGTCCTCGCGTGTGTTGCGACCGCATCAGATTTCTTTGGCATTACAAATGTGATATAGTGTTAAATACAGAGGTTTATTTTCAGCTCACACAAGTAAGACGGCATTCTGAATGAGTGTTTTCCCACATGTTTCTTGTTTCAGACTTCCAAGGTGAAAGCAGAAGCTCGCATAGAGTGCTTGAGAGCAGGGGGAGGTAAGTCCACACTCAACCAAGCAGCCGATAACATGTAGTTTTCGTAAAACGGCAGCAGTTGCCGAACATCAGTCTCAATATTATGACTCTATTGTTGAGATACCTATATAGTGGGATGCAGTCCCTCTTTTTATCCTCTAAAGAGATGTCTATTTGTATGGCTGTGTTTCGTAACAGCACATGACTGGTTCTACCAGGTTAATCTGTAAAGATGTGTAAAGATGTTAATAGATTTCCGTCGCTGATTGTAAGAGCAAATGAATATTTATAAATGAATAAGACAAAAATGTCTGTGTTTTACAGTGTTAAACCATTTAGCTATCCAGTTCTCGGCTTAGAAGGCCATCGTTAGACTACAGTTAACTACCGTCGACAAAAAGAGTACATTAATGTTAAGCAACTGTCAAGAAGCTGTTACGCTCGGACAGAGAAGTGGAGAAACATAATGAATACCGTCTCTCACAATGTAGTTGCAATACAATTAGAATATTTAAGCTAAACAGTTAAAGATATGAAAGGAACATAACAAAAAAAATTAAGACTCAGCAATGAGAAAACTGTTTGTGTGTGTGCTCGCGGGCGTGTGTCTGTGTGTTGGTGTGAGAGCTATACGAGGAAGGTGATAAAAGCAAAAAAGCTGAATCTAAATTTGTCATAGTTGTAAATACTACGTAACGGGCAAGTTTATATATGTATTTATAAAAAAACTATATACAGCAGGAGAGACGGAGACTACGTGTATTAGAAGAATAGAGTAGCCTAGCCGGCCGGAGTGGCCGATTGATTCTAGGCGCTACTGTCTGGAACCGCGCGACCGCTACGGTCGCAGGTTCGAATCCTGCCTCGGACATGGATGTGTGTGATGTCCTTAGGTTAGTTAGGTTCAAGTAGTTCTAAGTTCTAGGGGACTGATGATCACAGATGTTAAGTCCCATAGTGCTCAGAGCCATTTGAACCATTTTGAACCAGAGTAGCCTACTCGACAACAGAATACGACCCTCGTGAAGCTATGCTGTTCTTCTAGTACACGTATATCTCTTCTATTGCATGTAATACCTTATGGAGACTGTCCAGTTATATTTATTCTGTTTTGTTGTGGTTGTCGGTTTAATTTCAGTTGTTATATAGGCTACTCTGTTGATATACACGCAAACGTCTCTCCTGTTGAATGTAGTTCTCTATACTTAACCTGTGTTGTGATTCGTACTAGCAAACTACCTGAGCCAAAATTTGATGTATTTTGCTACATAATTACGCCAAGACTAGGGCTCTAAGGTGAATGATTGTTTCGAGGAATTGCCATAGTCCTTTTCGCAACACCCTGCGTTAAAACAATGTACTAGGCAGTGAACTGAAACATGAGCGATGACGGATAGACGGTAAAGCCGTCCTCCTACGGGACAAGGGTGCAAAGGACGTGGACGTGGACGGGATTCCGACTTCACGAGACAGAGAGTCGTCGGCACACGGGACGAGCTGGTAAACGTGATTTGCGCCCTCAGCCCTCTCCAGCCGCCGTACTCGGCTTTATTTACATCCTAAACGATACAATTCCTTTACGACGCGCGTAAAATAACTCGCGTTATCTCTCTCAGCGATTGTCGAAGAAGAGCGGAGAAAAATCAAGGCAGATTGTGGACGCGTTGATGGCTTGAACAGCAAATTGCTGACAGGGGAACATTACATGATGCTGTACAACGGTCTGAGATACATAGCAATAGAAGTTATTTATTAACTCAATTGCATTTTCATCCTATTTTCGTTTTAAATTGAATTTGGTTAAGAGGCCGTGTCTAATGTCACTTTGCGCATGCGTAATGTCCATATTCTCGATGTTTCATTGACCACAAACGCTCTGAAATAACGTAACGATTTGAAGATCAAGATTCGATTCGTAATTTCATTCGAATTGAAGAGGAGATGTTTTCGAAGCTACTCATCATCAATGAAAAAGATATTTACCGGCATAATACAAATTTGAGCCAGTTCATAAACGTAGATATAGGTGTATATATATGTTATAGAAAGTTTCATAACAGCAAAATCGTCCACTGCGTAACTTATGTTCACTTTCTGACAGACTGACAGTCACGTTAAGATTTGTGGCCACTGCGAAAACAATCCAGTCGCTGGCGTATGCAACAAGAATAGCAGCAGATGCATCATAAATAATTAATAACGTCGACTTTTGAGGTAAAACTTCTATTAAA
This sequence comes from Schistocerca nitens, assembly GCF_023898315.1. Classification (NCBI taxonomy): domain Eukaryota; kingdom Metazoa; phylum Arthropoda; class Insecta; order Orthoptera; family Acrididae; genus Schistocerca; species Schistocerca nitens. The sequence continues at coordinate 487,989,224 of NC_064618.1, forward strand.
TGAATAAGAAAGATCCAGAATGTTTTAGAATACAAAAAGCGAAGAAAAACTGGAATGAGGTAAGCGCGAGCCCGTCAACCTTCTCTTCACAGCTCACAACTCACGATACTATCAGCCACACTACAGTCGCAATACAAGCGGCGAACCTCTTAATATGACATACACTGTCTAAAGACTGTATCTACAGATGTCATTATTTGATATTTAATACGCAATTTGTACCAAAAAGACGCGCTTTTGACAGGGCATCATAGTACTGTACTACTGAAATGGCAAACTTTCGCAGCGCATAAGTCATTGGGTTTGTGCATAAGTTCAAGCGTTTTTCCATAAGTAGAACAAACACACAGATACACATAACACAGACCTAAGTCATCAGTTATATATTCTCCTTCACTATTTACAACAGTCTGCCAACGCTGGGGTAACTTTTCGATTCCGCCACTGTAGAAATCTTCAGCCATGTTCGGAACGCATTTTCAGACGGAAAGGAATTTCCTCTATGGTTGTTCATTAGAGAGCGGAAAAGGTCGAAAATCTGAGGACGCAAGGACAGGTGGATAAGGTGGGAGCGGAATGACTTTCCAACCCAACTCTTGTGTAGTGTTTTTTGACGCTCTAGCAGAATGTTGGCGGGCGTTACCATGGAGTAGCATCACTTCACGCGGTCTCCTTGGTCGTTGTTCCCCGATCGAGTCTGCAAGACGTCTCAGTTGTTGACAACAAATGTCAGCTGTTTTGATTACACCCCTGGGGAAGTAATTAGAGCCGGCCGCGGTGGCCGAGTGGTTCTAGGCGCTCCAGTCCGGAACCGCGTGACTGGTGCGGTCGCAGGTTCAACTCCTGCCTCGGGCATGAATGTTTGTGATGTCCTTAGGTTGGTTAGGTTTAAGTAGTTCTACGCTCTAGGGGACTGATGACCCCAGATGTTAAGTCCCATAGTGCTCAGAGCCATTTGAACCATTTTTGAAGCAATTCGTAGTATACCACACCATCGCTGTTCCACCACATGCATAACAATGTCAATTGTAAATGCGCGCAGGTCTTTGTATGGCGAGTTTCTGCATTTTTGGGGTGGGCTCAGCCATTCCATTCTTTTTCCTTCTGTTAGCATAAACACACCGTTTCTCTTCCACCAGGAAGGATATAAAATAGGAATGGTCGGTGTTGCACATATGGCCACTAGGCAGATTTTTGTGAATTTGGCTTAGACCAAGCAGTACCCACACACCAGACTCTAGGAGCTTCCCCGTTGCATGCAAATGTCGCAGTTCTGGATAACACCGACGTGGATCATTGTGTGTTAATGCGTTTAAACGATCTTCATCAAACCCCTAAGGTCTTCCTCAACGTGGAGTGTCATGATCCTCCTTTAAACGAGAAAACCATTTTCTTGCGGTGCTCTGTCCAATGGCGTTGTCCCCATACACGACGCAAATGATTTTGGCTGCCTCCACTGCTTTCACCCTCTATTGAACTAAAACAGAAGAAAAAGACAGATGTGTTCCGATTTCTCCATATGGAAATCCATCCTCTAGCGTCCATAGCTCCATCCGTTATTTCCAAATGACAAAATATAGCAACAGTGAACTACATTGGAAAAAGACAGTCGTTAAAAAAAAAAAAAAAAAAAACAGGCATATCAACAAGCAAAACAAAAAAGCCACGAACTTATGCACGAACCTAATACAACACTAAACACATCAACTAACGTAGCCGTTACCTATATATATATATATATATATATATATATATATATATATATATATATATATATATATATATAACGAGAAAACCATTTTCTTGCGGTGCTCTGTCCAATGGCGTTGTCCCCATACACGACGCAAATGATTTTGGCTGCCTCCACTGCTTTCACCCTCTATTGAACTAAAACAGAAGAAAAAGACAGATGTGTTCCGATTTCTCCATATGGAAATCCATCCTCTAGCGTCCATAGCTCCATCCGTTATTTCCAAATGACAAAATATAGCAACAGTGAACTACATTGGAAAAAGACAGTCGTTAAAAAAAAACAAATATATATATACAGGGTGGTCCATTGATCGCGACCGGGCCAAATATCTCACGAAATAAGCGTCAAACGAAAAAACTAAGAAAAACGAAACTTGTCTAGCTTGAAGGGGGAAACCAGATGGCGCTAAGGTTGGCCCGCTAGATGGCGCTGCCATAGATCAAACGGATATCAACTCCTTTTTTTTTAAATAGGAACTCCCATTTTTATTACATATTCGCGTAGTACGTAAAGAAGTATGAATGTTGTAGGTGGACCACTTTTTTCGCTTTGTGATAGATGGCGCTGTAATAGTCACAAACATATGGCTCACAATTTTAGACGAACAGTTTGTCACAGGTAGGTTTTTTAAATTAAAATACAGAACGTAGGTACTTTTGAACATTTTATTGCGGTTATTCCAGTATGATACCATGCTGTACGAACTTATCATTTCTGAGAACGCATGCTGTTACAGCGTGATTACCTGAAAATACCACATTAATGCAATAAATACTCAAAATTATATCCGTCAACCTCAATGCATTTGGCAATACGTGTAACGACAGTACTCTCAACAGCGAATAGTTTCGCCTTCCGTAATGTTCGCACATGCATTAACAATGCGCTGACGCATGTTGTCAGACGTTGTCGGTGGATCGCGATAGCAAATATCTTTCAACTTTCGCCACAGAAAGACATCCGGGGACGTCAAATCCGGTGAACGTGCGGGCCATGGTATGGTGCTTCGAAGACCAGTCCACCTGTCATGAAATATGCTATTCAATACCGCTTCAACCGCACGCGAGCTATGTCCCGCACATCCATCATCTTGGAAGTACATCGCCATTCTGTCATGCAGTGAAATATCTTGTAGTAACATCGGAAGAACATTACGTAGGAAATCAGCATACATTGCACCATTTAGATTGCCATCGATAAAATGGGGGCCAATTATCCTTCCTCCCATAATGCCGTTCCATACATTAACCCGCCAAGGTCGCTGATGTTCCACTTGTCGCAGCCATCGTGGATTTTCCGTTGCCCAATAGTGCACAATGACGCTCCGTCGCTAAGTAGAACGCGTGCAAAAAATCTGTCATCGTCCCGTAATTTCTCTTGTGCCCAGTGGTAGAACTGTACACGACGTTCAAAGTCGTTGCCATGCAATTCCTGGTGCATAGAAATATGGTACGGGTGCAATCGATGTTGATATAGCATTCACAACACCGACGTTTTTGGCATTCCCGATTCTCGCGCAATTTGTCTGCTACTGATGTGCGGATTATCTGCGACAGCAGCTAAAACACCTACTTTGGCATCATCATTTGTTGCAGGTCGTGGTTGACGTTTTACATGTGGCTGAACACTTCTTGTTTCCTTAAATAACGTACCTATTCGGCGAACGGCCCGGACACTTGGATGATGTCGTCCAGGATACCGAGCAGCATACATAGCACACGCCCGTTGGGCATTTTGATCACAATAGCCATACATCAGCACGATATCGACCTTTTCCGCAGTTGGTAAACGGTCCATTTTAACACGGGTAATGTATCACGAAGCAAGTACCATCCACGCTGGCGGAATGCTACGTGATACCACGTACTTACACGTTTGTGACTATTACAGCGCCATCTATCACGAAGGAAAAAAAGTGGTCCAACTAAAACATTCATATTTCTTTACGTATTACACGAATATGTAATAAAAATGGGGGTTCCTATTTAAAAAAAAACGCAGTTGATATCCGTTTGACCAATGGCAGCACCATCTAGGGGACAACCATAGCGCCATCTGGTTTCCCCCTTCATGGTAGACGAGTTTCGTTCTTTGTAGCTATTTCGTTTGATGCTTATTTCGTAAGATATTTGGCCCGGTCACTATCAATGGACCACCCTGTATATATATTTTACTACCGATCGAGGGACATTAAAGGGAAGCAGTGATTGGGAAGGGAGTGAGACAGGGTTGTAGCCTCGCCCCGATGCTATTCAATCTGTATATTGAGCAAGCAGTAAAGCAAACAAAAGAATAGTTCTGAATAGGCATTAAAATCCATGGAGAAGAAATAAATACTTTGAGGTTCGCCGATGACATTGTAATTCTGTCATAGACAGCAAAGGAATTGCAAGAGCTGTTGAACGGAATGGACAGTGTCTTGAAAGGAGAGTATAAGATGAACATCAACAAAAGCAAAACGAGGATAATGGAATGTAGTCTAACTAAGTCGGGTGACGCTGAGGGAATTAGATTACGAAATGAGACACTTAAAGTAGTAAAGGAGTTTTGCTATTTTGGGAGCAAAATAACTGATGATGGTCGAAGCAGAGAGGATATAAAATGTAGACTTTCAATGGCAAGGAAAGCGTTTCTGAAGAAGAGAAATTTATTAACATCGAGTATAGACTTAAGTGTCAGGAAGCCGTTTCTGAAAGTATTTGTATGGAGTGTAGCCATGTATGGAAGTGAAACATGGACGATAAATAGTTTAGACAAGAAGAGAATAGAAGGTTTCGAAATGTGGTGCTACGGAAGAATGCTGAAGATTAGATGTGTAGATCACATAACTAATGACGAGGTATTGAATAGAACTGGGGAGGAGTTTGTGGCACAACTTTGACTAGAAGGGATCTGATGGTAGGACATGTTCTGAGGCGTCAAAGGATCACCAATTTAGTACTGGAGGGCAGTGTGGAGGGTAAAAATCGTAGAGGGAGACCAAGAGATGAATACACTAAGCAGATTCAGAATGATGTAGGCTGCAGTAGGTACTGGGAGATGAAGAAGCTTGCACAGGATAGAGTAGCATGGAGAGCTGCATCAAACCATTCTCAGGACTGAAGACCACAACAACAACAACAACAACACCTACGGATGTATTATTTCCTGTAATTTTATTACATCAAATCGTAGCTACAACGACACATTTTCGAGAGGTCCTCTATTTGCTGGCACTTTGAAACATCTTACACTAGTACCACGCACTCTATGAGAAAAAAACGCTCCAAATGCGATGTTTAATGCCATAGGATACGAGGCTCCAACATTCTGATTATGACGTAAAACGATGTCGCATCTCATTGGCCACTTTCCTCTCCAGGAGTCAAAAATCTAACATGCGAGATTCTTTATTTGACGCTTCGAAGCATAGTAGAACTTGGAATTCCACTCTGTGACGTCACCAGCTCCTTGCCCATCTTCGTTTTCACGTCCCGTGATAGGACGGCTAGCTATAGCTTTTAGAGTGAGGATGAAATGCTTCAGAATTCTTTTTGTGTTGCAGAGGGAGAGAGTAACAGGTGTTTATGTCTTTGTTTGGCAGTGAACGTGGACGAGTGGCTGCAGGAGGCGGACAGCCTGAGCGTGCAGGACATGCCCCGCTCCGCCAGCTCGCTCTCCATGCGGACGGACGGCGGCTCGGGACAAGGGGTGAGTCTGAAACTGCACGCTGTTTTTTCATGAATCACATGCACTCCGAAAAACTGCGTTCCCGTGACCTGTTACCACAGCCGCCAATGTTTATGTGCGAGAAACTCAGAGGCGAAACAAGGAAGCGCGAACTGATACGGATGAACAAACTGTAGAAACGCAACCCGGCGTTGTGTTGTTCGCACCGACCACAGTCGCATCACCCTGGCTGCCCGGCTGTTAACTTAAACAATGGAGCTCTATTGCTGACGTAGAGTTTCAGCGAAACAGTTGTTATCAGGATCTCTGTAAGCACATGGCTGCTGACGTGCACTTATGCGAACTCATAACCTAGCTGTCTTCTAGGCTTATGAACACTGAGCAAAGCCTTTCAAGTAGGGTGTTCTCACTCGGGAAAAGATGAAGTAACAACACTCAGCACCGCCCCGATCAAACGTCTAACAGACGGCAGTTGTTCATATTTCCTACACCTTTAGGTGAAAAAGAGAGATCCTAACTGAACCTTGAAAATTTAGTTTCAAAATCTTTTCTTAAAGAATTTGCTTTATTTACTAGCGATTCATCAAGAGCATTAACACAATATGTCAGCGTGGAAGTAGATGGTACAAATTAAATTTCAACCAATGGAAATTTTATTATTACAAGCCTTTTCAAAAACATATTTAAAATTTATAAGCAGAAAAGCACCCTCGAAATATCAAGTTACAATTTAGCAAATGTGAATTTTATTCCTAAAAGCTTTTGCAAAACAGTTTTTAAAATTTTAAGCAGAAAAGCACACTAGAAATATGAAGTTACAATTTAACAAATGTGAATTTTATTCCTAAAAGCTTTTTGAAAACAGTTTTAAAATTATAAGCAGGAAAGCATCCTCGAAATATGAAGTTACAATTACTCAGACTCAGATCTTTTGTGTGTGTGTGTGTGTGTGTGTGTGTGTGTGTGTGTGTGTGTGTGTGTGTGTGTTACAGTAGGAGTCTTCGGGCTGAGAAGCTTCCACTCCCTTTCAACACGGCCGTAGTCACGACCGCTCACAACAACCTCTGAAAACTACACTGGTGAAAATCTGCAACACACCAGATTACTTTAAACTAAAATTTTTAACAACTCATACAAACACATTAACTATGCACCCCGTTAGAGGGATGGAAATGGTACAAACACTCACACTAAGAACTTATTTTCCACCAAAACTGCAATTTTTTTTAAAAGGGCTATTGCGGTGGAAGGGTGGCAACTTTATAATAATGACTATTTAAATAAAACCCATGAAATTCAGACTTACATAAAGTGTAAAACATGCTCTACATTACACATATACCGCCTCGCAAGATAATAGACAAGATAAAAACATATTTCAGGAATTCGGCCCTTACCTTAATTCGTTAACACCGAATCCGACAAACAAGAAGGAGGCAGCTTTTAACGTATGGCAGATTGACAGGGAGGGGGGGGGGGGGGGGGGAGTGTTACTAAACAACCCGAACCGCAGATTGCTCTAAATCTCCCCAATTCCACAAGGAAAAACAAACCACCCAATTCACAATAACCACCTTCCTGCGGGTGGGCAAACGGAGAAGAATAGTGGGACGAACCCAAAACAAAGCGGCTGGTGACCTCACCAAGAAAATAAGTAGAATTTAACAAGTAAATGAAACAACATATCTCCAATCACTTAACTTCTAATAAACTGCGACTGCTGGCGAACACCTGGTGCAACACCCCCAAAGGCCTCCCGAACCTTCCGCTGCCAGCCGCTTCAACGGACGCAGGAAGGCGCGCCGACCTCCCGTCTCACGGGGTCGCAGCTCGCACCGGCCAGCCCGATATCGTGGTTTCACTCACGTTGCTCTCGTATCAACCGCGAAGCCAATACCCCTTTCTATACGGCGCTGCCCACTGGACTCACGTGGGGACCTCACATGCGCCGACGCTCAAGGCGGACAAGTCATCTCGTGTCTCAGTGCGCGACCAACCAACCGACCAATCCAACCGCCAATGACCGTTGCCCGAGAAACTCGAGCAGTCTGGCGGCCTAACGCGCAGACTCAGATGCAGGAACTCAGCCCTGACCGGGCGACCACTAGCTGAGTTCTGTTACTGGCGGAGTGGCAACACTCTTATTTTCTGACTTGGAAACACTCGCACTCCGACGATAGACAGACACTGACTGCCCCACACCGAGCCGGCTGACCAACTGACTAGACTCGTCTCGACTGACCGACTCTCCCCTACCGAGTTTTTTTTTCCTTTATTGTAATTTTTATCACCTATACAGGCGGGCTGGCAGCAGCATAGTACGCTGCTCTTCAGCCTTAAGTGGAACAAGAACATGACATAGAGGTGAGACAGTCAATACAAAAAAACGGCGGGCAAAAAAATGGAGATACAAAAAACAATAAACAAGAAGACGTTCACGTTGGACGATAAAAACACTAACACTTGTTGACACGGCGCACAAAACACGGAGAACGGCGACGGCACATGTGAACAGTTGAGTTGGAACTGCACGAAACACAAAACGAAGCACACACACTAGACACTGATGGCGACGATCTCCGGCGCGCGAATGTTCACTATGCGTGTGCGAGTCCGGGGACCTGCCAAGAGAGGTGGAGGAGGAAGGGGAGCGGGAGAGGGAGAGGGGAGAGCAGAGATGCCACGGGCAGGGGAGAAAGGGGGAGGGAGGAAGGGGAGGGGAAGCCCGGGGGGAAGAGGGGTGGAGGGAGGGGACGGGGGAAAAGGAAACAGAAGGGAAGGGAAGGGAAGAGCAGGGAGGGAGGGAGGGTGCCTAAAGGAAAGGACACCGGAAGTGGGGGGTGGGGCAGGGTCAAAGTTGATAGGAGGGGTAGATGGAGGGGAGGAGGACATCATCAGGGAGGGGGATCTGGCGGAAGCCACCTTGGGAGAGGGTAAGGAGGGTGGAGAGATGGAGACCAGGTGGGACGTGGGCATACAGGCGCGACAGCGGGCGGGGGTGGGAGAGGATTGGGGAGACGAGCGGGTGAGGAGGATCGAGTTTGCGGGAGGTGTACAGGATCCGTATCCTTTCAAGGAAAAGGAGGAGGTGGGGGAAGGGGATGAGATCGTACAGGATCCGCGTAGGGGAGGGGAGACGGATGCGATAGGCGAGGCGGAGAGCATGGCGTTCAAGGATTTGGAGGGATGTATAAAAGGAAGGGGGGGCGGAGATCCAAGCCTGATGGGCAGAACAAAGGATAGGGCGGATGAGGGATTTATAGGTGTGGAGGATGGTGGAGGGGTCCAGACCCCACATACGGCCGGAGAGGAGCTTGAGGAGACGGAGTCGGGAGCGTGCCTTGGCTTGGATTGTCCGGAGGTGGGGAGTCCAGGAGAGGCGACGGTCGAGGGTGACGCCAAGGTACTTAAGGGTGGGAGTGAGGGCGATGGGACGGCCATAGATGGTGATGTAGAAATCAAGGAGGCGGAAGGAAGGGGTGGTTTTGCCTACAATGATCGCCTGGGTTTTGGAGGGATTGACCTTGAGCAACCACTGGTTGCACCAAGCGGTGAACCGGTCAAGATGGGATTGGAGAAGGTGTTGGGAGCGCTGTAGGGTGGGGGCAAGGGCAAGGAAGGCGATGTCATCGGCAAACTGGAGAAGGTGGACGGGGGCTGACGGCGGTGGCATGTCCGCCGTGTACAAAAGGTACAGAAGGGGGGAGAGGACGGAGCCTTGGGGCACACTGGCAGAGGGGAAAAAGGTGTAGGAATCTGAGTTATGGACGGTGACATAGGAAGGACGGCGGGAGAGAAAGGAGCCAATCAGACGGACGTAGTTAATGGGAAGGGCGAAGGTTTGGAGCTTGAAGAGGAGGCCGGAATGCCATACACAGTCATAGGCACGTTCGAGGTCCAGGAAGAGGAAGATTGCGGAGCGACGGGAATTAAGCTGTTCGGAAAGGAGATGAGTGAGGTGAAGGAGAAGGTCGTCGGAAGAGAAGGACGGCCGAAAGCCACACTGGGTGACGGGAAGGAGGCGGTGCTGGCAGAGATGCTGGTGGATGCGGCGGGTGAGGATAGATTCCAGGACCTTGCTGAAGACCGAGGTAAGGCTGATGGGGCGGTAGGAGGAGACGGCGGACGGCGGTTTGCCGGGTTTAAGGATCATGAGGATACGGGAGGTTTTCCACAGGTCGGGGTAGTAACCGGTGGACAGGACTACATTGTAGAGCCTGGCCAGGGTGGAGAGGAAAGAGACAGGAGCTTCACGAAGGTGACGGTAGGTGACACGATCGTGACCAGGAGCGGTGTTGCGTTTCGTGCGGAGTGTAGCAATGAGATCCTGTGTAGTGATAGGGGCATTGAGTTCCGTGTGTGTAATGTTGTCCAAGTACTGGAAACCAGGAGCGAGGGGAGGGACAGAGGTGTCAGTTCGATCGCGGATATCCGGGAAGAGGGAGTAATCGAACTGGGGATCATCGGGGATGGAAAATACATCGGAGAGGTAGGAGGCAAAGTGGTTGGCCTTACTAAGGGTGTCAGGGAAGGGGTGATCATCATGGAGGAGAGGATAGTAGGGGGAGGGTTTAGTTCCGGTAAGGCGACAGAAGGCTGACCAGAACTTGGACGAGTTGATTGGTAGGGAAGCATTTAACCGGGTGCATGTCTGTCGCCAGTCCCGGCGTTTCTTAGCCGCGAGCAAATTGCGAATGTGTCGTTGGAGTTGCCGGTGGCGTCGTAGTGTGTCTGGGTCACGCATGTGGAGGAAGGCACGGTAGAGACGGCGGGATTCACGGAGGAGGAGGACGGCCTGTGGGGGTAAGGTAGGACGGTGGGGGTGGATGGCGACAGTAGGGACGTGGGCCTCCACAGCCTCAGACAAGGTCTGCTGGAGAAAGGAGGCAGCATGGGTGATATCATTGGGGTGGTGGTAGGTGAAAGGGTGGCTATCGACCTGGGTGGAGAGGGTATCCCGGTAGGCATTCCAGTCGGCACGGGAATAGTCGTGGACATACTTAGGGGGAGGGTCAGTACGAGGGTCGGGGCGAGGGCGACGACCGTCTGAAATGGTGAGGAGGACAGGCAGATGGTCGCTACCAATGGGCTCCAGGACATCCACCGTGATGCGGCCAAGGAGGTTGGGGGAGGAGAGGATAACATCAGGAGTGGAGTTGGATTCGGGACGGGTATGCTGGGGGATGGGGATGAGGTCGCCTTGAAGGGTGGAGAGGAACCGATGCCACCGCCGTAACTGGGCGGCGGAACGACTATGGATGTTGAGGTCGGCGGCGATCACATAGGAGGAGAAGGTACGGTCAATGTGGGAGAGGAAGTCGAAGGGAATAGGGGCGTTAGGGCGGACATAGATGGTGGCGCAGGTAACGGTAAGGCCGGGGAAGAAGAGACTAAGGATCAGGTGTTCGGTGGGGCCAGGAAGGAGAGGTTGGAGCCGAACGGGGATCTGGCGGTGGTGACCAATGGCAACTCCGCCACGCGCAATTGGGAGGGGGTTATCGGAGCGGTGGAGGAGATAGGGTGAGGTGTGGATGGAGTGGTGGGGTTGGAGGAAGGTTTCATTGAGTAGGAAGGCATCCACACGGTGGGTGGCAAGGGTGTGCAGGAAGAGGTTCTTGTTGGCGGAGAGGGAGCGGATATTGTTGAAAAGGATACGTTGCTGTCGCGCCATGACAGGGATTTAGACGAGGGTGTCAAGACGGGAGAAGGTGAAATGGGCCTGGTTGTTGGAGTAGGTGGCGTACATCTTGAGTTGGAAGATGGAACGGGCGGCAAGGGAGATCTGCTGGAGGGTGTGGGGGCGCTGAAAGGGATGAACATTTTGAAGGACGATGGTGATGAACCTGATGATGTCCTCAGCGGTGGGGGTGGGACGAAGGGAATTGCCAGGAGGGGTGGGGGCGTCCAGTGGACGGACAGGGACGGTGAGTTCAGGAGCGGTCGGAGGGGGTCGGGCTATACACTGTTGGGAGTAGGTGGGATGGGGGAGATTGCAGGTATTGCAGGAAGGAGGGGATTGGAGGTTAGGGCACTGCCTGAGGAAGTGCGCTTGCCTACAATGCGGGCAGGTGGGGGCCTCGTGGCACTCAGCTGTGGGGTGCGCGTTATAGCGCAGACACCTCTGGCAGCGCAGGGATTGAGGAGGGGAACGGGAGGGGTCAACCTTATAACGCTGGTGAAAAAGGAGGGCACCCTCCTTCAGGAGATGGTCTATGGAGGGGGCGTGCTCAGAAAAAACGCGCATAAGGCGGGTGGGGCCGGCAGCGTTATGGATCCGGCGAACCGCACGCACCTCCAGATGGGGAGGGGCCTGAAGCTCCGCCAACACCTCCTCCTCCGTGATCACTGGACTGAGCCAAGTGATCACGGCGGTGAGGGTCGGCGGGCGACATGGAGGTTGGGGTTGGCGGGAGGGAGGTGGCGAGGGAGCAGGGGTGAGAGAGGCAAGAGGGCCAAAGCGGGTGATTGGGATGCGGGAAAGGAGGTCCGTGTGGAGGGTAGGGCTGGGGGAGGAGATGAGTACCGAATCACAGCGAGGAGTGAGGAGGGAGATGGGGGCACCAGGACAATTCTGGCGAAGGAAGAGGGTGAGGTTCCGGGCTTCAAGGAGGGAGGGATCCGGACGGGAGAGGAGGTAGCGGTAGGAGGAGGGGGTAGAGGAGGAGGAGGAGGGGGCAGGGACGGGCGGGGAGACATCCATGGCATCAGGGGTGGGGGAAGGGGGACGAGGCGGAGCCTTTTTTGGAGCAGACGAGACAGGAGTGCCACTGGGGCGCTTGACGGCGGCGGAGGAGGTGTGGGGGATGGGAATAACTGGAATATGGCGGGGAGGGGCAGGTCCCTGGGCCGGAGTCGGCGCCGGAGATGGTGACGGTGACGGTGAAGGCGAAGGCGACGGCGACGATGACGATGACGGTGGCAGTGGCGGCGGTGATGGCGAAGGTGACGGGGAGAGCTGGGCGTGGATAGTGGCCCGACGGGCCACCACTCGAGCCGGAGCTGCAGTGACAGGCTGGGGGAGTGGGGGGAAAGGATCGGAACGAGAGGAGCGAGAGGAAGAAGCGGGAGAGGGGGCGACAAAGATAGAGGGTGAAGGGAGAGTGAGGAGAGGTGGGATGGAAGGAGGGGGGTGGGACGGGGCACACCAAGTTATAGTGGTGGAGGCGGCGGAAGGGGATGTATAGACGATGGCGGTGGTGGTAGTAGTGACGGTGGTGGTGGGGGCGGACATGACGACAGGAGGAAAAAACGCACAGCACGAAAAGGAAATGACACAAACTGCGAACAGGCGAAGACGCAGACGGTCGGACGACCAGGGCGGACGGCGACGGCGGCGGCGGCGAGCACCGGCGGCGGCGAGCACCGGCGGCGGCGGTGGCGGCGGCGGCGGCGGCGGCGGCGGCGAACAGACGGACGGACGGACAGCAGGCGGCGGCGAACAGACGGACGGACGGACAGCAGGCGGCGGCGAACAGACGGACAGACAGACAGACAGACAGACGAACACAATCGTCGAAAGCGGAGATTCCAACCAGAGAGTAGCCCAGGCCTTGGAATCTGGCGCCTTCGAATGAGGGGATCCAACCCTCTGCCCCTACCGAGCTCATAGCGCTCCTTAAATGCACGTGAACAGGCAACCTTTCCGCTTTCCCACCAGAGGGAGACACCTAAGCTGCGCTTACCACAGCGACGCCACCGCCAGAAACGGAGGGCGACTGCTTCACACAACGCGCTGCGGCGCGCTCTTCAAAACAGCAAATTTTTTACCACGGCTCACCAACGTATAAAATCTCTTTTTTTTAATTTTTTTTAATGTTTACCGAAAGTGTAATGGTCAGTTCCCAAGCAGAGACGTAAAACTTCGGTCCGCAGTTAGCTCTGGCAGTACTACACCTCTCGCGGGACTTGAATGTTTTTGTGCAATTCCCCTGCACCACCCACGAACTTTCTATATAGCTGATTATGTCCAAAGACAAAAAATACATAATAACTAAACTTCAGTTCTGATTATTTGAGATTTCCCTTTCTCTGAACATTCCCTCATATATGAAACTTCATTGAATATGAACAACAGCTGTTTATTTTTATGCTCAGTGCTACCGGTTTCGATCAGTAGACCATTATCGAGCTGAAGCAAAGCGTAACCAGCTTTTCACTACACCTGAAGTGAACAACTTCGATATAGACAGAAAAACATAGCTTTTGTTACAATAAATAATCTCCAAAAGACGCAGATAGGGAGACGTCAATACATGTGTCCTTACCACAGGACACACATAGCCACCTCAGTTTTCAGTCTTAACCCCACAGCAAATGGATGGTGACCGCTCGCAATGCCCAAATGTAACATACATCCCAGCCACAACAATGTGAACACTTCATGGTGAGCATGAACTATTGTTATTATTATTATTATTATTATTTTCGTATGAATGATGAATGAGCCTATCTAAGATTGGAAAAAGTGCATTGCTTGCTAGTAGAATTGTAACACCATGAAGGCAGCACATTCAATTGCCAACAATTGTACTACACATATACAAATGATCAGCATTTTAGCACAAACACTCGAAGTGGGTAGGAGTAAAGTCATCAACACTTTGTATGTAAGGAAAAATTACTAGGTGGTTTCTCATTCATAAAGCAGTTTTGAATGTTGTTTGCTTGTCTTTGAGACCATGTGTAGAATTGCGAGGAAAGTCTACCAGCATGCTTCGCAGTTCAATGATGGATAGTCTGTTGCCTAACGAGACTGCAGTTTATCCTTCCGCGATACTGTTGTCCGCGTTGGTTCGCGATACCACGACTGTCGTGCCAATATGGAATGGATGGCTTCAGGAGAGTCATAATTAAAGCCGTGAAAAATCTAAACGGCGCAACATAATTAGTGCCCGAGAGGACTGACATGTTCGGTCAGACTTGTAGAATCGTTCAGCCATGAAACATACCTTCTGTGCCATTAGTTAATTTAAGCACCCTACCTAAATTTCTGTGGCTGATTGCAACTTTAGGATAGAATTGTAACCAAAGGTTTAGTCATTGGATCCATTTCATTTAACATGCATATCAGATACTTTATTCATTTCAAAAACAAATATCGCTGCAAAATTAACACACCTGTATAGTCTTCAAATAGAAAATTGTTACTTGCAAAATATTAGCCAGGAACTTCTTAACATCACTGCAACAGTGCGATTCACAGGTACTGGCCAATATCTCTAAGAACGAATTTCTTGCCAACACTCTCATAATTTCTCAACTATTTTAAAACAATTTCCTCAAATGATACAGTAGTGTGCCTACGCAAATTTCAAACCAAGAAGCACAAAACATTGCACAAAATTACAAAACAACATTAGCTAAAGTCTGTTCACTTCTGTTAATAAAATACAAAAATCATTCAGTACAATAATAACAAATTTTACAGACTGGCTGGACAGCAATTTGATCTGTCGAAATCACAGCACACTTTACGTCAAACATTTCACATATGCTGAAAATCTCTTAACGACCGGCGTGATTACCGACGTCCGCTTTCACTACAACATAAACCAGCTTCACAGTATACCTCTCAACACAAGGCAGTTAGTTTTCTGGAACATGTATACTTTAGGCACACGATAACGGCATACCAACATAAGCAAGAGACTGGGCGACAGGAAAGTGACAGCAATAATCTTTAAGGTGACGCGCAATAGTTTAGATAAATTGTTATAAGCACCAGAGAGATATGCAAAACTTCTATTCCCGTCTCAAAATATATATAGCGAAACAACAGCCTTAACACAAGCCTTGCGGTTACTTGAAAAGCGGTGACAGTACAAATCACAGACTACAATTTTAATTGTTCCCTTAAAGATTTAAAAAAATATCAGTAATATTGAACGAGATAAGCACCACAATATTCTTAAACACAGCTGGGACGAACAACCGTAATCCTTGTGTATCATGAAGAAAACAGAAATAGTTATTAAACTATTCTGATTGCAGTTGCAACGGCTGCATTAGCCTTTAGACTAAGATGCGTAAAGGCAAACGTACAGAGTAAATGTTAGTGATACGTGATCACAACTTGCCGTAAAACAGCCTCCCAGCCGGGTCCCGTCATCAGTACATCATCCAGTTCAAAGGTGACCCGATAAGCATCGCACGAGAGGGCCCACTCGCCGATTCCCCAGCGGATCGCTTCTTGAATATGGATTTTATAGCTTCTGGACACACATTCACAGGCACACTCCGTCGTACGCCGTAATACGCGTCTGGAAAGACTTGCTCCCGCCCGGGAAGCACCCAGCAAACATTAATCAGATCCCCCTTACCACAACGCAGCTGAACACAGTATTGTTCGACGATACAGAAACCATTCCCCAAGAGTCCACAGTCTGCTCTCGGCACCATTTTCAATTAAGCGACTCGTAAACACAATACTGCAGCTTCAGTCGGAACGTCCACCTTCCTTCGCTGCCTGCTCTTCAAATAAAGTGTCGAAGAGGTCATCTTGGCCCGGGGATATCTCTGACACGACTGAGGTAGGCAGCAATAGCGCCAACCAATGGCACACTTCAGTCAGGAAATGGGTTTGTTTCAAGTAAAACAAGTGTCACTACGGACAGTACGACGATGCCTGTAATGTCAACGAACATCACCATAGCGGCCAAAATCGTGACTTCATTTCATACACTCGCTGATAGTAGTGCGCCCAACAACACTGGACACTATGTCGGGTTTCAGAAGAGTCCAGATTCTACATACTGCATCACGATAGATGTATCGGTGTGTGGAGGTTCCAAGGAGAACTAACATTTGTAGAGGTTCCGAGCAGAATGAACGTTTATAGATTGCATTCTTCACCACGTGGGCTTGGCATCTAGCGTATTGGGCTGAGGAGCCAACGGGTACACAGTCCAGTCACCTCCGGTTCACGTAGCTGGTAACTTTAACAGTCACTGTTACATTTTAAAGCCTGTGGCTGTGCCATGTCTTCGAGGTCTGTGTAACACTATCTTTCAACAAAACAACGCAATAACACATGTTGCACGAGCTGTACTGACCTACCTCTATAGAGAATGTGTTAGATTTTAGCTATACCCTGAAACGTCCTTCAGATCTTTCACCTATTGAAGACATCTCGACATGGGTTGCGAAGACACTGTTACGCCACCACACATCAGCCACTATGACTGTCGAGCTCTGGCATACAGCAGAATCAGCATGGAATGATTCACCTGTAACTGTCACCTAAGCTCTATTCGACCCTAATGTCCTGCTAGTTTAGAGCAGTTCTTGGTACTTGAGGTGCCACCTCTGTGTACTGCATTTCGCACCCTGCATACCCTCGAATGACCTACATATAAAATCATTTATTCTTCCTCTTGTAATGTTCCTGCTCTGTTTGTTCTCGCCTACTCAATTTGCAAAGATTTTAACTGTATTTACAGTTTACTCCAAAATAACGAGTGGGTTGCAATGCAATGCAAAAGTGAAATGTAAGTTTCACTTGTCTTCTTGTATCTATGCCCTCACCGATTGTTAATAACAGCGATTCTAATAAGTGCATGGATTTTTTTCTATTTGTATACTACACGTGGAAATGGCGATTTTTAAAACTATTTTCAACGCCTGATTTCACTAATACTTCCAGTTATTCTCAAGTTCTCGGACATATAACATTGCGTGCTACTACATCCTTCCATTATGCACGCTCAGCCACAGCTTCCGCCTGCTCGCTACAATACGTATGCTTTACAACTCCTGCCGAAAATCTCAGCACGATATTACGTACAGAGATAATTATAAATATTTTTCGCGATAATTTAAACTTATAGAAACTGATTTTTGAAAGATTTTAATTGTATATTGTTACTAGGAAAAATAAATACAAAAATATTACTAACAATTGAAACTTCGTGGCACATTAGAACTGTGTGCCGGACCGAGACTCGAACTCGAAACCTCTGCCTTTCGCGGTAAGTGCTCTGCCAACTGAGCTACCCAAGCACGACTCACGACCCGTCCTCACAGCTTCAATTCCGCCAGTATCTCGTCTCCTACCTTCCAAACTTCGCAGAAGCTCTCCTGCAAATCTTGCAGAACTAGCACTCTTGGAAGAAAGGACATTGCGGAGACATGGCTTAGCCGCAGCATGGAGGATGTTTCCAGAGTGAAATTTTCACCCTGCAGCAGAGTGTGCGATGATATGAAACTTCCTGGCAGATTAAATCTGTGTGCCGTACCGAGACTCGAACTCGGGACCTTTGCCTTTCGCGGGCATGTGCTCTACCAACTGAGCTACCCAAGCACGACTCACGACCCGTCCTCACAGCTTCAATTCCAAACTTCGCAGAAGCTCTCCTGCATATCTTGCAGAACTAATAATTGTTTATGGAAGCGACAGGATCACTCGCATGAATTTCATTGATCCAAAATTGACTTCAAAATTAAATTTATGATAAGTAAAGTGAAATCATATTGTATTGTCGGCTGGGAGAGCCAAAGAGATAAGGTCAGCCGCCTAGTCGGAAAAGGTTTTCTTGTGTGTACAGAGTGGCGTTATGTTTTACAATGATGGCGAGAGAAGAGAAAGGATGAAACCCAGTGACGCCACATAACCTACTCCCAACAAATAGCACCAAGTGTACCGACAGCCATAACATCCTCATCCGACGGACGAATCACGATTAAAACAGTACCGTGCTCTCACTGCATGATACACTGTGGAGAGGTTTAGAATTTAATCTGTTACATTGACGCATAGTCTTGTGGTAAGGAGCTTTACGCCCGTATCTCTCATCCGTAAGTCCACCAGATACTGACGTACTGACAGGAAAGTTTCATCCACCACCAGGATTCGAACCAGCTTACCTCCTAGCCGAGCGCCACCGCACAGACTTGCGTTATCTACCTCGGCCACAGAGCTGGGCAAATTTACATAGAAAAGATAAACTGAACTTATCGATACCACACCGCGACGTGAAAGTAAAAAACCGATACCAGACGAAATGAACTCCTGCAACTTAAAGACAGTTTAAGACAAACAACAACACACAGCGAAGGGTTATACAAATTGGTTACAAACTGATATTCATACAGGTGTCGGCGGAAAATGCAAAATTGCAAACTCTGACGGCCGATGGATCAATGTGTGACGCTGCAGCGTGATGTCACCGCTTAGCTGGCAAGGATAGTAAACAGTGGACATGTTGATACCAGGCCATAAAGTCTTTGCGAATGTCATTGCTTGTAGTCAGTTGGACAATATCTGTGCCTCACAGACACTTGCATAAACACTGTACGGAGATGTCAGCATCTGAGAGAGGACGTGTAGTTGGCTCAAAGAAACGGGTTAGAGTAACTAACGAATCGCTCGAAATTTGAATATGAGCGATGCCACTATTCGACGATGTTGGCAGGAACTGGTCAACCATGGACAGACGCAGCGTCGAGAAGAGAGTGGTCGACTTAGAGAGACAGAACGTGAGGACTGAACAGTCATCAGAGAGGCACTCGGAACCCCAGATTCATTATTATCAGATGTGCATCTGATGTTTCAGTGACTACAAGGACCAAATTACAGGTGCCTCACGGTAAGAGGGCTGGGCTCAGAGGGTGGCCTCTGTAGACCAGCAAGTTCTTTTGCAGTGGTGTCGGGCACATTCGGTATGGAACCTCACTGATTGGAGTAGACCTGTCTTCAGTGAAACTGTCTTCAGTGACGAGTGTCCCCTGGAACTGAGGCCCTACGACAAGCAATGACGTGTCAGCAGACGCCCCTGGCAGTGGTAGAACAGCAACCTGACTGTCGCCCACCATAGGGCCAAACAAACAGGAGTGATGGTCAGGGGTTTGGTTGTCATGCAGCGTACCCTTAGAGCACAGCGAAACGTCGACGATATACTACGCCCCACCTTGTTGCCCTTTGTGGCAAGCCATTGTGTGCTTAAGTCCAGCAAGACAGTGTCCGCCCATATAAGGCGAGATTTGTACTGCTTGACTTCGTGCTTGCCAAACCCTACCTTGACCAGCAAGATCGCCGGGTCTCTCCCCAACTGAAGCATTATGGTCAGGGCCCTCCAACCAGCTAGGGATTTTGACAATCCAAAATGCCAATTGGACAAAATTTCGCACGATATCACTGAGGAGGACTTCCAACAACTCTATCAATCAGTGCTAAGCCGAATAACTACTCTCATAAGAGCAAAAAATTGTAACCACTTGTTTTTCTGTACATGTACATCACATCTACCGATTTCCGCCCCATGCCGTTTCCTGTAAGCGTTGCTGTTGCTTCACGTACACGGTGTGGATGGTGTTTGACAAGTGTCTATTGTGTCTGTCAGGAGGCGGCGGGCTCGGACTCGCTGTACGACAGCGACGTGGACGCCAGCGGCTCCGAGGTGACGGCGGTGGAGCGCGGGGGCCGCGACGAGGAGGCGGAGCGCCAGGAGGCCGCCGAGGTGGACGGTGAGTGGGGTGGGTTCCCTCAGCGGCGCGCTCTTCCTCCTCTTCTTCTGCTGTCCGCCTCTGCCTCAAGCTCTGTTGTCTGTGCCGTGCCGCCGCTCCCAGAGCACCAAAGCATGCGCGCTCTGCATGGCTTCAACCCACCACGACTGCAAGTAGCACTGCTGAAGTATGAGTACAACAGACGATTTCTGTGCGTTGAGATCGCCCACTCTAGTGGTACGAGTTACCTTCACTGAAGACCGGGGAAGGACCTGCCTCCGTACATAAGCTGTCAGTGTGACCGACTTCCGCAAGGAAGTGATTAATCCGTGGTGGAGATGTCTGGAACCAGAAGCATTCAGTTTCGTGAGGACAACTGGAAATCTAGTTGAATAACAAGTAGCGGATTCAGTGTTAGGAGGGCTAACGACGACTGAAAGGCTGCTGACCTAATGACCGTCATCACCGTATCCAATTGACGCCATTGGTAGCAGATGAGAACACAAGTAGTCATCATCGCGTAGTCCTCACGGCCTGACAGTGATCAGTTGCTTAGGAATTAGTTAGTTGGGGGCGACATGGAAGGATTGTGTGTAGCGCTTGATCGTTGAACTATGCACCATGAGAGGTATTAAATCCAGAACCTCTTCGCCATGTCTCAAGCAGGCCGTTACGAAAGTTCCCCTTATGAAGAGGTTGTCCCTAGGTGAATCCTCAGCTCACCCTTAGGCAGGTGCACTTAGTGAATGTTACGCACCAGGATGTTTCATTGCACGCCTTCTGCGTGTGAGTGGCTTCTTAGCTAAGACTGCCAACGTGACTGGTGCAGTACGGTCACTTAGGCTATGGCTTGGTTGGTTCAAATGGTTCAAATAGCTCTGAGCACTATGGGACTTAACTTCTGAGGTCATCAGTCCCCTAGAACTTAGAACTACTTAAACCTAACTAACCTAACGACATCAAACACATCCATGCCCGAGGCAGGATTCGAACCTGCAACCGTAGTGGTCACGCGTTTCCAGACTGAAGCGCCTAGAACCGATCGGCCACTCCGGCTGGCGCCTTGCTTGGATAATAGCCCACACCTTAGCGGTTTGCCCATACCTGGTAACCTGTGCCTGTAGGCACTCGGCTACCCTTTGGCAGGCAGTCTGGAGCAGCTGGTGTCAATAAGATGTGAGAGGTTGGTAACTACGATTCTTCTTCTTGATTAGGACATTATCTACCGTGGTTCCTTCGTTCTTTGGTCCTTTCCAAGAGAAACAGGCTGTTTATCCGCCACTCTTTCTGATGAAGGACATTAAATAAGAGGGGTATAGTTAATGGGGGACGACATGGAGGCGTTGTGTGTAGCTCTTGATCGTTGAACTACGCACCAGTGAGAGGTATAAAATCCAGAACCTCATCACCACGTCTCAAGCAGGCTGTTCCGAAAGTGCCGCTTAGGATGAGTTTGACCTCTATGTGAACCTCAACTCGCTCACGGGCAGGTGCACTTAGTGTACGTTACCAACCAGGATGTTCTATTTCACGCCTTCAGCGCGCTCTTACGATACTAACACACTCTTTTTTGCAGAACTGGTCGGTTATTATTTGGTCATACCTGTTCCCCTGCATAGATAGGAATGGATTGTTTTTTATGTCCGCTTTCACATCTGCAGACTGGCCAACTCATCCCACAGTGTTGGCTTGCGTGTTATATAGAGTCTAGCAGCTAGTCAGGTCACTCAGACTAGCTGACACTTGTCACATACCGCAGCACGGATTATGACGTAGTCATTGCAATGATACCTCCAACTTATCCTCTTGTGAATTTTCTTTATAAGACACAACGTGAAGAAGAGGTGCCGAATGGTTACCAATAAAAGGAAGCTGTTCGATTTAAACGCCGTCCCAATCATACTGCCGTTCCACATTTTGTGTGTCATGAAACACTTAATCTTCAAAGTACGACACTGAGGATTTGGGCACAATCGCAATTAACTGAGCAACCAGTGTATTATCACCATTTCTCGATCTCTGTGAATTAACCGTACATCAGTAAATAAAAAAGAGTTCCAGTTAGTTGAACGACAAATAGTCTCGTCGGAGACAGACAAAGCACAGATCATCAGACGCTGGTAGACTGTTCTTTTCAACTTGCTTTTAGTTCGAGTGTTAACTTTGGAGTCAGCGACATACTTGCGGCGAGCGGCACATACGAAGAAGGGTGCATGCCTTCAGAAGATCTACTTTGAACAGCTGCTCTCTCGTGACGCTCAATCCCGTCTAGAAATTTACCCTGTAGCAGACTCAGTTTCACTTCGTGAAGATATCACCAAGGCGTCAGAAGGTATCATCATTAATGTGTCATCTCTAAAGGGTGATTTGATGCTTCGTTCCAGACGCTAGCTGTCCTTTCAATTGTGGCATATTTACTTAATTCTACATCATCCGCAAACTTCCTTATATAGGGTGAACATTAAGAAAACCGACAAACTGCAGGGAAGGATTCCTGCCTGCAAACGGACGAACGGAAATGTGTCCCGAAACGCAACGTTCCACGATACCTGGCGCTGACAAATGACAGTTCCTCTGACCAAGTGCCGTGTGTTCCTTGGCGCGTTGCAGGCTGCACGACTGACGCAGCATATTGTAAGCAGCAGAATGATCCGGTATTCATGTCGGGAACAAGCCGAGATGATGTTTGTGTACGGCTGTACCAAAACAGGTACCCTCACAGACACCAACCGCATCACGCAACATTTCGAGCCTTATTTAGGCGTTTGTATCATCATGGGTTCTTTCATAGAGATGAACGTGCAGAGAGACAGCGGACCGTGCGGACACCAAATTTGGAGAACCGGGTTCTTCGGGATATTGAGATGAACTTAGTACAAGCTCCAGGCAACTGGTGTAAGCCAAAGTACGATGATGTGTATCCTGCATGACAACTGCTACTATCCCTATCACATGCAACCCACTCTATCCCATGGAGGCCACTTTGAACATCTGTTGTGACGTAGATGCGTTGGAGCTCTGTTCTTTGTACTGGGACGATTTATTGTCGTTGCACACACACCGTCCATTTTCGGACCCATGTTCATGGGACCTTTTCTCCTCCATTTCCAGTCAGGAATCCGTCCCTGAAGTTTGTCTATTTTTTTTAATGTTCACCCTGTATAGTTGTAGAGTCTAGTGGCTAGACGTTCGGTCAGATTGGTCGACGATAGTCACACAGCTGAACGGATCATGACGCAATCGCAGCAATGACGCCTCCTACTTATCCTCCTATGAATTTAATTTTTACGGCCCGACATAAAGAAGAGGTGCCGAATTGGTGCCAATACAGGAAACCTTTTCGATTTAGGCACCGCTCAAATCGCACTACCATACCACTGCGATCATTTATCCACTTTGCATACTCAGCCTGTATGAACTTATCATTAAACAATCTTGTCGTCAGTTGAAAGTAAGAATTACAGTTTTTTGCGGGACGAATAGTTTTGTCGGAGACAGATGACACACAGATCGTCAGAGGCCGGAGGACTATTACCCCGAAATTGAAAATGATAGTACTTGTTATTAATTCGAGTATTAAGTTTGGAACCGCATGAGACGAATGGTGCACGCCGTCAAAGGGTTACTTCGACCACACGGCCTCTCGTGGCGCTTAAGTCCATCTATAAATTCATAGAAGTCTGTATTAGACACAATACCTCTTTGTAAAGATATCACAAGGTGTCTGAAGTAATTGTCATTTAAGCCATCTATAAGGCTTGATTTTATTCTTTATTTCAGTCGCAAGCTATCCTTTTAATTGTGACATATTTGCTTCATCCCACATTCTCTACAATCTGCCTTATATATTCTTTGTCCCATAGTCCTGCCCAAGTATCCCCTACCCACAGACCCGAATGAAAGAGTCTACCTCCGCAATATTGTATCCCGAAAAAAGTCACCGTGACAAACTGGTAGAGAACTTCATGTAATGGAGAAAAAGAATGTGGTGGTTTCCTGTTGTCTTCCACATTGCAGCACTACTGTCGTTTAGTTCGTCCCGACTAGGTCCGCAGATAAAATAACAGTTGTCCTTCCAATCTCACTAGCCAAGTGGAGTGGCCGCGTGGTTTGAGGCGTTATATCACGGACTGCGCGGCCCCTCCCGCCGGAGATTCGAGACCTCTTTCGGGCATAGGTGTGTGTGTGTTGTTCTTAGCATAAGTTAGTTTAAGTAGTGTGTAAGTCTATGGACCAATGACCTAAGCAGTTAGATCCCTTAGGAATTCACACACATTTGAACCAATCTCACTGATTTCCGCCAACTATGACACCGGGAGGACCTGCAGCTTTTCTCCAGGAAAAACCTACCTGTGTACCAACTCCGTCAGAAAGGACTACAGTTCCTGCTCTGCAAACCATACTGGTATACTGGTGATGACTTGGTCCCATGCAGCGTTGCAGACAATTGCATTCTCCGCCGTACCTCTGCAAGAAGCCCGTACGAAATACTAAACGCCAGGCCAATTGTACTTACGTTGTATGAGGACGTGTTATTCCTTCACCGTTCCTTCGATATAGCGGCTTATGGCAGGTAGTGACTGTTCTATCGACCGAGAGGTCAGTTTGGCAGAGAGGTCTGGAGAACAGTATCCCTTCGACAGAGACTGAACTCGTCTCGTCTAGAACAGGCGTCCAGCATTTCCTTCACTCAGTCACTTCTCCCGCTAAATGACCCAAATACAAGCCTCTTGCAAATTATAGGGCAACGAACGGGACAGGAGTTCTGAGAAATACACTGATGAGTTGAATTACTTGTACAGCCTGGAATGTGTATTCTGAAGATTCGGTAATCATATATATGAGGACAAATCGTGACTTCCATTGTGACAGAAATTTGAACACATTGTTCACTTATGAGGACGAAAGCACATCTGCAGTTCGTTATTTAATGAAAGGTTTTTCTATCATTGAATATTCAATGAACTGTGGATGAAGCCCGACCAACAGGCATTACATGCATTGATCAAAAATGATAGTGCATCAAGAATGGCTAGTTTCCAGCTGAAATCTAGATCTGCTAATAAAATTTCAAAAGGACGACTGATAGCTGAAATCTATTATTTACAAGTACAAAAATAAATCTTGCAAATAGGAATATATAAAAACGGTATAGTACAATTACTAACGAAATAAAACAACGTGTCTTTCCTTCTATCAGTGTGTTGCTGCGGAGTCAAATATTTCCGTACCACTTTCCTCTTTTCTTTCTTCTCCCGCCAATAATAACTTTCTCACACACATCTGCTTTAGTTCTTGCGGAACAGCACAGTGCAATAAAATGCCACCTGTAACAAACTTGAATTAAGATCTTGCAGGGCCAATGTTGAAAGGTAGTCAGTTCCACAGTAATCCACAAGGCCCTTCGTTCGACGCACGGTAAGCACTGTAAGTGGTTTACTATGATACCACGACCAATGCCAATCGCCGATATCAGAGACACTCAGCATCCTCGGCGGAATTGCCTATCCTCTTGGACATAATCATAGCTTGTGCACATAATCCACAATGCATGTTTCAACCCAGTTGCTGACAAACATGAACAGTCCGATTTCGTGCAAGACGCCTCGGTAACTGAGGTCGAGTGTCACAGTCTCACCGCCCTCCTCGTCTCGTTAGGTGCCTCGCGCGCCACATCGCGCGCGCCAACGAGACTCTTGCCAGCGAATAGCCGCGTCCTCTGTCGGCGTTGGACACGAACCCGATGGCCGCCGGAGGTGAAGTCGCGATCCGCAAACGGCGCCAGTGCCGACACGGCACAGTGCCTCGAGGGAAAAAAATACTCTGCAATAGTCTGGCCGGATAGTATGGCCATTGTCGGATCTTTGTCAGCAGCGACATTTCTTGCTCGAGTTTTAGGAAACGTTAGTGGGGAGGTATTACCGTTTTAGCTAATCTCCAACGAAATCTCCTGGGCCAGCTGCAGCGCCAGCGTATCTGTAACATACCGAGTCGTCATCTGAGAGGTAAATTTGACTGTAAAATTGGCCGCTCGTTGTGTCGAATCGTGTAGGTTATGTTTGCATCTCGCGTGCCCGTCTTGACTGCTTAAGCCAATTCAGTTGGCTTTGTAAGTACAGCTGGCAGCGCCTATCAGTTTTGCTGTAATACGGGTGTTCGCCGATGTAGCATTGTTTGTGTGACCATTTTAAGCCTTCACCAGGTGGCTAATTTTCTCTAAGGAAAAATGATTCTTGAAGGTTAGGCTGCAACCCCTGGTTATGATCGTAGTTCCCCAGATTCGGGATGAAGGGGTTATCCGAGTTTCTCGTGTTCCTTTACGGTCGTGTGGCGAGTTTTTTGAATACCTTAGAGAAAACATCGAGACGTAATTCATTACGTAAATCCACGGTGCATTGCTTCGTAACACCTTGTTCTGTATGACCTGCAGGCAGCGCAGACTTGTTGGAGCTGCATATCCCCAGATTGGGACTGCGTATGTCATCAGAGGTTTAATGTGTCATGTATATGGTTCTCGAAATCCTCCTATTCAATGTTCTTTGCCTGTTGAGCATAGAGTACAGCTCTTTCACACTCGCGTGTCTTAGTGGCGACGTGCGGTATATTCCCCCCCCCCCCCCCCCCCCTCCCTCACACCCGTGTAATCCGACCCATGCGGACACCGAGGTATCTGACTTTTCACGGAAACATATTGGCCGTGTGTGTACAGTTACTTGTCCACAGCGTTGGTGTTTGTGCAGTTGTTTCGGCATGCGTGTAAACAAAACTACCTCGCACTTGTCGACGTTTACCTTAATACGCCATTTCTCTACATCTACATCTACATGGATACTCTGAAAATCTCATTTAAGTGCCTGGCAGTGGGTTCATCGAGCCACCTTCACAATTCTCTGTGCGACTGCTACGGTCGCAGGTTCGAATCCTGCCTCGGGCATGGGTGCGTGTGATGTCCTTAGGCTAGTTAGGTTTAAGTAGTTCTAAGTTCTGGGGGACTAATGACCACAGCAGTTGAGTCCCATAGTGCTCAGAACCATTTGAACCACAATTCTCTATTATTCCAATGTCGTATAGCGCGCGGAAAGAATGAACACCTATATCTTTCCGTACGCGCTCTGATTTTCCTTATTTTATCGTGGTGATAGTTCCTCCCTGTATAGGTCGGTGTCAACAAAATATTTTCGCATTCTGAGGAGAAAGTTGGTGATTGGAATTTCGTGAGAAGATTCTCTCGCAACGAAAAACGCCTTTCTTTTAATGATGACCAACCCAAATTCTGTATCATTTCTGTGACACTCTCTCCCATATTTCGCGATAACACAAAACGTGCTGCCTTTCTTTGAACTTTTTCGATGTACTCCGTCAGTCGTACCTGCTAGGGATCCCACAACGCGCAGCAGTATTCTAAAAGAGGACGGACAAACGTTGTGTAGGCAGTCTCCTTAGTAGGTCTATTACATTTTCTAAGCGTCCTGCCAATAAAACGCAGTCTTTGGTTAGCCTTCTCCACAACATTTCTCAAACATACTCTCGACTGCTTGTGGTCTTGAGCAAATGTTTGGTGGTGACCTATCTTTGCCTAGGATGGCGGTGTCAACTGTGTAGACGGCAACCATCCTTCTATGTGTTGTTGCAATATCGTTAATGCAGAGATTAAACAAGGGGGGCCTCAGGATGGTGCCTCGGCGTACTCCTATCTCACTAATAGAAGTTTCGAGATATGAGTGTAGGAAATGTACGAGTCCGTCTTGCAAACTGCAAACCAGCGTCGCTGAGTTTGCAGATGCAGCTGTTGTGCCAGAGACGATCAAAGGTTTATCACTGTCCAAGGATACGGCCCTCATTGCTCTGCTGCTGTTGTAGTGGCCTGTTATATTCTACTACGCAAAGGAATTGTTGAGTTGTAGAGTGGTGATTCCTGAAGCAGAATTGCTCTGACTTCATCAGGTTCCAGCTCTCGACTAATAGACGGCTACGGAGTGGCACGTCAAGTGTTTATCTTTTTCTGTGTTTTCTTCGTACTATATTTATTGACTTTCGTACGAGTTTTTCTGTGTAAGAAATTTAATCTCGCGTTTCTGTAAGTGTAAATTCATTCATTCTGTTACGCAGTACATCACTGAACAGCCACCTACATAGCTCATTAACGTATCAGCGTCCACTGTTGATACATCAGGAGGGTAGCAAGTTCCTTTTCTAGGATTCTGTCTGCTTTTATAGTTTACAGACAGACAGTCATGCGAAATAATTTTGAACAAGTTTTCTGAAAACTCTCTTGAGCAGCTAGCTCGGCAGCCCACACGCCATGGAAACATCTTAGACCTTTCAGCTACAAATAGCTGGACGTTATCGAAAGTGTCTGTACAGAAACGGGGATAAGCGAACATGATGTCATTATAACAACTGTTATTAAGAAAGTTAATAAATCACTCAAGAAGGCTAGGAGACTGTTTCTACTAGATAGAGCAGATAAGCAGTTGTTAGCATTTCACTTAGACAGTGAACTGGCATCACTTAGTTCCAGTAAGATAGATGTAAAGAAATTCTGGGCAAAGTTTAAGCTGAAAATCCTAATCTGGAGAGTTATATGACTAGTAAGTGGATAAAGTATGGAAAAAATCCGCCATGACTTAATAACGAAATTCGGAAGATGCTGAGGAAGCAAAGGCTGTTGCATTCTCGATTCAAAAGAGAAAGCACAAATGACGACAGGCGATGATCAGTAGGGATTCGTGTGTCTGTGAAAATATCTATGCACGTACCATACAGCAACTAGCACCGTCACAGCTAAACAATAGATCAGGCAGAGGACCCGAGAAAATTCTGGTTCTATGTAAAATCACTAAGTAGGCCTGAGGCTTCCATTCAGCCCCTTGTTCACCAGTCTAGTGAGTCAGTTGAAGATAGCAAAAGGAAAGCCAAAGTTATCAATTTCACGTTCAAGAAATCGTTCACATAGGAGAATCGTACAAACATATCGGCATTTGACCATCGGACGGACTCCCGTATGGACGACAGATTAACAAGCATCCCTGAAGTAGAGAAACGACTGAATGATTTGCAAGCAAATAAATCACCAGGTCCGGATGGAATCCCAATTCGTCTTTATAAAGAGTACTCTACGGCATTTCCCCTTATCTAGCCTGCACTTATCGTGAATCTCTCGCCCAGAACGAAGTCCCAAGTGACTGAAAATGTGCGTAGGTGACGCCAGTATATAAGAAGGGTAAAAGAACGGACCCCCATAGTTATAAACCAATATCCCTATCTTCGGTTTGCTGCAGACTCCTTGAACGTGTTCTCAGTTCGAATATACTAAACTTTCTTGAGATTAAGAAGCTTACAATCAAGAATCAGCAAGGTTTTATAGAGAATCGCTCGTGTGAAACTCAGCTTGCCCTTTTCTCACATGATGTGCTGCGAACTGTGGAGGAAGGGCAACAAACAGATTCCATATTTCTAGATTTACGGGAAGTTTTTGACACGTTGCCTAATTACATGCTGTTAACGAAGGCACGAGCATATGGGACAAGTTCACAGATATGTAGATGTTTCGAAGACTTCTTAAATAACAGAATCCAGTACGTCATCGTCGACGGCGCGTGCTCATCAGAGACAAGGGCATTGCCAGGAGTGTCCCAGGGAAGAGTGGAAGGATAGCTGTTGTTCTCTGTGTACATAAATGATTTGGAGGACAGGGTGGGCAGCAATCTGCGGTTGTTTGATGATGATGCTATGGATTCGTTAAGGTGTCGAAGTTGAGTGACTATGGGAAAATACAAAACGACTTACACAAAATTTCTAGTTGGTGTGATGAATGGCAGCCAGCTCTGAATGTGAAAGAATGTAAGTCAATTCGGATGACTAGGAAGAATAAACCTGTAGTGTTCGGATACAGTATTACTAGCGTCTAGTTTGACACAGTTGTTTTAACTGGACGTAACGTTGCAAACCGATAAAAAATGGAACGAGCGTGTGACACCTGCCGGTGCCTGTGGCCGAGCGGCTGTAGGCACTTCAGTCTGGAGCCGCGCTGCCGCTACGGTCATAGGTTCGAATCCTGCGTCTGGCATGGATGTGTGTGATGTCCTTATGTTGGTTAGGTTTAAGTAGTTCTAAGTCTAGGGGACTGATGACCTGAGATGTTAAGTCCCATAGTGCTTAGAGCTATTTTTGTGTGGGAGCTAAGGTAGGGAAGGCGAATGGCCGACTTCGGTTTATTGGGAGAATTTTTGGAAAGAGTGGTTCGCCTGTAAAGGAGACCGCATATAAGACGCTGGTGCGACATGTTCTTGTGTACTGCTTGAGGCCGGACTGAAGGAAGGCATCAAAGCACTTCAAAAGCGGGCTGCTGTATTTGTTACCGATAGATTCGAACAACACTCAAATTCGAATCACTGGAAGGAAGGAGACGTTCTTTTCGAGAAACACTGTTGAGAAAATTTAGAGAACCGAAATCTGAAGCGGATTGCCAAACGATTCTACTGCCGCCAACACACATTGCGCTTAAGGACCACGAAGAAAAGATATGAGAATTTAGGGCTCGTTGGAGGCACATAGACGGACGATTTTCCGTCGCTCTATTTGCGAGTGTAACAGGAAAGGAAATGACTAGTAGAGGTACAGTGTACCCTACACCACGCACCGTACGGTTGCTTGCGGAGTATCTATGTAGATGTAGATGTAGATCCAACTGCTAGTGAGTCGTTTTAGATTCACCATCTCAACAAACTCACTAGGCGAGCTCAGCACGCTCACGGGTCAGTAATTTTGTGGGAAGGAGTGGGCTTCCCCTGGCTTACTGAGCATCTTCCAAAAGGCAGGGGAGCGTTGGTGTCGTAGGGCAGCATTCGTGATGTTAAGTATTTTGTGTCTTTATCCGTGGACTTCATGAGGAGACGGTTCTGAATGCCGTCGAGACAGGGAGGATTTCTAGCTGAGGAATACTTAATAGCCCACGTGTTTTCCATGTCTGCTAGCCTGGGCGAAATCACCTCCCGACACCATTTCCATATGTATCAGACAAGCATACGTATCTGAGTGACAGTATATTGTGAAGATATAGACACTGTATAAACACAGATATTGTGACCACAAATGATGCACCCATGTCTGAACGGGACAATATGACAATACACTATTTGTCTCACTGCAAGGGAATCACGAATTGTGCTAGCAAAAGGGCTGCGACATATGAAAGTTTCTGAGGCCCATCTTTATAAAGAATGGTTGCGGGACTTCAGCTGTTCAATATAAAATGTCAAATCAAAAACACCTTCACCCGTTCTATATTTCAAATTTTATTTTACTTATGTGGCCAATTTCGGCGTTTCACTACGCCATCACCAGGCCCCCTGACCGATGTTTTGTAAGAATCCAATCTCATGTGCAATAGGAATAGGGGCCAGCATTCAGTAACTAATATCTGTAGATTACTTTTACAAGAACACGATCCCTTCGTTCATCAAGCCGCGCGGGATTAACCGAGCGGTCTCGGACGCTACAGTCATGGACTGTGCAGCTGGTCCCGGTGGAGGTTCGAGTCCTCCCGCGGGCATGGATGTGTGTGTTTGTCCTTAG
Organism: Schistocerca nitens; assembly: GCF_023898315.1. Lineage (NCBI taxonomy): Eukaryota > Metazoa > Arthropoda > Insecta > Orthoptera > Acrididae > Schistocerca > Schistocerca nitens. The sequence continues at coordinate 488,020,662 of NC_064618.1, forward strand.
GATAATTTAGGTTAAGTAGTGTGTAAGCTTAGGGACTGATGACCTTCGCAGTTAGGTCCCATAAGATTTCACACACATTTTTTTGAACGTTCATCAATTGCAGACTGTTAGACTAACATGTACATGAGATTGTATTCTTCTGACACGTTGGTCTGGAGGCCTGAGGTGGGTTAATGAAATGCCAAAACTGATCGCATAAGTAAAAGAAATTTGGAATACTGACGTTCTTTATGGAAGTTTTGATCAGTCCTGGAAGCGTGCTCGGATAGGTGAAGTGATTAAGGCGATCACTCGCATTAAGCGAGAGATTCGGGTTCGAGTCCCGGACCGGCACAAATTTTCATATTTCACAAACAACTGACTTCAATGCATAATCGCAGAATGCAAACCTATTTCGTAACGTTTACTAGGACTGTAATCGTCCGTGACAGTGTCATTGTACTGAGAAGATTCACACACTATATAAACAGAGACACTATAACAATCAGTGATGAATATGAAAGGACACTTGGCGTCTCCAGGAAGCGCCGACGAACATTTCGTCTCAAATAAAAGCTATTACCTGTGACGTGATTTATCGCCCCTATACGTTTGAATTAAAATACAAGTTTACATCTCTATTATAAAGTAAAACTGCAGCACTTACAGGCACAGTGTTTTCGTCTGGGCTAGTTTTTCCACTAACCGATTCTACTGATCTTCGGAAAAGCTGCAGAAGAACCGGTAGTCGTTATACCTCCTTCTTCATTCTTCTGATAATCTTTGCCTCCAGTCCAGTGTGGGTGTGAAGGCTTTGTTCCGTGATTGATGCACATTCTTACCACAGCAATTATCACCTTTCTCCCTACTTTTCTGATGCAAGGAGTATTCGTAAGCTGAATAGACCACTGCGGCTTATTGAATGCTGCCATTCTATTATACATTCATCGCTAAGAAATTTTGTATGAAACGCGATGGCAGGAGAGTTGTTTGTATCTACTAGTGTTACAGCGCTAGGGATGCAGTCTGATGAAGACTGCTCCTTACTGCGGCCTCGACTTACATTTGGCGGAACCATGAGACAGGTGAGCCTTTTTCCCTTACTTTCGTTACTGTTTTCCACTGAGGTGACTGAAGTCAAAGGATATCTTCTAATATCATGTCGGACCTTATTTAGCACGACGTAGTGCGTGGGATGGAATCAACAAGTCGTTGGGAGTCCCCTGCAGAAATATTGAGCCGCGCTGCCTCTACAACCGTCCATAGCTGCGAAAGTGTTGCCGTGCAGGATTTTGTGCACAAACTGACCTCTCAAATTTATCCCATAAATTCTCTATGCGACTGATGTCGGGCGATCTGCGTAGCCATTTCATTCGCTCGAACTGTCCAGAATGTTCCTCAAATCAATCGTGAACAACTGTGGCCCGGTGACATGGCGCATCGTCATCGATAAAAACGCCGTCGTTGTTTGGGAACATGAAGTCCATGAATGGCTGTAAATGGTCTCCAAGTAGCCGAACATAACCGTTTCCAGCCCACATCATTATGGAGCCACCACCAGCTTGCACAGCCCTTATTGACAAATTTTGTCGCTTCGTGGAGCCTGCACCCCGTTCTAACCCTCCCATCAGCTCTTACTGACTAAAATCGGAACTCATCTGACAAGGAACGGTTTAGGGTCCAACCGATATGGTCACGAGCGCAGGAGACGCGCTGCAGACGGTGTGCTGTCAGCAGAGACATTCGTGTCGGTCTTCTGCTGCCATAGCCCATTAAGACCAAATTTCACCACACTGTCCTAACGGATACGTTAGTCTTACGACCCTCATTGATTTCTGCGGTTATTTCACGCAGTGGTGCTTGTCTGTTAGCAATGACAAGCCGCTGCTCTCGGTCGTTAAGTGAAGGTCGTCGACCACTGCGTTGTCCACGGTGAGACGTAATGCCTGTTAATATTCTCGGCACACTCCTGACAGTGTGGATCACGGAATATTGATTCCCCTAGCTATATTCGAAATGGAATGTCCTTTGCGTCTAGCTCCAGCTATCATTCCGTGCTCAGTCTGTTAAAACACGTCGTGAGGCCTTAATAATGTTGGAAACCTTTTCGTGTGAATCACCGGAGTACAAATGACAGTTCCACCCAATGCATTACTCTTTTATACGTTGTGGTTCAAATGGCTCTGAGCACTATGGAACTTAACGTCTGAGATCATCAGTCCCCTAGAAATTAGAACTAATTAAACGTAACTAACCTACGGACATCACACACACACATCCATGCCCGAGACAGGATACGAACCTGCGACGGTAGCGGTCGCGCGGTTCCAGACTGTAGCGCATAGAACCGCTCGGCCACCCCGGCCGGCTACACGTTGTGTATGCAATACTACCGCCATCTGTATGTGTGCATATCGCTGTCCCATTACTTTAGTCACCTCACTTCCCAGTGGCTATAACTAAACTTTCTCTATTTAATACGTTATAACGCGGACACTAGTAACCGTACGAGTACCAAACTTGGTAGCATTAATGGCAAAAGTATGGGCAGATTCGCCGTCCACTTACAACTATGCCCACCATCTTCCGCGGTCAGTTACCGTCTCACACACCTGACCAGTCGTAGTGCACTTGGCCGGCCGGTGTGGCCGTGCGGTTCAAGGGGCTTCAGTCTGGAACCGCGTGACCGCTACGGTCGCAGGTTCGAATCCTGCCTCGGGCATGGATGTGTGTGATGTCCTTAGGTTAGTTAGGTTTAAGTAGTTCTAAGTTCTAGGGGACTGATGACCATAGATGTTAAGTCCCATAGTGCTCAGATCCATTTGAACCATTTCGTAGTGCACTTGTTGACGTATCAACATGAGCTTGGACAAAAGGAGCAGGGAGTTATTGGTGAAGCTCTATTATCAAAACAACAGTAATGCTGCAGCTGCACTTGAGGATATCTGGACTGAAAAGATTACGGAAAGGTCCTTTTCCTCCACCTGCTGTGCGAAGCATGATGAAGAAGTTCAACCAGCTGGAGAACTGGGCGTCGCTCCGGGAAGAGGTTCAAATGGCTCTGAGCACTATGGGACTTAACATCTGAGGTCATCAGTCCCCTATAACTTAGAACTACTTAAACCTAACTAGCCTAAGGACATCACACACATCCATGCCCGAGGCAGGATTCTAACCTGCGACCGTAGCGGTCGCGCGGTTCCAGACTGAAGCGCCTAGAACCGGTCGGCCACACTGACCGGCCCGAGAAGAGGCCGACGACCTGTTGCACTACAGGCGTTTCACAGAAACGCTGTTGCTATGGCAGACAAAAGCTTCGCTCAGTTCCCGATCGTGAGGCAGTGCGCGTGCTGTGTCACGACAGTTGAACATCCCGTGGTTTACTGTACTGAAGGTGCTTCGAACTATTCTCAAATGTATCTGTACTAGATCCATATCGTACAGCGGCTTGCACCACAGGACGCACAACTACGTGTTGACTTCACTCTCGACTTTCTCGCAAGGATTGAAGGTGATGAGGGCTGGCCCTGCACCATCCTATGGACAGACGAAGCTAATTTTTCTCTGACATATAGAAATGCCGAGTGTGGGGATCTTCACCTCCAGTCACTCTGCATGAAGTTCCTCTGTAGGGTGAACGTGTCACCCTATGATGTGGCTTCACGGCTACGTTCATCATCGGCCCATTCACTTTTGAACAGGTTGGCACTCAAGGACCGAAACATCCAGTGTGACTGGCCAACGTTGCTGCGATGTGCTTCGACAGCGTATCATATTCGCCCTACAGGAGAGAGACGCATTCAGCTGAACAGTTTTCATGTAAGACGTTGCTCACGTCACATCGCTCGTAAAGATCACCTGCTTCTCCGAAACACATTTGGGAACAATCAAATTATCAGCCGATCGTTTCGAAATTCTAGTCCAGCACGACCACCTTATCTCACTCCCTGTGATTCCCGGTTGTGGGGCTACCTGAAGGACACAATTGCTGATCCGAAGGGGAGCATATCAGGTAGCCAGCATGCATACGGACATGCTTCGATCCGCTGTGCAGGATGCAATCCCGCGCTTTCATACACTTCTGGACACTGATGGATGCCATATTCTACATATAAATCTACATTTATACCCCGCAAGCCACCCAACGGTGTGTGGCGGAGGGCACTTTACGTGCCACTGTCATTACCTCCCTTTCCTGTTCCAGTCGCGTATGGTTCGCGAGAAGAACGACTGCCGGAAAGCTTCCGTGCGAGCTCGAATCTCTCTAATTTTAAATTCGTGATCTCCTCGGGAGGTATAAGTAGCGGGAAACAATATATTCGATACCGCATCCAGAAACCTGGACAGCAAGCTACACCACGATACAGAGCTCCTCTCTTGTAGAGTCTGCCACTTGAGTTTGCTAAACATCTCCGTAACGCTATCACGCTTACCAAATAACCCTGTGACGAAACGCACCGCTCCTCTTTGGATCTTCTCTACCTCCTCTGTCAACCCGATCTGGTACGGATCCCACACTGACGAGCAATACTCAAGTATAGGTCGAACGAGTGTTTAGTAAGCCACCTCCTTTGTTAATGGACTACATTTTCTAAGGACTCTCCCAATGAATCTCAGCCTGGCACCCGCCTTATCAACAATTAATTTTATATGATCAATCCACTTCAAATCGTTCCGTACGCATACTCCCAGATATTTTACAGAAGTAACTGCTACCAGTGTTTGTTCCGCTATCATATAATCATACAATAAAGGATACTTCTTTCTATGTATTCGCAAGGAATTTAATTTGTCTATGTTAAGGGTCGGTTGCCACTCCCTGCACCAAGTGCGTATCCGCTGCAGATCTTTCTGCATTTCGCTGCAATTTTCTAATGCTGCAACTTCTCTGTATACTACAGCATCATCCGCGAAAAGCCGCATGGAACTTCCGACACTATCTACTAGGTCATTTATATATATTGTGAAAAGCAATGGTCCCATAACACTCCCCTGTGGCACGACAGAGGTTACTTTAACGTCTGTAGACGTCTCTCCATTGAGAACAACGTGCTGTGTTCTTTTTGCTAAAAACTCTTCAATCCAGTCACACAGCTGGTCTGATATACCGTTGGCTCTTACTTGGTTTATCAGGCGACAGTGCGGAACTGTATCGAACGCCTTCCGGAAGTCAAGAAAAATGGCATCTACCTGGGAGCCTGTATCTAATATTTTCGGGGTCTCATGAACAAATAAAGCGAGTTGGGAGTCACACGATCGCTGTTTCCTACAGAGCAGATTCTGGGTTTCCAGAAATATGATACGCGAGCAAAAAACATGTTCTAAAATTCTACAACAGATCGACGTCAGAGATATAGGCCTACAGTTTTGCGCATCTGCTCGACGACCCTTCTTGAAAACTGGGACTACCTGTGCTCTTTTGCAATCATTTGGAACCTTCCGTTCCTCTAGAGATTTGCGGTACACGGCTGTTAGAAGGGGGGCAAGTTCTTTCGCGTACTCTGTGTGGAATCGAATTGGTATCCCGTCAGGTCCAGTGGACTTCCCTCTGTTGAGTGATTCCAGTTGCTTTTCTATTCCTTTCCCACAACAGTTATGCTACATTATTTTGTTTCTAAATTAAACTCAGAAGAGTTGAGTGATTCCAGTTGCTTTTCTATTCCTTGGACACTTATTTCAATGCAAGCCATTTCTTCGTTCGTGCGAGGATTTAGAGAAGGAGCTGCAGTGCGGTCTTCCTCCGTGAAACAGCTTTGGCAAAAGGTGTTTAGTATTTCAGCTTTACGCGTGTCATCCTCTGTTTCAATGCCATCGTTGTCCCAGAGTGTCTGGATACTGAGCCCCTTTTGTAGCAATAATGGTACCGGTATGTAATGGTATGATGTATCTTAGGAGCACGTTAAGGTATGATGCATCGTAGCAGCACGTTAAAAGTGTTTCAAATGAACTGATTCTGCATTATTTCTCTTCCCAATGTCCTTGATATTAACGCTACCAAGTTTAGTCATCGTACGGTAATTAGTTTCCGTGTTATGGCGTGTTAAACAGGGAAAGTTCCCCAGTTGCTGCCGCCAATGGCTTGCACTGCTGTAGAGCTGCACTGCACGTACTCGCTTCTGGCCACGCGCCTGCGCTCTCGCGTGCCCTGTTGGGTGCCGGTAGACTTTAGAGGCCTCGCTTTGACAGCCATGGTGGAGGCGGAGCGGCAGCGGCTGGAGCAGCTGACGGCGGGTTGGGACGACCCCACCAACGTGGACTGGGGGCCGCCCGACGACAGCGAGCCGCCCCCGTCCGCGGGGGCGGACTCTACCGGCACGGAGCACGACGCGGAGGCCGTGGGCGCACAGGACGCCGAGCCACGCATCTTCCCACCGGGGCAGACCTTCAAGTGCATCGCACTCTACAACTACACGGTACGTATTTCTTGTGTGTTACATTCACATATACGACAATCAGATTTGAGACAGTTTAATATCTACAACTCCATCAGGGACCCAGATAAATGGACAGAATTAAATAATATAGCAGACAATTACAAGCAGAGTTCAATAGAGGTAGATCATGGAGAGACAGACAGAGAGGACGGAGATCTTCAACTAATGATAGCAGTACTGAGGAACTCGATGGTCATATTACTGATAATGATACAGACACAGAGTTGGATAATTTAGCTGATTCACACCTGTAACATTTTGTTGTAGAACTTTGTATAAAGTTACGTAAAAAACTCTAATTAAATGTGGCAATGTGTAGTAGTATTTAAAGCTAAATATGAATGACATTAGAGTATGTTTCGATATAGAATAGGGTAGAAAATTGCTGGTGAGAGGGCCATTGCTCGATGATGTCATTCCGAACCCTGCCCGTCACACCAGCATCACAACAAACACATACACAAAAAAGAAGATGTATTAATCACTAGATGTTGGATATGGACACACAATTTGAGAACTAGTATTTAGTATGAGGCCAAGAGTGGTAAGGCTCGAGGAATGTTCCGAGGTTTTCTTCTCATGGCCTTGTTGATGTAGGGATACTTAGTAAATATCACTTTGTTTTTTGTATTTTTGAGTTGGTATACTTCAAATTATGATAATTAAAATTATTTTGTATTATTAATATTTAAAATTATAAGTATGTTTGTTTGTATTTTCTTTTTCTTTGCTAATTATTAAATGCTGCTCAGTTGTTGACTAAAACTGCCTGACACTGTACTTGGTCCGCCCCCACGGGGCGGGACACGGGCAACGGGACATCAGTAACTCAAGTTCGTATATGTATTAGATCAGTATGTGGAGCTCTGATGGGTCTATGTTCATTACTATGTGGATTTTCCCTTGTTCTTGATCTTGAGTTACTGATGTGACGGCTAAGAGACCAACTGCAGTATTACAGCCCGCTTTTTTATACAGGCAGCGGACTTATTTGGCAAGCAGCAAATGAAAAAAAAGAAAAAAAAAGTGGTACGTACGGGTCTCCCAAATGCAGACGAGTAACATATCGCAGGACATTCGGCAACGCAAAGCAATGGTAACGCCTTGAGGGAGAGACTAACGTTTATTACACTGTAGGAAATACTGCAAGCACCCACAAGTCTTTTTTTTAATTGTTATTTTGTACTGTTATTAGTTTTAGGCCTGCGCCCATCATCAAACAGTAGCGTAGACTTCTTTGCAAGTTTTACATTTGTGTCCTAAAGTATAACGCAGGTTTTTGTGGTTACATAATTTTGCATTTATACACTGAAGAGCCAAAGAAACAGGCATACGTACCTAATATGGTGTACGGCCCCAGCGGGCACGCAGAGGCGCCGTAGGAGGACGTGGCATGGGCTCGACTAATGTCCGAAGTAGTGCTGCAGGGAACTAACACCATGAATCCTGCAGGAGTGTCCATAAATCCGTATAAGAGTACGAGGGGGTGCGATCTCTTCTGAACAGCACGTTGCAAGGCATTCCAAATATGATCAATTATGTTCATGTCTGGGGAGTTTGGTGGCCAGCGGATGCGTTTAAACTCAGAAGAGTGTTCCTGGAGTCACTCTGTAGCAATTCTGGATGTGTGGGGTGTCGCACTATCCTGCTGGAACTGCACAATGCCGGAATGCACTATGGACGTGAATGGATGGAGGTGATCAGACAGTAAGCTTACGTACGTGTCACGTGTCAGGGGTCCTATATCACTCCATCTGCACATGCCCCACAACATTACAGAGCCTTCAAAAGCTTGAACAGTCCCCAGCAGACATACACGGTCCATTGGCTCAAATGGCTCAGAGCACTATGGGACTTAACTGCTGAGGTCATCAGTCCCCTAGAACTACTTAAACCTGACTAACCAAAAAAATCACAGAAATCCATGCCCGAAGCAGGATTCGAACCTGCGACCGTAGCGGTAGCGTGGTTCCAGACTGTAGCGCCTAGAACCGCTCGGCCACTCCGACCGGTACAGGGTCCTTTGGGTCATGATGTTGTCTCTGTACCCGTACACGACCATCCGCTCGATACAATTTGAAACGAGACTCGTCCGACCATGTAACATGTTTCCAGTCATCAACAGTCGAATGTCAGTGTTGACGGGCCAAGGCGAGGCGTAAAGCTTTGAGTCGCGTAGTCATCAAGGGTACACGAGTGGTCCTTCGGTTCCGAAAACCCATATTGATGATGTTTCGTTGAATGGTTCGCACGCTGACGCTTGTTGATGACGCATCATTGAAATACGCAGCAATTTCCACTAAGGGTTGCACTTCCGTCACGCTGAACGATTCTCTTCAGTCGTCGTTGTTCCCGTTCTTGCAGGATCTTTCCCCGGCTGCAGTGATGTTGGGGATTTGATATTATACCGAATTCCTGATATTAACGTACACTCGTGAAGTCGTAGGGGAAAATACCCATTTCATCGCTACCTCGGAGATGCTGTGTCCCATCGCCCGTGCGCCGACTACATAACACCACATTCAAACTTACTTAAATCTTGATAAGCTGCCATTGTAGCAGCAGCAACCGATCTGACAACTGCACCGGACTCTTGTTGTCTTATATACGCAGCGCTATACTGCCTGTTTATATATCTCTGTATGTGATTAAGCATGCCTATACTAGTTTCTTTGGCGCTTCTGTACATACGCTCTATAAATGCATACTTCATGAAAAAGATCCCATTTACATATTATAAGGCAGAGATTTGCTCTTCCGTTGCGATCCGTGCTGATCAATGAACTGAACTAAATACAAGATGACATACACATCGGCTTCTGATATGATGTGCCAAAAGAACGTGATATATGTACAGATGTGTCACACTTCTTAATTGCGAAGGTACTTCTGTATTACAGGTAATTTTATACGGTTATACATTTAATTATTTATGTAAGAAAATGAAACACCTACAGCCGTCCTTATGATGCCATTTTATTGTCTTGTTGTCTCTCCAACCGTCAACTATCAAGTTAGTTGATAGTTGATGGTTGGAGAGACATCATCACGATTACGAGCAGTCTGCGAAAACCATTACAGATCTTGGTCACTGATTCATCGTGCATGCGGATGGTGTTAACCCTATCGACATCAGCTAAGGTGAATTGAACCACTGAAGCACTGAAACTCGTAGCCATACAATAAATGACATCATAAAGACGGCTGTAAGTGTTTCAATTTATTACTGATGCATCGTGTATACGGATGGTTTTAACCCTCTCGGCATCAGCTAAGCTCTGAAGATGGTGCACTGAAGCACTGAAACTGGTAGCCATTGAATAAGTGACATCATAAGGACGGTTGTAAGTGTTTCAGTTTCTTTCGTAAGTGAACGGCCAAAGTCCCTCAGATCTCCAGTCACAAGGATGGACATGTAGGTTTGAAAAATTCTGGTAATGGCCAAAGAAGAATTTTTTCTCGAAAAATTAATTATTATTTCTTTCATTTCAAATTATAGGAGTTGTATGAAATTTTGGAAGTACATTTGGTTTTTTAATTCAACTGATCATTCAGGATGCAGTCAGGTTTACTGTGAATGTGGTTGTATATTTCTAGTTCCTCGAACAAATTCATATGAACTCCTGTTACGGCAAAGAGTAATATCTGTAAGTTTTATTCGCTGCTTAACTCTGTGTTTCCATATTGGGACAAGTGAGCAGCGCAGTTTGGCTTATTTAGGTTGCTGAGCCGGACAGCATCCCTGTGTTCGCAGTATCGTATGTTGAAAGCCCTACCAGTTTGGACAATGCAAAATTTGGAACACACAGTACAATTTAGTTTACAAAGGCTATACTGTGCTCTACTTCATTTTATAAATTTAAGTTGTGTATAATTTTGTCTTTCATTTTATTGTTTGTAGAAAAACTAATATTGATGTTTTTGGCACGTAGTAAGTTTGCAATCTGATGTGACACTATACTAATCAGTGGTATGCAGACATGTTTCACAGAGTTTGAGCAACTAGTGGTGCTAAAGTGGTTTGATTTGGACTTACAGCTATCTTTATTACTGTATTTATTGTTAATTCTGTTGTAAAATTCAGTGATGGTGTAAGAGCTATACCCATTACTGTGGGCTATTGATCGTTTTTAGTTCTTGTAGTTTATCTTCAGCATCCAAAGAGAGTTTTTCCATTCTCTTGATTGCTGCCTTATAACATGCCATTTTGTGTTACTCTGGGTAACATGACGAGCTGTTGACTGTGTCAGCCATTGTACTGAGTTTTCTGATCTTTTATATTTATGTTTATCGCTATATTTAGTAATATTTAGATCCAAGAAATTTATGCCATTATCAGATTCGTGCTCAACAAACCATTTTATGTTTTGGTGTAGTTTGTTAAGCTCTGTTGCAAATTGATCATTTTCTTCTACTGTTCCTTCAACTACCGTAAGGGTGTCATTCACGTAGTGTTTGTAAAATATGATTTTTTGTTGTTGTCGTGTTACCTCTGAAAAGTGTTGTTTGTAAGTGATATATGTAAATGTTGGTTAGCAAACTAGATAGGCAGCTCTCCATTACAAGGTCATCTTCCTGTTCATAAAATTTGCTCTTAAGGCTGATTACCGAAAGCACATAGCTTTTGTTTACACACAAATTATCTTCAAATGTAAAGGTATTGGTGTGAATCTCATTAAATTTTTAATGGGCTCTTTTGAGAGTTCACTGTCGGGCGTATAGGACAATGTTGCGTGTGAACCTTTGGCTGCGATCGAAGTAGTGGGGCTGAAGGGTTCATTATTGTGCATTCTGAGGTATCGGTTCTTATCCAGTCGCCCGCACTTTCAAATACGCGTGCCGCCATTTTCGCCGCCGTGTTTCCTACAGCCGCCACTGTGGCACGAGGGCGCTGTCACGAACGATTACGCTGCTGCCAATGAGATGCAATCATCCCTTCTGCGGAGCCCCAGTGGCGTGTGTAATTAAGTTCGAACATTCAAGCACTGACCCTATTTTGTGTATGTTGTGTACATAGTTCCGCGTAGTCAGCGCGTACACAACTTTCCCACTAGAGCACGCCCCGCTAAGCACAACAGCGCAGGCGCAGCGCTCGTCCGTCTGCGCACTACGAGATGGCGCTGCCTTAGAGATGGACCAAATTCTGCTTCCGCCGATCCGCGTATTAATATGTAACGCAGCAAATGAGATTGCTGCTAACGTAGAACCTTTTCTCCTCGCGGATCACACTCGCGCAGTGATACCTGAATGCGTGAGGTATTATAACGAGTGTACAGACCTCCGATTAGTCAATCTGCCTTAGTCTGCATTTGTCTGCACCAGTCTGTACCAGTCTATAGTCAAGTTTCAGTCTGCACCTAATAAGATTACCATATTCCTGTACATAGCCATGAAGATAAATGAATAGACACTTTCCAGAATGAGATTTTCACTCTGCAGCGGAATGTGCGCTGATATGAAACTTCCTGGCAGATTAAAACTATCTGCCCGACCGAGACTCGAACTCGGGACCTTTGCCTTTCGCGGGCAAGTGCTCTACCAACTGAGCTACCGAAGCACGACTCACGCCCGGTACTCACAGCTTTACTTCTGTCAGTATCTCGTCTCCTACCTTCCAAACTTTACAGAAGCTCTTCTGCGAACCTTGCAGAACTAGCACTCCTGAAAGAAAGGATATAGCGGAGACATGGCTTAGCCAGGAAGTTTCATATCAGCGCACACTCCGCTGCAGAGTGAAAATCTCATTCTGGAAACATCTCCAAGGCTGTGGCTAAGCCATGTCTCCGCTATATCCTTTCTTTCAGGAGTGCTAGTTCTGCAAGGTTCGCAGAAGAGCTTCTGTAAAGTTTGGAAGGTAGGAGACGAGATACTGGCAGAAGTAAAGCTGTGAGTACCGGGTGTGAGTCGTGCTTCGGTAGCTCAGTTGGTAGAGCATTTGCCCGCGAAAGGCAAAGGTCCCGAGTTCGAGTCTCGGTCGGGCACACAGTTTTAATCTGCCAGGAAGTTTCAATAGACACTTTGTCAAGTATCAGAGATATGTGAGAATAAGATTAATGCACCAAGACCAAAGGAACTTCAGGTTGTCAATTGTAAACAGCATCAAGAATGGTTCAAATGGCTCTGAGCACTATGGGACTTAACATCTATGGTCATCAGTCCCCTAGAACTTAGAACTACTTAAACCTAACTAACCTAAGGACGTCACACAACACCCAGCCATCACGAGGCAGAGAAAATCCCTGACCCCGCCGGGAATCGAACCCAGCATCAAGAATCAAGTTACGTAATGTCTACAGTTTTTATTATTTTAATAAATGTGTGTGAAAGTTAATCAAGTTCTGTTTGAAGTTGGTCGCCGTCAATCTGCTACTCTAAGCGTGCAAGTGGCATTTCTATCGTCTGACCTAACAGCAGAAGATAAACACGCCATGATAAGTCCACGAGACATATTGCTGACACTCACCTACTTCGTTAGGGCAACAAGTCAAATAATCTGATGGTGTGTGTACCGAAGGTCTTACAGTACGCACAACACAGTGTATTTTCAAGTTGAATAACATTTACAGACTTTCATAGTAGTCAATGCTCAACATCTTCTCAATGGGAATTGTATTGAAGAATGACAGATTTATAACTGTTTTGCCTCTGTATATGTTACTACATCCAGATCTACTGTTAGCAGCTGACGCTGGAATAGAATTATATATTATTTGTACTACTTGATGTTAGATGTAGAATAAATTAATATCTGAATTCTCTGTTCATGAACGGCATCTGTTTCTCGTTCCTGCATCCACTAAAGAGGCACACAGCGTGCTAAGGAAGACGTAACACACTTAGATTTTTCAGCTCAGTGCAATTTTAGGCACGTTTTTTTCGCAACAAGTCAACAGCCGATGCCATCTTGTATTTACACTCCTGGAAATGGAAAAAAGAACACATTGACACCGGTGTGTCAGACCCACCATACTTGCTCCGGACACTGCGAGAGGGCTGTACAAGCAATGATCACACGCACGGCACAGCGGACACACCAGGAACCGCGGTGTTGGCCGTCGAATGGCGCTAGCTGCGCAGCATTTGTGCACCGCCGCCGTCAGTGGCAGCCAGTTTGCCGTGGCATACGGAGCTCCATCGCAGTCTTTAACACTGGTAGCATGCCGCGACAGCGTGGACGTGGACCGTATGTGCAGTTGACGGACTTTGAGCGAGGGCGTATAGTGGGCATGCGGGAGGCCGGGTGGACGTACCGCCGAATTGCTCAACACGTGGGGCGTGAGGTCTCCACAGCACATCGATGTTGTCGCCAGTGGTCGGCGGAAGGTGCACGTGCCCGTCGACCTGGGACCGGACCGCAGCGACGCACGGATGCACGCCAAGACCGTAGGATCCTACGCAGTGCCGTAGGGGACCGCACCGCCACTTCCCAGCAAATTAGGGACACTGTTGCTCCTGGGGTATCGGCGAGGACCATTCGCAACCGTCTCCATGAAGCTGGGCTACGGTCCCGCACACCGTTAGGCCGTCTTCCGCTCACGCCCCAACATCGTGCAGCCCGCCTCCAGTGGTGTCGCGACAGGCGTGAATGGAGGGACGAATGGAGACGTGTCGTCTTCAGCGATGAGAGTCGCTTCTGCCTTGGTGCCAATGATGGTCGTATGCGTGTTTGGCGCCGTGCAGGTGAGCGCCACAATCAGTACTGCATACGACCGAGGCACACAGGGCCAACACCCGGCATCATGGTGTGGGGAGCGATCTCCTACACTGGCCGTACACCACTGGTGATCGTCGAGGGGACACTGAATAGTGCACGGTACATCCAAACCGTCATCGAACCCATCGTTCTACCATTCCTAGACCGGCAAGGGAACTTGCTGTACCAACAGGACAATGCACGTCCGCATGTATCCCGTGCCACCCAACGTGCTCTAGAAGGTGTAAGTCAACTACCCTGGCCAGCAAGATCTCCGGATCTGTCCCCCATTGAGCATGTTTGGGACTGGATGAAGCGTCGTCTCACGCGGTCTGCACGTCCAGCACGAACGCTGGTCCAACTGAGGCGCCAGGTGGAAATGGCATGGCAAGCCGTTCCACAGGACTACATCCAGCATCTCTACGATCGTCTCCATGGGAGAATAGCAGCCTGCATTGCTGCGAAAGGTGTACACTGTACTAGTGCCGACATTGTGCATGCTCTGTTGCCTGTGTCTATGTGCCTGTGGTTCTGTCAGTGTGATCATGTGATGTATCTGACCCCAGGAATGTGTCAATAAAGTTTCCCCTTCCTGGGACAATGAATTCACGGTGTTCTTATTTCAATTTCCAGGAGTGTAGTTCAGTTCATTGACCTGCAAAGGAAAAAAACAAACCTCTGTTTGAAATATGTAAAAGAGATCTTTTCATGAAGTAAGAAAAATGCGCGAGCGCGCGCGGTGTGTGTGTGTGTGTGTGTGTGTGTGTGTGTGTGTGTGTGCTTTGTTGCACCCCATACTGTTTGGAATGATTCCAATTCCTAGAGATGTCATCTTTTCTGCGCTGAGGTTCCACACATTTGTACTCTCCTCTAGCGCACAGAATATCTCTTCTTTTCGACTGATTAATTTGGATCCATGTATTAAATATACATGAACACATGTACAGTAGAGCTTGGCTATGTCCTTCTAAGTTTATTGCAAGCGGTTTACCATGAACGTAGTCTCAGCGCTCCTGGACTAGTCTTGTCCACGCACAAATGGTAATTTATTGTGATTAAATTGTAGGGGAAGAGATGGGGAAATGGAGCCATGTTTACTTTGTTATAGGTACTGAACTGTTCGTTTCGGCAACTTGATAAAGAGTATGTAAATAAAGACCTAAACTGTATTCTTTTGAACCAAGTCTTCGTCTCGTTCCCCAATTTTTATCCCGCACACCTCCATCCATTACCAAAGCGACGACTGTTTGATGCCTTGGGATGTGTTGTATCTATCGATACCTTCTTTTAATCAAGATGTGCCACAAATCTTTTCCTCAGTTCGAGTCAGCACCTCCTCATAACTCATTAATTACTCTATCTACCCATCTAATTTTCATAACTCTCCTGGAGCACCACTACATTTCAAAAGCTTCTATTCACCTTCTTCTACACTGTTTTTCGTCCGTGTTTCACTTCCATTTAAGGTTACGCGCCGAACAAAAACTTTCAGGAAATACTTCCTAACACGTAAGTTTACTTTAAGGCATCCCTAATTTGACACGTTAATACGAATACATGCCAAATTCACTGCAGAATTTCTATGTGTATGGTTGGTTGTTGTGCTTTGTTGCACCCCATACTGTTTGGAATGATTCCAATTCCTAGAGATGTCATCTTTTCTGCGCTGAGGTTCCACACATTAGCGCACAGAATGTTATCTCTTCTTTTCGACTTATTAATTTGGATCCATGTATTAAATATACATGAACACATGTACAGTAGAGCTTGGCTATGTCCTTCTAAGTTTATTGCAAGCGGTCTACCATGAACGTAGTCTCAGCGCTCCTGGACTAGTCTTGTCCACGGACAAATGGTAATTATTGTGATTAAATTGTAGGGAAAGAGATGGGGAAATGGAGCCATGTTTACTTTGTTATAGGTACTGAACTGTTCGTTTTGGCAACTTGATAAAGAGTATGTAAGGAATCGACAGGCATAACACTGGGGACCCCATTTCGGCAAATTTATGTGATAATGACATCCCTGTTTACTTTCTGATCTGTATTAAACTGTTCGTTTCGGGAACTTGATAGAGACTCTGCAAGGAATCGACACTAGGGATCCCATTTCGGCAAATTTGTGTGACACTGACATCCATCATGACTGAAAAACAGAGACGAAACAGCCACCGGGACAAAAAAATTGTATAGTTCCTCGTGCACAGCCCGACAAACCAAAACTCTGTAACATTCGCTAAAATCTCACTGTTTCCAGTTGCATTCGGAGATGCGGAAAGTTCACAGACAATCGTTTCTAGAAATTCAGTAATGTGTAAAGTCATACTCATCATCATCAATTTTTGGGTTAGACTGTTCTTCTACGTAGTCTTCTTATTCTTCTTCTTCCATTGACCCTGTAGTCACAGGTTTTCCTTGGTAACTGAATTTTATTGATACATAGCAGATGGTCATGCCATTCCTTTCTCTATAGTTAGGTCTTTTCTACGATTGTTAGAACATGGAGGTCCTCTCTTATCTTGCTCCTCTTCTTGTGATCTTCTAATTTGAATCCTAGCAAAGGATCTAGAAGTCTCATCTCTGTTGCTACATTTACCGTAATTGTTTCTTCGTTAAAGTCCATACATCCGATGCATAAAGTAGTAATGGTACGGTCATAGTATTATAAAATTTAAGTACTGTCTCTTTCATGGTACCTAACAAGTGTGAGTACCTTTCTAATTTCTTTTCAAGATCATTGTCATAAGCATAAGAGATATTACAGACAATGTAGTTGAAAATTTGGACTTTTTGCAATATGTTACTCTCTGTTATGATTTTAGTTCTAAGATGTTGTTCTCCACAAAAGGCAATAGGTTTTGTTTTCTTTGTGGGCTGTGGTCTGTTTTTCATTCGAGACAATTTCGAAACGGTTGCTGTTGTCGCTGCCATGATGAAAATAGGTTATAATGCTTTACCATTACAGGCAAGGATCGTGCAGGTCATTGACCTTTGTTTCCTTATCCGCGAATACTTCCTGGCCATCTGAAAAAAGGAGTGAGCTAAAATCTGTACATCTCATTGTGTAGGAATCTTCCATATTCTTTTGCCGTTTATTGGCATTGTCATTTATATATACATTGCCGGAAAAAACAAGTTCACAATTTTGGAGGTTTCCAGTTCTCTCAAGATTTGTAGTCGCAACAGTGCATATGGAGTACATGAAATAATTACATTTACAGATCAATAGCAGAAGTGGTTCTGAGGTACCAGGCATCGATCCATGCCGCAACACCCATATTTGTACGTTGTGTAGTCTCCATGGGCGGCAATGCAGGTAGTGACTCTGGCATCCAGTTGATCGTACAGATGGCGAATACTACCCTGGGATGCCTTGTGCCACGCCTTCTCGACCTGTTCACGTAGTACTGTAAGCATACGTAGATGCTGTGGCATGCGTGGAAGACAGGCTAGAGGGGTGCGTACCTCTAGTACCGCTGCTAATAACCGATTCGCAACAGTTCGCGCTGACACATCTGGGCTCATAAATCTCATCTGTGTTGTGGCAGATGTACTGTCGTTGTTGCCTTTACATTACGAGGATCCTGGCGGGCATCTGTGTTGCGCGGACGTCCAGAACCTTGTCTACTGGTGTGACAATATTCACGTAACCATTGATACAAGCTCGTTGCACAACTGACGCAACACGTCCAACTGGTGTGGCAGTTCTGCGAAAGGAGCATCCATCCCTACTGGAAGGCCACAATTTGACCCCTTTCAAACTCGTTCAGTTGGTTGTAGCAAGCAATAGTGCATCTCCGTGGCATGGTTGTCGGCTTGGTTCACATGTTTGCACCACACTGAACCTTCTGGCCGTGAGCATTCCCGTTAAAGAGTAGACACAGATGGCGCTCTGGCGGCTGTGTCACTAGGCTATCTGTTGGCGGTCGACGATGAAACCATCTCTTCCCTACAATTTAATCACACGACTAGCCCACGAGTGCTGAGACTACATTCATGGTAGACCGCTTGTAGTTAACTCGGAAGGATATAGCCAAGTTGTATTGTAGATGTGTTCATGTATATTTCATACATGGATCCAATTTAATCAGTCGAAAAGAAGAGATAACAGTCTGTGCGCTAGAAGAGAGTAAAAATGTGTGAAGAGTCAACGTAGAAGAGATGACGTCTCTAGGAATAGGAGTATGGGATGCAACACAGCACAACAACCAATCATACAGACACAAATTCTGCAGTGAATTTGGCATGTCTTCATATTAACGCGTCAAATTATGGATGTCTTAAAATAAATTTACATGTTAGGGAGTATTTCCTGAAAGTTTTTGTTCGGTGTGTAACCTTAAATGGAAGTGAAACGCGGACGAAAAACAGTATAGAAGAAGGAGAATGGAAGCGTTTGAAATGTAGTGGTGCTGCAGTACATTTACTATCCACCAGGTGGCATATGCCGTCATCGGATCAAAATCGGCGTCGTCTTTCCATGTGTATAGGAAGAGGTACAACTGTGGAATAGGGGTAGTAATATGGAATAATATGGTTTCTCGCCTTGCAAGTGCTGCACTTTCGTGAGCTGCTCGAAACCTACGTTCAACAACTGAAGGCTGCTTTGGGATGTACTCATTTTACAGTTGGGAACCACTGCGAGTGAGTGAAGCTGTTTTAACGAATTCGCTACGAGGAATAATTGTTGCATGTTGGTCGATTCCAGTTTCATTCTTGTCATAATACATAAATTATTAATATATTTTGTGAACAGACTTTTAAGTTATACAATCAGTCGTAAAATGCATGTTTGTTGTCTATTTACATTTAATTTTCGATTTTTATTTGCTTTTATCAATTTCAAGAAGGCTATTTCACTAATATGGACTACTAGTATTCCATATTTGAACCCTAATATTCCATATTTGTACCGTACTTTCGTAACCTGTTTTACTTGAAGTGTTTTTGAAATGACTTCACGAGCTGTAAATCAGTGGAGCGAGTCTGCTACTGCAAATAGCAATTAAAAACATAAGTGGAAAAAAATGGACCACTGCAAAAATCTGGATGTTATAAACCTCGCATGCGGAACCATGTCAACATCTTGTGTATGCCTTCTCGTGCCTCCCACATGATGCAACCGCTGGATAGAACTTATATGAGTTCTTTGGAAGCCAGTACACGTATGGATGAGGGAAAATGCACGTCCATTGAAAAACATGGATATCGCCGAAATGAATGGGAAGGCCTACCTCAAGTGCCACACAGGGGAGAGTCAATTAGTTTAGTGTGACAGGAATACACCCGTTAAACCCTCATATTTTCACGGATGCAGACCATTGCCTGCGTTGAAGAAATAATTTAGGATTTAGTTGATCCAGTCAATATATCATCTGTAGGAGCTGTGCCTTCTAAAAGTGTAAAGGCTAATGTTGAAGTCGAGGGAGGAACATCTGCAGACACATCTGAAATTACACATTGGCAAATCTCATCCGTTGCACAAATAACGAAGAGGCCAGGCACCAGGGTACTAAAAACAGGTCCTTCAGCAGTCCTAACATTGCCTCCATACAAGAGAGCTCTTGAAGTACCGTCGACAGCAAAAAATAAACCGGAGACAAAGAAGCAGAGGCCGCCAAAGCCTAGGAATCGAGAATCATCCGGTTCTGGGGATGATGCTCTTA
This sequence comes from Schistocerca nitens, assembly GCF_023898315.1. Taxonomy (NCBI): domain Eukaryota; kingdom Metazoa; phylum Arthropoda; class Insecta; order Orthoptera; family Acrididae; genus Schistocerca; species Schistocerca nitens. Next base: position 488,040,433 of record NC_064618.1, read on the forward strand.
GTGTCGGAGCCTCAGCAGCGTTCTGGACAGCGCTGGACCCACTCAGGTAAATTTCGCAGGACGAGGCTGGGGAAGAAAGGGTTATTTGTCTTATGCGCGGAATGTGGGCGCACACTGGATGTGTGCCGGCCGAAGTGGCCGAGCGGTTCTAGGCGCTACAGTCTGTAACCGCGCTACCACTACGGTCGCAGGTTCGAATCCTGCCTCGGGCATGGATGTGTGTGATGTCCTTAGGTTAGTTAGGTTTAAGTAGTTCTAAGTTCTAGGGGACTGATGACTTCAGAAGTTAAGTCCCATAGTGCTCAGAGCCATTTGAACCATTCGAACACTGGATATGCAGGTTACGGTAAAGGACGATACCTGTGTGATTTCTGCAACGAAATTACTTAGAGCAGTGGTTCTCAAACTTTTTGAGCTTCGGGCGCATTTAAAAGGCCGAAAATAATTGTGGGCGCACTATATACACATTTCTGAGGAATATTTTACGACAGTCCATACAGCATATAAAAATAGTGATAAAATGACAAGACATTTTACTTTGAATTTCGCGTCCAGACTACAGAAAATACAACTTATATTTAAAAAAAGCCATACATTATCAAAATATGAAGAAACAATTTTTGGATAAAAATGTGAGACATTTGTAGCGGGACTTTGAATTTCGCCGCGCTACACTCGTTCCCTCAGATAAAAAATATCCCGTCGCAGCGGTATGAGCGCTCGACTGCAGAGAAACTACTAAAATTGTAACTCTTTTTTTGTTTTCTATTCGTTTCTTAATTGTCTCTTGATAGCGGGAGCTTATGGCAGACGTGATCTGGAAGACGTAAAAACAAAATACTTATTAGCTAGTCTTTATCTGATTTTAATGTGTAGACATATTGTGAAAGTTGTTAAGAAATTCGGAGGATGGAAGTAGCAAAGTAAATTAAATTGCATACAGTATCAAGATGATTTTAATTGGTATAAATTAGTGATTCCTGGACGATTTCAAGATTTCGGAGCAGACTTTTCACGCAGAATTGAAGGAGATTTTTGAAGACCTGGACGCCGCACGAAAGAAGACAAGTTAACCTGGCAAAGGATGATTTATCTACGCCATTTCCCCCTGTCAGTTACATTCTGTTATTCTCTGTTTCTTTTCAGTAAGTTTTGTAGTGGAAATTGGTTTAACCTTTGCTCAAAAACGCCACAAGGACCACCCCAACTATAGCTTTTCTGTAATACGAAGTCCGATTTGCTTTTCATTCTTTCCTTTTTTCACGGTCATTAACGATTTTAAAAAACCCATTTTCACTTACGATTTCTTCCCACATTATCAACCTTTTTCTTTTTCTTTTCTTCTCACTTTTTTTTTATTAACCACTACACATTCATGAAGCACGATTGTCAGCCAAATGCGACGGCCGAGCGCCGTGTTGCCTCCTACCCTGACAGGACGAGAGGCAAGAGACTACGAAGTGAAACGTATTGAAATGAAATAATGCAATAAAACTAACCATTAATTCAAATTATAGAGCAAACTAATAATGCAATACAAATAAAACGTACCTTACATCTAATCTTTCTAGTGTTTATGAGAAACATGAGCCTGATGTGTCCTTGCGATTTCTTCAATGTTTGGAGATATATCTGAAAGACAAACTCTCATTTCCTCGGTAATACATTGAAGAGTTCCTCTCTTTTGAAATTCAATTGTGGTAAGAACGGAAAATCGTAATTCACATAAATATGTCGTCGAAAATTGAAGTAAAATGTTCATTGCCTTTTTAGATATCGACACACATTCTTCTTTTATAGAAATCCAGAAGGCTTCAAGAGACAATTCCTTATGCCTAAACTTCAGTCCACGATCAGAAGATATAGCTGACAGTTCTTCTTCTTCTGTTAACGTTAAGCCGAAATCACCTGAAGTTTCCATGAATGGGTTTGGAATCCAATCGTACTGTTCAGTATTGAGCGATGGAAAATACGAACTCAGTTTCTCTTCTAAACTTATTAAATGACCTACTACTATTGGAAGTATTTAATTTATGTACGTGCTCCTTACCAACGGGAACATTTCCCAGCTTTTCTTTTCCATATTTGTAGTTTTCTGTGAAACGTTTTAATTTTGTCTTTGGGTGTGAGGATATTTTCTTCTTTCCCTTCCATGCTAGTGTTCTCAATATTGAACTTTTGAAATATATCGGCGAAATACTGCAATCTGGCAATCCAAAATTCACTCCAAAGGAAGTTGCAAAAATGTTAATGTTTCATTTCTTCGAAAAACACGAGAAGTTCTTGTCGTAGCTCATGCACACGGGCAAGTATTTTCTCCCTCGACAACCACCTGACTTCTGCGTGAAAGTATTCACCCGTGTTCTGACTCCATATCGAAAGAAAGTTTTTCGAATAAACGGGTTTTGACAGGTCTTGCTTTAATAAAATTTACCGTCCGACCAACTTTCTCTAAGACTTCTCTCATTTTTTCTCCTAGTGTTTTTGCTATTAAAACCTTCCTATCAAGAAAGCAGTGAGTTACGATAACACCTTCATTTTTTTTTACAAAAGAAATAAGGCCCTTAACACAGCTTACCATTGAAGGTGTGCCATCTGTACAAATGTCTACATAAGACTTCCATGTTAACTGCACTTATTAAGATAATTCATTTAAAATGATGAAAACGTCCTCAGCTTTAGTAGATACACTTAACTCTTTGCAAAAAAGAAACTGATTTACTATTTGATCCTGAATAATGAAACGGACCAATCTTAAGAGTTGCAATTTGTTGGTGATGTCTGTTGATTCATCAACTTGCAATGCATAGTTTGAGTGCTTGAGTTTACTACTGCATGCATTTTTCTCAGTATCAGTAGACATTTCTATAATACGCCTGTGAACTGTATCATTCGACAAAGGCACATTGCTTATTTTCATAGTTGCTTCATTTCCTAACATCGTCATGACCATTTTTTTGCAACACAAAATAAGTGATTTCCCTATAGTATCATCTTTCATACTCTTTGGTATTAGTTCAGAGACTTTGTAGGAAGTGATCAGAGCTTTATCAGAAACAGACATTACACTTTTAAAAGAATTTGCTGCCCTTGTGTGCTGTTCAGACAATCTTTTGAAATAGCTTACAGGTTTATCTTGCAAATGTGAATGCATTGTTTTAAAATATTTGCTCAGTTTATTAGGAAGCAGAGAGTCATTTGCCATTTTATATCCACATACTAAGCGTAGTGGGAAAGGATAATCTTCACTTCCAGTCCAAGTGAAACCATAGCTTAAGTAGCTTTCATTCTACTTATGAGTAGGCCGCTGTTCTGCTTTTTTACTTGCAGTTAGCGTTTGTTCACTTCCAGAATAGGATTCTTCGACGGTATGCTTGTTTTCCAGAAATCTATCCATTTTATTCGATTTTATTCTGCATACAAGATTCAGTTCTCGCGCTTTACCGACATATCAGCTGAAAGCACTGCGATAAAGTCAAGCGCACAACAATGGAATCACGTTTTCTTTCTGGGCTTAGATTTTTGTGCCTCCATGAGTTAACAGTGCTGCCAACGATAATTTTCAAGTTCCGTTAACCTTGCTGGAAGCTTCTGCCATGAACCCGCTGGATCATTAATCTACAGCGGAAATGACGCTCAGAAGTAGCAAGGCTTCATGAACAATGACGATCATGTTCACATGTGCTACTCATCTAAAGCAAAGAACATGAAATGAAATTGTTTTAGTCACGGGCAGCTCGAGGTCAAACAATAAGCATCTCTCATAAATAATTTCCTGTCCCAGTTTCTCTTTTCAATAATATTTTATTGTCAACAGAAAGATATGCATTTTCAATAAAATATTATTAAAAAGTGACTGGCTGCGGATGTTATCTATAATTTTTTGATACACTGTCACGATACCTAAATAGGTATAATAATGTGCAATTCAGTTGCTAGGTGCTGTTGCAGCACCACTCAGAGTTAGGTGGAATAGGTTCGCAATAATTGGGAACGATAACAAACCTTCCGAATTCTATGGACAATTTATGATCACATGCATAGCGCACAAGGCTCAATTTAAACATGGCTACCATCATAAAAGAAAAACGTCCATAGGCAAATCAACTTCGAAACAAAACCACGACCTGATCAGATAATATCCGTAAGAGTTTCCGTCGAAAATATCCGTCAGTAGTCAAATATTTTTTCGCCGTTTTCTCCTGATTCCGAACGTTTTGATCTGACCAGAAACCCACGCTTGATAACAGTTTTGATTAACTCAATGTTTATTTACTAACTTTAAGAGCGACGCAAGGAAAAAGGGTTCGCTAAAAGCGCACTATTTCTGTCAAAAATTGTGAAATTAAGGTAAGGCTGTTGTAATGCACTTCTAGTGCAAGGAGTTGAAGAAAACAGCATTTGAGGCATCTATTAATTATGAATGACCATGAAGCATTATGTTGTAAGAAACCTGCAGTCCATAGTTGCAGTCTTGGACTGCAAGTTTTTTACAACATATGAAATAAGTTACTGTGTTGTCCAAGCCAAAGTTAACCATGGATGAAGTGCTACATTTGTAAATACGGTCACATTCATTATTAAATGAATTAATCACTCCCACCATTGCATATTGTTATGACTGTAGCAATGTGACAATTATCTGACCATTCTTTTTCTCCAGACCGCAGCATTCTGCCATCCGAATAAGTACTTTGCTCGACCCTTTGGGAGTTACACTTTCCCTAAAATTCCTTACACTTGTTGGTGGTGTAAGGAATGCCCTCGATGGGCCACCAACGGCTGTATCATCACTCATTTTTATGAAATGCCTTTGCCCAGTTCCCAAACAGCCGCTACTGTTAGATAGCTAAGATTAGTAGCAATGGAAGAGAGCAGACAGTCGGCATGAAACGTTCCAAATACTGTCGACACTACAAGAAGAAAAGGCCACCTTATATCCGACAGTTTATGACTGTTTGTGCGATAAAAGACAAATTGGTGTGACTACATGTGTGATTCGTTTCGTTTCAAACTACTGGTTGAGCCAACGCGTATCTTGGTACTATAAACATCATACAGACTCTGCATGGACCTTATTAAAAGTTGAGGAATCCACACTCTCCTGAAGTTTTCCACAACTTAGAGCTCACCACTCGGTCGAAAGTTTTTCCACAATCCACAAAAGCTACACTATGTGATCAAAAGTATCCGGACACACCCAAAAACATAAGTTTTTCATATTACGTACATTGCGCTGCCGCCTACTGCCAGGTACTCCGTATCAGCGACCTCAGTAGTCATTAGGCATCGTAAGAGACCAGAATGGGGCGCTCCGCGGGACTCAAGGACTTCGAACGTGGTTAGACGATTGGGTGTCACGTCTGTATGCGAGATTTCCACACTCCTAAACATTCCTAGATCCAGTGTTTCCCATGTGATAGTGAAGTGGAAACGTGGAGGGACACGTACAGCACAGAAGCGTACAGACCGACCTCGTCTCGATTGCGAAGACCGCCGACAGTTGAAGAGGGTCGTAATGTACGAGGCCTGTTCAGAAAGTAAGCTCCGATTGATTGCCAAATTGAAACCACAGTGAACATCAGAAATGTTTTACTTGTAACAATTAGCTACACCTTTCAGCTACTTCTCTACGTAGTCGCCGTTCTGACTTAGACTTTTGTCATAGCGTTGTACCAACTTTTCAATAGCCTCATCATAGAAGGCAGCCGCCAGTGCTTTCCGTCAATTCTCCACGCTGGCCTACACCTCGTTGTCTGTGTCAAAATGTTGTCGTCAAAGACAGCGGTTCATGTGACCAGAGATGAAACTCATGGGGAGACAATTGCGGACTGTATTGTGGGTAATCTAACATTTCCATTTGCAAACGATGCAGGAGCATCTTCATTGCCCCTGCAGAATGCGGCTGAGAATTGTCTTGAAGACGAAACAGCACGACAGTTATGTAATGTTAGCTGCATAGCTTCAGGCAAAATTTCTCACCAGGCCCTCGTACTTGGCGGCAGACACTATTTTCTAGACATCTTTACGCACTCACTGCGAGCTCAGAAATGAGAAGAGCGACGTGATGCTAACTGGGGTTATACTAGAGACACTACCCAACACATCTGTGTAAAGCTTTATCGGATTTTCATAGTCGTTTCCATTTCGCGACCGATCGGAGCTTACTTTCTGAACGCCCCTCGTATAATAGGCAGACATCTATCCAGACAATAACACAGGAATTCCAAAGTGTATCAGGATCACTGCAGGTACTATGACAGTTAGGCGGGAGGTGATAAATTTGGATTTCATGGTCGAGCGGCTGCTCATAAGCCACACATCAAGCTGGTAAATGCCAAACGACGCCTCACTTGGTGTAAGGAGTGGACGACTGAACGGTGAAGAAACGTTGTGTGGAGTGACGAATCACGGTACGCAATGTGCGGATCCGATGGCAGGGTGTGGGTATGACGAATGCACGGTGAACGTCATCTGCCAGATTGTGTAGCGCTAACAGTAAAATTCGGAGGCGGTGGTGTTATGGTGTGGTCGTGCTTTATTATGGAAGGGGCTTGCACCACTTGTTGTTTTGAGTAGCAGTATCACAGCACAGGCGTACATTGATGTTTTAAATACCTTCTTGCTTCCCACTGTTGAAGAGCAATTCGGGCATTGCGATTGCATCTTTCAACACGATCGAGTACCTGTTCATAACACACGGCCTGTGGGGGAGTGGTTACACGACAATAACATCCCTGTAATGGACTGGGCAGCTTAGAATCCTGATCTGAATGCTATACAACATCTTTGGGATGTTTTGGAACGCCGATTTCGTGCCAGGCCTCACCGACCGACATCGATACCTCTCCTCAGCGCAGCACTCCGTGAAGAATGGGCTGGCATTCCCCAAGAAACCTTCCATCGCCTAATTGAACGTATGCTTGCGAGAGTGGAAGCTGTCATCAAGGCTAATAGTGGGCCAACATCATACTGAATTCCAGCATTACCGAAGGTGGGGGTGGGGGGGGGGGGGCGGGGGCACGAACTTGTAAGTCATTTTCAGCCATGTGTCCGGACATTTTTGATCACATAGTGTATTTTTTCGGCAGTGTATGATAGTCTGCGCGATAAAGGACGACCTTGTGTGATTCGTTTCGCTGCAGTACTACTGGATGAGTCAACGCGTATCTTGGTGCTGTAGTCAGTATACAAACTCTGCATTGACCTTATTAAATGTTGAGGAATGCCATACTATCCTGAAATTTCCCACATCACTCGGTCGGAGGCTATACAGGGTGTTACAAAAAGGTACGGCCAAACTTTCAGGAAACATTGGCTTTGAGCACTATGGGACTTAACATCGATGGTCATCAGTCCCCTAGAACTTAGAACTACTTAAACCTAACTAACCTAAGGACATCACACAACACCCAGCCATCACGAGGCAGAGAAAATCCCTGACCCCGCCGGGAATCGAACCCGGGAACTCGGGCGCGGGAAGCGAGAACGCTACCACACGACCACGAGCTGCGGGCCCAGGAAACATTCCTCACACACAAATAAAGAAAAGATGTTATGTGGACATGTATCCTGAAACGCTTAATGTCCATGTTAGAACTCATTTTAGTTTCGTCAGTATGTACTGTACTTCCTCGATTCACCGCCATGATTTCATACGGCATACTCTACCTGTGCTGCTAGAACATGTGCCTTTATAAGTACGACACAACTTGTGGTTCATGCACGATGGAGCTCCTGCACATTTCGTCGAAGTGTTCGTACGCTTCTCAACAACAGATTCGGTGACCGATGGATTGGTAGAGGCGGACCTATTCAATTGTCTCCACGCTCTCCTGACCTCAACCCTCTTGACTTTCATTTATGGGGGCATTTGAAAGCTCTTGTCTACGCAACCCCGGTACCAAATGTAGAGACTCTTCGTGCTCGTATTGTGGACGGCTGTGATACAATACGCCATTCTCCAGGGCTGCATCAGCGTATCAGGGATTCCATGCGACGGAGGGTGGATGCATGTATCCTCGCTAACGGAGGACATTTTGAACATTTCCTGTAACAAAGTGTTTGAAGTCACGCTGGTACGTTTTGTTGCTGTGTGTTTCCATTCCATGATTAATGTGATTTGAAGAGAAGTAATAAAATGAGCTCTAACATGGAAAGTAAGCGTTTCGGACACATGTCCACATAACATATTTTCTTTCTTTGTGTTTGAGGAATGTTCCCTGAAAGTTTGGCCGTACCTTTTTATAACACCCTGTATGGTTACGGTGGGGGACTATATTCTGTCAGTACCTAAGATTCCAGGAGGGAGCAACCCTCTTGTTGGAGCCTATGCGTACGTGCCTCTACCGGTAATGTAGCGACAATACTTTTCTGACATGTAAATAGCTTTCATTTTGTGCCGCAGCTTTGGAAGGTGGCACAGTAGTTGGCTGACTCTGAACGCTGCGTCGGGCGTTATCGTGCGCAGGCGCAGAATGCAGACGAGCTGAGCATCGTGGAGAACGAGCAGCTGGAGGTGGTGGGCGAGGGCGACGGCGACGGGTGGCTGCGCGCGCGCAACTACCGCGGCGAGGAGGGCTTCGTGCCGCAGAACTACCTGGACGTCGAGCAGACGGCCAGCGCCGCGGGCGCCGCCTTCGAGCTGGCGCAGCAGATCTCCTTCAGCTCCGTGGACTACACGCTCGACGACGACACCGCCGTCGTGCCCGAGGACGAGCTGCAGCACCAGCAGCAGCTGCAGCAGCAGCAACAGCAGCAGCAACAGCAACAGCAACAGCAGCCTGGTGCGTCACCGACACCCCACGTTATCAATACTGCACTATATTGTGGAAAAGGGATCACAAATCTTGCGATAATTACACGCTAAGGTATTGGTAACGAGATATGAGATCGGATGGGGGAGCGCTTCACAGTCACATCATTATGATATTGATACACTACTGGCCATTAAAATTGCTACACCACGAAGATGACGTGCTACAGACGCTAAATTCAGCCGACAGGAAAAAGATGCTGTGATATGCAAATGATTAGCTTTTCGGAACATTCACACAAGGTTGGCGCCGGTGGCGACACCTACAACGTGCTGACATGAGGAAAATGTCCATCCGATTTCTCATACACAAACAGCAGTTGACGGGCGTTGCCTGGTGTAAGGGGGAGAAATGCGTACCATCACGTTTCCGACTTTTATAAAGGTCGTATTGTAGCCCATCGCGATTGCAGTTTATCGTATCGCGACATTGCTGCTCGCGTTGGTCAAGATACAATGACTGTTAGCAGAATATGGAATCGGTCGGTTCAGGAGGGTAATACGGAACGCCGTGCTGGATCCCAACGGCCTCGTATCAGTAGCAGTTAGATGACAGGCATCTTATCCGCATGGCTGTAACGGATCGTGCAGCCACGTCTCGATCCCTGAGTTAACAGATGGGGACGTTTGCAAGAAAACAACCATTTGCACAAACTGTTCGACGACGTTTGCAGCAGCATGAACTAACAGCTCGGAGACCATGGCTGCGGTTACTCTTGACGCTGCATCACAGACAGGAGCGCCTGCCATGGTGTACTCGACGACGAACCTGGGTGCACGAATGGCAAGACGTCATTTTTTCGGATGAATCCAGATTCTGTTTACAGCATCATGATGGTCGCATCCGTGTTTGGCGATATCGCTGTGAACGCACATTGGAAGCGTGTATTCGTCATCGCCATACTGGCGTATCACTCGGCGTGATGGTATGGGATGCCATTGGTTACACGTCTCGGTCACCTCTTGTTCGCATTGACGGCACTTTGAACCGTGGACGTTACATTTCAGATGTGTTACGACCCGTGGGTCTACCCTTCATTTGATCCCTGCGAAACATTTCAGCAGGATAATGCACGACCGCATGTTGCAGGTCCTGTACGGGTCTTTCTGGATAGAGTAAATGTTCGACTGCTGCCCTGGCCAGCACATTCTCCAGATCGCTCACCAACTGAAAACGTCTGGTCAATGGTGGCCGAGCAACTGGCTCGTCACAGTACGCCAGTCACTACTCTTGATGAACTGTGGTATCGTGATGAAGCTGCATGGGCAGCTGTACCTGTATACGGCATCCAAGCTCTGTTTGACTCAACGCCGAGGCGTATCAAGGCCGTTATTACGGCCAGAGGTGGTTGTTCTGGATACTGATTTCTCAGGATCTGTGCACCCAAATTGCGTGAAAATGTAATCACATGTCAGTTCTAGTATAACATATCTGTCCAACGAATACCCGTTTATCATCTCCATTTCTTTTTGGTGTGGCAATTTTAATGGCCAGTAGTGTACATTGATGATGGTGGTGGTGATGGTGTACCCTGCACATGAGTCACGTCCATAATCGCTAAATTCTACTTCTGCCAGTTCTACAAGCTCCCATATGCATATGATGCATTTACCTTGAGCTCATCAATTAACTGATATCTTGAAACTTCCTGGCAGCTTAATGCTGTCTGCCAGCATACGGTTTTAATCTGCCGGAAATTTTGAAAGCAACGCACACTTCGCTCCACAGTAAATATTCATTCAGCAATCTAGTATCTTTTTCTTCCTCTAGTCCTCCTCTTTGTCCTTCCTTTTAGAGCATCCTTAACTACACTCCTGGAAATTGAAATAAGAACACCGTGAATTCATTGTCCCAGGAAGGGGAAACTTTATTGACACATTCCTGGGGTCAGATACATCACATGATCACACTGACAGAACCACAGGCACATAGACACAGGCAACAGAGCATGCACAATGTCGGCACTAGTACAGTGTATATCCACCTTTCGCAGCAATGCAGGCTGCTATTCTCCCATGGAGACGATCGTAGAGATGCTGGATGTAGTCCTGTGGAACGGCTTGCCATGCCATTTCCACCTGGCGCCTCAGTTGGACCAGCGTTCGTGCTGGACGTGCAGACCGCGTGAGACGACGCTTCATCCAGTCCCAAACATGCTCAATGGGGGACAGATCCGGAGATCTTGCTGGCCAGGGTAGTTGACTTACACCTTCTAGAGCACGTTGGGTGGCACGGGATACATGCGGACGTGCATTGTCCTGTTGGAACAGCAAGTTCCCTTGCCGGTCTAGGAATGGTAGAACGTTGGGTTCGATGACGGTTTGGATGTACCGTGCACTATTCAGTGTCCCCTCGACGATCACCAGTAGTGTACGGCCAGTGTAGGAGATCGCTCCCCACACCATGATGCCGGGTGTTGGCCCTGTGTGCCTCGGTCGTATGCAGTCCTGATTGTGGCGCTCACCTGCACGGCGCCAAACACGCATACGACCATCATTGGCACCAAGGCAGAAGCGACTCTCATCGCTGAAGACGACACGTCTCCATTCGTCCCTCCATTCACGCCTGTCGCGACACCACTGGAGGCGGGCTGCACGATGTTGGGGCGTGAGCGGAAGACGGCCTAACGGTGTGCGGGACCGTAGCCCAGCTTCATGGAGACGGTTGCGAATGGTCCTCGCCGATACCCCAGGAGCAACAGTGTCCCTAATTTGCTAGGAAGTGGCGGTGCGGTCCCCTACGGCACTGCGTAGGATCCTACGGTCTTGGCGTGCATCCGTGCGTCACTGCGGTCCGGTCCCAGGCCGACGGGCACGTGCACCTTCCGCCGACCACTGGCGACAACATCGATGTACTGTGGAGACCTCACGCCGCACGTGTTGAGCAATTCGGCGGTACGTCCACCCGGCCTCCCGCATGCCCACTATACGCCCTCGCTCAAAGTCCGTCAACTGCACATACGGTTCACGTCCACGCTGTCGCGGCATGCTACCAGTGTTAAAGACTGCGATGGAGCTCCGTATGCCACGGCAAACTGGCTGACACTGACGGCGGCGGTGCACAAATGCTGCGCAGCTAGCGCCATTCGACGGCCAACACCGCGGTTCCTGGTGTGTCCGCTGTGCCGTGCGTGTGATCATTGCTTGTACAGCCCTCTCGCAGTGTCCGGAGCAAGTATGGTGGGTCTGACACACCGGTGTCAATGTGTTCTTTTTTCCATTTCCAGGAGTGTATATAACCTGCTCTCACCCAGTCTCCTAGCCATTTTCCTTTTCCTCCTCTTAATTGATTCCAGTATTTGTCTTTCTGTGTTCACCTTTTGTAATACGACACCATCCCTGACTTCACATTTCGCACCTTTCGTTCTTCTTTAGTTTCACATCTCGAAAGGCTATAATCAGTTCTGTTCTCTTCCTTTCAGCGTCCATGTTTCAGCACCACACAGGGCCACATACATATAAAACACTTCACTAATCGTTCCTTATTACTTACGAAGGTAATCCCAAAAGTAAGGTCTCCTATTTTTTATAAGTACATAGATCTGTTTATTTCTGCAATGGTTTACATCAGTTTACAGCTTAAACATTTAGCTATTTTTCGACATAATCACCATTTCTGACGATGCATTTTTGTTGATGGTGTGGCAGTTTTTGTATGCCCATGTCATACCAGCTCGCCGCCATGCTGTTCACAAAGTTATGAACCTCTTCTTTCACCTCGTCGTCGGAGCTGGATCGCTTTCCGGCCAAATGTTCTTTTAACCTAGGGAATAGGTGACAGTCACTGGGCGCCAAGTCAGCACTATAGAGTGGGTGGGTGATTATGTTCCATTGAAACTGTTGCAGGAGAGAAACGGTTTGCCGAGCGATGTGTGGGCGAGCGTTGTCATGGAGAATGTGTACGCCCTTGCTCAACTTTCCTCTTCTCTGGTTCTGAATTGCCCGTTTGAGTTTTTTCATAGTCTCACAGTACCTGTCAACGTTAATTGTGGTCCCAGCGATTCAGCTCCGAAGAGGTTCATAACTTTCTGAACAGCATGGCGGCGAGCTGGTATGACATGGGTATACAAAAACTGCCACAGCATCCACAAAAATGCATCGACAGAAATGGTGATTATGTCAAAAAATAGCTGAATGTTCAAGCTGTAAACTGATGTAAGCCATTGTAGAAACAAACGGACCTATGTACTTATAAAAAATAGGAGACCTTACTTTTGGGATTACCCTCGTATTTAAAGAAACGTATAAATAGAAATTATAATAAAGCAACATAGAAAAGGAGGAAAACTAATTGCATTCATTTTTAAAACTAAAAATCAATATGTTGTGTACACTGATCTCTGGGAAGTACGGCGTTTGTCATGAAGGAAGCTGTTAGGGCACCACATGCTCGTGGAGTACCGGGCTGGTGAGAACATACACTCCTGGAAATTGAAATAAGAACACCGTGAATTCATTGTCCCAGGAAGGGGAAACTTTATTGACACATTCCTGGGGTCAGATACATCACATGATCACACTGACAGAACCACAGGCACATATACACAGGCAACAGAGCATGCACAATGTCGGCACTAGTACAGTGTATATCCACCTTTCGCAGCAATGCAGGCTGCTATTCTCCCATGGAGACGAGCGTAGAGATGCTGGATGTAGTCCTGTGGAACGGCTTGCCATGCCATTTCCACCTGGCGCCACAGTTGGACCAGCGTTCGTGCTGGACGTGCAGACCGCGTGAGACGACGCTTCATCCAGTCCCAAACATGCTCAATGGGGGACAGATCCGGAGATCTTGCTGGCCAGGGTAGTTGACTTACACCTTCTAGAGCACGTTGTGTGGCACGGGATACATGCGAACGTGCATTGTCCTGTTGGAACAGCAAGTTCCCTTTCCGGTCTAGGAATGGTAGAACGATGGGTTCGATGACGGTTTGGATGTACCGTGCACTATTCAGTGTCCCCTCGACGATCACCAGTGGTGTACGGCCAGTGTAGGAGATCGCTCCCCACACCATGATGCCGGGTGTTGGCCCTGTGTGCCTCGGTCGTATGCAGTCCTGATTGTGGCGCTCACCTGCACGGCGCCAAACACGCATACGACCATCATTGGCACCAAGGCAGAAGCGACTCTCATCGCTGAAGACGACACGTCTCCATTCGTCCCTCCATTCACGCCTGTCGCGACACCACTGGAGGCGGGCTGCACGATGTTGGGGCGTGAGCGGAAGACGGCCTAACGGTGTGCGGGACCGTAGCCCAGCTTCATGGAGACGGTTGCGAATGGTCCTCGCCGATACCCCAGGAGCAACAGTGTCCCTAATTTGCTGGGAAGTGGCGGTGCGGTCCCCTACGGCACTGCGTAGGATCCTACGGTCTTGGCGTGCATCCGTGCGTCGTTGCGGTCCGGTCCCAGGTCGACGGGCACGTGCACCTTCCGCCGACCACTGGCGACAACATCGATGTACTTTGGAGACCTCACGCCCCACGTGTTGAGCAATTCGGCGGTACGTCCACCCGGCCTCCCGCATGCCCACTATACGCCCTCGCTCAAAGTCCGTCAACTGCACATACGGTTCACGTCCACGCTGTCGCGGCATGCTACCAGTGTTAAAGACTGCGATGGAGCTCCGTATGCCACGGCAAACTGGCTGACACTGACGGCGGCGGTGCACGAATGCTGCGCAGCTAGCGCCATTCGACGGCCAACACCGCGGTTCCTGGTGTATCCGCTGTGCCGTGCGTGTGATCATTGCTTGTACAGCCCTCTCGCAGTGTCCGGAGCAAGTATGGTGGGTCTGACACACCGGTGTCAATGTGTTCTTTTTTCCATTTCCAGGAGTGTAAATATCCTTAGCTGCATACAGGCGTTGAAAATACCTGCCGCGACCGGGACTCGAAACCCGTAAGAGTGCATCCAAACAGAAGAAGATGGTCAAATGGCCTCTGCGCCTTGTATCTGTTCTTTCGGGCATGTCCGAAAGAGCCGCGCGAGATTAGCCGAGCGGTCTCAGGCGTTGCAGTCATGGACTGTGTGGCTGGTCCCGGCAGACGTCAGAGTCCTCCTTCGAGCATGGGTGTGTCTATTTCTCCTTAGGATAGTTTAGGTTAAGAAGTGTGTAAGCTTAGGGACTGATGACCTTAGCAGTTAAGTCCCATAAGATTTCACACACATTTGAACACTTTTTTGTCCGAAAGAGCAGATACCATCGGTGACCATGCAGAGCGTTAGAATGAAATTACAATGAAATGAATACCCTTATCTGCACACAGGCGTTGATATAAGTCAACGGGGACAGTTGAAAATGTATGCCGCGACCGGGACTCGAACCCGGGATCGCCTGCTTACATGGCAGACGCTCTATACATCTGAGCCACCAAGGACGCAGATGATAGTGCGACTGCAGGGAATTATTTATGGCATGCCTCCCGTGAGACGCACATTCGCAACTTATTGTCCCGCACTATATTCATACCCATTACTCACGGCTTTACCTCCTATTCCCGTAAGAGTTCGGGTACTATCTGTTCCTTCGGACATGTCCGAAACGCACGGAGAGGACAAGTACTAAGAAGAATAGTCGAGGAGCGAAGTCTATGGAAGAGGCTTATGAGCAAAAGTGACAGGTTGGTGCGTCATCTGCTAAGGCAGCTAAGGGTAGTTAACCTGACGCTGGCTGTTAGGAGCGGGAGAGAGACAAAAGTAGAGGAACAGACAAAGAAGACGAAGACTTACGGGTATACAAGCAAAATTGTACAGGGTATTACCCACTTCCGGGGAATAGTGGGCACAGAAACAAAAACGATTTTTTTGACATATTCATAATACGTAACCTAAGATGAACTATATATCGTTATGGAATTTTCTCTACTTTTCCTGTACTAAAACAATTCAAATGTAAAAAACAGCATAGTGAAGTTTGACTCCAAATATCACAAAGAGGCAACTAAATACGATTCGTCACCCGCAGTGGTTGGGAATCGCGTGCTTGAGATGGGAAGCTTACATTAAATCTGCGGAAAAACACTCCTATTGGACCACAAAAAAGGCGAATATGCCTCTGTTTAAAAGACTCTGTCTGAAAAGTGAGATACCTGGTGCCTCATTCTACCTTCCTCAAGCTCCTTTAAAAAGCATCCCAAAAATTGTGGCATGCGAATATATTCACGCTATTTTTAATACGCAACTCACCTCTCACTTCCACAACCTCCCCAAACTGTAACTCGGTCAAGCCCATTACACCAAAGCGGTAAGTCTCTCATACCCATCCACTCTCACTTTCCCATTCTCAAATGGTTCAAATGGCTCTAAGCACTATGGGACTTAACATCTGAGGTCATCAGTCCCCTAGAATTAGAACTACTTAAACCTAACTAACCTAAGGACATCACACACATCCATGGCTGAGGCAGGATTCGAACCTGCGACCGTAGCAGAGCGCGGTTCCGGACTGAAGCGCATAGAACCGCTCGGCCACAACGGCCGGCTTTCTCATTCTTACTCATTGATTCAGCCCAACTCACTCTCATTATCTCTTTTGTCTCTCTACCTGTCACTGTCACCTGTCTCACAGCCACAGTCTCCTTCGTTCTGTCCCACTACTACCGTCTCCTCTCTCTATCATTGTTTCCCTTCTCTCTTACTGCTTCTATCTCATTCATTCCTTCCCACTACTGCTGTCTCGTCTCACTGTCACCATCTCTCTCTTCCTCGTTGTCAGTGCCGTAGACTGTCTCTTATATTCACTGGCTCTCATCCACTTCCGCTTTGTCCCCCTCTTTATTCCTCTCCCACTGGCAATGTGTCCTTCAGTCTATTGCTAGGACAACTCTGTGTCAACTATGTTCCACTCACATTGTATCCCTCTCTTTCCCCCATACTGTCATTCTCTTCTTCGCTCTTTCTGTAACACTACCACTATCTACTATCTTCCAATATTTATTACTTTTCCGGGTCTTTCCCTCCTCCTTCTCTCTCAGGATAAAAAGCGCCAATATGCTCACATGCCAAAATTTTTTGGAAAAATTGTAAAGGTACTGAGGAAGGTAGAATGAAGGAGCTGGTATCCTAGTTTTCAATCAGCGTCATTTAAACAGGAGCATATTCGCCTTTTATCGCTAGTTCCCTTCTTTTCCCTGCTACAGCAGGGCATGACACCCATGTGAAAAGCACTTTACGCGTCAGTAAAACTTTGATGGTTTATTTACATGAAACTGAAATATCGCAAAAACTGATTAACACCTCAGACCGGAATTTAGGTGCACAAAATTTTTTCGTGTGCTCCATTACCACAACAGGGGGTTTCCAGAACCTTTCTGATGACAATGCTGGTACTTTACAGCACATTTCTCCGTGTTACGGCACTTTATAAACTACGTTTCCGACTCACACCAGATTTTACGTGTACAAGTAAGGTAAGTTTGAACCTCGTTATCTCCGAAACGGATAAAGATGTCAAGAAAATTTTCAAGTTTTTTCGAGATCTGGATCTTAGAAATATATCGTAAAAATTTCAACCGTTGGCTTCGCATAGCCGTCTTGGAATCCGCGGCATGGTTTTGGTACCCAAAAACCATGTTTCGCGGACGTTTATCGACAAGATTTTTTTGTAGCAGAAAAATATCACTTCAAGATAAATGCTTAGAGAATATGCCTTTATAATTTGAGCAATTTGCAGTGGTTAGTTATTTAGATATCCACTGCTGACGACGAAAATTTAGTGAAAAATGATTTTTTCGGATCTCCTCAGGAACAGCCCATGAACCAAATTGTATCGCCACAATCCCCTTAAGGCGCACCGTAAATCACATCTAATGTAAAGGAACCATCCGATTTGCTTCATTTGCCTAAGATGGACGAAATGCTTAATATTCAAATTTTGGCCCTGTACTGCAGGGTAGTTACAGTAAGACGACCCTTCTGGACGAAATGCGTAATATTCAGAGGTTGGCTCTATACTGCAGGATAGTTACAGTAAGACGATCCGTCAGTTCGGTATATAAATTGTCCCTAACATAAGGACTGTCCAAAACATTTCACCCTAAGTTTCTATCACCAACAGAACCCGAGGTACGAGCCCCGGAAAAATCCTGTTTTTATGCGTAGCATGTTGGAACATGTTGGTAGCGCTTGCTGTTGCACGCGTGCTAATGTAATATGAGTGAAAATAATTCCTACTTAAATTATCTGTCAATTTGTTAGTAAATTATAGTACTGAAATGTGTTTAAAGACTAACATTAAATGTGTAATCTCCTTTATTTTCACATTTTACCAGTTTTTACATTGTTCATTTCTTGGATAAGCAATCAACACAAACGGGGTCTTGATATATCTTTTCCAGTACATACAGCTTGATTGCAGGCAGAGGACACAACAAACGTGTATCAGAATTGTTTGTCTTTATCTACCTCTCCACAGATGCATCATAACTTCATTCATAAGCTCATTACTACGAGTAGGTAGTATTTTCACTACGTCCGTAAACTTGCTATCGTAGGTAGTAATTTTCAGCACGTCAGTAAACCGGTCACTGTAATCTTCGTCACAGACATCATTAAAAATGCTGTGGAGATCCAATACCTCCGGTATTGTGGTATTTTCTCTTCGCTTTTGGTATTAGTTTTCTTATTTTTGGCTGCTCAGTAAAGCAGTCAAATACAGGTTTCCCATTCATGTTTTCCTACACAGCCTGTTGTTGCTTTTCATTCCTTAGTTTCTTCTTCCAGCT
Organism: Schistocerca nitens; assembly: GCF_023898315.1. Classification (NCBI taxonomy): domain Eukaryota; kingdom Metazoa; phylum Arthropoda; class Insecta; order Orthoptera; family Acrididae; genus Schistocerca; species Schistocerca nitens. The sequence continues at coordinate 488,058,974 of NC_064618.1, forward strand.
TCTTTTGAAAAGGGGGGGGGGGGGAGCACACACCATTACCCCATTTTGTCATTACATACTATAACGATCACAATGTGTATGCTAAAATGTTACATGTTGCATGTTAAATGTTACAGGCTTCGATACAATTTTCAGGTGGGAGCAAATTATTAATCTTATCTTCTTATTTCCTGTCTGCCGAAAATAACAAAAAACTGGCTTTGGTTATTTGCCTCACACTCATGCATTTCACAGCTCAAGTGGTGCTTGTGTTCTTGTTCCTTTTTGCTACTTACGGGGTTCAGAAGAGGGTAGCATTAGTCGGAAGTCACATATTTATCGCAAGCTTCAAATATGGAGCAGAGTTTGAGGTGCTTTGGGGAAGAAGCAGACAGACCAAGAAGCTGCTAATTTGTGTAAAATACGTGATACGAGTCTCAGTCCTAGGTAAGTACGATCGTTACAACTGTTCTCGAGTGGCTTTTAGGCGCCTTAAGTCGTTCTCCACATTAATTCTTGGCTGCTTCCCAATCTTGCCTCAAATGCTCGATCCATATTCTCTTAAGAATACAATTTGCATTTAAACGAACCAAGGGATGGCACAGCTGTATCGCCCCCAGAATTACATTAGCGTGCCATATTGAGCGTCTCTCTAGCAGCGTTTAACAGTAATAAGATTCCCTCTAGCGAGCAGCGGAAATCGTTCCTCAAGGAAGCGTAGTCCGGTATTGTTGTATCTTCAGCCATGAGATCAGGAAATTTGCTGATGGCCGCATATTTAGTCAGCGATATTCAACCCTGAGACGTAAGGAGCAGTAGAGTCAATTTATAACGTTTCTTAAATTGTTAGACAAGATCTTTGATACGTCCGTCTCCACTTAAATTCAAACAGTGAGCAGTATTTGCAAACAGATTTTATTACCTCGTCGCAGTATTTTCCTTGCTGATGTCAAACAGGCAATCGTGTTAAGTAGAACGCTATAATGCTACAGACTGTGAAGCAGCTAATTCGTTGCGAGCTATAGACAAGTTGGGCTTTCTGGTTTAGAGCACCTGATGGTAAAAGTAAGCGCAGAGTATACTATCTGAAGTGACATCAGTTCTGTAATTTCATACTTAAAATTCATATTAAAATAATGAACATCAAGCAAATAAAATAAGAGGAGGACACCTAAACTCAAAATTAAAAGAAATAAAACAGAAAAGATTTATCTTTTTTCCCCCTTTCGGGAACCTTCATTGCAGAAGACTGCAGGTGCTGCTAGAAAAACGGAAAACCAACTGTTGAAACAAAACTTGCAGTCAGTGAAAGAAGGCACCTGTTAGTGAAGGTGAACAACTTTTTTAGTACAGCAGAGGAAGAAAAATACAGGGCGGTCATTTGGCGTGTGTTGCAGTTTGGATGTGGAGACTGGACACTGTTGATGACAGAATGCGCTTAGATGAAAATATGCCGTTTAAAACGATGAGGAAGACTAGATGGACAGAAAACATACGCAATCAAAATGATTTGAAAGAAATCATGAACGCAGACATTTCAGAGCAGCTATTCGAGAAGGGGAAACGAAACTTTTTCAGCATCTATGTGACACTGCCAGATTTTTATAAATACATGTGATTCAGTTAGGCAGTTCACCTTTAATATATGTAGAACCATTTAAGATGTCTATTTTTACCCAAATGAACTGTAGAAACATCCTCACTAAATGACGCATGATCTCTTTTCACAGCTGTTTTATTTACAAATATAAACTTCGCTTTTTCAAATGAAAATATGATAATTTTTGCCTGTAGTGTCGTGGCTCTAAAAGAGACAGATTTAGCGGCGCAACACTCTTTAAAATCCAATTACTTGTTTCGGAGTAATTAAAGTGTTTAGGGCTTACGATTCACACGTTATGAACATTAAACTGATTTCTCTCTTACGCGGAAGTTTGCGATTTTATACCCAAATAAGAAGGTGTCTTGAGTTTAAGCCTGCTCGTTCGCCCTCTCCTTGACAAGGCAGTTCGCAGAGTGAGGGCGACTCCTTCAAATGGAAGTCTTTGGCCAACGTAGCTGTTAATCTTCATTCAGAATGTAGGCACTGGCTGGGATCGAAATTGGGACCCGACACATTCGAAGTAGCGGGCAACGACTAAAAGTTATAGTTAATGGTCCTTTCTATTTGAGAAGCATAATAATTGAAAATGGCCCAAGTAAAGGGAACATAAAATGCAGAAACGTTATACCAAGAACAGCGTCTCTAAAAAAGATGGAATTCCGTTAAGTTCTGTGTGGATCCACAGTCTCGACGCAATTTCAGAGTGCTAAAACCATTTTAGGTAAAGGTATTAAACAACAACACGATGTGTCCTATCACTTTCACTGGCATGAACACTGTAGCTATAAAAATCGCGGGAACAGCCAACGCTCAAACAAAGCGTTTACACTGCGACATTTTAGTATAGGTCAGTGAAATACCAGCAGAGAGAATTAAAGTCGTCTGGTCACAGCAACAGCATTGCGCGCAGCAGGTGTCTTGTCATTATTGTTAGTAAAATAACTATTCAGTGTGTCTTAAAATTGCTTAGACGAAGTATGCAGATTTTAGCAGTGTATGTATATGTATGTATGTGTGGGGGGGGAGGGGGAAGAGGGAGAGGAGGGGGAAAGTACTTGTTCCCATGCAGCACGACATATTTTCTATGCAAGAAATTTCACCAATGCAACTACAGGATGTAACACAATTAATGGCTAAACGCACACAGTTGAAAGTGTGTGATACTAAAAGCAAAAAAGTCTCAGTAAACATGGGCCTTAAAACAAATACCATAAGAGTTACGAGCACTTCTTCATCTTAGACACCAACAAATAAATTTTCTACTGTAAGCCTCTGCTTTCTGAATTTTGAGAGGTGATACTGTGGACCAAAGCAAGAAAAAATGTCAGGTAACAGAGGTTCTAAAGTGTCTGTCTTAATGAGAACTGTGCATAGATTTCATGGGCCCCTAGACAAACTTTTGTGAAGCCTCCCAAGCCTTCCTGTTCCATAGGAGTTAATTATCACAAACATTGATTCTTCAGTACGTTGTCTTGCACGACAGCTGTAAATAAATGCTGCCTGCAAGATTTACAGTCAATAGTTTATCTATTAGTTCAATGTACGATATTTCAATAGTTAGAAATACTAGTACACACACTAATGATAATAATAATAATAATAATAATAATAATAATATTAGATGAAAAGAAGCAAAAATTACAAGCTTTGGCGAAACGACTTAGAAGATACAAAAAAAGTGAAAATAGAAGGAAACAAAACCAAACATTCAACACAAACCAAAAGAAATTTTACCAGACAATAGATAACACACACATAAAAATAGACAATCCACCAAACATAAGAGACATGGAACACTTCTGGAGCAGCATATGGTCAAACCCGGTACAACATAACAGGCATGCACGGTGGATACAAGCAGAAACAGATACATACAAGATGAAACCACAAATGCCTGAAGTGATAATTTTGCAACATGAAGTCACCCGAGCAATTAATTCTACGCACAATTGGAAAGCCCCTGGAAATGATAAAATAGCAAATTTCTGGCTAAAGAAGTTCACCTCAACACATTCACATCTAACTAAATTATTTAACAGTTACATTGCAGACCCATACATATTCCCTGATACACTTACACATGGAATAACTTATCTGAAACCTAAAGATCAAGCAGACACAGCAAACCCAGCTAACTATCGCCCCATAACATGCCTACCAACAATCTACAAAATATTAACTTCAATCATTACACAGAAATTAATGACACATACAACACAGAACAAAATTATAAATGAAGAACAAAAAGGCTGCTGCAAAGGAGCACGAGGATGTAAAGAGCAACTGATAATAGATGCAGAGGTGACATATCAAGCTAAAACTAAACAAAGGTCTCTACACTACGCATACATTGATTACCAAAAAGCTTTTGATAGTGTACCCCACTCATGGTTACTACAAATATTGGAAATATACAAAGTAGATCCTAAATTGATACAGTTCCTAAACATAGTAATGAAAAACTGGAAAACCACACTTAATATCCAAACAAATTCAGATAATATCACATCACAGCCAATACAGATTAAGCGTGGAATATACCAAGGAGACTCATTAAGTCCTTTCTGGTTCTGCCTTGCTCTGAACCCACTATCCAACATGCTAAATAATACAAATTATGGATACAATATTACTGGAACATACCCACACAAAATCACACATTTGCTATACATGGATGATCTAAAACTACTGGCAGCAACAAATCAACAACTCAACCAATTACTAAAGATAACAGAAGTATTCAGCAATGATATAAGTATGGCGTTTGGAACAGACAAATGTAAGAAAAATAGCATAGTCAAGGGAAAACACACTAAACAAGAAGATTACATATTGGTTAACCACAGCGACTGCATAGAAGCGATGGAAAAAACAGATGTCTATAAATATCTAGGATACAGACAAAAAATAGGAATAGATAATACAAATATTAAAGAAGAACTAAAAGAAAAATATAGACAAAGACTAACAAAAATACTGAAAACAGAATTGACAGCAAGAAACAAGACAAAAGCTATAAATACTTATGCCATACCAATATTGACCTACTCATTTGGAGTAGTGAAATGGAGTAACACAGACCTAGAAGCACTCAATACACTTACACGCTCACAATGCCACAAATATAGAATACATCACATACATTCAGCAACAGAAAGATTCACATTAAGCAGAAAGGAAGGAGGAAGGGGATTTATCGACATAAAAAAACTACACTATGGACAGGTAGACAATTTAAGAAAATTCTTTCTAGAACGAGCAGAAACTAGCAAAATACACAAGGCAATCACTCATATAAATACATCGGCTACACCACTGCAACTTCATAACCACTTCTACAACCCTTTAGATCACATAACATCAACAAATACGAAGAAAGTAAATTGGAAAAAGAAAACACTACATGGCAAGCACCCGTATCATCTAACACAGCCACACATCGATCAAGACGCATCCAACACATGGCTAAGAAAAGGCAATATATACAGTGAGACAGAAGGATTCATGATTGCAATACAGGATCAAACAATAAACACCAGGTATTACAGCAAGCATATTATTAAAGATCCCAATACCACAACAGATAAATGCAGACTTTGTAAACAACAAATAGAAACAGTAGATCACATCACAAGCGGATGTACAATACTAGCAAATACAGAATACCCCAGAAGACATGACAATGTCGCAAAAATAATACATCAACAGCTTGCCTTACAACATAAACTTATAAAACAACACGTTCCTACATACAAGTATGCACCACAAAATGTACTGGAGAATGATGAATACAAATTATACTGGAACAGAACCATTATAACAGATAAAACAACGCCACATAACAAACCTGACATCATACTCACCAATAAAAAGAAGAAATTAACACAATTAATCGAAATATCCATACCCAATACAACAAATATACAAAAGAAAACAGGAGAAAAAATTGAAAAATACATCCAACTGGCAGAGGAAGTCAAAGACATGTGGCATCAGGATAAAGTTGACATCATACCAATTATACTATCAACTACAGGAGTCATACCACACAATATCCACCAATACATCAATGCAATACAGCTACATCCAAACATATATATACAATTACAGAAATCCGTAATTATTGATACATGTTCAATTACCCGAAAGTTCCTAAATGCAATATAACATGTACCGTACAGCAAAAAGGAAGTGACACTTGTTAAAGGTCCGCGTCACTCCATTCTTAACCAGACTTCTAAAAAGTCTGAGAAAGTAAAGAAATAATAATAATAATAATGGATACCAAAAGAATTAAACCTAACTTATACTTACAAACCTTTGCAGCGTAATTCGTTGCTTTGATTTAAACGGTCTGGTTGGCACTAATCGCGTCAGCTGAACAATTTCGCAAAACTGTACGTGGAACACTGAATCTTCCATTCTTGCAGATGATGAAGTTATCCACTATATCTGTGAAGCTGATTTTAAAAGCAAGTTAATGTTTTATTGCATGCTCTATTGGTATCGGTGCTAGATGACTAAGTTTCTGTTGTCCTAAAGCTGATAAGTGATTTTTGATTAACGCTAATTTACTAAATTGTCCCAAAGCTGAAGCAACAGTCTCTGGCGGAATAATGAAAATCTAAGTCCAACGTAGAGTTTAGAAAACACAGATACTAACTCTAATTTATAAATTTCTTTTAGGAAAAGAAATGGAAGCCCTTTGTTTTCTGTTGTCTTTGGCAAATCCGAAAAAGTAGTTACATTCACTAAACAAAACATTTATATTTCTCTGATGAGATTATCACTCACATAATCAGGATAAGTTCTGATTAAAGTCTTAATCGTATCACTCTCATACAAAGTTTTATTTATTCTGACAGTGGCTTCAAAATATTTCTCATTTCTTTATACCGAGAATCCATCTGGGAAACAATCCTGTCTATGACTGCGTCAAAAGTCTTTTATTGGAACTGTTTCATCTGAGAGTGTGTCAGGTACTCCATTACTGCCACAATCAAATTCATCAAGAAAACCTTACATTTCCCTTCTCTCTTTTTTGAAAAAAATTTCCTCAATCCTAAATTCAGTAGCCATCTTTTTAGCTTGCATAGTAATTAAGGCCAGAGAGCTCTGACATCTTTACCTATGGTAAACGTAAGAGCTTTTATATTTTTCATTTAAGTATCAAGTGAAATATCTTTTGACTGCAGAATCAAACTTATCACACTGATATGGCCTTTTGTCGCTCCAAATATTCAAGAGAACTAGTGTTTCAAACATGAAGAAATAATAGACCAGCCCGTTTACTTCTCCTACTCCGTCACGAGAAGAAGTGCTTTGATTTTTTTTGTGTTTTAAAGTTTTTATTACTTCTGGCAATTTTTCTGCCAAAAGTTTCATTGCCTTGTTTCTAGCGCTTCATCTTGTTTCAGACAGGTCATGAAGACATCAGACGCCAGTTCGTAATAATAACCCTCCCCATCCCTGTGGGTCTGCACTGAAAAATTTGTGCAGCTGCTTCAGATGGCTGAAGAATGTGTATACTACTTCATTACTTCTTATAGCGTATAATAGTACTAAGTCCAGAGTATGAGCTGCACGAGGGGAAACTGTTGCAGGGAATAATTTTCTATAATTTTTTTCTTGCTTATCTTTTCTTCGTCCAGCCATATTTGACCCATTGTTAAACCACTGACCACGACAGTGGAGCATATCAATTTCATGCCCGTTAAATTACCTATGATAACATTAGCAGATGCATCAGCTGTCTTTTTATGTAAATCAAAATATTCCAGTAACTCGTCAGGTTACCTTCCATTCGGAAAGTGGGTGCACTCTGTTATGTGGCTTATAAACTGTAGAGTGAAACAATCAGTCGTCAGCTAGTGGCTAGCCAGTCTCAATGCACTATTTTCTATTCTCAATGGATGTACGTCCCTGTTGTTCGGACGTCAGTCACATTTCTTTGAATACTCCGGCATTCAAAGAAATGTGACTGACGCCCGAACAATAGGGACTTACTTGCATCGAGAATAGAAAATAGTGCGTTGACAATGGCTAGCCTCCATCCGAAATCTAGATTTGTGTAATAAAATCTAAAAAAAGGACGACTGATTATTGCTCTCTGTAATTTATAGTATATATTCTAGTAACTTCTCATCAATTTACCATATATTTTCCTCTTTGTTAAAACATATCTTAAAATCCGAATATTCTCTTCGCTCTTACATATATCTGGAGAGGCATCTAAGATCGCCATACAAAGATAAAAGCTCATTCTATGCTCTCCAAGATAAACAGTGCGCTATCTTTTCAGGTTTATCTTAACATCTTTTAACATAAATTACATAGTCTTCTAAAAATAGACAATATTTAGCCAATATCTCAATTAACCGCAAGAAGTTTCCATTATCCGGCTCTCCTCACAAGGAAAATTTCATATCGCAAAAAAAATAATAACATCTAAAATTCTTTTTAGCTGATCATGCAAAAATGTCTCTTTCTGGAACGTCAAATGCACACTGCTACCTACTAAGAATTCTGTACAGCATCTCAATGCTAAACAATTAATTTTATGCAACAAATTATTCTCGTGACCAGGAAGAATAGTGGTGTGACTGACAATTTGCAATTTTTCACAACAAAACTTTTTTTGGTTTAATTTCACAAGGTTGATGACTGAAAATACAAACGAAGGGTAACAATAACTAAAAAAGACTTCTAATTGAGGCAAACAAAAGTTCACTTCTTATTTTCCACAAAGGTTCGTGGTAACACACACACACACACACACACACACACACACACACACACACACACACACACACACACACACTAGTAACAGTCCAATTCCGAGACAAAGACGTAATCTTTGACGGTTGCAGTACACGAGGTCGGCATCTGGCGTGAACTGAACTTCGGGCCTGGTTGTAGCCCGTAAATAGCTGTCTCCAGCAAGTCAGATTTCGGCGTAGTGATACTTCCGCAGTGCGTGGCTCGAACTTCCCCTGCAGGAAGTAGTGCTCGGAAGGTTTGTTTCCATTATCTTGTGTTTAAACAGCGGGTGTTTTCCATGGAGCTTTTGGGTACGCCTTTGGGCATAGACAACCTCGTACTCTGGGGTGTTATATGGGTTGCCGGCCATCAGGGGCTACCTTGGCTCCGGTATAACAAATAGAGTATAGTTCTTTCCAAGTTGTTTTCCTGTAGTCTAATCCTTCGTCTAGTTTAGCTAACCTAGGTTTAATAGGCTTTTGGGATCACTCTGAAATAATAAGCATGGCCAACATCTATTTTTACGTGAATTTTATTGTTAGAGAATTTGGAACACAAAGTGATGCTTAGTAAATTTTCTACTTTGTCTACAAACCCTTGAGCTACTCGGAGGTCAATATCTGAAAAGCCCATTCCACCACTTCTGTCCCTATTAAATGGATATGGCCATTGCCCAGGATCACATGGGTCCAGTCACAGTCACTATATCCATCAGAATCAGACTTTTGTTTGCTTACCTCTCCTTCCTCAAACGGAACAAGTTTCAGTTTTTGCTGACTTTGAAAGGATTCTTACATTCGACACAGTAGCTGCCTGTTGATTTTTTTTTATTTTCTGTAGCTCTTTACCAAATTTTTATCTCATTCACGTTTTTCTGATGAATTCTGTGCACGAGATTTATGTGAATAACCCACCACTATCCTGGAAATAACTAATTAAAATACCTACTAAAATAGTTTTACACTAGTAAGGAAAGCTCTACATGACAGTGAAAGTAGTACTACTAGTATTAAATTTTTTTTCAAATCTTGTAACCTATCTCAGATAAAAAAAACTGTTTCAGGAGGACTGCCTGATAGATTAACAGATACCTGTTGTGCATGCACAGGTAAAGAAACCTAATTTTCACGAAAACAACAACTTGTGCACTGTCGTCACTGATATAATTCACTGAATACACGGAAATAAGTACAGCACTTAAATGTGAAACACACCGCATGCAAAGCAGTACCTCCCTAACAACGGAGCCAAGCGTGAAAACAATGGTCATCAATATTGTCGCCAACACCATTTTTGTAAAAATAGGAAAGACGTGCTGCTGAAGTCTCTAAGTTTCCTTAGGCCCATTATCAATGGAATAAACGCCATTCTTGTCAACGAAGACGATTAAAGAAATCGATAAATCCTTATTTCCAAATGAAGTCGAGAAATCCATATTGCCAGTGGTGACAAAATTTGCAGCATTATGACCACTTGCTGTATAGGAAATTACGCATGGGAGTAACGAGATTTCGTGACAGAACGTTGAAACGAAGTTCATGTTCACGTGTGGTACATATTCGTAGCAATTATAGTGATATAAAATTAAATTAAGGCCACAAATCACGGTAAAGCACTAAGCGGACTACTGCGTAATACCTACTGCAGCACCACCCACGTCGGTGTCAGCTTTCGTAGATTGGCAGCTGTGACAAACACACGAAAACTTAGGAATTCTGTTGACTAGTGGAAAACAGTACTAGGGGGCATTGTTCCAAGAAAAGGTAAACTAAAAAACCGTTATGTTGCGTCGATTTATTTTGTGTTATTTTAAATTAACAAAAACATCGCTAGCAACATTGACTGTACGTGCTTGTACGATCGCCCAAAACAGACGGCAAAAAATTTCAGTCTTAACAAATCACAATCGAATAAAGAACGAAAGTTCAGACAGAGATATAACTTTTTTCCACAGTCCCCCAAAAGCCCTGACCTCCAACATTTGTTGGGGTTGCGCCTACATCCTCCCTCTCTATGGGCGGCACTGCCTCTTAGCTACTGTGAAACCCGTCTGTTCTACTGAACAAGTGAAGGTGTGCGCTTTAGAGCCCTTAATGACTAGACATTTTCCCTTGTTTTAGTCCATGCCACCTCCTCCCACAATGTGGAAAGCAAAGAGCTTGTAGTAGAAGAGACTTGTTTCACATTATTGACGATGAAAAGGCGCTTATAGGCCTTAGGGTATGCACTTTAGAGCCCATGTTTACTAGACATTTTCCCCATGTTTTAGTCCATGCCAATTCCTTCCAAAACATGGAAAGCAAAGAGCTTGCAGTAGACGAGATGTGTTTCACAGTACTGAAGACGAAAAGGAGCTCATATGTCTTATGGTATGCGGTTTAGAGCCCATGTTTAGTGAGACTTTTAGCTTCTAGTAACGCGTCTGCGTTCACGCCATTAATTATGATACACCCTATGCAGTTAATGTAACTGAAAATGTAATATACTACATATAATGATGATAAAAAATATTTTACATGTTTACAGTGTTGATACTTGATAGTGCAGGCATTTGAAAATGGCCACAGACTGAAAGTGGCCAGTAATGTAATACCTGAGACAGTAAAATTCGTCTGTATAAAAGAAATTGACCCTCTATGTTGAACATTTTAAATGGTTTTAACAATCAGAAGAAGATAATTTCGTTTATAGTGAAGTAGGTTGAAATGTCAGAGAGTTGTTTCTAAATGTATTTGCATGAAAAGACTTGCACAGGAAAGAGTAGCATGGAGAGCTGCATCAAATCAGTGTTCGCACTGGAAGCCACAACAATAGGAAAAAGCTTTATTCCTATACCATAACATCAGTCATGCAGGATTATGATAAAATTTAATGAGTTTTACAAAAGTGTCCTCTTATCGGAGTAAATACCTTAAATGTTTGATACAGCGCTGACTGCAGTATATTCCCGCCTAACACTGTCAGTTCCTGACGTTCTCGCTAGGTGTCATGCACGAATGAGCTATTCCAACAGTCATAATGGAGACGTAGAACGGTGCGGAGCGGCGCATTGTTGTTTATGGTTTCATGGATCCAAATCCGCTACGGTGTTCGAAGACAAATCAGTACTACATATCGCAAGACACCACCTGAGAAATAAACTGCTTGAGTCTGGAACCGCGCTGCTGCTACGGTCACAGGTTCGAATCCTCCCTCGGGCATGGATGTGTTTGATGTCCTTAGGTTAGTTAGGTTTAAGTAGTTCTAAGTCTAGGGGACTGATGACCTCAGATGTTAAGTCCCATAGTGCTTAGAGCCATTTCAACTATTTGTATAAGGTGAAGTTAATGGAACTTTTAGTGCTTTACAAGCCAAGAACTTCACACTACCAGGTCGACGATCTGGCTGACAGTAAAGGGAATATTAGCACACTGGACTCGCATTCGGGAGGACGACGGTTCAATCCCGTCTCCGGCCATCCTGATTTAGGTTTTCCGTGATTTCCCTAAATCGTTTCAGGCAAATGCCGGGATGGTTCCTTTGAAAGGGCACGGCCGATTTCCTTCCCAATCCTTCCCTAACCCGAGCTTGCGCTCCGTCTCTAATGACCTCGTTGTCGACGGGACGTTAAACACTAACCACCACCAGTAAAGGGAATAGTTTACTCGGGCTTCCTCTGTATCATGCTCATTTAAATGTAATGTGGCAAAAAATAACAGGTTTACGCTCACTGAGGTTGAAAGGCTGACAAGAGAAGCCCCTGGAAATGATGCACGACAGGGACAGTCTTGAGTTGTCAGCTATACGATGAAGGTAGTTGAAGAGACACTGAACCATGATGGACTGTGACGAGTTTAGAGGAATACGTAACTTCTCTTGCTGCCAGGTTGAAATATGCTTCTTTGTCAAAACGCAGGAGAGTATAGAAATATTCATCTCACTAACATTCAAATGCAGCTGTAATTGTGACAGAATCCTGAAATAGTGCATTATTAAACCAACAACTTAGTGCAAGTCATGTCGACAGTATGGAACAGCCCGTTGTCAGTACAAAAATAAACTTTCAACTTCTTCACTTATATTGCTCTCGTTTCTCCAGCTATCGATGGCCCTCAATAATTATTACATTGAAAGGATCTGTAATCGTTTGAATATCGCGGTAGATATGAAAGCTTCGCATATTAAACATAAGGAAAAAAAACACCCGTCTTTGCTCCCCATCATTTGCCAGAAACTTGTTTAGATATGTACCATTTTGAGATACGCGGAATTTATGAATATTTCATTCTAGTTTGTTCACTGATGCACGAATTCCTGACGGAGCGCTTTACATACACCCCATTTTTTCGAATTTGTAAACAGACAGCGAGATCTTTCCAAGTTTAAAGAATAATTCAATATATTATCTACATTTAATACAACAACATGTAACCTAACAAGCATCAAAACACGAATTCATAGCTATAAGTATTTTTCGTGCAGTATTCTACCTACTATCGAAATAACTATGATCATTAACGAAATGATAGGCAGTTCATCATGAAGCTGACGAATTAAACTATAAGCTGTGCGAAAATGAGTTTATTACCGAATAGTTTCTATAAAATCGTTTGAGAAAGTTCGCAGATCGCCCGGCTTACGCGGGTTACTATTCACACAGTCAAGCAAGCCTGCCAGCTACCGCGCCGAGTAGGCCTAGGAATACACTGTGGTCATCTGCTGACGCCCCCAGTACACCCTGGCAACTACTCTTCCCTCCACTCGCTCCGTACTGAATTGTCAGAAGCCGCAACTTATTTTAAACGCACTGTAGTGTTACAGTACTGAAGGCAACACTGCAGAACTTGTTCCATTGCTACGTCAGAGACTGCTGGTCGACCCTGACCCGGCATCCTATGGGATATACAGCCGGTTTCACTGAAACAATTGTACAAATCAACAACAGTTTCTCTTTGAGTTGGTGGCTTGTCGGTCGTTCCGAAAGTAATACCTCATACTTTTATTCATGGAAACTCAGGAGGTACATAAATCACAACAGCACAGCTAAATAGAGCAATATTTCAGCTAAGGACTGTCATTTTTCCACATAGTCACCACCATTCGTCATGCACTTCTGCCATCGATGAAACAGAGCCCTCCATGCCACGCTTCTAAAAATCGGAAACAGCTAAGGCTAACCACTTTCTTATAGCTTTGATAACAGTATCCGGGTCCTGAAAATATTGTCCACGTAGTCCATCTTTCAGAGGCCCAAAGAGACGAAGTCTGAAGGCGCTAAATCGGAACTGTACGATGGATGTGGTGAGACAGTCCAGCCGAATTTTGCAGGGCGTTGCGTGATAGCAAAATTGGTGTGGGGCCTGGCGTTATCATGTTGCAGGTGAAAGTTGGTCATCTTCTCTGGCCTTACCATGGAAATTCTGGATTTGAGTGTCGTCTTGTAGCGTGTTGAACTGACATTTCCCCCAGGCTCCAGGACATTCAAAGGAACCGCACCCTCGCTATACCAGAAGATTGTGCACATCACTTTCCCAGCAGATGGCTGTACCTTGAATTTATTGTTTGACAGAGAATTCACATGTCGCCATTCCGTGGAGTGTAGTAGTGGTGACACCAAGTCTCATCTCCAGTGACGATGCTACTCAGAAAATTGTCACCTCCAGCTTCATATTGGTCCAGCAGGTGCAGATAAATTTCCATTCGGTGAGTTTTTAGGTCGTCTGTAAGCATCAACGGGAGCCATCTGGCACAGTCTTTGCGATAACCGAGATGTTCCAACATTGTTTCCAAGGCATTGCAGCCGAGATTCAGATTTGCAAACAATTCTCTGGTCGTTGTCCGCATATCAGCACCGATGAACTGATCAAGACGCTCTTCATGCCGAGGGATAACAGCTGTGCAGGGTTGTATGGGCTTGTCATGCACACACTTTTCACCAGCTTGAAAGTTCCGTAACCATCGCCTCACATTGCTCGCGTCTGTTGTGCCGCCTCCATACAACTTTACCGAGCGAGGTGGCGCAGTGGTTAGCACACTGGACTCGCATTCGGGAGGACGACGTTCAATCCCGCGTCCGGCCATCCTGATTTAGGTTTTCCGTGATTTCCCTAGATCACTCCAGGCAAATGCCGGGATGGTTCCTTTGAAAGGGCACGGCCGCCTTCCTTCCCCATCCTTCCCTAATCCGAGCTTGTGCTCCGTCTCTAATGACCTCGTTGTCGACGGGACGTTAAACACCAATATCCTCCTCCTCCTCCTCCTCCATACAACTTTAGCAAGCGTCGATGCATTTCAGTCGGCGCAGTTTCTTCAGCAGTGAGGAATTCAATCACACATCGCGGTTTCATATGCGGGCCCATTTTAGAACACTCCTCTGGCGACGCCATCTACCGCAGAACAGCGAGATCTCCTGCAAATGAAAGAGGAAGGTTCAAGCATTAGTAGCCGGCCGCGGTGGTCTAGTGGTTCTGGCGCTGCAGTCCGGAACCGCGGGACTGCTACGGTCGCAGGTTCGAATCCTGCCTCGGGCATGGGTGTGTGTGATGTCCTTAGGTTAGTTAGGTTTAAGTAGTTCTAAGTTCTAGGGGACTTATGACCTAAGATGTTGAGTCCCATAGTGCTCAGAGCCATTTGAACCATTTTCAAGCATTAGTATTGCACCGACGTCTGGCGTAGACATCGAAGGTCACCACAAAAACAAGGAGGCATTACTTTCGGAACGCCGGCCGGGGTGGCCGAGAGGTTCTAGGCGCTACAGTCTGGAACCGCGCGATCGCTACGGTCGCAGGTTCGAATCCAGCCTCGGGCATGGATATGTGTGATGTCCTTAGGTTAGTTAGATTTAATTAGTTCTAAGTTCTAGGGGAATGATGACCTTAGAAGTTAAGTCCCATAGTGCTCAGAGCCATTTGAACTTTCGGAACGACTCTTGTAGTTAATTGTCTGTAAACTGTAGTAGCGGATTCGGATTCATGAAACCGTAAACAACACTGGCATCGCTGTGCACCGTACACGACTCCATGTTGCCGGTTGGAATAAGACATTCGCATGTGCCACCTAGCGGGAATGTCGGGAAGTAACAGTGTTAGACGGGAATAAAATGTGTAAATATACCACACTGTGTGCTGTATCAAACATTTCCTTTCACAATTAATGGTTACTTTTGTATAATTAATTTATAAACGCCCTGTAATGAGCCTGCTGGTGTGTGCGTGTGTCTGCACAGTGGAGGCGGTGTCGCCGCTGACGGTGAGCGCGTCCGGCTACTGTGTGGCGCTGTACGACTACGAGGCGACGTGCGAGGACGAGCTGACGTTCAGCGAGGGCCAGGTGATCCGCGTGCTCAGCAAGGAGCCGCACAGCGTCGACGACGGCTGGTGGGCCGGCGAGATCGCCGGCACGGGCCACGTCGGCCTCTTCCCCTCGCTCGTCGTCGAGGAATGCCGCGAGGACGGCGAGCCGCTCACGCCGCCGGTCAGTACCCGCCACCACACCACGACACACCACGTCACGTCACAGTACCTGTTCTCACAACACCCTTTTTTTATTTATTTACACTACTGGCCACTAAAACTGCTACACAAAGAATAAATGCAGATCATAAACGGGTATTCATTAGACAAATACATTATACTATAACTGACATGTGATTACATTTTCACGCAATTTGGCTGCATAGATCCTGAGAAATCAGTACCCACAACAACCACCTCTGGCCGTAATAACGGCCTTGATACGCCTGGGCATTGAGTCAAACAGAGCTTGAATGGCGTGTACAGGTACAGCTGCCCATGCAGCTTCAACACGATACCACAGTTCAAGAATAGTGACTGGCGTATTGTGACGAGCCAGTTGCTCGGCCACCATTGACCAGACGTTTTCAATTGGTGAGACATCTGGAGAATGTGCTGGCCAGGGCAGCAGTCGAACATTTTCTGTATTCAGAAAGGCCCGTACAGGACCTGCAACATGCGGTCGTGCATTATCCTAGCTGAAATGTAGGGTTTCGCAGGGATCGAATGAAGGGTAGAGCCACGGGTCGTAACACATCTGAAATGTAACGTCCACTGTTCAAAGTGCTGTCAATGCGAACAAGGGGTGACCGAGACGTGTAACCAATGGCACCCCATACCATCACGCCGGTTGATACGCCAGTAAGGCGATGACGAATACACGCTTCCAATGTGCGTTCTCCGCGATGTCGCCACACACGGATGCGACCATCATGATGCTGTAAACAGAACCTGGGTTCATCCGAAAAAAATAACGTTTTGCCATTCGTGTACCCAGGTTCGTCGTTGAGTACATCATCGCAGGTGCTCCTGTCTGTGATGCAGCGTCAAGGGTAACCACAGCCACGGTCTCCGAGCTGATAGTCAATGCTGCTGCAAACGTCGTCGAACTGTTCGTGCAGATGGTTGTTGTCTTGCAAACGTCCCTATCTGTTGTCTCAGGGATCGAGACGTGGCTGCACGAGCCGTTACAGCCATGCGGATAAGATGCCTGTCATCTCGACTGCTAGTGATACGAGGCCGTTGGGATCCAGCACGGCGTTACGTATTACCCTCCTGAACCCACCGATTCCATATTCTGCTAACAGTCATTGGATCTCGACCAATGCGAGCAGCAATTCGCGATACGATAAACCACAATCGCGATAGGCTACAATCCGACCTGTTTGTGTATGAGAAATCGGTTGGAAACTTTCCCCATGTCAGAACGTTGTAGGTGTCGCCACCGGCGCCAATCTTGTGTGAATGCTCTGAAAAGCTAATCATTTGCATATCACACCATCATCTTCCTGTCGGTTAAATTTCGCGTCTGTAGCACGTCATCTACGTGGTGTATCAATTTTAATGGCCAGCAGGGTATTTTGGCTTTGGGTTACGAGGAGCATACAGCCAACAACGGTTATAAAAGTGCCAAAGAAACGCAATTGTAAGAAAGGAGAATAGCACAAAATTTCGAAGTTAGATTACATACACACTCTAAAAGTAAAATAAAAGCTCAGTTAGACACACACCAGACAGCCGGCGGCAGTGATGGCAATGACACTGGAACAGAATTACAGACAGCACTATACGAGTACAGCAACATTATGCCAAATATGCATATGCTCTTATAGTAAAATACAAAACATGAAAGGGCATACACAGTGCATCATAAACTTAAGAGCCAAAGGAACTGGTACGTCGGACTAATATATCGTGTAAGGTTCTCGCACGCACGCAGAAGTGCCGAAACACGAATTGACATGGACTCGACTAATGTCTGAAGTAGTGCTGGAGGAAACTGACACCAAGAATCCTGCAGGACAGTCCATAAATCCGTAAGAGTACAAGGGGATGGATATCTTTTCTGAACTGCACGTTGCACGGCATCTCAGATATGCTCAATAATGTTCATGTTTGGGCAGCGGTAGTGTTTACGAGCTGAAGAATGTTCCTGGAGACACTCTGTAGCAATTCTGTACGTGTAGTGTGTCGCATTGTCCTACTGGGATTACCCAAGGTCTTCAGACATGAATGAATACAGGTGATCCGACAAGATCCTTGCGTACGTGCCACCTGTCGGAGTCGTAGGTACCACATCGCCAACTGCACTAGACCCGCACCATTACAGAGCCTCCACCATCCCTTGCTGACATTCAGGCTCCATGGATTCATGAGACTGTCTTCATATCCGTAACACGTCCATCTGCTCGATACAATTTGAAACGAAACTCGTCCGACCAGGCAACGTGTTTCCAGTCATCAACAGTCCAATGTCGGTGTTGACGGGCCCACGCGAGGAGTAAAGCTTTCTGTAGCGCGTTCATAAAGGGCACGCCAGAAGGTCTTCAGCTCCGGAAGAGCATATCGATGATGTTCTGTTGAATGGTTCTCACGCTGACGCTTGTTGATGGCCCAGCACTGAAATCTGCAACAATTTCCGGAAGGTTTTGTACTTCTGTCACGATGGACGATTCTCTTCAGTCGTCGTTGGTCCCGTTCTTGCAGGATCTTTTTCCGGCCGCAGCGATGTCGATGATTTGATGTTTTACCGGATTCCTGATACGATACACTCGTAAAATGGTCGTACGGGAAAATCCCCACTTCATCGCTTTCTCGGAGATGTTGTGTTCCATCGCTCTTGCGCCGACTATAACACCACGTTCAAACTCACTTAAATCTTAATAACCTGTCATTGTAGCAGCAGTAACTATCTAAAAACTGTGCCATGTCTTATGTAGGTGGTGCCGAACGCAGCGCCGTATTCTGCCTATTTATATAGGTGTGTATTTGAATATGCATTCCTATACCAGTTTCTTTGGCGTTTCTGTGTGTATCAATGTAAGAAGTATCGCATACGTACCGAAAGAAAAGAAAAACCCAAAATGACAAACACAGTACAACTAAAGCATGTACATTAGTGCCAGTAGAACAGTGACATAAAATGCACAAGAGAGCAATAATGAAAATTTAATGTACTGATAGAAACCTATATGCAAAATGAAACACAAAATTACGCACCCGATTGTGAACTGGATGATGCCACGTGAAAATGAGAACTTCGGAAACTCATAATTTATATATGGATGCCAGTGGCTTTCAAATAGTCTGTGAGCAAGTTATACTTTCCTGTTCCCTTCATCTGTTTTCGTGTCCCTTCCCCTTCACTGCGCATGACACGGGCAATGCGAACGATAGCTCTACGACGGTTGGAAATGTAATACTGGCACCTACAATGCGCAATGCAATGAAAAGATCACTTTTTCGAGCCGCGTGGGGTAGCCAAGCGGTCTAAGGCGCTTAGCCACGTTTCGTGCGGCTACCCCCTGTCGGAGGTTCGAGTCCTCCCTCGGGCACTAGTGTGTCTGTTGTCCTTAGCGTAAGTTAGTTTAAGATAGATTAAGTATTGTGTAAGCATAGTGACCGATGACCTGAGCAGTTTCGAAATCCCCAAATTATCTCCCCCTTCGACGCATAAGTTTCAGATCTGGCTCAAGTGTGCCTACAACCTTCCTCTGTAATAGGATGTCAAATTAAACACATTTCAGTCGTCTAGTTTCCAACATTATTTTACTTGCCAACAAGTTTCAGCGTTTTACTACGCCATCTTCAGGTCCCTGTGTAGGAAGATTCTACCACGGTTGTGATCAAACCAGGGGTCAGCAATACTGTTTGAGACGCCCTGCTAAACCCGCAGGACAGGACAGGTAGTTGGAATTGTGGAAAGGGGGCAAAATGAGCGGCTGTTACTTACACTCGAACACACATAACTTTATTTATTTGACCAAACATTACAGTACAAATTCTACATCTACATCTACATCTACATCCATACTCCGCAAGCCACCTGACGGTGTGTGGCGGAGGGTACCCTGAGTACCTCTATCGGTTCTCCCTTCTATTCCAGTCTCGTATCGTTCGTGGAAAGAAGGATTGTCGGTATGCTTCTGTGTGGGCTCTAATCTCTCTGATTTTATCCTCACAGTCTCTTCGCGAGATATACGTAGGAGGGAGCAATATACTGCTTGACTCTTCGGTGAAGGTATGTTCTCGAAACTTTAACAAAAGCCCGTACCGAGCTACTGAGCGTCTCTCCCGCAGAGACTTCCACTGGAGTTTATCTATCATCTCCATAACGCTTTCGCGATTACTAAATGATCCTGTAACGAAGCGCGCTGCTCTCCGTTGGATCTTCTCTATCTCTTCTATCAATCCTATCTGGTACGGATCCCACACTGTTGAGCAGTATTCAAGCAGTGGGCGAACAAGCGTACTGTAACCTACTTCCTTTGTTTTCGGATTGCATTTCCTTAGGATTCTTCCAATGAATCTCAGTCTGGCATCTGCTTTACCGACGATCAACTTTATATGATCATTCCATTTTAAATCACTCCTAATGCGTACTCCCAGATAATTTATGGAATAACTGCTTCCAGTTGCTGACCTGCTATTTTGTAGTTAAATGATAAGGGAACTATCTTTCTATGTATTCGCAGCACATTACACTTGTCTACATTGAGATTCAATTGCAATTCCATGCACCATGCGTCTATTCGCTGCAGATCCTCCTGCATTTCAGTACAATTTTCCATTGTTACAACCTCTCGATGCACCACAGCATCATCTGCAAAAAGCCTCAGTGAACTTCCGACGTCCTCCACAAGGTCATTTATGTATATTGTGAATAGCAACGGTCCTACGACACTCCCCTGCAGCACACCTGAAATCACTCTTACTTCGGAAGACTTCTCTCCATTGAGAATGACATGCTGCGTTCTGTTATCTAGGACCTCTTCAATCCAATCACACAATTGGTCTGATAGTCCATATGCTCTTACTTTGTTCATTAAACGACTGTGGGGAACCGTATCGAACGCCTTGCGGAAGTCAAGAAACACAGCATCTACCTGTGAACCCGTGTCAATGGCCCTCTGAGTCTCGTGGACGAATAGCGCGAGCTGGGTTTCGCACGACCGTCTTTTTCGAAACCCATGCTGATTCCTACAGAGTAGATTTCTAGTCTTCAGAAAAGTCATTATACTCGAACATAATACGTGTTTCAAAATTCTACAACTGATCGACGTTAGAGATATAGGTCTATAGTTCTGCACATCTGTTCGACCTCCCTTCTTGATAACGGGGATGACCTGTGCCCTTTTCCAATCCTTTGGAACGCTACGCTCTTCTAGAGACCTACGGTATACCGCTGCAAGAAGGGGGGCAAGTTCCTTCGCGTACTCTGTGTAAAATCGAACTGGTATCCCATCAGGTCCAGCGGCCTTTCCTCTTTTGAGCGATTTTAATTGTTTCTCTATTCCTCTGTCGTCTATTTCGATATCTACCATTTTGTCATCTGTGTGACAATCTAGAGAAGGAACTACAGTGCACTCTTCCTCTGTGAAACAGCTTTGGAAAAAGACATTTAGTATTTCGGCCTTTAGTCTGTCATCCTCTGTTTCAGTACCATTTTGGTCACAGAGTGTCTGGACATTTTGTTTTGATCCACCTACCGCTTTGACATAAGACCAAAATTTCTTAGGATTTTCTGCCAATTCAGTACACAGAACTTTACTTTCGAAGTCATTGAACACCTCTCGCATAGCCCTCCTCACACTACATTTCGCTTCGCGTAATTTTTGTTTGTCTGCAAGGCTTTGGCTATGTTTATGTTTGCTGTGAAGTTCCCTTTGCTTCCGCAGCAGTTTTCTAACTCGGTTGTTGTACCACGGTGGCTCTTTTCCATCTCTTACGATCTTGCTTGGCACATACTCATCTAACGCATATTGTACGATGGTTTTGAACTTTGTCCACTGATCCTCAACACTATCTATACTTGAGACAAAACTTTTGTGTTGAGCCGTCAGGTACTCTGTAATCTGCTTTTTGTCACTTTTGCTAAACAGAAAAATTTTCCTACCTTTTTGAATATTTCTATTTACGGCTGAAATCATCGATGCCGTAACCGCTTTATGATCGCTGATTCCCTGTTCTGCGTTAACTGTTTCAAATATTTCGGGTCTGTTTGTCACCAGAAGGTCAAATATGTTATCGCCACGAGTCGGTTCTCTGTTTAACTGCTCAAGGTAGTTTTCAGATAAAGCACTTAAAAAAATTTCACTGGATTCTTTGTCCCTGCCACCCGTTATGAACGTTTGAGCCTCCCAGTCTATATCCGGCAAATTAAAATCTCCACCCAGAACTATAACATGGTGGGGAAATCTACTCGAAATATTTTCCAAATTATCCTTCAGGTGCTCAGCCACAACAGCTGCTGAGCCAGGGGGCCTATAGAGACATCAAATTACCATGTCTGAGCCTGCTTTCATATTTCCTGAACTTAGTTATCGGTTGAATACGCAAACACTATCTTATGCCTTAAGGGCACAACCACTTTAATAAAAAAAAAAGACGGCTAAAAGCCATTAACTCAAAATTCAGACGCCAAAGAGAATATTTAGAGGGCAGAAGGCCTCACTTTAAGTAAGTTCTACAATTTGGCTGAAAACCCAAAATCTAACACTTGAAAAGCAACAACCTTAATTTAAAGACGGCTGAAGGCCAATGATTTAAGACTCAAGGTAAAATTAAATAAAAAAAACACAAGGCAGAAAGCTTTATCTTCAAGGCCCAAAACAGTCTGATGCTCGAAAGACAAAGATCCTTAATTTAAAAGCGGCTGAAGGCCCCATGACTTAAAACTCCAGGTAAAATAAATTTAAACAACAATGCCTTATCTTAAATTGGGCTGAAGACCCTAAACAATCTAATACTTGATAAGCAAGGAACTTTAATTTTAAAACAGCTGAAGGCCCATGACTTAAAATACAACTAAAACAATTTTTAGTAGGCAGAATTCCCAAGGCTTTATCTATAAACAATATTTTAATCAGGCTGAAGGCCCAAACAATCTAACACGTGACAAGCAAAGAATTTTAATTTTAAAGCGACTGAAGGCCCATGACTTAAAAGACCACTAAAAACAATTCAACTTTAATTGAAAACCATTGGCAATGAGCCATACAAATACACACAACACGGTGCTCAGAAGTTTCGGGGATCGGCCAGCACTTGAAATACTAACGATCACTTAGGTGAGACAGGCAGTCGGCCCAACCATTCGCGATCCGACGACAACCCAACCAACAGACAGTCAACGGATCCACCGACAAGGTAACTTGCACTCCACTCGACCAGCACACAACTGGGAGTTCAATGCAAAACGTAAAACGCATGGACGCCGACAACCAAGCATACATTAAGCTGTCAAACTACACACCGTGCTGGACAGCGACAACACGGTGAGGAAAGGACACTGCCTGAATTTTCGTCAACGGCCAGGGCGATCGCCGGCCAACATACACGTCGTCCGACAAGACGACCGACCGCCGACCAACCAAGGTGGTCCGCATTCAAGTGAATTAGTATCGGCAACCGTCAGGCGAGTCATGGCTGTCCGGACCTCACTGCAGCCGCGCCCCGACTGAACTTCTGCCGCATCCTAAGTCAAACACTGCCAGGGCCGAACTGCACTGCTAGCGCCTCCCAACTCACTGGCAGATCCAAACTAACTCCGAACACACGACAACCGGAAAGTAATAGCAGACAGCAAAGATAATACGCCAGGGCTTATATCGATAAGCGCCGCTGCTGCCACTCACGGGCAGGCAAGGCGGCAACTCGGTGACACCAGTAATTGAAACTAACATAACGGGGCAGTAGTACAGTAAAAACTGGATGTCAAATGAGATATGGCACGAACACGAGCCACGCACGGCTCACGGCTATTAGTAGATTTTTGCCATAGCGATCGCTTGAACCATCATCTGTTTAATTTGATATCCTGTATCGAAAAGCCAAGTCCTGCAACCACCTCTAAAAAGATGGACATACAGAGACTTTCTCTGTGATGGTGCAAAAGCGACGCACAGTGCGACATTACCCTCGGTCTCTGCGACTCTTCAAACGACAAGGTGTCGACATATGGGACGAAAAGGCCACAGCTCAGAAGTTCATGTTGCGTTTAAGGTAGGTCAATGATGTCACATTGGCACGAAACGTTGGCACAATTTTGCCCAACGCCACCATCGATGTGTCACACGATGGGAAGGTCGTAACATCCCCTCTTGCCCACGTTTACTCCATCTTTCGACTCCTCCGACATGAAGGTTAGGACTACCGCTCCCGGCATTTAAATCATGGGGCCGATGAAAACATTTCAGACACACGACCGCTCGGAATCGACACGAAAAGGTATCAGGGTATACCATAAAGGGCGTCAGTGAAACCACTTCTTCCACTGAGGCACTGATTCTACACATTTCACGGTCGAAAAAGACAGTTCGCATCGCGACCCGCAACATGACGAAGCTTTTGACTATCTCTGACCCTGCTGACGCTTCTCGATCCAAAACAGCAAAGAATGCGTACGCTTTTGCACCCCTCATGCTTTGTGCGCTCCTGGAGCATGACCACTGAGGAATGTGACATCGACACAAGCGTGAACAAAATGGCAAAGCGTCTCTCCAAGACAACCACAGTTCGGCAATGTCGGTGCCACCCACCCACGTTCGTTGAACACTTTTAAGATGTAGCTGCACAGAGAAAAGCCGTCAGAGAGTCCTGGCCGCCTGCTAGTAGGCATGCAGCTTCTGGGGGTTGTCAAGGCGTGAAATGTGAGTAAGACGTGGTGCGACGACCTTTACATCGTGTGACACATACAGTGTGGCGTTGAGCAGAATTTTGACATTTGGTGCCAATGTGACATCATTAGGCCCCCTTACACCTCTCATGAACTTCTCAGCTCTGACCCTTTCTCGCATGTCCAATAAGAAAATACCAACAGGCCTGCATATAACGAGATGCCAGCAACTGTCCAAGGAGCGCACATGCCTGCGGGAAAAAAATCTTCACCATACCGTTTGACAGTGCTGCATTTGTTTCTAACACGATGGTTACTCGATATACCTGTATGCAGGCCCGAAGATGGCATAATGTAATGCCGAAACTGGCTGCCTAACAAGTAAAACCAAAATAACAGCTGTTGGTATTTTATTATTTTTCGCATGTGTCGATGCCTTGCTGTTTGAAGCGTAACCCAGCCTGAGGGTGTTGTCGCAGAGTGCCATGCTTTTGCACCTCTGAGGAATAATGATGTCAAATTAAACACCTTTCAGCCGTCCATTTTCGACCTTTTTTTATTAGGCAACCAGTTTCGGCGCTTCATTACGCCATCTTCAAGCCCCTGACCGACGTGCAGGAATAATCTACCTCCTTGTGATAGATGCAGGGGTATTAATAGATATCTACTTACTACAATGACCAAACATCACCGCTAAAAAGATGGACATACAGAGGCTACAGAAGAAGGCTGTAGGCCCCTTTGAGCGAAATTTGAAACTTTACGCGACACAATGGGAGACAATTACAGGTTTTCTAAAAAGTGATCCTCTTATTGTTTTTCGCAGCGTACAGCGTATTTATTTACTGCTTACACCAAATACATACATCTTCCAAAATTTTACTGTCCTTCAATCACTAGCATTGTATGTAGCCTGCTGGCAGCGTGGGATACCCTTAGCAGCACCTGCTGTGTTAATAGTTCGAGTGGAGTATCTATTGCCCGACGAATCTCTGTAACGGTTCTCAAGCGAATGACATGAAATGCTTGTGCCATTTGCGCCTGAGCATTGTCCTGCAAAACGAAGTGCGAGTCCTGCAGAAAAGTGCCACCGCTTCTTTCTCTAAGTTTGTTGCAGTTGCCTTCAAAAAATGAAACTTTTGGCAAATTTCTCCGTTCGACATGACTCCTGTACCTAATGTTATAATTAGAATCACCACTCAAAAAAAAAAATGGTTCAAATGGCTCTGAGCACTATGGGACTTAACATCTGAGGTCATCATTCCACCTAGAACTTAGAACTACTTAAACCTAACTAACCTAAGGACAACACACACATCCATGCCCGAGGCAGGATTCGAACCTGCGACCGTATCGGACGCGCGGTTCCAGGCTTAAGCGCCTAGAACCGCTCGGCCACTCCGGCCGGCGAATCACCACTCAGAAACGCAAAACATGTGTCAGTCTCATCACTGGAATGCCATACAACGATCAGCTGACGAAGTCACTTGACAAAAGTGCAGTTAAGAAGAACTTGCTGAGTTTTTCCGAAGTTGAAGGCCGTCTAGGTGATAGCGCTGAACAGAAAGATCCGATCTCGATCGGTGCAACTTACATCTTTTCTGATGAAAATGCGACAGAATAACCGAGTGGAAGGGCAAGATCAACGACTGTATGATGGGTGATCAAACCGTTGCAGGATCCTCTTCATTGCCCCTGCAGTGTGCAGCTGAGAGTTGTCATGAAGAAGGAAATGCATGGCAGTTACGTTATGTTGGGTTGCATGAAATCAGGCGAAATCTCTCGGCAGCACCCATACTTGGCGGGAGACACTATTTTCTAGACATATTTACGTGCTCGCTCTACGCTCAAAACTCTAAAACACAACGTGACGCCATCGACGAGCATACGCTAGAGACACCACCCAACACATCTAGGCAAAGCGTTATCGGATTTTCACAATAGTTTCTATTTCGCGACCGATCGGAACTTACTTTCTGGGCATAGCTCGTGCGACAACACAAGTTACAATAATTTTAGAAAAGCTAGCCAACAAAGCAATATACTTAGGCTTTGCAATCCCTCACTGTCCAACCACAGAAAATACTGCCATGACATGAATTGCATTAAAATTGTATCGAACAAATTTTTACATAGGTAAAACACCCATCAACATTTAGCTACGCAGCTAATGAAAGTTATCCAATATTTCTCATAAAATATCAAATAACTAATCTCTGATTAAATATAGGAAACCAACAAAACTGGTGCCATCATGCTTATAACTCTTGCAACAATCAACTTGTCTTAGGGCACCAACATCGGCTGTTTTCTGAATCACGGCCAGAGTGTTTCTGGATAATAACTAAGGCCACACAGTACTGTGGCACATCGAGCCAGGTATACATGGTTCCACAACCCTGACCAGGCAACCTTAATGTGTTGGATCGCTCGAAAGTACCCGCGCCGTTGACAATACGGAGAAGGAAAACAAGCAGTTCCACGACGTGGAAACGATGTCCTCCGGCCCGTAGGCCCTGTCAATAGTCGTTACAGGTCGGAAGTTGAAGTGGAAGATCTCTGCTGCTGCTGCTGCTGCTGCCGCCGCCATATAAGGCAGCTTCGTTTAGGAGGTACCACAGTCGCAGTGGCTACAAGGCCGTCGCGCGCTGTAGTCCTAATAAAAAAAAAAAAAAGGTTCAAATGGCTCTAAGGACTATGGGACTTAACATCTGAGGTCATCAGTCCCCTAGACTTAGAACTACTTAACTAACCTAAGGACATCACACACATCCATGCCCGAGGCAGGATTCGAACCTGCGACCATACCAGCAGCTCGGTTCCGGACTGAAGCGCCTAGAACCCCTCGGCCACAGAGACCAGCGTAGTCCCAATCCATTGCAATAGTGCTGATTTTTGAGTCGCCACAAAAAAATCTTTCAAGACACTGTCGAAGAAGTGTGGGCTAAATCTGTTATGTACCAGTTGTGGGAGCACTTACACTGCGCCGAGACTGAAACAGCCATTTAGGTTTGCAATTTATGTTCAAATGGTTCAAATGGCTCCAAGCACTATGGGACTTAACATCTGAGGTCATCAGTCCCCTAGACTTAGAACTACTTAAACCTAACTAACCTAAGGACATCACACACATCCATGCCCGAGGCAGGATTCGAACCTGCGACCGTAGCAGCAGCGCTGTTCCGGACTGAAGCGCCTAGAACTGATGTTCATTTAAAATACTTAAATACGCAAGTTGGTCTTTGTGTGCTAGTCTACCGTTTTGTGTTGTTTTATCCAGTTATATGAAACCATTTAAAAGAGTTTTGTGACTTTTCTTGAGAGGACTTACATTTTCACCCCATTTTTAGCGCTCACATATGAGCCGTTGAGAATCTCTGTTTTCGAATAGAAACAATTGATATGAATCTTCGTTTTGCCTCCTATCATTTAGTAAACTTGTAAACTATACGTTCAGATGCACCCGAACACCGTATCTAATACGAATTGAGCTCTAAATGCCACAGCCACAAGAGGCATACCCACCAGTATGAAAGGACGTGGGGTGTGTTGAGTTGTCAGTAGAAAAGCAGTAACAGCAGAATGATTCAGTCAGAATAGCTCAGTGATTTCGGACACGGACTAGGCTTTGGATATCACTTGACTAATTAATCCATCAGGGTAATTTCTAGCTAGGCAAGTTGACTGTTGGTGATGTGATTTTGAAGTGTAAATGGGAAGGAACAATCACTACTAAACCTCACCAGAAAGACCTCATGTACTGACGGACTGGAAACGTCGTCTATGGCGGAGAGTGGTTGTGAAAATTGCTTGTAATCAGCGGAAGTAATCAGATGTGAGTTCCGAAGTGCTACCAGGAATCTATCTAGCACAATGACTGTGCATAGGGAGCTAGAAGAATGCGTACAATGGTCTAGCAGCTCTACGCAAGTCCCCCGCCAGTGTAACCAATGCTAAGTGACGGTTGAGGTGATGTAAAGAACGAGACAATTGCACAGTGGACGACTGTGTCAATCCGATGCAAAAACGCGCGTTTGGGGAATGGGTGGAGAACGTGTCATGTGTAGTGCCAAAAGTGAAGTACGGAGGTGGTGGTCTTACGGCATGGGAGTTTTTTTCGTGGTTGGGGTGTGGTCCGCTCAACGTGCTTAGGAAAACGCCAAGTGTGGAAGGATATGGACACATTCTACAGCACTGTATAGAACATACCGTCTAGGATCAGTTCGAAGACGATGATTGTATCAACATGATGATGCACACTAAACAAAGAAGCATCTCGGAGACAATGATTTATGGTCAGTAACATTCGTGAAATGACTGGCCTGATCAGAGCCCAGACCTGAACCCAATTGAATACGTTTTGGATGAGTCACAATGTCGACTTCGCTCCAGACTCAAGCGCCCAACTTCCCTTGTTTCGGCGCTGTGGGGAGAATGGGTCGCCATTCCTCCTCAGACATTACAGCACCTCCCCGTAAGAGTTCCCAGCAGAGTTCAAGCGGTCATAGAAGCAAAGGATGAACACACCCCGTAAATACACTCCTGGAAATTGAAATAAGAACACCGTGAATTCATTGTCCCAGGAAGGGGAAACTTTATTGACACATTCCTGGGGTCAGATACATCACATGATCACAGTGACAGAACCACAGGCACATAGACACAGGCAACAGAGCATGCACAATGTCGGCACTAGTACAGTGTACATCCACCTTTCGCAGCAATGCAGGCTGCTATTCTCCCATGGAGACGATCGTAGAGCTGCTGGATGTAGTCCTGTGGAACGGCTTGCCATGCCATTTCCACCTGGCGCCTCAGTTGGACCAGCGTTCGTGCTGGACGTGCAGACCGCGTGAGACGACGCTTCATCCAGTCCCAAACATGCTCAATGGGGGGACAGATCCGGAGATCTTGCTGGCCAGGGTAGTTGACTTACACCTTCGAGAGCACGTTGGGTGGCACGGGATACATGCGGACGTGCATTGTCCTGTTGCAACAGCAAGTTCCCTTGCCGGTCTAGGAATGGTAGAACGATGGGTTCGATGACGGTTTGGATGTACCGTGCACTATTCAGTGTCCCCTCGACGATCACCAGTGGTGTACGGCCAGTGTAGGAGATCGCTCCCCACACCATGATGCCGGGTGTTGGCCCTGTGTGCCTCGGTCGTATGCAGTCCTGATTGTGGCGCTCACCTGCACGGCGCCAAACACGCATACGACCATCATTGGCACCAAGGCAGAAGCGACTCTCATCGCTGAAGACGACACGTCTCCATTCGTCCCTCCATTCACGCCTGTCGCGACACCACTGGAGGCGGGCTGCACGATGTTGGGGCGTGAGCGGAAGACGGCCTAACGGTGTGCGGGACCGTAGCCCAGCTTCATGGAGACGGTTGCGAATGGTCCTCGCCGATACCCCAGGAGCAACAGTGTCCCTAATTTGCTGGGAAGTGGCGGTGCGGTCCCCTACGGCACAGCGTATGATCCTACGGTCTTGGCGTGCATCCGTGCGTCGCTGCGGTCCGGTCCCAGGTCGACGGGCACGTGCACCTTCCGCCGACCACTGGCGACAACATCGATGTACTGTGGAGACCTCACGCCCCACGTGTTGAGCAATTCGGCGGTACGTCCACCCGGCCTCCCGCATGCCCACTATACGCCCTCGCTCAAAGTCCGTCAACTGCACATACGGTTCACGTCCACGCTGTCGCGGCATGCTACCAGTGTTAAAGACTGCGATGGAGCTCCGTATGCCACGGCAAACTGGCTGACACTGACGGCGGCGGTGCACAAATGCTGCGCAGCTAGCGCCATTCGACGGCCAACACCGCGGTTCCTGGTGTGTCCGCTGTGCCGTGCGTGTGATCGTTGCTTGTACAGCCCTCTCGCAGTGTCCGGAGCAAGTATGGTGGGTCTGACACACCGGTGTCAATGTGTTCTTTTTTCCATTTCCAGGAGTGTAGGTGTCGGGACACGTTCGATCAGATACTGTAGTTGTTAATGAAGGTCAAAATCTAGAGTTTTTGCAAAAGAAAGTATATTTTTGTCAAAGCCAGGAGAGGGTGCCTATGTTTACATCGTGTCTTCTACAGTCCTAAACACTCAACATAGTGACAAGATACCTATCATACAATGCGAGAAAGCTGTCATTCTGGGAGCAATATTACAACTCTTTCCCATTCTGCGGCTCGAACTACCAGTCAGGGTTTTGCCTCTCGTGAATTTTTTCCAGCTGTGTTTGAGCTGGAGAAAACGCAGCAGAATTAAACTTCAGCGTCTAAAAGAGTGGACACACAGTGCTGGAATTCACGAGGCTGCTGCACAACCCGCCGCGCGTTTTCGTGGTCGCGAGCGCCAAAGTGCACCGCGCCCTATTTCTCTGTTGGAATTCCAACTGCCGCAGTGGTCAGGCGAGCAGTTTTCACGCACCGTTCAGCCTGTCGCGCGCTCCAGGCCAGAACGCAGTTATGATGTGTAACTTGGAGTGTGATTTCTTAGTTCTGGAAGTGCAAAACTATACATGTATTGATGATATAAGGTGCGCAGACTATAGAAAGAGAAATATGAAGATGGAATTGTGGCAAGAAATTACCATGACAAGTTTTCACACAGGACAAATGCTTCGTCAGCCACAATTGCCAATAGAAGAGGTACGACAGTTCGGAAGAGCCGGCTGCTGTGTCCGGGCGGTTCTAGGCGCTTCAGTCCGGAACCGCGCTGCTGCTCCGGTCGCAGGTTCGAATCCCACCTCGGGCATGGATGTGTGTGATGTGCTCAGATTAGTTACGTTTAAGTAGTCCGAAGTCTAGGGGACTGATGACCTCAGCTGTTAAGTCCCATTGCAACCAAGTGACAAAAAATGTGACAAAAATGGCTCTGAGCACTATGGGACTTAACATCTGAGGTCCACAGTCCCCTAGAACTTAAAACTACTTAAACCTAACTAACCTAAGGACATCACACACATCCATGCCCGAGGCAGGATTCTAACCTGCGACCGTAGCGGTCGCGCGGTTCCAGACTGAAGCGTCTAGAACCGCTCGGCCACACTGGCCGGCTCGACTGCGACAGATTTAATGTTTGTGCTACAGATTTTTTCTGTAGATGAGTTGCTTCGATAAGGGGAATGCCACTGTGCTGTTGCCACGTGATATATATGATCAGAAGATATATAGTTTGCTGAGTGAGACAACGTACAGGAAGCTTGATAAAGACCCTACTCGAAAAGTAGAAAGGAAAACGTCAGAGTTGCTAAACTCCTCTTCTATGCCGCAAGAAGTTGTGAAAAGATTGAGACCTCACAGTTCTGTTCCACCGAGGTTATATGATCTTCCGAAGATCCATAAGGATTATGTGCCCTTACGCCCCATAGTGAGCAATGTCGGTGCTCCAACATATGATTTATCTAGTCATCTGGCTTCGCTACTGAGACCTTTTGTTGGCAAATGTACGCACCATATTCGCAACTCTGCGGACTTTATCAACAGACTGAGAACACTACAGCTGAAGGATTCGGACTTGTTAGTAAGTTTCGATGTCGTTTCACTCTTCACGAGGGTCCATCTTTTGGATTCATTGTCACTTATCGGCAATAAGTTTACGGCCGATATAACGGCGCTGTTTCACCATGCCCTGTCCTCTACTTACTTTCTATTTAATAATGAATATTTTGAGCAACTTGATGGTGTTGCCATGGGTAGTCCTCTGTCCCCTCTGGTAGCAAACTTTTATATGGAAGACTTTGAGGAGAGGGCTCTCGATTCGGCGATGTTGAAACCAACAGTCTTCTGGCGGTGCGTGGACGATACCTTTGTAGTGTGGCCTCACGGTGAAGAAGAGCTTTCACGGTTTTTACAACATCTGAATTCCATCCACACAAACACTCAGTTTACGATGGAAGTTGAAAAGGATGGTTGCCTACCATTTCTGGACGTCATGGTTAAACGCAGGGTGGATGGGTCATTGGGGCATTCTGTCTATCGAAAACCCACGCATACGGACCTGTACCTGCAGGCGTCAAGCTGTCATCACCCGTCACAAACTATGGGCGTCCTTCGAACGTTGGTGCATAGGGCACATGTCGTGTCTGATAAAGACAGCCTTGCAGACGAATTAGAGCACTTGAAATCTGTATTTCAACATAATGGATATTCTGCACATCAGATCAGTACTGCTTTAAGGAGGAAAAAACGTGACCACCCACAAGATCAAGAGGAAAAGGAGGTGTTTAAGTCCAGAGCATTTCTCACATATGTCGGGAACATTTCATAGAAAGTAGGCAGAATTTTAAAGAAACATCGTGTGAAAGCAATCTTCCGGCCACCTACAAAGACTCGTGCTCTTCTGGGCTCAGCCAAGGATGATCTGGGATTACGGAAGACTGGAATTTATAAAATACCTTGCGAGTGTAGGAAAGCCTACATTGGTCAGACCACACGCACAGTACACGACCGCTGCGTTGAACATGAGCACCACACTCGCCTTTTACAGCCCAGTAAGTCGGCCATAGCCGAACATTGTATTTCCACAGGACATACTATGGATTATTCGGCCACGAAAATCTTGGCCCCATCGAGATCTTTCTGGGATTCAGTTGTGAAGGAATCCGTGGAAATACGTTTAGCGGAAAATCTCATGAACCGTGATGGCGGCCTTTTATTGAATAAGGCCTGGGACCCGTTGATTTCTTTAATTTCAACCAAAAGAAAACTTTTTATGGCTTCTGACATGTCGAGCGACAAGTAATTTTAATTTTAATATTGAAATTTTGCATTTTACTGTTTTGGACACATCTGCATGCATGTTTTACTTTTTTCACGCATTCGTTTGCGCTCCATAGATGCAGTAATATTGTAGAGGGCCTTGGAATCGACAGGTGGCGCGCATGCTACGGTAACTTGCGCATGCGCTCCGGCGGCACTTTTACGTATAAATAGAGCGACTTGCACTAGCAATCTCCAGTGTCAAACACTCGCTTGAAGATGGCTGTAAGGTTGTCAGCCGAAATATCTTGGAAAGAAGTCGATGAGATCCGGCTGCAATCCCGAAATCTTGTGGAATTTTGAATCATCTTCTTACCCGTAACCTCCCACAACATTGTATCTGAAACAGTAATATCTATCTCCCATGGCTACTAGGACAACCGAAAAGAACTTTCTGTAGCTGAAAAATTCACTTGACAATCCTCAATGTTCTGTAATCAGAATGTGTTTTCCATCAGTCGCTCCTACACAGCTACATCCATCCACACATCCGCACCCACACTCCGCAAGCCACCCAACGGTGTGTGTCGGAGGGCACTCTACGTGCCACTGGCATTACCTCCCTTTCCTGTTCCAGTCGCATATGGTTCGCGGGAAGAACGACTGCCGGAAAGCCTCCGTGCGCACTCGAATCTCTCTAATTTTACATTCGTAATCTCCTCGGGAGGCATAAGTAGGGGGAAGCAATATATTCGATACCTCATCCAGAAAAGCACCCTCTCGAAACCTGGACAGGAAGCTACACCGCTATGCAGAGCGCCTCTCTTGCAGGGTCTGCCACTTGAGTTTGCTAAACATCTCCGTAACGCTATCACGGTTACCAAATATCCCTGTGACGAAACGCGCCGCTCTTGTTTGGACCTTCTCTATCTCCTCTGTCAACCTGGCCTGGTATAGATCCCACACTGGCGAGCAATATTCAAGTATAGATCGAACGAGTATTTTGTAAGCCACCTCCTTTGTTGATGGACTATATTTTCTAACGACTCTCCCAATGAATCTCAACCTGGAACCCGCCTTACCAACTAGGGAAACTGGCCTTAATCTCAAAATTCTGGCTGATTTTTATCCGATCTCCTGGTGTTAGTTGCTTCATGAACTGTTTTCTGAGCGGTTTCTGTGTAGCCACACTCGATATCACGAATAACGCGTGCTATCGAAAAAGGAGCATGAACGGCATGAGTTTCCTGATCCCAGATACCTGGAAATTATTTGAAAAAATTATGTATTTATTTTATTTAAGGAGGTGCAGAAACGTTAGAAAGCTTAAATGATAGCTATGTGAGTAAGGCAAAAGTGGAGATGCAGCGAAGAATAAGAGGAGTTGTCTGCGTAGCAAGTAAATGACGTTATCCCAGTCACGTTTCAGATTAAGAGACCGAGTTACTGGGAAATATTAGTGTTGGATTGGCAGAAGAGCCAACACCGTGTTACGAGAGGAGGCCGAAATGCACGCGTCTTAGCTCACGCAGGCTGGCGTAAGGAGGGAAGAACTATACTGACGTGAGGTCTGGAACATGTCAAGGAATGAGTATTCAGAAAGCGGACGTAATTAGTTTGATACTTAACTTTAATCCATTAATGATGAACGTTGCTCTTGACGGTGCATGGTTCACAAAATTATCTGTTCAGAATACATTTGTAGTACTGAATATGGCGCCTTGCTAGGTCGTAGCAAATGAAGTAGCTGATGGCTATGCTAAACTGCCGTCTCTGCAAATGAGAGCGTATGCAGACAGTGAACCATCGCTAGCAAAGTCGGCTGTCCAACTGGGGCGAGTGCTAGGGAGTCTCTCTAGACTAGACCTGCCGTGTGGCGGCGCTCGGTCTGCAATCATTGATAGTGGCGACACGCGGGTCCGACGTATACTAACGGACCGCGGCCGATTTAAAGGCTACCACCTAGCAAGTGTGGTGTCTGGCGGTGACACCACAATTAGAAGTGTCCTTTAGTTTTAATCATTGCAATACAGAAAAAGATGTTTTTAGTACAATGGAAACAGCCGTGAGTCATACTGATTAACATTCTTCTGGGAATTATGCCGCGTCATTGCTAAAAACTAACAACAATGATAAACTAAAACCGATGTTTCTGCCGAATTGCAACGGCCTTCCTCAATGGACTGTGCGACTGATCCTGGCGGAGGTTCGAGTCCTCTCTCGGGCGTGGGTTTGTGTATTTGTCCTTAGGATAATTTAGGTTAAGTAGTGTATAAGCTTAGGGACTGATGACCTTAGCAGTTAAGTCCCCTAAGATTTCACACACATTTCATCATTTTTGAACACCGGCCGCGGAAGCTTACGTTCTTATAGCCGTGTTGCAATAGGTGACGAAACTGCGCCGTCGCCAAATGGTTCAGCTGCACTTTCGGCTGCGCCTGTTTCAAGGACTCCGGCACGTGTGCTTGGCCATCCGACTGCCACTACCCGGCAGTTTCTTCTACTCTCTGTGGCCGCCACAGTTGTTGAAATTCCTGCCGAGTTTCTGCAGCACGTAACCTTCTAGAAAAAACGCAAGTGGGACCGTAGCCTTAGGGTCGCCCTGCTAAAATTATCACTCGACCGTTTCGTTTGTGTGTGTGGCTGCGTCGTATTAAGGCGCGCGCCCGCATCCTGCCCACAGGCGGACGACGAGGCTCCCAGCTCGGCGCCGCCGGTGTTCACGCCGCCGGACGTGCCCAGCTTCCTGCTGGCCCCGCAGACGGTCGTCACGCAGCCCACGCCAGAAATCGAGAGCTCAGGTAAGGTCTGACACACGATAAACTGCAACGGCGGCAGGCCCTTCACACGATGTTCACCTCGACAGCACGACCCTAGTTTTCGTACATGTGAGTGTCTTAGCTTGATACTAACGTACCTAGGAACACATGACACGTCGTAGTCGGTGTTTCAGTCTAACATCCGATTCCACAACAATATGAAAAAATGCGTACAAGTGGCCTCCATGTGCATATTCCGTCAATTTCTACAACTTTTGTTGTTTCGAGACATGAGGTTTTGTTTTGTGCGGCATTTGTAAATACGTTGAGTTTTACTAATTTAAGTACTTGTTAGGTTATATATACAGGGTGTTACAAAAAGGTACGGCCAAACTTTCAGGACACATTCCTCACACACTAATAAAGAAAAGATGTTATGTGGACATGTGTCCGGAAACGCTTAATTTCCATGTTAGAGCTCATTTTAGTTTCGTCAGTATGTACTGCACTTCCTCGATTCACCGCCAGTTGGCCCAATTGAAGGAAGGTAATGTTGACTTCGGTGCTTGCGTTGACATGCGACTCACTGCTCTACAGTACTAGCATCAAGCACATCACTACGAGTACGTAGCATCAACAGGTTAGTGTTCATCACGAACGTGGTTTTGCAGTCAGTGCAATGTTTACAAATGCGGAGTTGGCAGATGTCCATTTGATGTATGGATTAGCACGGGGCAATAGCCGTGGCGCGGTACGTTTGTATCGAGACAGATTACCAGAACGAAGGTGTCCCGACAGGGTGACGTTCGAAGCAATTGATCGGCGTCTCAAGGAGCACGGAACATTCCAGCCTATGACTGTAGAACGACGAGGACACCTGCAATGGACGAGGCAATTCTTCGTGCAGTTGACGATAACCCTAATGTCAGCGTCAGAGAAGTTGGTGCTGTACAAGGTAACGTTGCCCACGTCACTGTATGGAGAGTGCTACGGGAGAACCAGTTGTTTCCGTACCACGCACAGCGTGTGCAGGCACTATCAGCAGCTGATTGGCCTCCACGGGTACACTTCTGCGAATGGTTCATCCAAGAATGTGTCAACCCTGATTTCAGTGTAAATGTTCTCTTTACGGATGAGGCTTCATTCCAACTTGATCAAATTGTAAATTTTCACAATCAACATGTGTGGGCTGACGAGAATCCGCATGCAATTGTGCAATCACGTCATCAACACAGAGTTTCTGTGAACGTTTGGGTAGACATTGTTGGTGATGTCTTGATTGGCCCCCAAGTTCTTCCGCCAACGCTCAATGGAGCACGTTATCATGATTTCATACGGGATACTCTACCTGTGCTGCTAGAACATGTGCCTTTACAAGTACGACACAACATGTGGTTCATGCACGGTGGAGCTCCTGCACATTTCAGTCGAAGTGTTCATACACTTCTCAACAACAGATTCGGTGACCGATGGACTGGTAGAGGCGGACCAATTCCGTGGCCTCCACGCTCTCCTGACCTCAACCCTCTTGACTTTCATTTATGGGGGCATTTGATAGCTCTTGTCTACTCAACCCTGGTACCAAATGTAGAGACTCTTCGTGCTCGTATTTTGGACGACTGTGATACAATACGCCATTGTCCAGGGCTGCATCAGGGATTCCATGTGACGGAGGGTGGATGCATGTATCCTCGCTAACGGAGGACATTTTGAACATTTCCTGTAACAAAGTGTTTGAAGTCACGCTGGTACGTTCTGTTTCTGTGTGTTTCCATTCCATGATTAATGTGATTTGAAGAGAAGTAATAAAATGAGCTCTAACATGGAAAGTAAGCGTTTTCAGACACAAGTCCACATAACATATTCTTTCTTTGTGTGTGAGGAATGTTTGCTGAAAGTTTGGCCATACCTTTTTGTAACACCCTGTATATATAAAAAAATTATATATATTATTTATTTTTTATTTATCAGCATGATTCTTTCTCTCAGGGATATTATCTTTTCTTTTCACATTTATTTACCTGCACAAGTAAATATGAAATGGGTTCTTGAATAACACGCATGAATGTCTCTATCATAAAAGGCCTCAAGTCCTTCAGCTTTAGAAACTTTGTCTCCTGGCTAACGTACAATTGCTACAGTCACCCATCCGTTTCCAGCTTGGTTGGTATCATTATTTGTTAGAGTGAAATTAAGCACTCCTCCACAAAAAACAGAAGGACCGTACAAAAACTCTTGCCCATTAGTGTGATTCACATTCATATTAATATTGTCTATAGCTGTATAAACTGTCTGGCGTGTGCGCCTCCTCCTCCTGTAGTAGCTAGGGGGTGTCACATGGGCGCCGCCATCTTTAACTGAGCCGCGTTCTTGCACCAAAGATGCTGACTGCACAGATATGTCACATTGTCACTGGCGTCAGTAACTAAGTCCCATCCAAGGAGGAGGAGGCGCACACGCCAGACAGCTTATAAAGCTATAGACAATATTAATATGAATGTGAATCACAGTAACGGGGAAGTGTTTTTCCACTGTCCTTCTGAAAGAAAAGGAACTTTATTAATTTCTGTAATAGTGGGTCAAATCACCTACAATATGAACATTAGCACAATTGCCTAAACCTCTAGCCCAGACACATACAGACTTTCTCCTATCACAATGTTATTCGGCTGTTATTCATGTGCCAAATTTATATTTTGAACGTGATGACTAAAATATAGTTGCCATTAACTGAATTGAATGTAATTTTGTTAATTTATATTTATTGATTGCAAAGCAAGGCTCGAGAGGATTTCGATTGTTGTCGTGGAGCGGCCAAGATAAAACTTACTGAACTCATGGAATCTGTATAATTTAAAAAATGAACTTTAACATTAAATTAATTATATGTTGCAATTTAGAAAGGTTCTTACAACGTTCTCTTGTATTTACAGTTACTGTTAATATTTGAAAAATAAATTAATACTTCGTCGCCCAATGGCCGACTAGAAGCTGCATCGGAAGATGAGCTTCCCACAGCGCAAATTACTGAAAACAATGCTTATAAGAAACAATTAGCCACTGCGACCATTAAAGGTGACAACTACTACAAAGAAATTCATTTTTTGATAACAATAATAAGTTTATTTTAGCGGAATACAGAATAACTTACATAAAATATGTGTAGCCGCTCAATGGCTGCCTTCCGAATTGCGAAACAAAACAGTGTGTACCATAAAGCACATCTGTCCTCCTCGGCCGTACAATCGCTATCTTAGCGATCCTTTTCTTATTTTCATAGACATGTTTTAAATAAAGATGCTACTTTTAAATTATCGCTGCATATCAGTTTTTTTTTTCAAGAACATTAAATGTATCATTTATACTAATTATGTTCATAAAATACGTTAAGCGTTTACAAATAATTTTTAGTTCACCCTTAACACTTCACAATATTGTTCACTGCTTACAACCGATAAAATGTCAATATTTATGTGACGTACCGTCACATACTCTATGATCTATTGAATGTGTTTGGAACGTTCACCATCCCATACCTTGAAATAGAAGAAAGTCTTCTACCCTGGAACATGTGATATTTGCAAATGAAATGAGTTTCTCTAATGCGTAATCCCAGTAGCGTTTGTAATGCACACTGTAGAGCCAAAGAAACTAGTACACCTGCCTAATATCACGTAGGGCCCCTGCGAGCACACAGAAGTGCCGCAGCATGACATGGTATGAACTCGGCTATCGTCTGAAGTAGTGCCGGAGGGAATTGACACCATGAATCCTTTAGGGCTGTCCGTAAGGGTACGAGGGGGTGGAGATCTCTTCTGAACAGCACGTTGCAAGGCACTCCAGATATGCTCGATAATGATCATCTCTGGGGAGTTTGCTGGGCAGCGGAAGTGTGTTCCTGGAGCCTCTCTGTATCAATTCTAGACATGTGGGGTGTCTAATTGTCCTGATGAAATTGCCCAAGTCCGTCGGAATGCACAATGGACGTGAATGGATGCAGGTGATCAGACAGGATGCTTACGTTCGTGTCACATGTCAGAGTCGTATCTCAGACTTATCAGGGGTCCCATATCACTTCAACTGCACGCGCACCGCACCATTACAGAGCTTCCACCAGCTTGAATAGTCCCTTGCTGATATGCATATTCCATGGATTCATGAGGTTGTCTCCATACCCGTATAGTTCCATACGCTCGATACTACTTGAAACGAGACTCGTCCGACCAGGCAACATGTTTCCAGTCATCAACAGTTCAATGTCGCTGTTGACGGGCCCAGGCGAGGCGTAAAGCTTTCTGCTGTGCAGTCATCAAGGGCACACGAATGGGCCTTCGGCTCCGAAAGCCCACATCAATGATGTTTGGTGGAATGGTCCGCACGCTGACACTTGTTAACGGCCCAGTATTGAAATCTACAGCAATTTACGGAAGGGTTGCACTTTCGTCAAGTTGAACGATTCTCTTCAGTCGTTGTTGGTCCCGTTCTTGCAGGATCTTTTTTCGGCCACAGTGATGTCGGAGATTTCATGTTCTACCTGATAACTGATATTCAGAGTACACTAGTAAAATGGTCGCACGGGAAAATCCCCACTTCATCTCTAACTCGGAGATGCTGTGTCCCTATACCACGTTCAAACTAACATAAATCTTGATAATCTGTCCTTGTAGCAGCAGTAAGCGATCTAACAACTTGTTGTCTTATACAGGTGTTGCTGGTCGCAGTGCCGTATTCTGCCTATTTACATATCTCTGTATTTGAATACGCATGCCTATACCAGTTTCTTTGGCGCTTCAGTATATAACGTGTGCATTTGTGGCTGCCTAATGTTGTCTCCAGAATGAAATTCGCACACCTGCAGTAACAACCTATTCCTAGGAATTTCCATAAACGAGGTATTCTGTAGCGATTCTACTTCATTTCAGTTTAACACATCAAACCAGCCGTTCATATCGGGATGCTACTAGAATGAATCACAAAGTGGACACCGCAAATCATTTAATTTCAAAAATCAGGTAGAGTGCAAAAAGTTGTATAAATATGAAGTACACGATGTCAGATTCTACCCTCCATATAATTTCAAAATTGGCAGAACATATGTTTTACTTTCTTTAGACTTAGGACCCCCGTTATTAGACGGATACGAGGTAGCTCATACTGATTAGCAATAAGAAGCCGAAGTAATACACCTTGAGTGGCACTTTCAGAAAACGCTCAGTGGATAAGAAGATGGAACTCAACACATTTACTGTGAGTGTTTATCTAACCGCTGAACTGGAATGCGCATATCACCTGTTGAAGTACGGATAGCAGTTTTACTGCACCAGTGATATGCCCACTGGCGCGTTGGCCTCTTTGCAGATGACTCACGTGGCGTACCTGCAATTCTCTGCCTATACAGTCGACGCAATACGCCGTCCGCGGACTCTTAGGCCTGAAATTACCTCATTAGAAGACAGAACACCAGTAAGATTTCTGTCTGCTCACTAGCCGGCCACAAACAGAAATTCGAGTCAATCATTTTCCCACCAAGAAGCACTTCATTGTGTGTCAGATTCCACAGGGAGATAAACAATCGTCTCTGGAGTGAGTGGAATAATAACTCTGCCACGGAAGAACCCACTTCAACCCTTCCTTTGTCGAAAGCAATTCACGAATTTTAACCGCCAGAATCTCCACTGTGGCTCTCGCCATTCCAGTCACTAAGTCGGTTCCCAGAGGTAACTGTCTTCGATCGATTCCGGCAAGGACGTGCCCTCGATCGATACCCCAACTGATAAGTGTTTGTTCACGCCATACCCCACTCCCTCCTGGACACGGAGTGTCGTCTTTTGCGCTCAGACGGTGAATCCGTGTCTGTTACAAAAACATTATCTCCTACAAACATGGGTCAGGAACCGACCAGCCAATCACCTGAACCTTAGCTCGTGACCATCGTTTGTGACCCCCAAGCGTTCCTTCTCATTAAAAGGACGTCTTTTCCGTCTGTCGGCACGCTATTCTTAAGTTTTTTCCTCCGCACTAGAGAGCAACCTCCCGCTCATTCTGCCCGCTCCTTGGGGGTTTTGTGGCCTCCAGCATTGTAAACTCCGCCTCTACTCTATGCTCTCTCCCAGGGCAGTAAATGTCCAGCCCTGCAGAACACAAGTCTCTTTCCAGCCCCTCTTTAGCCGATAGCAGCTTCTGAGGAATGCATCGCACACTTCGTTCTTTTCAGCAGTGCTCAGTTCTAATTAATTCCCTGACATGCAACACTACAAAAGTTGTTAGCATGTGATGTTAGCCAGTATCACCCAATGACATGATTAATAATCCGATTGCACATCGTACACAGTGACCTAATATAAATGCAAATCTAAAAGAATATTAAATGTATGGTGGCAAAATGTTGCCTCCTTACAACTATCCTAACAATTTTACCTGTCTTCAAAATAGAAATTCGTTTTCTCTTCCAATACCTTCTATTTCAAAATTTTTGACATTAGTAATTTGTTTCTGATAATACGTCTTCTTATTTTGATTTCACGTAGTGATTATTGGCATGTAGTCGAGTAATAATGCAGCAGATAAAGTATTGAACACAATTTTGACAAAATTTTCTTGATAGCAACACTTTTAAAATTCCATAGGAACTTTTTTGACATTTGGAAAAATATTACATTTTCGGTCTGATTTTTGTAATTTCAGAAAATGTCTGCAGCATGCAGAAATTGAATGGTACATTTTAAAAATGGCATAAGAAGATATATTAAACTTTTATTACAGATCCGGCCAGAAACAAAAGTATGAAAATTGTTGTTGTTGTTGTTGTGGTCTTCAGTCCTGAGACTGGTTTGATGCAGCTCTCCATGCTACTCTATCCTGTGCAAGCTTCTTCATCTCCCAGTACCTACTGCAGCCTACATTCTTCTGAATCTGTTTAGTGTATTCATCTCTTGGTCTCCCTCTACGATTTTTACCCTCCACGCTGCCCTCCAATGCTAAATTTGTGATCCTTTGATGCCTCAAAGCATGTCCTACCAACCGATCTCTTCTTCTAGTCAAGTTGTGCCACAAACTCCTCTTCTCCCCAATCCTATTCAGTACCTCCTCATTATGTGATCTACCCATCTAATCTTCAGCATTCTTCTGTAGCACCACATTTCGAAAGCTTCTATTCTCTTCTTGTCCAAACTGGTTATCGTCCATGTTTCACTTCCATAGATGGCTACACTCCATACAAATACTTTCAGAAACGACTTCCTGACACTTAAATCTATACTAGATGTTAACAAATTTCTCTTCTTCAGAAACGATTTCCTTGCCATTGCCAGTCTACATTTTATATCCTCTCTACTTCGACCATCATCAGTTATTTTACTCCCTAAATAACAAAACTCCTTTACTACTTTAAGTGTCTCATTTCCTAATCTATTCCCCTCAGCATCACCCGATTTAATTTGACTACATTCCATTATCCTCGTTTTGCTTTTGTTGATGTTCATCTTATATCCTCCTTTCAAGACACTGTCCATTCCGTTCAACTGCTCTTCCAAGTCCTTTGCTGTCTCTGACAGAATTACAATGTCATGAAAATTGTTCAAAGTTACAAACTCTTCTCTGCTATGTTTGGCTGGCACTGCTTAACGGCATCAAATCTTTATAGCGTAATGGCATTTTTGTGTGATTCTCGAGGCCACATTGGCAACTTGAAGGATAGAGCGTGATGCTTCCCATACTCGCTCAGAGAAGATCTTGTGTGCCCAGTTGACATTGAATGTAGCCTGTGCCATCGCCTCTAATCAGCTTTAAAGGGTTTCGTCTATAAGCTTACTTCTGTCAAATTTTCTGCGTATAAACAGCAGAGTATCTCACGCAAATCAAATCCGTTTCTGTTGCACCTTCTTTCAGCAATTCAACACACCTTCATTTCATTCATTATATTAGAGTCTTATACACAGAACTATCACCATTTTCAGGTATTCGCTATGCCGTCATTCATATTTACACTGACTGGTCAATTAAGTGTGAATATCTGTCTAATAACAGTACTTGAAAGAAACATGTAATATAATCCGCTCTCATCTGTTGGTGCATACCACAAAGTTACTGAGAATGTTCACACATCAGTCTCCGGCTAGCAGGAATAGCTGTCAGACGTGAAATATATTGCAGTTTTGAAATTTTATGACTGAGTTACTGTTGCTGCCTGTACTGCAGTGGTCTCATTAACAAAACAGAAAACTTCATTGGTAGCATGAGAAGTAGCCTGTCGATTGTTATTACAGCACCAGGAAAGACCTGCCTAGCAGAACAGAGGCCAGGGGTCAAAGAATTTTGAAGCAGATTGAAGCCATTAAGCACAATCGACAGAATCCCAGGTAACATGTGACATGAACACATATATACAGGGAAATACGAGGGTCACTCCAAAAGATATGCACACTATTTTTTTAAAAATCTATCTTTGATTCTACATGTTTGAAAGTTTTAATATGTGTAGATACATCCTTTAGGAACAATATTTTCATTTCTC
This sequence comes from Schistocerca nitens, assembly GCF_023898315.1. NCBI lineage: Eukaryota > Metazoa > Arthropoda > Insecta > Orthoptera > Acrididae > Schistocerca > Schistocerca nitens. The sequence goes on from NC_064618.1 coordinate 488,103,395, forward strand.
CATATAATTTCCATCCCTCTCAACTGCCTCACGCCATCTTGAAAGCAGCGCCTGTATACCCGCACGGTTAAATTCTGGACCAACCTGTTGGAGCCACTGTTTGGCAGCGTGCACAAGGGAGTCATCATCTTCAAACCTTATTCCACGAAGAGAGTCTTCCAGTTTCCCAAAGAGATGATAGTCGCATGGAGCCAGGTCAGGACTGTAAGGCGGGTGTTTCAGTGTTGTCCATCCGAGTTTTGTGATAGCTTTCATAATTTTTTGACTGACATGTGGCCGTGCATTGTCGTGCAACAGCAAAACATCCTGCTTTTGCCGACGTGGTCGAACACGACTCAGTCGAGCTTGAAGTTTCTTCAGTGTTGTCACGTATGCAACACAATTTATGGTGGTTCCACTTAGCATTTCCACTTAGCATGATGTCCACAAGCAAGAGTCCTTCGGAATCGAAAAACACTGTAGTTATAACCTTTCCAGCAGAAGGTGTGGTTTTGAATTTTTTTTCGTGGGTGAATTTGCATGATGCCACTCCACTGATTGCCTCTTCGTCTCTAGTGAAAAATGATGGCACCATTTTTCAGCACCTGTCACAATTCTTCCAATAAATTCATTTCCACTATTCTCGTACTGTTCCAAAAGTTCGCTGCATACCGTTTTTCTTGTTTCTTTGTGAGCCACTGTCAACATCCTGGGAACCCACCTATCACAAACCTTTTTTAACGCCAACACTTTCAGTATTCTGCAAACACTTTCTTCCCCTATTCCAACGTATCGTGACAATTCGTTCACTGTGATGTGTCTGTCAGCAGTCACCAGTTCGTTAACTCTCTGCACATAGTCTGTAGTGTGTGCAGTACGAGGCCTGCCGCTGCGAGGACAATCCTCAATATTGCTGTGCCCGCTTTCATCACGTAACCTGCTTGCCCACCGACTAACTGTACTGCGATCGACAGCAGCATCTCCATACACCTTTTTCAACCTCGTGTGGATGTTTCCCACTGTCTCGTTTTCACAGCACAGGAATTCTATGACAACACGTTGCTTCCGACGAACGTCAAGTGTAGCAGCCATCTTGAAGACTTGCTGTGACGGCGCCACTCATGGGAACAGGTTGAACTAAGTTTGAAAACAATCGGGAAGGATGTATCTACACACTGTAAAACTTTCACACATGCATAATGAAAACTGTAGTTTTACAAAAATAGTGTGCATTTCTTTTGGAGTGACCCTTGTACATCATCAAAAACTATCCATTATGAACTGCGTGCCTCAAACATTCGTGATAGAATATCGATTTTAAAACCATACCTTCGACACAAGACTGTCATCTGCTCGGAAGAATTGTCGTGGCTAGTGGAGGTCACTATATTTGGGGAACGCTAACAGAAGCCTACTGTATGATGGCTTTCTCAGTCCTCTCATGATGTGCTGTGAACGGTTCAGTAACACTATTGGGGCGCGATGCTATACCTTGGTGCCCGGTATGGGAGGGAAACAGGTTGCTCTGAGCAACCATCTACACACTGTGTTTCTCGGCGAAATACCTGTGTATACAGACGATAGCGCTCCATTCACACTTTTGGAACTGCCCAAAACTGGTTTAGCGGACACTGTGATGAAGCTAAAGACCGCTTGTGGCCATCTCAGCCAGCTGATCCAAATATAATCTTTGGGAGGTGATCCAGAAGACAAGCTGCGCTGTCAGTTACCCCCGTCCAAGGCCAGTGGATACTTCACGAATCAGCGACATTTTCGTAAGAGTAGTGGGTACGATTGTTATTAATGAGTTCTAGTTTATTAACCCACCTACGACGGATCTGAGCAGTAATTCTTCTTGTTAAACGAAGTACAAGAGCTAACTAACCAAATTCTGTGTTTATTTCAAGTGATCATATTATTTTGTCTAACTCCAGTGTACTCACATGTTTCCCGTCTTTCTTCATTAATTACAAGTTTCAGCACAGTCATCTTCAAATACTAGTAAAACACACATCATTCTAAGGTAATTAGCTTTTATACCGACTGTGAATTACCGAGCGAGATGACTCAGTAGTTAGCACACTGGACTCGAATTAGGACTGACGACGGTTCAAATCATGTCCAGCCATCAGGATTCGGGTTTCCTCAGAGTTCCCTAAATCACTTAAGACAAATGCCGGTAAGGTTCATTTGAAAAGGGTGCAGCCGTTATCCTTCCTCGTTCTTCCCTAATCCGAACTCATACCCCGTCTCCAGTGACCTCTTTTGTCGACGATGAATTCTAATCTTCCTTCTAAAATTAACCAACAACTCCCATAGGAAAGCTACTTGACTCAGAATTTATAATCCACGAATTCCTATCTGAGAAAGTTTGTGATGAAAAATTTAATTAGTAAGGACAATCCATAGAACTTAGACAGGAGAAATTTCTGGAGTTTGATTTTGGCATCCACTTATTTTTCATTTGTATTTCTCCTGCAACAGTGTAAACTTGTCATGATGCAGCGATAAACGGTACTCCATTTTTTAGGAGTACACGTATGTTATCTACCTCTGCTGCAATCCATTTTTGCGCCAGTTCGCTGGCATCATTATTACTTCCTTCGCTTAAATAGGGTATCTTTCTTCTTTTCATTGCTACGAAAAGACTTCCGGGACACATAAAACTAAATGAAATGCTATCCAGTAAACGAGATTTTGACTTCCGTTATTATTTTTATTATTATTATTATTATTATTATTATTATTATTTCCTTTCTCAGACGTTGTCTGGTTAAAAAAGGAAGGTGACGCAGGCCTTGATCAAGCGTGACTTTCTTTTAACTGTACGATATATGTTACATTGCATTTACGAACTTTCGGGTAATTGAACATGTATCAATAATTACACATTTCTGTAGTTGTATATGTTTGGATGTAGCTATATTGCGTTGATGTACTGGTGGATACTGTGTGGTATGACTCCTGTAGTTGATAGTATAATTGGTACAATGCCAACTTTATCCTGATGCCACATGTCCTTGACTTCCTCAGCCAGTTGGATGTATTTTTCAATTTTTTCTCCGGTTTTCTTTTGTATATTTGTTGTATTGGGTATGGATATTTCGATTAGTTGTGTTAATTTCTTCTTTTTATTGGTGAGTATGATGTCAGGTTTGTTACGTGGTGTTGTTTTATCTGTTATAATGGTTCTGTTCCAGTATAATTTGTATTCGTCATTCTCCAGTACATTTTGTGGTGCATACTTGTATGTGGGAACGTGTTTTATTAGTTTATGTTGTATGGCAAGTTGTTCATGTATTATTTTTGCTACATTGTCGTGTCTTCTGGGGTATTCTGTATTTGCTAGTATTGTACATCCGCTTGTGATGTGATCTACTGTTTCTATTTGTTGTTTGCAAAGTCTGCATTTATCTGTTGTGGTATTGGGATCATTAATACTTCGCTTGCTGTAATATCTGGTGTTTATTGTTTGATCCTGTATTGCAATCATGAATCCTTCCATCTCACTGTATATATTGCCTTTTCTTAGCCATGTGTTGGATGTGTCTTGATCTATGTATGGCTGTGTTAGATGATACGGTACTTGCCATGTAGTATTTTCTTTTTCCAATTTACTTCCTTTGTATCTGTTGATGTTATGTGATCTAAAGGGTTGTAGAAGTGGTTATGAAATTGCAGTGGTGTAGCCGATGTATTTATATGAGTGATTGCTTTGTGTATTTTGCTAGTTTCTGCTCGTTCTATAAAGAATTTTCTTAAATTGTCTACCTGTCCATAATGTAGGTTTTTTATGTCGATAAATCCTCTTCCTCCTTCCTTTCTGCTTAATGTGAATCTTCCTGTTGCTGAATGTATGTGATATATTCTATATTTGTGGCATTGTGATCGTGTAAGTCTATTGAGTGCTTCTAGGTCTGTGTTACACCATTTCACTACTCCAAATGAGTAGGTCAATATTGGTATAGCATAAGTATTTATAGCTTTTGTCTTGTTTCTTGCTGTCAATACTATTTTCAGTATTTTTGTTAGCCTTTGTCTATATTTTTCTTTTAGTTCTTCTTTACTATTTGTATTATCTATTCCTATTTTTTATCTGTATCCTAGATATTTATAGGCATCTGTTTTTTCCATCGCTTCTATGCAGTCGCTGTGGTTATCCAATATGTAATCTTCGTGTTTAGTGTGTTTTCCCTTGACTATGCTATTTTTCTTACATTTGTCTGTTTCAAAAGCCATAACTATATCATTGCTGAATACTTCTGTTATCTTTAGTAATTGGTTGAGTTGTTGATTTGTTACTGCCAGTAGTTTTAGATCATCCATGTATAGCAAATGTGTGATTTTGTGTTGGTATGTTCCAGTAATATTGTATCCATAATCTGTATTATTTAGGATGTTGGATAGTGGGTTCAGAGCAAGGCAGAACCAGAAAGGACTTAATGAGCCTCCTTGGTATATTCCACGCTTAATCTGTATTGGCTATGATGTGATATTATTTGAATTTGTTTGGATATTAAGTGTGGTTTTCCAATTTTTCATTACTATTTTTAGGAACTGTATCAATTTAGGATCTACTTTGTATATTTCCAATATTTGTAGCAACCATGAGTGGGGTACACTATCAAAAGCTTTTTGGTAATCAATGTATGTGCAGTGTAGCAACCTTAGTTTAGTTTTAGCTTGATATGTCACCTTTGCATCTGTTATCAGTTGCTCTTTACATCCTTGTGCTCCTTTTCAACAGCTTTTTTGTTCTTTATTTATAATTTTGTTCTGTGTTGTATGTGTCATTAATTTCTGTGTAATGACTGAAGTTAATATTTTGTATATTGTTGGTAGGCATGTTATGGGGCGATATTTAGCTGGGTTTGCTGTGTCTGCTTGATCTTTAGGTTTCAGATAAGTTATTCCATGTGTAAGGGTATCAGGGAATGTGTATGGGTCTGCAATGTAACTGTTAAATAATTTAGTTAGATGTGAATGTGTTGAGGTGAATTTCTTTAGCCAGAAATTTGTCATTTTATCTTTCCCAGAGGCTTTCCAATTGTGAGTAGAATTAATTGCTCGGGTGACTTCATGTTGCAAAATTTATCACTTCAGGCATTAGTGGTGTCATCTTGTATGTGTCTGTTTCTGCTTGTATCCACTGTGCATGACTGTTATGCTGTACTGGGTTTGACCATATGTTGCTCCAGAAGTGTTCTATGTCTGTTATGTTTGGTGGATTCTCTATTTTAATGTATGTGTTATCTATTGTCTGGTTAAATTTCTTTTGGTTTGTGTTGAATGTTTAGTTTCGTTTCCTTCTATTTTCACTTTTTTTGTATCTTCTAAGTCGTTTGGCCATTGCTTGTAATTTCTGCTTCTTTTCATCTAATTGCTCTATGGCTTCTTGTTGTGAGATTTTGTCTAACCTTTTTCGTTTTTTGTCTGATATTTCATTTCTTATAAATTGTGTTAGCTGCCTGATGTCTTTTCTCAGTTTTTCTATTCTGATTTGTATCCTGTGTTGCCATGCTGGTTTTGTGGGTTTCTTCTGTGTGTTGGTTGGTTCTGATCTCTGCCTAGTGTGTATATTTAGTGTAGTGAGTGCTCCTATATAAACCAGCAGTTGTAACTCTTCCATAGTTGTATTTTCATTTATTTTGTTGTGTATGATTGTGTTGATAGTGGTTATTGTTGTTTCGACTTGTGGGTTATTTGGTGGTCTATGCAAGAATGCTCTAATGTCTGTACTTGTGTGTTTGTATTCTATATATGTCAGCTGAAATTTTTCTTCTATATCTAACATGTGTGTCACGTCGTGTTCTATTTGTGCTTGTTCTGGTGGCTGTCTTAAAATTTCGTTTTCCTCTGATTGTTTAATTGATGCGTATTGTTCTTTGTTTGTTTGCTCTGGGATGTTTGAGTCTATTACTTTATTTTCTTCTTCTTCTGATTGCACATTATTTTGTTCCAGTATCTGTTGTAATTTGATGTTTTCTAATTTTGACTGGGGTATCCTGTTATTTTTTCTTATTACACGGATCTGGTCAGCTAGTCGTTGTTCTGTTAAAAATTTTAATTCTGGGTATCTGGTAATAAATGTTGTGTGTACTTGTGATCTGTATCCAGTTGTGTTGGTTCCTAAGTTTGTGTGCTTGGTAATAACAGAACATGAGGTGTCGGTTAACTTCATCTGACCATCTCATCCTCTGTCCTTGTTTTCCTTGTAGAGTGGTTGCAGGAAGCATATCCTGCGAAACACCTCTATTTGGATTTATGTCATTTTCCGTGTGGCTAGCAGTCTCGTTACCATTGTGGACGGGCATAGGGTTCAAGCGTCGTCCCCGAGCATGACAGCGCTTGTCCGAGGCTTCATTAGTTCTGTCCTGAACCAACTAATCACACTAAAAGGGGGGTTAGCCCTATTGGTGTTTTGGTCTTCTCGTCGCCTTTTGCGACTGGCAGAACATACCGGAGGCCTATTCTTTTCCCCGGCCTCCACGGGGTTTATTTTTATTTTTATTATTATTATTATTATTCACCATTTATTAATTGTCAAACATACGTTTTCGAACCCACATTAAGTTAATTTTGTCGCGTACTGCAAAACATGTTGTTAAACGTTTTCCATAGATCCGTATATTGTACTCACGCCGCTGAAGGTTAAGTCTAGAGATGAGCATTCCATAGATCTGCGCATGGGAACAGTACTTCCTTTGCTCACCCGTAGTTTGCCTCCACCACTTCTGTCGCCAGAGTAACTTCATGTTGAGCCTGTAGACGATACTTTCGCCTTTCTTCCGTTTACTTTCACTTCATTTCCAGTTTAAAATTATCTACCGCCATAAAGAACTTAAAATCCACATCATCATTCCTCAGTACCCCATTTCTTTGCACGTTGATACTTCCTGAGACGATTCTCTTAAACTTCGGCCTACATTCCATGATTACTGAGTTGTGGTCTGCATCTGTGTCTGTTCCTAGGTATTCCTTACAATCCAGTACCTAATTTCAGAATCTCTGTATCACCATGGTGTATTCTAGCTAGTATCTACCCGTGTCCCCAGGTCTCTTTCTATTCCTATTATTAGCTTAAGTTTACCGCAGAACTTTGTGAGCCTTTCTCCACTCTCATTCTACTACCTAGCCCATATTCTCCCATAACACCACGTTCAGTTCCGTGGCCTGCGACAACGCTCCAATTCCTCGTGACGATTAGATTATCAACTCCCTTTACATAATGAGTGCGCTCATATATTTCCCCTGTAACATCATCTTACTTTGTGACGTCGGCAGGTATATCTGCATTATTGTTGGTGACGTTGGTTTGCTTTCGATTCTGGTGAGAATAATCAAATCACTGGATCGCTCAAAATAACTCAGCCTCTCAGTTACCTTGCGAGTATGTTCGTAAAGAATCCTACTCCATTCTCTCCTGCTTTTGATATTACCTCGTACTCGACTGAGCAGAAATTCTTATCTTCTTTCCATTTAACTTCATTGACCTCACTACATTTAGGCTGAGCCATTGCATTTTCCTTTGCCGAAGTTCTAACTTTCCTACCACGTGCCAGACTTCTGACATGCCACGCCTAGACACGTGGGACGTTACCGTGTAGTTGGATACTCTTTCTTTTCGTCATGGTCACACGCCGGTGTGGCCGAGCGGTTCTAGGCGCTTCAGTTCGGAACCGTGCGACCGCTACCGTCGCAGGTTCGAACCCTGCCTCGGGCATGGATGTGTGTGATGTCCCTAGGTTAGTTAGGTTTAAGTAGTTCTAAGTTCTAGGGGACTGATGACCTCAGATGTTAAGTCCCATAGTGCTCAGAGCCATTTGAACCATCTCATGGTCACATCTCCCTTAACAGTTCCCTCCTGAAAATCCGAATTTTTACCAATGGAGAGCTCATCATGACACTTTCTCACTTACAGGGTTTATTTATACATTAACTGACTTCAATGCAGCTGTTTCAGTTGCCTCCTACAACCTCATGCCTTTGATCGTTGTTGATTCTTCCATTTTACAGGTGCAATTTTCCACCCCTAGAGGAAGAGAGTGTCCTGAACCTCTGTCCGCTTTTCCGACTTCTTCGATAAGGCGTGTGACAGAACGAGAGCAATCACATACCCTGGAAATGTACGACTGATATTACTGAAGATTTTTGTTCATAGTTAAAGCAGTGAGTGGAAGCGACATCGGGTCCCAGGACGTATTCATTACTAGTCAAAGATGTTCCCCCCAGACCAGGGTTATCAGTACGTCAAAAATGAGTTTACGTAATTACATTTTTTACTTGTTTGCAGGTAAATGTCTCCTGTGGTTGTACACATTGGAATCTGCGCACCACAGTACCTTAGCACGCAGCTATAGGAGACAAATCAAAATGGCACAGCCCAATGAGAAAGCGGAGTAGGAACGAGGGTTATTACGACTGACTGTTGTCGTCTACAGACTGTCGGATACGTAAACTATAATCTTCTAAGAGGAGCAGGTTGCAACATATTGTGCCGCCGGCCTCCCTGCCTTTGTGTTTCTTCCGCTCTTCTTTCCATGCGCTATGTGCCTTCACTTACGTTCAGAGACCTGATCGGACGCATTGGAATTAGGGATATGTTCGTGGCTTCTATGCATTGCACCGTTTGTGAGGAGGGTCTCGGTCTGATGTTGAGATGATACCCAGAGAAAGTACTGCCACGTTCCTTTCCGTTATTGCTCAGTCACTCATTATACTCATAAGACGAATGGTGTTGTCCTTAGACATTACTTGGTTGCTGAGAGCTGCTATTGCACTTAACAGGTAGGTTATGATCGAAATATTGTACATACTAAGCGGCCTGTCTATTTCCAAATACCTTTAAGTTTCACACCATAGTTGTATGATCACGAGATCCCTATTTCCAGACGTGATCCTCAAAATCTCCTGGTGTTTCAGCGTTCTCCATGCAGATGACGGGAGCACAGCACCAGCAATACGGGTCGCAGTTTTCTGGAGGCCCGCCCTCTATCGTCACGGGACCTGAGACCATTGGAGGTAAGGCCGGCAAGGGTTGTCCGCTCCTGGCGCAACTTTTTACCCACAACAAACCCTTGGTAGCAATTATTGTTGAATCATAGGAATTCCAGAAGACTTCGGCTGTATTGTGCTCTTTTGTAGGGTACACTTTGGCAACGAGGTTTGCTTGGCCTTGGCGTACTGTAATATTCAACGGGCGTTAAAGTCATTACATCAGTTCTACCTATGTGGCTGCGACTAACACAAATGCTGAGTGCTCAGCTTCAAAGTTTACACGATCACAAGTACCACACTGAATCAAAGTCCTAATTCGATTGGTAGACACTCCCGCGAAATTCTTCAAAGTCCAGTCGAGAAGCAATGAATTCGCGGAAGAATGGTGGCCGTCAAAGACTGGTTGCTGGTCTGCTGGTCCTGGTTGTTACTCTCTAGTAAGTAGACTCGCCGACTGCCTATCCAGACGATTCTACTTGTCGGGTCGTGTACCCCATATAAATATCCGGCGGGCCGAATGATACCTACCAATGCACTATTTCCGCCCACGTGACAGGCAATGCAAAGTAGGGCGCCAAAGTCGTCGCTCTCCGTTGGCCAGACTGGAGTTACAACTTCAGCCTTAAGTCGTCTCACGCCTTACGCCTGCTGAGTAGGGAACAACATATCCAAAATGTAACAAGTGCGGAACAGAATCGATTTAAACTGAACAAGGTGGTGTTGTGAAGTGAAACTACAGTGTCTGATGTTCATCATTTCAGACACGTTTTCAGGCACATGTCGTAATCGAAAAATAAGTGCCAAATGCTGCAAGAACAGGAATGTCCATCTGCACAACAACTGAAAATACTCAGCTTTGAGTTCGACTGGAGAAGTACTTCGATGAAAGTAAAGTGCTGGCGCTTTTAAAACTGAATAAAATCTTCTCGGTTCTCAAGCCGCATCAATTAGAATAAAATTCTCGAGCTTTCGATGGCTGTCCCCGCCATCGTCGTCAGGAATAAAACCGCTGATTGCTGGGGCAGTCACGGTATTCCGCTTATACAGGCACGACTTCAGCCCCTGGCACCAATCAGAAAGGGTCGAAACATCGCATGTGCGGAAGATAAGTTGGTCAGCTCATAGCATTTCTGGCACGCCGCGGGACCGAGGCCCACGAGAAAGACAGGGAGTGGCGCATACGTCACATCACGTGACACTGTAGGTCTTATGAGTGCCAGCAGTCGTCTCTGGCACGGAACGAGTAACTATTTCAAACGAGTTTAATAATTCTTAAATATTGATTTCCTGTGGGCTCTGCACGGAGCCGAGCGTTCGCGAGATGTCTTGGGCAAGACGTCTAGTGTGACGTCACAAGTTCTTTGCAGGTCCCTATATCTCGTTTGCCCCGCTCGGGACCGAGTGACGTCAGTTGGCACTAGGGGCCGGCACCACGTTTGAAACTGCCGTTCCTACCTCTCGACAAGTGTCAAGCATCCGTCGTTGCTTCGTTTAAAACTACTGGTTTATTGCATTTCAAATTGTTAGCTTAAACAAACGTGATCAACTAATTACCTGTTTACAGAGATGAGCTAAAACATTATGAGCACATGTGAAATAGCTTGTTGGGCCACAATACAACAGCTATTCTTCTGCGTGGCATAAAGTCGAGAAGTCTTTGCTAGGTTACCAGAGATATTTGGTATCAGATGTCTACCCAAAGATTACACAATTCCCGTAAATTACAGACGGTGATTTGTGGATGCAGAGCTGAAGGCCAATTGCATCCCTCATGTGTTCCATCGGGTTCATATCGCACGAATATGGCGGAGAAGACATTACGAGACTCAAGAAACTGTTGCACGATTCTGGCCTTGCGAAATAAACATTTTTCCTGGGAGCGTTACATGTTTCCTCCTCTCGTCATATGAGGGGACCTCCAGCATTGTCCAACATAATCACTTTGGAGGTCGAGCTACTACAATACGTGGAGACATAATGTTGCATGGATGTACTGACCTGCAGAACGTTGACCACGGTACTCTTAACGACCAACTTTACACACCGTGTATCTTTCCAGGGATGCATTCCGCCTGAAATCATGTTTATGTTTATGCGACTGGATTTAACAGCGCGGATGAAGGAGCTGTTGGAAGGAAAGAATATTCGGCGAATCGCCTAGCCTGTCCGTTCCCCCACTTAAACCTCGTCGAACACGTGTGGGATTCTTTGGAAGGACGTAGCGCAGCACGTCCACAAGCACCAGCGAACATCCGCCAGCTGTCAGTCTCGCTGCTGGAGTCATGGAACGCTCCACCAGAAGAGTTCCTCAGTAACCCTGTGGCCAGCATGAGAGCACTTTGTTGTGTACCCATTGCCCTTCCGTCCTGACCACACACTCTATTAACAACCATGACCCACTTTTTGTGATGTATAGGGGGACCATCACAAATCGCGGTAACTTCAGTATAATTATTGTCTTTGAATAAAAGTGTCATTTCTCTTCGACTCATTGCGCATTTCTTTCAGTTATCTTTTGTAATGTACTGCACTCTATTGTAGCAGTTATTTCTTAGCGTGGTCCATGTTTCATCCAGCTGTGTCACTTGGAAGTGACACATCGTGCGAAAGTTACTTCCGTCACACCAGTGTATTTCCGTCCTCTCAGCCTCCTCAAGTTAGTCACTGTTACAATCTTCGGGTAGTTGCATCGAAGAAAAGGGTGGTCCATTGATAGTGACCGGGCCAAATATGTCACGAAATAAGCATCAAACGAAAAACTACAAAGAACGAAACTCGTCTGGCTTGAAGGGGGAAACCAGATGGCGCTATGGTTGGCCCGCTAGATGGCGCTGCCATAGCTCAAACGGATATCAACTGCGGTTTTTTTTAATAGGAACCCCCATTTTTATTACATATTCGTGTAGTACGTAAAGAAATATGAATGTTTCAGTTGGACCACTTTTTTTGCTTTATGATAGATGGCGCTGTAATAGTCACAAACGTATAAGTACGTGGTATTACGTATCATTCCGCCACTGCGGACGGTATTTGCTTCTTGATACATTGCCCGTGTTAAAAAGGACCGTTTACCAATTGCCGAAAAGGTCGATGTCTTGTTGATGTATGGCTATTGTGATCAAAATGCCCAACGGGCGTGTGCTATGTATGCTGCTCGGTATCCTGGACGACATCATCCAAGTGTCCGGGCCGTTCGTCGAATAGGTACGTCATTTAAGGAAACAAGAAGTGTTCAGCCACATGTAAAACGTCAACCACGACCTGCAAAAAATGATGATGCCAAAGTAGGTGTTTTAGCTGCTGTCGCAGATAATCCGCACATCAGTAGCAGACAAATTGCGCGAGAATCGGGAATGTCAAAAACGTCGGTGTTGAGAATGCTATATCAACATCGATTGCACCCGTACCATATTTCTATGCACCAGGAATTGCATGGCAACGACTTTGAACGTCGTGTACAGTTCTGCCACTGGGCACAAGAGAAATTACGGGACGATGACAGATTTTTTGCACGCGTTCTACTTAGCGACGGAGCGTCATTCACCAACAGCGGTAACGTAAACCGGCATAATGTGCACTATTGGGCAACGGAAAATCCACGATGGCTGCGACAAGTGGAACATCAGCGACCTTGGCGGGTTAATGTATGGTACGGCATTATGGGAGGAAGGATAATTGGCCCCCATTTTATCGATAGCAATCTAAATGTTGCAATGTATGCTGATTTCCTACGTAATGTTCTACCGATGTTACTACAAGATATTTCACTGCATGACAGAATGGCGATGTACTTCCAACATGATGGATGTGCGGGACATAGCTCGCGTGCGGTTGAAGCGGTATTGAATAGCATATTTCATGACAGGTGGACTGGTCTTCGAAGCACCATACCATGGCCCGCACGTTCACCGGATTTGACGTCCCCGGATTTCTTTCTGTGGCGAAAGTTGAAGGATATTTGCTATCGCGATCCACCGACAACGCCTGACAACATGCGTCAGCGCATTGTTAATGCATGTGCGAACATTACGGAAGGCGAAACTATTCGCTGTTGAGAGTACTGTCGTTACACGTATTGCCAAATGCATTGAGGTTGACGGATATCATTTTGAGCATTTATTGCTTTAATGTGGTATTTACAAGTAATCATGCTGTCACAGAAATGTAAGTTCACAAAGGGACATGTATCACATTGGAAGAACCGAAATAAAATGTTCAAACGTACCTACGTTCTGTATTTGAATTTAAAAAAACCTATCTGTTACCAACTGTTCGTCTAAAATTGTGAGCCATATGTTTGAGACTATTACAGAGCTATCTATCACAAAGCGAAAAATATGATCCAACTAAAACATTCATATTTCTTTACGTACTACATGACCATGTAATAAAAATGGGGGTTCCTATTCAAAAAAACGCAGTTGATATCCGTTTGACCTATGGCAGCGCCAACCATAGCGCCATCTGGTTTCCTCCTTCAAGCTAGACAAGTTTCGTTCTTTGTAGTTTTGTCGTTTGACGCTTATTTCGTGGTATATTTGGCCCGGTCACGATCAATGGACCACCCTGTATAACAGCGCATACTAGCCTGTTTAGACCACACCACCCCACTCGCAGCCACATTCCCACTTTCTTGTTAGCAAACGACCTAACACGTATCACCAAGATGACAAAAAATCACTGCTGCGAAAAGCGACTGAAGATTTATGTTCTAGAAACGTTCACTTCACCTGTGTAGTTAATCCCATGCAAGCCGCTAATCCCCGGTGAGTTCACCTACACAGGAAAACGCATGCAAGGCACTAGTCACACCAACTGTTGACTATTGTTCAGTGTTTATGGTCCTTATCAAGTAGGAAACACGTTACAAATCAATCAAATTCAGAGACGTGGCGTTAGGATTGCGTCATCTCGATACAGCTCTTACGAAAGTGGAACAGAGGCTCCCCGGATAATTACCTGTTTGTAAGAAGGCGACGTTGTTCTCAGGAATCCGTGTTGGGAAAATTAAGACAATCTGTAATCGATGAAGAATGTGTGATAGCTGTGCTGTCACCATCGTATACCCCTTAGGAATCATAAGAATAAATTAAGAGTGACGCATACATAGACCCGCGCGGTATTAGCCGAGAGGTCTTAGGCGCTGCAGTCATGGACTGTGCGGCTGGTCCTGGCGGAGGTTCGAATCCTCCCTCGGGCATGGGTGTGTGTGTGTGTGTGTGTGTGTCCTTAGGATAATTTAGGTTAAGTAGTGTGTAAGCTTAGGGACTGATGACCTTAGCAGATAAGTCCCATAAGATTTCACAAACATTTGAACATTTGATTTGAGCATACATAGACATTTATTTTCCTTCGCTCAGTACGCGGATGGAATTTCACGGAAATTAGCTTATTTTCGTAGATTGTGGAATACATAGTTTGGAATGATAAGGACGTAGGGCTTTTGAAATAAAGGTTTTGAAACAGGTTTGACAGAAAAATGTTGAAGGTGGTGTTGGTATATCAGGTAACCAATAAAGAGGAACTGAATCGATTCGAGGAGAAAAGAAGCTACATGACACGACTTGACTGAAAGACGGAATAGTGTGGTAGGACATATCCTGAGGAATCAAAAATGGTTCAAATGGCTCTGAGCACTATGGGACTTAACATCTGTGGTCATCAGTCCCCTAGAACTTAGAACTACTTAAATCTAACTAACCTAAGGACATCACACACATCCATGCCCGAGGCAGGATTCGAACCTGCAACCGTAGCAGTCGCGCGGTTCCCGACAGCGCCTAGAACCGCGAGACCACCGCGGCCGGCCCTGAGGAATCAAGGAATAACTAATGAGCTAATGAAGTTAGGGGGACAAAAATTGTCGAGAGATATTGAGAAATGTTTAAAGTAAGAAAGTGCAAATCGATGTATTTACACTTGTTATGCAAACATGAAGAGACAAACACAGGTGACATTAAAAACTGCATCTAACCATTCTTTAGATTGACAACGACAACAGCAATGAGTGAAAGGACTCTAAGTGTTACTCATGTCAAATTAGTCAACAGACACCCTGTAAGCCCTCTGAACTATTTTCGACAGAATTCTCATTAACACTGTGTATTATGAAAAATAACTCTGAGACTGACTATTGCAAATCTGTTGATGTTCAGCACAATACATATGTTTTTTGTTGAACATAATGGTCCACGATGTGTCGCGAAGATCCTTACTTCTACAGTCATCCTTTAACTGAATTTCACTATACGAACGTGTAAAAAAAATACGATTTTCCACCAACTCATTAAGCGCGAGAGCACTTTGTTCCAGGATGTGAGAATATTCGATTTTATATTTTTTAGGATCGTCTGCTCCGAAAAGAGCCCACTGTGTTTAAAGTTGTCTGAACTTCATACGAATATTGCATCCGTTGTCGAGTCCATCAACTGCGACCGTCCGCCGACAGATCTTAATCTATCCGTTATCACCTTCCTTGTAGACACTAACAAAAAACCCTTTCATTCTCTCTGCTGTCAACAATATGGAGTCATAGAAAAGATCCAGAACTTTCTGGACTTCATACTGTATAGTTTACCAACTCATATCTGGAACTGTAACCAAAGTATTAGATATTTCCGACCACTAATATGGTATTTTTATTAGGCTTTAACGTCTGACTATATAATGTAGCATATGTGCCCGCTGTTTACGACAGGCTGAATGTTTCTGTTTCACGCTGCGCTTGTCCAGGAGACGACGTGCCAAGCGTCATGGTGCAGGTAACTGATGAGGTAAGTTATACATTAAGTTACCGAGTTCCATGTAGTGGTATGAGGCCATTAGATAACTGTTGAAGATTAGGGAAGCAGCTACGGATTTATACGTAAGTAATTTTGTCGTTGTTAGTCACTTTAAGCACAGAAGGACCCCTAAGAAATGATGATGTAAATGATTGTTGCACACTTTAAATTTAATCGTTTTGACGTTGCGAAGAAGTATGACAGCGCTGAAAAATTTCACGTTTACTTTCGTCAGAAACTCTAGAGTCTCTTAATCCCGGGAAATACGTCACAGTTACCTTTACTAGAATCAGAAACACAACGCACTTGCGACAAGGGTTAGTGGATATCAAATTATTTGTAAACATTTCGAAATTAACGGCTCCATGATTTCTAATATGGAATGTTGGAAAATCTGGTAGAAGCCGACCTCACGGGAGGTCAGTTTTGATTCCCAAGTATATAGCATTTGTAGATTTAGAGAAATATTTCGACAGTGGTGACTGGAATACACCCTTCGAAATTCCGAAGGTAGCAGGAAAAGTTTTCTACAACTTGTACAAAAACCAGACTGCAGATGAAGGACACGAAAGGAGACGGGAATGAAACACGACTGTAGCCTATCCCCGCAGTTATGCAGTCTGTACACTGAGTAAGCTGTGAAGCAAACCAACGAGAAATTTGGAACAGGAATTAAACTGACGGAAAAAGAAATAAAAACTTACAGGTTTTCCTATGACATTATAATCCTGTCGAGACAGCAAAAGACTTCGAGGAGAAGCTGAACGGAGTGGATAGTGTCTTGAACAGAGATTATAACGTGAACATCAGTGGAAGTTAAACAAGGGTAATAGGATGTAATCGAATTAAATCAGGTAATGCTGAGGGGATTAGACAAGGAAATGGGACACTAAGGTAGTCGATGAGATTTGCTGTTTTGGCAGCAAGATAACTGATGATGGTCGAAGTAGCAAGGACATAAAAACAGACAGGATATATGACGAAAATTATTTCATAAATAGAGGAATTTGTTAACATCTAACACAAATTTGTCTCACGAAGTCTTTTCTGAAAGTATTTGTCTGGAGTATAGCCAGGTACGGAAGTAAATCGTGGACACTAAGCAGCTCCGACAAGAAGATAATAGGAGATTTTAAATGTGATGCTAATGAACATTGCTGAAGATTGGAAAGATGGATTGAGTAATTAATGAACAGGTTCTGAAGCGAATTGGAGGAAAAAGAAACTTGTGGCATAACTTGACTAAAAGAATGGAGTGTTTGGTAGGAAACATTCAGAGACACCAAGGGATCACCAATTTCGTTATGGATTGGAGTGTGTGGCTTAAAAATTGGACAGGGAGACTAAGAGATGAGTACAGTAATCAAGTTCAAATCGATGTAAATTTGAGTATTTATCTGGAAATTAGCAGGCTTGCACACGACAGAATAGCGTGGTGAAGTGCATAGAACCAGCCTACTGATTGAAACCACAACAGCAACAACAACAATAACAGGAACACGGTGGCAATTTTAACAGTGGCATTTCCAACTTACTCTTTTGCAATGGGATAAAAAATATTTAAAATTGATCAGTAAACCCCAGTTGTGAAAACTGATGTCGTCTGCTTAAATAATTCTCAATACGCTGAGAACACACACAAGAGTGGCGAGACAGCGTGGTTGTTGTATTCGGACGTCAGTCCGGAGACTGGACTGATGCATCTGTCCGTGCTACTCTACCCTGTGCAACACTCTTCATCTCCGAATAACTACTGAATCCTACATCCTTCTGAATTTGCTTACTGTATTCATCTCTTGATCTCCCTCTACGAGTTTTACCACCCATACTGCCCTCTACTACTAAATTGGTGATCCATTGAGGTCTCAGAATGTGTCCTCTCAACCGTTCTCTGCTTCCAGTCGGGTTGTACCACAAATTTATTTTCTCCCCCAGTACTATACAGTATCTCCTCATTAATTATGTGATCTACCCACTTAATCTTCAGCAGTCTTCTGTAGCACCACATTTCAAAAGCTTCAGTTATCTTCTTGTCTTAACTGTTTATCGCCCGTGTTTGACTTTCTTACATGATTACACTCCATACAAACTCTTTCAGAAAAGACTTCTAACTCTTAAATCTATATTCTATGTCAACAAATTTCTCTTCTTAAGTAACACTTTTCTTCCGATTACTAGTCTACATTTTATATGCCATCTACTTAGGCCTTCACCATCAATTTTGCTACCCAAACGGCAAAACTCATCTTCTGCTTTAAGCATCTCGTTTCCTAATCTAATTCGATAGGCAACACCTAATTTAATTCGTCTACATTTCATTATCCTTGTTTTGCTTTTGTTGTTGTTCATCTTAACCCAACTTTCAAGACACTATCCAACTGCTCTTCCAAGTCCTTTGCTGTCTCTGACAGAATTACAATGTCATCGACAAAACATCGATGTTTTTATTTCTTCTCTCTGATCTTTAATTGCTTCTCCAAATTTTTCTTTGATTTCCTTTTCTGCTTATTCAATGTACAGAATGAATAACAGCATTATGTGGTACAGTAACTCACAAAAATTCCAAAATTGTTCATTATTTATCTTTATTCTTTGCAGCTTTCTGGGTATTTGTCACTGGCATAGTATATGTGGAAGAACGTTTACTGTTTGAAGAAGAGAGATCCGGGTTCGAGATTTTGCTTATATTTCAACTTAACAAAGATTTGTTGCAAAACATTTTCTCATCTAATACTTTGTTTTCTAGAACACATCATAGCACACAAAATTTTTTCTATAAAAATGTCTGTCTTTAATACCACATCGGCTCACAGCAACCCCTTTTCAATAACGACTACTGAAATCGCTCCAAAAAGGCAAAGAGATCAGCAATGTATTCTGCTAAACAAAAATGTTGTTTAATATCGATTTATCCAATCAAAGCAATCTTAAATGTAATTAATAATTTTGATAATTGACATTATAAGTGTTACAAGTGATCAAAAGAATTGTGGCTATAAAAATAATAACAGCCATTACGAATGCTTTTCAAAACTATAAAATGTGGCTGCCAGTTCCTGGAGGTGTGTTCCGTCTATGCAACTAATTGAAAGGAGTTTGTTTATTGCCATAAGCGCTTCGCTTCTTTTACTTGTGAAGCATCTTCAGTGGAGATTTCCAGCGCTGTTAACTCGTGCCTGTGGTCCTAGAGATGTGTGTTTTCGCACATATGTTGATCACAAAATGAAAATGCAAATGATGTATACGATGTGTTGAATCAAATGTGGGCGAGAGAACACCGTATATCGGCCAGCTGGTGCATGGAAACAAACTAATACATCTCCAGAACCACAGGCATGGTTTAACAGCGCTGGAAATCACCACTGAAGATGCTTAGCAAATAACAGAAGGGAAACGCGTATGGAAATAAACAAACTGCCTTCAATTAGGTGCATAGACGGAACACACCTCCACGAACTGCCAGACACATTTTACGATTTTGAAAAACATTCGTAATGATTGTTATTATTTTTATAACCACAATTTTTATGATCACTTGTAACACAATGTCAATTATCAAAATCATTAATTACATTTACTTCCACAAATTTTAAAGCAAATGAGATGGAAACTTTATTGTTTGTATTGTATACTAAAAGTCCTGACAAAACTCTACCATCTGGTGAGCAACGTGTATGAGACAGGCGAAATACCCTCAGACTTCAAAAACAATATAATAATTCCAATCCCAAAGAAAGCAGGTGTTGACAGATGTGAAAATTACCGAACTATCAGTTTAATAAGTCATGGCTACAAAATACTAAGGCGAATTCTTTACAGACGAGTGGAAAAACTGGTAGAAGCCGCTCTCGGGAAAGATCAGTTTAGGTTCCGTAGAAATATTGGAACACGTGAGGCAATACTGACCCTACGACTTATCTTATTAGATTAAGGAAAGGCAAACCTACGTTTCTAGCATTTGTAGACTTAGAGAAAGCTTTTGACAATGTTGACTGGAATACTCTCTTTGAAATTCTGAAGGTGGCCGGGGTTCAAATGGCTCTGAGCACTATGGGACTCAACTGCTGAGGTCATTAGTCCCCTAGAACTTAGAACTACTTAAACCTAACTAACCTAAGGACATCACAAACATCCATGCCCGAGGCAGGATTCGAACCTGCGACCGTAGCGGTCTTGCGGTTCCAGACTGCAGCGCCTTTAACCGCACGGCCACTTCGGCCGGCGGTGGCCGGGGTAAAATACAGGGAGCGAAAGGCTATTTACAATTTGTACAGAAACCAGATGGCAGTTATAAGAGTCGAGAGACATGAAAGAGAAGCAGCGGTTGGGAAGGGAGTGAGACAGGGTTGTAGCCTTTCTCCGATGTTATTCAATTTGTATATTGAGCAAGAAATAAAGGAAACCAAAGATAAATTCGGAGTAGGTATTAAAATCCATGGAGGAAAAATAAAAACTTTGAGGTTCGCCGATGACATTGTAATTCTGTCAGAGAGAGCAAAGGACTTGAAAGAGCAGTTGAACGGAATGGACAGTGTCTTGAAAGGAGGATATAAGATGAACATCAACAAAAGCAAAACGAGGATAATGGAATGAGTCGAATTAAGTATGGTGACGGTGAGGGAATTAGATTAGGAAATGAGACACTTAAAGTTGTAAAGGAGTTTTGCTATTTGGGGAGCAAAATAACTGATGATGGTCGAAGTAGATAGGATGTAAAATGTAGACTGGCAATGGCAAGGAAAGCGTTTTCGAAGAAGAGAAATTTGTTAACATCGAGTATAGATTTGTGTCAGGAAATCGTTTCTGAAAGTATTTGTATGGAGTGTAGCCATGTATGGAAGTGAAACATGGACGATGAATAGTTTGGACAAGAAGAGAATAGAAGCTTTCGAAATGTGGTGCTACAGAAGAATGCTGAAGATTAGATGGGTAGATCATATAACTAATGAGGAGGTATTGAAGAGAATTGGGGAGAAGAGGAGTCTGTAGCGTACCTTGACTAGAAGAAGGGATTGGTTGGTAGGACATGTTCTGAGGCATCAAGGGATCACAAATTTAGCATTGGAGGGCAGCGTGGAGGGTAAAAATCGTAGAGGAAGACCAAGAGATGAATACACTCAGCAGATTCAGAAGGATGTAGGTTGCAGTAAGTACTGGGAGATGAAGAAGCTTGCACAGGATAGAGTAGCATGGAGAGCTGCATCAAACCAGTCTCAGAACTGAAGACCACAACAACAACAACACTAAAAGTGAAAGTGTGCCACTGATAACTTCCATTATACTGTCGGCGAAAATTTTTTATTACGACCCGACCACAATTAAAAATTAGTGTTATTGTAAGTAAGAAACAGTTCTTTCTCGGTACGTGACGTGTTCCCTCGAGACGAGGTAGTGGAATACCACTTCCTGTTGGCAGGCTGGGGAAGAATCCGCCACCGGCCTGCCGGTGGAGGCGGCAAGCAGCGGCCCCGAAGCTGGTGGCGAATCCTCGGCGTGTGAGCCGTCGGCCCCTCCCACCACCCTGCCCGGCGTCGGCATGGGCGGTGGCCTGGGCGTCGCGCAGATCGTCATCACCGCCGCCACGCCCACCGTCGAGGAGCCCGAGCAGCCCTTCCCGCCCCCGCCCGACCCCGACGAGGAGGCACCGGAGGTGGCGGCCGCTGAGGCGGAAGGGGAGGTTCCGCCGCGCGGCCCCGGCCTCGTGGGGGCGGACTCGGAGGAGGCGGATGCGGGGCCGGACAGCGCGCCCGACGATGACGAGGAGCCGCCCACGTACGACGCGGCCACCACCACGACGACGACGACGACGAGCGAGACGCGAGGCGAGACGGTGGCGGAGGCGCAGCTGGACGACGAGATGCCGACCGACTCGGCGCCGTTCCCCGCCTCTAGCAGCACGGCCAGCGACGAGGACGAGTCGCTGTCGGCCCCCAGCACGGCAGACAACAGCACGCAGGCCCCCGTCAAGGTGGCGGCGCTGCCGCACGACGACGAGCCTCCGCCCCCGCCGCCGCCCCCTCCGCCTCCGCCGCCGCCCCCGGCGGCAGAGGAACAACAGCAGCAAGAGGAGGAGGAGGAAGAGTGCGCGGTGCCCCCGATGCGTCAGCCGCTCGGAGGCCGCGCGTCCATCCCTGACGAGCTCGAACCCCACCAGCTGGCGCAGCTGCAGGACCTCAAGGAATCCAACGCGTAGGCAGACGGCAAGGTCCGCCTCTTCGCCCGTGGTCCAGCTAACGCTGCTTGTCACTACACTGTGTGTTCGCCCTTTCTCCAAACACACAACACGGACGCGAGTTCGGTCGAAACCTTGCAGACATATTCCGACGCAACGACCCATACGATGCCATCTCCACGTCTGCGCGAGTTATCACACTTCTCCTCATCTACTCCACCATAGAAAGGGCTATTACTTCCTTCTCTCCCATCTTATTGTTTCACACCCCTTGCAGCGGACTTTTCCAGCTCTAGTGTCCCACTGTTGCATACCAACCCTTCGTCCAGCTATCACACTGTACAAATCAGAGTACAAGGGCAACGTTTGCGTCCTGGGGTGTTGCACTCTGTCAGCTACGGAGCAGTGCTTGTGCTTCTTGGGGCAATACGTTCCACAAATACGACTTCTTTCTGACCTATAACATATTGGGATTTTTATTGATGTAACCTCCCTCTTTGACAATACAGTTACGAAGCTTAGTGAGTGCTAAGACACATTCTAAAAGGGTACCGGCATCTAATCCAATTTGTCATAACGTTTTTAATGGCCACGGCATTGTGAAAGATAGGCGAAAGGCGAGCGAATTCTGAAGAACCTGCAAAGGCTTCAGTTTTGAAAGATTGTTTCCACAAGCTCGCTGTTTTTCCGTATATACAACACGGATGGACGAGGACTAGAGGGATCCAGGTGGGATTTTGCGACTGCAGTAAACACCTGCTTCCCACTGGACGAAACTGTGACGACATTTAGTGCTTCGTGCGTGAATAATCTACAGTGATTTCTTTCATTTCGGAGGAAACTCGATCGATAAATAACATTTTGTTTGACACTAGTTTGTTTTCAACACTGCGAGACGTCACACGCAAATCCTACTCTATATTCTTCCACAAAAAAAAAAAACCGTAGTTACTTCCTCACTGCTCTGTTCACAGGTACCATGTTACTATTTATGTACTGTCGACCAAATATTCTTTCCGGTCAGTACAATGGCAAAACACTTCTCCCTTTTGGGATGCAATGAATATTGATAGCAGATAATTTTGCTGATTTTTTCTCTCAGTGCGGAACTAAACACCGTCCGTGAAGCAGAACACCAAGGTCACATCATGTACTAATTCCCTAAACTACGAGTGCCAATCGAAGCGAATAACCCCAGAAGTTTCAGGGACTTCACACGCAATGTCTTATTGCGTTACTCGTAAGAGAAGTAAATAGGCAGCGTACTGTCATGACACGATTTAACATGCGGCTACATTTGGCCGGAAATATATTATACAAATAACCTTGCCGTCTGCCTAGCAAGTAAAAGTGCTCAATGATCTTTGTGGACGGAAGCCGACTGTTAAGACGGCGCTCCGTCTGCAGGAGGGGTTTAAAAAAAAAAAATATGGGAACAACATTTGAAGAAGCACACTGAGTAAAGCCAATAGAGGAACTGGTGTTTTTATTTTCTAAATCTGCTTGTTAGTGGTTTCTGTGCTAAGCTGGTTACAACATGGACAACTTGCAACAGCGAGTCAAGCGTCAATTGTCAATTGCCGTAGTGAGAGCAAACCTTTCTCCTCCTCTCCTGATCAGCCAATTACAGCATCCGCCACTGGTGCGGGTGCCTGTAGCGTAAGCAGAAACTTTTGTATAGTACATATATGTGTGTTATGGATGTTCGTTGTTTTCACATGTGATAGATGATATTTTTCGTACTTTTCTGCCTAAATTTCTATCAGCGCAAAGCGCACGGCACAAGCTCGTCATTTACTTTCTCAACAGCAAAGCTTCTGTCCAGCTAAGCTGTTCGTCTGTTGTGTATGTGTGTATGTGCTAGCGGCGACATCTGATGAGAAAGAAAGAGCTACTCCGTCTGTTGTTGTCTGCGATCTGCCTGTCTTGAACGCAGTACGTTGTGCAAGAGCATTTGAGGGAGGTACAGCTACGTACGTCTCTATTAGCGGTTTACAGTGTTGTTATATTCTGAATACAGAAATAATGTTGAGGCTCACTCTTACTATGTAAGCATATCTGAAGAAGTTATTTCTCTACTTCTGCCCTGCACTTACTTATCTGAGGAGCCATGGACGAAGAACTAATAAAAATATATTTCCATTTCCGTTTCCTTCCCTTCACGCTTATGTTTCCCACTTTCTGATTTGAGACTTTCCGGGATAAATTGTATCTCCGTTTCTGTTCTCTGCCTTTCAATCTTTCCAATTTGAGGAGTCAGCATCACCCGCTTAGTGGCGAAAGTACTGCGATGGAGCGAAGGGCAGAGGACCACATGTGAAAAAGATACGCAGTGAGACCTTTCAAAGCTCTGGGAGCATCAGACGGACTGGAAACATGTATGACTTGAACACCGTGCGGAGTACAAAACAGAAAGGCAGAAAGAGTCTGCTCTGTTACCACTTTATGTATAAGAGCCTTCTTTCCATACCCTTTTTTGCGTACTGTGTAACGGAGAAACTTTGTCACTGAGAACGTGGTATATCTTTTTCATTTAATATGCCCTTTCCTTTCTCAATACCAGTTCAGTTTTAAGTTAGGTTTTCGTCTTTTTAATAAAATAAATTTTCTACTAATGCTTGTTCATAGTGTGTATGTTATATCGTCCTTGCGGAACTTATCTGAAGCCATTATTCCATACATCAGACGTAAGACAATAATGGAATTTTTCGTTTCATTTATCCTGAAGGAATCGTTATTAGACAGTTTCGGTTGCTAAGTGAAGCAAGACTTTCTAGCTTGGCGAATCGCAGACAAGGGGCCGCCTGTTCGACCTTCCTCGATCTAGCATCCATTACTTGCTGCGCTCTTGGACGCCCTAACACGAGAAGATTTCCACACTAAACAGGAATAGGAACGCCCTGTTGCACGCAGACAAAATCATATAGGAAGAATAACAATAAGCTACTCATAAATTAGGAGCACCAAGAATAAGTATTAATGACATTATTTCACTCTCTATTAATAATGTCCCATAATGATGTCCGACAGCTATTTTTTAATCTAGTCACGTGACTTTATTATGATAAAGTCAGTCCTCGACCATTCTATTGAAAATACGACGAGTTTTAAGTAAAATCACACCCAACATACTCACGGAATTTGTCGAAAATTTCGTTACTATTGATCAGTCAAAATAATTTCGTAGTATACAATTAATTATCAAAGCTACAGTAACTTCTGTATCTTGTAAGGGCCCGGGAATCTGTTCTCCATGTTTTGAAAATTGGTCAAACTAATGTCAATAAAAAGACTTCTGGCACTATCTTCATGGCTTGAATCGGTCAGGCTTATGCAAAAAGAAGATCTCTAGCAATTCCACCTAAGATTAATATATTCCGGCATTAGACGGCCATCGGTAGAAAATAAATGCAGGCATATCGAACAATTACAGATGCACCCCTGCAAATTTCTAACAGCGTTAAATGTTAAACGTAATGACGTCAGATATCGCAATCATACCTGGCTTATTCCGAGCTTGGAAATGGCATAATTACGTAGAGCTAATTGCTGTTCCACAAACATAATTTTCAGTGACTTTATGGATATAGCTCTTCGACACGAGTCACTCAGCCAGATATATTGCTTTCTGTATGCCATCTGAGCTATCTTAAGAACTGCCTGAAATTATAGTATGTCTACGATGTTTTCATAAGTCATGGAAAACGCCATTTTGTTCTTAATAACACAGAAATTTTTCTTGAGACCGTAACTACAAAAACTTTCTGACAGGTTTCCATACCAGAAATTGGATTTGAGACATTCGATTCGCTCTGAAGTTTTGAAGGCGATGAGAATGCATCGGCAAAAGCAATGATGAAGATAGTTTATCGAAGTAGATGTTTATGATGATGATTTTCGTTCCTCGACTGCATTCCACTACAGTTGTTCAGGGATCATTCTACAGCTCTTGTGTGAGTTTTCATGTTGGTGCAGGAAAATTTTGTGACGAGCTCCCTCAGTGTTTCTGTGTAACCTTATCATATATACTGACCTTCTGGGTTGGGTACAGTGAAATTAGTCATGTTGGAGACCATATTTTTCAAAATTTCATACTGAATTAGTTTGTCCATTTACCTTTCTACTCTTTCCACGCCTCTGCGATTGAGACGTTTGCTATTTGGAGAAGATTCACTATATTTCGTTTCCTTAGTTGTATTGCAATAATTGTCGAAGCTAACCCATATTCAAATATTCTGCAATGTACCCTGTGGAGTTTTACAGACCAAGAAGTGTGTGTCTGGAACAGCCACAAATTATCAAACTACTGGAGATGTAAGGTGCCCTTGGCGTCTACATTTATTAGTCTTCTGTATTCCTTTTCTAGAGAGTATAATAACAATGAAATGTGGAATATTACACTCCGTATCACATTTTTCTTTTCTCGTAAGTATGTCAACAACTTCATTTATTGATTTCTGAAGCACAACACGGCACAGGGTTCGGCTCACATTTTGCTCGGTCGCAGCGTACGTTCTGTCTTAACGAGTTGCTTCCATTTACTTTGATCCAGTATCTCTTTCTTCTATTGACCTGAAACACGGAGCTCATTTGCCTCGCTTTATATCTCACTACAGAGGAGACGAATTTTCTGTGGTTGCCCCTAGATCACAGCTTCAGGGACTGCTTTCTCAGATGTAATATCACCAATTAACTCGATTTGCTTGCTTCTCACGGTGCTTGTAAACAAATTTCCGATCATTGTATCAAATATTTCCGTAGGTTTTCACCACTGTCCTTTGACTCTAGCGGATCCGATGATTCTCCACATCATTTTTCGTTCAATGATCTCAAGTTTCGCGCCGTTTTACTAGCTAACTCTGTTTTGAAGGCTTAGAGTATACCTGGACGAATGATGACGCTGTCAATGTTAAACTTTGGTCTGGATGGCAAGTCTTCGTAACTCAGTGTCTTTCGCAAACTGAAAAAAAAAAAAATATTTATCTGTTTCTCGAGGTTTTCCTGAGGGACTATTTGTAAATATGGTTCTCGGTGGAGACGACGGATGTCGTTGTGATATTTTCACAATATTTCGTCAGCGCAACTGACCGACATGTTGAGGTGAGGCGACCACACTGCTGCAATGTCGTGAAATGTTCACAATTTTTCGTCGGCGCAATTGACCGACGTGCAGTGAACACACTGTTGCATTGTGTTCGCCATACCTGGAGGTGTCGGTCAATTGCGCCGACGAAATATTATGGAAATTTTACAACAAAATCCGCCGCATCGCTGGGGAACCATGTTAACAGAATATTTATGTTTTCTCTTTTGAAACGAAGTTCATAGGTAACTGAATTTTTGTCGTTGCTTTGAATCTTAATCCGCCTGTAGGCAGTAGAGTTTCTTTTTTTTCCTCCATCCTTTACATCAGTATGCATTCCGTCTTGCTTTCGTTGATAAGCGGGCGTACTTTCAGTGTTCCGCATCATACCTTCTGTTGTGCTTCTCACCTCGTCTTAATTCAGCATCACAGTGCCATATGTATAAGGATTTATCGTAGAGACCAACTGCTCCTTACAATGACACACTCAATCCACTATTAGCGTCAACTTCTAAAACTCTGCCGGTAGACTTCGGTGTCATCTTGTATGTTTTTAGACGTTTCGTTAGAGCTGGTTCCGTAGCTGAGTGGCCAGCGTCGCTGACTACTATGTGGAAGACCTGCCTTCAATTCCTGAGTGATAGGGATTTTTCCTTGCTGATAGGACTAGAACGTGGTCCAAGCAGTATCGTGACACCAATTCAGGAGCTGTCCGAACGAGAAATAGCGGCTCGAAGGTCTGCAAGGCCATTAACGTCCAGGAGGGCGATGGGCTGATTGCATGCCCGTCCGTACAGCCTCCAAATGACGCCATTGGCCAAGGTGATACCGCGATCGGTCCGTCCCGATTGGCGCGTCTGTGGACCAAGCGGCGGAGGTATGTTTGGTTTTGCTTTTTGTCAGATCGTAACTCAACCTCAAATAACTATCTTCCGAGAACAGTGCTTGAGCTCAAGCGAATCCTCTCCTCACCCCCCCCCCCCTACCTGTCATAAGGGATCGATTAGCAACTTCGTCTTCCTACTCGCTCATCTACATTTTCTGCGACTTTCTCTGTGTCTCTTCCACAACGCTGTGTCACAGAAACTTCGTGATAATTAATGAATCAGGGAGTTCGACTTAACAACGACCACAGAGTGGTTCAAAGAACAGAGAACAGGTTGGAGTTGGTTCCTGGAATGAGCACTGTTAACCCCGTTGGTAGCACTGCACCGAAAAGCATCTGTGTCGCGGTCCGGTTCAAACTCCTAACTTGTTACATTTATCTGAAAGATCAATAATTAATCACGACTCGCTGAATACCATTCAAGAGTTACGAAGTGTAGTCAGTTCCGTCGGTAGGAAGGGGTACATATGTTTGCAAATATCACGAAGAATAACGCAAACTGAATGTAAAAACCTTTGTTCTGAATATAGGAGTGAACAGCTAAAATGTGTCCCAATGAATGTTTTGTACTTCAAATACTGTCGGACATCATTACTTCTGTAGTGCAACTGAGAGAGTGCTTATAATAAACCGAGATTCCAGTAAGCCGAGGTAACGTGGCTCGTGTGTCAGCATACTTGTCCATATGATACGTTTTCAGGTACAAGTGCTAGTGAGAAATGCAGCAGGCGGACCCTAATCACACTGCGTACAGTGATCCAGACAGACGAAGTAGCTCTCTTTCAGTGCGTGCATGAAGCCGCTAGTATCGAGGTCCGAACTGCCCAGA
This sequence comes from Schistocerca nitens, assembly GCF_023898315.1. Classification (NCBI taxonomy): domain Eukaryota; kingdom Metazoa; phylum Arthropoda; class Insecta; order Orthoptera; family Acrididae; genus Schistocerca; species Schistocerca nitens. Next base: position 488,132,123 of record NC_064618.1, read on the forward strand.
CATTAAAGTGTTCTGTGCTGATACAGCGCTTGACAGTGGTGGATATGGCTCTCCATGCACGTGAGCCTGTTTGAATAGACATCCTTACGAGCGATTTTATAGCTTCAGCAGCCGTGTATCCTGAAATATAATACGTTGTAAGCTCACCGCGACATACTTTCGAGGCTAAGGAAAATGCCTGTCGCAATAGAAAGGACGTTTTGGTAGAACACGTAGGGTCAATACTATAGCCATCGCGCTGCATCCTGTTGACAGATTTTCGTACGTGGACTGCAGCAATGAACACCTTAATGGATTTCTGCAGAACACGGTCATCAATGGTACAGACATTTTCACAATATTCAAAAATTACGTATCAGTAATTTTTGAATTCAAGACATGTCGTATTAATGTTTCAAATTTTTAATTATCACAGATACAAGAGATCAAACCCGATATCCAGAACTGACGCATATTGCTATTGTGATTAGTATCTGTAACAGAGATCCTTAACGACTACAGAAGGTGCTGTATTAGGAAGTGACCTGTCGTTGTTCTACCCTCTGAGCATTGATTTCTGACTGACAGGTAGTCAATGGTTTTCTAAAGGGCATTTCGATTTTCCACTGCAGAAACTACCATCAGTTACAAGAGTCGCTTAGAATGTAAAGAAGTCCTCATTAGATATTATGGAACTCGTATTTCGTATACGGGTGATGAATGAGACTACCATTTCAGGGAGAATGATTTTTTCTGTCACTTTGTGATAGTCTTCATGAAAGACCTTGTAACCACGCGAAATTTGTTATGAACCAAATCCCAGACGATACTCCACTCTTAGCGAGATTCCTGGAGCAAAAGCCTTAATAATAATAATAAGAAGAAGAAGAAGAAGAAGAATCTTTGCACTAAAAGGACACTGTTCAGTTTTAAGTTAGTACATTCAATCAAAGTCTACTCATATTTATAGGACACTCTCACCTAATGATATACATGGTATCCCAAACAACCACTGAAACTTTATGAACAGGTTCCTTATACAGAAATAAGTAAAAAACCTCTTGTAAACATGGGGTCCGAAATGCATACCTTAAGGGGTACGAGCAGGTGTTTATCTTCGATACTACGAAACAGATACCTTCTACTGCAAGGTCTTTGCTTTTCATATTCTGGGAGGAGGAAGTACTAAGAAAAAAATGTCTAAGTAAACAAAGGTCTAAAACGCATACTTGAAGAGCTATGAGCACTTGTTCCTCTTCGCTAGTGTGAAATACATCTCTTCTACCGAACAAGGGGTCACAGCTCTTAAGGTATGCATTTTAGAGCCCATGTTCACTCAGACATTTTTTCTTGTTTCCCCTCAAAATATGGAAAGCAAAGAGCTTGCAGTAGAAGAGAGATGTTTCATAGTATCGAAGTTGAACAAGAGCTCGTATCTCTTAAGGTGTGCACTTTAGAGTCCTTGTTTACCATACATTTTTTCTTGCTTTGGTGTAACTAACCTGTACCTTAAGTTTTTCGATGTGTTTTTTTTTTGTTTTTTATTTTATTTTTTATTTTAGTGGGGGCGGGGACACTCTGTATAAGTAAGCTGTTCTGGAATGACTAAACGTCCTAAGACAGAGGCGAAAAGGAAGTATGAATCGAAATTAGAGTTTCTCAGACGAGTCTCATTGTCCTCGGGCACATTCACAATTGCAAACAATCTCGGAATTTTTACCACACCGAGATTTCTCCATTTATTCCTTGTTCATCCTTGCTGATGGTAAACTGACGTTGAATGTCTATCTTACTTTAGCTGTGCAGTCAGTCAATTTCATATTGTCTTTTCTGACCTACATATTTAGTTTTATAAGTGCGTGATATGGTCCGCTGCATTATATTTTTGTTTCACATTTATCCACTGACACATGAAAAAAATCTCGCTGCTGGGATCATTTGGAAAGCAATGTCTCCCGGTTTGAGTACACATTTATTCCAGTTTTACTGCTCCCTTTGTGTTATGCGAATGTTTTCCATTATTATGGAGTATCATTTTAACTTGTGGTGACACATTCAGTGATACTGAAATAGTTGCGATAAATGTTGGCAAAGCAGAAGGTATCCATCTTTTCTGCTCTTTCCGTAAGCGGCGTTTTTATTGAAAGAGACCGATACCCCTATAGACAGATCGGTACTACTTTTGACGACCTTTTACAGGTTCCTTTCAGGTATTTGGATTGATACTGATCCATTATATGTTTAATCTAGTCCTTAAATCAACACGGACACACGACTTTCTATAAAACACCCAAAATAATTTTGGCATGACTCATACGGCGAATGTGTTCCAATTATCTCATCAGGTGTGTAACGTTAGTGGCTTTAACACTTTTCATTTATGCACATTCCAGAAGTTGAATGTGGGTGACTTAGTAGTTCTGCCACGCAGTCTCAGTAATGAGCACAATTTGTACTGCTGGAAAGAGTGAAATTTCTTGATAAATCAGTGGTAAACAGTTCACATTTCGTAGCAATATAGCAGCGTTGGTGTGAAATCCACCATATACACCATGATTTGAATGCAATGTTAGATCTTATTTACTCCAGATTCCAGTCGTTAACTCTAGAAAGGCTGTATGACCTCCTCTTTGTTTACATCCCACAACAAGCACAGTCCATCTATACACAATTCTTCCTAGTAATCAGTTACATGCCAGAGATCCACACGGTAAATAAGCCTTCCGCAGATAATCTCTTCCATTCAGGTTGAAAGAAAGAACTCGAAATCTCATCGCCTGTCGAAATGTTGAACTTGATATTTACTCTGTCCACGCCGTAAGGTTACAAAAGGTGGCCACTCAAGCTTTGATTGAGCCTTTGTTGGTTGAAGACACAACTTTTCATCCTCGTCATTCATAAAACTTTTCAGCAACACAATATTTCAGTCACTGACTTCTCTCATCCTTTGCCAGCAAGGAACATAATTTGGCTGTTGTTTCTCCCTTCAGCTGTTGCGAGTAATGTTTTCGACGAGCTGTGTTTCATTGGGAGTAGTTCTCATCACGGCACGCTCTCTCAAACGACACATCGTTGTCAGAAATTTTGTAAACAGTGCTGCCATCTGCAAACTATGGACAAAGCAGTTCATCGCCAAATGGATACAGTTTGTCACAATAAGAAGACACTTCTCACGATGGTTGTCGGGAGCATATGGAAGTCCGCCTTTTCTTGCACATTAAGTGCCGCGTGGAGAATAGCGATGTGGAAGAAATGAATCAGCTGTGTTTTATGGTTCTGCAAAAGTGGAAACAATTGACTTATTTTTCTCTTTCAGAGCCAACAGAAAAATAGTCTAGCCTCATGGTGGACCAGACCTCTGCTGTTTCTAAATATGATAGAGATAAAACAACAATTATATGAAATATAGCAGGACATGGTAAATACACACTAGGTATTGCACCATCAACATGAGAATGCACCGATACTTCGCACGACTTTTACGTATGTTTTTCCTTTCCTTACTGCGTCACAGCAAAGACAAAAAATGTGCCATATGTAACGGTTTTCGTGGAAAACTAAATTTGAATTCAACTTATTGTTTCATTCTTTCGAGACAGAAAAGCAGACGTCGTAGCTATCTGACCGCCGTTTGTACACTACATCAACGCAGCGCCCATATGCATAAAATTACTCTAAAAGGGATTTAAATTCTGAACGTACATACGACGTTACTTAAGTCTTCGACGTACTGTGTTTTGTCGGCTCCATGGCAGCAGAAAACAGAACCGGTGATGATCCAACACTGTCGTTCATCTACTCACTGTCCGGACGTTTCGAGCCTCGAACGTAGCTGGCATCATGGGCGTACTCTCTGGTCGGTTATGGGGTGCCTGGGCCTAGTGTATCACCACTCATTGTCTTCTCTAAGCGGTGCCTTCTTAATGGTTACAAATGAGAATATTCAATTGTTACTCCCGTCTACTCAATGTGCTAGATATTCTTAAGTGTACAGTTGTATGTATATTAAATATGTAATTAATGTAACAGTAAGACAATGCGTCAATTCTACTAGGAGGCCACAAGTCTCTGTGTCTGAGATACAGTAATATTCAGCGGGAAAATGTGAAATCTAGTTCATACGGCACGGTTGGGAGTCAGCTGAATCCTTGGGAATAAATGCGACATTCTTGTTTGAATCTTCACATTTCATAACGCGATCGCCTAAATATTTTCTTTGCTTCCGCATTCTCCTCTCTGATGAATAGAATAAAATTTGGAACTTGGACGGTCTTGCCCATTTTGAGTGCCGTGTAAGCTAGGTTCATCGTATCGAGCTACAGAGCTAGAGACATGAGTTCTATAAGGATGCATCTGAAATGTTTGTAGCGTGCACTGGATTCACTCCTTCTGTTCCCAAGTGTGTTACGTAACTTTTGAAGCCTTACTACAAAATTATGCATTGACGTCCTGTAATATGCTTTAACCAAACGATCCCTACGTTATGTAACTATAGCGAGATAAGTTTCGAGAAGAACGAAAGTGGATGTCTTCAAGTGAGTACTTACAAATAATACTGAAGTATGTGTTGTGTAATGTAGGCTAAATGTATATGGAGATCAATGTTATGTAATGGATGTAGTTAAATCTGTACATCAGAAGAGTTTTAAAGAACAGTTGTCAAATAGAAGTATGGTTGTACAGAAGTTTGTTATTTATTGATCTATTTATTGATGTTTGCTGGTATGTAAATCTGATTATCTAAAGTCGTGATGAATCCGCACATGTAAAAGTGAATACTGTACTGTCCAAAATAGCCAAGAGATTTCTAGGACGAAATTATAGAACAGATGCGAGATGTAAGTTGACAAAGCGAATAAACTATACTGTATTTCAGGAATGGCTTTCAAGACCCGACTTTAGTTTAAACAGTTTTCAAAGTTAGTAAGCTCCTTATACATTAAATAAATAATGTACAACATATCTTACGAAAAGAAAGTTTCTGACTGATCCAAAACAACAAATTCTTTCTGTGATTGTAAGTACATACCTTAGTCATTGAAGTCGTGGTGTGTTTTATATATAATTTTAAGTTTTTTACGAGGGGCATTCAGTAACTGATGCAACACATTTCTTCTGAAATCCGGTTTTTTTTTTAGTATTTCAGTAAACCATATCGCTCTGCAATGTTTTGGTTAAGAAAAACCTGTTTCTCAACATAATCTCCGCTCAGTGCGACGGCCTTATGCCACATTACTGGGAGGGCGTGTATACTCGCATGGTACTACTGTACTGGTCGACGTAGGAGCCAACGTGCTGCTGCATTAACAACAGTTGGAAGTCGGAAGGGGAGCGATCCGGGCTGTAGGGTGGATGAGGAAGAACAGTTCAGTGAACTTCTGTGAGCACTACCGACAAAGACGTCCAGTTGTGCAGCGAGGAGTTTTATTGTGATCCACCGATCACCTCAAATGAGAGTGTCCCCACATTCCAACATTGCAGGAGCCACAACAGTGTGCGGTCGGCAAACTCGCGAGAGATAGATCAGGTCTGCGCGATCTTGTTGCGATGTCGACAGACGTGTCGCCCAACGATTCGCCGTGCTTTTGTTCACTGCTAGATGTCCATAGACATACTGCAAGCACCTATGAATGCCGGCGATGGTCTGGGTCTCCGCCAAGAGAAACTCAATGACAACTCTCTGCTTCGATTGGACATCCTTTACAGACACCACTTTTAAATTGACGTATAGCGCCACTACATATTGCGTTTTTCCGGACGGAATTGGCTGACAAAAATGTGTGCGTTACTTACTGAACGCCGCCCATAATTGTAAGCTCATACGCACACTCAAATGTAACTGCTCGGCGCTAAATGGACGCTTCTGATCACCTCCACACTATACGAATCTAAGAAGTGACGTGTGGCTGTGGCAAAGTGTAAACAGCATGTTAGAGAATGACGTTTTAAAATTTGGGAGATTGTATAGGATGCAGTTCCAAACATTTTGCAATGACGAACCTATAGCCGGAAATGTGAAATAAAGTTTCTACAGCGCGATGTACACTACTAGCCATTAAAATTGCTACACCACGAAGATGACATGCTACAGACGCGAAATGTAACCGACAGGAAGAAGATGTTGTGATATGCAAATGATTAGCTTTTCAGATTATTCACACAAGGTTGACTCCTGTGGCGACACCTACAACGTGCTGACATGAGGAAAGTTTCCAACCGATCTCTCATACACAAACAGCAGTTGACCGGCGTTGCCTGGTAAAACGTTGTTGTGATGCCTCGTGTAAGGAGGAGAAATACGTACCATCACGTTTCCGACTTTGATAAAGGTCGGATTGTAGCCTATCGCGATTGCGGTTTATCGAATCGCGACATTACTGCTCGAGTTGTTCGAGATTCAATGACTGTTAGCAGAATATGGAATCGGTGGGTTCAGGAGGGTAATACGGAACGCCGTGCTGGATCCCAACGGCCCCGTATCACTAGCAGTCGAGATGACGGGCATCTTATCCGTATGGCTGTAAGGCATCGGGCAGCTACGTCCCGATCCCTGAGTCAACAGATGGGGACGTTTGCAAGACAACAACCATCTGCACGAACAGTTCGACGACGTTTTGCGGCAGCATGGACTATCTGCTCGGAGACCATGGCTGCGGTTACCCTTGACGCTAGATCACAGACGTCAGCGCCTACGATGGTGTACTCAACGACAAACCTGGCTGCACGAATGGCAAAACGTCATTTTTTCGGATGAATCCAGGTTCTGTTTACCGCATCATAATGGTCGCATCCGTGTTTGGCGACATCGCGGTGAACGCACATTGGAAGCTTGTATTTGTCATCGCCATACTGACCTATCACCCGGCGTGATGCTATAGGGTACCATTGGTTACACGTCTCGGTCACCTCTTGTTCGCACTGACGGCAATTTGAACAGTGGACGTTACATTTCAGATGTGTTACGACCCGTGGCTCTACCCTTCATTCGATCCCTGTGAAATCCTACATTTCAGCAGGATAATGCACGACCGCATGTTGCAGGTCCTGTACGGGCCTTTCTGGATACAGAAAATGTTCGACGGCTGCCCTGGCCAGCACATTCTTCAGATCTCTCACCAATTGAAAACGTCTGTTCAATGGTGGCCGAGCAACTGGTTCGTCACAATACACCAGTCACTACTCTTGATGAACTGTGGTATCGTGTTGAAGCTGCATGGGCAGCTGTACCTGTACACGCCATCCAAGCTCTGCTTGACTCAATGCCCAGACGTATCAAGGCTGTTATTACGGCCAGAGGTGGTTGTTCTGGGATCTAATTTCTCAGGATCTATGCACCCAAATTGCGTGAAAATGTAATCACATGTCAGTTCTAGTATAATATATTTGTCCAATAAATACCCGTTTATCATCTGCATTTCTTCTTGGTGTAGCAATTTTAATGGCCATTAGTGTATTTACTACGCATTCGTTAGGCTAAATGGAACACCAGAACACTTAGGTTGGAAAACGTTTATTGACAAAATAGTAGAGTACAATAAAACACTGTAAACCGACTCTTTGACGTCACTACTGAAGGTAAATGTTTAATGTGACGACTATCAGCTTCGTTACAAAATGTGCAGCGTCGAAGCATGTTTTGTCTGATTCTCTGTGAGATTCTATGCTCCGCTCTGACGATATCAAACGCTGTACGGATGCGCTCAATAAGCTCAGGTACTGTTCCTACTGTAGTGGAATAACCACAGAAGAAAAAGTCAAGATGGATGAAGTCAGGGGAGCGCACAGGCCAAAGACTGGGAATCGGTTTCCAATTATTCAGTGCCTAAAGTAGTCTGTGAAATACGCCCTGGTCCGACGATCAAACTGCGCTGGAGCACCGTCGTGCTGAAACCAGACACTACTGCAATTCCAAGGGACGTCCTCCAGAAATTCAGACATGGCGTTCTCCAGGAAGTTCTAATACCATGCACCATCCACATTATCTGAAAACATGTGTAATCCTTAAAGTGATAACCGATAATTCCTGCCCAAATATTCACTGACAATCTCACCTGGTACCTTCTCGTTTTCAGCAGCCCTTTGGTGGTTATTGGAGCAGATAAAAATTTCCCCCTCTGTAAAAATTTCTCCTCGGTGAACAGCTCGAGGTCTGGAAGAAAGGTGACAGCAGCACATTGACGAAGAAACCACTGTGAGAATAGGGATACTACAAAATCAGGCTGTCGCATAGTCTGAATTGGTTAATCATGGAATGGAAGTGGATGCGCTGCATGCAAACCCGCATGACACCCATGTTTGTTTGTTCTTGGATTGGCAGCGACATATTTTATAACGTCTTCTTCAAATTCAAGGGTTCTTGTTTTTCTGGTTGCATCTGCTAGATGTGTGTCAGCTGAGATGGTTCCTCTCTCCCTCAGTCGACAATCGACGTTGGTGAATAATTGGGATGCTGAGAACTCGTCTGTGTGGGAGACCTTCCCGCGCACAACCAGACGAGCTCCACTGACACTCCCGTGAACTTCAGTTCTCGAAGTGTCTAATTATCCTACGTGAAGTCAGAACTTAACTACACAATAAGCAGACAACCGCACAATAACTCTCGTTGACTAGCAGACAGTTTATAGCACAGTGCCAGTGGATGTTGAATACACAACTTCCTATACACAGTCTCAGGTAGCCTGCTGTGTGTGCAGGGTGTTTCTCAATTTATGTTGTACAGTTCTAGAGGTTTAGAGGGGACTTAGTAGATCAAGTTTTACATTGGAACCCATGTCCGGATGCGTCATCCAACGACACTACAGAGCTGCAACTTTGAGGCGCCGGCGCCTGTAAATGTTTGTATATACACGGTGATTCCGTGATGATGTCACAAACTTTCTAGGACGATGGTGAAGGATAAATGTATCAATTTGACATTATGGTCCCTGTGGCGGAAACGAACGAGTCGAAAATAATAAGCAAAAACCGTTCCCCTACCACTGACAGTGGACTACATGCAGTGGTACTGTTGTTGTTAAAACTGTACGGTAGGCAACTCGCACAGGTGCTGGTATGGACCAAAACAAGAAAAAATGTCTTGCAAACATGGACTCTGAAATGCATAGTTTAAGCACTATGAGCACTCGTTCAATAGAGGAGATGTGTTTCAAAGTAGCGAAGATGAACAAATGCCCATAGCTCCTCAGGCATGCATTTGAGTCCCATATTTAGTGGATATTTTTACTTTATTTTCGTCTATGTACCACCTCTGAAAGTTACGTATCCTACAATCTTAGCAACAACATTATCAGTACGTGTATTCCACTGTCAGAGGTATCAGAATGGTTTCGTTTCCGGTACCTCCTTCTCTGTCATCCTGTAAAGTTTGCAACATCATCACGGAATCAGCCTGTGTATATACATTAGTACAGACACCGGCGCATGTAACTTCGATGCTCGGTAGCGTCGGTGGATGGCAAAAAATGGTTCAAATGGCTCTAAGCACTATGGGATTTCTAACATCTGGGGTCGTCAGTCCCCTTGACTCAGAACTACCTAAACATAACCAATCTAAGGGAGTCACACACATTCATGCCCGAGGAAGGAACGAACCTGCGACCGTAGCAGCCGCGTGGTTCCGGACTGAAGCGCCTATAATCACTCGGCCACAGCGGCCGGCGGTGGATAACATTTCCAGACATGTGTTCCTATGTAAAATTTGACCTACTCAGACCCCTCTACAACCTCTCGAAGTGTATAACATGAATTGTGAGACACCCTGTATATACACAGACATAGGCGCTTATAATAATGTAGCCCTTAGCTACCATGTCATCATCCAAACCTTATAGGTTACCTGTATAAACGTCTCAAAGTGGAACAAATACCGACTTTGCATCCAGTACGCAACGGGTATATCACATGACAGTCATTTATCATTTGATCGTCTAAAGCTTTATAATTGCATTACTATCAGCGGTTGCGTATACATCAGAGTCCGTCTAATACTAAACATTAACCCCGGACTCAGCTCAGTTACTTGATTTTCGTCATGGCTATTTGTTTCGATGGCCCTGTTCGTAGTAGTTTATGACACACATCGTGGATTACAGACCACCTTCGCGAGCTTTCATAACCTATTCACATACGCACTGTTACGACCCATTCAGACCTTTAATTTGATTGTAGTTGTCTACAATACTTCTTGGAGTAACATCATTTCGATTTGACTTTATAATAGTCACCTCACACCCAATAGGCTTGCATCTAAATTGTGGGACTTTTGAAGTAAGTTCAGCTCCTCGTGGTTTTTGCGCACGCTAACCATGATACTTTGCGGGACCCGTGTAGGTCTGGCCGGCTTAGCATATGCACTCTCACCATTGTGGTTTTCTCTTTACGTCAAGTTGCTTTGTTAACTAGAGATATACGCTACTTTAATTTTTTGATTATTACTGTAATTTCCTCACTGTACATTGGCCAAACAGTAATTACGGCTGTGGATTTTATACGGAGTGTATGTCCATGGTAATTTTAAACGTATGATCAGTTGTCATTCCGTATTGTTGTATCGGGCACTTTGAAAAATCCACATTTATTTCTGGTGTACCGCTATTCATTCCTTGTAACCAGACCATGTGATCATTTAGCGTGTACTATTTACGCCATCCAGGGGCGAGATATGTAACTTTGTGGCGGATATGCTACCTCTACGTTAACAGTCCGCCTGAAGCGTAGTGTTGTGCGGCAGACACTGGAGAGTCACGTCCAACGCCGATATGTATGGACAATACCAGGGTGCTCTGAACTGTGTGCATTTTATCAGCTGTATGTTTTTTTAGCAAGATACGTATAATTGTGGAGAGCCTTTTGTGCTCTGACTTTATATGTAATGTAACGTGGCATTCTCAAGCAAGCTCCGTAAGGTACGTGAAATTTTGTATTTTTTATATGATAGGTTAAATTAATTGTAGTCTCCCCCACTTATTATTTTCATATTCGCCGCTTATATCAGGTGATGGCAGCATAAGATGGTTGAAACCGGTCGTACTGGAACATTTTCTATACCGCGATCGCGGCGTAGTAAGTGTGTTTATTTCCAGCCATACAGATCGCCTCATGGCACAACACGCGTGCTTAACAGGATGGAAGGGCAACTACCCACGTGACACAAGGTCAAATGATTCCGACTGCTGTAGAAACGTTATTTCGCTTTTGCAGCCATAGATTCCTTATCGCTGCGGTCGCAGGTTCGAATCCTGCCTCGGGCATGGACGTGTGTGACGTCCTTAGGTTAGTTAGGTTTAAGTAGTTCTACGTTCTAGGGGACTGATGACCTCAGATGTTAAGTCCCATAGTGCTCAGAGCCATTTTTAACCATGTCGGGCCCGCGGGTTCAAGGTGAACATCGATATCGCGGCGCAACACCACCTACGGTACAATGTTCCTGCGGTTCTCTTAGGCCGTGTCCTACGTGGTCGATAGAAGCGTGCGACAGCTTCAGGCGACAGAACACAACCGCAGGCGTAGTTACGGAAGTGTCCTACGTGAGCGACATCTGTGTCGCTGCCTGTCTACCGCTGCAGCTGGCGACGTTTGAATTCAAACGTGTTTGAATCTTCTAGCTGCAGCACACGCGACACAGAACGACAGCCGCGTGTCTTCTTGGCAAAGCAGTGAAGCGGACGCGACGGCAGCTAGGAATTATTTAACATCCGATTTTAAGAAAACTATTCGGTGAAAAAATTTCATTCTTCTGCAACCTATAACTTGATATCCCTAAATGATAAAGGTCAGAATTTATTTCCTTATTCGTCATAGTTACTATAATTCAGTACATGGTTGCACAAAATTTTTAAGAATTTGCAGAGGTAAAATCACATTGTGTAGACTTTTCGTATAGTTCATTTAAGGCCATTCATTATTGCGTATGAAATGTAGCCAATATATTAAAATTGTTTGTAAAGTTGAAACCGGAATGATATCACTTTTCATTCTTGAGATATTGGTTGTTATATCCGCGGACGGGTCGCTAACGGCGCGTCCTAACGAATTTTGGAAATGACAGCACACAGAAAGGACTTTTTTATCATATGATTAACACTCGATACGTTTTTGTAAAAGCGTGAGCAGAGCGAAAACAAGACTCCCTATAAATTACACCATGAGGTTTTGTCCAAATTTTCATAGCCAAACAAAGAGAGAGAAACAGGTAAACGGGGTATCAAAGTGACCAGCGTGAGGCTTAGTTTGGCATGAAAATATTTAACTGCTTGAAAGTAATCAGGATAATGACCGAAAACTTAATTAGTAAGCTGAGAAAAAAATTGAAATATTTCACGAAAAGCTGCTGTAGATGAAGTGTCAAAAATTTCATCTGTTCAAGACCTAGCTATTTTGCACATAAAAAGATACATTGGTGTGGTATTTAAATGTCAAAAACGCTTCATTCGAATCAAGTACGTTAGGAAGGCAAACGAGAAGTCAGTAAGATCATGCATTCTGAATAAAACTTGAAATTCAAAAATGGAAGAAAACAGTCAAATATTTTATGAAATGGTTTGTGTAAAAGAAATAAGTAGATCAGAGAAACGTTCCACGTGCCTTTGAATGATGCTCAAAATCATGAATAGAAAATGAGGTGCACCAAACGTTTCCCTAATATTTTTTATTTCATAGTTTTAGACAAATCATTACACAAAACGTTTGACTTTCTTTTAAAACATTTTTGAAGCTTTACTTTTACAGACTATTTAGAGTAATTGAAACACTGACTGCTAATAAATTATGTTCGCAACATCAAATATCTGTAAAATTTCATGGTTCATTGTAATTTATTAGGAATTAAATGTGTGTGATATACTGGGATACCTCCCCCCCCCCCCCATGAACCATGGATCTTGCCGTTGGTGGGGAGGCTTGCGTGCCTCAGCGATACAGATGGCCGTACCGTAGGTGCAACCACAACGGAGGGGTATCTGTTGAGAGGCCAGACAAACATGTGGTTCCTGAAGAGGGGCAGCAGCCTTTTCAGTAGTTGCAGGGGCAACAGTCTGGATGATGGACTGATCTGGCCTTGTAACATTAACCATAACGGCCTTGCTGTGCTGGTACTGCGAGCGGCTGAAAGCAAGGGGAAACTACAGCCGTAATTTTTCCCGAGGAAATGCAGCTTTACTGTATGATTAAATGATGATGGCGTCCTCTTGGGTAAAATATTCCGGAGGTAAAATAGTCCCCCATTCGGATCTCCGGGCGGGGACTACTCAAGAGGACGTCGTTATCAGGAGAAAGAAAACTGGCGTTCTACGGATCGGAGCGTGGAATGTCAGATCCCTTAATCGGGCAGGTAGGTTAGAAAATTTAAAAAGGGAAATGGATAGGTTAAAGTTAGATATAGTGGGAATTAGTGAAGTTCGGTGGCAGGAGTAACAAGACTTTTGGTCAGGTGAATACAGGGATATAAATACAAAATCAAATAGGGGTAATGCAGGAGTAGGTTTAATAATGAATAAAAAAATAGGAGTGCGGGTTAGCTACTACAAACAGCATAGTGAACGCATTATTGTGGCCAAGATAGACACAAATCCCATGCCTACTACAGTAGTACAAGTTTATATGCCAACTAGCTCTGCAGATGATGAAAAATAGATGAAATGTATGACGAGATAAAAGAAATTATTCAGGTAGTGAAGGGAGACGAAAATTTAATAGTCATGGGTGACTGGAATTCGTCAGTAGGAAAAGGGAGAGAAGGAAACAGGAGAATATGGATTGGGGGGAAGAAATGAAAGAGGAAGCCGCCTTGTAGAATTTTGCACAGAGCATGACTTAATCATAGCTAACACTTGGTTCAAGAATCATAAAAGAAGGTTGTATACCTGGAAGAATCCTGGAGATACTAAAAGGTATCAGATAGATTATATAATGGTAAGACAGAGATTTAGGAACCAGGTTTTAAATTGTAAGACATTTCCAGGGGCAGATGTGGATTCTGACCACAATCTATTGGTTATGAACTGCAGATTGAAACTGAAGAAACTGCAAAAAGGTGGGAATTTAAGGAGATGGGACCTGGATAAACTGAAAGAACCAGAGGTTGTAGAGAGTTTCAGGGGGAGCATAAGGGAACAATTGACAGGAATGGGGGAAAGAAATACAGTAGAAGAAGAATGGGTAGCTCTGAGGGATGAAGTAGTGAAGGCAGCAGAGGATCAAGTGGGTAAAAAGACAAGGGCTAATAGAAATCCTTGGGTAACAGAAGAAATATTGTATTTAATTGATGAAAGGAGAAAATATAAAAATGCAGTAAATGAAGCAGGCAAAAAGGAATACAAACGTCTCAAAAATGAGATCGACAGGAAGTGCAAAATGGCTAAGCAGGGATGGCTAGAGGACAAATGTAAGGATGTAGAGGCTTGTCTCACTAGGGGTAAGATAGATACTGCCTACAGGAAAATTAAAGAGACCTTTGGAGAGAAGAGAACCACTTGTATGAATATCAAGAGCTCAGATGGCAACCCAGTTCTAAGCAAAGAAGGGAAGGCAGAAAGGTGGAAGGAGTATATAGAGGGTTTATACAAGGGCGATGTACTTGAGGACAGTATAATGGAAATGGACGAGGATGTAGATGAAGATGAAATGGGAGATAAGATACTGCGTGAAGAGTTTGACAGAGCACTGAAAGACCTGAGTCGAAACAAGGCCCCGGGAGTAGACAACATTCCGTTAGAACTACTGATGGCCTTGGGAGAGCCAGTCATGACAAAACTCTACCATCTGGTGAGCAAGATGTATGAGACAGGCGAAATACCCACAGACTTCAAGAAGAATATAATAATTCCAATCCCAAAGAAAGCAGGTGTTGACAGATGTGAAAATTACCGAACTATCAGTTTAATAAGTCACAGCTGCAAAATACTAACGCGAATTCTTTACAGACGAATGGAAAAACTGGTAGAAGCGGACCTCGGGGAAGATCAGTTTGGATTCCGTAGAAATGTTGGAACACGTGAGGCAATACTAACCTTACGACTTATCTTAGAAGAAAGATTAAGAAAAGGCAAACCTACGTTTCTAGCATTTGTAGACTTAGAGAAAGCTTTTGACTATGTCGACTGGAATACTCTCTTTCAAATTCTGAAGGTGGCAGGGGTAAAATACAGGGAGCGAAAGGCTATTTACAATTTGTACAGAAACCAGATGGCAGTTATTAGAGTCGAGGTGCATGAAAGGGAAGCAGTGGTTGGGAAAGGAGTGAGACAGGGTTGTAGCCTCTCCCCGATGTTATTCAATCTGTATATTGAGCAAGCAGTAAAGGAAACAAAAGAAAAATTCGGAGTAGGTATTAAAATTCATGGAGAAGAAGTAAAAACTTTGAGGTTCGCCGATGACATTGTAATTCTGTCAGAGACAGCAAAGGACTTGGAAGAGCAGTTGAACGGAATGGACAGTGTCTTGAAAGAAGGATATAAGATGAACATCAACAAAAGCAAAACGAGGATAATGGAATGTAGTCAAATTAAATCGGGTGATGCTGAGGTGATTAGATTAGGAAATGAGACACTTAAAGTAGTAAAGGAGTTTTGCTATTTGGGGAGCAAAATAACTGATGATGGTCGAAGTAGAGAGGATATAAAATGTAGACTGGCAATGGCAAGGAAATCGTTTCTGAAGAAGAGAAATTTGTTAACATCGAGTATAGATTTAAGTGTCAGCAAGTCGTTTCTGAAAGTATTTGTATGGAGTGTAGCCATGTATGGGAGTGAAACATGGACGGTAAATAGTTTGGACAAGAAGAGAATAGAAGCTTTCGAAATGTGGTGCTACAGAAGAATGCTGAAGATTAGATGGGTAGATCACATAACTAATGAGGAAGTATTGAATAGGATTGGGGAGAAGAGAAGTTTGTGGCACAACTTGACTAGAAGAAGGGATCGGTTGGTAGGACATGTTCTGAGGCATCAAGGGATTTAGTATTGGAGGGCAGCGTGGAGGGTAAAAATCGTAGAGGGACCCAAGAAATCAATACACTAAGCAGATTCAGAAGGATGTAGGTTGCAGTAGGTACTGGGAGATGAAGAAGCTTGCACAGGATAGAGTAGCATGGAGAGCTGCATCAAACCAGTCTCAGAACTGAAGACCACAACAACAACATACTGGGATAGGTGTGAAGATCAAGTTCTTTGGCATGA
This sequence comes from Schistocerca nitens, assembly GCF_023898315.1. Taxonomy (NCBI): domain Eukaryota; kingdom Metazoa; phylum Arthropoda; class Insecta; order Orthoptera; family Acrididae; genus Schistocerca; species Schistocerca nitens. The sequence continues at coordinate 488,148,274 of NC_064618.1, forward strand.
CCTTAAAAATATACTTAGCGATGCAATGTAAACAGTATACATAAAACTTAGTATACAGAATCGTAACTGAATCAGTAAAAATATAAGGACCATCGAGGATCCAACCCACGACCTTCCCCGAACACATTATTACAAACCTTATACACTACCCGTACACCACAGCTAGCTTTTGCTCACTGTCATAATTGTGTATGCTTATGTTTGCATTTAGCGCAGTTACTCATGTAATAGTCATTCCTCCACATTTGTTGGCAGTTAAAAGTTCTTGATCATGTAAAAAAACATTCGCATTTAAATTTATTGGTAGTCGAATGCTCCTCTGCTCATTCACGTGTATTCGAAGAATTTGTCTGGTGAACTTCTAGTTGACGATACTTATGAAATTCTCCATGGAGATTCCTCCCTTTGTAAATTTCATGCTCAGCATTTCTTTTCGCTTTATTTCCTTAGGTAAACCTAATTCTGTAGCCCAACTCTCCAGCTACAGTATTCTACAGGTTGAGGACGCCTACTTATAGAAACAGCTGGTTGGCTCTAAGCAGCCATCTTGTAGCGCGACATGGTCGCTCGCACGCAGGACACCGAAGGTTGTCGCCCAATGTTGCTTTCTGTCGCTGGAATGTCACGTATCCAGAAGTCGCTCGCTGCCGCTCGCTTCTGTCGCTCACGTAGGACACGGCCTTAGTCGCTATAAACCGAAGGTAATGGATCTGTGTGACTGGAGCAGGCGTGCAGGACGCCTCGCAAACGTATGCGTGAACAGTGCCGTCAAATCAGGGAGTTTGAAAGAGGGCACATTATTGGCACGAGAAAATGTAATACATCAACCTGGGAAATTGCTGCTCGTGTGGGACGAAGTGTTTCGGCAGTGCAACGGGTGAGTGCAGAATGGTTGATGAAAGATCGTAGAACATGACGAGATGAGTCAGGTTACACCACCCAGACCACCACCAAGAAGATCGATACCTTATCCAAATGACACTGCAGGACAGATGTGCGTCCTCCTTGGCTTTGGTGCAACAGTAGAACAGTGTAACACATCGTACACTAACAGAGGTCACAGTCTGTCACCGTTTATTACGGCATGGGTTACATGCGTGTCGTCCACTTCTCCACTTACCTTTAACGAATGTGCAGAAACATGCTATCCGACAATGGTTTATGGAACGACGCCTCTGAGGACAGGAATGGCATCAGATACTGTTTTTGGACAAATCCGGGTTCCGTTTGTTTGAAAATGATGGCTACATTTTGGTTCGCCGCAGACAGTGGGAGTGACATCACAGTGACTGCTTTCTTACAAGACAAACAGGGCCAACTCAAGGCCTATGATGTGGTGTGCTATTGAGTACAACCACAAATCACAGTTGGTAAGTGATCAGGGCACTGTGACCAGTGGACCTATGTGAATGAAAAAACTGCGACCCGTAGCCATACCCTTTCTGCCACAACAGTCCAGACGCCAAGTTTCAGCAAGACATTGCACAATCACATGTTGCTGCGCTAACAAGTGCCTTCTTAGTGTCACAGGATGTCAGCCTTTCGCCCTGGAACGCCAGATCACCAGACTTGTAGTACTGAAAATGTGTGTGATACGTGGAACGACGGGTGCAGCGCTATAACCCAATGCCAGCCGCTACAGATGAACTTTACAACCAGGAGAGTGCTGTATGGATGGCTATACCACAGGACGACATTCGCGCCTTTTGGCGGTGATGCCTTCACATATGCAACAGGTTATCAGGGTCCATGGCGGACACGTTGCCGACTAGGCACCGAGGTGACTGAAATGGTAATCATTTCTGCAGAACATAGTGATGCTCGTACATGTCCCGTGGATATGAACGTGCTATCTCTAGTCGTTCAAGGTGTTAGTTTTTTCTGAACATGAGTGTACTACAACGCTGTTGTAGCTCCTGCTTGTAAGAGAATCTACAATGAACAAACGTTATCCTATCAAGAGGATTTATTACAAAGAATGATTTTTATATTTTCGTACGTAATAGGAAACAAGGAAATATACCCAAACAGTACTCTAACCAATGAAAACGACCATTCTACCAGGAATAAGAGCTGCTGTGAAGTTTGAAAAGTAGAAGAGAGGTAATGGAAGTATTGAAGATGTGAGTCTGGTTCGTGAGCAGCGACTAGATAGCTCAGCCGATGTGATCCTTGCTCATGAAAGGTAAGGTTCAGGGTTCGAGTCCCTGTATGGCACACAGTTTCAATCTGCCAGGTAGATTCAAAACATCGCACAATATTTCCATAGCAACTCTCATCCCCTAACGGCCTAACGAATATTTCTTTATATCTAAACGAGAAATGAAATACCAATTTCTATAAATTTGCCTTTAACACTTTTTAATGTAACGAAATATTTTCTGAATAATGTTCATCCTTTAGGAGTTGAATTTCCAGAAACACTGCAGAGTGAAAGATTCATTGTAGGTGAACAGAAACGCTTTAATTCACGGACTTCTGTCTTTAAAATTTGCAGATCTGTACAATAGTCAGTATTCGGAATAAGCACTTATAAATCATCAAAAATATCTTTTAGTCATCGACATGTGTGGAAATCTTATTTCAGGGAACTCGTAACGTCCTTAATAACAGTTGATAAATTAAGACACAATTTTAATTGCTTCTGAAGCCACTGGACAAAGCAACATCTTTATGTAAACCACCTGGCTAAAGATAAAGCACCCAGAGGACATAGTCGAATGTCAGTGTAACTTCCGACTCGTACACATCATTGGCGAGTATGTAAATGATTAGATGACGATGATGTTTGGTTTGGGGGGCACTCAACTGCGCGGATATCAGCGCCCGTACAAATTCCCAACCTTTGCTCAGTCCAATCTCGCCACTTTCATGAATGATGATGAGGACAACACAAACACCCAGTCATCTCGAGGCAGGTGAAAATCCCTGATCCAGCCGGGAATCGAACCCAGGACCACATGCTCAGGAAGCGAGAACGCGACCGCAAGACCACGAGCGGCGGACGTAAATGATTAGAGGTGCAATTCTCTGTAACAGAACGGTCATCAGAATGTATTAGAATTTTCATATTTAGTGTTGCTATCAGGCTGGCTAGAGCATATAATGCGCTTGAACAGCGCCAGATACTGATATATTACGGCATAGCTGTTCCATTCCCATTTCTTGCTGTGGAATATGCAACACAACAGTAATTTTTCTTTTACGTTGTTCCCAGTGATTCACATTTTGTGGAAATGGTTTCTACATATTTATTCAGATCCTAAAGAAGAGTAAGCTGTAACGTCTTGCTTCTTCGTCAGTAAAAATAATATTTATTTTCTTACAATATCGGTGTATTACAAAATTATTTACTGCAACTGAATTCAGATTCTGCGAAAAGAGTGTGTACATTTTAATTAAGGCCAGTTACATAGTCCAGTCACAGTAATGTAACCACAGCCTATGCTCGACGTCAACGTGCAACAACCACTCATTGACAGCAGACAGCAGGTGGCAGCACTAGCAGTGGGGGGGGGGGGGTATACAAAGTGCATCGTGGGCACGTGGAAAACAGAGCAGTCATTGTCGCAATGCGGAAAAGGAGCGTTTTTTATAACGTCTGAATGGGCATTGGTCATTGACTTTGTGGCCAAGGTGGAAACATTTCCAAAACGGCTGAGTTTGTACACCGTTTGCTCCCGCCGTGGTTAAAGTATATCGCGCATGGCAAAACGGCGCTATCCAAAACTGGAAACTGTGGCGGACCATGGGCCATAGATGACAAGAGTGAACGCCGGAATGTGTACCGGCGAACAGAAGTGCAACGATTGAGCAACTGACAGCCCACGTGAACAAAGGGGCTACCAACAATGTCCCGTCAACTGCTGGTTGGCGAACATTGTTGCATATGGGCCTCCACAGCAGACGCATTGTTCATGCACCTGTGCTGACTGCTGTTCGTCAGCGAAGAAGGCTGGAATTTGCGACCCAGTGCCGCTTCTGGACGTCCACCGAGAGACGACAAGTGGCCTTCTCAGATGAATCACGTTTTATGCTCCATCAGACATATGGCCCTTGGCGTGTACCGCGCTGCAGCAATCGTCGGGAGGGTCCAATTTGGAGAGCGTTATGGTCTGGGAGATGGTTATGTGGCATTCCTTGGGTTATTCTGGAAAGCGCAATGGATCAACACAAATATGCACCTATCCATCGGGGTCCATGTCCACCCCTACATGAAGTTCTGTTTTCCTTGCCACAATGGCATCTACCTGTATGACAATGTGACGTTTCACACGGCTCGAAGTGCGTGGTTCGAAGAACACCAAGATGAGTTTATCATACTCCCCTGGTCACTAAACTATCCGGATTTAAACCCAATCGAGAATCTGAGCAGCCTCCTCGTTCGGGTTATTCGCACCATGGATCCTGAATCGAGAAACCTAGTGCCCCTGACCATGGCACTTGAGTTGGCTGGGGTACCCAACACTGAATGATCAATTTCAGCTCTGACACGCATAAACGATGCCCTCAAAGACTCTAACCTAAATACGAATTTTTACTTCGGCAAAAAAAGAGACAAACTTGAGATAGCCTGCTATACCCGCAGGACAGGACAGATAGTTTAATTTATGGCATGGGTCAAAATGAGTGGCTGTCAGTTGCACTCGAACATACTACTTTATTCATTTGAGTCCGCCCTCGGTAGCTGAATGGTCAGCGCATCAGAATTCAATCCTATGGGCCCAGGTTCGATTCCCGGCTGGGTCGGAGATTTTCTCCGCTCAGGGACTGGGTGTTGTGTTGTCCTAATCATCATCATTTCATCCCCATCGACGCGCAAGTCGCCGAAGTGGCGTCAAATCGAAATACTTGCACCCTGCAAACAGTCTACCCAATGGGAGGCCCCAGTCACACGACATTTATTTATTCATTCATTTGACAAACTTTACAAGAATAAAGAAAACATTAAAAATCGGCGAACGGTCTACCCAACGAGAGGCCCTAGTCACACGACATTTGTTTATTTATTTATTTATTCATTCATTTGACAAACATTACAAGATTAAAGAAAAGATTAAAAACAGAGCAAGCCAAAATAAATTTTAGAACTTAATTCCTGGTTAAATGCGCCATTCATCCTGACCCCTCAAGGGCAAAACAACATTAATTTAAAATCGGTTTAAGGCCAATCACATAAGACTCAAAAACAGGAATTTGAATTTAAAAGGCACAAGGCCTTATCTTAAAACTTTAAATTACGCTGAAGGCCCAAACAATCTCATACGCGAAGGGCAAAACAACCTTAACTTAAAATCGGCTGAAGGCCGATAACTTAATGCTCAAAACAGGAATTTGAATTTTAAAAGGCAGAAGGCCTTATCCTAAAATTTCTTTAAATCAAGCTGAAAGCCCAAAAAATCTCGCGCCGTAAGTGTGAAACAACTTTAATTTAAATCGGCTAGAAGCCATACATAAACAAACAACAAGGACAAATAAGAAAAGGCAGCACATCAAACGGCGCTCAGAAACTTGAAACTTCTGACAGATTAAAACTGTGTGCCGGACTGAGACTCGAACTCGGGACCTTTGCCTTTCGCGGGCAAGTGCCTTACCAACTGAGCTACTCAAGCACGAATCACGACCCGTCCTCGTAGCTTTACTTCCGCCAGTACCTCGTCTCCTACACAGTTTTTAATCTGCCAGAAAGTTTCATATCAGCGCACACTCCGCTGCAGAGTGAAAATTTCATTCTGGCCCTCAGAAGTTTCCAAGGGTCAGCCTGGAATTCAAACACTAAATCTCGCTTAGGTGAGACAGGCAGTCATCCCAACAATTCTCAATCTGACAGCAACCCTACCAACAGACAGTCAACGGACCAAGCGACAGGATAACTTCCTCACCACCCGACAAGCACACAACAGGAAGTTCAATGGAACAACGCAGAAAGTATCGGCGCCCACAACGAACTACACAGTCGGCTGTCAAACTACACGCCGTGCTGGACAGCCACAACGTGACAAGGAAAATACACTGCCTAAATTTATGTCAACGGCCAGGTCAGGTAACCAGACCGTTAACGGCCACAAGGCAGAAGATTCCGTTGGTGCACTTCAATTAAAAAATAATCAAGTTAAGTTAAACTCCACAGAAGGGTTGCTAGAATTTCGCCAACTTGAAAATACACACTGTTGCTCACAGGAATGTCCCAACAGCCCACAACTAAATCCAAACGACACAATGTGAACAGTTGGGGCTGGCTGCTAGATTAAGTAAAGACTCAACTTTCGTGTCCGGGATCGGTGAGCCATGGACCACATAGCAATGGGAACAGCCCCTCACAATGTAACCGTGCGTGGACGCCGCTGACACTGCTCCATGCCAACCGACCAACTTCCCTGGCTCGGAAACAGTGAAAGGACCCAATATACGTCAGCGGATAAGACAACCAACGGAACGACCAACCAATGGCCATCCCGCTCCAATCACCCTCCGTTGGAGAGTTCACGTGTGTCGCCAGCGGTCGGCGATCACTGGCTGTCCGCGCCTCACTGGCGCTCCGTCCCTGACTTCACTGCTGCTGCATCCCGACTGCACTCCTAGTCCGTCTCCAACTGACTAGCCAGACACACGACGGCCCGGAAATACTATTGATAGCTCCAGAGATGGTACGACAGCGCACTTATCGATACGTGCTGCTGCTGCCGCTCACGGGCAAGTAAGGCAGGAAGTTAGTGACGTCAGTAAGTGGAATAAGAAAACGAGGCGGCAGTACAGTAATAGAAGATGACAAACAATAAGTGGAATGAACACGTGCCGCGCACGGCTCAAAACTTACCTATTATGTCTCAAGTCAAATAATCACCTTGTCCAAACGAAATATGAAACCTAGATTTTAAATTAGACACTATGTTAAGAAGTATTATTAACCTCATAAAGTGTACTAAAAATATACTTTCCTTTGCGAATTTTAATTTTTTCCGTCAGATTGAGTGTTCTAAGAGATTTTGGCCTTGCAGCTGGTCATCATCAATCACGCTCCCCAATATTTCGAGTGGGTAACTGCCACTCTTACTCAGGTGAGCCATTGAAGGCTCCTCCTTTCCTCAATGCATGCGTGGTGTCAAGATCATGATGACAAAAAATGGTTAAAATGGCTCTGAGCACTATGGGACTTAACTCTGAGGTCATCAGTCCCCTTGAACTTACAACTACTTAAACCTAACTAACCTAAGCACATCACACACATCCATGCCCGAGGCAGGATTCGAACCTGCGACTGTAGCGATCATGATGACAGACGGACCACAATACCCGGCGGCAGCACCCTCACTGGCAGAACTGTGGTACACACCTGTCCTCATCATTGCCGCTCGCCGTGGTTATAGAGTAGAAATATCTATGGAGTGAGCTTTCCGAGGCAAAGAATTGATTTTCTGTTGTCAACATGATCTCGAGACGGCGTAAATTTTGGATGTCATTATATCGCTATTACAGACATACTTTTCGCAGGTGCTTTGGATTTCGTATAGTCGGTTCGTAGACTCCATTACAGTTTGCACTTGACAGCTGGCATAAAGTGCTCTCTTAGCTCTGAAAATCAAAATGAACAGACATCGCGTAACGGGACCGTCACGTCAGCGTGCATTTACACTGCCCATTATGTCAAGTGGTGTCAATTAATTTACTATCATGTTTTCTTTTTCCTTATTTGACTAATAACGTCATAAACAACTGTATTTTTATGCTTCATTAAAACTGGACTTTCCACTTAATACGTTATTTAAGAGAAACTCCTTCGTTAACTCTCGTTCTTAATTATATAGGCTGTTCTAAAATTCCCCTTAAAAATTTCTAGAACTTGTAGAGGGAACTGAGTAGCCAATATTTACCATGTTTACCAGGTCGGAATGCTATAGGGTAGACATGGCGGTGGGGGGTGGGGGGTGGAGGTTGCTTACGTCGGATCGGTTGATGATTCAGACTTACATTACTGGCCTCCAAGGTCACCTGACCTGACTGCATGTGATTATCACTAGTGGGGGGTTTATGAAAGGCTGTTTATGTGCCTCCATTACCAACAGCAATGAATTAACTGGGACATCGCATAGCATAGTCTGTGGAAGCTGTAAGTCAAGGTATGCTCGCTCCAGTGTGGGAACAATTTGAATACCGCGTTGACATATGCCATGCACTCAAGGGGGGCATATTGAACACATGTGAAGGTATGCAAAAATATCTTTTTAACTTTTCCGTTCATCAAAAAACAACATTCATTGTACATGTTCATTAGTTTCAGAAATATACACGTATCAAATCGGATGATTCTTTTTATACGCCCTGTATTATTTACTCAGTCGCCTCAACAAGTCCTACAAGTTTGTAAGGAGAATTTTAAAGCACCCTGTCCACATCAACGGTGTCAGTTCTGTTTCGTTATTGTAAATAACCTCGCTTGTGTAAGAATACTGAATGGAAAAAATATCCAAGTCATCAAAGAACATCTGCAATTCGCCACGAAAAGCATAATAATGAAATGAAGATTAAGATGAACAAAAGCACGAAATCCACTACTATAACATGCGTGAAGGCAGCGAAAATAGGTTAACTTGCTTTGTCAGCAGACAACATACCGTCAAAACTTTCTTGACGAGAAACATCAATGTGCCATAACGTGCCGTAATGTGATGTGAAGGTCCGTTGACGGACTACGTGAATGCCGCCACCTGAAATGCGTTGTGAAATATTCTGACATGACGCGAGTTGATGTGACGTGACATCTACATCTGCATCTACATAGGTACTCCTCAAGCCACAGCACGGTGCGTGACGGAGGGTACCCTGTACCATTACCAGTCATTTCTTTCCCTTTCCCGTTCTACTCGCAAATGGAGCGAGCGAAAATGACTACATCCATCCGTATCAGCTCTAATGCCTCATATCTTATCTTCTACATCTACATATATACTCTACTAGCCACCAAGCGGTGTGTGGCGGGGGCACTATTCGCCCCAAAGTCATATTTGCCCTCCCCCCCCCCCCCCCCTTCTGTTCCACTCGCGGATCGCGCGAGGGAAAAACAACGGAACGCCTCAGTACGAGGTCTAATTGCTCTTATTTTTGAATGGTGACATTGCGCGATTTAAAAGCTGGTGGTAATAATATGTGCTCTGCATCCTCGGCGAAGATCGGATTTTGGAATTTAGTGAGCAGCCCCTTCCGTTTAGCGCGTGGTCTATCTGCAAGTGTGTCCCACTTCAAACTTTCTATGAGTGTAACGCTCTCGCGATGGCTAAATGTACCAGTCACGACTCTTGCCGCTCTTCTTTGGCCCTTCTCAATCTCTTCGGACCTAACTGGTAAGGGTCCCATACGGATGAACAATACCCAAAGACTGGACGAACTGAAGTATTGTAAGCAATTTCCTTTGTTCAAGGACTGCATCACTTCAGGATTCTACCAATAAACTGTAATCTATAGTTTGCCTCACCCTTACTTATGTAATCTGATCGTTCCATTTGAGATCATTTCGAATAGTCACACCCAAATACTTGACGGATGTTACCGCTTCCAAAGACTGGGCATTTATTTTGTACTCGTACATTAATGGGGATTTTCGCTTTGTTATACGCAGTAGGTTACACTTACTAATATTGAGAGATAACTGCCAGTCGCCGGATGTGGTGACCGAGCGGTTCTATGAGCTACAGTCGGGAACCGCGCGACCGCTACGGTCGCAGGTTCGAATCGTGCCTCGGGCATAGATGTGTGTGATGTCCTTAGGTTGGTTAGGTTTAAGTAGTTCTAAGTTCTAGGGGACTGATGACCTCACAAGTTAAGTCCCATAGTGCTCAGATCCATTTGAACTGCCAGTCATTACACCACGCATTTATTTTCTGCAAATCCTCATAGATTTGCTTCCAACATTCGTGTGAAACTACTTTCCTGTAGACTACAGCATCATCGGCAAACAGTCTAATGCCGCTGTCAATACCATCAACCAGATCGTTTATGTAAATCGTAAAAAGCAGCGGAACTATTACGCTGCCCTGCTACCTGACGTTACGCTTGTTTCTGTTGAACTCTCCCCATTCAGGATGACATACTGCCCTCTGTTAGAAAGCTTTCTGTCCAACCGCATACGAGGGAACAGACTGTAAGCGCGCACTTTTTGGAGCAAGCGACAGTGCGGAACTGAGTCGAACGCCTTTCGAATGTCGAGGAATATGGCATCAACCTGGGAGCCTGTATCTAGAGCCTGTTGTATCTCATGCACAAAGAGGGCCAGCTGTGTCTCGCATGAACGCTGTTTCTGCAGATGAGCTTCTCAGAGTCTAGAAAGGTCATTATGTCTGAACACATAATATGTTCCATGATTCTACAACAAATCGACGTCAGTGAAATCGGCCGGTAATCCGGTGCATCCGTTCTTCTACCCTTTTTATAGATTGCTATGACCTGGGCCTTACGCGCAAAGTACGTTGGCGGCAGTAGAATCGTTCGGCAGTCAGATTCAAAGGCCAGTTTCTCAATAGTTTTTCTTGAAAAGAACCTCGCCTTCCCTCCGGGGACTCATATTTTAGTTCCTGAAGCATCACTGCAACACCTGCGTGTTGTTCGAACCTGCCGGTAACAGATCTAGCAGCCCTCCTCTGAACAGCTTCGATGTATTCCTTCAGTCAGACCTAGTACGAATCCAAAACACTCGAGCAGTGCCCAAGAATAGGTCGCACCAGCGTCCTATGGATGGTCTCCTCTACAGGTGAAGCAATCTTTCCTAAAATTTTCCCTTTAAACTGAAGTCGGCTATTCGCCTGCCCTACCACAGTTCTCACATGCTCGTTCAGTCTCACATCGGTTTGCAACGTTACGCCCAGCTATTTCAACGACTTGACTGTCTCAAGCAGGACACTGGTAATACAGTATCCGAACGTTACATTTTTTATCTTCCTACACATCCGCATTAACTTACATTTTCCACATATACGGCTAGCTGCCATTCCTCACACCAACTGGTAAATTTTCCTAGGTCGTTAGTGTGAACTAGCCTTAAGCAAACAACGTCGTCCAGTGATTATGTGACAATATCAGCTTAATGTGGCGCAGAAGGCAGTTCTCACTCCAGAGATACTCTAAGGCCGCTCCATTGGCGTACTCTGTCTTTGATAAGAGTAAATCGTGGGCATGACAGGTTATGGCCGCTGCCACGGTTCATAAGATTTTCCGACATGCGTATCTCCAACTAAAGGAAATACCCGACAGATTAACAGGGCAGGATCAGTTAAAACCAAGAACCAGGAAGTGAGTAAAGAGGAGAGTACGCCGGCAAAATCTTTAGCTTTTTTACATGTTGTTGGCTACATTTCGTTTAAAATAGTAAAAATCCACCATAATTTTCGGGTGAAAGTGTTTTTCCGCCCATATAAGACAGACGATATGCTGAGATCAGAGAATGACACATTGTTACTAGGGAAGGCGGAAATTTACAAAATACCTTAGGAGTGTGGTGTGGCTCATACAGGTCATAACACGCAAACCGCGGCAGAACGTTGCACCGAATGTTGTATCTTCACCAGACATTCAATACCTACATGCTGTGTAAAACTTAAGGACGATCTAGATAAATTAACATAACATTTTAACTACTGGATGCAACCTGAATGAAAATGGGGGAGCATGATGCCAGAGGGCTCCCAGTCGTGCACAGAAAGCTGGACGTCATATGGCGTGAGGTCAGAGTAAGTCTAATTACAAACAGGGCTGCCAACGCAACACGAGCCAGTTGAAGGAATGGGAAAAGACAGTGTTTGTCGATCAACGAGCAGTTACAGAACACTGTGTTGGTTCAAAATGGTTCAAATGGCTCTGAGCACTATGGGACTTAACTTCTGAGGTCATCAGTCCCCGAGAACTTAGAACTACTTAAACCTAACTAACCTAAGGACATCACACACATCTATGCCCGAGGCAGGATTCGAACCTGCGACCGTAGCGGTCGCACGGTTTCAGACTGTAGCGCCTAGAAACGTTCGGCCACCCCGGCCGGCACACTGTGGTGGTGTTCTTTATTACAACACGGCACAGACACAACATTTGGATGCTTTCACACGGAGAAGAATCCTTTGGGAAACTGGAATAAGGAAGGAGTTTGATGAATGCAGGCCAGAAGTTCGTTATTGCTCGTAGCATTATTTCACATGCATGGGGAGCGTTCTGAACCACAGTCCGAAAGAGAGCGGGTGGTCGATCACAGTCAGCTACAGCAACTAATGACAGTCACATTGTGCAACACACAGGAAGGGACTCGCTTCAGAGAGCGGGTGCAATTGCAACCACATTTAACAGGACTGTAAGGCACGTAGTTTAACACTCCACACAACATGGCAGGGTGATTGCATGGGGATGGTGTCTTTGTCCGATGACTAGAACTTTGTGTTCCGCTCAATAGATGTCATGTATAATTTTGGTATCTGAATCGATTGTGAGCGAGGAGCGATGTTGTAAATTAGTATCGCAGAAGTTAGGCTATTATCTTTGATGTGTGCGGAGGCGCAGGGTCAGGTATCTATTGGAGTGAGGGAACAATTATAATGTTGTGTTTCAAATGTAAAGTCTCAATTTATTAATGTTCTTAGTGAACATGATTATATCAAGATCGTAACGGAAACTGATTTGTGAAGGAGGAAGTGCAAAAGAACTGAAGTGGAATGTCAGAGGTAAATATTATAATGATGTTACTCTTTGTAACATTATTGCTGCGCCATCGGACTCACTTGGTTATTGTGCCGACAGTTGATAGATTTCAAAGACAGGAAAGTGTATTATTTGGATGTTAAGACGTTCATTAAATTAGAAATCAGCCATGAGAACTTTTTCACAGTCTACAAAAAAAAAAAAACTTAGTGTTATCATGTCGGCCATATTTCATTTTTTATCTACCTATCTCTTACAATTTTTAATTGACCACGTCTTTTTTTTTAAATGGAAAGGGAACCAAGTGTGTCCAGAAAATACTTCGATTTACAACTAACAGAGAACTCATTGCACATCACGAGCGTATCTGCGTAGATACAGTAATTTGCAGCTCTTGCGTAGCTGCACGCAAGACAAAGCAGTATTGCAACGCGTTATTCAGATTTTTATTTATTCATTCATGACGAACTTATGTCATGCAGAGACAGTTTTTGTCATCAGTTTTTGCAAAACTAATTATTGTAGGTTTTGTGTAAACGTCTTTATTCAGGCAGTTTATACTGTTCATAATTCTTGCAGTAAAATTGATACTTTTACAGTATGAAACACTTCCCTTGTCATTACATTTCATTATTATTACAATGCAGCTTTGCCTTCACATTACGACAGTATAATTTCGTGTTACGATTCATTATTACTTCTGCACAGCTTTTATTATTCAAAACAGAGGACGCAGTCACTATTGTTATTATTTAAAGAGAACTTTCACGTTGACACCCGCATTTCGGCGCCACCATTTGCTGTGGTGCTAAAAACATAGGGACTGGACCAACGAGAAGTAGGGTCGCGTCTCTTCTCGGATGAGAGCAGATTTAGTCCGAGTAATATTTCTGGCCGTACCTTCATATGGCGTGAAATGAGAACACGTTATGCACGAAGGAACGTTTCCATACATGGTCGTTGTACGTGCGTACTGAGCTCTAAATCTTCGGACACGGAACTCTCACCAGTCAACGTTATTGTGACGCTGTTTTCCTTCCCCATGTGGGCTTTTTCAAAGGTTGTTTTGATCCCGACTTTATTTTTATGAATGAAAGTGCGCGATCGCACCGAACTGTGCAGGTGGAGCTCTTAGAATATTCGCCGAATGGACTGGCCTGCCCGTCCCGCCGACTCAACTCCCATCGTGCACATACAGGGTGTTGCAAAAAGGTACGGCCAAACTTTCAGGAAATATTTCTCACACACAAATAAAGAAAAGATGTTATGTGGACATGTGTCCGGAAACGCTTAATTTCCATGTTAGAGCTCATTTTAGTTTCGTTCAGTGGTCCACGTTATCATGATTTCATACGGGATACTCTATCTGTGCTGCTAGAACATGTGCCTTTACAAGTACGACACAACATGTGGTTCATGCACGATGGAGCTCCTGCACATTTCAGTCGAAGTGTTCGTACGCTTCTCAACAACAGATTCGGTGAACGATGGATTGGTAGAGGCGGAACAATTCCATGGCCTCCACGCTCTCCTGACCTCAACCCTCTTGACTTTCATTTATGGAGGCATTTGAAAGCTCTTGTCTACGCAACCCCGGTACCAAATGTAGAGACTCTTCGTGCTCGTATTGTGGACGGCTGTGATACAATACGCCATTCTCCAGGGCTGCATCAGCGCATCAGGGATTCCATGCGACTGAGGGTGGATGCATGTATCCTCGCTAACGGAGGACATTTTGAGCATTTCCTGTAACAAAGTGTTTGAAGTCACGCTGGTACGTTCTGTTGCTGTGTGTTTCCATTCCATGATTAATGTGATTTGAAGAGAAGTAATAAAATGAGCTCTAACATGGAAAGTAAGTGTTTCCGGACACAAGTCCACATAACATATTTTCTTTCTTTGTGTGTGAGGAATGTTTCCTGAAAGTTTGGCCGTACCTTTTTGTAACATCCTGTATAGTATGCTTTGGGGAGACGTATTACACCAAATGTTCATTTACCAGCGACCATCCACTAGTTTTTTAGCCGCGCCGGTAGAGAAATGGAACGCCATACCGCAAGAACTCCTTACTAAACTTGTTCCCAGCACGGGAGCACGCTGCAGAACATGAACATGATGATCACACACCCTATTAACAACCATATCCCACCTTCTGTAGTGTCCAGGGACCATCATAAATCGCGGTGACTTCTGTGTAATTATTGTCTTTGAATAAAAGTACCATTTCTCTTCGTCTTATTGCCTATGTCTTTCAGTTACCTTCTGAACTGTATTGTAGCAGTACTTTTTACGTACGCTCCAAGTTTCACCGTGCTATGTTGCGTGGAAGTGAAACATCATGCGGAAGGTACTTTCGTACTTTAAGTTCTGCACGCCAGTGTACTTTGCACAATATTCTCGTTACTCGCTTTTGTTAAGCATTTAAAATGAAGTATATTGTCACAGAAGGCAGTTCCATAACGCAGCTAGGTGTGAGTATGCCCAGAATGATGTAAACAATTCTTATCTTTAAGTCAACACAATGAGAAGTATTTCTAGACGCAAAATATGGCGAACTAGATATCTTGATTAGCTTATTAATATTAAAATTTAATATCACTTTTTACCCATTTACCTGTCAAAGAATTTTCTCATAGTGTTTCATTTAGCTTATTGTACAGCACGGAAATATTGTGTTTTAAATTGCACAACTTGACACATCGTGAGATTAAGGCATTTTCAACTAACATCTCTCTTGTGCCTGTTATGGTTGAATTTCGAATCTGTATAATTGTTTCTGTCATCAGAAACCCAAGAGTTTTTATAGTCATTATTGGATATCAACAGTATAAATAATGATTTAGAATAAGGGTAGGAGTGGACCCACCACTGAACATGGCGCTACTCTATATTTTATGTCCCGTGCTCCTCAGTTTACTTTCGTTACAGTGGTTCATTTCAGTCAGTGCAGTTTCTGTCATGAAGGGTATGCTTCACCCTTTCATTACTTCGATTACAGTTAGGTTCACTAAATACAATTTTATAACCTGTCCCATCAAGGATCTTGGGAAAGCCGCTTAAATTACCAACAAAGTGACTTTTCTTAATTTTACTCTGCCAGGAATTCGACGGTGAGGTCACATACGGCTATTCCGTAAGGAAGTCTTCATGGAAGTCAAACTGACAGTTATTTCATTAGGCGCTCTTAAAAACAGCAAGTCAATACTGTACGGTAGGCTAATTTTTCAAGAAATTTTGAAAATATAGGCTTTCACCTTATCTAACTTGGATCAGGATTTGATCGCAAGGATGTCTAACTGTTTAATAGTTTCAACGCGTTATGATGACTTCAGATTGGCATTGCAGACACGAAAGGAATGTGCATGAATATAATTGGGAGCGGGACAACACTCTCCAACTTATAGTTCATGTGTGAATATTCTTTTTGTCTTTCTTAGACAAGTTAGAAGATGATCGTTATGAATCGAAACTACACTGCTGGCCACCGTAAATGCAACACCCTGAAGGAAGCATCCGAATCAGTTGAAATTTACACCATGAGTTTGCAGCGATAAGATATGCAACTGATTAGAATTTCAGCGCAGACGCACATCACGCGCACCTGTGGCGCCACCTCATAGCGCCATTTAAGGCTTGGCGATTTCGACGAGTGTACGTTCGGCACGTGTGTTTACCTTGTGGTTGTTTCACAAGACGATCAGTTATGCCTCGTAGACAACAGCGAACATCTTTTGATCAAGTATCCGAGTTCGACAGAGGAAGGATAGTGGCTTACCGAGATTGTGGATTATCATACAGAGAAATCGCTAGTCGTGTTGGACGAAACCAAACAATTGTAATGCGGATATGTGACCGTTGGATGCAGGAGGGTACGACGGACCGACGTGGTCGATCGCATTCACCTCGGTGCACCACTGCACGTGCTGATAGGCAAATTGTGCGCATGGCAGTGACGGATCGCTCAGTGACATCCCGAACCATAGCACAGCACATTGCGTCTGTAACGCATCATCCAGTGTCTGCGCGTACCATTCGACGCCGTTTACAGCAGAGTGGTCTGTCCGCAAGACGCCCATTGCTTCGTCTACCATTGACGCAGAACCACAGACGTCTCCGTCGCCAATGGTGTGATGACAGACGGCTGTGGACGGCAGAATGTAATGACGTTGTCTTTACTGACGAGGCACGCTTCTGTCTGCAGCACCACGATCGTCGGATTCGAGTGTGGAGACACCGTGGAGAGAGGATGCTGGACAGCTGCATTATGCACCGCCACAGTGGTCTTGCACCGGGTATTATGGTATGGGGCGGTATTGGATATTACTCTCGCACGCCTCTAGTACGCATTGCCGGTACTTTAAATAGCCGGCGCTACATATCCGAGGTGCTGGAGCCAGTTGTCCTTCCTTACCTTCAGAGCTCGGCCACAGCCATATTTCAACAGGATAATGCGCGACCACACGTGGCACGCATTGTCCAAAGGTTTTTCGTCTACAACCAGATTGAATTGCTTCCCTGGCCGGCTCGTTCTCCGGATCTTTCGCCGATAGAAAACATGTGGTCCATGGTTGCTCAACGAGTGACCCAGATTACATCACCAGCTGCCACAACAGATGATCTTTGGCAACGTGTGGAAGCTGCTTGGGCTGCTGCACCCTAGGAACACATCCAACGTCTCTTTGACTCAATGCCGAGACGTGTGGCAGCGGTGATCTCCAACAATGGCGGCTACTCTGGCTACTGATTCTGGCAGGAACCACATGTCACAGGCGTCTGTAAACGTAATCATTTGATACTTGGTCAACATGTTATCTACAAAATAAATTTTGTTGTGCTACCTCTTGTCTTTCTTGGTGTTGCATTTACGGTGGCCAGCAGTGTAGTAAGGAAGTAAAAAGTACGTGCGATCAAAGCTTGAAAAAGTTACATAAATTGAATCAATGTATTGCTGTAGGCTGCTCTTCATTGAGACGATGTCACATTTCCCCAATAATTCAAAAGATTGAAAGGAAAAACATCGATCGGCAATAATATGTTATTTCTCAACTCCACATATGGGTGTTACTACTGCATATTAAAGTCTACCAGGAAATATATCTTTAATGACTAAGTAATTAGGGATGAGATGTTCACACAGAAAACCAAAATAAAAATGTGTTCTTATTAAGTCTCAAACGAGCTTCATTTAGTAGAAATTAGTCTCTAAAGAAAAATAAAAGAAGAGAAGAAACCTTTAGTTGATTTTCCTCTCCGGCTGTACGCCTTAAACACCTTAAAACGTATTATATTTACAGTTCAGTATTCGAAGCATTAGTTAATTTAGTCCCCATAAGACAGCACCCTGACGAGAAGTTTTCTTCGTTGTACAATTCACAAAAATCTGTTATCTTCGATTTAAGCAGGGATGGAATGAAAACATTTAACTCATTTCACAAGTGAAAGAAATCGCACAAAACTTAATTGTCTATGAAACATTTGCTTTGTACATGGATTAACTCTCGTTAGTAAAATATTGTAAGTCGTATCTGAGCACACTGAGTCCCAATTTTTTTTAGTTTTTCGTATCGAAACCATTCATACATCGATGAGCTACACAGTATCTTCACAAGATACCAGCATTTTCTGTGCTCATTCTTGAAAAAAAATGACTCTGAGCACTATCGGACTTAACTTCTGAGGTCATCAGTCCCCTAGAACTTACCACTACTTAAACCTAACTAACCTAAGAACATCACACACATCCATGCCCGAGGCAGGATTCGAACCTGCGACCGTAGCAGCAGCGTGGTTCCGGACTGAAGCGCCTAGAACCGCTCGGCCACAGGGCCGGCCATTCTTGAAAAAGAAATCTATACTCGTCACATAATCTTAGCATAGCCTACCGAAAAGCTCACAAATGGGAAACTCTCAGGAGCAAATATTCAGCATCTGAAGGCAAAAACTACGAAAGCTCGCCTGAAACGTAAAAACATCAGTTAACTCCATTATCTTCTAATTCGACTTATTTGAGGTTAACAATTTCCATAGTTTTAAAATATGTATTATACATTTTAGCTTCTGATAATACTAATAGTGGTTTCACAACTGAAATAAGGCGACTGTGGTAGAAAAGCAGATGATCATATTTCTGTGCAGGATGAAACTTTGCTTTTTAACACAATCATCTTTTAATATGACATTTATTTTCAATTGAAATGCTTATACATATACTTCAGTTCAGTAATATGAATTTCACAAAACAGGAACCGAGAAGAAATGAAATATCTGAAGGTTAAGAGATTCAACATAATAATAAACGAGGCTATACATTAATAGAAATGCATACTATTCACATACTGTCAACAATATTGTCTCATGGATATTTTATGTGTAAAACCATACTGGTATTAGTTTTTACTATCGATAATCGTTGACAGGAATTTGCAGGGTACATACGTTGGGAGAGTATGGCGCTTCTCAAACACGACTGACAAAATTTCCATGGGAAAAGAAATGTGATCCAATGGACAGGCGTGGATCCACCACTCAGGTCTGGAGGGGAGAAGGTCACAGTTTGTTCTGGACTGTTAGTGACTTTCAAAATACGTTTCATATTGAGCGTCTCTGTTGCGGGAATGCGGTCTGAGACTGATTCACAGTCCACTACAGATTTTCGTTTTTGATTACCCATGTCAGCTTTTGCTTTGTTCCCTCCTCCCCCTAAAAATACATCTTGCCATTACCCCTAGGTTTAAGAGGCCACAGATTCCTTGCATTATGATGATAATAATAACAATTACAATAAATAAAACGTTTCAATGCGATAATGTTAATTTGTTAAAATCAGTACTTAATACATCGTTATAGAACAGAGTTTCCAGTCTGGTGGTAGTTACTCCCAGAGGGGTAACATGAAGTTTTCTAAGAGAAAAAAACGAAATAACTCGATTTTGTCACGATTCGGAAACTAAATTATTTTTTTAATCATCATCATTATTATACTTCGTAAGAATGTAATACTGATTACTAAGTTACCAATCCTTAACGTTTTTTTTTCACACGTGAACTTTAACCCTTGAAACAATTTGGTTGATGTTAAAGCTTATCAAACGAATGTATCAACATCTTCTACTCACATAGTCCACTTTTTACACAAAAACTGTTTTCCTTGTGCCATGTGTCTATGACAGTAAAATCGATACGTATACGTCACTCATGCTTTAATATCTCATCAAAATGCCTTCTCTGAGCTTTAGGTGGTTCCGGCAATACATCATAAATCGCTTCATTATTCATTTGACAACAGATAATCCATCTAATTGACGGCACGACGCAACAGTAACTACGTAATGGTTACTAAATTGCTGCAGGGCCTTCACAGTATTATTATTGTTAGAGTAGTTGGCAGACATAAAGGTTTGGCTACCAAAGGTCTTCTAATTCCTACCATTTCAGAAGTAAGGCGTCCAGCACTGAAGTAATTTATTGACAGTAAGTGTAGCGCACGTTTTTTAATTCGATTGCTTTTAAATGGGGGTTTAGAGTGTGGCTGGAGCAAGAGTCGCTAGGGAGGGGAGTGGTGCAGAGGAAGCATATTTTGTAACAAGTCTTTATCGTCGACGTGGATAGTTAGCTTTCTTTTCTGAAGAGGGGTTATAGATAGCTCTACCTGTTCACTGCTAAGTGTTTCATCATTCTATAAACAACGATGTTAGAAGTAAGCAAAATCATTAGTTCATGATACAACAAAACACCTGTTGAAACTATCTTTCGTCATTCTCAAAACAAAAGTGTTCAAACAGATTTTTTTTAATTCTAAAATTTACCACAGTTAGCACTGACGCTAACAACGTTAGAGGTGGGGCTTTCTAATTAATATCAGACTGCACTCAGGGTCAATGGCCTCAGAAAGGTTGAGAAACACTTCTGTACAATGGCATCAAAGAATTTGCACTTCATGTAAATACACTGCCGGAAAAAAAATTAGGACACGTTGGAAGACGATGTCGATTTCGATTCGACGACAGAATATGCCACGTGGGGGACATTAGATGTATTTATAATGGTTTCAGCATCATCCACCAGCAGTTCCCATAGTAGCACAGCTACCAGTGGGTAGTGTGTGTCTACCTTTTTAAACAGAAAGCTCATGCCCATCAGGCTCAGTGTGGTGCAGATGTGTGAAACAAGCATTTATCATTCTTCTGAGTCTCGCTCGTGCTTCCTACAGCCGATTTAGCGAGTTTGAGAGGGATCAAATTGTGGCCTTTCGAGTGTCGGAATGGTGGTCCCGGAGAATTTCACACAGGTTGGACGTGGCGCATCAGTTGTTAATCGACGCACGCAATTGTGAACTGGTGAGCATTCTCACACTCGTAGCCGAGATTCTAACGTGCTGGCAGCACTGACACCAACACAGTCCGACGTATTGTAAGGGCAGCAGTGGCAGATCGTACAGCTACCACAGCACAGGTAAGGACAAATGTGAACCCGCAAGTGTCAACACGAACTGTTGCGAACCGGTTACTAGCAGTAGCAGCACAGGCACGCACGCCTCCAGCCAGCCATCCACATGTATGGCTCAACTGGTGCTGTCAGAGGATCACCAGGTTTACATTAGCTTAGATTAGATTTACTTTCATTCCAATTGATCCATAGTGAGGAGGTCCTCCAGGATGTAAAACACGTCAGAAAAACAATAATACATGACAAATTTTTTCAACTGAAACAAATAAGCTAATGTACCTTTCATAGGTCCCAAGTGGAATGATCGTCATTTTTTTAATGAACACTATATGAAAGAATCATTTTACAAACACTAATGCACTGAATTTAAAATAAAAAGTTTTTTTTTATTTGTAAGGTAATAAACATGTAATAGAACTACTATAATACTATTTGCAATGAACACATTACTGCACTGAAATGGTGCAGAAGTTAGATTGTACTTACACACACACACAATGAACACATTACTGCACCGAAAATGTGCAGAACTTATATATATAATATCAGTTGGTTCTACTGAGAAATTCATCAATGGAGTAGAAGGAGTTGGCCACCAATAAATCTTTTAGGCTTCTCTTAAACTGAATTTCATTGGTTGTTAAGCTTTTTATGGCTGCTGACAAGTTATTAAAAATGTGTGTTCCTGAATAATGCACACCTTTTTGTACAAGAGTAAGTGACTTTAAATCCTTGTGAAGATTATTCTTATTTCTAGTATTGATTCCATGAATTGAGCTGTTGGTTTGAAAAAGTGATATATTTTTAATGACAAATTTCATTAAGGAAGCAGTAGTTAGTATCTCTAGTTCCCTAAACAGGCTTCTGCAGGATGTTCTTGAGTTCACACCACTCTTACTGCACGTTTTTGTGCCTGGAAAACATTAGCTTAGCTTGATGAATTACCCCAAAAAATAATCCCATATGACTTCATGGAGTGATAGTAAGCCAGCTTTTTCATTTTTATATCCCCTATGTCTGACACAATTCGCACTGCAAATAGAGATTTGTTAAGACACTTCAGCAGTTCTGTGGTGTGCTCCTCTCAGTTGAAGTTATTATCAAGCTGTAATCCCAAGAATTGAACACTGTCCACTTCTTCTATCTGCTTGTCATCGTATGTTAGGCATGTACTTGTGGGACACCCCTTACAAGTTCTGAACTGCATGTAGTGTGTTTTTTCAAAGTTTAGTGACAAAGAATTGGCTAGAAACCAGTGATTAATGTGCACAAATGTTTTACTAGCCGATCTTTTTAAGACTACACTTGATTTGCTATTTATTGCAATGTTTGTATCATTGGCAAACAAAACGAACTTGGCATCTGGTAATGTTACTGATGAAAAGTCATTGATATGCACAACAAAAAGTAAGGGCCCTAAAATGGGACCATGTGGGACCCCACATGTAATTAGTTCCCAGTTGGATGATGCCTGATAGCTTAATATATGTCTCTTTCCTAATAACACTCTTTGTTTCCTGCCACAGATATAATATTGGAACTATTTTGCAGCATTTCCTGTTACAGCATAATATTCTAATTTACTTAAAAGGATATTGTGATTTACACTGTCAAATTCCTTTGAGACATCACAAAATATACCAGTTGCCTGGATTTTTTTGTCTAATGAATTAAGCACATTTTCACTGTAAGTGTAGATAGCCTTCTCACTATCAGAACCCTTTAGAAATCCGAACTGCGACTTTGACAGTATGTTATTTGAGATAAGATGGTTATAAAGATGATTGTACGTTCATTTTTTAAAAATTTTTGAGAATGCTGGAAAAAGTGAAATTGGAAGGAAATTTGATGCTATTTCTTTATCTCCCTTCTTAAGCAGTGGCTTAACTTCAGCATTTTTCAACCATTCAGGAAATATTGTACTGATAAATGACTGGTTACACAGATAGCTTAATATGTTACCTAACTCAGAATCACATTCTTTAATTAACTTTGTTGATATTTCATCATACCCACTAGATGTTTTTGATGTTAAAGATTTTGTGATGGAAATTATTTCCGCTGGGGTAGTGAGGGTCAAATTCATATCATGGAAGTTACTTGAAATGGCTGGTCTGAGGTATTCCATAGCAGAATCTACAGAACCTGAGAACCCCACCTTTTCAATAACAGTTACAAAATGTTTGTTAAAAAGTTCTGCAACACTACACATATCTGTCACCAATGTATCATTTACTCCTATTTGTCCCTCTTCATGTCTGGTTCTACCAGTCTCCTCCTTCACTATATCCCATATTTTCTTAATTTTGTTATCTGATATGACTATCTTTTCCTTGTAATATATTTGCTTTGATGTCCATATTACAGTCTCTAATATTTTTCAGCATTTCTTGTAATGTGCTATAGCATCAACATCAGAACTGTTTCCGACTGACTGTTACAGTTTTCTTTTGGTTTTACAAGATACCCCTTTTCCTTGAGTAATCCATGGTTTTTTGTAGACTTTGCTCTAATTCTGGTTAGTTTTGGAGGAAAACAGTGTTCAAATAAGGTAAGCATTTTATTAGCAAAGGTTTTATATTTTTCATTCATGCCATCATCACTGTAAACATCAGTCCAGTGAATGTCTCTGAGGAGTGTCCTAAAATAATCAATTTTTGGCTTATTGATTACCCTCTTGAGCTCAGATTTAACAGATTTTATGTCCTGTTCAGTATTAACATTTAACAGAAGGAACTGCATGTCATGGTCTGAGAGGACATTGACTATTGGTTTTGTAATATAATTTTGTTCATTGGACTTTTCTATAAAGATATTACCAATGGCTGTTTGTGAGCAATTGGCAACCCTAGTGGGGAACTTTACAGTGAGAATTAAGTTCAATGATAGTGTTACTAACTCAAATAAGTTCTTATTGGGAGAGTCTTTAAGGAAATCTACATTGAAGTCACCAGCAACCACTATTTCTTTGTTTTTGGTTTTAAATGGGCCAGTACAGCTTCAAGATGGTTTATGAACGGATTAAAGTTACCTGCAGGTGCTCGATATACACTTAACACTATTCTACTTCTGTTGCACATGCTTTCATACGCTGTTCTAGGCAAAATTTATGAATGTTCTTAAATTTATGACAGTTCCTGATGAATGTGGCAACTCTTCCTTTCTCCATTTTGCTCTACAAAAGTGAGATGCTAACCTAAATCCTGTAACACTTGAAAGTTCTATACCAGTGGTCACATGATGTTCAAAGAGGCAGATTATGTCAGCTGGGTTTGAAGACTCTAATTCATCTATGCAGATAATTAATTCATTGATTTTATTTCTCAGTCCTCGAATATTTTGATGCAATAAAGATAGCTGATATTTGACATTGACTGAGTTACAATTGGGTAGGGTTGAAATATCTGCTGACTGTTGAAAATTCTTAACCAATAGCTGTTTATGCTGATGTAATAAGCTAGAATGATGTTTTTTGGTTTCTTTCTCAAATTGAAGGATTGTCTCAGTCATAACCTGTCTTAAAATTTGGTTTCTTTTTTGTCCTCCTACCGTAAAAAAGGGTCTTTTCTGAACTCTATAACCAATGTTATTTTATCACTCATGACAGTGCCTCCGTCCTTCTACTTTCCTGCTATTTTCCCATCCAGTTTACCCTTCTCTTTCCTGTTGAGGTGAAGGCCATGCCTAGTATAATCCCATATATTGACAGAATCAACAGGAACCACACCAACATGTGATCCTGCACCTGTCATAAGCAGCCATTCCAACTCCAAATTAACTCTCTTGACAGAAGAGTTCAAATGAGGTCGGTCATGGCCCCCAAGAATAGATACAAACTCAACACTAATATGCTTTGGCGCTGATGCAATCTTTGCAAGGTCACACTCTATACTGTGCCTAGGATCTCTGCCTGACCCACTATAACTACAGTGTCTTCCTGAGTGAAATCTTTGCAAAGCGATCGTAAATCCTCTGTCATCTGCTCCAGTCCAGCACTAGGTTTAAAAAACTAGTGACCTGGTATCCTGATCCTAGTTCATCCTGCAAAAGGTGGCCAACACCTCTTCCATGGAAACTACCTAACAACACTTTCTTTCTCTTTACTGACTGCCCTCCATTCTTACTTTTCAATTTGCTGCTGAAAGTTTTTGTGCCCTGTGTACACCTGCAACTGTTTGAGGCTCGCCAGCTTCTAACTGAAGAAACAGGTCAAATCTGTTTTCTACATTCACCACGAAGCTGTCAGACAAAGTTCTAGGCCTGTTCCTCTCGTTGCCTGTTGCCACTTCCCACCCCTCTTTACCCTTCTCCCTCCTTAACCTGTCAAGATCTCCCCTGGCCTTGTCTAACTCAGCCTGAAGGGCGGTAATTTTCCCTTCCTGATCTAGTATCTTCCTATCTCTACTACATATCCTACAAAACCACTGATGAGTCTCATTTACTTCCCCTATTCCCAAGCAACTACAGTCACCTACATGGAAAAAACTACAGCACCCGTCACACCAAAGCCCCAACCTAACAATCCTACGGCAAGTCAAGCACTTTTCACTCATGATAAACGTAATAGTTTATTAAGAATAAGTCAGTTAAATTACAGATAAACATGGTTCCACAAATTTGGCCTACACGCGACTGTGTGTAAACAAAAACAGCATTCGGGAGGACGACGGTTTAATCCCGTCTCCAGCCATCCTGATTTAGGTTCAAAATGGTTCAAATGGCTCTGAGCACTATGCGACTTAACTTCTGTGGTCATCAGTCGCCTAGAACTTAGAACTAATTAAACCTAACTAACCTAAGGACATCACACACATCCATGCCCATGGCAGGATTCGAACCTGCGACCGTAGCGGTCGCTCGGCTCCAGACTGTAGCCGCCACTCCGGCCGGCCCTGATTTAGGTTTTCCGTGATTTCCCTAAATCGTTTCCTGCAAATGCCGGGATGGTTCCTTTGAAAGGACACGGCCGATTTCCTTCACAATCTTTCCCTAACCCGAGCTTGCGCTCCGTCTCTAATGACCTCGTTGTCGACGGGACGTTAAACACTAACCACCACCACCAAAAACAGCAGTGCAAAGTTTCTGAAACAACAACTTAAACTTTACACTTCTTTCCGGAAATGTGAGTTAAATAATGAAGAGGTACGCTATAGTTAAATTGCTGGAGAGAGCAAAGAACAACTAAACGAAATTCTATAGATTTGCTGCGGCAAAAAGTAAACAGAAAATACGACGGTACGATCTTTTCGCGTTTTCTGCTATATTAAGTAAAGAAGCATGAAACCTTTAATGGTACGCTTAAAAGGCACACTAATACACCTATTTACCACGTACTTAGTACTAAACTATTTGTTTTTATAATCTAAAATTACTTATCTTTACGAGAACACTAAAACTCGCGCTAGTCACCTGGCTGCAGAGCTGCCAACCTTCAGGACGATGGAATGGCGCTTTGTGATACTGAGCGATGAAAGTAGATTCTGCCAACACCCAAGTTACAATCGTCTGTGCGTTCGACGTACACCTGTCTCGATACACCGGTCCCATCCCATGCCTAAGATTTTGAGGTGGGAGAAGCTACAATTCTCGTTCACCTTTGGTGTTTATGGAACGAACGCTGATCAGCGTTAGATACATGCAGAATGTTGTTCGACCAGTTCTTTTGCTGTACTGTGAACGGGTAGGTGATGTGCTGTTCCAATAGGATAGTGCTCGCACACGTAGTGACCGCGAAACTCGCCGTGCTCTGCAAGACGTACAGCAGCTTCCCCTGCCTGAAAGATCGCAGGACTCTTCCCCAACTGAGCACATGTGGGACACGAGAAGACAAGTGTCTCGTGCAACTCGTGCCCCTTCAATTCTTACAGCACGTGTGGAATAACGTAACCCGTCACCCTTGGTGGTCAAATATGATCGATTATTCAACTGAGTCAGTGCCGTCAGTGCCTGCATTGCCGCCCTTGGACGCTACAGTACTCACGAACATGAATGTGTGGATGCGTACCTTGTACCTCAGAAACACTTGAGCTGTTGTTGTTGTTGTTGTCTTCCATCCAAAGACTGGTCCTAGTTCGAGTTCGGTTGCCACGTGAGAGGAATGAATGATTCCAAATGGACGGAACGAATTTTGAGATCTTTGACTATGGTGTGTATATTGTGTATTGAACCAGGGACCTAGAAACGACGGAGTGGCTTCGTCCTGCCGTAGCCCTAAGGGGTTCACAACCCCCCAGCAGGCAACAGCAATCTACCCACCTCACACCGAACCCAGACTTATTGTGCGGTTCGACCCCCAGTGGACCCTCACCCCCCCCCCCACCCCCCCCCTCCCCACCCTCGACCCCGGAACGTCTTATACCAGGCGAGTGTAATCCCAAATGTTTGCGTGGTAGAGTAATTATGGTGTACCCATACCGTACGTAGAGACAGTGTTCACGCAGCAATCGCCGACTTAGCGTAACTGAGGGGTAATAAGGAGAACCATCCCGCATTCGCCCGCCGAGGCAGATGGAAAACCGCCTTGAAAACCATAACGTACATGAATGTCAAAAAAGATCTAGATGAAATGAATGTACTACTGAAAGACGCGCATGCCGAGAAATCTTCAGAACAGCTGTAGTGATGATTGGGGTTATTCGAGAAGAGAAACGAACGGCTGGTGCCAAAAGATCCGATAAAAGCCGTGCTACGCACTGCGCATTGATAAAGCGTATCTGGCGTAAACACTAAAAGAGAAATTGAGAACAGCTGTCACAAGGATTGTAAGCTTATCATGGTCCTTACCTGGCCGACTTTTGTAATAAATAAAATATAAAATAATATTAGTTTGACGATACTGCAGTGCCGGTGTTATTCTGATGACGATGCACTGCTGCCACCACCCGTTACTGAACACATCAGATGAATTCTCAATTGCGAATAATGACTGCCATCAGCTGTAGAATGTGATGACGACAATGAAAATTTGTTCCGAACCCGGATTTCCCACTTATCGTGAACGATCGCCTTACCATTTTTTTGTTCATCTCATTGTGTTCTCTATTGTTCGTTGAATTTGTTCAGGGCGGACGTCCGATGACACCCGTTCAGGTTCTTCGTTGATCTGTACACTCAGTTCTTTATTACAAAAGATGGACAACCCTCCGACCGAACACGTTGAGCTACCGTGCCGGCAGCCATTTAGCTATCCATGCACGGTCCGCGGCTCGATCTTGCGGTAGCGTTCTTGCTTCCCTCGCACGGGGTCCCGGCTTCGATTCCCGGCGGAGTCAGGGATTTTCTCAGCCTCGAGATGACTGGGTGTTGTGTGTCTTTCATCATCATTTCATCCTCATTCACTCGCAAGTCGCCGTAGTGGAGTTAAAGAACTTGTGCAGCGGCGGCCGAACCGCCCCGCGAGGGGTCTCCCGGCCACCAATGCCATACGCTCATTATTATTATGCATGCACGACTCATGGCCTGACCCAACCTTCCATATGTCGTCAACCATACGTCTACGATCTGTACTCGCACATTGCTTGTGTGTATTCCCGTACAGATAAGACGTTGTGCTTGAAAGTAGCATGCCCGGTATCGGCAGGTGGACGTGCGAATACAGGTCGTAGACGACATATGGAAGTTTGGGTCTGGCAGTGAGTCGTGCACGGATAGCCAAATGGTAAGGCGACTGATCGTGACTAGGGGAAATCAGGGTTCGAAGCCTGGTCCGGCACAAATTTTCATTGTCATCATTCTGTTCTACAACTGATGGTATTCATTATTCGCAACTGCGAATTATCTGATGTAATAATAGTTCTGTTAACCCGTTCGTATTGCATGAACTCGCTTATGATATCTGCAGTGACTTAGCGTTCTGTGGGCTTACGAAATTCCCTAGGCACATGCTAAGTTGATTACGTCAAAGTATCAAAACTCCTTCCTGAATTCTATTCTGATTGCCCTTAACAATTGTGTTGTCCGTGGGTAGTTGAATTCTGCAGTAAAAGCAATGAGTAGAAGACGCAAAAATTTTAAAGAAGATGTCATAGTCAAATACAGGTAATGAGAAACTGGTGGATGGCTGTAAATACATCAACATTGTGGAAGTTGTTGGGGTCGGCAAACAGAAAAAATGTCATTTTATTGATATGATGAGTGCTGACAATGGCCCCCAAGGCTTATGGGACTGCTTCTGTGGTTGTCGCAGGAGTACTGAGCGCCAATTGGGCTTTCAGATCAGACGAATCACCACCAACTCTGAACTGCGCCAGCACCACGATGTAGGTCAGCATCGCAGACGCGAACTGTCAACATAAACAACACGTCTTTTTAAAGGAAGAACATGCAACGTGATCTGGAAAGAATGCTAATATTTTTGTTGTTTATTGATTTCGTTATCGGTGTACAGGGCCTCCGTATAAGTAACAATATATGCAAGGACTTCTGTAATCCCCAGTACACATTTGATGTGATTTCAGAAGAACATACAGCATAGTATGTTACATACAAACATACGTTCGGCAAATATCAAGGTCAATGTTACAAAGAAAACAAAACTTACTCACATGTTTACCCGTCTCGTTAATAATGACGCTTCGTACGTAGTTGGCTTCAAAAGCTGCTCGATGTCACGGCCACGACGATCATTGGACAAACTGTATCTGCTACACTCGCTCAGAACTATCTGCCGCAACCATAAGACTGAGCTGACATCTATTAGAGAAGACTAGCCCTGTACACCCTCAATTAAAACTCTAAATTCGTCGATCTTGGTGGCCGAACGTTTAATCCCCCTTGATCTATTCACCTTTCTCCACATGTTGCGTCGAGGTGGGTTTGGATGAAAACCACAAAATATGCTGGCGCCTCATCGCGCTGAGAACGAATGTCTTCAACAATGTTCACTGTCTCCTCTACCAAGAACATAAGCACGTCATGCTGGAGAACCAGGTACTAGCGAAAAAAACTAAAAGTGTGAGTCGATTTTGTTTTCTTTGGAACATAGAAACTAATCATAGCCGATATACTTCCTTAAATAAAATCCTAGTAAGGTCGCCTTTAATGTTTTTACAAGCGACCAGAAGCTGACACTGATAAGATTTGACGTAACTATTGTTTAAAAATTTGTCACTTGTGTTGTAAAATCAATGGCAAGAAGGACACAAAACGAGGGCTAGCATAGATAACGAGGACATTCTGGACGAAAATAAAACATTTATAAATATTGGCCTTAATGTGAGGAAAAAATTTATGAGAAATTGGCGGTTAGCATTGTATGATAGTGAATCATAGACTGTGGAAAAACTGGAGAAGAATATTGAAACATTTGACATGTGCTAAATCAGATGGGCTGATAAGGCCGCATAACTGGTGAAGAAAGGAACATACGGAAAAAATGTACAAGAAGAAACGTGGCAATAAATTATATCGATAACTAAATATGAAATTCAGGGTGATTATAAGTAAAATTAAACTTTCAACCGCTGTAGATATAACACCATTGCAACGGAATATTATCGGAGAAGGGGGAAAACGTATGGCGGAAGAAAAATAAATAGTTACAGAATGTACCAATAGATGGCGCTGTAATCATTATAATTTAATAGTGGTCGTCTGCAAATGACAAATGAATCATACAACAATGGCTAAGGCGTACGTTTGACGTTAAACAAACTGTACTACTCAGTATACACATGTGTACAAGTGTGATACTGTCAGTTGCCTAAGCCCATCCACCACGGCAAGGTCATATCAAATCGGATGGGAAAAATCGGTTTTTAATTGTCCTAAGGGCAAAACCCGCATAAAAAGCACCACTCACATCGCTTTTTAACTGTCCTGAAGCCATAAACCACATAAAAAGCATCAATCACACCAGTTTTAAATTGTCCTGAAGCCAAAAACCGCATAAAAAGCATAAAAAAATCAAATCGGATTATTAATTTCCGCATGACTGGAGCATAACATGTTCAATATGCTGTCCACCGTTTTCTGTAACAAGTTGACATCGAGAAACAGCATGTTCCACAACTGATCGAAGTGTTTCTGGGGTCACGTTCAGAATGTGTTGAGCAATGCGTGCCTTCACTGCAGCTAAGTTTGCAATCGGAACACTGAACGCAACATAGCCCCGCAGCCAGAAGTCACCCAGGTTAAGATCAGGTGATCGGGACGCCCAGGCTGTAGGGAAATGTCGGCTGATAATTGTAGCATTTCCGAAATGGCGGTTCAGCAGCTGCTTAATTGGATTTGAAATGTGCGGAGGTGCGCCATCTTGCATAAAAATGATGCCATCCACGCTGTTGGAGAGCTGGAATGACGTGGTTGCGCAAAAGACACTCATAGCGCTTACCAGTGCCGGTACAGGTAACAGGACTGGAAGCACCTGTCTCTTCGAAAAAGTATGGCCCTATGATAAATGATGCCTTAAACCCGCACAACACACTGACATTTTCAGAATGAAGTGGTACCGGTTAATTTGGGTGTAGATTTTCCGTTGCCCATATTAGACAATTCTGTGTATTGATATTTCCCGGCAGATGGAAGTGGGCTTCGTCTGTCCACAGAATCTTCCACGGTAATCATTGTCCACTTCCGTGCGAGCAATAAATTCTAAAGCAAAGGTCTCTCTTGATGGCAGGTTAACAGGAAGCAACTCGTGCACATGGATAATTTTGAATGGATAGCAAAGAAGGATGTTTCATAGGATTCTACGCGTCGTGCTCACGGGTATGTCTAATGTTGGGACAATTCTCCGTCCACACCACCACTCGTCGCCTCCTGCATTGCTGTGGCCACTGCTTCCACTGACGTAGAACCAATTCGTTTCCCCCTCTACCAGGTTGCACACCGAAATAACCCGTCTTTTTAAATTTCCGAATCACTTTCTCCGGACCCACGGCAGCCTTTTTTTCAAGCCCTTCAGTGTCAGGAACTTCGGCAGAGCGACGTGTCCACAGTCATCATTCTTGTAATACAGCTTTACAAGCAGAGCACGATCCTGCATTGAGACAGCCATGGCGAACGTCGCAGACGCGAAAGGAGGAAAAAACCTTTTTTTGTTGTTTTCCTTTATTGTCATTTCCATTCCCTATCAGCGGCGGACTGGCAGCAGCATAAGCGCTGCTCTTCAGCCAAGAGACATAAATAGACAGGAAGATATTTAAAAACAATATAAAGGAGATAACAAGGCGGAATACAGAAACAAAAAATGCGGAACAGAAGCAAATAAGACATAAAAAGCGGTGACTGTAAATCGGAGATATAAATCTAAAAAAAAGTATGTTACACAAAAAACCACACACTACATTAAAAGGCACCAGGCAAAGTACATCCGGAGCATAAAAGTCCGTAGAACGAGTAAAACAGCCACATGACGGGCGGCGTAGCAAGGAACTGTCATGGACAATAAACAGGTCGAGCACACAATTAAAACCCACATCACTAGATGACACTGTAGAACAGCACCGAAACACAACACTAACGTAGCACACTGATACCGAATAAAAACCT
Source organism: Schistocerca nitens (assembly GCF_023898315.1). Taxonomy (NCBI): domain Eukaryota; kingdom Metazoa; phylum Arthropoda; class Insecta; order Orthoptera; family Acrididae; genus Schistocerca; species Schistocerca nitens. The sequence continues at coordinate 488,180,881 of NC_064618.1, forward strand.
GGGAGGATCTGCATGGGTGGGGGGGACAAGGGAAATGGGAAAAACGAGGAGGAGGCGAGGAGGAGGGTTGAGAAAGGGGGATGAGGTGGGGGGCGCGCTGAAGGAGGGCTGGGAAGGGAAGGGACGGTAAAGGAAAAGAGCTGAGGAGGGGATGCAGGGACTAAGGGAGGGAAGGAGGAAAATCCGCTCTGGGAGGAGAGGTGAGGGAAAAGGGTGCCCTGGGGAGGGGGGAAACAAGGCCAGGTTATAGTTGGAAGGAAGGGTATATGTCACGGCGAAGTTCATCATCCGGGAGGTGGAGGTGCTGGAAATTGCCCTGATGAAGGAGATGGAGGGTGTGGAGTAATGGAGGGATACAGCGATAGAGGCGCGGCAACGGGCGGGAGGGGGTGGAGAGGAAGGGGAAAACTAGGGGGTGAGGGGGATCAAGCCTGCGGACAGTGTAAAGGATGCAGAGATGTTGGAGGAAAAGGAGGAAGTAGGAGAGGAAGTGGGGGAAGGAAGGCGGATATGGAAGGCAAGGTGGAGCGCATGGCGTTTGAGGATTTGGAGGGCCTTGTAAAAGCGGGTGGATAGGAAAAACCATGTACGCAGCGTGTTTATACCAACTTCAGTGGGTCGTGTGCATGACAGGTATTTTCATTTACGTATTCTGACATACAGCGCCATCTGTTGATCAATTTTCACACTCCTTTTTTCTTCTTCTGCCATACGTTTTCTCCCTTCTCCGATAATATTCCGTTGCAATTTGACGTCATTCTGACCAGTGGTGTTATTTCTCCAGCGTTTTGAAAGTTTAACTTTAATTATAATCAAGCTGTATATTTTACCATCTACGATAAAGTAGGGCAAAGATTCAGATTATTATCAGTACATTCTTCTGTCTCCCTCTTTCCAAAGGAGGAGACGATACCGGAGAAGTCAGTTCCAGTTCTTCGTTGAAAGCACATTTATGTGAACAAGAAGTTGCCTACTTCTTTCTGCATAAAAATATTATTCATAATCTGAAATACACAATAAGCATTGTTTGACATTTATGAACCTCGGGAATACGACCAAGGAAGCTCTTATTTTTCAGAAAAAGGCCCCACCAGCAAATGAACCACACATCACATTTTTGTAATTTCAAGACACATTGGTTCGGTTATCACCATGGAGGATCAAAACTATTGAGCTGCTTTGCCCATAGACGTTGACGAAATATTCGTAATATCGTCCATTCTATTCATACAGTAGCACTTACCGATGACATGAACTTCCTGTTGACATCTACGACCCCGGCGAAACTAATAAATGGCTGATTTAGCTTCACCGCGTGCAAAAATTTGTGCAGCTGTAAAAAAGAAAGTTCACAGTCAATTGAGACATTGTTAGTTGTGAGACATTACATAATTCATTTCTGGCTGACTTCGGCGTATAAATCGTTCTCATGGTGACACATTAAATCACGTTCCATCTTCTGTGCACCATTTGAAGGTGAGCCTCTGCAGACAAATTCTCCAAATCTTGAATATATCAGTTAACCTGCAGTTCATGCCAGTTGGTCTACATAGGTCAAACATGCAGAAATTTCAAAACGAGGTATTCTGAACACCTCAAAGCCCTAAGAAGTGATAGTACACGCTCCACTTTCGCATACCATCTAATACAAGAAAACCACCACCCAAAAAACATGGAGACTAATCAGAAGATCCTCAGAGAAAGCACCAGTCTCTATAAAATACTCACAGTGGAGGAGAACTGCCTGATACAAAAAGCAATAATACAGGGAAAGAGAGTCCTGAATGAAAATACAACACTTTCCATCTCTCTCTCTCTCTCTCTCTCTCTCTCTCTCTCTCTCTCCCTCTCTCTCTCTCCCTCTCTCTCTCTCTCGCACACACACACACACACACACACACACACACACACACACACACACACACGCACGCACATTCAAAATCAGCGCCATAACAAACACAAGATCAGCGATGAACAAGTGAACAACGACAATAACATGACACCTCTCGTTCAGCGTGTTGTCAGAAGTGTCTGTGCAGATTACATTTCGCCACATTTTGTGTAAGTGCATGTGAAGTGGTGAGCGGAAATTTGTGATAAACTGAGTGAAGGCAATGCGCTAAACAGCAGCTGATTGAGACACCACCCAGGGACACGAAACAGGACGGAAAATGTAAGAAGAGAAACGTACATAACCTCTACCCTCGAAACAGCTCTCCACAAATACGCAATAATTTTCTTCATGACTAGTTTGCAGATGACACGCTGTCAAAAAATTGACGAAAACGAGTACTGAAATCGATGTATAATAATACAGTTCAGATAGCGATGTAATTTTAAGGTGAGTGTCCAAACAAAAGGAAGCAAATTGCACATATTGTATTTCTTAGGCCTCCAGCAGTTAAATTATTTCAATTGTGATATTGTACTTTACAGCAATAAAAATTTGACCCACAGAAGATGGCACATTGGTGTCGAAACACGTCTGGGTAAATATAGAAATAAACTAATTGTGTTTGCATAAGGCTGATTTCCAGAACCACCCAGGTTTTATGTAACAATATGCTTACTCGGACAGCTGCGATAAATATAATGGAAGACAATAAGACACTTCGTTCCTGGAAAACGACTCTGTTATATTTCTAATAGACTTCATAGTTTCCATGCTTTCTGAGACTTGGAGTCTATTATAGCTACGAATTACAACAAATCGCTACATGTAATAGTTATTTGAGATTTTACATACCTCGTCACGGATGTTTTCATCCCTAGCAACCAAATCATCGACTTCTTCGTCACAGAAGTCATTCATCTGGAAGAAAAAGAAATAAGATAATAGAGAGCGAGGAAATAATTTTGTTACGAATCTTACTACTTAAAGTACACATGAACTGATCACTTAGTAGTGGGAAAAGCAGATGCCAGACTCAGATTCGTAGCAACAAGCATAGGGAAATGTAATTCATCCACGAAGCAAGTGGCTTATAAGGCGCTTGTTCGACCAAGTTTTGAGTATTGTTCATCTATCTGGGATACCTAACAGATAGGACTGGTAGAAGAGAGCGACAAGTTTCGTCACGCAATCGTTTAGTCGGCACGAGAGCATTACGGAGCTGCTCAACAAACTCCATTGGCAGACGTTACAAGAGAGACGTCGTGCATTGAGGAGAGATTTACTACTGAAATTTCGAGGGAGCACTTTTTGGGAAGAGTCGGACAACATATTACTTCCACCCACATACGTCTCGCGTAATCACCATCAGGAGACAATTCGAGAAATCAGAGCCAGTACAGACGCTCACCGGCAATCATTCTTCCCAAGCGCTACTCGCGAGTGGGACAGAGTTCAGTTAGTGGTACACACCATTAGATGGCTTGCGGAGTGTGATCTAGATGTATGACGGGTGGTGCTATTTATCAGCCTGTAAATGACATGACCTTTATAATGTTACGCATAAAGTCTTAGCAGCTTAAGCGACAGATCATGAAAAATAAAACTGATGACAGCTTATGGTTATGCAATAATCAGAACAGGTGCAGAAGGAAAAAATTCTGTTCTCTATAACCAGTCTAAAAAAACCGGTAGCCATAAAATAAAGTAAGTAAGCGAATTGGACAGTATCAAAATTAGACAAACAAAATTTCATTTATGAGTCAGCTATTTGACTGCACTTCATCCTAGCCTAAACACTGTGGTCAGCTATCTCTAGGGCACGGACAACTGATCTGAGTGATGAAAGATCTCGGATAATCTATTATAAGCAGATAAATTCGTAGTTCCGTGTAGCACATGGCTAAGCCATGATATGCATTGTTGCGCTGAAGCAAGTATGTAGTATAGATTTACGATTTTCATATTGTAGAACAGCATCTGAATATTACAGCTTGCCACACTCAATGTAAATGAATACGCAGAACACCCTTCACAATCTTGCTCGCTAATCTGTCTGATTGGTCGAAGTGTTGCGTGAACCAGTGGAACAAATGGTCCCGCTCTGAGAATCTGGGATTATGTTGTTTGGTGAACCTCTATCCATTGTTTGAGTAAATAAATTGACTAGTAGAAAAAGTGCAGCACCCAGAATAGAAGGAGGAAACGAAACGAAACTTCACGGGTTGTGAGAATATTTGACGTAATTTCAATGAGTACTTGTTGTTGTTGTGGTCTTCAGTTCGAAGACTGGTTTGATGCAGTTCTCCATGCTACATTATCCTGTGCAAGCCTCTCCATTTCTGAGTAACTACTGCAATCTACATCGTTTGAATCTGCTTACTGTATTCAGCTCTCGATCACCCTCGACGGTTTTTGCCTCCCATATTGTCTTCCAGTACTAAATAGGTAATCACTTGATGTCTCAGAATGTGTCCTATCAACCAATCCCTTGTTCCAGTCGGGTTGTACCACAACTCTCTTTTCTTCCCAGTTCTATTCAGTACCTCCCTATTATATACGTGATTTACCTATCTAAACTTCTGCATTTTTCTGTAGCACAACGTTCCAAAAGTTTCTATTCTTGTCTTGTCTAAACTGTTTATCGTCCATGTTTCACTTCCATACATGGCCACATACAAATACTTTCAGAAAAGACTTCCTGACACTTAAATCTATACTCGATGTTAAAAGATTTCTCTTCTTCAGAAACGCTTTCCTTGCCATTGACAGTCTACATTTTATATCCTCTCTACTTCGACCCTAATCAGTTATTTTGCTCCCCAAATAGCAGAACTCATCTACTACTATAATGGTCTCATTTCCTCATCTAATTCCGTCAGCACCACCTGGTTTAATTTGCCTACATTCCATTATCCTCGTTTTGCTTTTGTTGATGTTCATCTCATATCCTCCTTTCAAGACACTGTCCATTCCGTTCAGTCATCTTCCAAGTCCTTTGCTGTAGCTCACAGAATTACGATATCATCAGCAGGCCTCAGGATTTTTATTCTTCTCCATGAAGTTTAATTCCTACTCCGAATTTTTCTGTATTTTCCTTTACTGCTTGCTCAATATACATACTGAAAGACATCGGAGACAGGCTACACCCCTGTCCCACTCATTTCTCATTCACTGCTTCCCTTCCTTGCCCTCGACACTTATAACTGCCATATGGTTTCCGTACAAATTGTAAATAGCCTTTCGCTCCCTGTATTTTACTGCTGCAACCTTTAGAATTTGAAAGAGAGTGTACTGGACAACACTGTTAACATCTTTCTGTAAGTCTATAAATTCTTTGTAAATTTGAATCGATCTTGTAGTCAAAAAAGCATTTGTAACATTTGTGACTACAAGATCTAGTCAAATTTACAAAGAACTTGGCAGTATGAGCGCACTTGACACTGTGACTTTGCTCTCTCTCTGGCCTGGATGGACGCACTGCTGCCTTTGGGAAAGATAGCATAACGCCGTTGTATCCTTTTGTGAAGTAAGCTGACCCACTGCTGTTGTAGCTGCTACTAAATATAATGGATTCTTGAGCAGGGACGGTGTTGACGGAAGAAACATATTTTAGCGGGACATGTCTGGGAATCTTGCTGGGCAAGCGAGTACCTCACCATCACGCAGACAGTTCGTAGAAACACGTGTCGTAAATGATCAGGATCCTGATAGAATCTGGCTTTATGATTCTGTCGCATGAGAGGTAAAACATGAGGACGCAGGACGTCATTGACGCACGGTTCTGGCACAAGAGTTCCCTCAAACAACCAGCCGTAAGGTGACCTCGTACCTGATGGTTTCCCACACCGTGGCGCCAGGAGTAACGACGCGGTGTCTTTCCAAAACACTGAAATAATGGGACCTCTTCTCATGTTGCCGCCATGCTCGCACTCGATAGTCATTCGGGATAGTTCTCAACTAAACGCAGTTTGGCGCCATTCATCAGCACTCCAAGCTTCCCGGTCACGACACCATTCCAAAGGTAGCTACTCGTGCTGTGGTCTTAACTGTGACCTACGCGTGAAACGGTAATTCCCTAATGCGGCTGCTGCCAGTCTCATACCAATGGTGCAGGATGATACAGAATGTTACGTTTGAGGTAGATGACACTACTGAAGTGGCAGAGATTTTTTTTTACGTTTTGAAATTATTGGAGGAAGCTACAACGATTTTGAGATTTGACTGAGGGGTTATGATATTATTACGATGACGATGTGTATTATGCTGTTGAGGTATGTTTATGATCAATAAGCTGATGCTATACGAGGAATTTGATTATGCTATGTATCTGTTATGATGAAATATTGAAGAAGTGTCGTCAAATATGTATATGTGTAATAAGGTAGGGAATAATGAGTAGTGGTTATGGACTCCGATTTGTGAAAAGGGTTGTTGGAAACCAAGAATCGTACTTTAAGAGTTATGAAATGTATGTACATGCATGAATGTATCACAATGGCGGCGAAAATTTTTTGGACACTGTTATATTTATAGGATTTTGTTTCTACACATTTGTAACGCAAATTCTCAACCTGTGAAATTTTTTTATATGAGACTGTCACTGTAGCGGAAACTGCTGTCGTAAATATTTCGTTAAGAAAGCTAAGTGACCTTGATGCGTTCTGCACGCCCAGCTGTACCAGCTGCCTGGGAAAAACCAATTAGGTAGAGAAAAAAAAGAGGCCATTATCCTCACTATTGGCATGCCTTTGTAGAAAGCATCGCAAATACGACACGCTCAAACTTGAAATCATATGATTACACTTTGAAGCTCTTAATTTATGATATTTACTAAAATGCCTAATGAAATGATGAGATACATTTTACATCTATTGTCTTTCTAGTTGATTGATCGCTCATTTTGTTTAATATCTAGTTTCTAGATGCACTGCAGCATTGGTTAAAATAAAATTTAATAGATGTACTAATATAGATATTTTATGCCTACAGATCGAGTAAATAATAATTTTATGATCTACTTCCAAAAAAACGAGGGAGCACAAAAAGACATTTTCACTTCACAGGAATTGCATACATAATTTTTGTCAGTGACTTCGTAACTTGTCTGCTAGAGTAAGTTATAGTGATGCATCACTCTAGTGTTAAGATGTGACATAGGTATTAGACATGGCCATCTTTAGTGTAATATTTTTTCTGCTTGAGCTTTGTCATGTTTAGATTTAAGTTATCGCATTTGCTGCTGCTGTTTGCCAGGCATAGTGTTACTGAAATAGACTTTGTATTACTCTGTTAAGTCAGTTTTACTACTGATTTATTTTTCTTTTTGCTGCACATTGGCTCATATTAGTGATAATGTTGCATTTGCTTTGCTAACTTATATATATATATTGCTGCTTGCTTTGCCAATTTGAATTTTTTGTCATTGCTGTTTGTGTTAATTGGTTTGTGCTGCTGCATTGTCTCGTCCCTTAGTTTATCATCTGAGCTCAGTAGATTTAAGTTAGCTTAAAAGGGGGTAGGCTATATAAGAGAATGAGTTTGATGAATTGGAAGAAATGCATTGAGAAGCTATAAGAATATGTTTTGGCTAAAAAAGTAAAGAGGATATGAACAAAAAAAGTAGGGTTTAGGGACAACAGGTTTAGGTAGGATTTTCTTGGAAATAAATGATCAGGTAAGATAACGGAAAATAAATAATGAGGTAAGAAATATGTCAACATATAAATACAAAAAGCATGCTTGGTTTGGATTTCTTTTGGGGAAACAAATGTTGAAATGAGACGAAATATCTATGGAATGAAGTTTTGGGTTGGGCTGCAGTACCAAATGTTACACTGAAAACAAACCATGCCCTTACCTTTTGTGTTATTCTGCTATATGTTTGTGTACCCTTGCGTATTTGTGTTTTCCTGTCTTTATGTGTTTAGCTGATGAGAGCTATGTTGTAGAATTTTTCTAATACTATGTTATTTACTTTGTAAAGATGTTTAGACATTATTTATCTGCTCTGTTTTGTTGTTCATGTGTGAAGTTGATGTTTCAAAAGTTATTCTGATCTTTTATGTATGTACTTATGTCATAATTCCTGTAACACTGATGTACATATTATTTCGATTCTTTTGTAAAGCCCGTATTACTACAAATGTTATCCGTATTGTTATGTTCTTGAATGATGTATTTTGTACCTTTGTTATTGTATTCTCATGTTATAAAATTATAATTAACACCAGTTCATCAAATTAAGTAACTTATAAGCAGACACAAAGCCCATGCCTACTACAGTAGTACAAGTTTATATGCCAACTAGCTCTGCAGATGATGAAGAAATTGATGAAATGTATGACGAGATAAAAGAAATTATTCAGGTAGTGAAGGGAGACGAAAATTTAATAGTCATGGGTGACTGGAATTCGTCAGTAGGAAAAGGGAGAGAAGGAAACATAGTAGGTGAATATGGATTGGGGGGAAGAAATGAAAGAGGAAGCCGCCTTGTAGAATTTTGCACAGAGCATAACTTAATCATAGCTAACACTTGGTTCAAGAATCATAAAAGAAGGTTGTATACCTGGAAGAATCCTGGAGATACTAATAGGTATCAGATAGATTATATATTGGTCAGACAGAGATTTAGGAACCAGGTTTTAAATTGTAAGACATTTCCAGGGGCAGATGTGGATTCTGACCACAATCTATTGGTTATGAACTGCAGATTGAAACTGAAGAAACTGCAAAAAGGTGGGAATTTAAGGAGATGGGACCTGGATAAACTGAAAGAACCAGAGGTTGTACAGAGTTTCAGGGAGAGCATAAGGGAACAATTGACAGGAATGGGGGAAAGAAATACAGTAGAAGAAGAATGGGTAGCTCTGAGGGATGAAGTAGTGAAGGCAGCAGAGGATCAAGTAGGTAAAAAGACGAGGGCTAATAGAAATCCTTGGGTAACAGAAGAAATATTGAATTTAATTGATGAAAGGAGAAAATATAAAAATGCAGTAAATGAAGCAGGCAAAAGGAAATACAAACGTCTCAAAAATGAGATCGATAGAAAGTGCAAAATGGCTAAGCAGGGATGGCTAGAGGACAAATGTAAGGATGTAGAGGCTTGTCTCACTAGGGGTAAGATAGATACTGCCTACAGGAAAATTAAAGAGACCTTTGGAGAGAAGAGAACCACTTGTATGAATATCAAGAGCTCAGATGGCAACCCAGTTCTAAGCAAAGAAGGGAAGGCAGAAAGGTGGAAGAAGTATATAGAGGATTTATACAAGGGCGATGTACTTGAGGACAGTATTATGGAAATGGAAGAGGATGTAGATGAAGATGAAATGGGAGATAAGATACTGCGTGAAGAGTTTGACAGAGCGCTGAAAGACCTGAGTCGAAACAAGGCCCCGGGAGTAGACAACATTCCATTACAACTACTGATGGCCTTGGGAGAGCCAGTCATGACAAAACTCTACCATCTGGTGAGCAAGATGTATGAGACAGGCGAAATACCCACAGACTTCAAGAAGAATATAATAATTCCAATACCAAAGAAAGCAGGTGTTGACAGATGTGAAAATTACCGAACTATCAGTTTAATAAGTCACAGCTGCAAAATACTAACGCGAATTCTTTACAGACGAATGGAAAAACTGGTAGAAGCGGACCTCGGGGAAGATCAGTTTGGATTCCGTAGAAATGTTGGAACACATGAGGCAATACTAACCTTACGACTTATCTTAGAAGAAAGATTAAGAAAAGGCAAACCTACATTTCTAGCATTTGTAGACTTAGAGAAAGCTTTTGACAACGTTAACTGGAATACTCTCTTCCAAATTCTGAAGGTGGCGGGGGTAAAATACAGGGAGCGAAAGGCTATTTACAATTTGTACAGAAACCAGATGGCAGTTATAAGAGTCGAGGGGCATGAAAGGGAAGCAGTGGTTGGGAAAGGAGTGAGACAGGGTTGTAGCCTCTCCCCGATGTTATTCAATCTGTATATTGAGCAAGCAGTAAAGGAAACAAAAGAAAAATTCGGAGTAGGTATTAAAATTCATGGAGAAGAAGTAAAAACTTTGAGGTTCGCCGATGACATTGTAATTCTGTCAGAGACAGCAAAGGACTTGGAAGAGCAGTTGAACGGAATGGACAGTGTCTTGAAAGGAGGATATAAGATGAACATCAACAAAAGCAAAACGAGGATAATGGAATGTATTCAAATTAAATCGGGTGATGCTGAGGGGATTAGATTAGGAAATGAGACACTTGAAGTAGTAAAGGAGTTTTGCTATTTAGGGAGTAAAATAACTGATGATGTTCGAAGTAGAGAGGATATAAAATGTAGACTGGCAATGGCAAGGAAAGCGTTTCTGAAGAAGAGAAATTTGTTAACATCGAGTATAGATTTAAGTGTCAGGAAGTCGTTTCTGAAAGTATTTGTATGGAGTGTAGCCATGTATGGAAGTGAAACATGGACGATAACCAGTTTGGACAAGAAGAGAATAGAAGCTTTCGAAATGTGGTGCTACAGAAGAATGCTGAAGATAAGGTGGGTAGATCACGTAACTAATGAGGAGGTATTGAATAGGATTGGGGAGAAGAGAAGTTTGTGGCACAACTTGACCAGAAGAAGGGATCGGTTGGTACGACATGTTTTGAGGCATCAGGGGATCACAAATTTAGCATTGGAGGGCAGCGTGGAGGGTAAAAATCGTAGAGGGAGACCAAGAGATGAATACACTAAGCAGATTCAGAAAGATGTAGGTTGCAGTAGGTACTGGGAGATGAAGAAGCTTGCACAGGATAGAGTAGCACGGAGAGCTGCATCAAACCAGTCTCAGGACTGAAGACCACAACAACAACAACAAGCATTCATTTCACTGCACATATTTCTGTTGGTCATAGTATATGCACAATATGTGAAAAAAAAAGATGACTGTTAGTGTTTGGACATGTGTTAATAATTCAGCAAGGGACTGATTAACAGCGTTGCTGGTTCTAAGGACAATTCCAAAAACTTTGTGAGTGCACAAGTGGTGGTTTATGGCAAAAATGGTTCAAATGGCTCTGAGCACTATGGGACTCAACTGCTGAGGTCATTAGTCCCCTAGAACTTAGAACTAGTTAAACCTAACTAACCTAAGGACATCACAAACATCCATGCCCGAGGCAGGATTCGAACCTGCGACCGTAGCGGTCTTGCGGTTCCAGACTGCAGCGGTGGTTTATGGACTTCCTATATTCTCCGCAAGACTCTTCGATGGTGATTATGCACCTGCACAGTCGCAACAGATGGCTGCTGCCCGTCTCTACAAGGACTACAGTGGATCTGCATCTTTGATGGCCCACCAATACCATTATTTCTACAAGGACTGCACTGGGTCTGCACCTCTGGTGGGCCACCAATACCGTAATCTCTACCAGGACTACACTGGGTCTACTCTGTGATGACCTACCTACCAATATTCTTCAAAACTTCGACTAACTTTGGGTTCGCTCTGTTGTGGCCCATTACCTGTCTGCATGTCAAGAGTCAGCACTGTCTTTCCGTTGGAAGGACAACACTACTTCTTCAAGACTGCATGGAAATCCACTACTTCTGTGCTCAGACTTTGAGAAAAACACTGCTATTTTACTGTGATGAACGATCAGGGCTGTCTTTATGGACTGTGCGAAAATTTTAGCTTTTGACCAACATTGTATCAATAAGTGTGTTCATTTGATTTCTTTGTTATTGTAATGGTGAAAAAATTTTAACAAATATGTATTGGCCAGTGCCCAAAACAATTTGTAAAATTTTTTGTGGGGAGCATGGGAGCTATGTAAGTAGGCTGTTTAGATTTTCTTATTGGTAACGCCACATAGCGCTCTGTATGAAAACCACTGGCTGTGCTGTGTGCAGTCTGTGGCTAGTTTGCATTGTTGTCTGCCATTGTAGTGTTGGGCAGCTGGATGTGAACAGTGCGTAGCGTTGCCCAGTTGGAGGTGAGCCGCCAGCAATGGTGGATGTGGGGAGAGAGATGGCCGAGTTTTGAGAGCAGATGATCTGGACGTGTGTCCATCAGAGACAGTAAATTTTTTAGACTGGATGTCATGAACTTATATATATAATGACTTTTGAACACTATTAAGGTAAATACATTGTTTGTTCTTTATCAAAATCTTTCATTTGCTAACTATGTCTGTGAGTAGTTAGTGCCTTCAGTAGTTAGAATCTTTTATTTAGCTGTCAGTAGTGGCGCTTGCTGTACTGCAGTAGTTCGAGTAACGAAGATTTTTGGGAGGTAAGTGATTTGTGAAACGTGTAGGTTAATGTTAGTCAGGGCCATTCTCTTGTAGGGATTATTGAAAGTCAGATTGCGTTGCGCTAAAAGTATTGTGTGTCAGTTTAGTGTTAATCAGAATAAGTAAAGTGAGAAATGTCTGAGTACGCTCAGTTCTGCTCAGCTGTTTGGAAATCAAATAATGTAAGAGGTTAATCAGCACAGTAATTCATTAATTTTTCTGAGGGGACGTTACACCAGAAAGGCCCGTACAGGACCTGCAACATGCGGTCGTGCATTATCCTGCTGAAATGTAGGGTTTCGCAGGGATCGAATGAAGGATAGAGCCACGGGTCGTAACACATCTGAAATGTAACGTCCACTGTTCAAAGTGCTGTCAGTACGAACAAGAGGTGACCGAGACGTGTAACCAGTGGCACCCCATACTAGCAAGCCGGGTGATACGCCAGTATGGAGATGACGAATACACGCTTCCAATGTGCGTTCAACGCGATGTCGCCAAACATGGATGCGACCATCATGATGCTGTAAACAGAACCTGGATTCATCCGACGTTTTGCCATTCGTGCACCCAGGTTCGTCGTTGAGTACACCATCACAGGCGCTACTGTCTGTGATGCAGCGTCAAGGGTAACCGCAGCCATGGCCTCCGAGCTGATAGGCCATGCTGTTGCAAACGTCGTCGAACTGTTCGTGCAGATGGTTGTTGTCTTGCAAACGTCCCCACCTGTTGACTCAGGGATCGAGACGTGGCTGCATGATCCGTTACAGCCATGCGGATAAGATGATTGTCATCTCGACTGCTAGTGATACGAGGCCGTTGGGATCCAGCACCGATTCCATATTCTGCTAACGGTCATTGGATCTCGACCAACGCGAGCAGCAATGTCGCGATACGATAAACCGCAATCGCGATAGGCTACAATCCGACCTTTATCAAAGTCGAAAACGTGATGGTACGAATTTCTCCTCGTTACGCGAGGCATCACAACAACGTTTCACCAGGCAACGCCGGTCAACTGCTGTTTGTGTATGAGAAATCGTTTGGAAACTTTCCTCGTGTCAGCACGTTGTAGGTGTCGCCACCGGCGCCAACCTTGTGTGAATGCTCTGAAAAGCTAATCATTTGCATATCAGAGCATCTTCTTCACGTCGGTTAAATGTCGCGTCTGTAGCACGTCAACTTCGTGGTGTAGCAATTTTAATGGCCAGTAGTGTATAACAAACAGTATTTTAAAGATAATAATTAGAGATGATCACAAAAGGATCACAGACAGTCACCACCATAAGCACAGTATTAAATTCATTGTTTACGTAACCAACATTTACACAACTCTAATGATTCACCTTGAGTTACTGATAAAAATATCTCGTCCGTCCCGGCGGACTGGCCGAATATTTAACTAAAGGATGGGAGCATGGCTTATACACGGTGGTACTCGGAACAAACGAGTAGAAAGCAGTCGCCAAGCATTTTCGAAGATGATCAGGCTGCAAGCCAGGGCAGAAAACACGCCGAACGCACACACGATCTCAGCCTGCCCGTCAAGGCGACAAACCCTATCTGCCCCTCGCACCAGACCATTTCTTCAACAGCAAATAATTCACGCGGCAGGCAAATTCAACTCGTATTTCACCTTTTTCAGGACCATGCAAGGCTTACTAACTATGTGACTATCTGTAAAATAACTGAAAACCAAAGCGTTTTCGAAATACAAAATGTTACTACTGAAACCATCTTCTTTATAGAAGAATTGTGTTCCTTTCCTGTAGTCATTATACGTTTTATTAATTACGATCTTACCGTACTGTTGTCCACCATCAGGTCAGTACAATTATTTTTACGGCTCTTATAGCCCAGATATTCTTGAGAATACTGATTCACTTTATGCATTCATGAAGGTAGTAAAGCACATCCGTTATTATTTTAATTTTCTGATGCAAATTTTGCCCCACTGCACCACTTATGTCGAGTACGTTATTTTTTCACGTACGTGCCGTTACAGAGAAAGCTATAACTAAATATACTTCACGCAATTAAAAATAACAAACCAGTGTAGTGCTGATCAATACACATATATTCGAACCCTAAAGTTTCAGCCCCTGAGAAAAAACAGGTCACGTTAATATACAGGGTGAAAAGTATTTAAACTGAAAAACTCTGGGAGATTGTAGGGAACGTCAGAACAAATATTTTTCCCTAATGTCATTTTTTCCTATGAGGAGTATTTAAACCGGTAGAGGAAGATTTCTCTGGCGGCAAATTAATTAAACCAACAAACACTTTTCCATTTTTTTATGACCAAGAGACAACAACTAGGTAGCAGATACGACCCAATTAAACAGTCTCCAACAACACCGACCCACACATTAACGAAGAACCGCACTTGATGAGCGTTAGTAAGTGTGGCATGTGGGTTATCCTCACTCCAAACATGCGAATTGTGCATGTTGAAGACTCCATCACGCCCGAACGTTGCTTCATCGGTAAACAATACAGAGAATGGAAATGTAGGATGCATTTCACACTGTTCCAAGTACCACTGCGAAAACTGTGCTCTGGGTGGATAATCAACTGGTTCCAGGTTGTGGACACGCTGTAAGTGCAATGGACGTAACAATTGCTCTCGAAGGACTGTTCTTACATTCGTCTGATTCGTCCCCATGTGACGTACAATTGCACGAGTGCTGATTGGAGGCTCCCGCTCCACATGCTGCAAGACAGCTTCCTCCAATTGCAGCTTTCTTAGCGTGCGACGGCATCCCTGTCCAGGTAATCTACTAAATGTCCTGGTCTCACGCAGACGTTGGTACACAGCATCAAAGGTCGTATGATGCGGGATACGGCGATTAGGATATTGTTGTTGATAAACCCGCTGTGCAGCTCGTCTTTTGTGGTGCGCTATGTACTATGCACCAACCATATCAGTGCAAACAGAGACAATGCACTACTACACTGGTGGACAGCAGTTGCCTACAACTGAAGAGCGTAATACGCCCTGTAACTACTGAAGATCGTAATATGGCCTCTATGAACTGAAGAGCGTAATACGGCCTCCAACGGTTTAAATAATCATCGTAGGAAAAAATGACGTTAGGGAAAAATATTTTATTTTTTTGTCCCCTATATAGCCGGCCGCGGTGGTCTCGCGGTTCTAGGCGCGCAGTCCGGAACCGCGCGACTGCTACTGTCGCAGGTTCGAATCCTGCCTCGGGCATGGATGTGTGTGATGTCCTTAGGTTAGTTAGGTTTAAGTAGTTCTAAGTTCTAGGGGACTTATGACCACAGCTGTTGAGTCCCATAGTGCTCAGAGCCATTTTTTTGTCCCCTATAACCTCCCAGAATTTGTCCGTTTAAACACTTTTTACCCTGTATTGTTTTTGCTTTGGTGTGCAATAAAGAAACTACGCGATAACGCAACTTCAATAAAAGGAAATGATTGTACTCAGTTATTTAGCACACCGAAGTGTTGCGTGTAATGTGTGTTAAAATTTTTACAACTTAAAAGATTGTAAGAAGATCTGTGATAAAAAGAATTAACCATTATCTGTTTAAAAGACAGTTTCGTACAACACGTAAAACTTACACTACACACAGACAATATGCAATGAAGAGCCAAACGTACACCCGATTAATATCGGGTAGGGCCCTGGGGAGCAAGCAGAAGTGCCGCTGCACGACGTGGCAGGGACTCGACTCATGTCTGAAGTAGTCCTGGAGGGAACTGACATCATGAATCCTGCAGGGCTGTCCATAAATCCGTAAGAGTACGAGGGGGTGGAGATCTCTTCTGAACAGCACGTTCGAAGGCACCCCAGATAAGCTCAATAATGTTCATGTCTGGGCAGTTTGGTGGCCAGCGGAAGTGTTTAATTTAAGAAGTGTGATCCTGGAGCCACTCTGTAGGAATTCTGGACGTGTAGGGTGTCGCATTGTCCTGCTGGAACTGCCCAAGTCCGTCTGAATACACAATGAATGCAGGTGATCGGAGAGGATGCTTACGAACGTGTCACCCGTCAGAGTCGTATCTAGACATATCAGGGTACCCATATCACTCCAACTGCACACGCCCCACACCGTTACAGAGCCTCCACCAGCTTGAAAAGGCCCCTGCTGACATACAGGTTGTCGTGCAGCCACCAAGGGTACACGAGTGGGACGTCTGCCCCGAAAGTCCATGTCCATGATGTCGCGTTAAATGGTTCACGCGGTGACGCTTGTTGATTACCCAGTATTGAAGTCTGCACCAATTTGCGGAATGGTTGCATTCTATCACGTTGAATGATTCTCTTCAATCGATGTTGGTCCCGTTCTGGCAGGATCGTTTTCCGGCCGCAACGATGTCGGAGATTTGATGTTTTGCCTGATTCCTGATATTCACGGTACACTCATGAAATGGTCGCACGGAAAGATCCGCACTTCATCACTTCCTCGGAGATGCTCGTGCGGCGACTATAATGCCACGTTCAAACTCACTTAAATCTTGATAACCTGCCACGTAGCAGCGGTAATCTATCTAACAACTGTCCGAGACACTTGTCTTATACAGGGTGGTCCATTGATCATGACCGGGCCAAATATCTCACGAAATAAGCGTGAAAATAAAAAACTACGAAGAACGAAACTTGTCTAGCTTGGAGGGGTAAACCAGATAGCGCTATGGTTGGCCCGCTAGATGACGCTGCCATAGGTCAAACGGATATCAACTGCGGTTTTTTTTAATAGGAACCCCCATATTTTATTATATATTCGTGTAGTACGTAAAGAAATATGAATGTTTTAGTTGCACCACTTTTTTCGCTTTGTGACAGATGGCGCTGTAATAGTCACAAACATATGGCTCACAATTGTAGACGAACAGTTGGTAACAGGTAGGTTTTTTTAAATTAAAATACAAAACGTAGGTACATTTGAACATTTTATTTCGGTTGTTCCAATGTGGTACAAGTACGTTTGTGAACTTATAAATTCTGAGAACGCAAGCTGTTACAGCGTGATTACCTGTAAATACCACATTAATGGGATAAATGCTCAAAAGGATGTCCGTCAACCTCAATGAATTTGGGAATACGAGTAACGACATTCCTCTCAACAGCGAGTAGTTCGCCTTCCGTAATGTTCGCACATGCATTGAGAATGCGCTGACGCATGTTGTCAGGCGTTGTCGGTGGATCACGATAGCAAATATTCTTCAACTTTCCCGACAGAAAGAAATCCGGGGACGTCAGATTCGGTGAACGTGCGGGTCATGGTATGGTGCTTCGACAACCAATCCACCTGTCATGAAATATGTTATTCAATACCGCTTCAACCGCACGCGACCTATGTGCCGGACATCCATCATGTTGGAAGTACATCGCCATTCTGTCATGCAGTGAAACATTTTTTAGTAATACCGGTAGAACATTACGTAGGAAATCAGCATACATTGCACCATTTAGAGTGTCATCGATAAAATGGGGGTCAATTATCCTTCCTTCCATAATGCCGTGCCATACATTAACCCGCCAAGGTCGCTGATGTTCCACTTGTCGCAGTCATCTTTGATTTTCCGTTGCCCAATAGTGCATATTATGTCGGTTTACGTTACCGCTGTTGGTGAATGACGCTTCGTCGCTAAGTAGAACGCGTGCAAAACAATCTGTCATCATCAAGTAATTTCTCTTATGCCCTGCGGCAGAACTGTACACGACGTTCAAAGTCGTCGCCATGCAATTCCTGGTGCATAGAAATATGGTACGGGTGCAATCGATGTTGATGTAGCATTCTCAACACCGACGTTTTTGAGATTCGCGATTCTCGCGCAATTTGTCTGCTACTGATGTGCCGATTAGCCGCGACAGCAGCTAAAACACCTACTTGGGCATCATCATTTGTTGCAGGTCGTGGTTGACGTTTCACATGTGGCTCAACACTTCCTGTTTCCTTAAATAACGTAACTATGCGGCGAACGGTCCGGACACTTGGATGATGTCGTCCAGGACACCGAGCAGCATACATAGCACACGCCCGTTGGGCATTTTGATCACAATAGCCATACAACAAACACGATATCGAACTTTTCCGCAATTGGTAAACGGTCCATTTTAACACGGGTAATGTATTACGAAGCAAATACCGTCCGCACTGGCGGAATGTTACGTGATACCACGTACATATACGTTTGTGACTATTACAGCGCCATCTATCACAAAGCGAAAAAAGTGGTCCAACTAAAACATTCATATTTCTTTACGTACTACACGAATGTGTAATAAAAATGGGGGTTCGCATTTAAGAAAACGCAGTTGATATCCGTTTGACCCACGGCAACGCCATCTAGCGGGCCAACCACAGCGCCATCTGGTTTCCCCCTTCAAGCTAGACAAGTTTCGTTCTTTGTAGTTTTTTCGTTTGACGCTTATTTCGTGAGATATTTGGCCCGGTCACGATCAATGGACCACCCTGTATAGGCGTTGCCGACCGCAGAGCCGTAATCTGCCTATTTACATATCTCTGTATTTGAATACGCATGCCTATACTAGTTTCTTTGGCGCTTCAGTGTGTATTTATATCAAGTTACACTATACGGTACATATGTTCCGTCTCGGGGTAATGTGGTGGCGACATTATGGGCATCCAGCCACCTCTTAAATTAACCATATCGACATCACACCGATTATAGACAAATGCAGAAGAAAAAGAAGAAGAAGCGAGATGCATTAAGCTGAACGTACCGTTGCAATCACAATGTAGCCGGCATTGTAGACCATGGCCAAGTAGGTGACGATGCACACAGCGTAGCCGCCGAGTCCGCCCGTGAGGAGGCCCATGTCAGGCTTATCGAACATGATGATGAAGCCGTAGGCGTCCATGAGGAAGACGATGGAGAAGGTGATGGTGGCGACGAGGTGCGCGGCGGAGAGTGCCTGCGCCGTGGCCGTGCAAAGCCGCGACAGGCGCAACCACAGCGCCTCCAGCGCGCGCAGACTCACCGCGCCGCTCTTCCGGCGCAGCGTCTGCCAACAATGCGGGCTGCAGCTCGTGGCACACACCTGTCGTTCACAGTGTACGAAGAGTGATCGTAAAAAATAAAGCTACGAGGGACATTCCATAATTAAAGACACAAATCGATGTAGAAATTGAACAAGTTGTAGTAGAACTTTTGCAGTTTATAACGGATCTTTTACGTTGGGATAAATTTATTTTATGTTTTGTTAGATGTTTTCGTTAAATAGCTGAATAAATTGTAATTAGGAATGATTTAATTAAGCAGAGTAGAGAAGATAAAGTGAAAGAGATGTTCCTTGGGTGGACATTGTCGTAATGTAACGTCATTGCGTTGTTCGGTTGTTAAAACAAGTCGTTTGTGTTCCGTTCTGCTGTTCGGTGGTGCGCGTATCTGAAAGGAATTAATTCTTGGACTAGAATAAACTTTCACATAATAGTTACGATTCGATGTTCCGACAAAAGACGTTAACGTCAGTGTTAATTTGAATTGTGGGCGACAGGATTAGTTTTGACAGATACGTGAAAACGGACGTAACGAAAGTTGTTCGTATATCATCCTTGAACGTGACTTTTTATTTAATTAACGATTGCGGCCTCATTAAAAGCTATTATCTCATGATTAGGATCAATTCCTCTTTCCTCCTAGATAGTGATCATTTATTAACATTTATGTCATAAGTAAAAGGATTATTAATAAAAGTGATGTTAAATGACAATTACGTGTTATTCCGTTAGTGTGGAACCGACGTAATATCTCTGAAATGACACTGATATATAATTTGTGTTAAATACTGAACTGAGATAGGAAATAAATTGAAATTAGTGAACATTTGATACTGAGACTATAGAAGCAGAAGCGCTTAAGGTTTCTCTTCTCTAAAATGACAAAATAGGTACGAACTTTAACTCAATAGTCGATATTATGTATTGCAAAGACATTAGCATTTCATACTTATTTTGACGACGCGCTGTCAAACGTAGGAACGTTGAGTCTCTATACGAGTAATAAAATTAAATCTAAAAACATAATTAATAACGGCGAACTCCGCTTTAACAAACTGTATTGCGTGTCGTCATCGGGCAATAACTGCTCAACCCTGGAGACTTGTGTGGTGAAATTAGAAGTTGGGCATGTAAAACAAACTTAAAAATCCATTCAAGCTACTGTGGAGTCGGCACAACACGACGTGGACAGTTATAACTTTCATTGTAAGAAGGGCATTTCATTTTGGTTTTTGCTTCTTATTAATGTGCACGTCAGAGGGTGAACAAGTTTCATTACTGTTAAACAATCTCTGGTCTTGTCGTGACACAGTCTTTGGCTCTGCGCAGTCTGTTAGATTCTTAGTTGAAGTGTGGTAGCTGACGGCTGTATTCAGTAGTGCTGTGGTGGTTTTTGGTAGATGAAGAAAGATGTATTATAAAGACAAGAAAAGATGAACATGTTCATGAACCGTAAATTTACTTTTAAAATCTTTTGTTAAGGAATTTACTTTATTTACTAGCGATTCATCAAGAACAATAACACATTTAACCAAACTAGGTGAGCGTGGAAGTAGTTGCCAGGAAGTAACTGATGGAAAATGAAATTACTTTTAACAAATGTGAATTTTATTCCTAAAAGCTTTTTCAAAACATTTAAAATTTTAAGCAGAAAAGCACCCTCGAAATATCAAGTTACAGTTTTATTTAGAGGCAGAAGAACAATATTAACAGTAGGAGCCTTCGGGCTGAGAAGCTTGCCTGCTCCCTTTTAACACGGCCGTAGTCATGACAGTCCACACCAACAACCTCTGAAAGAGTACACTGGTGCAAATCTGCAACACACCAGATTACTTTAAACTAAAAAATTTTTAACAACTCACACAAACACGTAAACTATGCACCCCCAAAAGAAGATGGAAATGGTACAACACTCAAATTATTTGCCACCGAAAGTGCAATTTGTTTTTTTCTTTTTTTAAGGACTCTTACGGTAGAAGGGTGGCAACCAAATAACCTAAAATGACTATTTAAATACAGGGTGTTTCAAAAATGACCGGTATATTTGAAACGGCAATAAAAACTAAACGAGCAGCGATAGAAATACACCGTTTGTTGCAATATGCTTGGGACAACAGTACATTTTCAGGCAGACAAACTTTCGAAATTACAGTAGTTACAATTTTCAACAACAGATGGCGCTGCGGTCTGGGAAACTCTATAGTACGATATTTTCCACATATCCACCATGCGTAGCAATAATATGGCGTAGTCTCTGAATGAAATTACCCGAAACATTTGACAACGTGTCTGGCGGAATGGCTTCACATGCAGATGAGATGTACTGCTTCAGCTGTTCAATTGTTTCTGGATTCTGGCGGTACACCTGGTCTTTCAAGTGTCCCCACAGAAAGAAGTCACAGGGGTTCATGTCTGGCGAACAGGGAGGCCAATCCATGCCGCCTCCTGTATGTTTCGGATAGCCCAAAGCAATCACACGATCATCGAAATATTCATTCAGGAAATTAAAGACGTCGGCTGTGCGATGTGGCCGGGCACCATCTTGCATAAACCACGAGGTGTTCGCAGTGTCGTCTAAGGCAGTTTGTACCGCCACAAATTCACGAAGAATGTCCAGATAGCGTGATGCAGTAATCGTTTCGGATCTGAAAAATGGGCCAATGATTCCTTTGGAAGAAATGGCGGCCCAGACCAGTACTTTTTGAGGATGCAGGGACGATGGGACTGCAACATGGGGTTTTTCGGTTCCCCATATGCGCCAGTTCTGTTTATTGACGAAGCCGTCCAGGTAAAAATAAGCTTCGTCAGTAAACCAAATGCTGCCCACATGCATATCGCCGTCATCAATCCTGTGCACTATATCGTTAGCGAATGTCTCTCGTGCAGCAATGGTAGCGGCGCTGAGGGGTTGCCGCGTTTGAATTTTGTATGGATAGAGGTGTAAACTCTGGCGCATGAGACGATACGTGGACGTTGGCGTCATTTGGACCGCAGCTGCAACACGGCGAACGGAAACCCGAGGCCGCTATTGGATCACCTGCTGCACTAGCTGCGCGTTGCCCTCTGTGGTTGCCGTAGCGGTCGCCCTACCTTTCCAGCACGTTCATCCGTCACGTTCCCAGTCCGTTGAAATTTTTCAAACAGATCCTTTATTGTATCGCTTTTCGGTCCTTTGGTTACATTAAACCTCCGTTGAAAACTTCGTCTTGTTGCAACAACACTGTGTTCTAGGCGGTGGAATTCCAACATCAGAAAAATCCTCTGTTCTAAGGAATAAACCATGTTGTCCACAGCACACTTGCACGTTGTGAACAGCACACGCTTACAGCAGAAAGACGACGTACAGAATGGCGCACCCACAGACTGCGTTGTCTTCTATATCTTTCACAGCGCCATCTGTTGTTGAAAATTGTAACTACTGTAATTTCGAAAGTTTGTCCGCCTGAAAATGTACTGTTGTCCCAAGCATATTGCAACAAACGGTGTATTTCTATCGCTGCTCGTTTAGTTTTTATTGCCGTTTCAAATATACCGGTCATTTTTGAAACACTCTGTAAAACCCATAAAATGCAGACTTACATAAAGTGTACAACATGCTCTACATTACACATATACCACCTCGCAAGATGATAGACAAGAAAAAAATATATTTCACGAATTCGGCCTTTAAGCAATAAATTCGTTAACACCGAATCCGACAAACATTACAGAGGCAGCTATTACCGTATGGCAGATTGACAGGGGGGGAGGGGTTACTAAACAACCCGAACCGCAGGTTGCTCTAAACCTCCCCAATTCCACAAGGGAAAAACGGACCACCCAATTCACAAATAACGGACGCAGGAAGGCGCGCCGACCTCCTGTCTCACGGGGTCGCAGCTCGCACCGGCCAGCCCGATGTCGTGGTTCCGCTCCTGTTGCTCTCGTGTCAACCGCGAAGCCACTACCCCTTTCTATACGGCGCGGCCCACTGGACTCACGTGGGGACCTCACATGCGCCGGCGCTCAAGGCGGACAAGTCATCTCGTGTCTCAGTGCGCGACCGACCAACCGACCGATCCAACCGTCAATGACCGTTGCCCGAGCAACTCGAGCAGTCTGGCGGCCTAACGCGCAGACTCAGATGCAGGAACTCAGCTACGACCGGGCGACCACTAGCTGAGTTCTGTTACTGGCGGAGTGGCAAGACTCTCATTTTCTGGCTTTAAGGTTTGATCCAAACGACAGACATACAAGCACTCCGACGACAGACAGACACTAACTGCCGCACAAATGCAAATGAGAGACAGACCAGCAACTGGTGACGCGAGACTGACCTAGCCTCCCTCAGATTGACCCCCTGCCGAGCTCATAGCGCCCCTTAAATGCACGTGAACAGGCAAGCTTTCCGCTTTCCCACCAAAGCTGCGATTACCACAGCGGCGCCTCCGCCAGAAACGGAGGGTGGCTGCTTCACACAACGCGCTGCGGCGTGCTCTTCAAAGCAGCAGTTTTTTACCACGGCTCAGTTCAGACTTACATATTGGAAGGCGAAAAGGAATTTCGAATAATGCTGTTATTTTTGAACAGAAGAAGTTTGAGGTAAGACTGCAGCATTGCGCAGTTAGGAATGACTATTTTCAGCTACTTAACTTGCTCAGAGCTAGGAGAAAGACTAGTGCACTTCCCTGAGTCATGCATTAACATATTAAATGGTTAAGCTGTTTGGTCTAGCGATAGCGTCTTTGATAACGTCAGGCCGCTGCTTAAAATTTGATTAATAATCAGCATTGGCGGCCAATGGTCTTGTCAGAGAGGGCGGAGGAGCGGACAGAGGTTCAGGGCACTCTCTTGTCCTAAGGGTGGGAAACTGCCCCTAAAGGCGGAAGAATCAGTAATGATCAACGGCATGAGGATGCAGAAGGCAATGGAAACCACTGCATTAAAGACACGTAACGTCTATCCACAGCCTGTAATTGAAGACGTGTCATGATGGTCTCTCCATTGGCAAAAGTTTCCGCAATAGTCCGCTATTCGGATCTCTGGGAGGGAACTGCCAAGGGAGAGGTTACCATGAGAAAAAAGCTGAATTATCAACGGAAAAATAACGTTCTACGAGTCGGGGCTTGGAATGTCAGAAGCTTGAACGTAGTAGGGGAACTAGAAAAGCTGAAAAGGGAAAGGCAAAGGCTCAATCTAGATATAGTAGGAGTCAGTGAAGTGAAGTGGAAAGAAGACAAGGATTTCTGGTCAGATGAGTATAGGGTAATATCAACAGCAGCAGAAAATGGTATAACGGAAGAAGGATTCGTTATGAGTAGGGAGGTAGGGCAGAGAGTGTGTTACTGTGAACAGGTTAGTGATAGGGTTGTTCTTATCAGAATGGACAGCAAACTAACACCAACAACGATAGTTCAGGTATACATGCCGACGTCGAAAGCTGAAGATGAAGAGGTAGAGAAGTTGTATGAGAATATTGAAAGGGTAATACAGTATGTAAACGAATATGAAATCTAATAGTCATGGAAGACTGTGATGCAGTTGTAGGGGAAGGAGTAGGAGAAAAGGTTACAGGAGAATATGGGCTTGGGACAAGGAGAAAGACTAACTGAGTTCTGTAACAAGATTCATCTAGTAATAGCGAATACTCTGTTCAGGAGTCACAAGAGGAGGAGCTATACTTGGAAAAGGCCGAGTGATACGGGAAGATTGCAGTTAGATTCCACCATGGTCAGACAGAGATTCCGAAATCAGATACGGGATTGTAAGGTGTACCCAGGAGCAGACATAGACTGAAGTTTAAGAAATTAGTCAGGAAGAATCAATATGCAAAGAAGTGGAATATGGAAGTACTAAGGAATGACGAGATATGCTTTAAGATACAGCAGTAAGAAATAGCTCAATAGGCAGTACAGTTGAAGAGGAATAGATAAATATAATAAGGGCCATCACAGAAGTTGGAAAGAAAAATATAGGTACAAAGAAGATAACTGCGAAGAAACCATGGGTAAAAGAAAAAATACTTCAATTGATCGATGAAAGGAGGAAGTACAAAAATGTTCCGGGAAACTCAGGAATACAGAAATACTAGTCGCTGAGGAGTGAAATAAATAGGAAGTGCAGGGAAGCTAAGATGAAATGGCTGCAGGAAAAATGCGAAGACATTAAAAAATAAGTGATTGTCGGAAGGACAGACTCAGCATACAGTTAAGTCAAAACAACCTTTGGTGACATTAAAAGTACGGGTGATAACATTAAGAGGCAACAGGAATTCCACTGTTAAATGCAGAGGACAGAGCGGATAGGTGGAAGATTTGTCTGATGTGATAGAAGAAGAAACAAGAATCGACTGAGAAAAGATAGGGGATCCAGTATTAGAATCAGAATTTAAAAGAGTTTTGGAGGACTTAAGATCAAATAAGGCAGTAGGGATAGATAAAATTCCATCAGAATTTCTAAAATCATTCGGGGAAGTGGCAACAAAACGACTATTCACGTCGTGTGTAGAATGTACGAATCTGGCTACATACTATCTGACTTTCGGAAAAGCATCATCCACACAATTCCAAAGACGGCAAGAGCTGATAAGTGCGAGAATTATCGCACAATCAGCTTAACAGCTCATGCATCCAAGTTGCTTACAAGAATAATATACAGAAGAACGGAAAAGAAAATTGAGGATGCGCTAGATTACGATCAGTTTGGCTTTAGGAAAGGTAAAAGCACGAAAGAGGCAATTCTGATGTTGCGGTTAACAATAGAAGCACGACTAAAGAAATATCAAGACACTTTCATAGGATTTGCGAGCTGGAAAAAGCGCTCGACAGTGTAAAATGGTACAAGATGTTCGAACTTCTGAGAAAAGTTGGGGTAACCTATAGGGAGAGACCGGCCATACAACAGCCAAGAGGGAGTAATAAGAGTGGACGACGAAGAACGAAGAGCTCGTATGAATAAGGGTGTAAGACAAGGATGTAGTCTTTCACCCCTACTGTTCAATCTGTACATGGAGGAAACAATGATGGAAATAAAAAGAAGGTTTAGGAGTGAAATTAAAATTCAAGGTGGAAGGATATCACTGATACTACTCGCTGATGATATTGCTATCCTGAATGAAAGTGAAGAAGAAGTACATGATCTGCTAAACGGAATGAACAGTCTAGTGAGTACAGAGTATGGATTGAGAATAAATCAAAGAAAGACGTTGGTAATGAGAAGTAACAGAAATGAGAACAGCGAGATACAAAACATCAGGATTTATGATCACGAAGGAAATGAAGCTAAGGAATTCTGCTATTGGGCAATAAAAGAACTAATGACGGACGGAGCAAGGAGGACATCAAAAGCAGACTAGCAGTGGCAAAAAGCGCATTCCTGACCAAGAGAAGCCTACTAATCTCAAATATCGGCGTTAATTTCAGGAACAAATTTCTGAGAATCTACGTCTGAAGTATAGCATTGTATGGTAATAAAGTATGGATTGTGGGAAAACTGGAACACAAGCGCATCGAAGCATTTGGAATGTGGTGTTACAGACGAATGTTGAACATTAGGTAGACTGATAAGGTAAGGAACGAGGAGCTTTTGCTCAGAATTGGAGAAGAAAGGAATATATGGAAAACACTGATAAGGAGAAGGGACTGGATGACAAGTCAGCTGCTAAGACATGAGAGAATGACTTCCATGGTACTAGAGGGAGCTGTAGAGGGTAAAAACTGTAGAGGAAGACAGAGATTAGAATACATCCAGCAAATAATTGAGGAGGTAGGTTGCAAGTGCTACTCTGAGCTGAAGAGGTTAGCACAGAAGACGACTTTGTGGGGGGCCGCATCAAACCAGTCAGAAGACTGACGACATTAAAAAAATTCTGTTAACACTGCATCCTTTTACAATCATTGTTCACTTTGGTAAGCATAGTATCGTTCAGACCAATCTTATGTGTGAAGATCACGCGAAGTTTTACTCTGTCGTTTTGAATACATACTTTATTTTAAAATGATTGTCTTGGAATATCATTTCATAGACACAATTACTCTCCCTACCCCACTGTTTATAATTATGCATTACCGTATGCAACAGTTTGAATATGTATTTAGAAACAGAAATATACCTTAGCCGTTGCCTGCTTGCTTTTTGCTGTTGTGCTTTCGAGAAATCTGCAACAATGTTCTCAACACACAGAATAAGTGGAAATTTTGATTGGGGCCGGATGACTGTTTTATTCCAGTTGCGCATTTAATATAAAGACAAAGTTTGATTCAGGTCAATTACAATTCAGTTCAAATTACTTTCTGTTTAGTCAAAGGTTAGAATACGAGTTCTAGTTGGATAACAGTTTGTGGGGACATAGTTTTTGTAATACGTAGATTTCTACAGAGTGGGAGGTAAAGTAGGTTTACATTTCGCACAGAAAGACATATAGTTGGGAAGTTACATCATGATTTAAGAATGGTATCACTGGGATGAGCTGATAAAAGCTGACAAATAAAGAATGTATTGTTTATAACCTCAGTAGACTTCCGCTCTACGAAAACTACATAAATGACGCAGGGAATGGTAGGGTTACCGGCAGTATTCGCAGCATTGGTAGGGACAGAATCACACAGTAAATGAATGTGTAAGACAGAATATGAGAACCAACGATTTCTCTTTGTCTTTTTTTTTCACTTAATTAGAACATCACATCATTCAATGTTAGCCCGTGGTGTATTTTATATATTTATAGAATATAAACTGCGTTTTATAAATACTAAACATTGGCTCCGAGCTTTTATGGAATCGTAGCAATTAATTTTGAAGCAAGTACAGTTTACAAAGATAAACATATGAAATACAATTATTGTTGTTATTTTGTACTGAATACAACGTTCTTCATCTTGTTCAAAGGCAAAATTTCCTGTTATTATTGATAAATGCGAAAGCTATTTATGAATAACAGAAACGTGTTCTATGTATCGAAGCTATTTTGATATATTTTTGTTTTGCGTTTCTTTACTTCACTTTTTCGTTGGGGAATTTGCGTTTCTTAGCGCTATGTGTTAAATGTGTATTCTTTTCTATATTTTTACTACAACAGCCCTCCGTTTCATATTTTAAATCCACAATTTTCGTTTAAAACCTGAATTAAACATTGACAATTTCAGTTTTGCTATAAATAAAGTTTAATATTAAGTAACAGATAGGAGGATAACTATGTAGAACAAAAATGTTAAAAATGTCCCGTAGGTTAGATGGCCCATTATACGTCCTCGCTCAGTTTCTAGCCAGTTTACCGCTTCCGGTTGTTAGGGCAATCTAGCTGCACACTGTATGGATACGTAAAGAAGGGCATCGTTATGAGGTAATGCGCAATAGATAAGCAACACACCAACATACAGGTAAAACATGACCTTAACTGACCAAAGCTACTAGGAAAACTACCGTACTCTACGCTTACTTATGGTAGTCTACGATAGGCTACGGTAGATTTGCAACTCTAAACCTTGAAAGGGTACAGTACCGCCCGACATTGAAAATAGGTACAACATTCTTCGTTATTCTTGTCAGAACAACATATTTTTTGTAGTAATAACTCAATTTCGCTTAATACACCGAAGCCGGATACAAGTGTAGGAAGGAATGACAAATTATTTATTTAATTGATCACATGTGCACTCCCACAAAATAAATCCCTACATCCAATTTGGTGAGATCTACGAAATGTATGAATGTATGGTCGTCTGATAACCACAGATAGTGAATGTGCAATATATGATCATCTTTGAAACGGTCCTTTGGTCACCTTTGGCGGAACCAAAGAGATGAAATTTACCTCAGCGCTGAGCGCCTGAAATGTGGCTGACCAATGGGTAGCATGGTCTTCCCCGACATCGACAGAAGTGCGAGATGACCTGAAGAATGGCCATGTTTCAGCACTCTGACGCTGGATCTTGTGTTGGTAAGACCTGTCTTAGGTGTGTTCCGTAAAGACAAAAGAGTGGAGACATGGTATGCATGTGAAATACTTAAGAGTAGTTTGGAATAATAATTTCTCTATTTCAGGAACTTTTGTGGGGAGAATTAAATGTCAGTCAGGTAATATTAAGGGGATCGTAGTAATTTTCGGAAGTGACCAACGGTCACAATGAAACCACGTGAAGCAATAAGTTGAAATACTTCCGGATGCTAAAGTTAAGCTGAATTACTGGCGTGTGTACTATAAGTTGGAAATATTTAAGAAATGGCGTGTGCAGGACTTGAAATTAGAGACGAGTACTTCCACGTGGTGAGTACTGTGTGAGTCTCAATCTGTGTGTGGCAAAGGATAAAGAGAAGTACTCGTCCATGATATCAGTTGAGGACTCGCATGTGTGACGAATATCTTCTTAATATTACTTTGCGTGTTATGTTTCTGTGTGACGCTTGATTCAAACTATAATACTCTGAGAGAGAAGCAAGGTGAGTCAGCCGTCTGTCCAGCAACGCCACTTGGCTTGTATTGCACAGGAAGACGTGCATATATCCTCCAGAGTTCGTAGTAGGAAAGGAAAGTTACGAAGTGGGGCAGTGTCGTGTGAAACTGGGATGAATATTAATTGAAGTGGGAAAGCAGAAATTGACGTGATTATAACGTTGTGACTAGTCTTGGTGTTGTATTGTATGTTACCAGTGTAGTGTATTTCATGTAATTTAAGTATGTGTGGTTTGCATGGGAGAGTAGCAAGATAGGTACAGAGGCAGTGGTTTATGCATGTTCCTTTTTGTACCGCTCGGTCTGGAGGAAAGTTTCGTGATGATGGTTGTGAGAGTCGAAGTGTGAGATATAGCAAAAGATCCACCATCCTATCTAGAAAGTGCACTGTAGCGTTAAATAATTACGAGACCATAAGATAGAGAATCACCAATGTAAAGCCATGCCCTCTGGGCGGAGTTTCTCATGTGTAATTGTTTTAGAAAAATGTAATGGTGTGTTTAGGTTATAGAATTTATCAGAATAAAAAAGATAGTGAAAAGAAAAAGATTGGTGGCCTTTTCCTTCGAATAGTATGTTGTCATGATATCCAGAATTTATAATGTGTGCGCCATTCATATTCAGTGCGATAGCCACATGTTGATCAAAGCCGTTAAATAAGAAAGAAAATGTGGTATTGCCAGTTCGTAGTGAACAGTCAGAGTTGCGTAAATTACTAATAGTCAGATGTGCATTTCCGTTTCCGTTCCGTAGTATTCAAACAGGAGAATAACTTGTAACTTAATTGTGAGTACTAGAGTTCATGTTATTCGATAAATAAGAATGAGTCCACTCGCTTGGCAGACCACTCATCTTGCAGGCCTGACTGCTTGATGCCACAGTATGAGCAAGGCATGTGGGTGCCTCTAAACCTCAGTATTGCATTTAACTATGGCGTGTCCGCTTGAAGTTTCCACCTTAGCTGAACAACGTTCAGTCGTCCGTTTCTTGCTTTCTGGAGCTGAAATACGGGCTAAAATCATTTCCCGATTGATTTTACAGTATGGTGAATGTTGTATGAAGGGCGGAATTTTTTGTAAGTGGGTAGAACAGTTCAAGAACAGTCGCGCCTCAGTGACAGATGAGCAGCGAGCTGGCCAGCGAGCTGAAGTGTCAACTGCCCGGCTTGAAACCCGCAATGACGACATTAGTCGTGAAAAAATGACGTTTTACAGTGTTTCAAAAGTAGTTGCAGTAAGTGTTAGCGCAGTTCATAACATTACCAATAACAAACTCAAGTACAGCAAAAGCAAGGGTGAGTTCCGAAAGAGCTAACGAAACAACACAAGGAAACTATACCCAAAGTGGGTACAGAGTCCAGAGCGTAAAGCATGCATTGGAAGCACACCAGCTCTCTTGCCCGAAAGAAATTCAGAACACAAGTATCAGCGGGGAGACCCAAGTTGACGTTTTTCGTGATCATTTGGAATATCAGCGTACAATAAACAGTGCCTACTACTTAGACATACTGATGAACAATGTAAAGCCAACAGTGAGAGAAACACGTCGTGGCGCTCAAAGAAAAGGCGTGATTCTGCTACATGACAGCGCTTGCCCTCACACCGCTCAGCTGTTCAAGAAGCTATTGTAAAAAGTAGTTGTTAGGCACTACTTCATCTCCTTATAGTCCAGATTTGGCTCCCTCGGACGTTCATCAGTTTGGTCCACTCAAGGAGGCATTACGTGCAAAAAAATCCAGCAACAACGAGGAGGTCAAAGAAGTGGCTGAAACAACAAGTCAAAGACCTCTTTGCATCAAGTACAAAAAAAACTAGTTCGTTGTTGGGACAAATGTATTAACACTGGTAGGGATTGAGGAGAAGTAGTAGTATCATTTTGTGAAAATACAGTTTTTCTCTACATCAATTTGTCCCTTTAATTATTCAATGTCACGCGTACGTAGCTAATTTTTTATGCATCTTGAAAATTTCCCGGTCTACTGAATACTCGATGGAAATGAGCGTTTGGCGTCATTGGCCGGGAGCAGGCCTTATTACATTCAACGCCACATTGGGCGACCTGCACGCCGGATGGGGATAAAATAATGATGGAGACAGCACAACATCCAGTCCCTGAAAGGAGAAAATCCCCAACCCAGCCGGGAATCGAACCCGGGCCCGCAGGACGGCAATCCGTCATGTTGACCACTATTTTTTATCTCATTTTGTTCCCTTTATCTACTCGGGGCGGACGTCGTAAGACATCCGTTTAAGCTCGTTGTTAATCGATGAACTCAGTTTTTTATTACAGAGGGCAGTTAAACCCTCTGACCGAACACGCTGAGCTACCGTGCCGGCGTCAACTCAGCTATCGGGACGTACACTGACGATGATGTTTCGGGACTGCAGCCCGTCGTCCGTTACTACCATGCACGATATTTCATCACAGAATCTTCATTTTAACCCTCAAAGACATATCGGCTACCTTCGTCGACGTGGGTCGTTTGAGACAATAAAGGAACGTACTTGAGGCGTGTTTTTTGTTTTCCTTATTTTATGTGAACAATGCAGCTAGATGCATCCACTGAATCCATTGAATGGAGAATATGCAGAGAAGGACCTAACATCATCTCCAAATTTCATAGTTGTAGATGGATTTTTTTTTTCGAGGTGGTGATTAAAACTTTTTGACTAAGCCTCGTATAACATGTGTTTTAAATTATGATAGTGAGGCATGTACTTTCCATGTCCACATCTATTGTGTTGTGGGGCGGCGGGTGGAATTTAATCAATTTTATGTTGTTTATATAAATGTTTGGTTTGTAGAATGTAAAACCAGTTCCTATTATTTATGCTGTTGTTTGCCGTTCTCAACACTGGCTCTCTAACTACAATATTGGCAACCAGAAAGTGATTAGCAAAACGTGAAGCCTGTAATTAGAATTCCTAGTGCCCACTTCATCTGAGAAATACACTTATAGCTACAGCTTATAGCTCTGAGGAATTAGGAGATTGTCTGGGATTTATAATCAAAAACGATCGTGAAAAAAAAACTTTCTCTATATTCTGGAAGTCACAGATGAAAAAAAAAAAAAGTATCCACATAATCTAACTAACAGAGCAGTTCAGAGTCTAATGCGCTGATGCCACTATAACTGTCCAAATTAAATATTTAAATGAATGCTCGCCAAAATTTGATGATTAGGTTCATCAAACGCCACGCTAAATAATGGTAGAATATCTGTCCCGCGACGGCACGTGAAAATACGACATACGCAAACTGAAGATAGATAATTAAAGTCAACCCAGAATTAACACTTCACTCGAAAATGATTTCATGGTTACGCGTATCCCGAGTAACTTAATAAACTCTCAATTTAAATGTGCATTCAACACACAGGTAAGTAATCATAATAAAAATTTGACGTGGCTAAGCTAAATATTTTGGGCGAGAGAATTAATTTAATTACACTGCACGCAGTAGACGAGCTCTGAACTTGCCCTTTGGAGATACGCTATCGCTATAGTTTTATAGTTATTCAAATGAAACTTCTCACATCTTTATGGTTATAGCGGATCTCCATTGTACTCAAATATAAACATCCTAGCCTTATTTATTAGCCTACTTAATCTATCTTGCTTCCTTAATTTTTAAGACAAAAACCAGAAAATTATGAATTTCAACTAAAATCTTAATTTGTGAGATCCAAAGTACTGTTTCTATTAAATTATTATGGAAATGGAATCTAAATATAAATTCTTAAGTCTCTAGCTCTTTTCTGTTGCGCCAATGATTTTTACAGAAAAACGTCCAAATTTCGAAAATGGTTAAAGTTATCGAACTGATATTCAACACTCCTGACATGCTAGAAACATTTTAGGTTATTTACTTGATTTTTAAAGTATTGCGCAACATTTATGACGTCAGAGCTAGTTACAGCGGACTGGCTGGCACATAATGGAAAGACTGATGTGAATTTACTATGGCCTGAGTAGGCTGCTTCCCTACAGTGTATTTGTGGAGGAGTTGGTCAGCAGATCTACTTAAGTGGCGCGTAGCTGCGAGTTTCTGATTGGTGCTGTCCCTTCAGAGGTTTTCAATGACGTAAGCCGTATTTGGGCATTGGAAGAAATCAGTGGTAACAGGTGAAAATTTGTGCCGGGCCGGGACACGAACCGCGACGGCTTCCTCGCTGCTCTGTCGCAACCGACTGACTGCCTCACACACACCACCAGACGGAAATATAGCGGTCACACCAAAGATGGTACAGCAGTACCAGTATCGATAAGCGCTGCTGCTGCCACTGACAGAAGCAAGTCAGCAACTTGTTACGGTAATAACTCAGGGAGCAATAAGATGCCACTCGATTGTGAGAAAATGCCAAAGAAGAAACGCGAGCCAGACACCACTCAAGTGCGATAGATCAAATCTCCGTCCGGCCACCTCGATTTAAGTTTTTCGTCATTTTTCTAAATCCAGGCATATACTGAGATGGTTCCTTTGAGAAGGGCGCAGCCAGTTTCCTTCCCCGTCCTTTCGTATTCCCGGATTTCGTCTCTAAAGACTCCGCTGCCGACGGGATGCTAAACCCTAAACTTTCTTCCTTCCAGTATTAGCGCTGCAGCTGACTACCAAATTGGAGGCCGTCCGTGACAAACTGGTGAGGTGGTCAACTGGATAGAGTGCAGCCAGTTAATAATGGATCCCGTTAGCTGAGCGGGGCGAGGGGGGGGGGGGGGGGGGAATCGGAACAGCTAACTATTGCGCTCCCTCTTGTTATCTACGGTGCTATGATAACAGACGATGAGGAAACGGACGAGCCAGTCATTAAACGGAAGAAAAGTGGTTGTGAGAGGGAACCCCTAGCATTTTAATTTGAATTAGTAATGAGTGTAGCAGAAGGTGTGGACAGGGGCCATCGAGTGTTTGGTGTCACCGCCAGACACCACACTTGCTAGGTGGTAGCTTTTAAATCGGCCGCGGTCCGTTAGTATACGTCGACCCGCGCGTCGCCACTATCAGTGATGGCAGACCGAGCGCCGCCACACGGCAGGTCTACCTAGCACTCGCCCCAGTTGTACAGCCGACTTTGCTAGCGATGGTTCACTGACTAAATGCGCTCTCATTTGCCGAGACGATAGTTTAGCATAGCCTTCAGCTACGTCATTTGCTACGGCCTAGCAAGGCGCCATTTCAGTTACTATTGATATTGTGAATCATGTACCGTCAAGACCGACGTTCATCATTAATGGATTAAAGTTAAGTATTCCACCAGCTACGTCCGTTTTTTTCTAAATTCTAATTTCCTTGTCATGTTCCAGACCTCACGCCAGCCTGCGTGAGCTAAAACGCGTGCATTTCGGCCTCCTTTAGTAAAACGGTATTGGCTCTCCTGCCAACCACAACAGAGTGTTCAATCGTATGAAATGAGCAGGAAGAATCAGTCGTGAGTTTCAAAGCGCTATCAGCAGTCCAGTTAGGGAGCTAAAAAGAATGGTCAAGCATCTCTTCATAAGCCAGACATTTCTGAAGTCAGCGCTAAGCGATGCCCGAGTTGCTGTAAGAGCGTCGCCACTCGTCGGTTCATGACTGGAAACGAGTGATTTGGAGTGATTTATCACGTCATACCCTGTGCCAGTTACCACGTGTAGAAGTATGAAACCGGGAATTCCCTACAGATGGTGTTAGCTGTCAGTGTGGGACCGCGTCTGCAGCGCCATCTGGTTCCCGTAACGACTGACGACGAATGTCAACACACAGTAACCCAAGTTCCATACACCGGTATCTGTTTCAAACCCGTAGACATGTCGAGTTTTATGCCTACGAACTACGATTTGCGGAAAGCATTGGTTTTCTGTTATCTTTTGAAGAAAACAGCTGCAGAATCGCATCGAATCCTTGTCAAAGCTTTCGGCGAACATGCTCGTGGGAAAACACAGTGTTTCGAGTGGTTCCAAAATTTCAAAAGTGGTGATTTTGGCGTGAGAAACGATATGCGCGGGAATCGAAAGAAGAAGTTCGAAGACAACGAATTGCAGGTGTTATTGGATAAAGATGATACCCAAACTCAACAGAAACTAGCGAGACAACTGAATGTGACGCACAAAGACATTTCTCGTCGGTTGGAAGCTATGGCAAAGGTGCAGAAAGTGGGAAAATGGGTTCCGCGAGAACTGAATGAAAGACAACAACCAAATCGAAAGGCCACTTGTGAAATGCTGCTCGCACAGATAAAAAGAAAGTCGTGACAGGTTATGAAAAACTGATATATTTTGAGAATCGTAAGCGTCGTAAATCATGAGTAAATCCACTGTAAGACCAAATCGCTTTGGCAAGAAGACAACGCTCTGTGTTTGGTGGGATAAGAAGGGTGTCGTCTATTATGAGCTCCTAAAAACTGGTGAAATCGTTAACACTGACCGCTACCATCAGCAAATGATCGATTTAAATTGAGCATTACGTGAAAAACGACCGAAATATGGGAAAAGGCAACAGAAAGTCGTATTGCTCCATGATAACGTCCCATCACACACACCAAAACGGGCCTGGAAAGCGATCGAGGCATTCAGTTGGGAAATACTAGGGCATGTGCTTATTCTCCTTACTTGGCTCCGTCCGATTGTCATTTATTTGCATCACTGCGACACGCTCCCGCTGGGTAATTCGCATAAAAATGTACGAATATGGTCCGCTGACTGGTTCGCTTCAAAAGAAGAGCTGGTTTTTTGGCGTGGCATTCATAGCCAGCCGGAGAGATGGGAGAAATGTATAAATAGCAATGGAGATTATTTTGAATAAAATATTGTTTATCAGTTTCAAACAACAGACGTGTAGTTACTGCAACCAAATTCCGGTTTCATACTTCTACACCTGGTAGCGCCAGGACAACGTTACCTGCCATCATGTATAATGTCGACAGTGAAGTGCGCAAGAGGTGGTGTTACGGGTAGGCCAGTGTTCTTCGTGGTAAGGAAGCAAATGTTAAATGTGGAAGGATATGAACTTATTTGACAGCATTGTGTGCCGCGAACAGTAGAGGAACATTTCGGAGCGATGCTTGTTTGTATCAACGTGATGATGCGTCCTTTCATAAAGTAGCATCTGTAAGGCAATAGTTTGTGGCCAACAACATTCCTAAAATGGACTGCCCTGCACAAAGTCCAGACCTGAACCGGAAGAAACACCTTTGGGATGAGCTAGAACGTCGACTTCGCTGCAGACACCAGCGTCCAGATCACTACTTTCTCTGGCTTCGGCTGTTGAGCAAAAATGCTCTGCCATTCCTCTACAGATTCAGACACCTCACTGAAAGTGTCCCTAGCAGAGCTCAAGCCTTCATAAAGGCAAAGGGTGAACACACCTTATATAAATGTCCACTAACAGCTGCCCAGAAATTTTTGATCAGATAGTGTATTCGGGGGGAACATGAATGGGAATGTTTGGACAAAGGGGAAGCATTTTTGTGAAACTTTTTTCTGTAAATTTAGGTAACCGCTATTCGAGGGAGTTTGTGCTACTGTTCTGATGCCACTGTCACACATCTCACCTTGAGATGATAAGAATAAGCTAAGAGACATTAGGGCGCATACTGGAGCATGGGAACAATAACATTTCACTCACTCACTACGTGAATGGAACAGGGCAGAATATTGCCAATATTATTTTCAAATACGCTGTGCCACACACTGTATAGAGGCTTTTGGGGTATGTATATGCAGATGAGGACTTGGAATAAGATACAGATTTAGACTTCCATTGCAAGAAGTGGATGTACATTTAGTACCAAAAAAATTCTCTTCACGAAATGCGAAAGCAGATGGAAGTTGCATGAGCCACAACCTCCAGAAGTGACATTTTTACTTTATGGTGTGCCGATATTTAATCTCAATTCCGCATTACATAGGGGTGTCCGGAGACTATTGGTCAGATAGTGTACGTTCGGCTTTCCGAAAATTTCATTCTGGTGCATCATACATTAAATTTATATTTGTAAGTTCCCATAATGAGTAATCTCCATCATCGACAACGAACGATTGCATGCTGTTTGTCATTTATTTTTTATTTTATTTGCTGCCATTTACAAATAAACTGCCAGCTAGTTACTGAAACTGGTCGTATTTTTACACTGTGAAGTTGTACATGTACAGAATGTGAAACTTATTTGATATTTATTATTTGTAGTAAGGATTAATACTATTCAGTTTTAAATGCTTGTAGACTTAAAAGTAATTAAAAATTAAAATCTTAAAATTAATGATTTATGAATAGAAAATAAGAATTTAGGAATATAGGAAAAAGTTTATGACGTATTTTTACTTAATGGCATATTATAAATTCGGAAAAAATTATAAAATAAGAATATTCTTGCATTTGAGGAGGAGAAACAAAAAAATAGGAATGTACATAGATTTACATTAGTGATCTCAGCACCTAGCTATATCGGGTGTCAGAGATCGGCAAATCATCGAGGCTGCCACATTCAAGGCAGCGTGCAAAATATATCTTTAACATGCGTTTGATAAATTTATGTGTACAGACGTATATTTATATCACTCTAATATTACAGTTGTTACAGGTCATACGTACTTTACACAGGGGATAATCGGTACATTATTTGTGCATCTCTGACAACAGTATTTCTACGTGTTGTGCGTAAAGTAAAATGTTGTCTAAAGTTAATAACCACTTTCATCATTTTCATTACGAGTATTACTTTACCTAAGCTTCATAAATAATTGTATCATTTAAATTGAACGTATTACTTAAGACGTTTCTACACATATTAAAATGCTTTATGACAGTTGATCCATTTCTGTGTTCCGTAATTTGGTCTTAACTTACATCTAGGTCTAGCTATTAATTCCACTCCCTGTATCTGTTTCAGCATCTGAGTCTCTTTCTGTGTTTGTGTCTGTATCTGTGTCATTCCAAGTATCCTGTTCCCGTGTTTGTTCTTATTTGTGTATGTGATTGCTCTTATTTGTATAATTCATGTAAGGTACGTGACACATTATCGGTTATGTCATTCAGTATCGTCCGGCTGCCGTAGAATTTCTCCGATGTTGTCATAGTTCAAGGTCTTACGTGTGTGAGTCTGTCACAGTGTAAAGTGATATGTTCAGGAGTTCCTAGTTCAAATAGTTCTGAGCACTATGGAACTTAACTTCTGAGGTCATCAGTCCCCTAGAACTTAGAACTACTTAAACCTAACTAACCTAAGGACATCACACACGTCCATGCCCGAGGCAGGATTCGAAACTGCGACCGTTCCTAGTTCTCCGGGTGTTCGGCTGAGACCAAACTGATGGAGGTGTTTCGGGTATGGAACATGACCAAGCCATGTGCCGATCTATATGTCTTAGCCTCGTTCATGTTTGGGGGCAAAAGGTATAGAAGCGAAGCCACTTCTCTGTCGAATCTCATTCTCTCTGCCATGTATCATTTTGCTAGTGATTTAGTTGGCGCCTTTCTGTGATGTCGTCTCCTACAACTACAAATACCATGTGGCGTCTGCCGTTCTTCAACCAGAACGCTGCTGCTCTTTGACGAACGGTGAGGTCAGTGGGGCACACTATTGTCATCAAGAGGCCTCCTACCGTCTATTCTACTCATTTCCGATTGTTGGTTCCTGATCACAAAGTACTCATTTTAGGATCCTCCATGTTGTTGTTGTGGTCTTCAGTCCTGAGACTGGTTTGATGCAGCTCTCCACGCTACTCTATCCTGTGCAAGCTTCTTCATCTCCCAGTACTTACTGCAACCTACTTCCTTCTGAATCTACTTAGTGTGTTCATCTCTTAGTCTCCCTATACGATTTTTACCCTCCACGCTGCCCTCCAATGCTAAATTTGTGATCCCTTGATGCCTCAGAACATGTCCTACCAACCGGTCCCTTCTTCTTGTAAAGTTGTGCCACAAACTCCTCCCCAATTCTATTCAATACCTCCTCATCAATTTCTTCATCATCTGAATAGCTAGTTGGCATATAAACTTGTACTACTGTAGTAGGCATGGGTTTCGTGTCTACGTTGGCCACAATAATGCGTTCACTATGCTGTTTGTAGTACCTTACCGCACTCCTATTTATTATTCATTATTAAACCTACTCTTGCATTACCCCTATTTGATTTTGTATTTATAACCCGGTATTCACCTAATCAAAAGTATTGTCCCTCCTGCCACCGAACTTCACTAATTCCCACTATATCTAACTTTAACCTACCCATTTCCCTTTTTAAATTTTATAATCTACCTGCCCGATTGAAGGATCTGACATTCCACGCTCCGATCCGTAGAACGCCAGTTTTCTTTCTCCTGATAACGACGTCCTCTTGAGTAGTCCCTGCCCGGGGATCCTCCATACGCTGTATAATTTTGGCTCTAAATGTTTGGAGCATCCAGTATACAGGACGACGCAATTACGTTGTATCTAGTAAATACTGTACACTATACAGAAGCTGTTATTAAGGACAGCTTCCCCATACAGTATTACTCGCTACAAATTATTTACGTGTGAGAGGAAGGAATTCAGCTCGCCCGAAGACTGGAGGACGCGGTAACTAGCTTCGGGAGAGAAAAAGTGGTTCAAATGGCTCTGAGCACTATGGGACTTAACATCTGATGTCATCAGTCCCCTAGAACTTAGAACTACTTAAACCTAACTAACCTAAGGACATCACACACATCCATGCCCGAGGCAGGATTCGAACCTGCGACCGTAGCAGCAGCGCGGTTCCGGACTGAAGTGCCTAGAACCGCTCGGTCACAACGGCCGGCTTCGGGAGAGACTCGGAATGTCTAAGAAGTTAAATCTTACATTTCAAAGTGTGTAAAGGTGTAGAGATGCTAATTAATGGATTATAAAACAACAGCTTTTCTTTTAATTTATATTGGCGTCTCTTTTTTAATACTCTTTTCCTCTTAAAGTGTTTTTGAGGTACCTTATGTTGTGTGATAGAATAAATGAACGAAAGGAGTGTTGGCCTGATTTACTTATTGCTGTTTGTCTTCCGGTGTTAATACTGCTGCAGTTTACCGGTCCTAGACACGTATACTGAGTCTTCGAGAAAGTCGGAGAGGCCTGTGATTCAAGTTTAAAAAATTACGTTGTACAGCATGGGGCCGATGACCTCGCTGCTTGGTCCCCTCGCCCAAAATCAACCAACCAGCCTAGTACAGCGAGGCTTGTGACCCAGTTAATCTGAGTTATAGTTATTAACTAGCGGACCCGACGGACGTTGTCCTGCATGATATTTCAAGCGATTAGGACATGAAACAAATTATGAAATGAAAGATAAATAATATAATAATTTCATTATTCTTTATTTTGAAATAACATCAATTTTTCTAAAAACAATTCGTTATAATCAATAATGTTTGTTTAATTTTATCTTAATGCGAGTTGATGAACAATATTTTTAGTCAATTCCCGAGGAGTATAAGTGAACAAACGTGACGGTTTTCCAACGCGAGAACACGCCACATATAATTGTCCATGTGAAAAGACAGGATTTTCTAGATCGAACCCACAAAGCGACATTGTTTGATCTTGTGACTTCTTAATAGTCATGGCAAATGCCAAGCTAATTGGAAATTGCAAACGTCTGAATGGAATGGGTGAGTCTGAAGGGATCATTGGGATTCGTGGCAGGAGAACAACTTCACCTTCAAATTTGCAGTTCGAAATTGTAGCTTCAAGAACATTGCCCACAATTTTTTATGACTAATATTGTACCGTTGCATAGCTTAGGTGCATTTAAAATCCGAAGCAAAATGATAGGTGAGCCAATTTTTAATCGCAAGTTATGTGGTGGCATTCCTGGTAAATCCAGCGAATTCAAAAATTCAATAGGATAGTTGACTGCTTCGTCAGGATCGGTAACAGTGTCGATCGATTTGGACAATATCTCATTGCCGGGCAATGACTGTTGTATTTTGAAGTTAATAGCGTCGACATCAATATTGTTTGCAGCTAAAATATTTCGTTCATGAAGCCACGCATGATTAATATAATTAGCTTGTAAATCTGGAAATATGCTTTCAATCAAAGCATCTTTCGTATTTACCATGTTGCAGAAATTGTCTGGCAATTTGATGCATTGTGTGTCTCCTCGCAATGGTATTGTTCCATTTCCAATGTTGAGCAGTTGTTCGGAGAATGATAGTGCCAATGGATCGTTTTGCAGTTGAACACGTATATTTGTGTTAAGACGTAATGTACTGACATTTCGCCTTTGGTAAGATTGTTTTATACATGCGTTAATTTCATCCGCATATGTAGTGCGTTGGATTCGTATATCTCGACGTTCAAATGCGTCGCCAACCATAACAACTGCAACTTCATTAATGGTCGGTGCATTATATCGGCCCGCGTGCTGCCCAGATGGTACTTTGTCTGCTATGATGACGATCGTATAGTTGTCGTTTTGCAGTCTGTTTCAAACGGTATTGAACAACTGGACCAACTGGTTGTGATTCTGTAAAAACGGTTCTAAAATACCCTCCACCTGCTCGATATGGTTGTACTGGCAGCGTGCGTTTGTTTGCTGCTCCTCATCACCCATGAAGTAGATTTCGAGAAATTTTGAATCGGTATCCGGCATTGGCATTAAAGAAACAATTTGATGATACACTTCGCCCTGAATCTTAAACGTTGATTGAAAATTGCGACCATCCTCATTCTGAACGATTTTTGTTGCTTCAAATGATGTCATTTGAAAGCACGAATTTAATTTGCGAATTTTACGCAAAAACAAATTAGACTGAGATGTAGATCCAGCCAACAGTGTTTTCTATGATTCTGGCGGCGAATTCAATGGTGGCAATACAACTTTTCCAGACGCGCAGCAGAAACCGACCGATTCACCTTTGTATTTGAGTGCATGGCAGTGTTGGCGCCGGCCGGTGTGGCCGAGCGGTTCTAGGCGCTTCAGTCTGGAACCGCGCGACCGCTACGGTCGCAGGTTCAAATCCTGCCTCGGGAATGGATGTGTGTGATGTCCTTAGGTTAGTTAGGTTTAAGTAGTTCTAAGTTCTAGGGGACTGGTGACCTCAGATTTTAAGTCCCATAGTGCTCAGAGCCATTTGAACCATTTGAACAGTGTTGGCACTGTTTGTTCATAGCACCGATTACAATCTGTGAATGTGACGAATAGTCGATGTCTGACTCATATTCAAACGCAAGGCGAAGAAGTGATGCACGTGTCAGTGCGCGATACACTTGCAAACGCTGTTGTACACTTGTTCTGAATGTGTCGTTGACGGGCCAGTCTTTTTGTCTCAATGCATTAGCTCGAAGGCGTTCGTTGCGTTGCTCTTGACTTTCATTAGCACGTCTGATTGCAGCCTGGTTTCTTAAATTTTCATTGTCCGTCAATTGATCTTCTGCCGATCTATTTAACCGACGGTTCTGGACTAATTGTGAATTCCGAGTCCGTCGACCAATATTTCCTCCTCGTCCACGAAGACGTAGCATTGTTTTATGTACGTTAACTTATATGAGAATATAATACACTTAATATTCACTGAAAGGCGACACCTGAAATACCAAAAGACACCGTACAAAAAAATTAAATTGTCAGAATAACGAAAGACGCATAATATATTACACTCAAACTAAAATGTCGAAAAATAAACAAAATCCTATGCACGTAACTTATATCTGAATAGAATACGCTCAATATTGCACACAAAAATGCAACGCCACCTACGGTGCTGATTTAAGAATGTAAATTTTCCAGGCCCCCAGTTGAATGCATTCACAAAAAATCATTCAAATCTATCCAACCATTTAGTTGCAGTATAGATAAATAACCTAGATACCGACTGCAGCGCCATCCGCCCGGCTGATTTGTGAATCTAAACCATCCAGGGTGCCACCCAAACGCATACAAAGAAATTCATTCAAATCGGTCAAGCCGTTTAGGAGGAGTTCAGTGACGTACACACGTACAGTAGAATTATATATATGAAGATGGGGGCACGAGGAGACAGATGGACATGAAATATCTTTTGTTAGGTGACTAAGTAAAGGAATGGAACGTCTCACTGTTACTAGGATTACGTTACGCAGTGAACATGGTAAATAATTAAACTTCATTTCAATTTTAGTCTGCACATCTTTAAATAGAACAGCGGAAGTCAGCTATTAATATACGTTTTTTGTGTGTGAATGAACTTTCGAGCTCTGTTTACAAGTCTTGCTGTATTTTCTATCAGTTTGGGCGCTACAGAGCACCAACTACAGTAAACACATTTTTGTCATATCTGTAAATAAAAGAGTGAATCA
Source organism: Schistocerca nitens (assembly GCF_023898315.1). Taxonomy (NCBI): domain Eukaryota; kingdom Metazoa; phylum Arthropoda; class Insecta; order Orthoptera; family Acrididae; genus Schistocerca; species Schistocerca nitens. The sequence goes on from NC_064618.1 coordinate 488,224,732, forward strand.
AGCAATCTAATAATTGTGCTTCTTTCCTAGTCGACCTTGAACTTTTATGCGGAACTCCGAAACACGAATGTGGAAAGTCAAACGCATGCGTGATGTGGGCGCGATTATAATTTTTATCTCCGTCTCACTGCGCACGATCCGCCGTCCTGATCACATGTGGTGGTACGAAATTGCTCAGGTTATTTAATAATTAAGAGTGCGTGCAGTGTTCGCTGTTACCAGACAAAATATGTTTCAATTGTTCCGTGTGTATTTCCAGCAGAAGAATGTCCCATGGTAATTGCATGTGCGATAAGATAAACACGCGCAAGTTTTTGGCAACAGGCAGTTCGTCCGAATTTCAAACGAACAAATAAACTCAGTTACCGTGTATACTTCCCGACTGAACCTTTCAACGTATTCGGTTCCTTGACAGGATGTGTGTGTAGCTCTAGTTGTGCAAACGTATTACCTCTGTAGATTAATCAGTTATATGTATGCGGCTCAAGATAAGATAAATGCTGCAGAAAATACAGAAAGAGTGTAATGTACTGCAAATATCATGATTTAAACGTGATCGAAAGAAAGTAATTACTACACTGAAGAACCAAAGAAAATTGTACACCTGTCTAATATCGTGTAGAGCTCCGACGAACTCACAGAAATGCCGCAACACGAAGTGGCGTGGACTCAACTAATGTCTGATGTAGTGCTGGAGGGAACTAACACCATGAATCCTGCAGGGCTGTCCATAAATCCATAAGAGGACAAAGAGATGTAGATCTCTTCTAAAAAGCACGTTGCAAGACATCCCAGATATGCTTAATGATGTTCATGTCTGGTGAGTTTGGTGGTCATCGGAAGTGTTTAATCTCAGAAGACTGTTCCTGGAGCCATTCTGTAGAAATTCTGGACATGTGGGTTGTCGCATTGTCCTGCTGGAATGGCCCAAGTCCGTCGGAATGCACACGGAACATGAATGAATGCAGGTGAACAGACAGGATTCTTACGTACGTCCCCTATCACTCCAGCTACACACGCCCCACACCATTACAGAGCCTCCCCCATCTTGAACAATCCCCTGCTGACATGCAGGGTCCATGGATTCAAAAGGTTGTCTCCACACCCGTACACGTCCATCCGTCAGATGTAATTGACTGTCGGTCGGAGGATGGCATTCACGTATCGTACACCCGTTACGGCGCCTTCCATGACCACCAGCGGCATAAGTCGGCCCCACATAATGACACCCCAAAACAGCAGGGAACCTCCACCTTGCTGCACTTGCTGGACAGTGTTCCTAAGTCGTTCAACCTGACCGGGTTGCCTCCAAACACGTCTCCCGACGATTGTCTGGTTGAAAGTATATGCGACACTCATCGGTGAAAAGAACGTGATGCTAATCCTGAACGGTCCATTCGGCATGTTTTTGGACCCATCTGTACCACGCTGCATGGTGTCGTGGTTGCAAAGATGGACCTCATCATGGACATCGGGAAGTTCCGTATCATGCAGCCTACTGCGCACAGTTTGCGTCGTAACACGATGTCCTGTGGCTGTACGAAAAGCATTATTCAACATGGTGGCGTTGCTGTCAGGGTACCTCCGAGCCATAATCCATAGGTAGCGGTCATCCACTGCAGTAGTAGCCCTTGGGCGACCCGAGCAAGGCGTGTCATCGACAATTCCTGTCTCTCTGTATCTCCTCCATGTCCGAACAACATCGCTCATCGCTTTGATTCACTCCGAGACGCCTGGACACTTCCCTTGTTGAGAGCCCTGCCTGGCAAAAAGTAACAATGCGGACACGATCTAACCACGATATTGACCGTCTAGGCGTGGTTGAACTACAGATAACACGAGCTGTGTACCTCCTTCCTGGTGGAATGACTGGAACTGATCGGCTGCCGGACCTCCTCAGTCTAATAGGCGCTGCTCATGCATGGTTGTTTACATATTTGGGCGGGTTTAGTGATATCTTTGAACAGCCAAAGGGACTGTGTCTGTGATACAATATCGACAGTCAACGTGTATCTCCAGGGGTTCTGGGAACGGGGGTGATGCAAAACTTTTTTTGATGTGTGTAATCGCATTTCCAAAGAAAACAGGTGCTGACAGAAGTGACCATTATTCAACTATCCATTTTATAAGTCACGGATTCAAAATGCTGACACGAATTCTTTGCAGAAGACTGGAACAACTGGTAGAAGCTGACCTAGGTGAAGCTCAGTTTAAATTGCGGAGAAATGTAGCAATACGTGAGGCAATACTGACCCTTCGACTTCCCTTAGAAGATTTTTTAAGGAAATGCAAATATAAATGTATAGCGTTTGTAGACTCAGAGAAAGCTTTTGAAAATGTTGGCTTGTAAAATCTCTCTGAAATTCCGAAGGTGGAAAGGGTAAAATACAGGAAGTGAAAGGCTAGTTACAACTGGTGCAGAAACCAGACGTCGGTTATAAGAGGCGAGGGGTATGAAAGGGAAGCAGCGGCTGAGAAGGGAATGAGATAGGGTTGTAGCCTATCCCCGATATTATTCAGTCTGTACACTGAGCAAGTAGTAAAGGAAACTAAAGAAAAGTCTAGAGCAGAAATTAAAATTTAAAGCCCCGAAAGAAGAAATAAAATCTTTGAGGTTTTCGGATGAAATTGTAATTCTGTCAGAGACAGCAAAGGACGTGGAAGAGCAGTTAAACGGAATGGACTTGAAAGGAGGCTATTTCAACAAAGGCAAAACAAGCATCACGGAATGTAGTCGAATTAAATCATTTGCCGCTGATGGAACTCGATTAGGAAACAAGACAGTTAAAGTAGTAGATGAGTTTTGCTATTTGAGCAGCAAGATTAATTAATGGTGGCCGCAGTAGAGGAGATATAAAATATAGACAGGCAAAATGTAGACAGCGAGCTTGTGGACGACCTGAATCTCTTACGCGTGGTAGTGAAGGTATTTGTGCAAGAGACAGCGAACGCTGGTTCAAAAATCGCTCTGAGCATTGTGGGACTTAACTACTGTGGTCATCAGTTCCCTAGAACTTAGAACTACTTAAACCTAACTAACGTAAGGACATCACACACATCCACGCCCGAGGCAGGATTCGAACCCGCTACCGTAGCAGTCGCGCAGTTCCGGACTGCAGCGCCTAGAACCGCTCGGCCACCGCGGCCGGCATACGGGACGGAACTGCCAAGGTGGAGAAGGGCAACGAAAGGGTAACATTCTACGTTTCGGAGCGTGAAATGTCAGACGTCGGAATGTAGGAGAAAACCTATAAAATCTTATAAGCGAAATGCAAAAGCTCAGTTTAGATATCGTAGGGGTCGATGAAGTCAACATTAAGGAGTTATCGAAAACAACTATTTTTCCCTGTTTACTCCGTTGAATATCGCCCGAAAGTGAACGAGGAGCCATCTTTCTCTGCATTATCTCCTTTTCTCCCATTGAATTTATTATTAGGGTAAAAAACATTTCTCACTGAAATTTCATTTATTACATATTTGGAAATTAGGCGCACTCACAGCCCCCAATACCACACTGAAGAGCCAAAGAAACTGGAACACCCGCCTAACATCATGTACGGCACCCGAAAGCACGCAGAAGAGCCGCAACACGACGTTGCATGCAGTTCACTAATGTCTGAAGTAGTGCTGGAGGGAATTGACACCATGAATCCTGCAGGGCTGTCCATAAATCCGTACGATGACGAAGGGATGGAGATCTCTTCTGAATAGCACGTTGCAAGGCACCCCAGAATTGGGGAGTTTGGTGGCCTTCGGAAGTGTTTAAACTCAGAAAAATGATTCTGGAGCAACTCTGTAGAAATTCTGGACGTGTCGATCGTCGCATTGTCCTGCTGGAATTGGCCAAGTCCGTCCGAATGCACAATGAACATGAATGAATGCAGGTAATCAGACAGGATGCTTACATACGTGTCACCCATCAGAGTCGTATTTAGACGTATCAGGGGTGCCATCAGCTGCACACGCCCCACATCATTAGGAAGCCTCCACCTACCTGAACAGTCCCCTGCTGACATTCAGGGTACATGGATTCATGAGGTTGTCTCCATACCCGTACACGCCCATCCGCTCGATACACTTTGAAACGAGACTCGTCCGACCAGGCAATATGTTTCGTGACATTAACAGTCCAATGTCGGTGTTGACGTGCCCAAGTGAGGCGTAAAGCTTTATGTCGGGCAGTCAACAAGAGTAGACGAGTGGGTGTTCAGCTCCGAAAGCCCATATCGATGATGCTTCTTTGAATGGTTCGCACGTTGACGTTGGTGGCCCAGCACTGCAATCTGAAGCAATTTACGGAAGGGTTGCACTTGTGTCACGTTGAACCATTCTCGTCAGTCATCGTTGCAGGACCTATTTCCGCCTGCAGCGATGTCGGAACTTGGATGTTCTACCGGATTCCTGATATTCACGGTACAGTCGTGAAATGGTTGTACAGGAAAAGCCTACTTCATCGCTAACTTAGAGATGTTGTGTCCCATCGCTCGTGCGTCGACTGTAACACCATATTGAAAAGTTAAATCTTGATAACTTGCCATCGTAGCAGCAGTAACCGATCCAACAATTGCGCCGGACACTATTTGTCTTATACAGGCGTTGCCGATTGCAACGCCGTATTCTGCCTGTTTACATATCTCAGTATTTGAATACCTATGCCTATACCAGTTTCTTTGGCGCTTCAGTGTATATTGCCTGACAAAGAAAGTGAAGCACCCTGCTCTTTCACAGCTATTGAGAATGAAACTGTAACTTGCGGTTTCATCTAGATTTTTAGTTTCGACTCTCTGCCGTACTGCTAGATCGATTTCGGCTTCTTATAAAACACCCTGGCGACACGTCTGTTTTAACTTAGATGAAGTTGTATTGATATTGAAGGTACAAAGTGTATTATTTTTCGTTGATCATTATCATGTTTTCCGGTTGTAAACTACTTCTTTCCATTTCTTGTCTCTATACTTCTTGTTCCTGATCTTGTACTGACATTATTTAAATTATATTCTTTGATAAGGATTTTGGTTCGTGTTTTAGACTTTGTGTCACTTTTCATACATTTCCGTTTGTTACTCCTTAACGGTAGATTCCTCGGTTTGTGTACTTTCTTCCCTCCTTCAGAATTTTCTGTAGATTGTTGGTGTTTGGCGTGGGAGAACCTTTCGAAATCAGACATCACTATGTCTTCAATGTCTTTTCCCCGTGAACACAATAGTAACTTGTCGATAACTCATTGTCCCTCCTCGTTACAGCTTGCAGGGATTTTTTTCTTATATTTTTAGGTTGAAATTTCTCGCCTCTTCTGTATAATTGTTCCGACGTTTCATATGGTGAACACGCTGGAGTCCCGCTAGTCGCGTCTCCTTGAACGACCGCCGTCACAGATATTTCTGGGTTGTTTAACGACAACACTCCGACCGCAGTTGCAATGTGACTTCCTGAACGGTTCATTTACATTTCGTTCCCTCGACACTTCTAGTAGCAACTATGCTGACACATTCAGTTGTACTGACAGCTTGGCCCTGTCTGTTAGGTAGTGTATAAGGATGCCACATTCCTAAATCATGACTTTCGCCACGAACACTCAAAATTTGGTTCATTCAAAACATTTCGAACATTGCTAATATGTTCAAGAATACATTCCAGAATCATTAACAGCTACTGAATTACTTTAGCCTGATGTGGCCCGTTTCTACTGGTTAGCTACTTACTCTTGCTACAAGGTCGGAAAATTTACGTTTGATTATCTTGAGATAAAGATAAATTTTTCGTGTGGGACAGTCCTGTTCAATATGGTCTGTTCAGTTGTATATGAAGCCTTTTGATAGTTACTCGTGAATGTAATGTGTGCTTCATAGCCACCAACGCTCATTACGAATCGGACCGATATTCTAGCTTCCATTTTTATTGATCGTATTTCATTTCGGAGGGGGAAAATATAAAAATCTGCCCAGACATCGTTCCGAATTGCACGAACGTTCCGTAACTCTGCGGTCTGATTTTTACTGTTCGTTTAGAACTGCCGCAGGGATTTTAAAAACATGCACATTTGTCAAGGTGCCTTCGACTGGACCGACACCCCCGGGAGGTGTCGACTGGACTAACGGTGAACTTAACACTTAGAGACAGGGCCTGTTGCTAATTTTAACTTAAAATTGCCAGTACATTCCCGCATTACTCACTTGTAAACGAAGTTAGAACAAAACTGAAACAGTGCTAAATTTCAAACTGTCCGCTTGATCTCTTGTTAGTTTCATATACGTAATTACCCTGTTCTGAATTAAGAGAGCTATTGGCTATGCGTTGTCCTTGGCGAATACCGGTTTCACATTATTATTCCGAGGGTAGGTTTCAATGTTTTTAAACTTCTTCACACACTTAGGAAAGCGTAAGGACTACCACTTTCGGGGTATTGTATTGTATGGAACTGTGGACCTAAAACCGACGGAGAGGCTTAGTCCCCGCCGTACCCCGCAGTGTTACACAACCCCACAACAGGCTACAGCAGTCCACTCACCCCACCGCCGCTGTTCGGTCCGGCCCCCAGTGGACAAACCCCCCCCCCCCCCTCCCGCGTTTACGTCTCCCACCAGACGAGTGTAAACCCAATGTTTAAGTGATAGAGTAATTATGGTGTACGCGTACGCGAAGAAAGTATTCGCGCAGCAATATCCGAGTGTAACTAAGGCGGAATAAGGGGAAATAGTCCGCATTCGCCGTGGCAGATGGGAAACCGCCTTCAAAACCATCCGCAGACTGGCCGGCACACCGGACCTCGACGTTAATTCGCCGGGCGGATTCGTGCCGGGGACTGGCACGCTTTCCTGCCCGGAAAACAGAGCGCTATACCGCACGGCTAACCGGGCGGGCTACTTTAGGGGTAACTCGTATGTGTAATAAACGCTATGCGAAAAGCACGAATAAAACGTAGCTTGTAATCACTGAATACAACACATGATTAAACAACCACGTGACTGACCGCTACGACCGCCGAGGAGGATGTACCACTAAGCCACGGGTACCATAACACATAATACACTGAAGAGCCAAGGGATCTGGCACACCTGCCTAATACCGTGTACGGTCCCCGTGAGCACGCAGAAGGGCTGCAACACGACGTGGCATGGACTCGACTAACGTCTAAAGTAGTGCTGGAGGGAATTGACATCACGAATCCTGCATGGCTGTCCATAAATCCGTAAGAGTAGGAAGTGTTTAAACTCAAAAAAATGATTCTGGAGCAACTCTGTAGAAATTCTGGACGTGTGGGTCGTCGCATTGTCCTGCTGGAATTGGTCAAGTCCGTCGGAATGCACAATGAACATGAATGAATGCAGGTGATCAGACAGGATGCTTACGTACGTGTCACTTGTCAGAGTCGTATTTAGACGTGTCAGGGGTGCCATCAGCTGCACACGCCCCACACCATTACAGAGCTTCCACCAGCTTGAACAGTCACCTACTGACTTGCAGGGTCCATGGATTCATGAAGTTTCCATACCCGTACACGTCCATTTGCTCGATAGAATTTGAAACGAGACTCGTCCGACCAGGCAACACGTTTCCAGTCATCAACAGTGCAATGTCGCTGTTAACGGGCCCAGTGCGGGGGCTCCGAAAGCCAATATCGATGATATTTTGTTGAATTGTTAACACTCTGACACTTGTTGATGGTCCAGCACTGAAATCTCCAGCAGTTTGCGGAAGGGTTGCACTTGTGTCACCATGAACAATTCTCTTCAGTCGTCGTTAGCCCCGTTCTTGCAGGATGTTTTTCCGGCCGCTGCGATGTCGGAGATTTGATGTTTTACCGGATTCTTGATATTCACGGTACTGTCGTGAAATGGACGTACTGGAAAATCCCCACTTCATCGAAAACTTGGAGATGCTGTGTCCCATCGCTCGTGCGCTCACTATAACACCACGTTCAAACTCATTTAAATGGTTGCGAAAACACACTTGACCTCTTAGCTACAAACAATCCAGAGCTAATAGAGAGCATCATGACTGATACAGGGATTATTGATCTCAAGGTCGTTGTAGCTAGGCTCAATACCGTTTCTTCCAAATCCACCAGAAACAAACGCAAAATAATTTTATTTAAAAAAGCGGATAAAGTGTCACTAGAAGCCTTCCTAAGAGACAATCTCCATTTCTTCCGAACTGACTATGCAAATGTAGACATGTGGCTCAAATTCAAAGATATAGTAGCAACAGCAACTGAGAGATTCATACCTCATAAATTGGTAAGAGATGGAACTGATCCCCCATGGTACACAAAACAGGTCCGAACGCTGTTGCAGAGGCAACGGAAAAAGCATGCGAAGCTCAGAAGAACGCGAAATCCCGAAGATTGGCTAAAATTTACAGACGCGCGAAATTTGGCACGGACTTCAATGCGAGATGCCTTTAATAGGTTCCACAACGAAACATTGTCTCGAAATTTGGTAGAAAATCCGAAGAATTTCTGGTCGTATGTAAAGTACACAAGCGGCAAGACGCAGTCACTACCTTCGCTGCGCAGTGCCGATTGTACTGTTACCGACGACTGTGCCGGTAAAGCGGAATTATTGAACGCAGTTTTCCGAAATTCCTTCACCAGGGAAGACGAATGGAATATTCCAGAATTTGAAACACGAACAGCTGCTAACATGAGTTTTTTAGAAATAGATACCTTAGGGGTTGCGAAGCAACTCAAATCGCTTGATACGGGCAAGTGGTCCAGATTGTATACCGATTACGTTCCTTTCAGATTACGCTGATACAATAGCTCCCTACTTAGCAATCATATACAACCGCTCGCTCACCGATAGATCTGTACCTACAGATTGGAAAATTGCGCAGGTCGCGCCAGTGTTTAAGAAGGGTGGTAGGAGTAATCCATCGAACTACAGACCTGTATCATTGACGTCGATTTGCAGTAAGGTTTTGGAGCATATATTGTATTCAAACATTATGAATCACATCGAAGGGAACGATCTATTGATACGTAATCAGCATGGTTTCAGAAAACATCGTTCTTGTGCAACGCAGCTAGCTCTTTATTCGCACGAAGTAATGGCCGCTATCGACAGGGGATCTCAAGTTGATTCCGTATTTCTAGATTTCCGGAAAGCTTTTGACACCGTTCCTCACAAGCGACTTCTAATCCAGCTGCGGGCCTATGGGATATCGTCTCAGTTGTGCGACTGGATTCGTGATTTCCTGTCAGGAAGGCCGCAGTTCGAAGTAATAGACGGCAAATCACCGAGTAAAACTGAAGTGATATCAGGTGTTCCCCAGGGAAGCGTCCTGGGACCTCTGCTGTTCCTGATCTATATAAATGACCTGGGTGGCAATCTGAGCGGTTCTCTTAGGTTGTTCGCAGATGATGCTGTAATTTACCGTCTAGTAAGGTCATCCGAAGACCAGTATCAGTTGCCAAGCGATTTAGAAAAGATTGCTGTATGGTGTGGCAGGTGGCAGTTGACGCTAAATAACGAAAAGTGTGAGGTGATCCACATGACTTCCAAAAGAAATCCGTTGGAATTCAATTACTCGATAAATAGTACAATTCTCAATGCTGCCAATTCAACTAAGTACCTGGGTGTAAAAATTACGAACAACTTCAGTTGATAATATTGTGGGGAAGGCGAGCCAAAGGTTGCGTTTCATTGGCAGGACACTTAGAAGATGCAACAAGTCCACTAAAGAGACAGCTTACACTACACTCGTTCGTCCTCTGTTAGAATATTGCTGCGCGGTGTGGGATCCTTACCTGGTGGGATTGACGGAGGACATCGAAAGGGTGCAAAAAAGGGCAGCTCGTTTTGTATTGTGACGTAATAGGGGAGAGAGTGTGGCAGATATGATACGCGAGTTGGAATGGAAGTCATTAAAGCAAAGACGTTTATCGTCGCGGCGAGATCTATTTACGAAATTTCAGTCACAAACTTTCTCTTCCGAATGCGAAAATATTTTGTTGAGCCCAACCTACATAGGTAGGAATTATCATCAAAATAAAATAAGAGAAATCAGAGCTAGAACAGAAAGGTTTAGGTGTTCGTTTCTCCCGCGCGCTGTTCGGGAGTGGAATGGTAGAGAGATAGTATTATTGTGGTTCGAGGAACCCTCTGCCAAGCACTTAAATGTGAATTGCAGAGTAGTCATGTAGATGTAGATGTAGTTCCCTCATTCACTACCAGCTGTGATCTGGTCATACCTGATGGATTCACATACTATGGCGCCAGGGTAATACCACTGCCATTCTTCAAAACATTGCACGAAAGAATCCCTCCTGATGTCGCCTTCATACTGACCAATGATGGTCACCCAGATTAGTGCAGAACTGCGATTCATCGCTGAACACAGCGCGGCCAATTCGTCATCATTCTATGCTTGCCGTTCGCGGCTTCACTCCAAGCACTGATGTTTGTGTTATGATATTAACGACAGCCTACGCATGAGATGATAAGTTCTCGACCTTATACAGGGTGTTAAAAAAAGCGGCGAATATTTGGAAAGGTGATAGTAACCACCAAACACGAAAAAAGACCAATAAACATGCATCGAGAAGCGTATACTTTCTGAGATCTCTGGACTTGCCCATAGCGGCATATGCATATACGCGCCTCCGTGACACATAAGGTGAACATAGAGGAAAGAAATGCATGTATTTCTGTATTGACGTACTCCAGTGCCTGAGCACTGAGTAGCCTACAGGTGCCGGCCGGAGTGGCCGTGCAGTTCTAGGCGCTACAGTCTGGAGGCGAGCGACCGCTCCGGTCGCAGGTTCGAATCCTGCCTCGACCATGGATGTGTGTGATGTCCTTAGGTTAGTTAGGTTTAATTAGTTCTACGTTCTAGGCGACTGATGACCTCAGAAGTTAAGTCGCATAGTGCTCAGAGCCATTTGAACCATTTTAGCCTACAGGTAGTTGTGTTGTTTTCATTGTGCTGTATGTACTATATGGTTCAAATGGCTCTAAGCACTATGGGACTTAACATCTGAGCTCATCATTCCCCTAGACTTAGAACTACTTAAACCTAATTACATCCATGCCCGAGGCAGGATTAGAACCTGCGACCGTAGCAGCAGCGCGGTTTCGGACTGAAGTGCCTAGAACCGCTCGGACACATCGGTCGGCTGTATATACTATAGTTGCAGTCTTGTCAGTGTGTGTTATTGTGCAGTAAATTACTTGCAAAGCACTTGCACTCCCTGTAGAGTTGTATCTCCTTACAAATGGCTTAATTGTTATACTGACTATTATTGTAATGTCGGTACTGTCCTGTACACGAATGGTTCAGTACATTGTCTTTTCGCTTCCATATGTTAGCAAGGGCAGTGTATAACTCCACAAGTGATATGACGGATATGATTTTCTGCTACGCAGGGCCGGCCGTGGCGTGCTCAACTTCACGGGGTTGTGTGTGGGTGCCACATGCAGTCCCTCGGCCCTTTCGGGTTTGCTCGTTCCTTCCCAGATATACAAGACAGCGCGACGTTGGATTTACTACTGAGGTGTGGCACTTTTCGGTCGGCACAAATCTCTTCGGTTCGGCAGAATCATGCTATCAGCGCTGTTTAACATTCACTGTTTGGTCGTGGTATGAAGGGAGTTCAGGTCCAATGGCTCCTGGCATAAAAAGAGAGTGTAGCACTGTATCGTCTCAAGCCTATGAAATTGCTGCGGTTCTCAAGACACACGTTATGCAGTCGCTTAAGAAATGGGCACTGCAAATTTAGTATGCAACGATAACACAATATACGTAGAAAGAATGTAAAGATTCAATTTTGATAATTAAAGAGCAAAAAATGACAACGATCGACACACGGGATTCATTCATCTGTGCATCAAGAAACACTTTGTGCTAAATTTGCGGATATACAGCACGTAAATAAACTAGCGCTATGAATAGTAACATTTCTGAAGTCCCACCCATTATTCCACAGTCAGTCGCAACAGCTTATAATGAAACTGAACGAAGGGTATGGAGATTTTATACATCACTGCAAAGTGCGTTGGTTAAAACACGGGGCATGTCTGGAATGATTTTTCGATTTAAAACTCGCTATTGTAGAACTTATGAAGGAAAAGGAGTGCAGGAGCGAAAATTTGAACATCCGGAGTACATTGCAGACCTCGCATTTTAAGTGGACTTGACTGCGCACTGCCCACAATAAGACATTGCAAGGTAGGAAACGACGTTTTGCTGATTTGGCGGGGAAGCATTTGAAAAGAAAATCGCATTATAGAAGGGACACAGTCTGACAAACTTAGTTCAGTTCCCTAAGCCCACTGATGTTTAAGAAAACATGAGTTCTGAAGAACTCATCACGGGGTTGAAAGAATTCCAAGGACAGTACCGTAAACGTTTTGAGGACATTGCAGTCTTCCATCTGTTATCGAGCCCTTTTCGAGACCGTTTGCTGTCCCAGTTGAAAGTGCCCCTGTGCGCGTGCGGATATGACTGATTGACATGCAACGTAATTCTCGTTCTAAAGACAAATGCTTTTACGTTAAAACTGTCCAGGACGTCTAGATTTCTTTTCTCAAATAGAATTTCCATGTCTCAATAATGAGGTTGCAAAATTTGTACAGTATTTCGATCGGTATGTGAAATACCTTTTTTCAATTACAAAGTCAAATAAGTCACGATTACATGGCTACCTGAATGCTAAAATCTGCGTGATTGTCTTCGTGTATTCGTATGTCGACACTTGGTACCAGATAAAAATTATATTACGTCTTCAGCGTCCCATAAATCATAAATAAAACTCGAAATTTGTTTTGTTTGTTATCTATTTTCTTGGGAAATGTGAAATATAAAACAAAGTTGTATGCAGTACGACTGCTCTGCAATTTAAATGTGGGGCTTTTGCAAGTTTCCTCCTCTCCTCCCTCCTCGCACTTACTTGTGATGAAGAATTTGAGTTAAGCAAAACATGGAAACCATGTAACCACTGTTATAGATATGTTAAATGTTACAGGATTCAGGTTGGCTTCTTACTTCTGTAGAGAAAATATGGAGAAAGGAGGACTTGCCACATCTGTTAGAAACTGTTTTAATTTAAATAATGTTGATGTTAATAAATTTCGCTCAGAGTAGCACTTAGAAGCTTGCACAACACAAGTACTATTTCATTATACGTCCTTCATAATAGTAAGTATTCACAGAGCACCTTCAGGAAACTTTACCCTCTTCATAAAAAAATCTGGAAGCTCTGTTGTCCCATTTCACAGCAAAAAACAAGGAAATAGTGGTTGCTGGTGATTTTAATGTGGATTTATCTTCATGAATACAGAGTGGCAAGCCATTAATATATATTAAGAACAATAAGAGGCCCAAGAAAGAACCATGTGGGACACCATTCTTGATACCTCCCCAGTTAGAGGACTCTGCTGATTATTGCACATTATCTGTACTGTTAATTTCAACCTTCTGCATTCTTCCAGTTAAGTATGAATTGAACCATTTGTTCACTGTCCCCCTCATACCACAACACTCAAGCTTATCTAGAAGAATTTCATGATTCACACAATCAAAAGCCTTTGAGAGATCACAAAATATCCCAATGGGTGGTGTTTCGGTTGTTCAATGCATTTAATATTTGATCAGTAAAAGCATATATAGCATTTTCTGTCGAAAAGTCTTTCTGAAAACGAAATTTGACATTTTGTTAGTACTTCATTTTTACAAATATGTGATGGTATTCTTGAATACATTACTTTTTCAAGAATTTTGGATAATGCTGTCAGATGTGAGATTGTGTGGTAGTTGCTGGCATCAGACCTATACCCTTTTTTATGAAATGGTTTAACAATAGTGTACTTAAGTCCATCTGGAAAAATACCCTGTGGCTGAGAATCCTACTTATTTGTTAGGAACAAGCTTTTAGTACTCTGTTGGAAATTCCATCAATTCCATGTGAGCTTTTACTTTTGAATGAGTTTATTATTTACCTAATTTGAGTAGAAGAGGGGAGTTGAATTTCAATTTTATCAAATTGCATAGGTACTGCCTCTTCTATATATTGCCTTGCATTTTCTAATGCAGAGCTGGATCCTATTTTCTCTATAACACTTAAGAAATGATTATTAAAAATGTTTCCTACTTCTGACTTCTTGTTTACCAACTTTTCATTGTGTTTGGTAGAAATACAGTGTCCATGTGACCTCGGTTGCCCTGTTTCCTTTTTAACAATATTCCAAAGTGTCAGACATAATACACATACTTCTGAGTTTTTAATAACTTTTCTTAATACAGTGCAGTAGTTGTTATAATGTTTCAATGTTTCAGGATCATTACATTACTTCTGACTCAAATGGAAAATACAAATCATTAATTAACAAAGATAGTTCTTTTGAAAATTGGTTTCCCCTAAAGGTAACTCAAATCAAACAGAAGTCTAAAACTAAACCATGGATTACACAAGGAAGAAATATATCATGTGGGACAGAAAAGAGGCTCTATCTACTATCTAGGAACAACTCTGAGTTTAGCATTGTAATACATTACAAAGAATATTGCAAAATATTGAAGGAAGTAATACAGAAATCTAAGCAACTATATTATGAGAAAAAGATAATTACATCAGGCAACAAAATAACAACTATATAGGATAGAATGGAGACAAGTGAGGCCAAAGAGGAAGAGGAACAGACAGCTCTAAAAATTAATGAGACATTGGTAACAAGTGCATATTGTTTTCCCAAGGTCTTAAACAAGTAGTTTATTTCTGTTACTGACAGCTTGGGGTTATCAGGTTCAGTAAACAGTGTAATGAAACATCTGAGACCAGTCTTTATGAATAACTTTAGTGAAATGGAAGTGACACTCACGTCTCCCAAAGAAGTGGTATCCACCATAAAATCCTTAACATCAAAGTATTTGTGTTTCTTAATGGTTCAGATATATGGAAGGCTGTTTAAACATACAGTGAGAATGTAATTAATTCATTAGATAACAATTTAGAGGTTACTGGCATTTTCTGTGACATGTCAAAAGCCTTTGACTATGAATGACATATCAACGAAGTTAAACAAAGAGCACTCGTGCGAATTGAGATCTATCTTAAGTTGTTTGTGTAATCAGTCTCTTATCAGCGGAATATTTCCAGACTATCTAAAATGTGCTGAAGTTAAGCGAACAAACAAAGAACAGACAGACCCCGGGAATTCGAAGGAAGCTGAACCGCACAGCTTAATAATGCATGTTGATTTCTACCATCCGAAAGATCGTAATATGTGGCCATAAGACGTATTCCAAAATTCCACAGTCAACTGACATTAGTGATACAGCCACTTAGTTGCATGCACAGTGCAATGGCAGATCAAGAAAATGAGAACGACCGTTGAATAGTGTATGGACCCCCCAATTTTTGCAAATAATCCGGCCTTAATTCTGTGTTAAGGGAAGTACGTATGACGGAATTGGTCACAAAGTGATACTTTCGGATTATTATCTCTTATTAATATTTGATCTCTCCTGAATAATTTGATGCATTATTTGTCGTAAAATTCCAATTGGAAGTCTAGTTTTTATCATTTCAAAGTTAATAGTGCGTGTGTAAAACTATCCTGTCGTTCTGCACTGACTTGCCTAAGTATCTCTATCTCTTGAACTATTCAATCTGGAAGGCTGTGGTTTTCAACTATTTATTCCTTGAAATCATGTTAATGTTCGTGTTAAAAGGTTGGATGCACTGTGTAAACAGAAATGGCGGTATAGCAAATGCATTTTGTTTATTTACTTTGTGGTTGTCGTGTTTCATAAGTTTTGAACTGAAAACATAGTGGTTTGGTGCGTTATTATACGCTCTTATACCTCTTTTCAACATGACGAAAAGAAAGGGTTGTTTTAAGAAGCGACGTTTGCATGGAAATCAGCATATCACAAAATCTGAATCCAGTGTTGATCCTGAAATAGATTTTTCACAGACCCGTGATAAGGACACGCTTTACTTGTGGTTCGAAGAGGAGGAAACTTGGAGACCATGAGGATTTATTTATTGGCAAATGGCTCTGAGCACTATGGGACTTAACAGCTATGGTCATCAGTCCCCTAGAACTTAGAACTACTTAAACCTAACTAACCTAAGGACATCACACAACACCCAGTCATCACGAGGCAGAGAAAATCCCTGACCCCGCCGGGAATCGAACCCGGGAACCCGGGCGCGGGAAGCGAGAACGCTACCGCACGACCACGAGCTGCGGACTTTATTGACAAAGATCAAAATAGTTTAGGTTATGTTCTTTTAGATTTGAGTGTGTTAGGACAAGTTTTGAAAGATGCTGTATAATGTTAGGTTCGTGGTGGGCAAATTAGCACCTCTGAGGACTCATCTGCAAGGACTGGACTGGCTAAAAAACTTGATATTCAGTGCGAAGTTTGCAGGCTCTCGACATCATTTTGGACTTCTGAAAACTGCAAGAATGACTTGTTTGAGAGCAATGTTAGATTCCTGTATGGAATGAGGTGCATTGGGAAAGGATTGATTGCGCAGCTGAAGAAGTATTAAGTGCAACGCTGAACTTGCCAAACCCACCAACCTGATCAAGTAAGTACACAGATGTAATTGGTGAATGTGTCAAATCTGTTGCTGTTGCTTCTATGAAAGCTGCTGCTAAATGAGCAGTAGAATTAAATAACACAACAGACTTATCTGTGGCAGTTGATGGCACATTGCAGAAGAGGGGTCACACATCAAAAAATGCAGTTGCAACTGTCACTAGTGTTGACACAGGTAAAGTTTTAGACATTGAAGTGCTAACTAAATACTGCCATCAGTGTAAATCAGTTTATGAAACAAGCGAAAGCCATAAAACAAATTGCGGTAAGAATTATGAGGGAACTAGTGGGGGTATGGAGGCTACTGCAGTTGTTTCTATGTTCAGATGTTCACAACGGGAAAGAGGTGTGTGTTACACTGAGTACTTGGGGGATGGTGATTCAAAAGCTTACAAATCAGTAGAGGAAAGACAACCTTATGGTAATAAGCCGATTGTTAAGATCGAATGTGTGGGCCACGTTCAAAAACGGGTCGGAACACGTCTCCGAAAACTGAAGCAGACAGAAGGAAAAGAGAAGTTATCAGATGGAAAGACTCTAAATGTTAAAGGAAGACTTACAGACAAAAACACTGATGAACTCCAGCATTATTATGGAATGGCAATAAGAAACAATACACATGACCTACAAGGGATGAAACGAGCAGTGTAGGCTACATTCTTCCACAAATCTTCCACTGATGATACACCTATACATGATCTTTGTCCACCTGGCGCTGATTCATGGTGCAAGTACCGCAAAGTTCAGGCAGCGGGTAGCGAGGAACAATTTAGGCACAAAAATAGCATACCATCTGCAGTGATGGAAGCTATTAAACCAATATATAGATAATTAGCTCATCCTGACCATCTTTCCAAATGTCTCCATGGTCGAACACAAAACCCGAATGAGTCTTTGAGTAATGCAATTTGGACCCTCATACCAAAAAATGTCTTTGTAGGAAGGAAAACTCTATGCTTGGGTGTTTGTGATGCTGTGATAACGTTTAATGATGGTATAAAGGGAAGAATTGGGGTACTAGCGGAACTTGGTATCACTCCAGGTGTCAACACACTGCAAGCCTTTCAGCGAATGGATCGACTTAGGATCATGAAAGCCCAACGTGGAGCAGAAGAAATGACTAAAGAAGCAAGAGGCAGGAAAAGAAGGAAGCTTCTAGGTTTGCAGGATAGTCAAGCACAGGATTCAGATAATGCTGATTATGGGCATGTCTGTTTCTAGAAGCTGGCATGTCTCCATGTGTAATAAGTTAATATCAAATAAAATGTTTGAACTTGATTTGCCGGAAATGACATTTTTAAAATTACTTGACCCATTATCTCAGGAACTATTTGAGATACATATCTCTAATTTTACACTATGTTACCACTTAGTATACTGCAGCTACTGAACCTCCCTCTAACGGGTTTTTACTTACGGAAGAAAAAGTGAACTTCTAAAAGAAAATATTGAACAGCATTTTAAAAAAATTATAACTAGCTAATTATTTCTCTGTACATTTCGATTCTGGTTCAGCAATCAGAAAAGGAGTGATACTATACATCCCAAAAATTTCAGATCTCTATCTGTCACAGGTTCTGAGATAATGGGTCATCAGTACTGCAAATTGAACGCTGTGGGTATAGGACGTACGCACTCCCCTTAAACTGTGCAAGACCTGGATAGGTTGAAACAGAGCGAAATGTATTATTTTTAAATTAGTAGTCTTCAACAAAATATATTAAGATGAAAACTTTTCCTGTTGAATCTTATGTATACTCATCACTGTTACGACTTACACAGCACTCCATGAGTATGCTCACGACTGTCAGCAGGTCCAGAATGCAGATGTAGCAATTCTACGGCCGCATGTTTGCACACAAATTCCATAACTTGTGAATGTGGAGAGGGTGTACAATAAAGTACAGAATGCGTTGAGAACAGCCGAATTTGGTGGCTAAGATACCAACATAAGTGCTCCTAAAACCATAGTAATACGACTGACTTTTATACCACAGTTAGTTATAATGGTTTCTGTGTGGAAAAATGCGCTGTAATAGTTCTTAAAGACATGTGGCTGATCTGGTGCAGCTGGTAGGCTACTATTAGTTATAATCGTGCATTCATTCCATAGATTCTAACAGTGGGTCCCATGGTGAATTCAGCAACCTAGTAGCAGTAGATTTCTATTATAGATAGAAATAAGTTCCCAACTAGCTGCAGTAGTTGTAGATTCATATAAATTCTCAAGTAGCTGTGCCACATCCACCACACACTTTATTATTCTTTAACCGATATTGCTTTTTGGTCTGATAAAAATTTGACATCGATGTAGATGAAACATTAAGCCTCAATCAGCCTTCCTATTAACAGAAAGTGATCTAATGTCTGGACTAACATTGTGTTTTAAATGATTTTTAAGCGGTTCTTCAAATAAAATGTAAACTGCAAATGTTTTTATCCAATATTACCAGTCGATTTAAAAATAGTGGCAGATGAACAATCTGAAGGTGTGAAAGATATGTGAAAGGTTCTCATATTCTTAACCAATTGGCGGGATAGTGGGCCTTATCTTTGTGAACGTACTTGCTTCCATAGGATTTCTAAATCAGTTTTTGATGAATGTATCCATCTTCCCTTCAATGGAGGTGATTGTGCAGGACTTTTACGTTCAGTTGATGTGATGTGGAACAACTGCACGTACACATTAAGAAATTCTATAAACTCACTAAGTTCTAGGACATTGAGATATGTTTGTAGTGTAGATTAGGTCGAGGGGAGATTAATTTTGTGAAGGCTACCTGGAAGTGTTCTTGAGGACAATATTATGGAAATGGAAGAGGAGGTAGAAGAAGATGAAATGAGAGATATGATACTGCGTGAAAAGTTTGACAGAGCACTGAAAGACCTGAGTCGAAACAAGGCCCCGGGAGTAGACAACATTCCATTAGAACTACTGATAGCCTTGGGAGAGCCAGCCCTGACAAACCTCTACCATCTGGTGAGCAAGATGTATGAAAAAGGCGAAATACCCTCAGACTTCAAGAAGAATATAATAATTCCAATCCCAAAGAAAGCAGGTGTTGACAGATGTGAGAATTACCGAACTATCAGTTTAATAAGTCACAGCTACAAAATACTAACACAAATTCTTTACAGACGAATGGAAAAACTAGTAGAAGCCGACCTCGGGGACGATCAGTTTGGATTCCGTAGAAATACTGGAACACGTGAGGCAATACTGACCTAACGACATATCTTAGAAGAAAGATTAAGGAAAGGGAAACCTACGTTTCTAGCATTTGTAGACTTAGAGAAAGCTTTTGACAATGTTGACTGGAATACTCTCTTTCAAATTATAAAGGTGGCAGGGGTAAAATACAGGGAGCGAAAGGCTATTTACAATTTGTACAGAAACCAGATGGCAGTTATAAGAGTCGAGGGGCATGAAAGGAAAGCAGTGGTTGGGAAGGGAGTGAGACAGGGTTGTAGCCTATCCCCGCTGTTATTCAATCTTTATACTGAGCAAGCAGTAAAGGAAACAAAAGAAAAATTTGGAGTAGGAATTAAAATCCATGGAGAAGAAATAAAAACTTTGAGGTTCGCCGATGACATTGTAATTCTGTCAGAGACAGCAGAGGACCTGGAAGAGCAGCTGAATGGAATGGACAGTGTCTTGAAAGGAGGATATAAGATGAACATCACGAACATCAACAAATGCAAAACGAGGATAATGGAATGTAGCCGAATTAAATCAGGTGATGCTGCGGGAATTAGATTAGGAAATTAGATGCTTAAAGTGGTAAATGAGTTTTGCTATTTGGGGAGCAAAATAACTCACGATGGTAGAAGTAGAGTGGATATGAAATGTAGACCGGCAATGGCAAGGAAAGCGTTTCTGAAGAAGAGAAATTTGTTAACATCGAGTATAGATTTAAGTGTCAGGAAATCGTTTCTGAAAGTATTTTTATGGAGTGTAGCCATGTATGGAAGTGAAACGTGGACGATAAATAGTTTGGACAAGAAGCTTTTGAAATGTGGTGCTACAGAAGAATGCTGAAGATTAGATGGGTAGATCACATAAGATTGGGGAGAAGAAGAGTTTGTGGCACAACTTGACCAGAAGAAGGGATCGGTTGGTAGGACATGTTCTGAGGCATCAAGGGATCACCAATTTAGTATTGGAGGGCAGCGTGGAGGCTAAAAATCGTAGAGGGAGACCAAGAGATGAATACACTAAACAGATTCAGAAGGATGTAGGATTCAGTAGGTACTGGGAGATGAAGAAGCTTGCATAGGATAGAGTAGCATGGAGAGCTGCATCAAACCAGTCTCTGGTCTGAAGTCCACAACAACATCAACCTGGAAATGTTTCAGACAAAGTTTGACCTATGAATATTTTACATTAAGTGGGAAAATGGTGGGTAAATTGAATTATTTGTGCACTGAACACTGGAGGCTACATAACACTTCACTCCATACATCTACATGTTAGAGTAAAGTTGTAACAAATGGTCCCTTAAACAGTAACAAATCGCCCCAAACTCTGAAAAATTTAGCGATCCTGAGGATACTAGTGTAGTTTGCATCGTTCTAAGTTTAGAATTCAAGATGGCTGTCCGAGAGGACTCTCTGTAACATCATCAATGACATCAAAATCCAAGATGGCGATTGAAATTTGTGGGCCTTGGGATACAGGTGCAGCCTGCAATGTTTCCAGTCAAAAAATGTTCTTGTAGTTTCTGTGGCACTGAAATTATCTATTCTCCACCACTCACCCTCAGCATATTCTCATGGGGCGAACTCAGCAGACATGTTCAGTACACCATAGTGGAAGACAGATCATCACGATGCATCATCAGAGATCTCCAGACAGAAAACTCTAAGTCATACAGTTAACTGTAAGAATTAAACCATGAATCTTTGTGTCATTGTTTATTACTATTGTTATTCATCAATTGTGTGTGTGTGTGTGTGTGTGTGTGTTTATATTTCACCATTTTCATTTATTTCTCCCTCATCACAATGGGTCCAAACATATCTGATGCATTGTCTGATATATCAGAGCTGCTTCAGAAATCAGGTCAGCACACGGATTCCGTTATGCAACACTTGATATATTGGAGCAGGAAACAGAATTCTTTCCACACTTCAAGTTTCCAATAAATCCAACATATGCACTGACTGTCACCCTCTGGCATCAACACTGCATAGTGTATCTGACAGACTGGAACAGAAATCACCACATCAGGCAGAATTGTTTCCAGACATTCAGTTTCCACTGTACCAACACCTGTCAACTCACCACCAAAGTACAGCATAGCGCAACTATGAAAGTGGTGTTACTCTTGGCAGTGCACAAGTTGAATTCGAGTGACAGCAAACACACCATTGTAGGCTTGTCCTCTAATCATAAGTTCAACACTGCCGTAAATTTTGAAAATCCCAGATTTAGTGACAATAAATTAGTGTTTTCAGACTATGAATGGTATCAATTACGTCTGAAATCAACACAAATAACTGCAATGTTCAACACTGAAACGCTTACAGTGTTACTAGATTGTCATACAATGTGTTGTTGGGGGCTATCCAAGATCAGTTAAAATATACATTTAGAATACCGTACTGTGCCCTTATTTTCAGGAATTTATAATCATAAACTTGATGTAGTCTAGCTCAGCCATTCACTTTGTGATATATGAGCATCTTGGGTGGTGGGAGTATGTATGTAAGTATTTTTTGGAGATGTTTGGCACGCACTTACAAAGCTTACCCATCAGAACACATCACAGGAAGTCTTTGTTAGTAATTTTGATGCAGTTGTGTTTACGTATGCAGTATGTATAATCCATCAGTATTATGACTACCTGATGTTTTCCTTATCTGTATATCCCATAATGTAACATTATAGGTGCCGAGAACACTAATGGCTTTAGAATTTTCCGCTATTTTAAACTTAGAGAAAGTGATTAGACAGCTGTATAGGCTGGCATAGTATCCAAGGAACCGCCATCTTGGATTATATCGTCATAAATGCTGCCCCAGTATCACAGGTACCATAATCTCCGATTCTAACGCCGTATAGGCTGACACAGTATGCTCAGATGAATTCATTGGGCTATTTACCATAATTCTGAAGTTTAACTACTTTAAATTTAATGGGGACATTTATTCCCAACAAGAAGGTCTCAGTATGGGGAGCTCAGTATCGGAAATTCTGGCAGACATCTTCATTAATTATCTAGAAAACAAATTCTTTTCTGAAAATCCTGTGCTAGCGGACAAAATTGTGTGCTACTGAGGTACGTAGATGACACACTGCTGCTAATACAGGGTAACGATGATGTCATCAACACCGTAGTAGCCTTATTTAATAATTTGCATCAGTCAATTAAATTTACGTGTGAGACCGAAATAAATAAGTCTAATACTTTTCTAGATCTATCAATTCGAAATGAAAATAGGAGGCACACATTTGGTATATTTTGTAAAGAGAGTTGTACCGATGGCATTGAGGATTTTACTTGAAACCACCCAGTTCAACGTAAAAAGGCGTTTCTCAATTTTGCTATCAATCGGTGGTTTAAAATTCCGCTGTCAAAAGACGAACACGATGCGGATATGGCCACAATAAGGCACATTGCAAAAGTAAATAACTATCCAAGGGACTTTGTAGATGCTATATATAAGAACATAGCCAATGAATAAAAAAATAGGATGACGCTTTACATTAATAATACGGTTTCTAAAGAACGTAGTAAGTTTGTCAGCTTACCTTACTACGGAAAAATGAGCACTAGGATTGCAACTATCCTTAGAAAGTACGATATGACAGTGTCTTTTGGTACCAAAAATAACTTAGGATGTATTTTTCAAAACTCTGTAGACGTGAAGAAAACATGTTTCATGCATCTGGAGTTTATAAAATTGATTGCCCAGACTGTAGTGCCTGTTATGTTGGCCCAACAGGAAGGAGGCTGGAAATCAGGTTTGGGGAACACGTCGCATTGGGAAGAAAAGATACCATGGAAAAATCGAGTATGGCGGCGCATTTGCTTACGACAAAACATAAGGTGTCGATTTTGACATCCAATGTGAGGTTGCTGCATAAGTGTGAGAAGGGCGGGTTACTCGACCTCCTGTAAGAGCTCTAAATCTTCTACCATCACAAAAAAATATTGGCCGCAACCTGATTAATGATCAGGTTGTTGTAAAAAATTGTTCGAGGGCTTGTTGCTGGGGACTGGTGTAGGGTTTGACCCAGGGGAACGAGGTAATACCTACCGTCTTGCCAATATGTAGCAACCATCTGCATTATACTATACGAGTGCGATAAGTATAAATCTGAACCAACAGAACTTCTTCCATGATATGTTAGGTCAGATGCATAAACAGCATTATTAACAGCAATTCCATGTATTGGTTGTTTTACATTTACAAGGAAAATCGGCTTTAAGGAAGAAAGAGGTTAGCACCCTCTATATCTGTAGCGGAATAGCCAAATTGTAATAACCATGCATCTGACTGATGTTTGGCGCCATCTATGAACCATTAAGTGAATATGGCGAACAATAAACTTATTATGTTTTAATAAAGGGAGATATAATATAAAAATAAATATATTTAAGCCATATCAACCAATAGATGTATACAGCATGTATCTTCCAGTGTTTTATAATTTTAAAACATGTTTTTAAAAATTTAAAAAGTTTTACCCACCTGACGTAATTTAAATGTTTTAATAATGATAACGGATTCACAAGGAGTGAACTTGGAAATTTTATTACTTGATGGTAAATATGAAATAAGCCAGACGACAATGCATGAATTTTACTTATGTTCCATTTTATGTAATTAAATTTGAAGTGGTTTACTTCCATTGAAGTTTATATGGAGTTCACATAGATGGCGCCTTGTAACCAACCGATGTGTTCTCCACACAGCCCGCCTTCCACAAACATTAGTATTCAATGAACTGTGGATGAAGCCCTACCAACAGGCATTACATACATTGATCAAAAATGATAGTGGTATGTAATATACAAACCATATGAGTTAAGCCATCAATTGCAACTTTTTTATGACATCATCTAACTATATACCTGTTGTATTCTTAGCATTGAGAATGGCTACTTTCTAGCGGAAATCTAGACCTGCCAATAAAATTTCAAAAGGACGACTGATAGCTGAAATCTATTTTTTACAAATATTGCATGATGTAACTGATGATGTCATAGGGGAGGGGGAGGGGAAATGTGGCAATTGTGCACGGTGTCCCAGAACACACTTAGCTGTACTATTGCCAACAATGGGCTGAACCACACTAGTGTTCGGAAGTGCTCCTGTCATAGTACTTTCTTGTGAGCCACAGTACTCTGTAGTTATAGAAGAAAGTTGTGCTATCGTGATTCAGTTAACACCCAAATAGAGCATGAGACAACCAGTGTGCAAAATGAAGTCACTCATCCGCTTTGGAAAAAGACAGGCAATTTAGAATTTCGTTGAAAAATTTCATCGTTCCTCATCCCATAATTCACATTTAACTTCTTGGGAATGGGATAACGATTTAATAAAGTAATGTTCGTGATCCTAAACGTTAAAATACTAATGTTTGAACCTTTACAACCAAGTCATTATTGAACACTCATTGATCTGACGAAGAGAACTACAAGGCGGAATATTACTACAAACCGAAAGGAATGTTGTACTCTTGTTTGTCAAGATGGCACGTCCAGTGATTATGCACCGGGTAGTTGTTGCTATGACATATAAGCAGTTTACACTCATTCAAAATCATGTAAAGACTGAAATTACCATTTGTAATCATTCGTTACAGGTCTCAATATTGTTCAAGTATCTCCAAGGTGGTGATGATGATGTTTCGTTTGTGGGCAGTTCAACTGCACAGTCATCAGTGCCCCTGCAAAGCCCCAATTTGTTCACAGTCCAATTTTTTACACGGTCCAATCTACTTTCTGTCACGAATAATGATGATGATAATGATGAAATGATGAGGGCAACGCAGATACCCAGTCCCCGGGCAGAGATAATCCCCAACCCGGCCGGGAATCGGACCCGGGACCCTGTGATCCAGAGGCAGCAACGCTAGACACTAGACCACAAGCTGCGGACATCTTTATGGTGAATATGATTTCGGCTCTACAGGTTGGAAAGACATTGTTTGTCCTACCATTGCTGAACGACCAGTAAGTTTTATAGCACATTGTAGCTATGTCATTTGCACCGACAGGAGCATAGAAAATAAATTTCTGATCTCACAAGCTCTACTTACCAACTTCAGACAATCCTTTATTAGCTGTGACGATCGACAGATGGCAATGCACTGCAGCAGCCACACCGTGCCGTGGTCGAGCAGCATGCTGATTGTGAGAGTGTACGCCACAGCTAGATTTGGCTGCGCTAAATTGAATATAAACAGCTCTCCCATAACTACCAGGAAAGTGACTACCGGCACCGCCATTGTTAAGAACATTGACAGGCGCCACAGGCTGAGTTTCAGTTGTGTCCCTGTAGTTCTCAAAAACATCTCCTGAAACAAAAAAAATTAGAAATGGAACAAACCAACTCTCTTTGCGGATGACATACACTATAATTACACACAAAACACCGGATCTCCTCTTGAGGGTCGGTTCAAGAACATTTTTTCGGAGAAGCGATACATCGTGTGGCAGCTTCCTCTCCCTCCTCCCTTTCCCTCAGATGATAGTTGCGTTTCCTTGGACTCTTGGCAAGAAATTAAAAAGGAACCTCAACGTTGTGATATTGCAAACAGGTTGCTTTCTTTCAAAATAAGTACTACACAGGCATTCGTCTGCAACAAAAATAAATTTCTGAATGGTGAAGGAATTTAATTTAATATTTAATTATAAAATTTCTGAATATCATTCCTATGCTGAATATCAAAAGAAGAAATTATTCATTTCCTTTTAAGATAATAGCTAAGATCTTAAGATCTTAGTGAAAGCAGAAAGTATTTACACCAATTGTATTCTTCTAGCTTCAATGAAATTGTGCTATCTATTAAACTGAGTGGAAAGGAGGAAAATGTAAACTTTTTGTTATTTTTTTTTTTTTGCTTAATACTGGAACTTTTAATTCTATAATTTACGAACTACTTCACATTCCATTTGGGAAAAATGAGTCAGAACTACAAAAAATATCTAATTTTAAACTGACATGTTAAACAGCGTGGGTTGTATGTTACATGTGAAGAAAACGCACCAGTATGTAGCTAAGTTTCAGAGAATTTGCCATGAAAGTAGCTGAGCACTGATAAACATCATCAATGTGTATGCAACTGAAAAAAAAAAACACTTTTTGTATGATATGAAACAGAAATATTCTATTATTAAAGTCACGTAAAATTCCTACAGTTGTTCAGTATATATACTGACTATTTTTCCTTTGGATACAAACATTATGGTGAAGTTTTTCTACCCTTTAACTTAACAAACTATTTCAAAATACAATCTAAACCTAGTCCCTTCAATGTATCGCTTTCAATAGCTGAAACTGATAGTCAACGCAACCATTCTTGGGAAAGGATTGACTCTGTGTAGTCCACTCATAGTAAGAAAAATTAGGGGAAAGATTAGTGTGCTCGCAAATGAGTGTAATGAATATCATACTAAAAATCCTGATATGATAGGTTGTGAGCGTAGGAATGGGGAGGGGCACTTAAAGATCATACACCCTGCTGCAACTGAGCTGCTTTTCTCACAGTAACGCCCAAAATGATTGATGGCGTTACGGTTGGTATCCTAGCATGACATTATTATAATTTAGGGTGACTTTGAAAGTGTGTAGTTTAAAGTATAGCAATCCGTGTTTCTTACCTACATGAATGTACATTTGTACTATTCACTAAGGTACTCGTATTTCATCGTAATGTTATGAAGTCGCCAACGTGTAACTGGATATTTGGCATAATCAGTTGAAGACAGCAAACTTTTGTACTGTAGTATAAAGTTAATCTCCTAGCATGGGGGTCAGTATAATGTTTGACTCACTTGCTTTGCTACAATTTGCTGTAAAATGACGACGTATGAGCTGCAATGTCATGTAATCTCCATAGTGCTTTAGCAGTAGATGACAAACGTTACCGTATAACAGTGGATGGATGAATGGGGAGCTCACTGGCACTGCTTTTTGCAAGCATAAGCCGTTGTCATTGCCAACATTGTGGGAATAACATTTTTTTACTTTGGTAGCTGTCGTCGACAAGTGCACTTTAAGCTGTAAGTTAGATGGGCAGTAGTGCCCAAGTGTGTTTTGCTAAGTTATAGAACCAGTTTATTTATTTTTTAGGAATTAAATGCGTAGTATTAAGACCGAACTGCACTTGTCAACTAATTTATGACTCATTCTTGTAGTGCCAATAAGCGAGCTGCATCTGTTTTTATAGGTAATATAGACAATTTAGTTAGACAGTCTAAAATGGATCTTCACAAATGCTGCTTCACGTATAAGTTTTATCAGTAGTGGCAGCACGTGAACATGTGTATTTTTTAAATCTTATAGAGCACTTAAACTACAACAGCAGCTCTATATGTGTTATGTGCTCAAAATTTACATATTTTGTGAAATAATAGAATTTTATTTTTGTGCAAAGTTCAGTTTTTCGTTCACAATCAGAGGTCTGTAATTATACTTGCATATTATGATAATCAGTGTGATTCGTATTCAAAATCCTTACTTACTTTGGTAATTTTATTTCAGTGCCGAAGAGATATCGACCTTTCGTCTCTATCTTTGGCCACGTTTCACCTCTGCCTTGTTCCACTAGTGTCTCTGCGTATGTTTTGCGTAGTATCTAAACATTTCACTTTGTTTGTAACGAAGTTATACATTTAAAGTGTTACACTACAATAAAGATATCATAAAAACACTTTATTTCCATTCTGTAATGGTGCTTGGTCAGTTCATTTGGCTGTGGCTATGTTATGTGTTCTTTACATGTCATATTATGGAGAATTACGACTAAATTTTTGGTATTACTCAGTAGTTGATTGTTGAAAATATAGACTGTAAACGTTTAGAGATCCTTAGCTCAATGGGACTGATAACCTCAGATGTTAAGTCCCATAGTGCTCAGAGCCATTTGAACCTTAGCTCCATAACTTCCATTGGAAAATGTTGCATCCCTTCTCAAAAGTCGTTTTCGTACATAACCGTGATTAGGTCTAAATCATTTGTGATAAAAAGAAACAACTGAAAAGCGATAGCATCGATCATATTTCTCTAGTGCATAACTCTCTAAAGTACTGAAGGAGGACTAGGAAATGCCGTTAAGGTCCTAGCCCCGATAAAGGTAAACTCCTGATCTACACCTCCACGCTGTAGAGAGTGGGCAACGTCACATCATGTGATGGCTAACGTAGACAGGCACCGAGGGATGACTGGGATAAGTCATCACCCCAGCATTTGCTGGGCAGGGCACCCTCTTGCCCTGGAAATGAGAAATCATTTCCAAAGGCGGAAGAACAAGCTGATGGTCAACGGCATAGGATGTGGAGGGCAAGGGGAAACCACCGCATTAAAGAACTACGGTTATCCCAAGCACCAGCAGTAAACCATGCCAGTATCTTCTGTAAAATTTTCAGGAGATAAATAGTCCCCTAATCGGATCTCCGTGTGATACAGACAAGGTGAAGGAAAAGAATCCCAATTTTAACATAGCAACTTGGAATGTGAGAACATTGCTTCAGTGTAGCAAACTAGAAAGCCTAGAACTTGAAATGGAACGAGTTTAAATCGACAGCCTAGGCATATCGGAGATGAGATGCCCCAACCAGGTGATTTCTGGTCTGAAGAATACGGATTCATTCACACCGGAACTGACCAAGATAGACCAGGAATAGGATTTGGAATAATTTTGAGGAAAAACTGTGGCTCGCATCTCAAGGGATATGTGCAACATAGCTCTCGAATAATACTAGTAAAACTTGAAACTAAACCAAAGGTCACTGTGATAACACAAGTATACCTGCCAACATCCAAAGAAGAAGATGCAGTCGTTGATGAAATATATACGAAGAAATAAGTAATGCGATGAGAAATGTTAAGGGAGATGAAAACCTGGTTGCCATGGGGGACGGGAATGCGATTGTGGGTGAAGAACCGGAGGAAGGAATAAGGAACTGTTGGCAAATAAGGACTTGGAAGAAAAAATGAAAGAGGTATCGACTAATCGAGTTCTTCTCGAGGCACCAGTTAGTTGTTGCCAACACACTTTTCAACATCATAAACGAAGAAGACAGTAAAACTTAAATGGGAACTAGAAAAACTGAAAACCGAGTGACTGGCAAAGTGATATGCTCACGAAACAGACAACCTAGCTAAAATTTTCAACATGGTGGAGTAAATGAAGACTGGGATCAAACTGGCCTTGGTATATGCAAATCAGCAGAAAAGATAGGTGGAAAAACTAAACCCAAAAACAAGAGGAAATGGATTACAGCAGATGTTATTGAGCTTACAGAAAACAGGAGATTATACAAAAATGCAAGTGATGAACAAGGAAAGAAATTTAGTCAGTAAAGAAGCTAGGAAAGCAAAGAAAATTTTTTGAGGAAATGTGCAGTGAAGTGGAAGAAAATATGCAAAACGGAAGAACTGATTTAACCTACAGAACAGCAACTAAATTTTTTAACAACCGTAAAACAACACTCTCAGGCACAATAGAAATTAAAGAGGGGAAAATGGTGTTTGGTGAAGACATGTTGAAGAAACGGAAAGGATTCATAGAGGTGTTGTATGCCAGAACACCTCTTTCGGAGGAAGTAGTAGGAAGAGAAGAGCAAGTACACGAAGATGACAAGGGAGATGACATTCTGCAAGAAGAATTTGACAAATCTCTAAAAGAACTTCGGGACAACAAAGCAACGGGTATTGATGAAATCCATGCAGAACTAATTAATAATTCTGGTGACAGCATGAAAACGATGCTACTTAAACTTATTTGGTCCATCTATAACACAGGGGTGATACCGACAGACTTGCAGAAATACATCATTTTTCCTATACCAAAGAAGGCAGCAGCTACAAAATGTGAACAGTACGGTACTTCAAGCATAAAATCACATGCATCAAAAATTCTCATAAAAATAATTTTGAATAGAATTGAAGAGAAGGTGGAGTATGTGCTGAGTGAAGATCAGTTTGGTTTCAGAAGGAGATGGGAAACAAGAGAAGCGATTCTGGCACTGAGGCTCCAAAAGCAATTACAGAAAAACAAACCAACTTATATTGCCTTTGTAGACCTGGAAATAGCGTTTATTAACGTTATCTGGCAAGAGACGTTCAGAGTGCTGAGGAAAAGTGGAATGAAGTACAAAGACATCAGTGTGATTTCTCAGTTTCTATAAGAATGAGGTGGCAGAGACTAGGAACTGTCACCAGTAACAAGAAGCAAATATTAGAAAAGGCGAAGACAAAGATGTGCTCTCTCTCCTCTTACATTCA
The DNA here is from genome assembly GCF_023898315.1 of Schistocerca nitens. Taxonomy (NCBI): domain Eukaryota; kingdom Metazoa; phylum Arthropoda; class Insecta; order Orthoptera; family Acrididae; genus Schistocerca; species Schistocerca nitens. The sequence goes on from NC_064618.1 coordinate 488,255,743, forward strand.
CCGCTTAAATTCAGGAAGCTATAGACCTAGTTCCAGAAACCGCTGAGGTGCGGATCAAAATTAATGGGCAGAAGATAGACATGCTACGTCATGCAGATGATATTGCTATAGTCACGGAGACAAAGAAGTCCTCAGCACAATGGAAAGGATTCTATGCAATCAGTATGGAATGAGAATGGACAAGAAAAGACTAAAGTGATGGTATGCAGTCAGAAGCAGAATATGAACCTCTGAGGAATTGGAAATGGGGGGCTGGAAGTGATAGAGGAATTTACCTACTTGGGTAGCAGGATCACAAGGGATGGTAGAAGCAGCAAAGAAATTGCGAGCAGAATACAACAGGCCAAAATTGCATTTAATCTGAGGAGGATCTTAACCAGCATCAAGAACATCAGTCTGAAAATAATGAAACGTATCATGAAAGCTTTCGTTTGGATGTGAAACTTGGACAATGGGAAGAGAAGACGGCTAGACGCACTGAAGATGTGGTGCTACGGAAGGATGATGAAGATCAGCTGGAGAGACAAAGCAATAAATGAAGAGATATTTAGAAGAGTACACGAAACCAGATCTCTGTGGAGGCACATCCAAACAAGAAGAGACAAACTTGTAGGGCACACACTACGACACAACATCATTGGAACAATAGCAGAAGGAGCTACTGAGGGAAGGAATCGCCGGGGGCGACCAAGGGTATCATACATGCAACAGATCGTGAATGACGATAGATGTAACACATACTTGGAAATGAAGAGGAAGGCAGACAGAAGAGAGGAATGGCGCTCTGGTGCAAACCAACCTCAGGGTTGAACACTAAGAGAAGAAGAAGTGCAGAACATGAAACAATGCATTTTTCACCCCTAAATTTGTGCTTACTAAGGTCAAACATCAGTGCAAAATCTGTAAAAACTTCAGATGGCACGAGTTCTTTCTATGAACACCAACAAAAAAATACCATAATAACACATGACACAAGCAGCGTATGTGTATATGTGCGCTGCTGATGTATTTTTCTGAAAAGACGTGGAAATAACACTGACATAAACATAGTGTTGCTGACGTATTTTTGCAGACATTTCAGACACTAAATTAACATAGTGACAATGGGCAAGATTCATAGAATCTTATAGGTGGCGAAATAATTTGACTGTCCATTGTGCCTTACACCAAATGTAGGCATAAAAACGGGATTAACTGCATTCTTCCAATAGCTGCCAATTATTCAGACTGCCTTTCTGTTTGAGCTCTTATCCACATAGCAAGAGCAAATATGTGCTTCATGCAATTACAGGCTTGGTCAGGCTAGTTTGGTACATCGCCCCGTTTAGGCCTAAACATGAAGTTTAACTGTTTGTTTAGCATGTTATTTTTGGCCACATGTATTTTCTAACGACTTAAGCATGGAAATAGCACAGGCACACTTAATTTGAGAGTTTACAGTCATGTTTCAGGCAGCAACTTTTATGGATATGTATGTGCGGAAAATAACATTGTGACACATGACAAGTGTCATAGTACAGTTCAAATGTGGAAAATATTTAATCTGGGGATCAGTTGTGCCTTACACCATGTAAGGTACAGAGATCAAACTTTGCACATTCACAAATGCTGCTTAACCTGTAACTTCATGGCTTAAACAAGGTGTGTAGTGTGTGCAAATGTGTGCACGTGCGAGTGTGTGTGTGGGAGGGGGGGGGGAGGGGGGGTCCTGGCATATTTTAGATGTGGAAATACTGCAAGTTACACCCTTTACGTAAATTTGAACCAAGTTTAAGAGAATATTATGTATTTTTTTAACATGGCACAATTTTAAATAGTTCAAATGAAGGTTACATACTTTTTTTAAATGTAACATGGCGGCTACATACTGCCTGACCTGTTTCATTTTAATGGCTGCTAAATACTGCACTGTGATTGGCTGTTTCGTGGTAAAATACAGCAATGTGGTGGGAAGAGAGGGGCGTGACTTACCGAGATCGTAGTTTATGACTTTACAGATACAACGGTATGATTTGTCACAAGGTAGATAAGGGAGGCGTGGCTTGTCTCATGATGGACGAAAGGCCATAGCTTGAGTCAACTTGGATTTTTGAATTTTCTACCACTGTCAGAAACTACAGCGCTGCGAAAGCAGTGCCAACTAGCTGTGGAAACTTGAACTATGAATCAGAATATACACAGCCATACCACAGAACCGTTTTTTTCCCATTACATTCGCGGATCTAATGCAGGAAGAATGGTGAAATACTTCAGTGAGTGCTGTAATAAGTTTAATTTTATATTTGAGATCCTTACGGAAGCAAAGGTGGCAGGGGTAAAATACAGGGAGCGAAAGGCTATTTACAATTTGTACAGAAACCAGATGGCAGTTATAAGAGTCGAGGGGCATGAAAGGGAAGCAGTGGTTGGGAAGGTAGTGAGACAGGGTTGTAGCCTATCCCCGATGTTATTCAATCTGTATATTGGGCAAGCAGTGAAGGAAACAAAAGAAAAATTCGGAGTAGATATTAAAATCCATGGAGAAGAAAAAAAAAACTTTGAGGTTCACCGATGACATTGTAATTCTGTCAGAGACAGCAAAAAACTTGAAAGAGCAGTTGAATGGAATGGACAGTGTCTTGAAAGGAGGATATGAACATCAACAAAAGCAAAACGAGGATAATGGAATGTAGTCGAATTAAGTCGAGTGATACTGAGGGAATTAGATTAGGAAATGAGACACTTAAAGTAGTAAAGGAGTTTTGCTATTTGGGGAGCAAAATAACTGATGATGGTCGAAGTAGAGAGCATGTAAAATGTAGACTGGTAATGGCAAGGAAAGCGTTTCTGTAGAAGAGAAATTTGTTAACATCGAGTATAGATTTAAGTGTGAGGAAGTCCTTTCTGAAAGTATTTGTATGGAGTGTAGCCATGTATGGAAGTGAAACATGGACAATAAATAGTATGGACAAGAAGAGAATAGAAGCTTTCGAAATGTGGTGCTACAGAAGAATGTTGAAGATTAGGTGGGTAGATCACGTAACTAATGAGGAGGTATTGAATAGAATTGGGGAGAAGAGAAGTTTGTGGCACAACTTGACTAGAAGAAGGGATCGGTTGGTAGGACATGTTTTGAGGCATCAAGGGATCACAAATTTAGCATTAGAGGGCAGCGTGGAGGGTAAAAATCGTAGGGGGAGACCAAGAGATGAATACACTAAGCAGATTCAGAAGGATGTAGGATGCAGTAGGTACTGGGAGATGAAGGAGCTTGCACAGGATAGATTAGGATGGAGAGCTGCATCAAACCAGTCTCAGGACTTACGACAACAACAGCAACACGGAAGCAATACACTTAGAAATTTGGCATCTGTACGTATTCGTATCAAACATTTTCCAGTAGAGAAAAAGGCATTGTACTTCTGTCGGGTGTTAGCTGATTCATAAGATCTGTAGGTAGACATTTTATATAGCAGTCCAGATTTCAGGATTTTTCTTTCAATTCTAACCATTCTTTTTCACATTTAGTAAATAATCAAGGTGCAACAAGCTTAATTTCAGTGATACACGGCGAAAAAGCTCACACAAGGCACACCAGAAAAGAAGAAGTACCTGAAATTCCACCCAGCTCTTCAAAAGCGCGACTACCTTCTTCGCCTCGAACCAGTAGCACGGGTGCAATAATAAACTCGGCACGAGGGACACAAGGAAGGCCGTTATGTAAATGCTGCCGTCATCATTGTCTCGGTACCTCTGTAGGTGCGCGATCACGTAGCCAGCGACAGAGATCGCCAAGCCAGACACCACCAGGTAACACATCATCGAGTACACGAAGATGCCAGAAGTTGGTCGGAACGAAGGGTTCGCTGTGAGTACAGAAAGTACATGTGTGATTATTCTCCTGTGTCTCAGAGTGTGTCACCTCTCGCTCACAATGGTTGAAAAATGACTTTTTTAAAATTTCATCTGTATGAGGGACAGTCATAAAGTTCATATTACACCATAATATTTTTTAATTTATTACAACAACAACAGCAAATTTATAATTACATCATTTTACAATACATTTGCCCTTTTTTTCATACCCTCGAGAAAAGTTTTATTCAGTTGAATAGTAAGTCACGTATTTGCCGCTTCCTTCACCTCTTCATCGGAAGTTAACCGACGGCCTCTTAAATCATCTTTAAACGGACAAAAAAGATAAAAAATTTAAAAAATCTCTTGCTGCAGGATCAGGACTGAATATAGCTTGTCCCAACATCTCGAACTGTATATTCTGAAGAGTTTGGACGGTATGGGCGGCGATATGTGGACGCGCATTGTTCAAAATGGTTCAAATGGCTCTGAGCACTATGGGACTTAACTTCTGAGGTCATCAGTCCCCTAGAACTTAAAACTACTTAAACCTAACTAACCTAAGGAGATCACACACATCCATGCCCGAGGCAGGATTCGAACCTGCGACCGTAGCGGTCGGGCGATTCCAGACTGTAGCGCCTAGAACCGCTCGTCCACCACGGCCGGCACGCGCATTGTCATGTAAACACCGAATCGAAGGCTTCAACTCTTTTCAAAGCATGTCACTGTAAAGTTGACGCTTTATTGTTGACACCATCTCCAGGAAATGTTCTACAATTGTCCCTGATGCATCATTCGTTTCTTTTTTTTTTCCACTTCATTGTCACTCGTCGGTTATTCAAAATGAGGTCACGGACGTGCTCAGTGTTGGTATCAATAGCAGATGTGACTGGACGTCTGCCTCTTCCCTGGTCCTGCACGCTTTTGAACTCTTCAGCCCACTGGTAAACACTTCGCCATAGTAAAGTATTTTTCCCGTGTTGTGCTGAAAGTCTTCTGTGTATTTCAGTTCCTGGTATACCTACAGACCTAAAAAAAAGCGAGTTACAGAACGCTGTTCTTCATTGTGCAAACGGTGAGTGGCGCAGCCACGTTTACTTCGCAAGAGTGTAAAGCACAGTGGTGACACTCTTTTACAGTGAATACAGTAAGTTCTGGTAACACCTCCTTGGTGCCCTGCCACGCCACTTGGAGCGCTGCAAGTTTACCAATCCATCATCTCGCATTCTTATTGGCTGATTTTTAGTATTCCATGTTCGTTTTCATTTCATAGGTAAAAGAAGTTGGTTTCATCAGAGAGTGATTCTGATTACGACTTCTCGCGTGTATTGCATTCTTTGAATTACGTTGAAGCCAGCCGGTGTGGCCGAGCGGTTCTAGGCGCTTCAGTCTGGAACCGCGAGCCCGCTACGGTCGCAGGTTCGAGCCCTGCCTCGGGCATGGATGTGTGTGACGTCCTTAGGTTAGTTAGGTTTACGTAGTTCTAAGTTCTAGGGGACTGATGACCTCAGAAGTTAAGTCCCATAGTGCTCAGAGCCATTTGAACCAATTACGTTGTAAATATGTTGACTGTATTCGGATTGCGCTCCTCTCGTATCCGTAGTATTGGGTGGAGTAAATGTTCCCAAATTTGCTTTTGTTTCATATAAAACAGAAGCTGCTTTCATTGCATGGTGATATGTGACTTATACATATCTGTTATTCCTTACGAATTCAGCGTTAACTGCTGGAATTAAATGCGTTCTAAGTATACTGCTCGTAAGGTACGTTAAATTTGTTTCCATCCGTTTTTCGCATTTTACGGAGAACTTTGTGTTAGCAGGATTTTGCTGTATTGGTATTTCTCTTTATTATACGTTGCCACGGAATCAGTACGTAATTCTGCTTTGAATGATGTTGATTCTCGCCACTGAATACCATGCATTTCACCGTGTCTTGGAGAGTATGGATGTAGATGCAGATGCAAATGTAGATGAGTAGGCCCTATGCTTTTTAGTCTTGGTGACTAGAGCAGTCTTCCTTGCAAATGCTAAAAATGCGATGGTAGCTATGACTCTACAAACAGTGCGTTTTAACAGAAATCAATGAGAATTTCGGAGGCTTCCAGTAAATGCGAGAGAACGAAAAACGGATGAAAAAACAAAAGTAGAATACGCGCAACGTACTTAACACTATGCCGTCCGGTGACACCACAGTGGTGTCGTGAGCACAGTATCGCGCAGTGGCCGGCGACAGCACTTTAGTATCTTTTGCATTCTGTTGGTGTTTTGTTTAGGTAACAATAAGGTACACACGTTAACAAGTATATGCCCTCTCATCATGGCAGACGAAAAAGACGATACGATTATTTACGATGAATGCGCTGACGTCTAGTCTGACGTTTCGGACGACGTGGCCGAGTGGGAAGAAGACATTGAATGCCAAAAATATGAAAGTGAAACAGAATCGTTGGCAGGTAGTGAAATACGTCCAAGAAGAATTCGGCGAACGCTACGGTTGCCAACTGATTTGGCTGAATCAGACGAAGAAGACAGTGCACAGTGGTCAGACTTTGATTTACCGAGAGCCAATAACAAATTTGAAGGATCTCCCGGTCAAAACATATTTCCTAAAGATACACAGAGCGTCGAGGATATCGTAAAATTGTATATTGGGAACGAAACCAACAAATACTACAGTCAAAATTGCAATGGAAGAAACTGGATTAAAAAAATTTCAAATTTGTCGACGTTACGGGTCCCGAACTTAGAAAATGGATTGGGCTTGCTGTCCTTATGGGAAATGTAAAAAAAGCAAGGATCGGTGATTACTGGTCAACGAATCCGTTTATACACACAGATATTTCGCAAAACGATGTCCCGCAACCGATTCAGACAAATATTATCATTTTTACATTTTTTCCGACAACAATAAACCGGATAATGCCGACCGGCTTTTCAAAGTACAATTCGTAATTGATTATTTTTCCAAAAAGTTTAAGGAAACCTTTAATCCAAGTCAAAACATCTCAATTGCTGAAGGAATAATACCGTGGCGTGGACGGTTAAATTTTAAAGTTTACAATCCGTCGAAAGTTACGAAATGTGGCATACTCATTCGGATGCTGTGTGATTCGAGTACTGGATTTCCTCATTCAAGACATATAGCGGCGCTGGACAGCCTTTAGCAAAAACAGTGATGGAACTATTGACACCTTCTTATGGAAACTGGCATCGCCTCTACATGGATAATTATTATAACAGTGTAGAACTTGGAGAGAAGTTACGTGAAAGAAAATTCGAGTTTGTGGAACGATACGGCGAAATATAGGATTTCCGGAAAAATTAATGCGCACAAAAGTCAATGGGTTTGAAGTTTGTCATCAACGGAAAGGTGAAGTACTCGCACAGGTATGGAGAGCTTCGAAAACTAAAACGATACGAATGATCTCTACAATACATAATGCCACTTTGGCTGACACTAAAAAATATGAAGAAAAACCAGTTACACAATAAAATAACCTGAAAGTTTATTAGACTACAACAAATACATGAAAGGAGTGGATCGGGCGGACAAATATTTGAGTCATTACCCTATATAAAGAAAAACTACAAAATGGTCAAAAAAGGTTTGCGTGTACCTCTCTAATTGAACATTACTTAATGCGTTCCGTACATGGCAATATTTCAATACAGACCACAAGAGTCTTCTGTTTCACGACTTTTTATTGAAAGTGTCTGATTCGTGGATAAAACACCATGTGCTTGCTTCTCAGCAAAACATGTGGGTTGCCACTACATCGCGTACGTGTCATCATGCTCCGGTTGACAGAGTTTCCAGTCACATAAAGGAACACCAGCTAATACTTATTTCCGAAACGAATGAACGAAAACGAAAGAACTGCCATGTATGTTGCAAAAACAGAAAAAGGAGAACAACAAACTTAATGTGCAAGTCTTGTGGAGTTGCGTTACATCTTGGAGACTGTTTTGCTGCATATAATACGAAAAAGAAGTACTAAGTACCAAAGACAATGCAAATAGTCAAATAAATGAAACAAACAAATTTTGTATTTATTTACGTATGTATACCTTCGAAATTTTATGAGAGTAGTGGAACAGGGTTGTGAACTTATGAGAAGTAACGACGAGATTAGCATAACTTAAAAATTTTATAATCTCCCGATAATGTCAAGAACGGCCGGCGACAAAGTAATCCGAATTAGCGCTGCCGGCGCCAGGCGAATACATTTGTACGAGACGTGCGAACGGCAACGTGTTAACAGGGCATTTAAATCGAGCAGCTCACAAACAGACTCGGAAGCAGTCCACAGAATACCATGTGACGAAATCAGTTTCTATCTCATATGAAACAAAAACATAAATGCGATCATTTTTTTTTTTTTTTTTTTTTTTTTCTTTATTGTGATTTCATTCCCCTGCCCCATACGGGCAGGGGAGGGCTGTCAGCAGCACAATCCGCCGCTCTTCAGCCGAGTGATATGACAATTAAAACAAGAATAAAATAATACATACATAAGGAGGTAAAAAGGGGGAACATAAAACAGAGTAAGGGGAGAAAATGGAGGTAAAAATACACTGATATGTAGACGTTCATTGGGGACAGTTAAAAAAGTCACCAGAAAGTTAAAAAACACAATTGGTGATTCTTAAAACACATGGAAGTCACTAGATGCACAGGCACAGGTTAAAAGTCGGCCACAGTATTAAAAACACTCCGAAACAACACACTTAAAACCCACTCGGAGCACACACGACGAAGAATAAAACTACCAGGTGGGACCTGCCGAGGGAAAGGGCAGAGAGGACGGAAAAGGAGGGGAGAGCATGGGGCAGCTGGGGAAGCGGCGGGAGGAAGGGAGGAGGGGAACCGTGGGTTCACGAAGAGGCAGGAGACACATGGGGCGGGAGAGGAAAAGGGAAGACAGGGCAGGAGGGAGCGCAGAGACACTGAAAGAAGGCACAAGAGATGGAGGGGGAGGGGAAATCCGCTCAGAAGGAGGGAGGGGGAGGAGAGGGAGCCCTGAGGAGGAGGCAGGAAGAGGGGGTTAGAGTTGGTAGGAAGGGTAGATGTCAGGGCGAAGCTCATCATCCGGGAGCGGTAGACGGTGGAAGTTGTGTTGGGAAAGGAGATGGAGGGTGTGGAGATGGAGAGAGGGAGCGATCATTTGACCCACTCAGTATTACGGATGATCAAAAATCAAGTAGAATACGAGCTTGAAAAAATTATCCTAGTATTTCGAAAACCAACAATCCGAATTTTTGCACCATATTTCTCGTACTCAGACTTCACTGCGAAGCCACCTGGAGCGCTCATGTCGTTCTATTTCCACGACGTAACACGGACCTTGCACTTCTGATATTCTAGTGTTCTGTGGTGCAAAGCGGACTGAGGTCACAACGCTGAAACCTGCCCGAAGCAAACAGAACCGTGCCATCTAGCGGCTGACTAGCGCTTACGTAGTACCGTCAACATAAAGACGATTAGGATGTAACTCCAGGTACTGAACTACACTCGTAATAAATTTCCCAGCAAAAATCTCCGGTTTAGAGACTGTCTTTCTCCACATATTAACCACTCAAAAGTGATGTGCCTGTGAAGCGTCATATACACCGGAGTGAATGAAAAACGAAGATAAGCGAACCAGCATTCCCAGACAATTCTTCAGCCTTCACTACAATTCGCTTATACTCGAGAACAAGCCTTTACGCTGGAGGGAACAGAAGAACATACGAGGGAACGAGTGTTGCTTGTCGGCCTTAGGAACGATGTGTTATCGTTTTCCTGGCGCTAACAATCACCACACACGTTATGCTCGTTGCAACACTAGTCACAGGTACGACGAAGAACTGTGGTATTGAGACAGAATTAATTTGCATGGCAAGCGCGTTGGTTTTGTCGATGCAAGCAGTATAGTGTAGGAAAAGCACTTGCACGCAAGTGTGAAGCACTGAATTGCAGCTACGCCCCTCCTTATCATTATTCCAAAACTTTCTCGGTTGAAGCTTTTCGCCAGTTTCTCATTACAATTACTAACAACTGACGAGCAACATAATGACAAGAAAGCTAGAATTTGGAGTTTGGTTATTAGGAACTGTATACGTTTACTCAACTGTTACGCATTTGAATTGCTGCTGTATTTCAGTCAGTTTGTGATTTCGGCAGTGACGTATGCGAAGCACTTGTAGGCATTTATTGAAGTGCGCGTAAGGAAAGATAACTGCAGTAAAGTAGGAGCAATGGATGTGAATATACACACAATTTAATCACATAAAATAAAGTTTGTGAGCCATGCTGCAGCTCGCGTTGGTGCTGTTTGTAGGTTTTCGTCCTCTGTTGTAGGACAGACCATAACGTTTAGTTGACACGATTGCGGTTGTTTGTCTTTTTCTCGTGTTGACTGGCGCCACTTGATGTCCCAAACGTTGCCTGTCAGCTAGTGGCAGCAGCGGCGGTTATCGATATGTAGTAACTGTGGCCCTCTCTTTGGGGCGACGTCGTGGTTCTTCTGGGTGGTGTAAGTGTGCAGTTCGGTTGGGGACTTAGGAGGAGTCAGGTCTGCACAGTGCGCGAACACGCCAGGACCGCTGGCGGCGCGCATGGACTGCCAGATCGAAGGCCTATGGTCACGAGGGTGCACGACGTCGTCGCAAACCGGATCCTGCAAGCTGTAAGTTGAGTGCATTTGGATTCAAGTAGAGAAACCTCCACCACTGTGAGATCTTGTGATTCTTCAGTGACTTGGATTCATGTTGCTGCTCATAGTGTTGCCGAGGCAAAGAGCAGCAAGTGGAATGTTTGGGGAAGGTGGATCTGATTAGCCATCTTGGAGTTCTAATTACTATTTATTGTGTTCAGTTTGTTACTATTTGTTAAGTTCAACCAGCGGTATTTTTCCTGCCTCATGGCCGTTAACGCCCCAGTTACCTACCCTGGGGCTACGGTCGCAGGTTCTCATCCTGCCTCGGGCATGGATGTGTGTGATGTCCTTAGGTTAGTTAGGTTTAAGTAGTTCTAAAGTTCTAGGGGACTGATGACCTCAGATGTTAAGTCCCATGGTGCTGAGAGCCATTTTGAACCTACCCTGGGGGGTTAGTGTATGTAATAGCAGTGTACGTTTCTTCGCCTTGCCGCTGCTGTCCGGTGGGCATGTAGTTTGACAGTTTTCTTGATTGTAGGTTGGTTGGCGATTCTTCTGCTCTGCTGCTAGTTATTCCTTTCTCGTTCCGGGTGCTGTAAGCACATTATTCTGCAGACAGAGCCCAGACCGCCGGTTCTAGCTTTGGCGTATTTTTACATCTTTGTATTTGGTCTATTGGACGTCAGGTAGCCTCAGCAAGATTATCATTAGTCATTCGTTAGACTGCCACTAGTCTGAGTTACCATCTTGTGAAGTGAATGCAACTCTTGGCTGCCGATCTCATCGCTCGCGAAAGTGCTTTTTGCCCTACCTATTCAGAGGTCGATTCCTGGTGCACCGCCTGTGACTGGCTCTTGTGTTTTATTATTTTATTTGCTGTTTTATTGTATGTTACTAAATTTTTTATATAATTGCCATTCTTGGCGTTACAGCAGGTTTACATGATGTGCTGCCAAGTTTATCATCATTTAGTCTCACCCATTTGGTGATCAGTTGACTGTTTTTTTTAATTAGACTACGCTACTGCATTGCTGTTTGACAGTGTGTTTGTTAATTTTTTTTTATAACTGCCTTTCTTGGCGTTAAAGGCCTTCAGCCGTGACTTTGGTTACTTGCCTTAATATTCTAATTGGGATCACATTGGCTCGTTTTTAAAACGTTATTTGCTGTGTCTGCACTTATGCTCACTTGGTAAATTGTGACGCACTAAAAGCACTATTAATTGCATAGTTTCCAGAATGAGATTTTCACTCTGCAGTGGAGTGTGCTCTGATATGAAACTTCCTGGCAGATTAACACTGTGTGCCGAACCGACACTCGGACTCGGGACCTTTGCCTTTCGCGGGCAAGTGCTCTACCATCTGAGCTACCCAAGCACGACTTACGCCCCCTCCTCACAGCCTCACTTCTGCCAGTACCTCGGCTCCTACCATCCAAACTTTACAGAAGCTCTCCTGCGAACCTTGCAGATCTAACACTCCTGAAAGAAAGGATATTGCGGAGACATGGCTTAGCCACAGCCTGGGGGATGTTTCCAGAACGAGATTTTCACTCTACAGTGGAGTTTGCGCCGTTTATGAAACTTCGTAGTAGATTAAAACTGTGTGCTGGACCGACGCTCGAACTCGGGATCTTTGCCTTTCGCGAGCAAGTGCTCTACACAGTTGTTTATTCTTTCATTCTTTCATTAATAACGTGTGATATCTTTATTTATTGCTGAGTCTGAAATAACCGTTTTAAATTAAATGTGTGTAATTGCAAAAAGCAACCAATAGTAACTGATTATGGCCCCGTCCACAGTCGTAACCGAATCCTGGACTACCAGCTTTCAGTTTGTTAGAGGGCAGTTAGGATGATCGTGGGACAACGATTTTCGTTTATTGGTTGTTACATCAAACCCCCCCACCCCCCCCCCCCACCCCCCCCCATGAACCATGGACCTTGCCGTTGGTGGGGAGCCTTGCGTGCCTCAGCGATACAGATACACGCACCGTAGGTACAACCACAACGGAGGGGTATCTGTTGAGAGGCCAGACAAACGTGTGGTTCCTGAAGAGGGGCAGCAGCCTTTTCAGTAGTTGCAAGGGCAACAGTCTGGATGATTGACTGATCTGGCCTTGTTACAATAACCAAAACGGCCTTGCTGTGCTGGTACTGCGAACGGCTGAAAGCAAGGGGAAACTACGGCCGTAATTTTTCCCGAGGGCATGGAGCTTTACTGTATGATTAAATGATGATGGCGTCCTCTTGGGTAAAATATTCCGGAGGTAAAATAGTCCCCCATTCGGATCTCCGGGCGGGGACTACTCAAGTGGATGTCGTTATCAGGAGAAAGGAAACTGGCGTTCTACGGATCGGAGTGTGGAATGTCAGGTCCCTTAATCGGGCAGGTAGGTTAGAAAATTTGAAAAGGGAAATGGATAGGTTAAAGTTAGATATAGTGGGAATTAGTGAAGTTCGGTGGCAGGAGGAACAAGACTTCTGGTCAGGTGACTACAGGGTTATAAACACAAAGTCAAATAGGGGTAATGCAAGAGTAGGTTTAATAATGAATAGGAAAATAGGAAGGCGGGTAAGCTACTACAAACAGCTTAGTGAACGCATTATTGTGGCCAAGATAGATACGAAGCCCACACCTACTACAGTAGTACAAGTTTATATGCCAATTACCTCTGCAGATGACGAAGAAATTGAAGAAATGTATGATGAAATAAAAGAAATTATTCAGATAGTGAAGGGAGACGAAAATTTAATAGTCATGGGTGACTGGAATTCGAGTGTAGGAAAAGGGAGAGAAGGAAACGTAGTAGGTGAATATGGATTGGGGCTAAGAATTGAAAGAGGAAGCCGCCTGGTAGAATTTTGCACAGAGCACAACTTAATCATAGCTAACACTTGGTTTAAGAATCATGATAGAAGGTTGTATACATGGAAGAACCCTGGAGATACTAAAAGGTATCAGATAGATTATATAGTGGTAAGACAGAGATTTAGGAACCAGGTTTTAAATTGTAAGACATTTCCAGGGGCAGATGTGGACTCTGACCACAATCTATTGGTTATGACCTGTAGATTAAAACTGAAGAAACTGCAAAAAGGTGGGAATTTAAGGAGATGGGACCTGGATAAACTGAAAGAACCAGAGGTTGTACAGAGTTTCAGGGAGAGTATAAGGGAACAATTAACAGGAATGGGGGAAAGAAATACAGTAGAAGAAGAATGGGTAGCTTTAAGGGATGAAGTAGTGAAGGCAGCAGAGGATCAAGTAGGTAAAAAGACGAGGGCTAGTAGAAATCCTTGGGTAACTGAAGAAATATTGAATTTAATTGATGAAAGGACAAATTATAAAAATGCAGTACATGAAGCAGGCAAAAAGGAATACAAACGTCTCAAAAATGAGATCGACAGGAAGTGCAAAATGGCTAAGCAGGGATGGCTAGAGGACAAATGTAAGGATGTAGAAGCTTATCTCACTAGGGGTAAGATAGATACTGCCTACAGGAAAATTAATGAGACCTTTGCAGATAAGAGAACCACTTGTATGAACATCAAGAGCTCAGATGGAAACCCAGTTCTAAGCAAAGAAGGGAAATCAGAAAGGTGGAAGGATTATATAGAGGGTCTACATAAGGGCGATGTACTTGAGGACAATATTATGGAAATGGAAGAGGATGTAGATGAAGATGAAATGGGAGATACGATACTGCGTGAAGAGTTTGACAGAGCACTGAAAGACCTGAGTCGAAACAAGGCCCCGGGAGTAGACAACATTCCATTAGAACTACTGATGGCCTTGGGAGAGCCAGTCATGACAAAACTCTACCATCTGGTGAGCAAGATGTATGAAACAGGCGAAATACCCTCAGACTTCAAGAAGAATATAATAATTCCTATCACAAAGAAAGCAGGTGTTGACAGATGTGAGAATTACCGAACTATCAGTTTAATAAGTCACAGCTACAAAATACTAACACAAATTCTTTACAGACGAATGGAAAAACTAGTAGAAGCCGACCTTGGGGACGATCAGTTTGGATTCCGTAGAAATACTGGAACACGTGAGGCAATACTGACCTAACGACATATCTTAGAAGAAAGATTAAGGAAAGGGAAACCTACGTTTCTAGCATTTGTAGACTTAGAGAGAACTTTTGACAATGTTGACTGGAATACTCTCTTTCAAATTATAAAGGTGGCAGGGGTAAAATACAGGGAGCGAAAGGCTATTTACAATTTGTACAGAAACCAGATGGCAGTTATAAGAGTCGAGGGGCATGAAAGGAAAGCAGTGGTTGGGAAGGGAGTGAGACAGGGTTGTAGCCTATCCCCGCTGTTATTCAATCTTTACATTGAGCAAGCAGTAAAGAAAACAAAAGAAAAATTTGGAGTAGGAATTAAAATCCATGGAGAAGAAATAAAAACTTTGAGGTTCGCCGATGACATTGTAATTCTGTCAGAGACAGCAGAGGACCTGGAAGAGCAGCTGAATGGAATGGACAGTGTCTTGAAAGGAGGATATAAGATGAACATCATGAACATCAACAAATGCAAAACGAGGATAATGGAATGTAGGCGAATTAAATCAGGTGATGCTGCGGGAATTAGATTAGGAAATTATACGCTTAAAGTAGTAAATGAGTTTTGCTATTTGGGGAGGAAAATAACTCACGATGGTAGAAGTAGAGTGGATATGAAATGTAGACCGGCAATGGCAAGGAAAGCGTTTCTGAAGAAGAGAAATTTGTTAACATCAAGTATAGATTTAAGTGTCAGGAAGTCGTTTCTGAAAGTATTTTTATGGAGGTTAGCCATGTATGGAAGTTAAACGTGGACGATAAATAGTTTGGACAAGAAACTTTGGAAATGTGGTGCTACAGAAGAATGCTGAAGATTAGATGGGTAGATCACATAACTAATGAAGAGGTACTGAATAGGATTGGGGAGAAGAGGAGTTTGTGGCACAACTTGACCAGAAGAAGGGATCGGTTGGTAGGACATGTTCTGAGGCATCAAGGGATCACCAATTTAGTATTGGAGGGCAGCGTGGAGGGTAAAAATCGTAGGGGGAGACCAAGATGAATACACTAAGCAGATTCAGAAGGATGTAGGTTGCAGTAGTTACTGGGAGATGAAGAAGCTTGCACAGGATAGAGTAGGATGGAGAGCTGCATCAAACCAGTCTCAGGACTGAAGACCACAACAACAACACATCAAAAACCGCTAAAATAGCAGTGATACGTCAGACACATCAGCCATGCGATTACAGCCATAGTAATGAACGTAAGCAACGAGAATAATTAAGTCTGTCGTACATTTGTGATGTTTGTCAGCATAATTGGTACTCAGCGTTGTCAAAAACAGTCCAGAGAGCTTCTAAGGTTGTTGAAGAATTGTAAAAATAAACCGATACGTTGCACCGTTTCAGAATGAATTAGTATTGAAGCTGGCCAATCAGATCGTTGCAGAAGCAAATACAGACGGCCCGCCAAACGTGGTCTTCACTTGGTTTCCTAAAACCGAACAAGAGAGAGATACAAAAGTTGGACATGAGGCTGTAGTAAAGATTGGACCCGAGCCAAAGGCTGAGCAGTCTCGTGGACCATCATCTACGCTATGAGAACAATTGACAGTATTTGCATCTGACGAGCCGCTTGAATTTGCGCGCACAACAGCCTGATTGCCTGACTTCAATGCCAATTAAGCCGGAAACGGCGCAACGTATTGAATTTTTTTCTGGGCTGTTATTACTCAGCACAAGTTGCCCTTAAAAGCTTTTCAGAGAGTTTCTGACCACCCTGTATATTCACATCTATTTACTCCCAAGGAAATTCATCTACTGTTACTTTTTAATAGAAACAGTACAAAGCTTGTGCTTTTTCACCCCGTTTGCGCTTTCACAGAAGCATGTAATGAATTTATCGTCTTTATCATGAAAAAGGTACATATAAAGAAAATTGTAAATTTTAACATATTAAAGGGCATAAGCGATACATCGATTACATATCGCTGAGGCAGTGCAATGGTGGGCAGTTTTTGTTCGGGGAGTGGCGGGAGTAGCGCGCCAGAGGCTGGAAGTGTCTGCTGCGATGCTCCGGAGAGGGCAGTCGCTCAGTATTAAATATTCACTGAAATAATTTCATTGTTGTGTAGTAATTATTTGTGGAAGAAATAACATTTGAAGTAAAATTAATTAAGAAAATGCTACAAATATGAAATTTTGGTTCAAATGGCTCTGAGCACTTTGGGACTTAACATCTGAGATCATGAGTCCCCTAGAACTTAGAACTACTTAAACCTAACTAACCTAAGGACGTCACAAACATCCATGCCCCAGTTAGGATTCGAACCTGCGACCGTAGCAGTAGCGCGGTTCCGGACTAAAGCGCCTAGAACCGCTCGGCCACCCCGGATCGCTTTGGAGCTCTGTACATTGTGCACAACCATTACCGGGCCGTCATCTAACCCGCCATCGCAGATACAACTGATGGCAGTGAAGTATTGGTTGTATGGAATCAGTGAAATACCACTGGTGGACGTGGAGACGCGACAGAATGGCAAAAAGGGGCCCTTGTATTTCGATGTGTCCAGGACCATACCGTACATAAAGTTGCCCGAATTGTTGATATATCAACGCGGACTGTGCAGCGTTCCTATAAGGAATAATTTCAGACTCGCAGATCCTAACGAACAGGGGACAGAGACGAATGTGATGCTTCGTGACGATCGATTTCCAATTTTTGAGGAATTGCTGTTGTCAGTGAACACGGGTCCATCTCAGTTTCCGAGCGAATGTATCAGAGGGAACTTCCTGCAATGGACCTTCGGAGTTGGGTACCTCTATAAGGGCCCATTGCTCATAGTTACATATCATGCTGCACGTCCTTAATGGCCAGACAACGCAGAAAATGGACAATAGCTGACTGGAAGTGTGTATTGCAGTCCGACGAGTCCTAATTTTATCTCTTTTCATATGATGCAAGTTGTCAAGTGCACTGACGGGGCTACGACGCGTCTAACCTATAATGTGTTGTTGGTTGTAGTTCAGGCCACAGATGGTTCGATGAAGTTTTGGGGTTTTTTCGTACCGCGATTTGGGACTACTCATTCTGGTTACCGCGAATATGAAGCAGGACTACGAGCAGAGAGAAAAGCATATGATACGGTACCCACAAAAAATGTGAGAAGAATTGAAAGAGTTACAGTTGGATCAAAGTCTGCTAGTGGCTGTTAAGAAATTACACGAAAATAACACAGGGAGAACAGATTGGGAATAGCTGGACAGAAGAATTCGAGGTGAATAAAAGCCTGTGTCAGGGATGTCACCGACCCTCTTGAAGCTGGATCAGTCCTGCAGTCCTAGCATAGAAAGTTTCAGCTCGTGAGAGTGACAGTATGGCGAGAAAAAGATATTTAGCCTGTAATTTGCAAATGACAGGACTGTACTACCAGAGGGTTAAGATGATATGAGCTACATGAAAGGGAAGCTTAAAGAAGAATGACGTAACGCTGAACAGAAGATAAAAGTGAAGAAGTGTACTAGGTCGCTAGAATGGGGAAAATAAATAATTTGGAGGTAGGTCGAGAAGTAATTGTAGCTGTGGAAAAGGCAAAATACTTTGGGGTATTATTTAATAACCAGGGCACAAATAAAGATGAAATAGTCCACAGTGTAGTTTACACGCTCTTCGCAATGAGTACGTTGTGGACACTTCTGTCTTTCAAGATATTAACTGCTGTGAGCATAAGCAACACTCATACGCTCATGGTTTGACGAATGCTCAGCCACACTGTCGCACCTCGACTAACGCACTAAATCATTCGATCTTAATCCCACAAAAAATCTTTGAGACTATTTTTAGTGCTGAATGAAATGTAGCACTCAACATTCCGGCTGTTTGGTAGCTCTACTGGATCTAATCATCATAACTGGATTCAACTGGATACGATGTAACTAAAGAAACTTGTGGACTCTCTTCCTCATCGAACTGAGACCATTATCGAGTGCCGGCCGAGGTGGCCGAGCGGTTTTAGGCGCTACAGTCTGGTACCGCGCGACCGCTACGGTCGCAGGTTCGAATCCTGCCTCGGGCATGGATGTGTGAGATGTCCTTAGGTTAGTTAGGTTTAAGTAGTTCTAAGTTCTAGGGGACTGATGACATCAGAAGTTAAGTCCCATAGCGCTCAGAGCCATTATCGAGTCTAGAGGAGCTGTTACACGGTATTAAGGCGATGGTTACTGGGGATGACAATTTTTTTTGGCTGGTTCACTTATCAATGAAATACAAGTGTATAAGAAAAATAATGAGACAGGTTTTTATGCACGAAAATCGTAGGGCTTCTGACATGTTGGTCATATTCTTTTGAATGTTCTCCATATTACCAAAATGACGTCCTTTTAAGACATTTTTCAAATTCGAGAAAATAAAAAAGTCACAAATTCTCCGACCAGGTGAATAGGGGGGCTGTGAAACAACTGGAATACCTTGTAGTCACGATGCAGCAGCCACTTGTCTGCAGTGTCTGGTCTCATTCGATTCACCCTTCTCCTGATCCTTTCAAAACATCTTTGTTAAACGCTTGGTTCGCAGTTTGTCCCATACTCTCAAAAAAGAAAATCAGCGTTCTTTTGAGATTGATTTGCTCGTTCCTCGAGATGTCTCATTGTGCTACTCATAACTTTGCCACCTGCTCTCAGTATCGTACTTAAAAACCCAGTATTCATCACCCATGATCGCACGACTGAACCAGGCACCCTCTGAACACCGTACGACTGAACCATTCATGATCATTGACAATCCTCTCAAGAAAATCAACGCAAACGTCTCCTCGATTGTCCCTCTGCTCAGCTGTCAGGTTTTTCAGCACCATTTTGGTACAACCTGTAGTATTCCAACCTAACCAAGACCTGTGTCACCACGGACACGGTTTTCGCTATCACATTCATTGGTTTCTCCATTTCACAAAGAAACTGTTGTATTGCAATGTAACCTACATCTCCGGCTATGATACAGACCTATCTGTCACCACGGACAAGTTTCTCTCTATCACAATCCCTCTCTTCACCAACTCACAGACTAAGGGAGGAAGGTTTATCTGTTTAGCAAGAGTAATAGAAGACAGATTTCAGACTACCTAACAGATCAAAACGAAAATTTCTGTTCCGACACTGACAATGTTGAGTGTTTATGGAAAAAGTTCAAGGCAATCGTAAAATTCGTTTTAGACAGGTACGTGCCGAGTAAAACTGTGAGGGACGGGAAAAACCCACCATGGTACAACAACAAAGTTAGGAAACTACTGCGAAAGCAAAGAGAGCTTCATTCTAAGTTTAAACGCAGCCAAAACCTCTCAGACAAACAGAAGCTAAACGATGTCAAAGTTAGCGTAAGGAGGGCTATGCGTGAAGCGTTCAGTGAATTCGAAAGTAAAATTCTATGTACCGACTTGACAGAAAATCCTAGGAAGTTCTGGTCTTACGTTAAATCAGTAAGTGGCTCGAAACAGCATATCCAAACACTCCGGGATGATGATGGCATTGAAACAGAGGATGACACGCGTAAAGCTGAAATACTAAACACCTTTTTCCAAAGCTGTTTCACAGAGGAAGACCGCACTGCAGTTCCTTCTCTAAATCCTCGCACTAACGAAAAAATGGCTGACATCGAAATAAGTGTCCAAGGAATAGAAAAGCAACTGGAATCACTCAACAGAGGAAAGTCCACTGGACCTGACGGGATACCAATTCGATTCTACACAGAGTACGCGAAAGAACTTGCCCCCCTTCTAACAGCCGTGTACCGCAAGTCTCTAGAGGGACGGAGGGTTCCAAATGATTGGAAAAGAGCACAGGTAGTCCCAGTCTTCAAGAAGGGTCGTCGAGCAGATACGCAAAACTATAGACCTATATCTCTGACGTCGATCTGTTGTAGAATTTTAGAACATGTTTTTTGCTCGAGTATCATGTCGTTTTTGGAAACCCAGAATCTACTATGTAGTAATCAACATGGATTCCGGAAACAGCGATCGTGTGAGACCCAACTCGCTTTATTTGTTCATTAGACCCAGAAAATATTAGATACAGGCTCCCAGGTAGATGCTATTTTTCTTGACTTCCGGAAGGCGTTCGATACAGTTCCGCACTGTCGCCTGATAAACAAAGTAAGAGCCTACGGAATGTCAGACCAGCTGTGTGGCTGGATTGAAGAGTTTTTAGCAAACAGAACACAGCATGTTGTTATCAATGGAGAGACGTCTACAGACGTTAAGGTAACCTCTGGCGTGCCACAGGGGAGTGTTATGGGACCATTGCTTTTCACAATATATATAAATGACCTAGTAGATAGTGTCGGAAGTTCCATGCGGCTTTTCGCAGATGATGCTGTAGTATACAGAGAAGTTGCAGCATTAGAAAATTGTAGCGAAATGCAGGAAGATCTGCAGCGGATAGGCACTTGGTGCAGGGAGTGGCAACTGTCCCTTAACATAGACAAACGTAATGTATTGCGAATACATAGAAAGAAGGATCCTTTATTGTATGATTATATGATAGCGGAACAAACACTGGTAGCAGTTACTTCTGTAAAATATCTGGCAGTATGCGTGCGGAACGATTTGAAGTGGGATGATCATATAAAATTAATTGTTGGTCAGGCGGGTACCAGGTTGAGATTCATTGGGAGAGTGCTTAGAAAATGTAGTCCATCAACAAAGGAGGTGGCTTACAAAACACTCGTTCGACCTATACTCATCAGTGTGGGATCCGTACCAGATCGGGTTGACAGAGGAGATAGAGAAGATCCAAAGAAGAGCGGCGCGTTTCGTCACAGGGTTATTTGGTAAACGTGATAGCGTTACGGAGATGTTTAGCAAACTCAAGTCGCAGACTCTGCAAGAGAGGCGCTGTGCATCGCGGTGTGGCTTGCTGTCCAGGTTTCGAGAGGGTGCGTTTCTGGATGAGGTATCGAATATATTGCTTCCCCCTACTTATACCTCCCGAGGAGATCACGAACGTAAAATTAGAGAGATTAGAGCGCGCACGGAAGCTTTCAGACACTCGTCCTTCCCGCGAACCATACGCGACTGGAACAGGAAAGGGAGGTAATGACAGTGGCACGTGAAGTGCCCTCCGCCACACACCGTTGGGTGGCTTGCGGAGTATAAATGTAGATGTAGATGTAGAACTGTTACATTCCACCAAAACGCAGCCACCGCTTTTCGCTGTCAGACCCTTCTACGTCGCCAACTCACAACAAAACTATAGCAATCTGTCGTAATGTATACCTTGGGTATCGAGCGAGGTGGAGCAGTTTTTAGCACACTGGACTCGCATTCGGGAGGACGACGCTTCAATCCCGCTTCTGGCCATCCTGATTTAGGTTTTCCGTGATTTCCCTTAATCGCTCTAGGCAAATGCCGGTTTGGGTCCTTTGAAAGGGCACGGCCGATTTCCTTCCCCGCCCTTCCCTAATCCGATGAGACTGATGAATTCGCAGTTTGGTCTCTTCCCCCAGACAACCCAACCCAACATTTTGGGCCACGCTCCTGTACAGACTGCCACTACAGACACGTTTTCTGCTACCACATTCGATGGTTTCGCCAACTCACAAACAAATAGTTGCATTCCAAGGTAAAATGGGCCTTTGGCTACGATAGGGCCAATATGTCGCCACAACATGTTTTTACAATTCTAACCTAATCTATCTTTCGCTACAATGTTCATTCAATTTGTCAAGTAAACAAGCGCCTTCCCACCTAACTCGCACTTCAGTCTACGATAGCGTCATGTTTTTCGCTGTCACATTCTAGGCTCCGCCATTTCGCAACCAAACTGTTGACTTACAAACTAACGTTGACCTCAAGCTGTGGTACAGATGTCTGTCACTACAGACACGTCTTCCACTATCATATTCGTTGACTTCACCAACTCACAACATACCTGTTGCATTCCAATGTGAAGCTTTGATCAAAATTTGATGTATGGTGAAAGTATTTAACAGATCACGCATGATCCTTATTATTAAATGTCAGTTTGATGTCAAACAGCAAGGACACGTTCGACATTTTCGTCGTTCATTGAAGTTGAAGGTCTTCCTGTGCTAATTTCATTTCAACGTGTTCGCGACCTTTTGAAACTGATTTATGCCAGCGAAAAACTTGTGCTCTTGGTAAGGAATGTTCCCCATAAACGTGTTTCAACATTACAAAGCCCACATTCGTGGATTCCCTAAGTTTAACGTCAAACCTGATGGCACAACGTTGCTCTAAATTCCGCTATTCCATTTTCGGTAACACGCAACGAAAACATAACTTCACTGACGGCACCCACAAAAATAATGTGATGGCTGAAGGGAGCAGAAACTCGTACTGAGCGCCTGGAAGAGATGAACACACCGGTCTACATAAGTAGAAACACTCCGCGTTGCCAGATCGCTTGTAATATTGTCAGTCTCATTACTTTTTCTGACACGCCTCGTATAAACTTGCTGCAAGAGAACTTTCTATGTTTGCAGTAAAATAAATGAGTAAAGGAGGAAAAAAGCAGCACTTCGTTCAGCTAGCAAAAGCAAGGAGAAAATAGAGTAAGGTCAGCCAGCGGCAATACCTGTATGCATGCCTTCTAGGGGCAGCAGACCGAACGCCCTCATCAGAGTGAAAGAAGGTTTGAGGTCGGTCGCGAAGGCCCCCGGCGTGAAAGCTTTCTTCTTCTGTGGTCTCGCGCCGCTGCAGTGCACGATATCCGTTACCTGTGAGTGCGGGGCCCATGCTATGGCTCTCATCCTCCTCGCAGTGGTCTACCGCGTCTCCTGTCGATTCACTGCAACAGATATTTATGTCATCATCTGCTGACTTTAATGAGGTAGATTCCTGTTCAGGTAGCTCATTTTGTAAGATGCCGCCCAGTCGAAGTGGTTTGAGTTCTAGCTCTAGTGTGGGATGTAGATTTAATTTGTCAGAAAATTTCATTATTGCGGACATGTTTCTATAGCAACTCTGATTCTAGAAGCAGTCTCAGTCTACATGTGACCTGCTCTTATCCAAAGTCATCTTCCCAAGTGTTACAGTCCAAAGGTCGTTTTGTACACTACTGGTCATTAAAATTGCTACACCACAAAGATGACGTGCTACAGACGCGAAATTTAACTGACAGGAAGAAGATGCTGTGATATGCAAATGATTAGCTTTTCAGAGCATTCACACAAGGTTGGCGCCGGTGTCGACACCTACAACGTGCTGACATGAGGAAAGTTTCCAACCGATTTCTCATACACAAACAGCAGTTGGCCGGCGTTTCCTGGTGAAACGTTGTTGTGATGCCTCGTGTAAGGAGGAGAAATGCGTACCATCACGTTTCCGACTTTGATAAAGGTCGAATTGTAGCCTATCGCGATTGCGGTTTATCCTATCGCGACATAGCTGCTCGCGTTGGTCGATATCCAATGACTGTTAGCAGAATATAGAATCGGTGGGTTCAGGAGGGTTATACGGGACGCCATGCTGGATCCCAACGGCCTCGTATCACTAGCAGTCGAGATGACAGGCATCTTATGCGCATGGCTGTAACGAATCATGCAGCCACGTCTCAATCCTTGAGTCAACAGATGAGGACGTTTGCAAGACAACAACCATCTGCACGAACTGTTCGACGACGCTTGCAGCAGCATGGACTATCAGCTCGGAGACCATGGCTGCGGTTACCCTTGACGCTGAACCACAGACAGGGGCGCCTGTGATGGTGTACTCAATGACGAACCTGGATGCGCGAATGGCATAACGTCATTTTTTGGGATGAATCCAGGTTCTCTTTACAGCATCATGATGGTCGCATCCGTGTTTGGCGACATCGCGGTGAACGCACATTGGAAGCGTGTATTCGACATCGCCACACTGGCGTATCACCCGGCGTGATGGTATGGGGTGCCATTGGCTACACGTCTCGGTCACCTCTTGTTCGCATTGACGGCACTTTGAACAGTGGACGTTACATTTCATATGCGTTACGACCCGTAGCTCTACGCTTCATTCGGTCCCTACGAAACCCTACATTTCAGCAGGATAATGCATGACCGCATGTTGCAGGTCCTGTACGGGTCTTTCTGGATACAGAAAATGTTCGACTGCTGCCCTGGCCAGCACATTCTCTAGATCTCTCACCAACTGAAAACGTCTGGTCAATGGTGGCCGAGCAGCTGGCTCGTCACAATACGCCAGTCACTATTCTTGAACTGTGGTATCGTGTTGAAGCTGCATGGACAGCTGTACCTGTACACGCCATCCAAGCTCTGTTTGACTCAATGCCCAGGCGTATCAAGGCCGTTATTACGGGCAAAGGTGGTTGTTCTGGGTCCTGATTTCTCAGGATCTATGCACCCAAATTGCGTAAAAAGGTAATCACATGTCAGTTCTAGTATAATATATTTGTCCAATGAATACCCGTATATCATCTGCATTTCTTCTTGCTGTAGCAATTTTAATGGCCAGTAGTGTATGTCTGGTAAAATTCTATGAAATGGCAGAGCATTTTGTCACAGAGCATCGTTATTGGAATGCCCAATGCTCACAGCTGTTGTAGACAGAGCTGGAATCAAATCCATCAGCCAATTAACTGTTGGCAACGATATGAAGCGGTCATTGTAGCAGCTGCTTCAGGGACGAGGAGAAAAAAAGTCTTTACAGCCGTTACAACCATTTGAAGGGTTGCGCTAGCAATGAAGACCATTTACCTTTAGATTAGTGGTTTGATCGTGGCCTTAGAAGCACTAGACCGAAATGTATTCAGTCACCTTTCTCCCTTCCAGTAACGTATCTCAAACAATTCGACAAAATCTGCCTGGATATTGTTCTTCGAATGTTTCCCACCCTTTCTTAAAAAGATTTCATTAATATGTTTTTTTCTGAATTATTGTATACAGAAGGTATCTAACTGAATTTAAATAATAGAACGACTTACCTTTTCACTAAGGAAGTCTCCAATTACGGTCTCTCAACGCAGGATAACGCAAGTCCAACCTGTCTCTGACAGCTAAACCGTTGCCGTCTTGACAATTGTATCGGCCAACCTCATAAATTTTCGTTAAAGCAGCCCAGTACTTGCTTTAAAGTAAGTGGCTAGGAAATTACTAGCGGTAACTTGAAACATGCCGGCAGCACAGACAAAGGTACAGCATTAAATGCCACCTCACACGCGACTCGCAAAGATGATAAAAGCTGCTTTAATTCGATAAATAGTAGGGTTTACACAGTGGTGATTATCATTGCGTGCTCTGTGCTTGTCCCTAACTTCGTTGACTAATCTGATATGCGCCATCAACCCTGTACTGCATTGCGTGACAGCCGTCGTGGAGTAGCCGTATCAGATCAACGAAGCTACGTCGTCACAGAGACACTTGAACACCCTTTGCTATAGAATGTGAAGTATGTGTGCATTCTGAATATTCAAACCAGTTTTCAGCGGAAATTAGTTGCTCTCGTCCTGCAGTAGTACCAGCAGTAACTACTCTATGGCAGGGAGCAAAACGTAATTAACAAATAAATGAAGTGGACTAACGTAGAAAATTTATTCAGCGCACCAGTACAGGTATATCGAGCGAGGTACTATTTGATGTTCACATGTACAGGGTGGTCCATTGATCGTGGCCGGGCCAAATATCTCATGAAATAAGCGTCAAACGAAAAAACTACAAAGAACGAAACTTGTCTAGCTTGAAGGGGGAAACCAGATTGCGCTGTGGTTGGCCCGCTAGATGGCGCTGCCATAGGTGGCTCTGAGCACTATGGGACTTAACATCTGAGGTCATCAGTCCACTAGAACTTAGAACTACTTAAACCTAACTAACCTAAGGACATCACACACATACATGCCCGAGGCAGGATTCGAACCTGCGACCGTAGCAGTCGTGCGGTTCCGGACTGAGCGCCTAGAACCGCGAGACCACCGCAGCCGGTACTGCCATAGTTCAAACGGATATCAACTGCATTTTTTAAAAATAGGAACCCCCATTTTTTATTACATATTCGTGTAGTACGTAAAGAAATATGAATGTTTTAGTTGGACCATCTTTTCGCTTTGTAATAGATGGCGCTGTAATAGTCGCAAACTCGGACTGAGCGTCTGGAAGAAATGAACACACCGGTCTACATACGTAGAAACACTCTGCGTTGCCACATGGCTCGTAATATTGTCAGTCTCATTACTTGTTCCGACTCAAAATGGCTCACAATTTTAGACGAACAGTTGGTAACAGGTAGGTTTTTAAAATAAAATACAGAACGTAGGTATGTTTGAACATTTTATTTCGGTTGTTCCAATGTGACTCACCTACCTATGGGAATTTATCATTTCTGATAACGCATGCTGTTACACCGTAATTACCTGTAAATACCACATTAATGCAATAAATGCTCAAAATGATGTCCGTCAAACAATGCATTTGGCAATACGTGTTACGACATTCTTCTCAATGGCGAGTATTTCACCTTCCGTAACGTTCGCACATGCATTGACAATGCGCTGGCGCACGTTATCAGACGTTATCGGTGGATCACGATAGCAAATATCCTGCAACTCTCCCCACAAAAAGAAATCCGGGGACGTCGGATCCGGTGAACGTGCGGGCCATGGTATGGTGCTTCGACGACCAATCCACTTCTCATGAAATATGCTATTCAATACCGCTTCAACCACACGCGAGCTATGTGCCGGACATGCATCATGTTGGAAGTACATCGCCATTCTGTCATGCAGGTAAACATCTTGTAGTAACATCGGTAGAACATTACGTAGGAAATCACCATTTAGATTGCCATCGATAAAATGGGGGCCAATTATCCTTCCTCCCATAATGCCGCACCATACATTAACCCGCCAAGGTCGCTGATGTTCCACTTGTCGCAGCCATCGTGGATTTTCCGTTGCCAAATAGTGCATATTATGCCGGTTTACGTTGCCGCTGTTGGTGAATGACGCTTCGTCGCTAAATAGAACGCGTGCAAAAAATCTGTAATCGTCCCGTAATTTCTCTTGTGCTCAGTGGCAGAACTGTCCACGACGTTCAAAGTCGTTGCCATGCAATGCCTGGTGCATAGAAATATGGTACGGGTGCATTCGATGTTGATGTAACATTCTCAACAACGATGTTTTTGAGATTCCCGACTCTCGCGCAATTTCTCTGCTACTGATGTGCGGATTAGCCGCGACAGCAGCTAAAACACCTACTTGGGCATAATCATTTGTTGCAGGTAGTGGTTGACGTTTCACATGTGGCTGAACACTTCCTGTTTCCTTAAATAACGTAACTATCCGGTGAACGGTCCGGACACTTGGATGATGTCGTCCAGGATACCGAGGAGCATACATAGCACACCCCCGTTGGGCATTTCGATCACAATAGCTATACATCAACACGATATCGACCTTTTCCGCAATTGGTAAACGGTCCATTTTAACACGGGTAATGTATCACGAAGCAAATACCGTCCGCACTGGCGGAATGTTACGTGATACCATGTTGTTATACGTTTGTGAATATTACAGCGCCATCTATCACAAAGCGAAAAAAGTGGTCCAACAAAAACATTCATAATTCTTTGCGTACTACACGAATATGTAATAAAAATGGGGGTTCCTATTTAAAATAACGCATTTGATATCCGTTTGAACTATGGCAGCGCTATATAGCGGGCCAACCATTGCGCCATCTGGTTTCCCCCTTCAAGCTAGACGAGTTTCGTTCTTTGTAGTTTTTTCGTTTGATGCTTATTTCGTGAGATATTTGGCCCGGTCACTATCAATGGACCACCCTATACAGGGTGTTACAAAAAGGTACGGCCAAACTTTCAGGAAACATTCCTCACACACAAATAAATAAAAGATGTTATGTGGACATGTGTCCGGAAACGCTTAATTTCCATGTTAGAGCTCATTTTAGTTTCTTCCACCTACTCTCAATGGAGCACGTTATAATGATTTCATACGGGATACTCTACCTGTGCTGCTAGAACATGGGCCTTTACAAGTACGACACAACATGTGGTTCATGCACGATGGAGCTCCTGCACATTTCAGTCGAAGTGTTCGTACGCTTCTCAACAACAGATTCGGTGACCGATGGATTGGTAGAGGCGGAACAATTCCATGGCCTCCACGCTCTCCTGACCTCAACCACCTTGACTTTCATTTATGGGGGCATTTGAAAGTTCTTGTCTACGCAACCCCGGTACCAAGTGTAGAGACTCTTCGTGCTCATATTGTGGACGGCTGTGATACGCCATTCTCCAGGGCTGCATCAGCGCATCATGGATTCCATGCGACTGAGGGTGGATGCATGTATCCTCGCTAACGGAGGACATTTTGAACATTTCCTGTAACAAAGAGTTTTAAGTCACGCTGGTACGTTCTGTTGCTGTGTGTTTCCATTCCCTGATTAATGTGATTTCAAGAGAAGTAATAAAATGAGCTCTAACATGGAAAGTAAGCGTTTCCGGACACATGTCCACATAACATATTTTCTTTCTTTGTGTGTGAGGAATGTTTCCTGAAAGTTTGGCCGTACCTTTTTGTAACACCCTGTATACATAAGGCATCTAGCTCACTGAGTCGTTTTCTGAGTCCTTCTATGACTTTTGTCAAGTTACGCAATGTCATTTACACGTCTAAAATGTGCAAAAATACGTCAGAAACACAAAAAAGGCAATGTTTATGTCAACTGTCACTGTATAATTTCTACACACACATATTGGTGCCTAAAACATGTCTGTGGGGTCTCAAATTAAGTGTCTCAATGTCATTTCCACATATAAATTGTTACAAAACACATGTGGCAAAAAACCGACGTCCGAAGTACGTAGTTATCCAGAATGAGATTTTCACTCTGCAGCGGAGTGTGCGCTGATATGAAACTTTCCTGGCAGATTAAAACTGTGTGCCCGACCGGGACTCGAACTCGGGACCTTTGCCTTTCGCGGGCAAGTGCTCTACCAACTGAGCTACCGAAGCACGACTCACGCCAGGTACTCACAGCAAAGGTCCCGAGTTCGAGTCTCGGTCGGGCACACAGTTTTAATCTGCCAGGAAAGTTTCATACGTAGTTATCATTTACATTTTTAAGTCTAAACTTGGTGTAAGGTACAACAGACCTTTAAATTAAATATTTCAAAGTCTAAATTTTTCAGTGACGCTTGTGAAGTGTCACAATCTTAATTCGATGTCAGTAACACAAAAAATGCATGTTTATATCAAGTGTCCCAATATTACGAGGGTTGTTGAGAACGTAAGTTCCGATCGGTTGCGAAAAGGTAACCACAGTGAAAACTCTTTGCAACAGTTAGGTACACCTTCCACCTACTTCTCTGCATAGTCGTCGCTCCAGCTTCGAGTATTGTCGTAGTGTATCAACTTTCCAATATCCTCGTCATAGAAAGCAGCCGCCTGTGCTTTCGGCCAGTTATCTGCAATGGTCTGCAGCTCGTTGTCTGTGGAAAAACTTTGTCTTCATATCCAGCGGTTCTTGTGAGCAGAGATGAGACTCAGGGGGAGCCAATTACGGACTGTATTGGGGGTGATCAAACACTTCTCATCGGAAACGCTGCAGGAGCGTCTTCATTGCCCCTGTAGTGTGCGGCCGAGAATTGATATGAACAAGGAACTGCTCGACAGTTATGTTTTGTGGGCTGCATGACACAGGCGAAATCTCTAACCAGGCCCTCATATTTGGCGAGAGACGCTATTCCCTACGCATTTTTACGTGCTCACTGTTCACTCAAAACTGAAAAGAGCGATGCGACACGATCGACGGTATACTAGAGACACTGCCCAACACATCTGTGCAAAGCTTTACTGGATTTTCCCCGTGGTTTCCATTTCGCGACAGGTCGGAACTTACTTTCTGTACAACCCTCGTATTTCCACACACACACACACACACACACACACACACACACACACAGACACACACACCTATCTATGAAAATTGGTGCCTAAAACATCGCTATCGATTTTCAAGGTAAGTATCCCAATGTTACTTGCATTTCTAATAGTTACAAAACACAAGTGAATAAAACATAATATCCTAACCAGATAGAAGACATTCCATTTTTAGACCTACACTTAATGTGACCTTCGAGTCAACTATTTACACGTGCAGATATAAGTTGTTCTACGATGCTTGTCAAGCAACACAATGTTAATTCCATATTTAAAATGTCTGTGAAAATACTTCAGCAACGAACACGCACGCACACACACACACACACACACACACACACACACACACACACACACACACACACTGCTGTCATCCAAATGCATTACTTGACAATTAAGTTTGAGCAAGGTAACTTTTGAAAATATTCAGTTCAAAATGGTTCAAATGGCTCTGAGCACTATGGGACTTAACTGCTTTGGTCATCAGTCCCCTAGAACTTAGAACTACTTAAACCTAACTAACCTAAGGACATCACACACATCCATGCCCGAGGCAGGATTCGAACCTGCGACCGTAGCGGTCGCGCTGTTCCAGACTGTAGCGCCTAGAACCGCTCGGCCACTCCGGCCGGCGAAAATATTCAGTACCAGAGTCTATCGTTCAGTAACACCCCGTTGGCTATAAAGTATCTCAGCTTTATATAGACTTGAAACAGGTATGAATTCTTACTATCATACGACTTTAATGTCTATACAATAGCTACAAAATATTTTCTTGAAATGAGTTGTTGACTGTACATAATGTTGTAGTCTCACTGAATACTAATTTCTTTTTAGTTGAGTTTATAGCCACCATAAGTTACAAATACGTCATTTAAATCTTCTAAGCACAATATAGATGCTTTTATCGAAAGAGAAGAGCTCGGACATAGTTCAGATCACTTTCTGTTAACGCTTAAGTTCGAAAAATGCTCATTTCTGAAAAATCATTTGTAATTATGTTATTTGACTATATATCTCTGAATTTTTCCGCAAAAATATTTCTTCAAGTTATGATCTGATAAATCTATTTGGATCATGATGTATAAAATAATTATAATTTCCCTTTTTCTAGCCACCTACAGAGAGATTTCTGGCACTGAACAAGTTTTGATTCACGCTCCAGAGAGGTTATTCTTCACTACTTTTCTTAATACATAATTGCTATGTAAATGACTTCTTCAAATCAAACAACTTTAAAACAGAACTTTCCTGTAGTTAATATCTTTTAAATAAACTGCTTGCAAGCCTGTGCGCTTTTAATAAAATTTATATAGAAAGAATAATGTTTGCCTTAATAGTAGACTATGTCAGTGAGCTACTGCACTACTCAACAGACATACGCATCGCAAAAATTGTAGATCCATAGTTTGTCATCCACATCTGATAAGTTATTACAAGAACTGATCCGAGATTCAATATTTTTCTTTCACATTTTCTGAACAACAAACTAAAGTTTCTCTTGGAAGTACACACCAACAACTTCGCCTGGCGCTGACCTCTGGCTTTTCTCTTCTACTGACCCATACTGCCACTTGCTGTATCCGTATCCGTAGATCATCACTGGACCAACTGGATCACCTTCTCGGGAACTTGCTCATTCAACAAGAAACAAATAAGAGAAAACAAAATCTTAATGCAGTTATTCGGGACACAACATACAATTTAACAGTTAATATTTCTGGCTTACCTGACGTAGCTCAGGCAGGAAAATAAGATGGTGACTCATATCAAAATTTGAAGCTCTACATCTCACCCCACGAACCCCCCCCCCCCCCCTCCCACACACGCACACACACACAAAATGTGTTACAAAGGTATCTCACATCTAAAATATCTATCAAAATACGTAACGCATGTTGGCATTTCAACTCTGAGACTATATGATTGATGATTTACAGAACAAAATAATCACCTGCTGTTTTTACGTCTTTCAGCACCATTTTAGGAGGTAAGAAGATGACGCAACATGTTCTACACTATAAAAATGTAGAATGTGATATTGGCAGGTTAATTTTATTTCAAATTATTTAGGCCTACTCGACGTTGTGTATAAAAGCAACTTTTAAAGGAAGGCTGTGACATTTACCGATTGGAACTATTGTGCCGACGCTCTCTGAAACTGTATTTCAATCCCCAACCATTGAATAATACCAAAAATCTGATAATAATGCTTCAACATACGAAAAGCAAACACATTCAACGTAGTCAGAGACAAAGAAATTGATCTGGCACCATATAGGATTAGAAGGTGTTTCGACGAGGTCTTTATTGCGATCAACTACCCATCATAACCCAACTGTTCCATAATATTTTTAAAAAAGCATACCAATGGCTTGCATATTGACACTACTGATAAGCAGAACTCGTTGAGTGTCAAAGATTAATATCTCTACCACACTTTGGAAGCATAATGGTCCACCAGATTAAGTATTTCCGTCTTAAATCGTCTATATGACTCATCTAAATACTTGGAACTGTCTTTTTGCCGTTACTGAAATGAATTGTAGGTTAGTCAAAAGATGTAGGTAGATCTTTGCGCCACGCATTTAATTCATCAAAATACACAAAAATTTGTTCTGTGACATCACAAAACACACGTGGGTACTACTGCCTACATAACTTACAGCTTAAAATGCAATTTTAGTTGGAAGTTACCAGAGTAAACAATGTTACTCCCACCTCTAAATTTGCCAAAAATCTCGTCTATGAAACTGGTATCAGTCAGTCGGTCCTTACAGTGACCCCATGTTATTATATTAAATTTATCTTGCAATGGAAAATGCTTGTTATCTTCTGCTGATAATGCTAACTTTTTGCTGTTGCAACCGAGCTAGGTGGTGCATTGGTTAGCACACTGGACTCACATTCGGGAGGACGACGGTTCAAAAACGCGTCGGGCCATCATGATTTAGGTTTACCGTGATTTCCCTAAATCGCTTCAGGCCAATACCGGGATAGTTCCTTTGAAAGTCACGGCTGATTTCCTTCCCCATCCTTTCCTAATGCGAACTTGGGCTCCATCTCTAATAACCTCACTGTCGACTGGACGTTAAACACTAATCTCCACTGCAGAGTGAAAATTCATTCTCGAAATGTCCCCCAGACTGTGGCTAAACCATGTCTCCACAACAGCTTTTCTTCTAGGAGTGCTAGTCCCGCAAGTTCCTCAGGTGCTGTTCCTTAAAGTTTGAAGGTAGGAGATGGGATAATGGAGGAAGGAAGTCTGCCAGGACGGGTCGTGCCTGGGTAGCTCAGTGCAGCTTTCGCAGGCGTGCAGTGCGTACGTACTGTGTGTCTCCGCCTGCGGAACGGGCGGGCTCGTTGTTGTTTACTTTGAAGGCCTTCACTTACGTGTCGCTTGCGTATACTAGACTCTAGAGCATGGGTTCCCAAACTGGGGGGGCGCGCCCCCCTGGGGGGGCGTGATGATGTTGCAAGGGGGGCAAGGGTGGAGTTAGCGGTATAAACCTAATATTTCTTTTTAATATCGATATTTTAATAAAAATGAATGTGCAGGTATTAATGATAGATTATGGTGCTAAATGCAGTCGTTTGGCGTCCCTCTTCCCACAATCCTATCTCAATAACCTATCCTAGAACATAGGTACAGCTTTTGAAGATCACGTTTAGAATGTCACGTTTAGAGTTGCACACACAGAAACTCTCAAAATTACGAAGGCGATATGCGTTAATTCTAATATATCAGATTTGCAAACAACTTACTTCTGACAATTGGAAAACAGAAAAGTCAGGTATTAATTATTCCATACATTTGTACACATGAACTGAACGTAATCATGTTATAACGTTAGGCTATGTTCATCAGTGTAATAATCACTTATACTGCGTAACTGCAAAAATGCCGTTTTATTACCCTGTCAACCCGCGGATCCCCATGTGATGCGATTAGAATGACTTTAATAGACTGTATACGCTTCAAATGAACTCGCGGGTTCGTAATTTGGACGCCAGGGTTATGCCCTTTGTCACCAGAAAAATGTGCACGACGTGAATGCGAAACTAGTATAAGTGTTCGTTCTGAGCAAGGTACTTCACACCGTTCTGGAAACATTGTCGTGACTGCTAACAATGAAACATAACCCAGCTAGGTAGACAATGAAGTCCATTAGTGAGGCTATTTTTTTTTACTACAGCTCTTTCATGCGGATTACTTATCTGACAAAACAATTATTTTTCTTCTGCCTTTTTGAAATACGGCATAATTTCGTTTGAAATTAGTGTACGTTCTTTGCTGCGACAATGGCTTCTTTTGGCACAAGTACAGATATAACTGCTTGGCACTGTGCACAGTTCCCTGCGATGTATGAGGTGTATCCATGACCTCACTTAATTACTGTGAAATTCGACAACCAATTCATTGATGTTATCTCAAAACTTATAACGTTTCGTTTATAAGTAACGAAAGATAGGGGGCACGAAAACGATTTTCGCATAAAACCCTAGGCTGCACTGCTCAGAACAGCACCACAGAACAGGTAGTAAATTCTTAGGGTGCCTGTGGGCTGTTTCCGCCCTAATCCGGGAAAAGCCCGTTTCTAACCAGCAAGAGCCTTACTCGGCCAACAGTTCGCAGACAGACAGTGCACTGACTACCTGCGCTGCGGCTGGGCTTCCCCGTTCTTCGCCCCACTCCTCACAGGCAGTCATCTGAGGTGCCAACAGACGACAGTAGCATTCCTTTATTTCAGCTGGTTGCTTGCAGTTGTTGACACATCTGATGCATTGGATTTTGCTGAAATCGCATTGAATCTTTCACATTTGTGCCTCAGTAAAATCAGTGTTAGTGAGAAATTATTCTGTTAAGTTCTTGTTTTCTATTTACTTCACCATGAGTGTCGTGATAAAACGTAAATATAATGATGATTATATCAAATACGATTTTGCTTCTATACAAAAAGAAGGTGTTGACCAACTGCAATGTGTTATTTGCTATGAGGTATTGAGCAATGATTCCATGAGACCACCTCGTCTGGAACGCCATTTGTGTGCAAAGCATGGTGCATTGAAAGAGAAGCCGAAGGAATTTTTTGGTGCAAAATGTGATAATTTGAAACGAATGAAGTTGGACACTGCTGAATCCTTCGCTCAGACATCAGAAAAGGTACTGGAAGCCTCGTATGAGCTGTTGCTACTTATTTCAAGGACCAAGAAGAGTCATATTGTCGGAGAGACACTAGTCAAACCCTGTTTGTTGAAAGCTGCTGATATTGTTCTTGGGTCAGAAAGTAAACAAAAACTTTCACAAATTCCGCTTTCTGACAATACTGTGAAACGTCGGATTGATGATATGGCCGAAGACATACAAAATCAATTAGTTACGGCCGTCAAACAATCGCAGTTTTTCGCAATACAATTAGACGAGAGTACCGATGTTGCGAATTGTTGCGAACTGTTGCCAACTGCTAGCTTTCGTTCGCTATATAGAAAATGAAGCAATTAATGAAGAGTTACTGTTTTCTACAGAGTTAAAGTCAACTTCAAAAGCAATTCATATAATGGCAGCCGTCTCTGAATTCTTTTGTAAAAATGAGTTATCATGGCAGAAACTGGTAAGCGTATGCACAGACGGCGCCCCATCGATGCTTGGATGTCGCTCAGGACTCGTGCAGATGGTCAGAGAAAAAAAAACCTAGCGTTACTGCTATCCACTGTGTAATACACCGTCAAGCATTGGCAGCTAAGACACTTCCAAAGGAACTCAATGATGTCTTGAAACTGTGCATCAAAATCGTGAATCATATTAAAAAGAGTGCGTTAAATTCCAGGTTATTTACGGCTCTTTGTGAAGACTTGAGAGCAGAGTATAAAACACTTATTTCATACAGAAGTACGCTGGCTCTCAAAAGGAAATATGCTATGAAGATTATTTGAACTCGAGACAAGTGATGCAGTTTTTGGAAAATAACAAACATACTGAATTGTATATGGAATTTAGAAAGCCCGGTGTTCATGTTGCATTGGCTTAACTGTCAGATATTTTAGAATCTTTAAACACCTTGGATTTGAAATTACAAGGTGGAGAGTCAAACATAATTTTTCATCAGGATGCCATCAAAGCATTTACTGATAAGTTGCAACTATGGAAACGTAAAATTTTAGCCTGCAATTATTCCTGCTTTCCCAGATTGTTTTGAATCCTGGAAGAAGCCCGATTTCAAAACGATTTTATGGATACTGATACTAAGAGTAAAATATCGAACCATTTGCAGTACCTCATTGATGAATTCGAACGATACTTCCGTAACAGTTGTGACGATAAAATTTATTATAGGTTAGCGACGGATCCATTTCACGTTGACGTGGATGTGTTGCCAGACAGACTACAAGAGAAAGTCTTAGAAATTAAAAATGATTCTGCAGCGAAGTATGACTTTGAGAAGATGGATGAGCCTTTATTTTGGGTGAAATATCTCACAGTGTATCCCAGCACAGCAGAACAAGCACTGAAACTGTATTTACTTATTTGTACGAAAGAGCATTTTCAGCGGTAGTGGCGATAAAAAATAAGATTAGAAGGAAACTCAGTATTGCCAATGATTTACGTTGCGCAGTTTCTACTATTCAGCCAAGAATTCAAAATCTTGTAAAAAATATGCAATCTCATCCTTCACATTGATTTATTTGTTTGTTTCTTGCCACATGTGTCTGGAAATAATATTTTTATAATAAATACGTCACATTATAAGATAACTTGTTATTTTCCTTCTAACTATCCTTACGTGTAGGTAATACTGTAAAATTACAAAAAATTATTTTGAAGAAACAATATAAAATAAACATAGTGAATCTGATTTAAATATAAATACTGCGTGTGATCCTTATGGATTCTGATGTTACGTCTGGTATCTTATTTCAACTAATAATAGTATTTATTCTGGATGAAGACACAGCGAAAGTTTATCCTAGATATGGCAAGAGAAGAGTAGTCCTAAAATCGTATACTGGTGAAGAAATGGTGTGCAGCAAGGGAATGTAATCAAGGTAAGGAAGTTGTTTTATTCATATTTTTTAAAGTGCTGTGTAGTCTGCAAAATTATTTCGTAAAACTTACTTTTTATTTTTTGTCTGGTTCTGGGAACTGGGCCTTTGTCGCTGTTCGGTAACTGTCGTCATTGACATAAATGCCAACCTATGCGCAATGACAATGGGGAGCGCTATAGGCGTACAAATCAGTGATGTTCGTTAACACCGTGACTGAGTGACTATTTTTGATAATGAGTGAAAGTAATAAGCTACATCCAACTTAAAATAATGGCCCGCATCATCTAATCTGCAAAGGTCGCTACTATTTTTCCTTGTTTACCAAGGACTTTCTTTGCTTTAGGAGTGGTTTATAATCACTAGACTAGACTGATGACGTAATAACTGCGACTCGATACATTAACAGCCCACCATGTTACATGACGTCACCATCACAAAGATTTCAATAGTTTCTTGATAATAAAGATTACATTTTTTTTGGGAGGGGGGGGGGAGCACGGAAGTTTTCTTTTCGGCAGAAGGGGGGCGTGACAAACAAAAGTTTGGGAACCTCTGCTCTAGAGCATGACAACCCCACACTACGTTTCACCTTCTGTAAGGTCTACACTCGACCAAAGGCTTTGGAAGTGGAATGCTTCCTACGTGACGAAGTTTCTACATTTTGGGCATCCATTTGTCCGTTTTAAGCAGCACAGTATACACCAAAGTCGTCAGTGACCCGGCTTGCGAACGAACACGGACTATGCTTTTATCACTCCGTCGGTAGTCAGCACAGTCACTGTCGACCAAGGAGACTTCTGCATGTACACCACACGACGTTTGGAGCCAACATTCAAGCTGCTGGCCCCCTCCCGGTCGATTATATGAACGTCTCATCACTCACTGTCCCCGCGACCACCTTCACCCGGACCTCCGCGACTCCCTCCTGTCTACCAACACAGAGAGATGGACATGTAAACAACGTTGGCGCAAGGGGAGGCGACGTACGGTCTCAGAACGAGACAACTGACCCCCCCCCCTCCCCAATACTTCAGATCGTGCAAGACGACAAGAGTGACGACAACCCGTTGCCGGATATGGCGGGGCTGGTTCGTACTCTGCTGGCTTGCGCAGGTGCATCTGCACCAACGGACTGCTCTGTTGCTTCTGTCGCCGAGACGTCCTCCGCTCATACGGATAAGGTGGAACACATGGACGCCACAACGGTGGCGCCCTGGACGGCACGGAATGACGACATCGACGATGACCCAAACCGTACGCTTGGGACAGACTTACACCCAGACGGAGAGCTAGTTACGCCAACGCCAAAGCCGTCAGTTTGCGTACGCCACTGCTCTCCGATATCTCGCCCCACCTCACCTCCCGCTGTTGTAGTTCCCCTCCACCACGGCGCTCAACTCCAAATATAATGAACAGCAACGATTAACAGCATTAGCTCCCGAGTGAAAACTCAACTGCTGCAAGAGGTTATATGGACTTCGGACGCCAGCATCGCAGTGAAGTGTACTTCACCACACTTCCGGACGTCACTGGATATGCCACTCATCCCTTCCCTGCCAACCACTTTCGACGTGGCATTTCCATCTACTCATATGCCCACGAAATCATCCCAGTAGCTGACATCAAATACGGTTCGTCCACCGGAGGCTTGGTGATCACTATCATGGGAACTCGTTAGACTCCACCCACAGACACGACATAACATGCTTCTATTTAGAAGGAATCGCCCCTTTATTTCTTGAGGGCTCTGATCACTACTTTCTTGAGAGGCGATTTCAACTATGCCCTACACCCTAAGGATCAACTGCCCCCTACATGTCAAGAACTGCGCCTTGTCATCTGTGATCTGTTGCTCTGCGATACTTAGGAAGTTCGACATGACGACGCACCTGGACGTACTTACCGGACTAATCCCTCAGTGAGCCACCTTGACGGAATTTACATCTCCCGGGAACTCATATCTGCACTCCAAAATGCAGAATTGTGGCCTTGGCCTTTTCGGACCACTGTGCCCACATTCTAAGTATTGTCCTCCCACAATCAGTGATCTAATGCAGTCGTGCGCCGTGAAAGTTAAACACATCCCATCTACAACATCCTGAATGTATTCCACGCGTTGCCGAGCCATTGGCCACCTCTGAGCATCACTTGCCAAAGTACCGCACGATCCTGACATATTGGCTGGAATGTGCCAAAACTGTCATTCGACATATATTGATTCAGTACGGCAAGGCAGCACCTGCATAGTGACATTACACTACTGACTATTAATAACCTATTTCCACGATCTACAGGATGTTACAAAAAGGTACGGCAAAACTTTCAGGAAACATTCCTCACACACAAATAAAGAAAAGATGTTTAGTGGACATGTGTCCGGAAACGCTTAATTTCCATGTTAGAGCTCATTTTAGTTTCGTCAGTATGTACTGTACTTCCTCGACTCTGATGATCAAATTGTAAATTTTCACAATCAACATTT
Source organism: Schistocerca nitens (assembly GCF_023898315.1). Lineage (NCBI taxonomy): Eukaryota > Metazoa > Arthropoda > Insecta > Orthoptera > Acrididae > Schistocerca > Schistocerca nitens. The sequence goes on from NC_064618.1 coordinate 488,295,664, forward strand.
GTGGGCTGACGAGAATCCGCACGCAATTGTGCAATCACGTCATCAACACAGATTTTCTGTGAACGTTTGGGCAGGCATTGTTGGTGATGTCTTAATTGGGCCCCATGTTCTTCCGCCTACGTCAATGAAGCACGTTATCATGATTTCATACGGGATACTCTATCTGTGCTGCTAGAACACGTGCCTTTACAAGTACGACACAACATGTGGTTCATTCACGATGGAGCTCCTGCACATTTCAGTCGAGTGTTCGTACGCTTCTCAACAACAGATTCGGTGACCGATGGATTGGTAGAGGCGGAACAATTCCATGGCTTCCACGCTCTCCTGACCTAAACCCTCTTGACTTTCATTTATGGGGGCATTTGACGGTACCAAATGTAGAGACTCTTCGTGCTCGTATTGTGGACGGCTGTGATACAATACGCCATTCTCCAGGGCTGCAACAGCGCATCAGGGATTCCATGCGACGGAGGGTGGATGCATGTATCCTCGCTAACGGAGGACATTTTAAACATTTCCTGTAACAAAGAGTTTGAAGTCACACTGGTACGTTCTGTTGCTGTGTGTTTCCATTCCATAATTAATGTGATTTGAAGAGAAGTAATAAAATGAGCTCTAATATGGAAAGTAAGCGTTTCCGGACACAAGTCCACATAACATATTTTCTTTCTTTGTGTGTGAGGAATCTTTCCTGAAAGTTTGGCCGTACCTTTTTGTAACACCCTGTATATGACCAGCTGCGCTCCCTTAAAACGCAGTAGGATTAAAGCGCAAATCGTGACAATGGCACGCCTTAGGTGACTGAGGGAGATAGTGAAGATCAGACGTCAAGATTCGGCAAAACAGGTACCCTCCACCATTCGTCTCATCGCCTCCAATGGGAAACGACGATGGCAATGACTCATCGCCAAGATCTATACCTGTCGCGCCCAGTGCATCACTTGTCAGGCCAAAATCGTCAATGTCTTTTTGGACCACTATCGTAAAATGTACCTGGAGGAAACCACCGACACCACACATCACACGTGCGGTCGCTGGCAACGAGGTGGAAGGTGGTTTTGTGCGACGAGCTCCACGATGCCACCAACGAAGGTGCTCTGAAGAAATCGCCTGGCGTCGACGGACTGCCGATAGAATTTTGTCGCTAATGATGTCGTGGTAGACAACAATGTTTTATCAACTGTTGACGATGGACAACGCTGTACCGCCAACCTTTTTTAAGACAATTATTATTCCCGTCCATAAACCGACTCCGGGAGGGACTGCAGCGCATTACCGCCCACAAGCTGTGCTTAATGAAGACTATAAAATTTTTGTACCACCCCAGGTGGCGCGTTGCCATAAGATACTCCCTTGCATTTTATCACCAGAACAGAAAACTCCAGGTGCACCAATTAATACACAAATTGGCACAGGGGAATTTCGCGATTTAATCGCAATCGCAGTGATGTTCAGATTCCACGCCGTGGTGGTTGCCATTGATTTTGACAGCGCATTCGAGACGGTGCGACATTGTTTTATATTCTAGATCATGGACTAAATGGGTTTTCCATCCTCCTTTATAGCTATCGTCCAGCGCTTGTACTGCAGCGCCGAATTCCTGATTCAGCTCAGGGGCCGAGTGGCAGGGCCAGTGACCAAATGTCGTTCCATAAGGTAAGATTACCCGCTTTTGACATTAGTCTATAACCATGGAGCCACTCATCGGGAGACTGACGACCCAGCTTTTTGGTGTCACATTGTGACAACACACACTTCGTTGTCATGCATATGTAGTCGACTTCCTCCTCTTATTCCACTCGTGGACCAAAACACGATATCAACATACGGAACTCAATGGGCAGCACCATGAATATGGTTAAGTCCTTGGTGATGCCCACTCTAACACAACGACTTAGCAGCCCTCCCATGTATACAGAACTTTTTATAGCTTGGTATATTTTCGTCTCCACCATATGCCGCTCCGCTGCCTTAAATTTTCGGCATACCCTCCAATTTACCTGCATGGTTGTTGTTGTTGTTGTGGTCTTCAGTTCCGCGACTGGTTTGATGCAGCTCTCCATGCTACTCTATCCTGTGCAAGCTTCTTCATCTCCCAGTACCTACTGCAACCTACAACCTTCTGCATCTGCTTAGTGTATTGATCTCTTGGTCTCCCTGATGATATCCCTTGATGCCTCAAAACATGTCCTACCAACCGATCCCTTCTTCTAGTCAAGTTGTGCCACAAACTTCTTTTCTCCCCAATCCTATTCAATACCTCCTCATTAGTTACGTGATCTACCCACCTTATCTTCAGCATTCTTCTGTAGCACCACATTTCGAAAGCTTCTATTCTCTTCTTGTCCAAACTGGTTATCGTCCATGTTTCACTTCCATACATGGCTACACTCCATACAAATACTTTCAGAAACGACTTCCTGACACTTAAATCTATACTCGATGTTAACAAATTTCTCTTCTTCAGAAACGATTTCCTTGCCATTGCCAGTCTACATTTTATATCCTCTCTACTTCGACCATCATCAGTTATTTTGCTCCCTAAATAGCAAAACTCCTTTACTACTTTATGTGTCTCATTTCCTAATCTAAGCCCCGCAGCATCACCCGATTTAATTTGACTACATTCCATTATCCTCGTTTTGCTTTTGTTGATGTTCATCTTATATCCTCCTTTCAAGACACTGTCCATTCCGTTCAACTGCTCTTCCAAGTCCTTTGCTGTCTCTGACAGAATTACAATGTCATCGGCGAACCTCAAAGTTTTTATACCTGCATGGTAGTGCGACAAAATCTCCTTCACCAACTCGATTCTTTACAGCACATCAAATACGTCAATCAACGTGTGGTGCCAAAGATGGTCCATATAGCACAGGTGCTCCCACTGCCATCAGCTATTGGATACAGCCTCCAGGCCGGTATGCTCCTTAAGGTCCGTTACAAAATGGTCACACATCCCCCATAAGCAGGGGCCCTTGGCCCTTGCCGAGCGACATCTTTGTTCATGGCCACTATGTACAAGCAGCAGAACAGGGATGCCTCCCTTATACACAGCTTACTGGAATTTCTTATGCCCATGCACGTATCCCCAGTGTTAGGCTGCATCAAGCCCCATCTGGTGCTCTGTTCTGAATTCATCACCGACTTCAGTTATGCTCCCACTCATTTAACGAGCACATACCTTCATCAAAGCATATTTCTACACATCACTACTGAGTTTCATATTCCATAAGAACACTGAAATCAAATATCAGTCAATGCAGTGGCCCACGGTTTTGCATGACTTCCTTTCCTTCCCTCCAACAACCAGGCAACATGGTACCATGTGGCATGTGGAAAATTCGCCGCAGTCGGATTGTCAGACTCTCCACTTTGTACAATTTCCCATGGACGACGATGCTCACCACCTGACTAGTACTGCCATTAGCGACGTCTGGGAAGAAGTGGGTCAACAGTTCGTTGCCTGTTACCTCCGCGTTCCTCCATCTTGACGACACTCATTTCCCTGACTCTAAAAACCAGACTATTGTATAGGTCAGGGGATGGACAATCACTTACCTGTAAAATGACGGCGATAAATCATGCCTTGACTTCAGACAATACCTACAAACTGCCCATAATGAAATAGAGAACCGATCGTGCTACTGCACCTTCTTTACCACTTACCTTCGTGTGATCTTTGCGTCAGCCCCGCTACGCTGCACGGTGCTACACTCGGTTGGCAATGCCGCACCTCCCCCTCCCCTGCTGATGTCTAGATTCCCTGCGGTACGTTTCTGTATCATACACTACAGCAGTGTAGGTGTATGGACATGCACCCATTTCTTTTATGCACTACAGCAGGCCAAGCTGGGCATTCCCCTAATTCTACTGTCCATCCATCCTCGGCTTCCACCTCCGTTCGTGCACTCCTGCCCAGAGGTGGTGCCAGGTACACTGTGGCCAGGCCTCGCGTATTGAACCCAGCCCACTCTGTCCTACGCCCCATCTGTCGAGCATAAGGAGGCCTGCAAGCCTAACCACACCCCCGCCTCTTCTTTCCTCTTTGTCTGTGGCATCTCACGTTTTAGATTACTTTCTGTTTTTCTTGTTTACTGATGCATGTATTTTTACTGCCCCCGTATCTTGTTAATAAAGACTTTTACGCGTTGTTTTCCCTCCTACGCCCCCTCCCCCCCCCCCCCCCAAAAAAAGCGGTAGGAGGATTAACAGACGTCTTGTCGCTGGTAGACTCGAGTATAGTATCTAATGTTTACTCCATTGGATGGACGGCCATTAAGTTGTATTTACGTTTGTACGAATAAAAATGTTTTGTTTAAACTACTTTCAGTTCCAAAAAAAAAAAAAAATCCGAAGGAGACGGTTCAAGGACGCGAAGGGGGAGCCATCGTGGCCAGGCTCACTGTGTCTCCACTGGCTTGAAACTTACCACTCTACTTCCTTATTTAATGAAGAAAAAAATTAAAGAAGAAAATTAAGTAGGCAGATGGCTGTCAGAGCGCAAATCTCGAGGTTCAGGATTCAATCCACCTCCCAGTGTTAGGGTTTTCTGTGTCACCTATCTCTTTTTCCGCAAAAAATAAAACGAAGTCCGGGAAAAAAGTTGGTCGAGCGCATACATGCGAAAAGCAAAGGTCCCGAATTCGATTCTCGGTCGGGCACACAGATTTAATCTGCCAGGAAATTTGAAGAAAAAAGTCGATAACGACGAAGTCTCCAACCACAGCAACCAGAACAGATAACAAATGAAAATATTTTCATTAAATCAGTGATGCGAGAAATTTTTTATTCACTCGAGCACTCCGACTTTGAAGACACTAAGTTCTGTCGATGCCCATATGGTTGTATCACCACATAGGTCAGTCAGGTGAGGGGCAGGGGCTGAAACGCACCAAGGCTGGATGGCCTCATTGAGATGTTGTGCAATTTCCTGCAGCGTTTTCATGGTTGTTATTCTACTTCTTTTTTTTCTTTTCAACAGCGAGATAAGATTAGCAATTTCATGTAGCGTGCTTCACGGAAATATTCGTAATTTTATTCAAAAAAGCTCTCTGATATAGACATTAGCTCCTTATAAGCTAACATCTCTGATTACTGTCAGTTAAATCTTGGTTGTAAAAGTGACAAGTTCGTTTTGGTTCCTTCTTATAACCTGTAAATAATTATCGCTTAATCAACGGAACTGAAATTTATTTATGTTGAGTTATCTTGCGTGTGAGTGAGCCAGAAAGATTTTGAGGACGAGAGCAGGTAGAATTTGAGGACATCAGGTACACACTTGGTCATAGATCGTCAGAGGGGGAAATTCTTTTTTTTTTTTAGGTTAGAGTTTTGTTTTTCTGCTTAAATTCGTGTAGTCAACTATCTGTACCCAGCATGTGCTTAGGCAAGAGAACCGGTGCTTACAGGTATTTACTGCGCCTTTTCGTTAATCCTTTGACTAGTTCAACATAGCTAATTGTATTATTTCATTTTGATTTCCACTCACATGTGTTAAGGTATTTCCACTCACCTATTTCAAGGTAATTTCGTATCTGTTTAGCAATTCATTTGAACATATGTGCACTTTATAATTATTTGTTTTACCTATTCTATGATCGAAATCAAGTCACCTAGGAACAAACAGGATGTCTTTGTGACCTTTAATTTCAGTTCATATTATGATGAAACTCTTCCTGGTTATATCTATGTGAGCTTATATTATGTTTAATAACGTCAGCCCTGTTTAAACTCAAGTGTTCAATAATTACCGTTACACGACTTTATCTTGATATTTCACATCACCTGTTCACTGTACAGGTCGCTTGGTTCAGATCATGCTAGTATCACAGGGATATCCTAAATGCTCAACCATAGTCTCACGGTTCGTCCTCGGCCAAATCTCAAAGTGAACTGCCCCGTGCCACTATGGACCCCGCCCCTAAGCAGATGCGACCTGTCGTTGCGAAAGTCTCAAATTTACATTAACTTTTTGCTATTACACAAATTACATATGAATTAGAACCTGAATTTCACCGTCTTTGCCATTGAGTCATATTTTACTTAGGGTCTTTGCTTCTCTTCTCATTCACATTCTAATCAGTAAAATAGTTAATTTACTCTTATTGAACATAATCAGATTCTCATACTATAGATGTATACTATATTCTGCTGTCAAATACTACCGCTACATTTACTGATTTGTAATTTATTTTACGTTACTTTTCGGAATGGACTTTCCAGTCATTTTTGAAGATGTGTTACATTTATAAAAATTCTAAAACAGCCTTTCGACAGCGCTGTGCATGCGCTGTCTGCGGACATTCTTTAAAATTGTTTGAAGTGTTTAGAAGATATTAATTTCTTAAGTCAATAGGTATTTCCAAAACTAACATCTGCAATGGCCTAAGTATTATTTTGGTTGCCAATTGGGGGCTTAGAGGCACTTTGACCTCTCATTCTTCTCTTTAACTAGTTGTTCTCGCCTAAGTTGAAAGTATACTGATTCCACTTTTAATAATTTTGGGCCCATGAAACGAATTTTCGGCGTCAAGGATCCGCACCATCAGCGTCCTGTAACCTCCAACATCCCGTGTTTTACCCATTGGCATTATCTCTCCCGGCTATCTGCTGCCCTTATATTAGCCGCATTATTCTGTGCCCGCCGTCACCTCCCTCCACCATCCCCTCCCCTCCCCCCCCCCAATTATAGAAGCTAAAGCGCCGTCTGATAGGGTTAGCAAAAAGCCACAGTCGCTAGCTCGTCGCGAGTACTACTCACCTGTGTCCGAAAACTAGTGAATACGATGCCCGTCACGTGAAGAAACAGCACGTGACTGGACAGACCAGTCTGTAATGTCTCAAGCACTTATTTTATATTTTGACTCTAGAACACTAAAGGAGGGAAAATATTATACTACTACTAAATCATCGTAAATTGTACTACTCCAGATTTTATTCAAAGAAAGTTATAATTTATAGGTTTTACGTTAGTTAAATACAATTGCATTGATGGAAAAAAAATCCCAGCACCACGGAATGACGAATGTAGACTAACGAAATTGGGGGAATACATTTGTCTAGCTAACATATATAAGCGATAAACGGTGCAAGTTCACCAGTTACTGCATGCGCGGGAAAATCCATTGCAAATGGGAAATGCTGGTACATTAATAACCGCCAGAATGTTGAATGCAAGCCTTGCATGCATGCAAGTATTGTTCCTTACAGATCGGTTGGCGCTGTAGCTGTCGTCCGATGATGTCCCATTGAAACGTCCCCTTAGAAAAATTATACATGACTGTGCTTAAACTGACACACAATATTTTTTTTAGCGCAGCGCAATCTGGCTTTCAATAATCCCTACAAGAGAATGGCCCTGGCTAACATTAATCTATACGTTTCACAAATCACTTACCTCACAAAAATCTTCGTTACTCGAACTAGTGCAATACAGCGAGCGCCACTACTACCAGCTAACTAAAAGATTCAAACTACTGAAGGCACTAACTACTGATAGGCATAGTTAGCAAAAGAAAGATTTGGATAGAGAACAAACAATGTATTTACCTTAATAGTGTTCAAAAGTCATAAAATATATATATATATATATATATATATATCAGTCCATGATATCCAATATTACAAATTTACTGTTTCTGATGGACACTGCTGGCCGCTCACCTCCAACTGCGCAACGCTACGCGCTGTTAACAGCCAACAGCCCAACACTACAATGGCGAATATTGCAACAATGCCGACGAGCCTCAGACTGCACACAGCACAGTCAGTGATTTTCATACATAGCGCTACGTGGCGTTACCAATATAAAACCTAAACAGCCTACTTACTCTATATGTGCTCGACTGGTGACAGATCTGGTGATCTAACAGCCCAAAAGAAGATGTCGACATTCCGCAGAGCATATTGCGTTACAACAGCGTAATGTGGTCGGGCGTTATCCTGATGGAAAAATCATCCTGGCATGCTGTTCATGAAAGGCGGCACAACATGCCGAATTACCCGACTGACGTACAAATTTTTCAGTTAGGGTGTGTGGGATAACCACTAGAGTTCTCCTGCTGTCATACAAAATTGGACCCCAGACCATCAGCTGTGGGTCCAGAGTGTCTAGACCGCAGAGAAGTTGGTTGCAGGATCTCGCCTGGCATCCTTCTAACTAACACATGGCCATCACTGGCACCGTGGCAGAACCAGCTTTCATCAGAAAACACAACAGATCTCCACTCCACCCTCCAATGAGCTCTTGGGGGTCAGTGGAAAGCATGCTACAGGCTATCTGGGTCGGAGCTGTCCTTGAAGTAACCGGCTTGTAACAGTTCTTTGTGTCACAGTGGTGCCAACCGCTGCTCTAACGCTGTACGACGCCCCACAGCCATATGCCGAAGACGACGGTCTTCCCCGTCAGTAGTGCCACGTGGCCGTCTGGTTCAAAATGGTTAAAATGGTTCTGACAAGGGAACCTCCCCATCGCACCCCCCTCAGATTTAGTTATAAGTTGGCACAGTGGATAGGCCTTGAAAAACTGAACACAGATCAATCGAGAAAACAGGAAGAAGTTTTGTCGAACTATGAAAAAAATAAGCAAAATATACAAATTGAGTAGTCGATGTGTAACATAAGCCACATCAAGAACGATATGATCTGAGGAACGCCGTGGTCTCGTGGTTAGCGTAAGCAACTGCGGGACGAGAGGACCTTGGTTCAAGTCTTCCCTCGAGTAAAAATTTAACTTTTTTATTTTCTAGCAATTGACGTGTGTCAATTATCAAAGTTCAGGCACTCACACAATCAACTTCGCTCTCGAAAATTCCAGGACATGTTCAGATTTGCTTGGACATATGCAGGATTTGACGGTCTACACACGGAAAAAATTGGAAAACGTTAAAAACATATGTTTTGACAGAGCACAGGGAAATCTGTGTGACTGTGAAACTGTTGCATTCATTTGTTGCAGTTTATGTGACAAACTCTTATGTTTTCATCACTTTTTTGGGAGTTATTATCACATCCACAAGAAAACCTAAATCGGGCAAGGTAGAAGAATCTTTTTACCCATTCGCCAAGTGTACAAGTTAGGTGGGTCGACAACATATTCCTGACATGTGACGCACATGCCGTCACCAGTGTCGTATAGAATATATCAGACGTATTTTCCTGTGGAGGAATCGGTTGACCTATGACCTTGCGATCAAATGTTTTCGGTTCCTATTGGAGAGGAACGTACTTTCGTCTACTAATCGCACGGTTTTGCGGTGCGGTCGCAAAACACAGACACTAAACTTATTACAGTGAACACAGACGTCAATGAACGAACTGACAGATCATAACTTTGCGAAAATAAATAAAGTAAAATTTTCACCCGAGGGAAGACTTGAACCAAGGGCCTCTCGTTCCGCAGTTGTTCACGCTAACCACGGGACCACGGTGCTCCTGAACAGACAATATGCTTGATGTTGCTTATCTTGCACATGGACTACACAGTATGTATATTTTACTTATTTTTTCCATAGTTCCACGCAACTTCTTCCTGTTTTCTCGATTGATCTGTGTTCAGTTTTTCAAGGCCTATCCACTGTGCCAACTTATAACTAAATCTGAGAGGGGTGCGATGGGGAGGTTCCCTTGTGAGTACTATGGGACTCAACATCTGTGGTCATCAGTCCCCTAGAACTTAGAACTACTTAAACCTAACTAACCTAAGGACATCACACACATCCATGCCCGAGGCAGGATTCGAACCTGCGAGCGTAGCGGTCACGCGGTTCCAGACTAAAGCGCCTAGAACCGCACGGCCGAACGGGCCGGCTTGGCCGTCCGGAGCCCGGTTTTCTTATGACCGTACATTCCCGTGACCACCGCTGCCACCATTCATGTACAGTGGCTACATTCCTGATAAGGCTTTCTGCAGTATCACAGTAGGAACATCCAGCTTCTCGTAATACTATTACACGATCTCGTTCAAACTCAGTGAGCTGTTGATAATGGCGTCTTCATCATCTTAAAGGCATTCTTGACTAACATCGACTCACTAAGTCCCAATCGCAAAGGTAACTAACGCTTCCGACTGTTACAGCACGTATTTAAAGCAAACCTGGTTTGCACCCTCATAGTGACGCTACTAAATCCACTCTTACGCGGCTGGCGCGAAATGTGAATAGACGTCATCTTTCGGATGTTGAAACACGCCTACCAACTTCCGTTTATTTCGCACAACTCCTTCTTGATGTTGGGATTTTTGTCCGTCACTGTATTATATACCAAATTAAGTACAAAATGTCCTGTTTTATACCCTACTGCTATCGTAAATTTTACGAGTGTTTAGCAGACAAGACTTAAGTAGGGATACGATAAAAGTATTTGACTCATCTCACAAGTGAAATAAAACGCACAGATAGCGATGTTGGCGTAATTATCTATGTAACTCTCGTTGTTGAAAATAATGTAATTCGAATCCGTGCACACTGATACCTAAATGTTCAATTGACATTTGAATACTCATGTCCAAACAAGAAATCAGTATTTCTTGTACTGATTCCTCAAGTGGTAATCTGTTCTCTTCACGGAGCACAGTCTATTCAAAAGCTCACAAACGAGAAACTATTAGTGGAAGTAAATATTCCACATTCGACAGCACAAATTGGGAAATACGCGTTCGTCTGAATTTAAAATGCTTAAATAAATTTCATTACGACCATATTCGATTAATTTAAGACTAACAACTTCCATAGTTTTACGGTATGCACTATAAATTTTTGCCCTTGATAATACCAGTAGTTGTTTAACACCTGGAAGCAGTCGATTTGTTGTAGAAAACCACTAGATCAAAAGGCACGTGGGATGGAACTTCTTTTTAACGGATTCATCTTTTAAAATTTTTATTGTGACATAAAATGTTTATACATATACTTCAATCAAAAATCTGAGTTTCGTAAAATAGGAACGGAGAAGAAATGAAATGTATACAGCTTAAGAGATTCAACATAATAATACATATGGGTATACATTAGAATTGCATGCTGTTTACATGGTAACGAGAAGATTGTCCCACGAATGCATTATATGTAGACTGGTGCTGACCATCGATAATCAGTCTATTTATTTATTTAACCGTATGGCTAGGGGCCCCCGTCTGGCAGGCCGCTCACCAGGTGCCGGTCTTTCAATTTGACGCCACTTCGGCGACCTGCAGTCAATGCGGATGATGATGAGGACAGCACAACACCCGTTCCCTGGGCGGAGAAAATTCTCCGACCCAGCCGGGAATCGAACCCGGGCCCAGAGTATTTACAATCCGTCACGCTGACCATTTATCTACCGGTGGCGGACATCAATAATCAGTGAGTGAAATTTACATGATACATACATTGGGGTATTGTGGCGCTTCTAAAACACGACTAACAAAAGTTACATGGTGTGAGAATTGGGAATGCTTGTAGAGGTATAGGCCCATTGCTGTTATCTGATGGGAAAGGAAGAGTCACAGTTTGTTCGTGATTATTTGAGGTGATTTTCAAAATATATTTCATCTTCGATATCTCTTTACTGTAAGGCCAGATGAGAAGAAAAAACGGCTCTAACCACTATGGGACCCAACATCTGAGGTCATCAGTCCCCTAGACTTAGAACTACTTAAACCTGACTAACCTAAGGACATCACACACATCCATGCCCCAGGCAGGATTCGAACCTGCGACCGTAGCAGCAGCGCGGCTCCGGACTGAAGCGCCTAGAACCGCTCGGTCACAGCGGCCGGCTAAGGCCAGATGAGACTAACGCATATACCTCCTATAATTTTTGTTGTTGTTCAGCATGTAGGCTACTCATCCATGTCCCCAGTTACTTTCTTTCCCTTCTCCCTACAAATATAACTTGTCATTACACCCAGTTTTAATATGCCACAGATTCCTATTATTCTGATATAAATAACAAAAAATACAACGTTTTACTTTAATAGTGTTAATTTGTTTAAATCAGTAGTAAATACATCGCAGTAACATAACATTAAAAACTTTGCATTTAAGATAAGCACACTGCTGAGAAAAAATTGAAACTTTTTGAAAGTCAATGTCGATTTTGATCCGATGTCGGAATATGCTTCCTGAGTGACCGTAGATGTGCTAATAATGGTTTCAGAGTAATCCACTAGCAGACGGCCTTGTGGCATAGCTACCAGAGGGCCATCTGTGACTGTCCTTGAAAAGAGAATGATCTTTGCCATAAGCCCCGGTCTGGTGCAGACACGTGGAGTAAGCAGGTAACATACCACAGTGCCGCGCTCCTGCTTCCTACAGCCAACTTAGCGAGTTCGATAGTGGTCAAAATGTGGCATTTCGAGTAGTAGAATGGTCGTTTTCAAGAACTGTCACCCAAATTGGACGTGTGATATGTCTGGAAACAGTGCTTATGTGAACATTGTGACACTCATATATGAGGTTCTGGATGCCTACGCCGCGCTAGACGCCCGCCAACAACCGTACTGTAAGGGCAGCAGTGGTAGATTGTACAGCTTCCACGACACAGACAAGACCAAATGTGACCCCTCAAGTGTCAACTCGAACTGTTGCGAACTGGCTACTAGCAGTGGGACTACGGGCACACAAGGCTTTAGCTCGTCTTCGAGTCAAGCCGCAGTTTCGATGTGCGTGGGTTGGGTTGATTTGGGGGGAGGAGACCAAACAGCGAGGTCATCGGTCTCATCGGATAGGGAAGGATGGGGAAGGAAGTAGGCCGTGCCCTTTCAAAGGAACCATCCCAGCATTTGCCTGAGGCGATTTAGGGAAATTACGGAAAACCTAAATCAGGATGACCGGCCGCGGGATTGAACCGTCGTCCTCCCGAATGCGAGTCCAGTGTGCCAACCACTGAGCCACCTCGCTCGATCGATGTGCATGGCTGATGCCACCAGGGGATCACCTGGAGGATGGAATGGCGCACCTTGGTCTTCAGCGCGAAAGCAGATTCTACCTGCATGCAACTGGTAGTCGTTCGCACACACAGTGTCAACCCGGTGAGTGCTGTCTTGAATAGTGCATTTGTCTGAAGCCCACTGGTGCACCCCAAGCCTTGTGCAGTATAACACTCGTTGACCTTTGGTATATCTGGAGGTAATGGTCACGAGCGATATGTGCAGAATGTTGTTCGATCAGTTCTTCTACCGTTCTAGCAGCAGGAATGTGATCTCCTGTTCCAACAGGATAATGCTCGTCCACAGACTACCCTTGAAACTCAACGTGCTCTGCGAGGCGTGCAGCAAATTCCCTGGCCAGCATGAGCTCTGGACTTGTCTCCAATTGAACACGTGTGGAACATGATGACAAGAATACTGACTCGCGTGACTCGTACACTCACAACTCTTGCAGAGTTACATGAACAGACTGAGCAGGTGTGGAATAACGTATCCCAAGATAGTATTTATCACATTTATAATCGATTGTACGCCAGAGTCAGTGCCTGAATTGCCACTTGTGTAGGCCACAGTGTATACTAAATGGATATTTCACCATGGGTCCAAACTTCGTACCTCAGAATCGCTTGAGCAAATGTAATATTCCATGTAATACCTACATATTGCCTCTACAATAAATTTTGAATTAATTAGGTAATTATCAATGAGTGTGGGATATACATGTGTCATGCATTTGATCTAAGAACTATAATAGCAACAGGCATTCATAACTTAGACGATTCCATAATTTTCGCAGCAGAACATCGAAATTTTTACTCACTATTATCTGTATTTCAACTATCGTTACGAAAGTGACATGACGTCTTCAGACTATGGCTATGCAAGCGTGTAAACTGAGGATTTTTTTTTTACTGGAAAGTCATTCTTCTTCTGTCTTGCCTTACTTAACTTCATTATACTCATCAAGACGAGGGATTTGTTGATAGCAGCAACCACGGCCAGTGTGTGACTTAGCAAGTTGAGCTGGCCAGAATATTTTCTACAGCTGATCAGTGTGTGAGCTCTTCTCTCAGGCAACCAACTAAAAAATGTAATGCCTTGCCATTTTCGAGGCCGGTACGTTCCGTGTTACACTACTTTCAAAAAGTTGCCAAAAACATTTGAAGATTGCATAAGTAAAAAGTAATCGATTTGTAAAAATGAAACGGTGAAGTTTCCTCTGATGAAATGATTTATGAACTTCGTCGTGTCAGGATAGAAAATGATCACAACAAGACTGGTGAGATTTTAGTTGCAACAGGGTCCACGGTCATGGGGGTTGAGTGTGTTGGATGCAATTTGCGTTATTGCCAGAGTTTCTTATCTAAGCAAACACCCCTCCTTCTCCCCTCAAGCCGGCCGCGGTGGCCGAGCGGTTCTAGGCGCTCAGTCCGGAGCCGCGCGACTGCTACGGTCGCAGGTTCGAATCCTGCCTCGGGCATGGATGTGTGTGATGTCCTTAGGTTAGTTAGGTTTAAGTAGTTCTAAGTTCTAGGGGACTGATGACCACAGATGTTAAGTCCCATAGTGCTCAGAGCCATTTGAACCATTTTTCTCCCCTCAACCCGCTCTCCCACTTCTCTAGGACAACTGGGTTTGGTATAAATCTTGAGAAATTCAAAAGAGGAGGAGGGGAGGTGTTGTCCTAAGATATGAGCAAAGTGTGCATGGTTACTACATTACCAGTTGTCCTAATGGTTATAATGTATGACCAATGTTATCTTACTTATTATAACATACGATAAAAAACGGCCGTCGTGTAAAGAAACTGGACGCTTATGCTCTATTTATTTATGACCCAATATCATAACATTCTTTGTATTTAGACTCATCTTAATTACTACTGTTCATAATACAAAATTGGCACCTATATATACATATGATCCTTATTTTATTAGTATAATTCATGACCCAAAACTATGTCATGTTTAGCCATGTCTGAGTAGAGTGATTTCCCTAAATCGCTTGAGGCAAATGCCGGGATGGTTCCTATGAAAAGGGCACGACCGTCTCCTTCCCCATTCTTCACTAATTTGATTGGACCAGTCAACTCACTATTTAGTCCCTTCCCCCTAATCAACTAAAGACTGCTTAGACAATTTGACATTACAGTGGCCGTGTGAATTCCAAGTGATATAGCATGCATCTTTTAGAAAACACACCACTATAGTGATAATGCACATACTGCATTTCTGCATTATCGTAGTTTTGAAGTACTTTGCACTGCACTGCGCTATAATTTATTATCCAAAAAATGGCCTATACGCTATGACATCACAATCAGTCTCTGTCAGAGGAATCTGGCACTATAATATGTAAGTAGGCTGTTTAGGTTTTTTTATTGGTAACGCCACCTCTGTATGAAAATCACTGGCTGTGCTGTGTGCAGTCTATGGCTGTTTTGCATTGTTGTAACACTCGCCATTGTAGTGTTAGGCAGCTGGCTGTGAACAGCGCGTAGCGTTGTGCAGTTGGAGGTGAGCCGCCAGCTGTGTGCAGTCTATGGCTGTTTTGCATTGTTGTAACACTCGCCATTGTAGTGTTAGGCAGCTGGCTGTGAACAGCGCGTAGCGTTGTGCAGTTGGAGGTGAGCCGCCAGCAGTGGTGGATGTGGGGAGAGAGATGGCGGAGTTTTGAAATTTGTCATGAACTGCTATATATATGATGATATCAAGGTAAATACATTGTTTGTTCTCTATTAATATCTTTCATTTGCTAACTATCCCTATCAGTAGTTAGTGCCTTCCATAGTTTGTATCTTTTATTTAGCTGGCAGTAGTGGCGCTCGCTGTATTGCAGTAGCTTGAGCAGCGAAGATTTTTGTGAGGTAAGTGATTTGTGAAAGGTATAGTTTAATGTTAGTCAGGGCCATTCTTTTGTAGGGAATCTTGAAAGTCAGATTTCGTTGCGCTAAAAATATTGTGCGTCAGGTTAAGCACAGTCTAGTAAAATTGATAAAAGGGGACGTTTCATAAAGGTTATGAAATGTGTGTAAATGTGTGACTGTATCACAATGCTGACGAATATTTTTTTTGGACACTTATATTTATAGGATTTTATTTCTACAGATTTGCAACGCTAATTCTTGACCTGTGAAATATTTTTATATAAGACTGCCACTGTAGCGGAAACTGCTGTCGTAAATATTTCCGTAAGAAAGTTAAGTGACCACCTGCACGTAATACGTCGTGGGCACCCAGATGGGCGACAGCCGCCCGAGAAAAAAAGCCATTAGCGTGTGCCTTCCAGCGGCACAGGTAGAAAAAAAAAAAAGAGAGGCCATTATCCTCGCTATTGACGTTCCTTTATAGAGAGCATCGCAAAAACGACACGGTCGAACTTGAAAACATATGTTGACACTGTGGAGCTCTTAATTTATGATATTTACAGAAATGCCTAATGAAATGACAAGAAATAGTTTGTCCACACACCTGATTATGACTACTGTCTTTCTAGATGAGAGATTTTTTACTACTTATGAAATGCCACATGGCTATTGAACGATGTTCTTATGCTTTGCTTTGTACATAGTTGCTTATTTCATTTGATATCTAGTTTCTAGCTGCACTGCAGCATTGGTTAACATAAAATTTAATATATGTACTAATATAGTTATTTTATGCCTACAGATACAGTCAATAAGAAATTTATGATCTACTTCCAAGAAAAGGAGGGCACATAAATAGACATTTCCCTTCACAGGAATTGCATAAATAATTTCTTTACGATTTGGTAACTTATCTGCTAGTGTAAGTTCTCGTGATGCATCATTCTAGTGTTAAGATGTGACATAGGTATTAGACATGGCCATTTTTAGTGTAATACTTTTTCTGCTTGAACTTTGTCATGTTTAGGTATAAGTTATGCTGTTTGCCAGGCATAGTGCTACTGAATTTTAATTTGTGTTACTCTGCTAAGCCAGATTTATCTTTCTTGTTTGCTGCACATTGCCTTACATTAGTTGTAATATTGCAATTGCTTCGCTAATTTCTAAAATGCTGCTTCCTTTGCAAATCTGCACCTTTTTGTCATTGCTGTTTGCGTTAATTGTTTTATGTGCTGCTGCATTGCCTCGTCCCTTAGTTTAGCATCTGAGCTCAGTAGATTTAAGTTAGCTTAAGAGGGGGTAGACTATATAAGAAACTAGTTGTGATGAATGGAAAGAAATGCATTGAAGGTATATGAAAACGTTTTGGGCCAAAATGAGTATTGTACAATGATCCGTAATTATTTTGAAAGAAATATGGTTAGAATACAGAAAGGAGGTATAGATAGGACTTTTTGGGAATAATGATGAACGAAGGGAGATCTCCAAGAACAAAAAAAGTTTTGTTCGCAAAATACTGCAGTAAAAGAAACCCTGTCCTTTCCTTGTGTTATCCCCCTATGTGTTTGTGTACCCTTGTGTATTTGTTTTCTTCCTGTCTCTGTGTAGTTTCATAGAATTTTTTTTCTAATACTATTCACTATGATGAGGAATACTGTTATCCTCAAATATAATTGGTTTTAATAATATGTTATTTAACTTGTAAATATGCTTAGACATTATTTATTCTGTTTTGTTTTAATGCTCATGTGTGAAGTTGATGTTTCAAAATTTATTCTGATCTTTATGTATGTACTTATGTCATTATTTTTGTAACACTGATGTATATGTTTATTTCTATTCTATTGTAAAACCTGTACTACAAATGTTATCTGTATTGTTATGTTCTTTAATGATGTATTTTGTACATTTGTAATTGTATTCTTCTGTTATAAAATTGTAATTGACACCAGGTCATCAAATTAAGTAACTTGTAAGTTACATTTCACTGCACACATTTCTGTTGGTCATAGTATATGGACAATATGTGAGAAGTAGGGACTGTTAGTGTTTGCACGTGTGTTAATAATTCAGCAAGGGACTGGATAACAGCATTGCTGGTTCTGAGGACAATTCCAAAAACTTTGTGAGTGCACAAGTGGTGGTTATGGACTTGCTACATTATCCGCAAGACTCTTCGATGGTGATTGTGCACCTGCACAGTCGCAGCAGATGGCTGCTGGCCATCTCTACCAGGACTACAGTGGGTCTACACCTTTGCTGACTCACCAGTACCATTATTTCTACAAGGACTGCAGTGGGTCTGCACCTCTGGTGGCCCACCAGTACCATTATCTCTACAAGGACTACAGTGAGTCTGCATCTTTGCTGACTCACCAGTACAACCATTTCTACAAGGACTATAGTGGGTCTACACCTTTGCAGACTCACCAGTACCATTATTTCTACAAGGACTGCAGTGGGTCTGCACCTCTGGTGGCCCACCAGTACCGTAATCTCTACCAGGACTACAATGGGTCTGCTCTGTGATGACCTACCAAACGATATTCTTCAAAACTTCGATTGACTTCGCTGTGGGTTTGCTCTGTTGTGGCCCATTACCTATCAGCATGTCAAGAGTCAGCACTGTCTTTCCGTTGGAAGGACAACACTACTTCTACAAGACTGCATGGAAATCCACTACGTCTGTGTGCATTGTCTTTTACTGCTCAGACTTTGACAAAAACACGGCAACTTTAGTGTGATCAACGATCAGGACTGTCTTTATGGACTGTGAGAAAATTTTAGCTTTTGACCAACATTGTATCAATAAGTGTGTGCATTTGATTTCTTTGTTATTGTAATTGTGAAAAAAAATTTTAACAAATATGTATTGGCCAGTGCCCAAAAAAAATTTTTAAATTTTTTGTGGGTAGCATGGGGGCTATGTAAGTAGGCTGTTTAGGTTTTTTTATTGGTAACGCCACCTCTGTATGAAAATCACTGGCTGTGCTGTATGCAGTCTGTGGCTGTTTTGCATTGTTGTAATACTCGCCTTTGTAGTGTTAGGCAGCTGGCTGTGAACAGCGCGTAGCGTTGTGCAGTTGGAGGTGAGCCGCCAGCAGTGGTGGATGTGGGGAGAGAGATGGCGGAGTTTTGAAATTTGTCATGAACTGCTATATATATGATGATATCAAGGTAAATACATTGTTTGTTCTCTATTAATATCTTTCATTTGCTAACTATCCCTACCAGTAGTTAGTGCCTTCCATAGTTTGTATCTTTTATTTAGCTGGCAGTAGTGGCGCTCGCTGTATTGCAGTAGCTTGAGCAGCGAAGATTTTTGTGAGGTAAGTGATTTGTGAAAGGTATAGTTTAATGTTAGTCAGGGCCATTCTTTTGTAGGGAATCTTGAAAGTCAGATTGCGTTGCGCTAAAAATATTGTGCGTCAGGTTAAGCACAGTCTAAGTAAAATTGATAAAAGGGGACGTTTCAAATATTATAGTAAACTTGAAAATAATGGCTATAAATTCAAAAAAATCCAAGTAGAAAAATGACTGCAGACAACTATGGTCATCGAAAAACACACCCAAGACAACACAAATTACACTAATATCCAACATTTAAACTATTTCCCACGCTTGCACTGCTACCAACCACTGCAGAGATTGGACAGGAACGTTAATGACATCTTAGTCATAAACAAACAAAATGAGGGAACCGTTCTCCCATATGCTGCCGCCACTCACACACGATGGCTTAGCCTGCTCCCGGGCCTCCACCGTGATGGGTCCGTTACTGGCTCCACTACACATCTCATGGACACAGGAAAACCGCGCCGTGGTTCAAATGGCTCTAAGCACTATGGGACTTAACATCACAGGTCATCAGTCCCCTAGACTTAGAAACTACTTAAACCTAACTAACCTAAGGACATCACACACATCCATGCCCGAGGCAGGATTCGAACCTGCGACCGTAGCAGTCGCGCGGTTCCGGACTGACGCGCCTAGAACCGCTTGGCCACAGCGGCCGGCCCGCGCCGTGGCAACCAGTCCATTTATGTGCTTCTGTTGTCATGGTTCATGCACCTGCGATTGTGCATAAGTGGGCGACTGTAAACACAATTAACTCTCGCCTCAGATACCTGGTACAATGGATCTCGTGCAGGCCACAGGCTGCAGCAAAGAGGCTGCAGCAATCAGTTTTAAACACACTAATAATTTTACAATTCATCTATTAGTTCAGTATTAAGAAAACAGTCTTAATCGCGATTTTTTTATTTATTTAGTGCCGACCGGTTTCAGCCCATCGCAGGGCCATCTTCAGGGCGAACATATGGTCGACTGTTGGTGGCGTCACGTCTCCTGCCACACCTCGGTAGACGTCACACCACCAGCAGTCGACCATATGTTCGCCCTGAACATGGCCCTGCGATGGGCTGAAACCGGTCGGCACTAAATAAATAAAAAATCGCCATTAAGACTGTTTTCTTAATACGTTGTCCAAACGTCTATTAGTTGCCAGGGATATTTCCAGAAATGAGGTGTAATTGACATTCCATTAACCTGGCATACTTTCCCATAGCAAGACCTGTACAACAACTGTCTTTACTTCAGCTGTACTGTATGCTAAAACCCGTCATTTTCTGACGACAGACCGATCACGGGTGGACACATGCAGTGCCATGTATGCACTCAGTCTCTTTTCATAATGTGCATGTTTGTAAAGAGAATGTCTACACATTGTTTAAATGTGATAGGATATATAGAAATTGATGCATAAGCTTGGATAGTACAACAAACAGTCTCATGTCTTTTCTTTAATGCACTGACACACAAAGATTTTTTCAGCTGTAATAGGATTTTTGTGTCTCCTCGATATCCTTTCCAGTATTCCTCTCGATGGAAGATTGTAGAAGAAACTGCATTTTTACCGTGACAAACTTGGACATGCAACCCACTTGCCTTAATCAAACAACTACACTTGACTCTGGGAACTCACGTTTCGACAATCCACTTTCAGCTATCATGCAACATCAATATTTAAAAGAAACATGCAGATGGTTATAAAAAGGATACATTTTACGATTTTTGTTTTTTACAGAGTAGCAAGCAAGCAGATTATCATTGTAGAGAAATAATGAGAGATGAGTGAGCTGTTCGATGATAGGATGACAAAAAGATTTTTAACGCATAATTCCGATACTGTAATAGCTTGTTGCTATCCAGATCTGCCGCATTTATAAGAAGAGGAACGGCACCAAAAATGGAACGGAAGCGTAATATGTAGAAAATCGTCCACGCAACCTGTGAGTACAGTTCAAATTATTACTACATAATAGCAAAAACCAAGCACCAGAACTGTTTATACCCTATAGGTACATTGCCCAAAATGTAAACTAAATAGTAAAAATACGTGCATATTCCAGGCCACTGAAGATGCCTTGCAGAGAATAAAGGCGAAACTCGTATGGCACGAAA
Source organism: Schistocerca nitens (assembly GCF_023898315.1). NCBI lineage: Eukaryota > Metazoa > Arthropoda > Insecta > Orthoptera > Acrididae > Schistocerca > Schistocerca nitens. Next base: position 488,316,903 of record NC_064618.1, read on the forward strand.
ATTTTGTTTCAATCAGTTGTAGTCAGACGGTCCAAAAAGTAAAAATTATCAATATACCGTAATGTTACACGCGACTGAGAAAGACAGGACTACAAAAACTGAAGATGTTAATACTTGGAAATGGCCGGGTGATACGGGAAAATTTTAGTTAGATTAAAACATGGTCAGGCAAAGATTCCGAAATCAGATACTCGATTGCGGGTTTATCCAGGAGCAGATACAGAATCAGACCACAACGTAGTAATGATGACGAGTAGGCTCAGATTAACCAGGAAGGATCAATACGCAAAGAAGTGGGATACGGAAGTGCTAAGGAATGACGAGATACGCTTGAAGTTCTCTAAGGCTATAGATATAGCAATAAGGAATAGCTCAGTAGCAGTACAGTTGAAGAGGAGTGAACATTTCTAAAAAGGCCAATCACAGAGGTTGGAAAGAAAAACATGGGTACAAAGAAGGTAACTGCGAAGAAACCATGGGTAACACAAGAAGTACTTCGGTTTATCGATGAAAGAAGGAAGTACAAAAACGTTCAGTGAAATTCAGGAATACAGCAATACAAATCGCCGAGAAATAAAATAAATAAGAAGTGCAGGGAAGCTGAGACGAAATGACTGCATGAAAAATGTGAAGAAATCGGAGAAAAAATTATTATCCGATGGACTGACTCAGCCTTCACCTTCGGTGAAATTAAAAGCAAAGGTTGTAAAATTAAGAGTGCAAATGGAATTCCACTGTTAAACGGAGAGGAGAGAGCGGATAGGTAGTAAGAGTACACTGAAGTCCTCTATGAAGGTGAAGATTTGTCTGGTGTGATAGAAGAAGAAACAGGAGTCGATTTAGAAGAGATAGGGAATCCAGTATTAGAATCAGAATTTAAGAAATCTTTGGAGGACTTAAGATCAAATAAGGCAGAAGAGATAGATAACATTCCATCAGAATTTCTAAATTCATTGAGGGGAGTGGCAACAAAATGACTTTTCACGTTGGTGTGCAGAATGTATGAGTTTGGCGACATATCATCTGACTTTCGGAAAAACGTCATTCGCAAAATTCCGGAGACTGCAAGAGCTTAACAGCCACACATTTCAGTTGCTGACAACAATAACATGCAGAAAAATGAAAAAGAAAATTGAGGATGTGTTAGACGGCTATCAGTTTGGCTTTAGGAAAGTTAGAGGCACCGGAGAGACAGTTCTGACGTTGCGGTTGATAATGAGAGCTAGAGTAAAGAAAAATCAAGACACGTTGATAGGACATGTCGAGCTGGAAAAAGCGTTAGACAATGTCAAATGGTGCAAAATATTCGAAATTCTAAGAAAAATAGGGGTAACCTATAGGGAGAGACGGGTCAGATATAATATGTACAACAGCCAAGAGGGAATAATAAGAGGGGACGACCAATAACGAAGTGCTCGGATTAAAAAAGATGTAAGACAAGGATGCAGTCTTTCGACACTACTGTTCTATCTGTACATCGAAGAAGCAACGGTGGAAATAAAAGAAAGGTTCAGGAGTGGAATTAAAATACAAGGTGAAAGGATATCAATGATACGATTCGCTGATGACATGATCTGCTGAATGGAATGAACAGTCTAATGAGTACAGAATATGGACTCAGAGTAAATCGAAGAAAGGCGAAAGTAATGAGAAGTAGCATAAATGAGAACAGCAAGAAACTTAACATCAGGATTGATGGTCACGAAGTAGATGAAAGTAAGGAATTCTACTACCTTGGAAGCAAAATAACCAATGATGGACGGAGCAAGGAGGACATGAAAAGCAGACTGCCACAGGCCAAAAGGGCATTCCTAGGCAAGAGAAGCCTACTAGTATCAAACATAGGCCATAATTTGAGGAAAAAATTTCTGGGACTGTGTGTTTGGAGCACAGCATCGTATGGTAGTGAAACATGGACTGTGGGAAAACCGGAACAGACGAGAATCGAAGCATTTGAGATGCGGTGCTACAGAGGAATGTTGAAAATTACGTGGACAGATAAGATAAGGATAGGTGGCTCTGCGCAGAATTGAAGAGGAAAGAAATATGTGGAAATCGCTGACAATGAGAAGGGACAGGATGATAGGCCATCTGTTAAGACATCAGGGAATGACTTGATTAGTACTAGAGGGAGGTGTAGAGGGCAAAAGCTGTAGAGGAAGACAGAGATTGGAATACTTCCAGCAAATAATTGAGGACGTTGATTGCAACTGCTACTCTGAGATGAAGAGGTTGGTACGGGAGAGGAATTCCTGGCGGGCCGTCTGAAACCAGTCAGAAGACTGATGACTCAAAAAAATAATAATAATAAAATAAAATTATTAGCCTGAGTTTAAAACCGCTGGCTGCTGCCTCCCCCTGCGGCCTGAGGTCTGCGTTGTGACTTGAAGACAGAGGCATATTGTTCTGGACTTACGAGGTGTGAGCTAACTGTTTTTACAGCCCTTCATCCGCGTGCGATTGTAAGCGCTTGAGCCACAAAACAGCAGCACAGAATTGGACTGGTTGCCGCAGTGCAACTCATCTATGTCCATCAGACCTGTAGTGGAGCACATCACGCCACGGACAGTGTGATCTGACTGGGTCTTCATGGCACAACTGGCAGCGGCACACGGGAGAGGATTTCCTATGTTTTGTTTATAACAAAGACCCCATTATTGTTCCTGTTCAATCCCATTGGTGGTTGGTAAAAGCAAAAGTGTAGCAAATTGTTTAAACGTTGGATATTAATGCAATTTATCCATGTTTGTGTTTTTAAAGAGCATGTTTACCCGTTAAACGTTCCTACTTTAATTGTTTTTAATCCCTCGCTGTTATTTACAAGTCTACTATAAAATTACCGTGTCAGACTCCTATAAGACTGCCTAATAGTCATATAAGAGCGTGTAGACTTCTTTTATTATAATTTATAGTAAGTGCAGTGCAAAATACTTCAACTCACAAATAATGAGGAAATACACTCTATACACCTAAATAATTATAATTCGACGTTAGTACTGTGTCGATGTGTTTTCTGGAAGATGGATGTCATATCACACAGGTTTCACACATTCACTGTAATGTCATCGTTTTTGGGTCTTCAGTTATACTAATTAAGGTAAGAGTGACATTATATAGAGGTGACTTTTCGGGTATAATGTAACACCTACAAAAATAAATATCATTTAACTTTAGACACACTAAAAATAAAAGTGTTTAAAGGATATTCTTTTTCATACTACAGATGGTAATGTTGATGATAATGGGGGGAGGGGCTGGTACTAGTTGGTATCTAATTGCACTAAGGTGTAATGCTTACAGAAAGGTGGGGAACCACTGTCCTAAACTGTCCCAGTGATGACATTTTACCATTCTGACTGGCATTGGATGTAATAAAACTTTCCGTTAATTTTTTCCACTACTCCTCAGTTCTGGCTGTGAAGTCAGTTCAAATGGTTCAAATGGCTCTGAGCACTATGGGACTCAACATCTATGGTCATCAGTCCCCTAGAACTTAGAACTACTTAAACCTAACTAACCTAAGGACATCACACAACACCCAGCCATCACGAGGCAGAGAAAATCCCTGACCCCGCCGGGAATCGAACCCGGGAGAAGTCAGTTTCAAATGTATGTTTAACAATAGTCCATCAGAGTACAAGGAATCATCAAGGCACACATTTAATGCTATAACAATGGAAGGTTAATTTAATTCTATCTGTATTTTACATTTGTGAACGTGGCTGTATTCAAGCCACAGGAATCATTTATAATAACGCCTTCAGTCACACTTTCCCCTTTTTCGTTGAATCACACGATGCATTTCGATACTGTGGGTGCATCATCATCTGCAAATCGTCGTAATACACTCCTGGAAATTGACATAAGAACACCGTGAATTCATTGTCCCAGGAAGGGGAAACTTTATTGACACATTCCTGGGGTCAGATACATCACATGATCACACTGACAGAACCACAGGCACATAGACACAGGCAACAGAGCATGCACAATGTCGGCACTAGTACAGTGTATATCCACCTTTCGCAGCAATGCAGGCTGCTATTCTCCCATGGAGACGATCGTAGAGATGCTGGATGTAGTCCTGTGGAACGGCTTGCCATGCCATTTCCACCTGGCGCCTCAGTTGGACCAGCGTTCGTGCTGGACGTGCAGACCGCGTGAGATGACGCTTCATCCAGTCCCAAACATGCTCAATGGGGGACAGATCCGGAGATCGTGCTGGCCAGGGTAGTTGACTTACACCTTCTAGAGCACGTTGGGTGGCACGGGATACATGCGGACGTGCATTGTCCTGTTGGAACAGCAAGTTCCCTTGCCGGTCTGGGAATGGTAGAACGATGGGTTCGATGACGGTTTGGATGTACCGTGCACTATTCAGTGTCCCCTCGACGATCACCAGTGGTGTACGGCCAGTGTAGGAGATCGCTCCCCACACCATGATGCCGGGTGTTGGCCCTGTGTGCCTCGGCCGTATGCAGTCCTGATTGTGGCGCTCACCTGCACGGCGCCAAACACGCATACGACCATCATTGGCACCAAGGCAGAAGCGACTCTCATCGCTGAAGACGACACGTCTCCATTCGTCCCTCCATTCACGCCTGTCGCGACACCACTGGAGGCGGGCTGCACGATGTTGGGGCGTGAGCGGAAGACGGCCTAACGGTGTGCGGGACCGTAGCCCAGCTTCATGGAGACGGTTGCGAATGGTCCTCGCCGATACCCCAGGAGCAACAGTGTCCCTAATTTGCTGGGAAGTGGCGGTGCGGTCCCCTACGGCACTGCGTAGGATCCTACGGTCTTGGCGTGCATCCGTGCGTCGCTGCGGTCCGGTCCCAGGTCGACGGGCACGTGCACCTTCCGCCGACCACTGGCGACAACATCGATGTACTGTGGAGACCTCACGCCCCACGTGTTGAGCAATTCGGCGGTACGTCCACCCGGCCTCCCGCATGTCCACTATACGCCCTCGCTCAAAGTCCGTCAACTGCACATACGGTTCACGTCCACGCTGTCGCGGCATGCTACCAGTGTTAAAGACTGCGATGGAGCTCCGTATGCCACGGCAAACTGGCTGACACTGACGGCGGCGGTGCACAAATGCTGCGCAGCTAGCGCCATTCGACGGCCAACACCGCGGTTCCTGGTGTGTCCGCTGTGCCGTGCGTGTGATCATTGCTTGTACAGCCCTCTCGCAGTGTCCGGCGCAAGTATGGTGGGTCTGACACACCGCTGTCAATGTATTCTTTTTTCCATTTCCAGGAGTGTACATTATGTACTTCTGCTCTTGAGTGACATGGTGTGAAATGTATGTTCATGTTATGAGAAGGTTAGATATTAGGTACCGAAAGTCAAGGAAAAACATTATTATCGTTTTAATGCCAGCAGTCGTTGGTTTATTCATTCTGCAACCACACGTCATATCACTCAAGGCCTACACTTGTTTATAAATTTCGATACACTTCACAAATTTAGTTTAAGATAAGATGACCAAAGGTTAAATTTATGATGTAGCATCAGAGACCTAAGTTTTATATAAACTGATGTACCCGAATAAATGAATTTAAAATAAGTATCTGAAATTACTAAAATCACTGTGATTTTAGAAATCTATCTTTTCATTTAACACTGATTCAGGCTTTTGGATTCTATGGAGCTGTCTTTCCAGTTGTTCTAACAGGTTTAGAGTCTTATCATTGGCTACGTCGTATAGGCCCTTCTGCCTATACCTCTGTAAGAACACACGGTGACATGAACTGCCGAGAGTCTGTTGAACTGTAAGGCAAATGTATTGAAGATGGCTATTTATAGCCGAAATCTAAATTTGCAAAAACAATAGAAACTAATGGGCCAGAACTGACTGCTGTGTGCCTCTCCTTCCATACGTTGCTTAGTACTACCGAACTGTTTCCTATCCTGTTGATAATTGCGGAAGTTTTTTTGGATGAACAAACAAAAAAAGTCAGTTTATTAATATGATCAGTTCCAACAATGGCCCCTAGGAACGCGGGGCTGCTTCCGTGGCTGTCGTAGGAGCGCCGACCGGCGTCAGGGCCTCTGGAACAGGTGTATCGCCACCAAATTTAAACTGCGCCAGCACCACAATGTAGGTCAGCATCGTAGACGCGAACTGTCAACATAAAGAACAGATCTTCTTAAAAAAATAACTTCTAGCGACATTTGATAATAATGATATTATGTTTGCTATTTACTGATTTTGTTATCACCAAGTAGTAGGGGTAGCAATTCTTTGCACCACTTTGTTTATATTTGTGATGTCAAGTGACCCAGACCAGTGAACCATACGTGACGTGACATGCCACACCCCGGTCTACGACGTCGTCATTATGACATCACGAACGATGTGCACTTTCCAATAGTGTCGTCGAGATGGCAGATGGTGGGAAATTTAAAAATCAAAAACGGATAAAAAATTTAAATAAAATCCAAGACGAATTAACCAGCCCACCTATGCTGTTTGTCACCTCCACTCCCATTCTCTCTCCTATAAACAGAGTTTAGTACTTTACAGACCATTAAAATCCAACAGTAACCGAATGCTCTGAAATTTTTTTGCACCACATTCAAAAATTTTTATCTAAAAAATTACGTAAAGAGTGTACCTGGCAGTATTTCAAAGTACTTTGCAGAGTGCTGGAAAGTGTGTGAAGACTCAAAGCCGCGCGGGGTAGCTGCGCGGGTTAGCCGGGTGGTCTAAGGGCACCTTGCCACGGTCCGCGCGGCTTCCCCCGTCGGAGGTTCGAGTCCTCCCTCGGGCATCGGTGTGTGTGTTGTCCCTAGTGTAAGTTAGTTTAAGTTGGACTAAGTAGTGTGTAAGCCTAGGGACCGAGTGACCTCAACAGTTTGGTCCCATAGGAACATACCACAAATTTCCAAGACTCAAAAGTACTTATCCAAACAGTTATATAAGGGTTGTAATTTGCAGTATTTGTCATGCTTAAAAGTATCCGTACAGCAGCACTTTCACACGTGCAGTGCGGAGAACACACTGCAGTGTGTTCACGGCACCTAAAGATGTTGGTCAGTTGCGCCGACGAAATATTGTGGAGTTTTCACAACGACGTCCGACGTCTCGCCCGAGAACCATATTTACGACTAGTCCGTCGGGAAAGCCCCAAGCAACCCTATGCACCATTCTAGAGCAAAACCAACACATCTGGCGAGGCTGATACCGAAACAAAAGGTCTCACCTTGTGTTCGCACCAACACGAGAAATTAAGCAAATACATCAGTAGAAAAATGCCAAATAATAGTAAAAGCACAGAATTACTACTCCAATATTACAGATGAAAGAGTTATTAAGAGAGCCACCCAATTCATGGAGCAAGGGCCAAAAATTCCTTCATCAATTTTTGAAATATGTATCGAGAACTTTTATCCAATCTTGGGGAAATGCCAAACACTGGCTTATTCTTGTCTTCTCTATTATTTCGAAGACAGGAACACTTCCCCAGGAAATGGAAATGAAACACACAAAAATTGAGGCAGTCTTAAGACCTACAAATCATCGGATCTCCTCCAGTACTTTCGGCCATTTTCTCTGCTTAGTTACAAGTATAAGCTCTTGGGGAAACTTATTTACAGGAAAATTAGTGGCCATATTTTAGTCCACATTCCAATAGAACAAGCAGAATTAAGGCCTCACCAAAGCTGTAATGGCCAGATCCTAACTCTGACAACTTTCATAGATACCGGTTTCCTGGAGAAACTAAACACTTCTGTGTCCTTTACCGACCTTACGACAGCATATGCCATACATTCTGTCGATATTTTCAGGTTTGCTTGCTTGAAAATAGCTCACTAAGGAAACTAAATAATGGCCTGCCACAGGGCTCAATTCTCACACCTCTCCAGTTCAACCTTCCAAAAATTCTGCTATGCAGACGATATCGCTCTGGCTTGTCAATCAAAAGAGCTTGGTCAGTCAGAGGGAACGCTAACCGAGGGCTTAGTACTTCAAAAAATGGACACTGAAGCCCAATACGAGTAACAGAGAGGTTTGTGCGTTTCACCTCAACAACAAACAAGCTAACAATTAGCTCAAGGTGCAATTTGATAACAGTATTGCTCACCACAACAAGTATCCCAAGTATCTTGGCATCACAGTCAACTGCACTCGATCTTATAAAACAACATCTGGAAAACACAACACATCAGCCAAGATAAAAACTCGCAACAAAATCATTCAGAGGCTGTGTGGCGTAACGTGATGGGCGGAGGGGGGGGGGGGGGGGAAGGAGGGGGGGTTGAATGGAGACTTTGCGGACATCGGCTCTTGCACTCGTTTTTCAGCCGCGGAGTATTGTATTTCAGTGAGGTGTAGTAATTACAACAGCCTCAACAGTGCACAGCTCAACAACACGATGTGCATGATTACTGTTACAATCAGACCAACTCCTGTCTGCTGGCTTCTCCTGTTAAGCAGTATCTACCCACGAAAAATTCTCTGAACTGAGACCCTGCTTAGAGATTACCACAATAAACAAGACAATAAGCAAGTGTCCATTCACCACGCCATCTCCGTCTAACAAGAAAGGCTCCGTTCGGGACACCCGACACTACTGCACGCCGAACAGCTAGCTATGAGTATCACCAAAGTAACAGATCTCTGGAGCAAGAACTGTCAACACATCGTGAGTTACCGAGGAATATAACTGTGATACTGTGGAGTCAAATTAAATAGAATCTGCACCAGATGTGTCCGGTGTCCTGACCCAGTCTATAAAATTAAATGATAGTGGGGCATTGTTGGCTGTGACGCCCCATCCGGGAAGTTCGGCCGCCGGGTTGCCAGTCTTATTTCAGAAGACGCCACATTGGGTGCCTTGCGCGTCGATGATGATGATGGGATGATAAGGACAACACAATGACCAGTGCACGAGTGAAGAAAATCGCCCACCCTGCCGGGAATCGAATCCGGGCCCGCAGTCTAGTAGGCAAACAGATTAGCAACCAGCTAATCAGGATCGATCTATAAATGGGGTGTTGTGGAGTCTCCCAGTTGTAACTGTGATGCACTGAAACAGTCTATCTGCAATATAAGAGTGCGTCCTACGACGCTATAAGGGCACATAGAATGATTTTATGAATGCCAGTGCCACAGTGGTGTAATGGATTAGAAACATAGATGTTTATATCTAGTCGTTTTATTTTTGTTTTAGGCAGTGGCATTTATCACATATCATAAATATACTGCATGTGTGTGCCCTACAAATGATAATGATTAAGACAGCTGAAATAAATGGTTAGCGATGCTTTAGGAGAAACTTAAGTAACATCAGTATCTTTATTCCTCCGTATCAATGAATTGCAGGAAGAAGTCACTCATACTTCTAATCCAGATGCCAGCCACGGAGTGCCAGATGGTGAGTAACATCAGACTATCCAACCAGTAAGCCAGTGGAAGAGGAAACTTTCATTCAGCCCAAGCACGGAGTACCAACTACTTCCTAGGGGTGAACTGACCTAGCACTCACCCTGCCACCAGTCAAATGACCCCGTGGATTCTACGACTCCCTACCACTATGTTAGGTTGGTAATGCGAACCTTCGAATCTACAAACTCTGTCCGTGCTTCGAAACATCTTCACGCACGTATTCATCCACACACAGATACTTAGAGTTCTTTTTATGGTGCAGCCGCAACTGTACAAGTCCACTTTGAAAAATTAAGAAAACCATACGACTATTGCTCAATCTACAGTCTTTTATTGAGTACACGACAATTACAGTTCCATTATCTGGTGTAAAAAATAAAATCACATAATCATCTGAGGACATCCCCACCTCAACGTTGATCTGTTGTCATAGGTCCAGGGATTCCGTGTCAGAAGATAAAGAGGGACTAAAATTCCATATTAGCCGTTTCCCCGTGCTGCACGACCGGAAACACAAACAGCAAGACCATATAATCGTATTTTTATGTTTGACACCAGATGATGGAACTGTAACTGTTCCGAAACCGGTCGTGTATCCAATAAAAGATTGTGGATTGAACATACAGAGATACATACAAGGAAAAACAGGTACAAAGCGAACTGCGTACAGCTACGAAAACAAACAAAGATTGCTCTTCCCTTCTCCAGAGGTTGTATGTGGTTGCAGAAGAGCGAAAAAGACAGAGACCAGTGAGAATATTTTCTTAACACACAAAACGGATTGAACTGACTCGTTTCAATAGTAAATGGTAAATGGTTAACAGTTAACGGCTATCGGTAAATGGTACGTCTTGATAATAAGGCTGAACTCGCTGTTAAAGTGTTTCTGCTTGTTGAAACTACTTGTACTGACCTCTCCAATCGATGAAATATGATGCGTTTCGAGAGTGAATCAGTGCACACGCACAGACGTAAACAATTGCTGACTCAACTGGAAGAGCAGCCTCTCTTGGTGAATTATTGACGCTGAACCACAGTATCTGTCGTTCAACGCTTTCTTCTAGGAGATGCGCAACAAATAATGTAAGTCTGGCGTGTATTACTAACAACAACCTTACAACTTTCCGTACAGATTACTTGCTGTACTTCAGTAATTCTTTTTCCACGTTCATTGATGTAGAATCTACAAGCAACCCCCCCCCCCTCCTCCCGAAAAATTACCTGGTCATGACGAAATTCAGAGTGATGATCATCATCTCGTTGAAGGGCTGCGAAATGCCGAAGACTGACTTGAGTTTTTGTGATAGGCTTGACCATTTCATAAATACTAACCTAGCAATATTATTGTACCAATGCATTCAGACACCAACCCAAATCTGCTTAGCTCCAGATACAAAAATCTTCGCCGGATTTTATCAGAGGACAAACCGAGCACTGTGTGTTCAGATCAAGAAAAAAGGATTCCTTCTACTTTCATTTTAAAGAAAACTTGAAGCAACTGGGCTATGCTGGAAGCGAAATACACATCGAATGATTTTAGGCATTGGAGAAGCGAGCCTCGGCATCTAATCTTCAGAGCAAGAGGTGTCAACAACAAATTTGGAGCTGTAGTGCAGGTTCATCTGGAGGACTACAAACTCCATCTACCTTCTAGATTCTGACTTATCAGTGATGGTGAATATGACTTTCTCAACAATAAGACTGTATGCATGCTTTATCGTGGAAGAGTGAACGAGTTGGACACGGTTGGTTCATTGATATGAACTAACGTTTCATTTGTACCTAGTAGGAAACGGTGCTTATAGAAATATAGAAATTTCAGTTAATATAGAAATGTCAGTTCCTCTTTACAAGATATCACAAGTGCAACTATAAGAAATATTAACGTTGTGTTCACTGTGTAAAAGAAGATTGTTGAGGCTCTGTGTTTAATTCACCAGAATGTTTAGTTTTCACGTACAAATCATGGTTTTGGTTTTGATATAATGCTACTACAATACTTTTGTGCCACAAAAAATGCAAAAAAATATTAAACGTATAAAAACTGTTAAAATATTATGTGCAAAGAAAAATTGTACAATCTAAACTCTGAATGTCCCTTGTCATATGCAAAATGCAAATACATTTTCAGCTGTATGTTAGATCAAGCCTACATGTCGTACTATGCTGAGCCGAGAGTCAAATGCAAGACAAAACTTGTCAGACTATCAAAACCATTGTCGGCGGATTTAGTTTTTCCGCTGCCTACCTGGCTACCTTGTGACACTTGACAAGCATCATACAAGAAGTTAGATATGGAAAATAGTTAATCTGAAGCTCCCCTGGAACTTTGCACATGTGCAAGTGCTGTCTTACATAATTTCTTAAATAAATACTTTTGAATATAATGAAAAACATTTGAAGCATTCAGATACTTCTGAACACCCTGTAAAGTACTTTTAAATACTGTAAATTATAACCTTTGCGTAAGTTTTTGACTAAACACTTTTGAAAGTGTCGCAAAAGAATTCAGAGTGTTCAGATACCTTTGAGGACTCTGTAATGTACTTTGAAATACCACCAGTTACCTCCTTTTCATAATTTTTCGGATAAATACTTTTGACAGTGGCGCAGAACAGTTTCAGAACTTTTGAATACTGCATTGTGACTGACTCTTTCATTATAATAGTCTTTGAAGTTGTAATCTCCGATGGGAGGAGCGAAGAGGGATAGGGAGTTGCCACAAGGCGCAACTGGGTTAGTTCTGCCATCTTCGATTTTATGATCTTTAATTTTTAAATTTATTGTCATCCATCGTCTCGACCATCGTTAATTTTTAATTTTAGTTCCGTCTGCGGTCTGTAATTTTTAATATTCGTGTACTTAATTTTTTAAATTTTCCACCACCTCCCACCTTCAATTTTTTGTTTAATTTCGCACTTTCTGCCATTGAAAAAGGGGCGTGAATAGTTATGTCATAGACAAGGCACTGACCGGGGTCACATAACGTCACAAATGTAAACAATGTGGTCCAAAGAGTTTGTAGCTCTACTAGTTCACCAAATAGGAGCCCCGTATATATGAGGGTTGTCCAGAAAGTGAGTTCCGATCGGTCGCGAAATGGAAACCACTGGGAAAATCCGGTAAAGCTTTGCGCCGTGTCTCTAGTATGTCCGTCAATCGTGTCGCGTCGCTCTTTTCAGTTTTGAGTGAACAGTGAACACGTAAAAATGCGTAGCGAGTAGCGTCTCTCGCCAAATATGAGGGCCTGGTTAGAGATTTCGCCTGTCTCATGCAGCCCACATAAGAAAACTGTCAAGCAGTTCCTTCTTCATGCCAATTCTCGGCCGCACACTGCAGGGGCAATGAAGACGCTCGTGCAGCATTTCCGATGAGAAGTGTTTGATCACCCACAATACAGTCCGTAACTGGCTCCACCTCAGTCTCATCTGTGCTTGCAAGAACCGCTGGCAACGAAGACAAAATTTTTCCACAGACAACGAGTTGCAGACCAACTGGCCGAAAGCTCAGGCGTCTGCTTTCTATGACGAGGATATTGGAAAGTTGATACAACACTATGACAACACTCGAAGTTGGAGCGGCGACTATGTAGAGAAGTAGGTGGAAGGTTTACCTAACTGTTGCAAATAAAACGTTTCTGGTTTTCACTGTGTTTATCATTTCGTGACCGATCGGAACTTACTTTCTGGACAACACTCGTACAAGAGTTATATAAGGTATTCCACAATCGCTATTACATAATTGTTGTTGACGTAGAAGGAACATATAAGGTTTTACATAAAAATATATGTCCAGGGAAGGTCCATTTCCATGTTACAAGGAAGCCCAAATCGACTTTTCATGATTCCCTCTCCCTTTAATAAGGCCGTGACAACCACTGCACAAAATTTTTCTCTGCAGTAAGTTCTGCTACACTTGGCCAAAACAGACTTATGTATAGTGGACTATTTCTGCCGCAACCGTAGCGTGCGTCGACTGATCTTACGTTTTAGCTGAGGTCTCTTGGAGAAGGCAGGTCATGTAGACCCACCAGAAAAACTGTAAATCCGCCAAATGCGGCGATGTTGGCGACCAAGTGTCTGATCCACCTCGACCTATCAAACTTTCTACGGATGTTGCGTCCAAATAGTTTGCGGCAGGAACCACAAAAAGTGCTGGCACACAAAAGCTCTAAAGATGAATGTCGTCACCAATGTCCACTGTCAATTTTTTAAAAAAACTGTATCAGCACATCGTGCAAGATGAATGTCGTCACCAATGTCCACTGTCACTTTTTTAAAAAACTGTATCAGCACATCGTGCTGAAGAACAAGGAACGAGCGTAAAAGTTAAAACCGTGAGTCGATTTTATTTCCTTTGGAACATGAAAAACGTTTATTAGTGAACGACCACCTTTATAGATTTTTCAGCGAACACCAAATGGCACTAATAAGACCTGACATAGTTATTGTTCAAAAATTCATCATTTCTTCTACGTCTACATGGTTGCTCTGCAATACACACTTAAGTGCCTGGCAGAGGGTTCATCGAACCATTTTCATATTACTTCTCTACCATTCCACTCTCGAATGGCGCGTGGGAAAAAGGAACACCTAAATCTTTCCGTTCCGTTCCGTTTTATTATGATCATCATTTCTCCCTACGTAGATGGGTGTCAACAAAATATTTTCGCATTCGGAAGAGAAAGTTGGTGATTGAAATCTCGCCGCAAGGATACCGCCTTTGTTTCAATGACTGCCATCCCAACTCGCGTATCATATCAGTGACAATCTCACCCCAATGCGCGATAACACGAAACGAGCTGCCCTTCTTTGCCCTTTTCGATGTCCTCTGTCAATCCTACTTGGTAAGGATCGCACACCGCGCAGCAATATTCCAGCAGAGGACGGACAAGTTTAATGTAGGCTGTCTTTTTAGCGGTTTTGTCGCATCTTCTAAGTGTTCTGCCAACAAAGCGCGGTCTTCGTTTCGCCTTCCCCATAATATTATCTACATGGTCCTTCCAATTTAAGTTGCTCCTAATTGTAATTCCTAGGTATTTAGTCGAATTGACAGCCCTTAGATTTGTGCGATTTGACGTATTTCTTTAAGTATCCATGTGGATGACCTCGCACTTTTCTTTGTTTAGTGCCAATTGCCACTTTTCGCACCATACAGAACTCTCTCTAGATCATTTTGTAATTGGAATTGATCGTCTGATGATTTTACTGGAAGGTAAGTTACAGCGTCATCAGTAAACAATCTAAGGGGGCTACTCAGATTATAACCTAGATCATTTATGTAACTCAGCCGGCCGGGGTGGCAGAGCGGTTCTAGGCGCTTCAGTCTGGAACCGTGCGACCGCTACAGTCGCAGGTTCGAATCCTGCCTCGGGCATGGATGTGTGTGATGTCCTTAGGTTAGTTAGGTTTGAGTACTTCTAAGTTATAGGGGACTGATGACCTCAGAAGTTAAGTCCCATAGTGCTCAGAGCCATTTGAACCAATTTATGTAAATCAGGAACAGCAGAGGGCATACGACACTACCTTGCCGAACGCCAGATATGACTTCTGTTCTACTCGATGATTTACCCTCTATCACTACGAACTGTGACCTCTCTGCGGGGAAATCACGAATCCAGTCACACAAATGAGATGATTCTCCATATGCAAGCAATTTGATTAATAGTCACTTGTTACATAAACGGAAAGGAGGACATAAAAAAGCGGATTAGCACAGGTGAAGGTGGCATTCCTGCACAAAAGAAGTCCACTAGTACCAAACATAGGCCTTTATTTACGAAAGAAGTTTCTGAATAGGTGCGCCTGGAGCACAGCGTTGTAGGATACTCTAGCATGGGCTGTGGGAAAACCGAAATTGAAGACAATCGAAGCTTTTGAGATGTGAAACTATAAAAGGATGTTAAAATTAGTTGGAGTGATAAGAAAAACAATGAGGAGATTTTAAGCAGATTCGGCGAAGGAAGTAACTTGTGGAAAACAATGACAAGAAGAAGGGGCAGAATAGTAAGGCATGTGTTGAGACAACAGGGAATAACTTACACAGTACCAGAGGGAGGAGTAGAGGGTAGAAACTGTGTTAGAAAATAGAGACTGAAGAACGCCCAACAGATAACTGAGGAGGTGGGGTGCATTTGCTATACTCAGGTGAAAAGGGGAAAAGTATGTGGTGGTAGCATGAAAACAGTCCAAAGGCTCAGAAATTTGGATGTATGGGTGGATTCAAAATTGTTGGGCGTTTCTCAAGATCTTGGTGCTCCTCTGTAAGAAGTTATTCTCGTTAAAACGCTAACCAAAGACCATAGAACTACAGCCACAGTCACAGAAAAAATTTCACAGACAACCTTCTGTATATCTATTCATACCGTTGTCATACGTCTGTAGTATTAATTAAAAAAATACTGGATGGCAATCTCATGACTGGTTCATTGCGAAACTCATAAGATGCACCAACCATCATAAAACATTTGCAATTAAATTCGGCAGGAGTCCTTACCTACACAAAATTTTAACAACTTACTTGTTATTGTTTTGTCATTGCTTTAAATTGAGGGTAAGTCCCTCGGTAGACCGAAGGCTTCCCTGCCACCAGCCCGTAAAACGCATGACGTTGAAACATTGTGCGCTGTGAGTGGGACGCCACAAACATGAAATTTCTGTGGTTATTCATGCCGAAAGAGGTAAGCATTCTTCATTGGGCAGTATCCGACACTTCATTTCGGATATCGAAAGGAAGAGCGCCATGGTCTCGTAGTTGGTTTGACCGATCGCAGCCTGTTGTTGGCCGCTTCCAGTCACTGCGTTCGTCACTCAGCCAACATTCTCTTTGTCACCCAGAACACGACAGCCGGCATAGGGCGTCAGGTGAACTGTAGTATTTTCCCGGCTGGCTGCTCTCGCTGCTCAGTCAGCTACCTCAGTCCCTCTAATCCCATATGTCCAAGGACCCAGCATAAGGCCACATCTTTTTCTACTTGTGCAGAAGGTGGACAGTGTCCTGGACCATCTAATCTATCCTGTCTGCTGTAAACATTTGCTGAATAGCCTGCAGAACACTGAGAGATTAGACGCAGACAAGAAACTTTCGTCTACCAAGGAGTCTCGTGTGCTCCAGTGCCTTCTTGACCACCCACAGCTCTGCATCGTACTCTGAGAAATGATTTGGTAGGCGCATTTTAATGATAGAATCTGGAAAGATAACTGAACACCCGACACTGTTACCTTGCTTTGAACCATCGGTAAAAATCACCACGTGCGCACTAGTCTCAGATAGAATGCCGTTAAAATCCTTCTTGAAATTACAGATGGAGTGGTGGCCTTGTTGTGCTCCGTCCCATCCAAGCTAAGAATCGGCTTGTCAATCATCCAGGGAGTATATCTGCCCCTTCCCTACCTAAGAATTGATATGTCTCCTACTCCAGTTCGCTCAAGATAGTCCTTCACATTTTTTGTATGTCCATCCTTGTGATTCATGATCTGTGGGACTTTGGCTTTTCACTTACGTAATAAAGCGAAACACCTGCAGCCGTCGTTTTGATGTTACTTTATTATATTGCTTCCAGTTTCGATGACTCAGTATACCATCTTCAGGCCTTAACTGACGCTGAGGGGGTGAACTCAAATTGTATACACGATCTCACCAGTGGCCAACATCCGTGAATTGGTTTTTGTAGGTACTTCAAAGCGATGTTGTGTCTGAAACTGTCACCTGACAACTGCAAAGTTGATGGTTGAAGATACAACATCACTTTTACAGTATTCTACAAAAGCCATTTATTTGGCCACTGATGGGATCGTGTATACGATTGGACTTCATCCCTTCGGCGTCAGTTAAGGCCTGAAGATGGCGTACAGGTTCACTGGAACTGGATTCAATATAATAAAATAACATCAAAACGATGGCTGCACGTGTTTCAATTCATTACATAGTCCTTCGCATGGACAGAAAGCAGTTTAGCTGCCTGGCGACCGGTTAACGTTTCTTGTATGGATTGTTCAGTCCAAATTGTAGTGGACTGTTAAGGCAGCCAGTCCACAGTGAAGTAGCCGAAAGGGCACGCGTCAACTCACGCCGTCTGGCGTTAAGTCTGGAACAGGATTCGTAATGAATGTGATAAAGAAAAGAACGTAGCTACTAGAACACTTAACTTTTATATTGTCCTTTGGTATACAGCATTCTGGATGATACAAGTGAGACTCTATCTTGAGGTACATGCAACGTTACAAATGGTTAATGGCGCCTTGCTAGGTCGTAGCCATTAACTTAGCTGAAGGCTATTCTAACTGTCTCTCGGCAAATGAGAGAAAGGCTTCGTCAGTGTAGTCGCTAGCAACGTCGTCGTACAACTGGGCGAGTGCTAGTACGTCTCTCGAGACCTGCCTTGTGGTGGCGCTCGGTCTGCGATCCTGACAGTGGCGACACGCGGGTCCGACATGTACTAATGGACCGCGGCCGATTTAAGCTACCACCTAGCAAGTGTGGTGTCTGGCGGTGACACCACACAAATACCGACAGCAAGATATTTTCGGAAATGGGCCTCACTTTGTGTACGTGTCGCACAATGAGAAGTTTTCACCAGATCTAAGAGCCAGCTCACCAGCCTCCGCACAGGAATGGTAGTGGTTCGGTAGGCTCCTGTAGCCATTGTACTGCCTGCATGGTGGACAGTACCCAATATCTTTAAATAGGAAGGTACAGGTGAGCCACACACTATACTGCCATAGTCAAGCTGTGTGCAGACGAACGCTCCATACAATGTGAGTATACTCCACAGATCTGTCCCCATGTCTTATGGCCAAGACTTTCCTTAGATGTTTAATGCCGTCAGACATTTAAATTTTAGATCAAGAAGGTGTGGCAGCTATGTTAACGTCTGATAGGAGATAAGCCCCAATAACTGCCCTAAGGTCTTAAGATCCGAAATATTCCCTTTAAGCCGGAGGTTTGGGCAAGTAAAGGATTGTCCCAAACGATCAAAATACAAACAGTTTTCTTCTTTAGAGAATTTAAAACATTTGTATCAGCCCAGTCCTTCAGCCTCTTAAGGGTCAGCTGTAGTTGTTATTGTGTGGTATTCATGATGTAAGGTGGTGTTGTCTTCTGAACTTCATTTCTTACATATTTCGTCCTCACAATCGTATTCTGCACATCAAGATGTTTCATTCGAACCCAAACTCGATAAAGTAGAGTCAATTTTGTATAAATTCATGTAAGCAATATGCAAATCTAATAAGTAAATCGCAAGTGCACACCGATGTTGAAAAAGTCGAGACTGGCGTACACAACATGACAGCCTTAGGAATTTTAGTTCTAGGGAGGCACCCCTTCAGAGGGGTGGGTCAGCACACACCCACTTCGGCCAGAACGACCGCCCAGAGTGAAGGGATAACGACCCCCGTGTTCGACTTAAAAGCAAGTTCCGCTACATTGTGTGGGAGTGCCCAGAAGACGCGTTTTTTGACAGACTGACTGCATAGTTATGGAGTTCTCACACGAGGACAGTATACGCCTAACAGAGATTCTACATATTTCCGCATTGGTCGACTCAAACGAAACGTCATTCTGGCGATTAAAAGAGCAATGCTGATTGACGGAATATTTCTGACGCAAAGAGCCAGAGGAGTGAGGGAAGACAGTGAATGACATACTCTTGCAACTTTTCCAGAAAAAGGGGCCGTTCTGTTTTCGCTCTTGGAGCAGGAACACGTAACGAAAGCGAGTGCTCTCATACGTATATGCAAAGAGCAAGGAACAAAGTCTCTCCTCAGTACTTCACTGGGAGAGCACCTCTGTCGTTAGCGAACCGGAGTGATTATACTGAGTCACTCGCAATTAAGCATTGTGAGTAGCATCATGGTGGGCTGGTTATCTAACCAGTGTACCACACCAATACTTAGATTAGAGGTGGATAGGAGTCCTTGACGTCATAAATGTGTTGGGAGAGTTTGATTGGCGAAGGTCAATCCAGATAGAAAAAGATAGTTGTGTTATTTGTCAGCAGCGAGCGACGCAGGCAGCAGTCGTTCCAGCTCACAGTATTGTATGCTACAGCATGTGCGAGACCCATCTGTCCTCCATAACAGTACACTCCATTACATTTCTCACACGACAGCCTTGACTGTACCTAGAAAAGTTATTCATGTTGTGTAGGTGCAGCTCTCAGCCATTCTGCCGAGTAAATAACATTCTTAAAGAAAAGGGAGAAAAGAACCTTTCCATACTTTGTAAAATAATAGCATTCCTATCCATAAGAGGCAATCTATTGTTCCAAAAGGAACCCGGAAATTTATTATTAATTTATAAGAAAAAGTTTCACTTGATTTCTCAGAATTTTTTGCAATAAATAATACTCTTCGTTCGTTTAATGTTTTTTTACACTAACTCGCAACACTCCAGTACCCAAGTATTCCACTAGTTACGTAAGAATATAGAATATTTTTGAGTCTTTTCATTAAAGCGGACGACTCCAGAAGATATTTGTTGCTGAATGTTTTTGAAGCTGTTCTTGTTGGTACATTAGGAGCGTCCGTCTGACTTCTGTAGTAGTGTGAGGTGTAAATTGTTTCTTGGAGGAGCCAAAGAGTACTTGTTGGATCAATCCATTGTGCAACTTGACAAAATAAAACACACACACCCACAGTGTGACTGGAGGAAAAGCAGAATACCTCAAAATCATCCACAAATAAGAAATGTTTGACTGGGCTCTTTATTGTGGAAGATATATTATCAATTGCAATAATGAAAGGGGTGGAGGGCAGCATGGAGGGTAAAAATTGCAGAGGGAGACCGAGAGATGAATATACTAAGCAGATTCAGAAGGATGTGGGTTGCAGTAGGTACTGGGAGATGAAGAAGTTTGCACAGGATAGAGCAGCATGGAGAGCTGCATCAAACCAGTCTCTGGACTGAAGACCACAACAACAACAACAACAAAAGTGGTGACGCTCAGAACGATACCCTGAGAACATTGTTCTGTGGAGGGAACTTTTTGTAGTATGTAACACCGACTCGATTCACGAAATATAGTTAGCCTGGAAGGACTGGAGCAGAAAGGGGAGACACCCACGAAATCCAGATTCCTGCAGTTCACGGACGATATTGTGTTTCCATATCGAAGAAGATACAAATAAACTGCTGTTTGTGAAGGAATGACTCTTGTTTCGCATCCTCTAGTTTGTCAAGAGTGAACCAGTATTCCCGAAACCCAGATTCGAAACGGCTGAGCAATCCCTTGGTTTCGAAAGTCTGCACTAGGTGTCGGTTTATCTTCCGCTCAATGGTCTTTCCTGCACAGCTAGCGAGTCTAGCACTTCTGTAGCTGTCTGAAGAGGGTTCTTCCCTGGCTTGAGAAGTGGTACCAAAGTCGCCTCCCGCCATGGATCCGGATAGCAGTCTTCAGTCCATATTTTGTTGAAGAGGCATAGGAGGAATTGCTTCGCCTCCATGCTCAGGTGTCGTCGCATGCCATATTGAATCTTGTGGGGTCCTGGAGCAGTGTCGCGCGCAGACGCCGCACGCCGACGCCGCAAGCTGAAGATGAAGACATAGGGAAACTATATGAGGATATTGAACGGGCAGTTCAGTGCACAGAGGGAGATGAAAATCTAATAGTAATGCGGAAATGGAATGCGGTTTCAGGGGATGGAGGAGAAGAAAGGATTACAGGAGACTAAGGCTAGGTACTAGAAATGAGGCAGGAGATAGACTAATTGAGTTCTGGCATAAATTTGAGCTAGTAATAGTTAATATTCTGTTCAAGAATCACAAGAGAAGGAGGTATACTTGGAAAAGGCAGGGAGGTACAGCAAGATTTCAATTGGATTACATCAAGGTCAGGCTGAGATTCCGAAATCAGATATTGGATTGTAAGGCGCGTCCAGGAGCAAATATAGACTCAGATCACAATTTAGTCAGGACGAAGAGTAAGTTGAAGTTTAAGAGACAAATCACGAAGAAACAATACGCAAAGAGGTGTAATACGGAAGCGCTAAGCAATAAAGAGATACACTTGAAGTTTTCTAAGGCTATAGACACTGTGATAAGGAATAGCTCAGTATTCAGTTCAGTTGAAGAGGAATGGACAATTCTAAGAAGGGCAGTCACAGAATTGGGGAAAAGAAACATACATATAAATAGGTAACTGCGAAGAAACCATGGGTAACAAAAGAAATACTTCAGCTGATGAATGAAAGAAGGAAGTACAACAGTGTTCAAAGAAATTCAGAGATATAGAAAGAATGAAATAAATCAGAAGTGCAGGGAAGCTAAGGCAAAATGGCAGCATGAAAAAAGTGAAAAAGTCGAAAAAGAAAAATTTGTCGGAAGGACTGACTTAGCATGTAGAAAAGTCAAATCAATCTTCAGTGAAATTAAAAGGAAGGGCGGTAACATTAAGAGTAAACTGAGAATTCCATTGTAAAATGCAGAGGAGAGAGCGGATAAGTGGAAAGAGTACACTGATGGGGATGACTTGTCTCATGACGAGATAGAAAAAGAAAGACGACTCGATATAGAAGAGATAGAGGATCCAGTATTAGAATCAGAATTTAGAAGAACTTTGGAGGACTTAATATCAAATAAGGCAGAAGGGATGGATAACATTCCATCACAATTTCTAAGATCTTTGGGGAGAAGAGGCAACAAAACGACTATTCACGTTGATGTGTAGAATTTATAAGTCTGGCGATATACCATCAGACTTTCGGAAAAACATCATCCTCCCAATTTAAAAGATAACTAGGGCTGACAACAGCAGAATTGTCGCACAATCAGCTTAACAGATCATGCATTCAAGTTGCTGACATGCTGACAAGAATAATATACTGAAGAACGGAAAAAAGAAAATTGTAAACGTGTTAGATGATGATCAGTTTCGCATTAGGAAAGGTAAAAGCACCAGAAAGGCTGTTCTGACGTTGCGGTTGATAACGAAAGCAACACTACAAAAAATCAAGACATGTTAGAGGATTTTTTTTTCTTTTTTTTCCATCAGTCTACTGACTGGTTTGATGCGGCCTGTAACGAATTCCTTTCCTGTGCTAACCTCTTCATCTCAGAGTAGCACGTGCAACCTACGTCCTCAATTATTTGCTTGACGTATTCCAATCTCTGTCTTCCTCTACAGTTTTTGCCCTCTACAGCTCCCTCTAGTACCATGGAAGTCATTCCCTCATGTCTTAGCAGATGTCCTATCATCCTGTCCCTTCTCCTTATCAGTGTTTTCCACATATTCCTTTCCTCTCCGATTCTGCGTAGAACCTCCTCATTCCTTATCTTATCAGTCCACCTAATTTTCAACATTCGTCTATAGCACCACATCTCAAATGCTTCTATTCTCTTCTGTTCCTGTTTTCCCACAGTCCATGTTTCACTACCATACAATGCTGTACTCCAGACTTACATCCTCAGAAATGTCTTCCTCAAATTAAGGCCGGTATTTGATATTAGTAGACTTCTCTTGGCCAGAAATGCCTTTTTTGCCATAGCGAGTCTGCTTTTGATGTCCTCCTTGCTCCGTCCGTCATTGATTATTTTACTGCCTGGGTAGCAGAATTCCTTAACTTCATTGACTTCGTGACCATCAATCCTGATGTTAAGTTTTTCGCTGTTCTCATTTCTATTACTTCTCATTACCTTCGTCTTTCTCTGATTTACTCTCAAACCATACTGTGTACTCATTAGACTGTTATTTCCGTTCAGCATATCATTTAATTCTTCTTCACTTTCACTCAGGATAGCAATGTCATCAGCGAATCGTATCATTGATATCCTTTCATCTTGTATTTTAATTCCACTCCTGAACCTTTCTTTTATTTCCATCATTGCTTCCTCGATGTACAGATTGAAGAGTAGGGGCGAAAGGCTACAGCCTTGTCTTACACCCTTCTTAATACGAGCACTTCGTTCTTGATCGTCCACTCTTATTATTCCCTCTTGGTTGTTGTACATATTGTATATGACCCGTCTCTCCCTATAGCTTACCCCTACTTTTTTCAGAATCTCGAACAGCTTGCACCATTTTCCATTGTCGAACGCTTTTTCCAGGTCGACAAATCCTATGAAAGTGTCTTGATTTTTCTTTATCCTTGCTTCCATTATTAGCCGTAACGTCAGAATTGCCTCTCTCGTCCCTTTACTTTTCCTAAAGCCAAACTGATCGTCACCTAGCGCATTCTTAATTTTCTTTTCCATTTTTGGACCTCGAAAAAGCGTTCGACAGTATTAAATGGTGCAAGATACTCGAAATTCTGAGAGAAATAGGGGTAAGTTATATGGAAAGACGGGTAATATACAATATGTACAAGACCCAAGAGCGAACAATTAGACTGGAAGACCAAAAGCGAAGTGCTTGGATTAAAAAGGATGTAAGACAGTGATGTAATCTTTCGCCCCTACTGTTCAACTATACATCGAAGAAGTAATAACGAAATATTTGAAAGGTTCATGAGAGGAATAAAAATTAAAGGTGAAAGGATATAAATGGTACGATTCGCTGATGATATTGCTATTCTCAGTGAAAGTGGAGAACAATTACAGCATCCGGCGAATAGAATGAACAGTCTAACGAGTACAAAGTATGGATTGAGAGTAAATCGAAGGAAGACGAAAGTAATGAGAAGTAGCAGAAATGGGAACAGCGAGAAACTTAACATCAGAATCGATGGTCACGAAGTGGATGAAGGTAAGGAATTCAGCTACTTAGGCAGTAAAATAACCAATGATGGATGGAGCAAGGGGTACATCAAATGCAGAGTAACAATGGCAAAAAGGGCTATTCTGGCCAAGAGAAGTCTACTAGTATCAAACATACGCCTTAATTTGAGGAAGAAATTTCTGAGAACGTACGTCTGGAGTACAGCATTGTATGGTAGTGAAACATGGACTGTGGGAAAACTGGACCAGAAGAGAATAGAAGCACTTGAGATGTGGTGCTACAGACGGTTGTTGAAAATTAGGTGGACTTATAAGGTAAGGAATGAGGTGGTTCTGCGCAGAATCGGAGAGGAAAAGAATATGTGAAAGACACTGATAAGGAGAAGGGAACGGATGATAGGACATCTGTTAAGACATCAGGGAATGACTTACATGGTACTAGAGAGAGTTGTAGAGGGCAAAAACTGTAGAGGAAGACAGAGATTGGAATACATCTTGCAAATAAATCAGGACGTAGACTGCAAGTGCTACTCTGAGATTAAAAGATTGCCACAGGAGAGGAATTCGTAGTGGTCCGAATCAAACCAGTCAGAAGACTGATGACTCAAAAAAAAAAAAAAATCCGAATTGATACCCACAGTTTTGCTGCTGTTCCGGGACCGATAAGGGGTATTCAGAATTCTCTCCAAGTATTCCGTTATCACTCCTTGGCGATAAATCTAGCTCTCAGTCCTCGTTTGCCGAAAGACTGTGACATTGTCTCCACATGGTCTGTTGTCAAACCGACGTAAAGCAGCATGCCTGTCCCGCAATTTCCAGCCGACGTTCCTCGTTCCACCAAGGGACGGCTTTTCTTCTAGGCTGGCTAGAAAATGTAAGAATGGAGATATCAGCAGTATGGCGCATCATATGTCCACCCACACCTGCATGGTGTCATAGTGTTGGATTGTGGCTAGTCGGCTCTGAGTTCGCTCCGCTGAACATCATCTTAGGAGGCCTCTGTTGAGGCGTTGTAGTAGCAGCTGGGTGAAGCCAGATGGGAAAGTGGTCACTTCAGTATAAATCGTTGGCCACATCCCAAATGAAGGTACCTGCGAGAATGGGAGGGCATAGGCGAATAATGACCTAGGGTCCGTTCAGTATTAAATATGCAGATATCCCCTCACACGAACAACGTCTCAATTAGCCGATCCCTGGACAGACGGCAGAAGAATCCCAGAGCAAATGGTGTGTATTGACGTAACCCAGGAACAGGAATGGGAGAAGGAGTTTTCGCATGTGATCAGTAAGAGCCATGCTGTCAAGAGGTTTCTGCGCTGTGATGCACACAGAGCATACTATAAGGTGCGATGGCGCATATACTGCTACTATAGCCACTTGTAATTCAGTAGTGATGGTGAAGGACAAATAGTGGGGCTTCCCCTTGCTCGTTCACCACACAGTTCATCCCAGCTGTGAAGGTTAAATACTGGAAACACAGGAGTATCCGTGCCCTTGAAGTGTCACTCCTAAAGGCATAGGCACAAGGCCTAGTACAAGCAGTTTTAATTCCTCTAAATGTGTCCTATAATATTTCACATTTCACTCGAGGATGGGGTTCATTTTAGCCATTGGGGTTAACTCTCACTACGTCCCACAGCCTAGGAGGCGAGTTACTGAAGCACTACTATTAGAGGGTTTCACACAGTGATTTGCTATGCTTTTCTAATATGATCTTCCCGTCCGAGGTTTTCCTTTCCCACGGGGAGGGTGGTAAAGGGCGGAGTGGAAGTCACCTGCTCGGTCGCAGGTTCGAATCCTGCCTCGGGCATGGTTGTGTGTGATGTCCTTAGGTTAGTTACGTTTAAGTAGTTCTAAGTTCTAGGGGACTGATGACCTCAGAAGTAAAGTCCCATAGTGCTCAGAGCCATTTGAACCACAGTTTGGCTTCCCATTGCATACTGGTATGGTGAGCCCAAACCCTTGGCATTAAAGCAGTGCATCGAACTGGGCATATACAGATAGATTCTTAGTCGTAATTTTACTTATTCAGGTAAAGCGTATGAATTAAGCGTATGAAGCTAGATGGTTTTTTTTTAATTCACCATCCACTCTTTCAACACTTTTCTCGCCTCCTTTGTACCTTCACTTTCCTCTTCCACTAAGAGTTCATTGAGGTCAAGGTACATAAGGCCACTACCTGATATGATGGCTCTGCTTTAATTGAGAATTTTTTTGCATTTCAACGACTATAGGATATCTCCCTAGCTTTTTCCTTTGCAGTAATTTAGGCACTCGACTGGATGTCATTGCCGCTGTTAGCAGGATACTAATCTCTTTTGTTAGACTTGGAAGCTCCAATAATTTCCTCCACTACTTCCTGCATATAGAACTGGGATATTGTCCCGAATGTGCCCTACTCCATCTTCATAATAATGAAAAAATTATCATGCATTCTGTTACTGTTATTCATCAATGGAGCAGATGTGTTAGGATGGGTGTCTAGCGAAGATCTCTTTGTAGAGTGGACATGCAAACCTTCCAGTGATCCGCTTACTCCACTGGGAGTTTATATTTTATTCTTGTTGCAAACCATTTTGGTCCACTCGAGACTCTAGGGATTCATGCGTCCACCCAGGCAGAATCTGGCGTGTCTAGGTACGCCTTGTATAACTGAGGTGCGACATGTTCTCCAGAAGTCGCGTGCTAACGATTTCCCTGTCTCAACAGCTTTGCATCTTATCGGTGCACAACACACCTTAAGAATGAGGGTATTTTTATAGGGGTTTGTGTTGTCCTCGCCACCCAAGCGGTTGTGCCAAGATCCCAATTCCCTGTGACACACATCGTTCCACCGCCGCGCCATCCGCGTTGCTGCAGCGTGCCCAGAGCGTAGTTACAAAGGACTGGTGGCATTTACAGACCCCAGCTCAGGAAATCTGGAATCACCAAATCCATATCCAGTAAACAAAGACTGAGCTCCAGGAGGTGCCCGCCATTTGGCATGACCTTGGGGACAGGTGTGGTTTACCCAATACAATGGCCATGGAAACCGTTAACCCCCCTAGTTGAGAAATAGGCAAAAATGGTGAGGCCACCTGCATTGTATGGTACCGAGTGTTGGCCTGCACCGAAAAGTGCTGTGCACTAATTACATGTCGTGGAAATGCGGATACTGAGAAGATCATTAGGCACTTCTATGGTAGACCATATCAACAACAAAGTGATCGAACAATTAGCTTCAGTGACTCCAATGAATGAAAAGATGCAAGAATGGACACTTCGTTGGTTTAGACAGATCATGCAGTTACCGTTCAGTTCAATCGACAGCTCAGCATATCATATCACCATCGAAGGCCCGAGACAACATGGAAGACCGTGACTGGAAACGACAAACGCAGATTTAAGATCAAAAGCATAAATCCATAAGAAGCGTTGGAGCGCTCATTGATCAAAAAACCAGACCCCAGGCCAACGGGAAGGCGCTGCAAAGAAGAAGAAGAAACAGACGCTCATAAATTGGCCAAGCAGATTGTTTAGAAAAAGTGTTGAAAAACCACTGTTGTGAAAAAGTTGAAATTCCTCTTCAAGGGTTTCGTTAGATGATATTTTACATTTTTTTTAAAACGGCCTAACTCCACAACAATGCCTCGAATCCCTTCGTTCAACTAGTGGTAATCATTCGTATCCAGAAAAGGCTGCTTACAATTGGTCTGCACAATACCTTTGAGGCAATGCTTATGTCAGTGATGAATTTCTTGTAGGCCAATCAAAATCATTTGCTGTTCCAAATATCGAGGCTGTGCTATATTTAATTGAAGAGGACCGACACGTGACTTAACATGATACAGACGTTTCCTTACTATATCGAAGGCTGCAGCACATTCTATTTTGCACGAACGTTTATCTGTGAAGAAGTTCTGTTCCCAATGGATCCGCACTCTTTGAGCGTAGCTTAAAAACTGGTCATGTCAGCTGGTGTAAGGTGTGCCAAGTGTGGCTCTATTTTGTCTACGTTTCCCAGGTTGGCACTACTTCCTTCGGTTTGCACTGGCTAGTGTGGAGTGACTCTCTGGCAGAGGAAGTGTTCGACTGTCAGCGCAGAGGGCTGAGAAGGCGAAGTGTGAGCAAAGCCACAATAGAAGTTTGGTCACAAATCGATAGCGGACTTGTTTACGTGAGGCTGCCCACATGCACAGAAGTTATTGTGGAACTGCGGAGCTGAGCAGGCTTAAGGCGCTGGAACCTGTGGAACAAGCCTATTGGTTGTAGTTGTCATTTTTTCTTGGATTTCAGACGCACAGAGTTATTTTGCATCCATGATGTGTATCTAGTTAGCTGTGCCAAGCAGCGTTGTATACTAAACAGGTACTGTAATCTGGTTTTTGCTAAAACCTGCATTATCTATCTACAACTCACAAACAGTGTGTCTGTCGCTAGACTGTGTTAATGACTGATGATTTGGAACTGGTTGGTTACAATGTATTATGTTTCCTATATAGCTTCAAATCTGGTACTAATTGTATTTCGTTAGTTGAGAGTTGGTTTCCTGGATGCTTTTATACACTGACGGAAAAAATCGTAACACCGAAAGACAGTTTAGAGTAATGAAATTTCTGGAATACATTTGCCCAGCTAATACATCTCAATCATAACATTTCAAGCCACAGGTTAATGTAAGCGAGAGATAATCCATTGCAAATGTGAAATTCTGGTACATTAATAAGCGGTGTAACCGCCAGAATATTACATGCAAGCATGCAAACGTGCATGCATTGTTTTGTGGAGGTGCCAGAGATCAGTTCACGGGATGGAGTTCCACGCTTGTTGTACTTGGTCGGACAATAAAGTGACGGTCAAAGCTGTTTGTGGATAACGGAGTTGTCGTCCAGTGATGTCCATTATGTTCTCGACTGGAGACAGATCTGGTGATCGAGCAGGCCTGGGCAACAAGTTGACACTCTGCAGAGCATGTTAGGTTACAACATCGGTGTGTGGAAGAGCGTTATGCTGTTGGAAAACATCCCCTGGGATGCTGTTCATGGCCCGCAGCTCGTGGTCGTGCGGTAGCGTTCTCGCTTCCCACGCCCGGGATCCCGGGTTCGATTACCGGCGGCGTCTGGGATTTTCTCTGCCTCGTGATGACTGGGTGTTGTGTGATGTCCTTAGGTTAGTTAGGTTTAAGTAGTTCTAAGTTCTAGGGGACTGATGACCATAGCTGTTAAGTCCCATAGTACTCAGAGCCATTTTTGATGCTGTTCATGAATGGCACTGCAACAGGTCGAATCACCAGATTGATGTATGAATTTTCAGTCGGGGTGCCTGGGTAACCACGAGAGTGATCCTGCTGTCATACGCAATCGCACCCCAGACCATAACTCCAGGTGTAAGTCCAACGTGTCTAGCACGCAGACAGACTGGTTAGTCGTAGGCCCTCAGCTGGCCTTCTTTTGCGAACACACGGCCTTCACTGGCACCGAGGCAGAACCAGCTTTCATCGGATAACACAACAGACCTCCACCCTGCCCTCCAATGAGCTCTCGCTTGACACCACTGAAGTCGCAAATGGCGGTTTTCTGGGGTCACTGCAATAAATTCTGTGTCGGGACTGTCCTCGAGGTAAACGATTTGTAACAGTTTGCTGCTGCAGATGAAGTACGATGCGCCAGAGCCATTCTGTGACCAGGTTGGTCTTCCCTCTCGGTAGTGCCAGTTGGCCGTCCGGAGCCAAGTCTTCTTTCGACTGTACATTCTAGTGACCACCGCCGCCACCGATCATGTACAGTGGCTACATTCCTGCCAAGTCTTTCTTCGCAGAAGGAACATCCAGTTTTTCGTAGCCCTATTACAAGACCTCGTTCAAATTCAGTGAGGTGTTGATAATGGCTCCTTTGTCGCCTTAAAGTCATTCTTGACCAACATCAACTAATCGCGTCCAGTCTCAAAGGTAACTAACGTTCACGACCGTTGCAGTGTGTAGTTAAAACAAACCTGATTTGCATCCTGATGGTAGCCAGCCTGCCGCTGTGGCCGAGCGATTCTAGGCGCATTAGTCCGAAACCGCGCTGCTGCTGCGGTCGCAGGTTCGAATCATACCTTGGGCATGGATGTGTGTGATGTCCTTAGGTTAGTTACGTTTAAGTAGTTGTAAGTTCTAGGGGACTGATGACCTCAGATGTTAAGTCCCATAGGGCTTGGAGCCATTTGAATTTGATAGTAGCCGCGCGGAGTGGCCGCACGGTTTGAGGCTCCATGTCACGAACTGGCTTGGTTCAAATGACTCTGAGCACTATGGGACTTAACTTCTGAGGTCATCAGTCCCCTAGAACTTAGAACTACTTAAACCTAACTATCCTACGGACATCACACACATCCAGGCAGGATTCGAACCTGCGACCGTAGCGGTCGCGTGGTTCCAGACTGTGGCGCCTAGAACCGCTCGGCCACTCCGGCCGGCTGTCACGGATTGCGCGGCCCCTCCCGCCCGAGGTTCGAGTACTCCCTCGGGCATGGGTGTGTGTGTTGTACTTAGTATGAGTTAGGTCAAGTTAGTTTAAGTAGTGCGTAAGTCTAGGGACCGATGGTCTCACCAGTTTGGTCCCTCAGGAATTCACACACATTTGAATACATCCTCATGTGACTCGCGAAATTGGAAGAGACATCATCTTTCACATGTAGAAACACGCGTACCAACTTTGGTTTATGTCGCACAACTCCCTGGTATTGCGGTTTTATCCGTCGGTGAATGTTCTACTTTGTAATTAACGGTTTGTTATATTGGTAGTGTGCACCATGAGTAGTTTGTACTATTGATAGATAAGCCATGATGGTTTTCTGTTTGTAATACTAAAGTGTTCGGGTCAGTTTCTATGATATTTTCTCGTGCCTTGTATGTGCAGTTGTGGAATGAAGTTCGTCTGGCAGGGCTCACGTTTATGCCAGGGTATTCAAACGGCAAACACCTACGCTCTCTCAAAAGGGAAGCTATTGTTTTTAGTTGTTGTAGTATTTATGGTAAACAGTTGTTGTTTTAGACTTAATAAAGATTTCAGGTTGTCTAATACTGACTCTCTTCCTTATTCTATTGTTGTTTTACAGATTATGTTAAATTCATTTAAATCTTAATTAATTTTTAGACTTTTATTAATAAGTTGTGGCTGCTGTTAAAATTGAAATTTGGAAGCATTACGTTTCTGGACCTGGTGATTGCATCTGGCTTTTCTACACAAGTCAAGTATCTGCATGGCACTATCTGCTGATGTTATCAGTAAATGTATAAATATTGTACTGGTAACCCAGACTCAATAAGTGAGTACCATCATTTTATCCTAAGGACCCAACTGCACGTAACAAAGGATAAAAAATAAGATAGGAGGAAATTAAAATACCATAAACAGCGTTACAGCGTAGAAACTGGAGACTAAAATAGGATGAATATGTCCATCAGTCAGTTGTTTCTGTGTTTGAAGATGAATCAAAAACAATAGAATAGTTCCCTCACCAAGTAGTTCCAACAATATGTTTGTCCCGAATCATCAATGAAATCAGGAAAAACAACTTGAAATATGGTATCATTCATCATCTTGACAGAGCTAGGTACCACACAACACGTGAAACAGCTGAAGGGTGGAAACTGAAAAGTTTCTAACAGTAAGTGTTCAATCACACATTTCTCAGGAATAGCAAGAAACAGAATATCTCTCTTCGTACATCCAAAAAGATAAGAACATATTCTTATTCTGTCCACCTCAGTACTACAAAAAATAGTTTGATGGAATAGAAAATTTAAAAAAAAATTATTAAGAACGTGCTAAGTGTCATGCCAAGGAACCGATTGGTTCTAGTGCCAGTACGAAACTTTTGTTTCAAGTGCCCTTAATACAGAGGTCTTAATATAACAGAAAAAATATAGTGATAATAGTTTAACTAGTGGAACTATGGTCCACAAAAATATTTAGTGTATCTTTTAAATGTATTACAAGAGACTAAAAAAATTAAATTCAAGGAAAAATTCTCTCAGTATTGACCTCCGTTTCGCACACAATACCATTCTTGGGTTCAGATGTTGAAAATTATTCTACAAAACTCCCTGTGCTATCGATGAAGAACTGACATCGTCGCAAGTCTTTCTGTTTTGCAACTGATAAACTCGACTGATCTTTCAGATGAAGTAAAGCGTGGCATACATCTTCCACGGTTTTTCCTCTTTTGAACACACTGACATGTTTCCATTCTTCTATTCAAAGTAATAATTTTCAATAGCTATTTGAGATTGTTGAGTGTGAGACACTTTGATCATAAAGCACTGGAGATTCGACACGCCTGGATTTACAACACTGTTGCAGCAGCATCTTTAAAAGCAAAAAAGGCATTTGTATGCAATGGAATTAAATGAAATTAGTTCGTAACTTTAGCTGTCTCAACAATCTTCTGTAAATCTTGCAAACAAGGGCCTTTGTTACCTTATTTTGTTGCTCTATAACTGCAAAATCACTGTCGCAGTTCAAAAGGCTGTGCCCACTCACCAAAAACCTGCGTGTTATCTTTTCAGACCATCCCAGATTAAATGGGATGCAGGCATGGCACTTGGAACTCCAGAGTGAAGCACTGCTTGTCTTGAAGACCATGCGTCATCTATTAAGGCATGTATGAAACAATTTCACCAGTGATTGGCACCTTGATTAAAATAGGGACATGCAACAGAGTATCGAGAGTAGACTAGCACTGAAAACGCGTTTTGTAAAACAATGACACTTAAAACGTTTTCATTTTCCACTCATCAGTGGATTATATGACGTAGTAAAACATTCATTAAACGGTCACCTGACATGATCATTCAGTGCAGGAGGCGATCTGTAATTTTCTATTTTATCCTTCTTTGAAAACCAATTTATTTGCCAAGATCAATATGTTAACATAATTATTGGACTACTACTTTCGGCAATATGTATTGCCATCCTCAGCTACATAAAACTGGGCAATGGCAGTTACGTTATACAATGCTTACACCACTCTCTCACATGATGACTGTACAATATGCATAAAAAATCGAGGCATTACAATGACACGCCAGGTGTTTTATCATAAAGTATGTACAGTGATTACTCATGGCACGAACAAGACATATTCATGCCACATCTTCCCGCTTTGTGTTGTAAAGCCATGTTCGCTGCGACAGAGGAACTCAGAGTTACTTTGAGGAACCAACATCAGGTTGCAAAATATTTTTCCACAATAGATTATAACGAATACAAGAATTTATAAATTTTAAGTCCAGATGTTTTGAGAAACAGTACAGTAATTTATTAAACAAATGTCGTTCTTTCATTGTTTCAATGAATGTTTAAGAGATGGCCCTTGCATTTAATAAGTGTTCTCCACTGCCTCTAAACCTGGGTAACAGGAACTATGAAACATGCCCTGAAGTATCCAGAATTATTGAACAGAAAAATATCAGAATATTCTGCTTGGCCACTGCCTCTAAAACTGGGTAACAGGAACTATGAAACATGCCCTGAAGTATCCAGAATTACTGAACAGAAAAATATCAGTATATTCTGCTTGGAGACCAAGATGCTGCTATGTTCGATTATATTGTTTACTACAATAGGCCTGTTTCGGCGTCATTTCCATCTTCAGATTATCTTTTGAAAGTACATAGTTCGGTAGAATATTTCAAATTTTGAAGCAGATAATTCAACGTATTAAAGAATTATGATTCACTACGTACATCTGGTAGTCTTGATTTCAATATGACATCGATGACTCCGTTGCCGTGACACTACTGTATAAAATTGCTCCTTTGGTGGTGGTGGAGATATAGTAGATGTTAAACGTCTGCTAAAACAGTTATTTATGAAGTTGTTTAATTATGAAACTTTATTTCATAATAACATTACTTGACAGTTGAATCAACAAGGTTGCGTGGTTACAGCCTGTTTGCACCTATGGTATTCTGTAGGTCATATCGTTGTTTTTACCAGCTATATTATACATAATGTATCATTGATAAGGGTCATGGAATCATAATGATGCTGTATTGGATAAGATGATGTAACATGTGATGTCACAAATATAAACAAAAGAAATTTTTTTGACTAGATGCACTGGAGTCGGCATAGCTGTACTACTCTCTTAGATTCTATTCATTACCTCTTCATGCTGGTAACGTAGGTTTTGTATACTGCCTAGACACAGCTACGGTTTCAGAAAAATTTTCAGTCATATTTACGTCAACAGGAAGATGCTTAACTCTTTCTGCTTGAGACACACAATTCATAATCTGAACGACACAAAAAAAATTGCTTGATATTTATAGGCTTCAGGAATATAACCAAGGAAGCTTTTATTTTAAAAAAAACCTACTAGCAAACAATTCTTATAATTTCATGAGACATCGATTCAGTGATCAGCCATGGAGGATCAAAATCCTTCAACAGCTATGCCCATCCACATGGTGGAGACATTCGTAATTTCATCCACTAGTTTGAAGCAGTAGTACTTACCGAAGACATGAACTTCCTGTGGACATCTACGACCCCAGCGAAACTTACAGATGGCTGATTTAGCTTCACAGCGTGCATAAATTTATGTAACTGTAAAAAAGTAAGTCCACAGTCAACTGAGACACCGTTTGATGTGAAATCAGCATAAAATCTACATAACATTATTTATAGAAGAAAGAAAGAAAAATTACAAAAAAATGGTAAATTTCTCCAAAGTTCTCATGAAACCGTTAAATTACTTTTGTTAGAGTCACACTCACAACATAGTACGAGGGGTAATTATAAAGTTTAACTCACCTCCACGAAAAAAGTTATTTAATTAAGTTTTTGCTTGTAGGCACATGCCAGTTAGAGGATCCAAAAGAAAATGGAGCAGCCAACATCCATTTTATTAGTGGGCAGAGCCATTTTGTTTCTGCTGCTCTAGCGGCGTGCTATAGTGTTCTGGCTATGGGATTTCAACTTATACAAGGAATGCAGACGTGTAACCAAAATTAATCAGTACTTCATTTTTTCGATCTGACAACTAAAACTTTATCCGCCCCTTGATACTCACATTGCTGGTTCAACTAATTCTTTTCGCCACATCAAACCGTCTCAGACCATACAACAACTTCTTAACCGATGATGGATGAAGGCGGTCAACTAGAGATGAAATACGAACATTGGAGCTGTCTGAATGTAATTGCAATGAGACGAAATTATTAAAAAGTATACATCAGTGTACTGTACAGTGAGTGTAACGGTCACAAAAGTGACTTTATTTATTTATTTATTGCTTATTTAGCCTGACCAGATTAGGACCTTAAGGCCTTTTCTTACATCTCACTCGAACAACACGTACCATTCACAGAATGCCACAAATAATAATAAAAAAGGACATTAAGAATGGTATAGTTTAGCTTAGCACATTTGAAACTGTGTTTAGTATTATCAGAAGGGGAAGATATAAGGAAAGAAGAGAAGACTGAAATGATAGTGATAATGATAGTTAGGAGGGAACAGAATTCAAATAGAGAACTCAGTAAACAAGGGGGAAAATGTTATGTCAGTGGGGGTGGAGGGTGGGGATGTGGACAGAATGAGCAGGAGACAAGTCTATTGAAGAGAGAGCTATTGTGATAAGAGATGGATCACCAGTTTTCTTTTGAGGTTTAAAAGGAATTTAATTCCTCTGATATTTTCAGGAAGATTGTTCCAAAGTCGGGTTCCTGATACCGAAAATTATTTAAAGAACATGGCAGAGTTATGTAATGGCACAGAGAGCGTTTTATTTTGTTGAGAGGGAGTATTTGTGCTATGCTATTCGGGTAGTAATATAAGGGATGAAGATTAATATGAGGGAGTATAACTATTGAGAAGATGATAGAGAAAACACCGAGTATGATATTATCTATGCTTACTGGTACATAGCCATGATAGCTGCCCATAGGCAAGAGTGATATGGTAGAAATATCGTTAGAAGTTTATCGTACACAAGTATTCATTGCCAATTCCAACCGGCGTGAACTGTCATACGAAAGTCACTGGAGAACAAAATCAGCGTAATCAAGTATGGGGGTATTAGAGATACTGAGAGATCCTTTTCAAGCTCGAAAAGGAACCCCTTTTTATATTTATGTGGTGAATTAGGTGACGCTGTCACACTCTTACAGACTGTAGTTCTATATTCGGTCCAATTTAAGTCTTGGTCCCAATTTATACACAAGTTCTTTTCAGAAGAACAGAAGGTTAGTTCTGAGCAGTTTAGGATTGAGGGTGGAAGAGATTCTTTGAGCTGATGGGTGATAAGTCTTTTGTCAGCGACTAATATTACTTGTGTTTTATATGGGTTAAGTTTCAAATACATCTTCTGTGCCCACTCTGATAAGACGAGTAAATCAGCATGTACAAGCTGGAGGGCTGTGCACAAGTTTGTTGAAATTGCGCTTAGGTGGAACTGAGGCATTCAGCCTATGATACATGAAATAGGAAAGAATAGTTGACACATCATTAACATATCATGAGAAAAGTAATGGGCCCAATACAGATCGTTTTAGAACTAGTCAGATGCCGACCCTTAAAAATGAAGGCCATTTACATTCAGCTATAAATGAAAATATGGACATTTTGTACATCGAACCTAATGGGTGGAATATGGATATAATTGAAAAACTGGAAATCCACAGACATAAATCTAAAAATTCGTCTTAAGTGATTACTGAGCAAATAGGGATTTTTCAGTATATTTGACGACCTGCTGATTACTTAGATTAACATCAGTTAGTTCTTGATCTTCACCAATGATCACTCACACGTATTCCAATCACACTTCCACATAAGATTCCCATTCTTTTTATCTTCCTCCCTTTTTACCCCTGCTCCAGTCTCATTAATCTTCTGTGATAGGGGCTCGTTGTTTTAGAGATGTTTTATTGTTGGCCCTTGCTCTTTGCTTAAGTTTGGTATTTATTAATAGCGCATAATCAGTAATTTTTAAATTTGTTATGTTCTTTGTTTGTTGCTTTGTTTTTTGTGATATCGTTGTCAGTTTCGTCAGGCACTCAAGCACTTAACGGTAAAGTGGCACCATTATTGAAAGTTGTCGTCATATACAGTATTTTTTAGTTTTGGTCCTGTTAAGGTGATCCGTTCTTGCTCAGCTCCTATCAGCTGTGGCGTCTCTACTTTTCCATATTTTTGCACAATGTAATATGTAAACTGTATCTATGTACTTTATTCCGCGACACGCTAGATGATTAATGGATTGGTTGGTCCTTCGCTCCTTCGTACTTGTATTTATCCTACAATAAAAGATAAAATTGTTGTATTCGTTTGTAAGCCTGTTACCTCTCTACAGGTACCTCTGCAAAACACACAAAGTCATTTCCATGTAATTTTGATGATGTCACATTTTACTCTTACGACTATTGCATATTTCGTACAAAACATAATTTTATTTTTTAAACATGTTTACACTTTTTTTACTTTGTTTTAATCATCTCTGTAATAAAACAAATCATCCTTCTTCACTGATGTTTTTCTCTTTATTGCTGTCAGCAGCACAATCGGCCGCTCTCCAGCTGAAAGACATGACAACTAAGACGAGAATAAAATGTTACATATAAGGCGATAAAAAAGGGGACATAAAACAGAGTAAGGGGAGACAATGGAGGTAAAAATACACTAACATGGAGACGTTCATGGTGGGACAATTAAAAAAGTCGACATAAAGTTAAAAACCACAGTTGTCGATTCTTAAAACACAAAGAAGACACTGAAGGCACACTCACAGGTTAAAAGTGGGTCACAGTATTAAAAACACTCCAGAACAGCACCCTTTAAACCCATTTGGAGCACACACAATGAAGAATAAAACTGCCAGGTCCCATGAAGAATAAAACTGCCAGGTGGGACCTGCCAAGGGAGAGGCCGGAGAGGATGGAAATGGAGGGGAGAGCAAGGGGCAGCAGGGGAGGGAGCAGGATGAAAAGAGGAGGGGCGTCAGCGGGTACACCAAGAGGCAGGAGACTGGTGGGGCAGGAGGTGAAGAGGTAGGACAAGGCAGGAGGGAATGCAGAGACATTGAAGGGGAGCACAAGAGAGGGAGGGGGCGTAGGAGGGGAAAGCCACTCAGGAGAATGGAGGGGGAGGAGAGGGAGCCCTGAGGAGGAGGCAGGAGGAAGATGGGGTTAGAGTTGGTAGGAAGGGTAGATGTCAGGGCAGAGCTCATCATTCGGGAGGGGTATATCACTGATGTTTTGTCCTCCTCCCTTTTTCCCCCCTCCCCTTGTCATTTCAGTTACATACAATGTATTGTTTAGCAACATTACACAAGAAATGTCCTTTGTGGTATATTGTTTCATTTCAGTTTTGTTGCTTCGGTTCGTCATACATATCACCACTCTTTTACATCTTCCCTCTATCTTAAATTACATTTTTCTCACGCATTCGCGCCATGATATATACCACTGCTGCAACCTAGTGGCCACTTTGTTATCTTGGGCGCTATGTCATGTCTTGTGCACTCAGTTACATTTTGGTATGTGTCATATTCACATGATTACATATTGGCTGTTCATATCCCTGACTTAGTATGCGTTTTTTGTGCACACTTTATTGTATTTTCTTGTTTGTCTTTTAGCTGCTATCACTGTACTACTCTTTATTTTTGTAACCTTTTCGAGATATCCTGATGATGAGTGTATTCTAAGCGATTCAATAAAACAGTTCTCTTACACCTGGTGTCTATTAAACGTTTATCCATCGCCCATGTCAGCACTGTTCAACGTTTTAAATTACGTGGACATTATTGCGGATCACCTACATCACCTCATGCGTGTCTTTCAATGAGGCAACGATATCTTCCATCATGATATTTGTCCTTGCCACAAGACCAGAATCTTGCTAGTGAAGTCACGTTGGTGTCTTATCCTCCAAATTCGGCTGATGTGAACCCGATGGAACATCTTTGGGATGCTATCGACAGCCCGCTCCGCGAGCACAAATGAGCGGCCCATAACGAACGCGAATTGCTTGACCTGTGCATAAACAGGCACCAAAGACTTGTGGGTTCTGTGCCACGCAAAATTTCTGCTGTACAGCCGTCCAAAGATGTACCAAAACGCTATTAAGCAGGTGGCTGAGGTGTTTTGGCTCACTAGTATAGATGTCCTTGTCACCTTCAAGGCATCCACTAGCCACACACTTATCCCATCGGTGTTTCCATGTACTCTTGAAAAACTTATTCTCGTACGTTGCAGTGACCGTGACGAATTTCATTTAACTTCATCAATGTTGTCGAAACATCGCTAATTTTGGTTTCGAAAGGAAAACGTCACATTGAGTGAGAACAGAATAAAAGGGGGGCTGCTTGAGGACGGGCATATAACTTCGGTATAAATTTGCTTTGACGAAACTGACTGGGTGGGTGTATTGTCATGCTGAAAAAAATCATAAGTTATTGTCACGACTGTAGCCCCTTTTTGCGAATTCTTCAGTGCATCTTTTTTTCAAATTGTCTTGCCTAATAACGATGATGATTATGACGATGATGATGATGATTATGGTTTTAAAAGACCGTACTTAAATGGATAATTAATCCCTTAATCCTCTCTTAGTGTCGAATACTCAGGTACGAGACTTTTTTCTTCATATTAGTAATGCTATCATACGTATCGCACTTGGTACATGAATGGATAATTTAACTAATAAAATTTAACCATCCATAAGATAAAAACCAAGATCATTTTTAAAAAACACGTAATTTGTATCTGTTGAGTCCAATATTAGGAGTAGAAGAGTATTTTATTATTTAAGTTAGATTCAGGAACAAAGAACGGATTGGATGGCACCTCGGGGCTAAAAAACGGTGAGAGGCCTTCCCACCTTCTCCCACACCTTAAGCCTACATCTAAAGATTCTGGCCTCAAACCTTGTCGTCAAAGCCATTAATTCGTAGACAGCGTAGTACGACATCCGCTAGAATCTGTGGTAGCTGGTTTCCTACATCCAAGTGACGTCTAATGTTTTGTGTAGCTGAGCAGTCATTCGAGTGTGTGGCGATGCGTTAGGGCAGCGCCACAGGCACACTGCAGTATAAATTCATGAACAAGTTTTGTAAGTACAATTATGATACGAAATAAGACAAAAGCTTCTCTTCTTGCGCTCCACACTGATGTCTGCCGCACCGGTGTGGAATTGGCTATTGTCCGTAGTTTACTGAACTGTGCAATATAGTGCCATCATTCTTCCCATTTATTCTCGATACGGCGTAGCACGTGTGTCCTTACGTCAGCACTTGGGGGATGCCCTGTGTTAATGTTGCCAACTCCATTGCTTCTTTGGCTAGCTTCTCACACAGCTTGGACTGCCAACGTGACTCGGCGGCCACAGGAAGAGTTGGGTACCCCTGGACTACGGAAGGCACAAAATTAGTGGCTGTCTAAAATAACACACTCCTATAGCCTGTAATGATTTTTGGGCCTGCATGAATGGATATTAATTCGAAAGTACAGACACGGCATTCTTTTGACGGAAAGCGTTGTTCTAGATTTCTTTCGAAAACGGGTGCATGGCTAACTCGCTCCTTATCTTTGGAACAGTCTTGGGAAATTTACCTAATAACAACGGTTGACTGCTTGAACTAAAGCCAAAAACTCTACATGCATAATTCCACAGACGTCGAAGAAGCCGCCACTGGCTCGAGACTGTCGTACCATTCTAGGGAGAGGATATCCTTTGCCAACCCGTTGGGGTGACAGGGCCGTTATCTGATTACCATAGCCATTTAACTAAAACTCTCTCCCGAGATGATGTTGTCGTATTGCTCAAAGAGTTCGTTTCAAGCGCACATTCGATGTTCCTGCTACTCTTTGATCATTCAACGAAGAGTAAACTTTGCTGCAGCTTTGTGTATATCTAATACTCGCGCTAAAATCTTTTGGTATGGGCCAATTTCGATTCATTCCTGTTCTGTAAATTCTCTCCAAGATGACGATTCACGTGCAGCATTACGAATGTAAAGTCGAGGGTTACCTTCACTTAATTGACGACAGTTGTTTGATTGGAAGAACTATTGTCAACAGTCCACAGCAGCAAATCTGTAAGCATTCTTGAAACGTTTGGTGAATGTCTCTGCTGGTTCCACAAAAGATCACGTTGCAGCGTTGTTCCTACAAATTGCACACCGAAAAAATCGCCGCGAACACTGTACCATATTCCATTCAAACAGCTATAGCTTGGGAATTAAACAAACAGTAACTATATGTGACAATGAGGTTACTGGAGCGGCTGTGGTGTATACAGAACCCGTCGTTCCCGAAAAATCTGTAATTGTTCAAACAGACCTCGCAGTTTTTATGCTTTATGAGTCTCGGAGTTCTTAGTATAACTATGAGCAACAACAAATTGCTACGTACAATGGTTATTTGAGATTCTACATACCTCATCACGAATGTTTTCGTCCCTGGCAATCAAATCATCAATTTCTTCGTCACAGAAGTCATTCATCTGGAACAAAAAGGAAACTAGGAAATAGACAATAAAGAAAACATTTTGTTATGAATATTACAGTTTAACTCATATGTTAAGACGACAAAAATTAAAAATGCTTGTTCAAACTAAGTAAGACAGCGAATATTGTTTATGAGGATTTCAGTGAAAAGTCCTTTATACTGTCAGACATAACGTCTTAGAAACTTCATCGACTGATCAGGGAACTCTAAAACTGGTAACCAATTTCGGCTATGCTATATCCAGACCCGATACAGGGGAATAAAATTTCATTGTTTCATAGCCGACCTGAAGATAGCACAGCCGAAACCGGTTTCCTGAAAATGAAAAAAAGCGCCTTGGGCTGTGAAAAAAGCAGCGAAAAGATCTTCCTTTCGTACTAGGTACAAAGTATATTTAATATATGAACCAGCTATTTGATGGTACTGCTTACCGCCGATAAATCTCATATAAGCAGCTATAGACAGATGGTTCCGTCATTCCGTGGAGTAGATGGTTAAGATGTGGCATTCGTTGGATTACAGCATCATTGTGATGCTGAAGGATGTGCGTAGATTACATTTACGACTCAAAGTGTAGTGCAGCATCCGAATGTTACAGTTCGCCTCTGTTGCTGCCTTAGCTTCAGGCAGGCTTCCGCGGACAGCCAAGTGATACGTGGGCCAGCCACCCTGCCTTCAGTGGTGGACTGGGCTGCTAAATGGTGTAACACGACGTGGCGCGCGGCAGTGACTGGTCGAATGTACGGGTAAGCTACTGTGGCTTCATCGAGCTGACAAGATGACTTAACGTTAGCAAGATGGCTACCACCGCTAGTGGCCGCTATCGGCGTACTGCTGTGCACGTCACGGCCTGAGTACTAGCCACGGTTAGCTCTTGACTCTTTGACATCGAAGTACTGTACGCAAGGCATCAAGTGATAAAGAATATTCCTCTTTTGTAAGCGTTCTCCACCCTGTGTATAGTGCGATGCTGTAGAACCCATACTACTGATTCCCACACACGCAACTTAACCCATAACACAGTCAAATATGGCTGCACTACAATACGGCACTCGAGAACATTGAATGCCCTTAATGAACCCTAGCACTATCTTGCTCTACATCTACATATATACTCCGCTAACCACCAAGCGGTGTGTGGCGGAGGGCACAATGCGCGCCAGAGTAATACACTACTGGCCATTAAAATTGCTACACCAAGAATAAATGCAGATGATAAACGGGTATTCATTGGACAAATATACTAGAACTGACATATGATTACATTTTCGCGCAATTTGGGTGCATAGATTCTGAGAAATAAGTGCCCAGAACGACCACTTCTGGCCATAATAACGGCCTTGATACGCCTGGGTATCGAGTCAAACAGAGTTTGGATGGCGTGTACAGGTACAGCTGCCCACGAAGCTCCAACACGATACCACAGTTCATCAAGAGTAGTGACTGGCGTATTGTGACGAGCCAGTTGCTCGGCCACCATTAACCAGATATTTTCAATTGGTGAGAGATCTGGAGAAGCGCCGTCAATGCGAACAAAGAGGTGACCGAGACGTGTAACCAATGGCACCCCATACCATCACGCCGGATGACACGGCAGTATGGCGAT
Organism: Schistocerca nitens; assembly: GCF_023898315.1. NCBI lineage: Eukaryota > Metazoa > Arthropoda > Insecta > Orthoptera > Acrididae > Schistocerca > Schistocerca nitens. The sequence continues at coordinate 488,360,037 of NC_064618.1, forward strand.
GACGAATATACGCTTCCAATGTGCGTTCACCGCGATGTCGCCAAACACGCATGCGACCATCATATGCTGTAAACATAACCTGGATTCATCCGAAAAAATGACGTTTCACCATTCGTGCACGCAGGTTCGTCGCTGAGTACACCATCGCAGGCGCTCCTCTCTGTGAAGCAGCGTCAAGGATAACCGCAGCCATGGTCTCCGAGCTGAGAGTCCATGCTGCTGCAAACGTCGTCGAACTGTTCGTGCAGATGGTTGTTGTCTTGCAAACGTCCCCATCTGTTGATTCAGGGATCGAGACGTGGCTGCACGATGCCTTAAAGCATTGCGGATAAGATTCCTGTCATCTCCACTGCTAGTGATACGAGGCCGTTGGGATCCAGCACTGGGTTCCGTATTACCTTCCTGAACCCACCGATTCCATATTCTCATATTCTGCTAACAGTCACTGGATCTCGACCAACGCGAGCAGCAATGTCGCAATACGATAAACCGCAATCGCGATAGGCTACAACCCTACCTTTATCAAAGTCGGAAACGTGATGGTACGCATTTCTCCTCCTTGCACGAGGTATCACAAGAACGTTTCACCAGGCAACGCCGGTCAACTGCTGTTTGTGTATGAGAAATCGGTTGGAAACTTTCCTCATGTCAGCACGTTGTAGGTGTCGACACCGGCGCCAACCTTGTGTGAATTCTCTGGAAAGCTAATCATTTGCATATCACAGCATCTTCTGCCTGTCGGTTAAATTTCGCGTCAGTAGTACGTCATCTTCGTGGTGTAGCAATTTTAATGACCAGTAGTGTATTTCCCCCTCTCTATTCCACTCGCGGATCGCGAGAGGGAAAACGACTGTCTGAACGTTTCAGTACGAGATCTAATTTCCCTTATCTTTGAATGTTGATCATTACGCGATTTGAAAGTTGGTGTTAATAATTTCTGCTCTACATCCTCGGCGAAGATCGGATTTCGGAATTTAGTGAGCAGCCCTTTCCGTTTAGCGCGTCGTCTATCTGCAAGTGTGTCCCACTTCACACTCTCTATGAAATTTGTAACGCTCTCACGATGGCTAAATGTACCAGTCATGAATCTTGCCGCTCTTCTTTGGACCTTCTCAATCTCTTGAATCAAACCGAACTGGTACGGGTCCCATACAGACGAACAATACTCTAAGACTGGACGAACTAAAGTATTGTAAGCAATTTCCTTTGTTGAAGGACTGCATCGCTTCAGGATTCTACCGGTTACTTGTGTAATCTGATCATTCCATTTGAGATAATTTCGAATAGTCACACCCAGATACTTGACGGATGTTACCGCTTCCAAAAACTGGGCATTTATTTTGTACTCGCTAGTCTTATCGGTCCAAGTGCAGCTTAAAATCTCCGAAATTTGCATCATTTTGGGCCAAATGATTATGATGACTACCGTCAAACATTTCCTTAACCAGTGGAACAAATGGTCCCGCTCTGAAAGTTTGGGCATTATGTTTGGTGATTCTCTATTCATTGCTCCTATAAATTCACTGACGGGGAAAAATTAGTGCGCCTGATAAGACGATGTCATTATTGATCCGAGGATGGCATATGCCACGCTGTGGATAGAAGATGTACCGATAAACGTTTCAGCGTCATCCGCCAACAGATAGCGTAGTGCCAGGGTACCAGAGTGCCATCTGTGTCTACTCTTAAAATAGAGAATGCTCATAGCCAAAAGGCTTAGTGTGGTGCAAGCGCGTGCAGCAAGCAGCACCAATGCCACTGAGATACACTCGTGCGTGCTACAGGCAACTGAGAGCGTTAGGAAGGGGTCAAATTGCGGCGTTCCGAGCGACGGGATGGTCCTTTCGGAAAACTGCCGCACAAGTTAGGGGTGCTGCGACAGTTGTGCAACGATGCAGATATCAGTGGTCATGTGAACATTTCATACCCGTGTGCTATGTTCTGGATGTCCACGCAGCACAGACGCCCGCCAGGATCGTCGTATTGTAAGTGCAGCAATGGCGGATCGTGCAGCTACCACAGCACAGATAAGAGGGCTTGTGAGCCCAGACGTGTCAGCACAAACTGTTGCAAAGTGGTTATTACCAGTGGGACTACGGGCACGCACTTCTCTGGTCTGTTTTCCACTCATGAAACAGCATCGACGTGCACGGCTCGACTGGTGTCGTCAGAGGATCACTTGGAAGATGGAGTGGCGCGCAGTGTGAGCCGTGGCTGGCTCATGCTATGCGTTGGATTAAACCTCGACTGCTATTCTGTGTTTAGTCTCCCGCGGTTATCGCATTTATGCTGTTATCCACTCTCTCCGCGAGTGACAGCAAGCGGTGTGTATCGATATTCGCACCTTGTACTATCTTTGGCCTGGCGCTTATAGTTTCCGGCTGTGCTGTGTGCGAGGGGTTGGTCGGTTGGCGTGGAGCAGCGAGGAAATCGCGGCGCGTAGTTTGGCCGAGGCCGCTGGCGGCGTCCACGCGCGGTCGGAGTGTGAGGGGCTGTTCCCATTGCTACGAGGTCCGTGGCTCACCGATCCTGACACGAAAGTTGAGTTTTGACTTAATCTACCAGCAAGTCACAACTGTTCACATTGTGTCGTTTGGATTTCGTTGTCGGCTGTTGGACATTCCCCCGAGCAACAACGCGTGTTTTCATGTTGGCAAATTTTAGCTACCCTTCGGTGGAGTTTAACTGTGCTTGGTTATTTTGAATTGAAGTGCACCAGCGGAATCTTCTTCCTTGTGGCCGTTAACGTTCCGGTTACCTTTCCTGGCCGTTGACGTAAATTCAGGCAGTGTATTTTCTCCTTCGTGTTGTCGCTATCCAGCACGGTGTGTAGTTTGACAGCTCAATGTATAATCAGTTGTGGGCGCCAATACCTTCTATATTGTTCCACTGAACTCCCTGTTTGGTTGTCGTCGGATCGAGAACGATTGGGCCGACTGCCTGTCTCACCTAAGCGAGCGTTAGTGTTTGAATTCCAGGCCGACGCTCGAAAACTTCTGGGCGCTGTTGGGTGTACTGCCTTTTCTTATTTGTTCTTGTTGTTTGTATTTGGATGGCTTCTAGCCGATTTTTAAATTAAGGTTGTTTTGCCCTTAAGGTGTAAGATTGTTTGAGCCTTCATCCTAATTTAAAGAACTGTTTTAAGGTAATGCCTTTGGCCTTTTAAAAATTTATTTTGGTTTGAATCTTAAGTGATGGGCCTTCATCCGATTTTTAAATTAAAGTTGTTTTCCTCTTAAGGTGTCAGACTGTTTGGGCCTTCATCCTAATCAAAGAACTGTTTTAAGATAAGGCCTTTTGGCCTTTTTATAATTTATTTTGGTTTGAGTCTTAAGTAATGGGCCTTCAGCCGATTTTTAAATTAAAGTTGTTTTGCTCGTAAGGTGCCAGATTGTTTGGGCCTTCACCCTAATTGAAAGAACTGGTTTAAGGTAGGGCCTTCTGCCTTTTACATTTCTGATTTTTGTTTGAGTCTTAAGTTACTGGCTTTTAGCCTATTTTAAATTTAAGTGGTCTTGCCCTTAAGGCATGAGATAGTATGGCGCATTCAGTCAGTAATTAAGGTCCAAAAATTAATGCTGTGTTGTTTTTTAATTTTCTTGGCCCTTGTAATGTTTGGTCAAATAAATAAAGTTGTATGTTCGAGTGTAACTGACAGCCGCTTATTCTGGCCCCTTTCCACAATTTAAACTACCTGTCCTGTCCTGCGAGTTTAGCAGGGAGTTTCACAGTGGTCTTCGGCGAAAAAAGTAGATTCTGCCCGCATGCAAGTGGTGGTCGTTGCGGATACGACGTAGATATAGTGAGCACTATCTCGTAGAGTGCGTTCATCCGAAACATACTGGCCCCAGTCCATGCCTTGTGGTCTGGGATGCGATAAGCTGCAACTATCGTTCACTTTTGGTGTTTCTGTACGAGATGCTAACCAGCGCTCGGTACGTGCTGAATGTTGTTAGACCTGATCTTTTGCCGTTCTTGCAACAGAAAGATGATGTGTTGTTCCGACAGGATAATGCTCGCCCATACAAACACTACCCATGAAACTCAACGAGCTCCGCAGAACTGGCAGCAGTTTTCCTGGCTAGCATGATCCTCGGACTTGCCTATAATAGAGCAGATGTGGGATATGTTGGAACGAGAAGTGACTCGTGAACCAACAACTCATACAAACTACGTGGACAAGTCGAACAGCCGTGGCATAACGTATCTCAGGACAGTATCCGCCATTAGTACGATCGACTGGATGCCAGTACATGCCCGTGGGGGCTACACTACATACTAATATGGGTGTTTCAGCATGAGTTGATACCTGATACCTTGAAACCGCTTGTGCTATTCGCCTGTAAATGTAATCATTTCATATATTCCATATGCACTGTTGTATCGATAAATCTTGAGTGAACTGAACTAAGAAGGTGTACTAATCTTTTTCTTGCAATATATTTATTTTAAACTTGGGGAACTCACTTCGTAACGCCGGCCGCGGTGGCCGAGCGGTTCTAGGCGTTACATTCCGGAACCACGCGGCTGCTACTGTCGCAGTCCTGCCTCGGGCATTGATGTGTGTGATTTTCTTAGGTTAGTTAGCTTTAAGTAGTTCTAATTTTAGGGGACTGATGACCTCAGCTGTTAACTCCCATAGTGCTTAGAGCGATTTGAATTTGAATTTCGTAATGTGCACGAGATTATGCGAAACTGCGCAATGCAAAGGTCAGAACCAAACTTATAACTGTCATCATATCAGAATTTGTCACGAAATTAGTAATCTTACTTTGCGAGATCATAGAAGACGTTCCGAAATTCCAGTCAAATCTTAATACTGGGGCCGGCCGGTGTGGCCGAGCGGTTCTAGGCGCCTCAGTCTGGAACCGCGCGACCGCTACGGCCGCAGGTTCGAATCCTGCCTCCGGCATGGATGTGTGTGATGTCCTTAGGTTAGTTAGTCCCCTAGTTCTAAGTTCTAGGGGACTGATGACCACAGATGTTAAGTCCCATAGTTCTCAGAACCATTTGAACCATTTAATACTGAGTAATGCCACAAGTCGCTGACTTCTGACAGAAAAACTAATATAGAGGAGGATTCTGATATAATTCGTGCATCGACTGCTGATCGATAACAGAAGCAACAACACTTGGCAGGAGACTCCAAACTTCCAGTCGCAAGTATGTTCATTGTTCGTGGATTCCACTGTTTACATTATTTTCAATACAGCATTAAACCCAGTGCTGCAATAAGGAAATGAGACCCACAGTATCACAGTGACAGACGACGAGAAGGCGGTAATTTTACAGAGTAAATACCTTAAGGACGATTTACAGTGGTGTGCGATATACTGCTAGCTAGGGAAAAGGAAGAAGTGGCGGAAATGTTGAGTCAACCTAACATGAAAGTGAAGGGGAGAAGACTTCGATGGCTACGACATGTGGCTAGCTAGCATAGCTGAACACCTTCGAGCCTAAACTGTAATGGTGAGATGGCTTCATGGAACACGTCCGTTTGACAGGCCGCGCAAGACATGGTGGACAAAGTCACACAGAAATTGATTGGTTACGTCAGGCTTTGTAAGACTGATGTTTGATATTCAAGTTATAGTTTCTCTTTGTTCTTCAATATAGTCTCCACAATTCTCAGAAACAGAATTTGTTTTCTGATCATCTTTACTTTTTCGCACGGTCGTGTAGCTCAATTTGCAGCGGTGTTCCAGGAAAAGGAATAGTTAAGTGCATCCATAGATGCATAACGTAGAGTATTTTTTTTTTTAGTTACGAAATTTTTATTGTGTGGTTGACAGATATTGTTGGTAAAGAGTGGCCCCACTTCTGGTAATTGACGTTTCTTTGTTCATCTTTCTGTGAAGGTGGCTGCCAAGGATATCCATACAAAACACTGAAAATACGCCAACGCATGGCAGACACTTACCGAGTGAGGTGGCGCAGTCGTTATCACACTAGTCTCGCATTCTGGAGGACGGCGGTTCAAATCCGCCTCCGGCCGCCCTCGTTTAGGTTTTCCATGATTTCCCTAAATCGCTTCAGCCACAAGCCCGTATGATTCCTTAGGAAGGGCACAGCTGACTTCCTTTCCCATCCTTCCCTCATCCGATGGGACCGATGACCTCGCTCTTTGGTCCCCTCCCCCGAATCAACCAACCATCAACCACAGACACTTGTGAATGTGGAATAGTCGCCACCCTGGACCACGTCGTGTGGGAGTGTGCCAATATACTAGATGGTACTGACCAGGACAGCAAATTCTTTGTCAATACACCAGTCCTTAGCATGTTAATATGGCACAAGATGAACTTACTGGCAGCTAAAATATTAGCTTACGAATTGCAAGCCTACATGGCCGAGAGACATTCAAGAAGGAAGACAAGAAGGAGCCACGGGAAGGACACGGAAGAATTTGCTGAGACCATGACAGCTCTCTATCAATCTCTACATTTCGGATTGCATGATAGCGTAGACCCCGTGAACCACAAGTTGTGCTTCAGTGCATCAGGGACTAAGAATCCCAACAAAATGAGGAAACCACACTAAGTACTATAGTGCTGTGTAGTATTGTGTAGTGCTGTGTAGTTTAGAATTATAAACTATAAATTCTGTGATGTAGCAGTACGACATAGTACAGTAGAACAGTAGCATCTGCCCACTGGACTATGGATCAGCATATCTCTGTGCGCCAGATGGCCAAAGGATGGTATGTTGATTTTTTAGTGGCTCTAAGCACTATGGGACTTAACATCTGAGGTCATCAGTCCCTTAGACTTAGAACTACTTAAACCTAACAAACCTAAGGACATCACACACATCCATGCCCGAGGCAGGATTCGAGCCTGCGACCGTAGCAGCAGCGCAGTTCCGGACTGAAGGACCTAGAACCGCTCGGCTACAGAGGCCGGCGATTTTTCAATGTATCGCTCTGTGCACGGTAGTGCACAGTACTAAAATATTCCAAAAAGCTGCTCACGAAAATGCCGTTTTTCAGGGGTCATACCTCAGGTTCTATTGATCACAGAGATAACGGCTCCAGTGTTTTTGATAGTGCTTGGCGTAGTGACAATTTTTATACCTATTGGAAGAACGGGCCCATTGTAGCTATCCTATAGTATAGAGTTCCTGAGGAAACTTTCCACTTCTGGTAAATCGTCGAACAGTATGTTCTCAAGATGATGTTTTCGAATAATTTCAAAACTTCTATTTCATTAACAGTTACGGACATCCAGAGGCTCAAAGTTAGCGAACTTACACAGAAAACCAAAAAAACTATTTTTAGCCATTTTTGCAATTAAATGACTAACCAGAGTAAGTGGCTCAAATTATAGCTACACACTCTTTAGAAGTTTATTTAGGATCTCCATTTTCACATTTTCTAAAATCTTCACCCTTTGTCAAGGAACACACGAAAAACCATTAGTTTTGGGTAGCAAAAGTACCTGTTGTGGTGATGGTCACTTCTATAATTTCTATTCGTGGCAAGTCATAGAACTTTTTACCATAATTCTTCAGATGATGTTTCCGTGGAACTTTGAACCATTTTCCGATCTTATTATCCGTTACCGATATTCAGATGTTCAAAGTTACCATACTTAGGCACTTAAAATATGCACGTAATATCCGGTCTGAGGTGAAAATGCAGTTTTAACAAATATAGTGAACACATGGAAAGCGTTCTGTGATCATCTCAAAAGTTCTGAGGTCAGGAAGCTATGTTTTTAGTCAGCAGTTTTACGGCAGTAAAACTTTATAACGCGCTGTCTGTGTATAATGGGCAGTCCATACCTCTACATGCTGTCTTGATCTAGAGATTATTCGATAGCTCCACCTGACGGCATGCAGACCTTACAAAAAAATTATTTGGTCATCCGAAATTCTTTGTACCTGGAAATCAAACACCGTATTTTCCTTTATGCTTTAGGTGTAGCCTAAAATGTTGTGCATTTTTATGTAAAGTAGTGTAAGGTGAACTGGCATTGGATGAGAGATGATTTTGTGTTAACCTTATATTATGCATACTTATTTGTTGTTCGTGTGTGTCAAAGCATATAAGTGTGTCGAGGTATATACATAAACTGTCAAAACTTTACTGACCTCTGAAACAAAAACGGGGAACCAGTGGCCTGAACCCTCATTCCGCCTTTCTCACCAATAAGCCTACTCACGCTTTTCTGTACTGAAAGACAATAGTAGAGAGACAGTGGCGGTGGAAAAGAGAAGAGATAGTTCCAATGGGAGAGTAAGAGAGAGGAGACAGTGATGGTGCGAGAGAGAGAGAGCGCGAGTGAAAGTAAAAGAGGTGGACGAAGGCATTAACAGTGGGAGGCAAAGAAAGACGAGGTAGTTGTGGTCGGTGAGAGATAGTTGCAATAAAATAGGAAGAGAGATCTATGGAGATAATAGAAGTGGGAGCAACAACGTGAGAATAAGAGGAAATGAAAAAGATAAAAGAGTGAAGACCATACATTGGCTTGGGGGTCTAGGTACCCCCCGTCCCCCGTCACAGACCGGCGAACTTTAACAAGAACAATTTGCCCAGTTTCCCCCATACCCTTCACCCATATCGTAAGATTTCCAGTTTCGAGGTCAAAACCCCAAGCAAACCAGCCCTAAGGACATGTGTGGAGAGGAGAGTATGGTGGTTGCAGAGAAAGACATCAGACTGCTAATGCGTAAGAAAGAGACAGGGGAAATGGGAGACAGAAAATAATGGGACAAAGACAGTGGCAGTAGAACAAAAAGACAGTGGAGGTGGCAGAGAAGGAGACAGTGGTAAGGAAGAACGAGACAAATGGAAGTAGGTAGTAACAGTGGGAGAGACAGGCGAAAGTCCCAGTGGGAAGAAAAGAAGGCAGTGGGAGAGAGACATATAGACAGTGGTCGTAAGAGGAAGACGCTGAATGCGAAGACTCGCTACAAACAGATACTGGGTAAAAGGATGTAGAATTTCGGTGTTAAAAGAGCGAAAATATCCTTGCATGCCAAAATTTTTGGTGAGGAAGGTGGAATGAAAAGCGAGGTATCTGGTTCCCCACTTTTCAGAGTCTTTTTGAGAGAAGCATTTTCGCTTTTTCGCGCTCCGACAGGAGTATTTTTCTGCTCATATATTTCTTTTCTTTTTTCAAATACCATACTGATCCGTTATACTTCGAAAGTCTGTGTTAAAATATCATGTGTCACACGGAAATGTACTACCTCATCTGCAAAAGACTTATTCTTGTATCTAGATAACAGACTAAAAGAAAATAACAGATAAATAACTAAATAATGTCTGTGATGGGTTCTAATACAATATTTCTCACAGTATTTTTCATAGTATGTAAAGATCATTACTTGTGTGACCTTTGATTGAGCAAAGCCCTTTTTGAAGTTTGAAAGTTGTATCTCTCTCGCAATGAACAGCAATTTCAATTACGACGCAAAATCCCTAGCACACGCTCCATCAACAGTGACAGTTAGATAAAAGAACGTTTGACCTTAACTTAGAACATATACCAGTAAAGCTGCAATTTACAACCATTCCTGATTCTATCTGGCTGTCAAAAAGTGGGAAACTCATTGCTTAGAAATGTAGTATTGTTCAGATTGTTTGTAGGACGACTTTCACCACAGTGTATATCACTAGTCGACAATCCATTTGTTGTCCAGGTTTATTTTTCATGTTCACACGATCACCACAGACAGTATTAGACGAACGAGAAATTGTTCTACAGTCCACTTTCAATTATCAAATTAATTACAATTTTTTGTGTGATCCAAGGAAGATCGTTGTAGGTATAGTATACTCCATTTTCATATGACGAAATTTTCATTCAGTGTAGGAATGGTTGGAACTTCGATCTCGGGTACCTATAGCAAATAAATAGTTACTGCATCTTTTTTAATTTTTGGGTACCCGTGGTCTAGGGGTAGCGTCTTCGATTCATAATCAAAACGTCTTCGGTCCCGGGTTCGATCCCCGCCACTGCCTAAATTTTGATAAATAATCAGCATTGGCGGCCGAAGACTTCCGGCATAAGAAGTCAGCCTCATTCTGCCAACGGCCTTGTCAAAGGGGGCGGAGGAGCGGATAGAGGTTCAGGGCACTCTCTTGTCCTAGGGGTGGGAAATTGCCCCTAAAGGCGGAAGAATCAGCAATGATCAATGACATGAGGATGCAGAAGGCAATGGAAACCACTGCATTAAAGACACGTAACGTCTATCCACAGGACATGTGGCCTGTAATTGAAGAAGTGTCATAATGATCTCTCCATTGGCAAAAGATTCCGGAATAGTCCCCCATTCGGATCTCCGGGAGGGGACTGCCAAGGGAGAGGTTACCATGAGAAAAAGATTGAATAATCTACGAAAGGATAACGTTCTACGAGTCGGGGCATGGAATGTCAGAAGCTTGAACGTGGTAGGGAAACTAGAAAATCTGAAAAGGGAAATGCAAAGGCTCACTCTAGATATAGTAGGAGTCAGTGAAGTGAAGTGGGAGGGAGACAAGGATTTCTGGTCAGATGAGTATCGGGTAATGTCAACAGCAGCAGAAAATGGTATAACAGGTGTAGGATTCGTTATGAATAGGAAGGTAGGGCAGAGGTTGTGTTACTGTGAACAGTTCAGTGACCGGGTTGATCTAATCAGAATCGACAGCAGACCAACACTGCCAACGATAGTTCAGGTGTACATGCCGACGTCGCAAGCTGAAGATGAACAGATAGAGAAAGTGTATGAGGATATTGAAAGGGTAATGCAGTATGTAAAGGGGGACGAAAATCTGTCATGGGCGACTGGAATGCAGTTGTAGGGGAAGGAGTAGAAGAAAAGGTTACAGGAGAATATGGGCTTGGGACAAAGAATGAAAGAGGAGAAAGGCTAATTGAGTTCTGTAACAAGTTTCAGCTAGTAATAGCGAATACCCTGTTCAAGAATCACAAGAGGAGGAGGTATACTTGGAAAAGGCCGGGAGATACGGGAAGATTTCAATTAGATTACATCATGGTCAGACAGAGATTCCGAAATCAGATACTGGATTGTAAGGCGTACCCAGGAGCAGATATAGACTCAGATCACAATAGTGATGAAGAGTAGGCTGAAGTTCAAGACATTAGCCAGGACGAATCAATACGCAAAGAAGTGAGATACGGAAGTACTAAGGAATGACGAGATACGTTTGAAGTTCTCTAACGCTATAGATACAGCAATAAGGAATAGCGCAGTAGGCAGTACAGTTGAAGAGGAATGGTCGTCTCTAAAAAGGGCCATCACAGAAGTTGGGAAGGAAAACATAGGTACAAAGAAGGTAGCTGCGAAGAAACCATGGGTAACAGAAGAATTACTTCAGTTGATTGATGAAAGGAGGAAGTACAAACATGTTCCGGGAAAATCAGGAATACAGAAATACAAGTCGCTGAGGAATAAAATAAATAGGAAGTGCAGGGAAGCTAAGACGAAATGGCTGCAGGAAAAATGTGAAGACATCGAAAAAGATATGATTGTCGGAAGGACAGACTCAGCATACAGGGAAGTCAAAACAACCTTTGGTGACATTAAAAGCAACGGTGGTAACATTAAGAGTGCAACGGGAATTCCACTGTTAAATGCAGAGGAGAGAGCAGATAGGTGGAAAGAATACATTGAAAGCCTTTATGAGGGTGAATATTTGTCTGATGTGATAGAAGAAGAAACAGGAGTCGATTTAGAAGAGATAGGGGATCCAGTATTAGAATCGGAATTTAAAAGAGCTTTGGAGGACTTACAGTCAAATAAGGCAGAAGGGATAGATATCATTCCATCAGAATTTCTAAAATCACTGGGGGAAGTGGCAACAAAACGACTATTCACGTTGGTGTGTAGAATATATGAGTCTGGCGATATACCATCTGACTTTCGGAAAAGCATCATCCACACAATTCCGAAGACTGCAAGAGCTGACAAGTGCGAGAATTATCGCACAATCAGCTTAACAGCTCATGCATCGATGCTGCTTACAAGAATAATATACAGAAGAATGGAAAAGAAAATTGAGAATGCGCTAGGTAACGATCAGTTTGGCTTTAGGAAAAGTAAAGGGACGAGAGAGGCAATTCTGACGTTACGGCTAATAATGGAAGCAAGGCTAAAGAAAAATCAAGACACTTTCATAGGATTTGTCAACCTGGAAAAAGCGTTCGACAATAGAAAATGGTGCAAGCTGTTCGAGATTCTGAAAAAAGTAGGGGTAAGCTATAGGGAGAGACGGGTCATATACAATATGTACAACAACCAACAGGGAATAATAAGAGTGGACGATCAAGAACGAAGTGCTCGTATTAAGAAGGGTGTAAGACAAGGCTGTAGCCCTTCGCCCCTACTCTTCAATCTGTACATCGAGGAAGCAATGATGGAAATAGAAGAAAGGTTCAGGAGTGGAATTAAAATACAAGGTGAAAGGATATCAATGATACGATTCGCTGATGACATTGCTATCCTGTGTGGAAGTGAAGAAGAATTAAATGATCTGCTGAACGGAATGAACAGTCTAATGAGTACACAGTTTGGTTTGAGAGTAAATCGGAGAAAGACGAAGGTAATGAGAAGTAGTAGAAATGACAACAGCGAGAAACTTAACATCAGGATTGATGGTCACGAAGTCAATGAAGTTAAGGAATTCTGCTACCTAGGCAGTAAAATAACCAATGACGGACGGAGCAAGTAGGACATTAAAAGCAGACTCGCTATGGCAAAAAAGGCATTTCTGGCCAAGAGAAGTCTAGTAATATCAAATACCGGCCTTAATTTGAGGAAGAAATTTCTGAGGATGTACGTCTGGAGTACAGCATTGTATGGTAGTGATACATGGACTGTGGGAAAACCGGAACAGAAGAGAATCGAAGCATTTGAGATGTGGTGCTACAGACGAATGTTGAAAATTAGGTGGACTGATAAGGTAAGAAATGAGGAGGTTCTACGCAGAATCGGAGAGAAAAGGAATATGTGGAAACACTGATAAGGAGAAGGGACAGGATGATAGGGCATCTGCTAAGACATGAGGGAATGACTTCCATGGTACTAGAGGGAGCTGTAGAGGGCAAAAACTGTAGAGGAAGACAGAGATTGGAATACGTCAAGCAAATAATTGAGGACGTAGGTTGCAAGTGCTACTTTGAGATGAAGAGGTTAGCACAGGAAAGGAATTCGTGGCGGGCCGCATCAAACAAGTCAGTAGACTGATGACCAAAAAAAAAAAAAAAATTGTTTCGTCGAAGGGAGAGAAGCATCTACATCTACACACTGGAAGAGGTAGACCTATCACAGCTATTTATTCAGAAGCTGATAGAGACAAAATACTGTATTATGACGAATTCAAAGAGCAGTGAAGTCTTTTCTACAGTTTTCTTGGGTAGAAACTATACCATCTGCCGCGTGTCCAATGGAGAATAAAAGGTAAGCTGCATTTTTATTCAGATCTTTATCTAACAATCCGTGCACAAGATTATGTGAGAATTTGCTTGGTGACACTCAGATACTTGATTATATCTCTGCTGTGCAAAGGTGTTTCAAACTGAATTTTAGCGATAATTGACAATTCTGACAGGGGTTCTGTTTCAAGAGGTATGCAGTTCACAGTTTGTAGATAACTCCAATTCAGTGCGTGGGCACAATATTTAAATCGCAATGGCAACAAAGATATACTTACTTTCTTTTATTATGTGGTGTATGCTTTCCTCAAATACAAAAGGATTTTTTAGAATTAGCCCCTTATTAATTGCCATTGTAGATTCTCTTATGGGGTTGTTTTTTATTAAATTCATCTTGATATTGAGAACCTAGCAGTAGCCACATGTAATATTGCAATCAACGAAAAAGTCTGATCATTGTAAGAGATCGAAATTTATTATAACGAAAAAAATTGTGTTTGATCGCGATCTGTAAAGTTTCGAGAATGTTTAACCATTTGATACCCATGCTAGAAAAAACCTTTTGTATTTTACCACAAATTAAATCTTCAGCAATATACATCCATGCTGCTTTTGTGTGTTTTCTCGAGTCATCTACACATCTGTCATTAGATCATCGACCCAATCTCTTCTTGTCTTTTCGAACAACTGTCAGCATTGACTCTAATTTCTCTAGTTCTCCCATCGTATGTATCAGCATGTCGTATGTTGGCTCAGTCTTCTCAGAATACTGGGTGAGGGTGCACAGTAGTTAGCATGCTGAACTCTCACTAATGAGGATTGTGGTTCAAATCTCTGTTCACCCATCCACATTTAGGTTCATGTGATTTTCCTAAAACACTCCAGGCAAATGCTGGGATAGATGCTTGGAAAGAGCACAACCAGCTTCCTTCTCCATTCTTGAAATTTCCCAAGTTTGTGTTCTGTCTCTGATGATCCTAATCTTCCTCTTTTCCACTTCTTGGGATGTATGGTTTCGGAATTTTAATACTGAATCTTTCCATGATACACAATACCTTCTCATAGTATCTGAAGCTGGACACTAATTCACCTCCTGGCCGTCCTATTTTTGTCTTCAGCTGCATTAAATACAAAAACCCATCAGCTGATTTTATGACTTAATTGATATTTGGTACATTTTTAATTGATTTGTTAATTATGTAGCTTTTAGCTCTTACAACGGAATACTTAAGGAAAAGTTGCTTCCTAATAAGATGAATGCATTAATAGATCATAATTATAATATTAAGGATTTCCTAAATGGAGTGAAGAATGTAGATAGATAGCAAACAAATTGTTCCCTTCATGAACACAGAAATTCTGAATAATATCATGAAAACTGGAATGGGATGAGTATAATGAAGCTCATAAATGTAAGGGCTAGAGGAGGAAGAAGTCGAATTAAATGTAGAGATAATAATAGAGATTATTACAGAAGGGGAGAGTTCCAATTGGTAAACGAATTTCTGCGACATTAAATGGCCACACTGGGGTGGGCCAAACTTTCCAGGACCATCATTGTTACCAGTTGCCATGAATAAACAGAAAACTTAGCAGCTTGTAGTGGTAGTAGTACCGAAAACAATAACTCTTACAGCAGAATATGTGGATGCTACTACTTAATTAGAGAAAATTGTTGAAGTGTTAGACACATTTTAGAATTTGAATTTGGTGTCATGGATTAGGTACAGACATTTTGTTATAACTGGGTTATGTATAGGTATCATTCCAGATATGGATTTGTTAACAGAATGTAAAGCAGAGATTAATTGTGGGACAGATTTGTTAATATTGAGTGTGACTGATCTAAAGTAGGCATAAATTTTGTGATTTGATAGTGGATGCCGATATTTTATTAGGACATTTCGAGGTACAAGTAATACCAATATAAAATGATTTTGGGGAATTTGAAATGAACTTAGGATATGATTGTGATAACGAAGAAAGTGGAATTGTAGAAAAACTGAAGAACTAAACGTCTAAAGTTGAGGGATTATGTAGGCACCAGAAAGAGGAAATCTGAAAAGTTTTATTCACAAATAGAGAATTATTTTTGACAGACTAGGTAAAGTTAAGAATTTTGAATACAAACTGGACATAAAACCATGCGAGCCCTTTTCAATAAAAACTTATGCTATAACTTGTGTAAAGAGAGACACTACAAAAAGAAATTGAAAAGATGGTAGAATATGGAGTTACATTGCAGATAAAAAAGATGATAATGCAAAAGTTTTGACAGATACTAGAAAGATTTGGGTCCAGGAGAAAATTGCTTAAGATGTAATAAAGATGGAGAATTATCAGTTAAAGAAAAAGAATTACATTTTAGATGAAATTACTATTTGTAAGAATCTGTAGTACACAATTAAACTGGATGCAAAGTTCTTGGTATACTGGCCATGTCAAATTTGGATAAAATGCAAAACTTTTTATGATTGCCTCCATCATCGCCATCATCAGTGTCTGCCTGTCACGGAACTGGTGACGCTCCCAGTTTTATACCCAAAGAACTACATCTGACTGGTTGGATTAAATCACAATGACATCACTGAAATGGCATGTGCTGCTACATCCAGAGATTATGTCTGCACTCTCTGCCCAATGTTACTTCCAGCGCCATCATTCACAGCTACGAGTAGTCGTCCTCTGTTCATGTTCTTCATATTCATCAATTGCACAGTCCCATCCACTGGTAAATGCATGGCTGGTGTCTCTGCTGCTGTTTTTATCAGACAGTCCAATTTCCACTGCCTCTCTAATCACTGTCCAAAATAGTTTGGAGGGTGGGCCAGAATTTTCATACACTACTGGCCATTATAACTGTTACACCAAGAAGAAATTGCAGATGATAAACAGGTATTAATTGGACAAATATATCATACTGGAACTGACATGTGATTACATTTTCACGCAATTTGGGTGCATAGATCCTGAGAAATCGGTACCCAGCACAACCGCTTCTGGCCGTAATAACGGCTTTGATACGCCTGGGCATTGAGTCAAACAGAGCTTGGATGACGTGTACAGGTACAGCTGCCCATGCAGCTTCAACACGATACCACAGTTCATCAAGAGTAGTGACTGGCGTATTGTCACGACCCAGTTGCTCGGCCACCATTGACCAGACGTTTTCAATTGGTGAGAGATCTGGAGAATGTACTGGCCAGGGCAGGTCGAACTTTTTCTGTATCCAGAAAGGCCCGTACAGGACCTGCAACATGCGGTCGTGCATTACCATGCTGAAATGTAGGGTTTCACAGGGATCGAATGAAGGGTACAGCCACGGGTCGTAACACATCTGAAATGTAACGTCCACTGATCAAAGTTTCGTCAATGAGAACAAGAGGTGACCGAGACGTGCAGATGGTTGTTGTCTTGCAAACGTCCCCATCTATTGACTCAGGGATCGAGACGTGGCTGCACAATCCGTTACAGCCATGCGGATAAGATGCCTGTCATCTCGACTGCTAGTGATACGAGGCTGTTGGGATCCAGCACGGCGTTCCGTATTACCCTCCTGAAACCACCGATTCCATATTCTGCTAATAGTCATTGGATCTCGACCAACGCGAGCAGCAATGTCGCGATACGATAAACCGCAATGGCGATAAGCTACAATCCGACCTTTATCAAAGTCGGAAACGTGATGGTACGCATTTCTCCTCCTTACACGAGGCGTCACAACAACGTTTCACCAGGCAACGCCGGTCAACTGCTGTTTGTGTATGAGAAATCGGTTGGAAACTTTCCTCATGTCAGCACGTTGTGTAGGTGTCGCCACCGGCACCAACCTTGTGTGAATGCTCTGAAAAGCTAATCATTTGCATATCACAGTATCTTCTTCCTGTCGGTTAAATTTCGCGTCTGTAACACGTGATCGTTGTTTAGCAATTTTAATGGCCAGTAGTGTATGTTCAGACATAATCCCGGGTTTATTTAACAGGATATGGTGAGGCACAGCTTATTTTTCAAAATTTCCGTACTTACAGTAATGCATATGTTCAACACAGTGATCGCCAATAGTTCATGTGGACAGGCCGATGTAACTGCTACCACACTAACAAAATATATTATACGAAGGCATGCTGAAAAGTAACGTCTCCGAATTTGTTATGTATAAAGTCTCAAAGATTTTTAAATAAAACAGAATTTTTTAACATTCGTCTTTATTCTTCATGTCTACATATCTGGAGCCCTCAATCGCTAGAGGGCTCCAAACTGTTGTGTGTACCATGGCAATGTGTAACGTAACTATGTCGGCTCATGAGAACCAGTGTGTTGAAATCGAATTTCGAATTCGAAGTGTTTGTCCACGCATGCTGGCCGTCGTGGCCGAGTGGTTCTAGGCACTTCAGTCTGGAACCAGGCGACTGCTACGGTCGCAGGTTCGAATCCTGCCTCGGGCATGGATGTGTGTGATGTCCTTAGATTAGTTAGGTTTAAGTAGTTCTAAGTTCTAGGGGACTGATGACATCAGATGTTAAGTCCCATAGTGCTCAAAGTCATTTGAACCATTTTTAAGTTAATAACGTTTGTTTTATTTAAAAAGCTTTAAGGGTTTTCGCATAAAAATTTTGGAAGCATTATTCTTCAGCACGCCCTAATAAATCACTAGTATTGTCACTACCGGTACTCTCAGGCTGAGATTACCTTTAACAGCTAGAAAGATGCCTGAACATTCCCAATTTCACTTTTGGTTTTCTTCAATTGTGAATTGTGTTCGCAACACTTTGGGTGTTTCTACTGTAGACAGCTTCGACTAGTAGAAATAAGGTCTTTAAACGGTCTCTTTGTCTCTCCATTGAAGCATTTCATATCTTTGGAGGCCAGTTTTTACCATCATCGAATGGGAAATTTTTCGCTCTTTTGGAACCCATGAGGTGCTGTAGTTCGAATATGTATTCGCCATTCTGTTCTGGTTCCTATTCCCGTCCAGTTACGTTCTGTTCGATTTGAGAGGCAGTCTGAATTTGGCTGATGTCATTGTGAGCTGGTTCAAAGTTTCGACAACTATGAATAAAATGGGTGAGGGGTTTCAACTACCTACCATGGTGACAATTAGGTGAATGAATAAGAAGTGCATTATAAGTACCTGTACAGTTAAGATGTGAACATTCTGTGGTAACACTTGCTACGATATCTTTTGTGTGGTGAAATGGAAGCTCATAAGTTGCTCACTTTTCGTTAAATACACTCCTGGAAATGGAAAAAAGAACACATTGACACCGGTGTGTCAGACCCACCATACTTGCTCCGGACACTGCGAGAGGGCTGTACAAGCAATGATCACACGCACGGCACAGCGGACACACCAGGAACCGCGGTGTTGGCCGTCGAATGGCGCAAGCTGCGCAGCATTTGTGCACCGCCGCCGTCAGTGTCAGCCAGTTTGCCGTGGCATACGGAGCTCCATCGCAGTCTTTAACACTGGTAGCATGCCGCGACAGCGTGGACGTGAACCGTATGTGCAGTTGACGGACTTTGAGCGAGGGCGTATAGTGGGCATGCGGGAGGCCGGGTGGACGTACCGCCGAATTGCTCAACACGTGGGGCGTGAGGTCTCCACAGTACATCGATGTTGACGCCAGTGGTCGGCGGAGGGTGCACGTGCCCGTCGACCTGGGACCGGACCGCAGCGACGCACGGATGCACGCCAAGACCGTAGGATCCTACGCAGTGCCGTAGGGGACCGCACCGCCACTTCCCAGCAAATTAGGGACACTGTTGCTCCTGGGGTATCGGCGAGGACCATTCGCAACCGTCTCCATGAAGCTGGGCTACGGTCCCGCACACCGTTAGGCCGTCTTCCGCTCACGCCCCAACATCGTGCAGCCCGCCTCCAGTGGTGTCGCGACAGGCGTGAATGGAGGGACGAATGGAGTCGTGTCGTCTTCAGCGATGAGAGTCGCTTCTGCCTTGGTGCCAATGATGGTCGTATGCGTGTTTGGCGCCGTGCAGGTGAGCGCCACAATCAGGACTGCATACGACCGAGGCACACAGGGCCAACACCCGGCATCATGGTGTGGGGATCGATCTCCTACACTGGCCGTACACCACTGGTGATCGTCGAGGGGTCGCTGAATAGTGCACGGTACATCCAAACCGTCATCGAACCCATCGTTCTAGCATTCCTAGACCGGCAAGGGAACTTGCTGTTCCAACAGGACAATGCACGTCCGCATGTATCCCGTGCCACCCAACGTGCTCTAGAAGGTGTAAGTCAACTACCCTGGCCAGCAAGATCTCCGGATCTGTCCCCCATTGAGCATGTTTGGGACTGGATGAAGCGTCGTCTCGCGCGGTCTGCACGTCCAGCACGAACGCTGGTCCAACTGAGGCGCCAGGTGGAAATGGCATGGCAAGCCGTTCCACAGGACTACATCCAGCATCTCTACGATCGTCTCCATGGGAGAATAGCAGCCTGCATTGCTGCGAAAGGTGGATATACACTGTACTAGTGCCGACATTGTGCATGCTCTGTTGCCTGTGTCTATGTGCCTGTGGTTCTGTCAGTGTGATAATGTGATGTATCTGACCCCAGGAATGTGTCAATAAAGTTTCCCCTTCCTGGGACAATGAATTCACGGTGTTCTTATTTCAATTTCCAGGAGTGTAGAAGGTAATTATTGGACGCAGTATTATCTTTCCAATATACCATGTTGTAGACTCAGATTTATCATCCTCTCCTGCATTATGAAATAGTTATTGCCTTATTGGAAGTTGTGTATTGGGAGCATATGATTCCGTTTTCGCTTTGTGACAATCTTATTCGTATTTGAGATTTTGAGGAACCATGTGTGCTTCGTGAATCAGTAGCATTCTTTTGAGAACGATATACATGCATATTTATAATATTTTTCCCCGAATTGTTTCGTCAAAAACAAGTCATAACATTTATTATCTTTACAATGCAGCTAGAAATTTCCACATCGCCATATTGTGCACACTTCTTGCCGCCGGCTTTGTCGCATAAATGCTCAGACTGCCATGCACAGTTAAATTAATTACTTACATTTTACGACTGCAAATAATTAGCAATAAATACTCCCTTTATTTGCATGATTTAGGTTTCAGATTTGGAAAGGTAAGTTGTCAGCTGCTGTTTTGCAAGACTGCTGATTTCTGAATATAACGTATTGCGACCTGATACATTAGTGAGGCATGCTGAGAAATACATGTTAGTGACGAGCTTTCTAACTGCCGTACTAGGAGGAGTTCGTGTCATGAAGTGTTCTGATCTGAGGTAGTTCGAGCAAGTAGTGGTGCCACTATTCTTTCAAGTTGAGGTTAAGTGAATACACGCAAGTGGGGACATCCTCATTTGCACTGCCTGGGTATTTAAGCCAAAACCAACACACTTTCTCTCACCATGGGACTGGGAACGGGTAGACATGAATTCAGCTGCACATCAACTAGATTATTTAAGCAAATAACGGTGAAACAGTCCAATAAATTTGAATGTCTTAATTGTGAACAAGGGACTGACTGGTCAAGCAGCATTCAGCGTACTGTGATCAACTTCTTCCATAAGGAACTTGACGAAGCCACCATATCAGCGCTTAATCTGAAGACTGCCAATTGCCCAAGATTATCAGCGGAGTGGAACAAGCAGTGCGGCATCATCTTCAGGAAGCAGCAGATGAGGTAAGGCTTCTTACTAGCTGAATCCTAACGACAGATAAGTTCCTAAGTCCAATACTAGCAGGCTGGAAAAACAAGAACTGAAACTGTTGAACAAAGATGAAGAATTAGTTTTCCTACCGGCCGACGAGAGGAATGCTACAGTTATCCTCAATGCAACTGATTATCGTAATAAAATGTGTCTGTTACTGGACGATTACACTTAGCACATTCTTAAACCAGATCCCTCACTGGCACCGAGCAAGAAGACAGTGGAGTTACTAAAGCACCCAAGCGTCACTGAGAAAAATGTGGAGAATTGGAAGCCAAGAGGATCCAGGCCACCCTGGTTGTATGGTCTGTGTAAAATACACAAAGAAGTATTCCACCTAGATCAACTGTGAGTGCTGTCGGTTCTCCAGTCAATCATCTCAGAAGAAATAGTTAATCAGGCCGTGATGTTACATCGACGATGTTGTGGACACCAAGACACAATATTGTTCAACGCAGCCGGAAGGACCGACACACGGCGAGGCTTTTATTCTGTATACAACAACTAGTTAAATAGGTAAGATCCTAAATAGACAAGTAATCAGATAGATCATTGCCTCACCTGTTGTTGTTGTGGTCTTCAGTCCTGAGACTGGTTTGATGCAGCTCTCCATGCTACTCTATCCTGTGCAAGCTTCTTCATCTCCCAGTACTTACTGCAACCTACATCCTTCTGAATCTGTTTAGTGTATTCATCTCTTGGTCTCCCTCTACGATTTTTACCCTCCACGCTGCCCTCCAGTACTAAATTGGTGATCCCTTGATGCCTCAGAACATGTCCTACCAACCGATCCCTTCTTCTGGTCAAGTTGTGCCACAACCTTCTCTTCTCCCCAATCCTATTCAATACTTTCTCATTAGTTATGTAATCTACCCATCTAATCTTCAGCATTCTTCTATAGCACCACATTTCGAAAGCTTCTATTCTCTTCTTGTCCAAACTATTTATCGTCCATGTTTCACTTCCATACGTGGCTACACTCCATACAAATACTTTCAGAAACGACTTCCTGACACTTCAATCTATACTCGATGTTAACAAATTTCTCTTCTTCAGAAACGCTTTCCTTGCCTTTGCCAGTCTACATTTTATATCTTCTCTACTTCAACCATCATCAGTTATTTTGCTCCCCAAATAGCAAAACTCCTTTACTACTTTAAGTGTCTGATTTCCTAATCTAATTCCCACAGCATCACCCGATTTAATTCGACTACATTCCATTATCCTCGTTTTGCTTTTGTTGATGTTCATCTTATATCCTCCTTTCAAGACACTGTCCATTCCATTCAACTGCCCTTCCAAGTCCTTTGCTGTCTCTGACAGAATTACAATGTCATCGGCGAACCTCAAAGTTTTTTTTTTCTTCTTCATGGATTTTAATACCTACTCCGAATTTTTCTTTTGTTTCCTTTACTGCTTGCTCAATATACAGATTGAATAACATTGGGGAGAGGCTACAGCCCTGTCTCACTCCCTTCCCAATCACTGCTTCCCTTTCATACCCCTCGACTCTTATAGCTGCCATCTGGTTTCTGTACAAATTGTAATTAGCCTTTCGCTCCCTGTATTTTACCCCTACCACCTTTAGAATTTGGAAGAGAGTATTCCAGTCAACATTGTCAAAAGCTTTCTCTAAGTCTACAAATGCTAGAAACGTAAGTTTGCCTTTCCTTAATCTTAGATCGTTAAAAATAATCTCGGAGTGAGAGTACAAGGGACTTATACTAGTCCTTGTGAGCGTCGCAGCAGTTACATTGGGGCAGATTATATAGATTATTTCCAATCTCAATGCTGAACATCAACGTCACGTTAAATACCATATTATTGAAATATGAGCCATGCCCGAACACTCCCTGTAAAAGAAGGCCAAAACTGTATTTGAACACAATGGAATTCTGACCCACCCTTGAACTAAAAGAACTCTGTGATCAGAAGTGTCACTAGACTGCGTGATAAAAGCTTTAATAGAGACACCGGCCATGTACTTATCAGCGCATGGAAGCGACCACTTAATGAAGAAAGAGCACACAGGATGACTTCTCGTAGTTTATCGCCTGATGTGAGTGATTGCGCTGCAAGTGAAGCTGGATGGACAGTACAGCCATAATCTATGCATGTACAGGGCGCTATCTCAGTATGTGCCATTTCGATTATGTCGTCATGATGTAATCGAGCCAATCAGATGTCCTTTGGGGATAAAAGTGGGAGCCGCGCCACTTTCACAACAGACAGACTTAGACCCTGTCGGCGAAAGCTTTGTGTTGGGTTGAATTTGATGCAGCAAGTAAACCGAGAACTGCAAAAGACTCCGTCCCCAAATAATGTATGTTAGTGATATGGACTAGGTTCATACATTGCCTGCAGTTTTTATTTTCTGACGCATTTGTGACCAGGCAAAAGGAGAGAAGTTGTATATAAGGACTACAGAACGAGGAATTGTTGTTGGGAGAAAATTATATGCGCGCACTAAAAAACAGAAACAAGAAATGCTAATTACACTTTTATGCATAGTACTAATAGTATTATTTTTTGTATACTAATCTGATGTAGACTTCTTTTTTCTTTTCTTTTTCTCTTTCGCTGCCTAGAGAAATTTATTTGTACGAGTATTTGTACTTGTATTAGGAATTATATGAGGATTACTCTTGTGCTAGTTTCCTGTAATGACATTCTTTATTTAATTTTATTAACCGTATCTGCATATGTTGGATTGGATAAACAAATGAATTCCACAAAAAAAATCATTTTTTATTTGTGTTAGAAATATTTTATTATGAGAAGTTTGAGAGCACATCGCATGATAAAATGGGGGCACATGTGATAATGCTATTATAACCCGATACACTTTTTTCTTTCTACTTTCTTTTGTTTTCACAACGAACTTAGAACTGAAATCGATAGAGCCTCTCTAGGGTACAATTCAGAATAAAATTTAAGATACATTCCGTACTGATTATTCTCTCTTCTTGGTATTTACTTCTTTTTTCTGATAGTTTGTGATGAAGTTTGATTTCTCTCTTCATTTCAGGGCCTTTTCTATTACTTTCATATGCAAAATATTATGTGGCCTAATTTAAAGTTATTGTGATACATAAAGTACCATCTAGATAGTTCATTGTACAGCCACCACCAAATGATATAATCCAGTTCGTAATCACTGCTCTCAAAACACGAACGACTTTCAAAATCCCCACATCCTGTGACAAGAAACACTTAAAGCCCATCCCGTATTTCACCTTCATTTCACAGCCACACGCTCCTAAAACTACTCCCATTTCGGTTTCTCACGTCTACACACCCTTTTCTAGCCCCATTCTCATACCACCCCACGTAACCTCGCTAACCTACTGCACACACTTTCCACCATAAGCACAGCCACATGCTATTCCAAGAGTCCAAACTTCGTTGTACACCCTTGAAATATTCACTACCCCAACCCAATTCTCACCCCAGCTCACTAGATAAATCCCTCCTCTTTTTTCCATGTGAATATTTGCACACACATCAAAAAAGTTTTGCATCGCCTCGGTTCCGAGAGTTCCGGAACCTGTATATAAAATTGGAATAAAGATCAACATAAACATCATTTCCGCCGCCCTTTTTATTGATCATGAAAACCACACATTGCATGTTGTACCAACATACAGCGAGACCTTGAGAGGTGATGGTCCAGACTACTGTACACACCGGTACCTCTAATACCCTGTAGCACGCCCTCTTACACTGATGCAGGCCTGTATTCGTCGTGGCATACTATCCACAAGTACATCAAGGTACTTTTGCTCCAGATTGTCTCACTCCTCAACGGCGATTCGGTGTAGATCTCTCAGAGTGGTTGGTGGGTCACGTCGTCCATAAACAGACCCCTTCAATATATCCCAGGCATGTTTGATAGGATTCATATCTGGAGAACATGCTGGCCACTCTAATCGAGCAATATCGTTATCCTGAAGGAAGGCATTCACAAGAGGTGCACGATGGGGGCGCGAATTGTCGTCCACGAAGACGAATTCCTCGGCAATATGCTGCCGATATGGTTGCATTATCGGTCGAAGGATGGAATTCACGCATCGTACAGCCGTTACGGCGCCTTCCATGACCACCAGCGGCGTACGTCGGCCACACATAATGTCACCCCAAAACAGCAGGGAACCTCCACCTTGCTGCACTCGCTGGACAGTGTGTCTAAGGCGTTCAGCCTGTCTAGGTTGCCTCCAAACACGTCTCCGACTATTGTCTGGTTGAAGGCATACGCTACACTCATCAGTGAAGAGAACGTGATGGCAATCCTGAGCGGTCCATTCGGCATGTTGGGCGCGTCTGTACCTTGCTGCCTGGTGTCCGTGGTTGCAAACGTGGATCTCGCGATGGATATCGAGAGTGAAGTTGCGATTCATGCAGTCTATTGTGCACAGTTTGAGTCGTAACACGACATCCTGTGGCTGCACGAAATGCATCATTCAACATGGTGGTCTTGCTGTCAGGGTTCCCCCGAGCCATAATCCGTAGATAGCAGTCACCACTGCAGTAGTAGCCCTTGGGCGGCCTCAGCGAGGCATGTCATCGGCAATTCCTGTCTCTTTGTATCTCCTCCATGTCCGAACAACATCGCTTTGGTTCACTGCGAGACCCCTGGACGCTTCCCTTGTTGAGAGCCGTGCCTGGCACAAAGTAACAATGCGGACGCTATCGAAGCGTGGTATTGACCATCTAGGCAAGGTTGAGCTACAGACAACACGAGCCGTGTACCTCCTTCCTGGTGGGATGACTGGAACTGATCGGCTGTCGGAACCCGTCCGTCTAATAGGCGCTGCTCATGCATGGTTGTTTGCATCTTTGGGAGGATTTAGTGACATCTCTGAACAGTCAAAGGGACTATGCCTGTGATACAACATCCACAGTCAACGTCTATCTTCAGGAGTTCTGGGAACTGTAATGATGAAAAACTTTTTTTGATGTGTAACTTCAAGGTGGAAGGGAATCTAAAAACTAGCAAGACTGGAGGACAGAGACGGGGACAGCGAATAGGTGGCATTAGGCGGCACGTACGGAGATAGTTGGAGCATTTGCGATAAACACTGACACAGGGTGGCGCAATGGCTAACGCGACTGCCCACTAGGCAGGAGATCCCGGTTTAAGTCCCGCTCCGGCACACATTCTCATTACTGCTGATTCCACATAAAATCCCAATGCAGCTGATATCATTAGTTCCTTCCCTTTCCTTTCTCCCCCTTCCACCTTCAATTTAAATAACATCAGTTAATAAAATTCTCTTGTAACTTTATATTCAACTTTACTGTAATCTATAGGTATACCGCTGAAGAACATATACTTAGCTGCTACCAGGCAGAGCCCTTTGGTGGAATGAGAACACTGACGGCCTTGTAGATGTCATGTAACAAACTTTAAATTGGCAAAACGAGTACTACATGCTTGCACGTCGAAATACACTCATGCTCATAAATTAAGGATAATTGCAGAATGTGGTTCCACACAACGTGGCACTACACAAACTGGTGCTAGGAACATAGGCACATAGGAAACACACACGACACAGATCTGTAAGTCCACGGTATTGGCGATAAGTTGAGAAAACCGTCCCGAAACACATGTTCTACAAAACGCATGTACCCCGACATCAAGATGGAATATGATCACCATGCACACGTACACAGGCCGCACAACGAGTTGGCATCCTCTGGATCAGGTGGTCGAGCAGCTGCTGGGGTATAGCCTCCCATTCTTGCACCAGTGCCTGTCGGAGCTCCTGAAGTGTCGTAGGAGTTTGAAGACGTGCAGCGATACATCGACCGAGAGCATCCCAGACGTGCCCGATGGGGTTTAGGTCTGGAGAACAGGCAGGCCACTCCATTCGCCTGATATCTTCTGTTTCAAGTTACTCTTCCACGATGGCAGGTCGGTGGGGCCGTGCGTTATAATCTATCAGGAGGAAGGTGGGACCCACTGTACCCCTGAAACGGCGAACATACTGGTGCAAAATTACGTCCCGATACACCTGACCTGTTAAAGTTCCTCTATCAAAGACATGTAGGGGTGTACGCGCACCAATCATAATCTCACCCCACACCGACAAACAACGACCTCCATACAGGTCCATTTGAAGGACATTAAGGGGTTTGTTCACGCCAGATGAAAACCGAGCGAGAATCACTGTTCAGACTATACATGGATTCATTCGTGGACATAACATGGAACCACTGTTCCAATGAACATGTACTGTGCTCTTGACAGCAGGTTTTACGGGCTCTCCTGTGACCAGGGGTCAGTGGAATGCACCTTACAGGTCTTCAGGCGAATAAACCATGTCTGTTCAGTCGTCTGTAGACTGTGTGTCTGGAGACAGCTGTTCCAGTGGCTGCGGTAAGGTCCCGAGCAAGGCTGCTGCAGTACTCCTTGGCCATCTGCGGGCACTTATGGTGAAATATCGGTATTCTTGTGATGTTGTACACTGTGGACGTCCCGTACTGTAGTGCCTGGACTCGTTTCCTGTCTGCTGGAATCGTTGCCAAAATCCTGAGATCACACTTTGTGGCACACGGAGGGCCCGTGCTACGACCTACTGTGTTTGACCAGCCTCCAGTCAGCCTACCCCTCATAATGTCATCAATAGGTGTTCTTTGAGCCATTTTCAACACACAGTCACCATTATCACGTCTGAAAACGTCTGCACACTTACTCGCTGCACCGTACTCTGACATGCACCAACACACCTCTGCGTATGTGGACTGCTGCCAGCGCCACCGTGCGACGACTGCAGGTCAAATGCACCGCAAGATCATACCCCCAGGTGATTTAAAACCGCAAACTGCCGACCAAAGCGTTGTTTCACCATGTATCAGCAATATCCTTAATTTATGAGCATGAGTGTAGTTCTAATCTCAGCGCAGCCACACATGTTAGTTAGAATTAACACCAATCAAAAATGTTTCTAAGGAAAGATTACACAGTGTGATTTTCATTCGGAAATAGTATTTAAATCTTGGTTGTCTTTGATGACATCGTTTTATGTCTTTTGTAAGAAGGAAAATCGTTATCAGTACTTGTTAAATTCGACATCTAGAAGATTGAGGCCTATGGAAAGTATGGTTTATCGTTCTGCGAAATTGCTTGTGGGTAGGTCGGGATCCGGGGTCTGTCTTGCGAACATTGGCGACTACACATCGTCTTTCCAATGAGTCTTAGTTCTCTGCACTGCATCCCTATGGACATGTCTGTATGGGGAGGCTCCGAAGACAATGAAAGTTCTCAGATGCATTCGCCACCATCATATGGACCCAGCAACAAGCATGATAGTATGGGATGCCATTGGTTACACATCACGATCACCTCTAGTTCATGAAGACGGTAATTTAGACAGGAGGCTTAAATTTTTGACATGTTAAGGCCAGTATCTATGCCCTGTCTTCTAGATCTCTGTGACTTTAACATTGAACAAGTTAACACAAGACTGTATGTTGTCTATGCTATCCTGGCCAGCACCATCTCCAAATCTTCCAGCCACTGAAAACATTTGTTCATGGATTGCTGAGAGACTGCTATATCACCACTTGGCAGCAACTGTGATAAATGAACTTTAGCATACAGCTGAAGCAGCAGGAAATGACGCACCCATATCTGTATATGGTGTCCGTTCTTTCGGACATGTCTAAAGAAACCGACACCACATATACAGGGTGGTCCAATTGATCGTGTCAGGGCCAAATATCTCACGAAATAAGCGTCAGACGAAAAAACTACAAAGAACGAAACTTCTCTAGCTTGAAGGGGGAAATCAGATGACGCTATGGTTGGCCGGCTAGATGGCGCTGTCATAGGTCAAACATATATCAACTGCGTTTTTTAAAATAGGAACCCCCATTTTTTATTACATATACGTATAGTACGTAAAGAAATACGAATGTTTTAGTTGGACCACTTTTTTCGATTTGTGATAGATGGCGCTGTAATAGTCACAAACATGTAAGTACGTGGTATCACGTAACATTCCGCCAGTGCGGACGGTGTTTGCTTCGTGATACATTACCCGTGTTAAAATGGACCGTTTACCTATTGCGGAAAAGGTCGATGTCGTGTTGATGTACGGCTATTGTGATCAATATGGCAAACGGGCTTGTGCTATGTATGCTGCTCGGTATCCTGGACGACATCATCCAAGTGTCCGAACCATTCGCCGGATAGTTACGTTATTTAAGGATACAGGAAGTGTTCAGCCACATGTGAAACGTCAACCACGACCTGCAACAAATGATTATGCCCAAGTAGGTGTTTCAGCTGCTGTCGCGGCTATTCCGCACATCAGTAGCAGACAAATTGCGCGAGAATCGGGAATCTCTCAAAAACATCGTTGTGGAGAATGTTAAATCAACATCGATTGCACCCGTACCATATTTCTATGCACCAGGCATTGCATGGCAACGACTTTGAACGTCGTGGACAGTTCTGCCACTGAGCACAAAAGAAATTACGGGACGATGACAGATTTTTTGCACGCGTTCTATTTAGCGACGAAGCGTCATTCACCAACAGCGGTAACGTAAACCGGCATAATATGCACTATTGGGTAACGGAAAATCCACGATGGCTGCGACAAGTGAAACATCACCTTGGCGGGTTAATGTATGGTGCGGCACTATGGGAGGAAGGATAATTGGCCCCCATTTTATCGATGGCAATCTAAATGGTGCAATGTATGCTGATTTCCTACGTAATGTTCTACCGATGTTACTACAAGATGTTTCACTGCATGACAGAATGGCGATGTACTTCCAACATGATGCATGTCCGGCACAAAGATCGCGTGCGGTTGAAGCGGTATTGAATACCATATTTCATAACAGGTGGATTGGTCGTCGAAGCACCATACCATGGCCATGGCCCACACGTTCACCGGATCTGATGTCCCCGGATTTCTTTCTGTGGGGAAAGTTGAAGGATATTTGCTATCGTGATCCACCGACAACGCCTGACAACATGCGTCAGCGCATTGTCAATGCATGTGCGAACGTTACGGAAGGCGAACTACTCGCCATTGAGAAGAATGTCGTAACACGTATTGCCAAATGCATTGAGGTTGATGGACTTTATTTTGAGCATTTATTGCATTAATGTGGTATTTACAGGTAATCACGCTGTAACAGCGTGCCTTCTCAGAAGTGATAAGTTCACAAAGGTACATGTATCACATTGGAACAATCAAAGTAGAATGTTCAAACGTACCTACGGTCTGTATTTTAATTTAAAAAACCTACCTGTTACCAACTGTTCGTTTAAAATTGTGAGCCATATGTTTGCGACTATTACAGCGCCATCTACCACAAATCGAAAAAAGTAGTCCAACTAAAACATTCGTATTTCTTTACGTACTACACGAATATGTAATAAAAATGGGGGTTCGCATTTAAGAAAACGCAGCTGATACCCGTTTGGCCTTTGGCAGCGCCATCTAGCGGGCCAACCATAGCGCCATTTGGTTTCCCCCTTGAAGCTAGAGAAGTTTTGTTCTTTGTAGTTTTTTCGTCTGACGCTTATTTCGTGAGATATTTGGCCCGGTCACGATCAATTGGACCACCCTGTATAATTGCCCCCCTGCTAGTTGCGCAGTCTACCGCGCTGCTCCCCGAGCGGGAAGGCGTGCCCGGCGCATTAGTGTCGAGGTCCGGTGTGCCGGCCAGCCTGCGTGTGGATGGTTTTTAAGGCGGTTTGCCATCTACCTCGGCGATTGCGGGCTGGTTCCCCTTATTCCTCCTCAGTTACACTATGTCGGCGATTGCTGCGCAAACACAGTCTCCATGTACGTGTATACCCCCATTACTCTACCACGCAAACATTTGGGATTGCATTCGTCTGGTATGAGACGTCCCCGGTGGAGGGGGGGCGGGGGGGCGGGGTGTCCACTGGGGTCGAACGGCACAATAATCCCTGCGGCTTGTTGTGGGGCTGTGAACCACTCTGGGCTACGGTGGGACGAAGTCTCTCCATCGTTTCTAGGTCCCCAGTTTAAATACACAGTACACATATATAATTAAGGCGATAACGGCCAATGATTCCTTCAGTGCAGATGGACATCAAGCTCGAACTGTTATGGGAATCGGCGAGAAGCCGCGAGTAATGAGTCTAACGAACAGGGGCTCTACATCAGTAGTGTGTGGTATAAGTTGAGGATTTGACTCTAACAGGGTAGTCCTTGGAGCTGTGGTGATCACTGTGTCCAGATGACGTAGTGGTCAGCGCATATCCCTAATAGGCAAGAGAACTGTGTCCGAATCCTGGTCCGGAACAAATTTTCAAATTGCCCTATTAATGTAAATAAATACCCACTGTCTTTAATTCCTTTGTGCGTCGTACCCATATCCGTCATCCTTGTGCAGTCGACTAGCTGGACACCTAGGTTAGAGCCACTATAGCTAACAGACGTGGCATCCTCTTGTAGCAAATTTCGCACCCTGTAAATCTCCAAATTATATCTCCAATTCACATACAAATAATGTACTGTTCCCACTATACTGCATATGCATGATTAGAAAGTTTCATTATCTGCCATCCTTCCTGGTGTTGCAATTTTAATGGCTACAATTATAAAAATAAAAGAAAAATTGGTCAATTGCGACTAGTTCTCGCGCTCTGAGGCTTCCATTCAAACTTAATTTTGTGTACTGTTACTTCATCCACCTGGGCAATCAAGAATCGCGAAGACTTTTGCCAGTTATAAATGTCGATACTGGTAGGACATCAATCCCGACAATTCCAAGTGTATCGGGAATGTTTCAATGTCAAATTTTAAGATTATATTTTTTGTGTGTTTTTGCATCTGTTACTGTAATTTCTGAGGTAAAGGAGTCTTAAGAGACAAACTGAGAGCCAGATATGAAATATCAAAAAATTTTTGTTTCATACAATTACAAATTAATAATTTTCGGATTTTTTTCCTTACTTGTACTGTGAAACCTTGCATCTTGCCAATTTTCCTGATTTTAGGTCAACGGGAATTACCCCATAGGTATTGCTGAGGGAGTTTACGACTATCAAAATATGTGACATAATTTACCATATTTTTTGATTGTACTGACTTAGGAAGTTGTATTTTTTACATCCTCAATTGACCATATGGATGGTTTTCATATATTTTCTGACATTGTAAATAATTTACCTTTACTGTACTCGGACAAATATGCATGAGTGCGCTGCTCGAGTAATGGATAAGATCCTTGACTCTGTGTTTGATGTAATACCTATGGTACGGCTGGTTGCGGGTCAGTTGTGCAGTGTTGGGGCATCCTTATTAGAGGCGCAGTAGCGAACAGTTAACTTTACAAAAAGAGAAGGAGATCTGATGTTTGTGAATCTTGGAGAAATTATCTGGAATACTTCAATATGGAGAT
This sequence comes from Schistocerca nitens, assembly GCF_023898315.1. Classification (NCBI taxonomy): domain Eukaryota; kingdom Metazoa; phylum Arthropoda; class Insecta; order Orthoptera; family Acrididae; genus Schistocerca; species Schistocerca nitens. Next base: position 488,392,530 of record NC_064618.1, read on the forward strand.
GAAAAATTATTTTCAAAGCTATTTTACTGATTGTATTGAGAGAATATTTTTGGAGTAATATTCCAAGGTAATGTATGCATGCGTAAGAATGAAACGTTTGTTTCTCAGTACTATCAACTGAAGGATAACAAACAATATTCATGATTTTTGTTAATTTCCTCTCCTTATTTTCATTATGTCATTAATTACCTAATTGGTTGAATTGTCTTTAATGTTTGTAATGAGAAAATTTCATAATTGTTAGTCTTCTTATGTTGTACAGTATTTTTTGACAATAATCAAAGTTCAGTTATTCAAGAACGATTTTCTTTAAAGTGAAACCCTCTTCCATCATTCTTAAAAAGTTTTGAGTATTTTGTCGTGTGTACATTGCACCCTGTGCCACACACACTGTCACAGGTTGTTTCTGAAAAGCGAAGAAAAATTTAGGTTAGATTATATTCTTTGGCTGCTGCATTGGCTGGTTTCTACTGGCTTTCGAGAATGTCAGTACCGTAAACACGAAATAACACACTAAGCAAGAGTTAAGTTACATTTCTTTCAAGAGAGATATTACTTTGCATCCTTTTGAGCAAAGATTAAGTTCTCAGAATTTTCGAGCGTTGTACTAAGTAACCAGATTAATTTACAGTGAAGAGTGAAAGTAATACTAAACAGTTATTTTCTTCCATTTTGAGCAATATTTTATTTCGTGGATAATTCAGGTCAGACACTGCTCTTCATGTTACGTAGCTTTCATAATGTTGTTCAGTACAAGTTAAATACTTTTCACTGAGGAGAGAATTAGTTTCTTTTGGCATTTAATTAGACTCTGTGTCTTTATTTCAAATTCAGCAATTCATTAAGATTTAAGTTTTGTTTCACGACACTGTTCACATGCGGAACACAGGGCCAACCATCATTTAGTTTTGCTCAGCAGCTGAATACGGTATCTAAAGTATAAGTCATACGAATGGAGGAAGTTTTTGGAAAAAGAATATTCAGTAAGCTTACAGACAAACCTTAGCATACAACACAAATTTCAGCTTGATACGTCTATCCGTGCCTTTAAAAATAAAAATAAAAATAAAATAAAAAAGAGCCTCTTAACAGACAGAAAGGTAGACAGGCAGGCGGATAACAGATATTTTTTCGTGTGGCATAAGCTCAGATTAACGATTTCCGGATTTTTCCCTTTCCTTGAACTGTTAAACCTTGTGTCTTTCCAAATTTCATGGTTCTAGATCAACGGGAAGTATTGATGAGTGGTTTTACGAGTATCAAAATTTGTGGCATAGATTGCCGTATCTTTCGATTGCACCGACTTAGAAGGATGCAGTCCTTACACGGGCAATGGACCATAGACCTTAGTATGTGACATATATTTCAACTTGATACAACTACCCATTCCTGAGAAAAATGGGTCTTAACAGTCGGACATACAGACGGACAATAAAGCGATCGTACACTGAAGCGCCAAGGAAACTGATATACGTAAGCGTATTCAAATACAGAGATATGTAAACAGCAGACTAAAGCGCTGCACTCGGCAACGACTATATAAAACAGCAAGTGTCTGGCGCAGTTGTTAGATCGGTTACTGCTGCTGCAATGGCAAGTATCAAGACTTAAGTGAGTTTGAACGTGGTGTTATAGTCGGCGCACGAGCGATGGGACACAGCATCTCTGAGGTAGCGATGAAGTGGAGATTTTCTCGTACGACCATTTCGCGAATGTACCGTGATTACCAGGAATCGAATGAAACAACAAATCTCCGACATCGCTGCGGCCGGAAGAAGATCCTGTGAGAACGGGACTAACGATGGCTGAAGAGAATCGTTCAACGTGACGGAAGTGCATCCCTTCCGCAAACTGCTGCAGATTTCAGTGCTGGACCATCAACAAGTGTCAGCATGCTAACCATTCAACGAAACTTCATCGACTATGGTTTTCGGAGCCGAAAACCCTCTTGTGTACTTTTGATGACTGCATGACACAAAGCTTAACTCCCACATTGGCCTGTTGGTGACCGGGAACATGTCGCCTGGCCAGCTCAAATTGTATCGAGCAGATGGATGCGGGTGGGTGTGGAGACAACCTCATGAATCCATGGATCCTGGACGACAGCAGGAGACTGTTCAAGCTGGTGGAGGCTCTGTAATGGTGTGGGGCATGTGCAGTTAGAATGATATGGGACCCCTGATAGGTCTAGATACGACTCTGACAGGTGACATGTACGTAAGCATCCTCTCTGGTCACCTACATCCATTCATGTTCGCTGTGCAAATCCAGCCGGACATTGCGACACCCCACACCTCCAGAATTGCTACCGAGTGGCTCCAGGAACACATTTCTAAGTCTAAACACTTCCGCCGGCCAACAAAGTCCCCAGACATGAACATTATTGAGCACAGCTAGGATGCCATGCAACGTTCAGAAGAGATCTCCATACCCTCGTACTCTTACGGTTTTATGGACAGCCCTGCAGGATTCATGATGTCAGTTCCCTCCAGCAGTATTTCAGACATTAGTCGAGTCCATGCCACCTCGCATTGCGGCACTTTGCGTGTTCAGGGGGTCCTACACGATAACAGGCAGGTGTACCAATTTCTTTGACTCTTCAGTGTATAAGGGTTCCGTTTTTGCCGATAGAGGTAGGCATTCATAGTGACAGTGCATCCTGATCTCTTGCGTATATTTCACGATTTTCGTTCTTTTATAGTTATGAACACGGTTACATTAAGGCGAACGTACCGTTACGACAACACTGTAGCCGGTATTGTAGATCGTGGCCAGGTAGATGACATTGAACAGGGCGTAGGCGCCGAGACCACCGGCGATGAGACGCAGGTCGGGTTTGTCGAAGCTGATGAGGAATCCGTAGGCGCTCATGAGGAAGACGATGGAGCAGATGTTCGTGGCGAGGAGGTGCGCGGCGGAGAGTGCCTGCGCCGTGGCCGTGCAGAGCCGCGACAGGCGCAACCACAGCGCCTCCAGCGTACGCAGGCTCACCGCGCCGCTCTTCCGGCGCAGCGTCTGCCAACAGGGGCGGCTGCAGCTCCAGTGGCTTGTGTCCCAAATGGATCGCTTGCATTCACAGTCATAGTTGGAAGCATAAGGGAAGAAAGACACTCCTTAGCACGGGAAAACTGATAACGTATGGTTAGTTCATGGTAATGACCGACTAAGACTCGCCCACTGAGGTCCGAACAAACCTAGTTATGTATACAGGGTGTTACAAAAAGGTACGGCCAAACTTTCAGGAAACATTCCTCACACACAAATAAAGAAAAGATGTTATGTGGACATGTGTCCGGAAACGCTTAATTTCCATGTTAGAGCTCATTTTAGTTTCGTCAGTATGTACTGTACTTCCTCGATTCACCGCCAATTGGCCCAATTGAAGGAAGGTAATGTTGACTTCGGTGCTTGTGTTGACATGCGACTCATTGCTCTACAGTACTAGCATCAAGCACATCAGTACGTAGCATCAACAGGTTCGTGTTCATCCCGAACGTGGTTTTGCAGTCAGTGCAATGTTTACAAATGCGGAGTTGGCAGATGCCCATTTGATGTACGGATTAGCACGGGGCAATAGTCGTGGCGCGGTACGTTTGTATCGAGACAGATTTCCAGAACGAAGGTGTCCCGACAGGAAGACGTTCGAAGCAATTGATCGGCGTCTTAGGGAGCACGGAACATTCCAGCCTATGACTCGCGACTGGGGAAGACCTAGAACGACGAGGACACCTGCAATGGACGAGGCAATTCTTCGTGCAGTTGACGATAACCCTAATGTCAGCGTCAGAGAAGTTGCTGCTGTAAAAGGTAACGTTGACCACGTCACTTTATGGAGAGTGCTACGGGAGAGCCAGTTGTTTCCGTACCATGTGCAGCGCGTGCAGGCACTATCAGCAGCTGATTGGCCTCCACGGGTGCACTTCTGCGAATGGTTCATCCAACAATGTGTCAATCCTCGTTTCAGTGCAAATGTTCTCTTTACGGATGATACTTCATTCCAACGTGATCAAATCCTAAATCTTCACAATCAACTTGTGTGGGCTGACGAGAATCCGCACGCAATTGTGCAATCACGTCATCAACACAGATTTTCTGTGAACGTTTGGGCAGGCATTGTTGGTGATGTCTTGATTGGGCCCCATGTTCTTCCACCTACGCTCAATGGAGCACGTTATCATGATTTCATACGGGATACTCTACCTGTGCTG